>NC_092875.1:272604850-274061100 GCF_028372415.1 Notamacropus eugenii
GAAGGAAACAAGCATATGTTAAGGCTTTACTAAAGTTCTAAGCACTTTGCAACCACCCTGGGAGGTAGATGTTGTCATTATTCTCATTTTACAATTGAGAAAACTGAGGCAAACAGAGGTTAAAGGACTTGCCCTGAGTCTCACAACTAATAAGAGTCTGAGGCCAGATTTGAACTTAGGTCCTGCTGAGTCTAGGCCCAGTGCTCTATCTATTGTGTAACTTAATTGTCCTGATGTATAAACCACAAAGGCAGAATTAAGAAAGATAGCTTTATTTTCTCTTTCGTAATATTGTTTTCCTTTGTGTACATGAAGGTGAAAGCATGAGGCAGTTATTATCATGTCAGGCCAAAGAAAGAAATATGATATTTACCTGCTCTCCTTGTGTATGAAATGTGTCTCAAGATGGTTTACAATGAGTGTGACTAGAGAAAGCTATGAGCAGTCATATATGCTTCTGTCTTTCTCAGGTAGAGTGCCATTTTAATGAAGTAACCATCATCTATTTCAATTTACGGGGTGCATGTGTGAATATATTAAGGAAGATTCTGAAGCTCCTTTATTTTTCTTACCTGTTTACTTTCTAAATTCCCATCCTGAAAGTAAAAGAATTGTCATTCTGACTGTGGCCATAAGAGTGATCCACAGTTACTATTTATGGCACGTTTAAGCAACACCATCTATTTGGAAAAAGAGGAAATGAAATCTTTAAGACACTAAGCTCTGTGGCAGGTTGTTCATACTTCAAGGCAGACTAAGTATATTGGCAAGTCTGAAAAATGAAAGTAATGCCTCTTCTAATGGTTAATACATGCTTGGCACTCTGGTACTGCTATGTAGTAGATGCTAGGAAGTACCTGGGATCTTAGATTTACACAGATTTTTTTTTAAAGAAAAATATTTTGCCATGTAATTACTCCAAATGGAGCTTTATTGCCAAACTGTGATTCATTTACGCTGGATTTCAGCTTTCATTTCCCATTGTGACAACCTAGGGAAAAAATATTCATGCAATCAAAACAAGGTTTTACTTCATTGCATTTTATGCTAGAAAATATTTCTTATGAAAATGCAAATTCTGCACTAGCACCCATTACAATTGATGGATGTGGGTGATTTTTTTTCCTATGTCCACATGATTCTCTCAAGTCAGCAGTGTTCGCGATGTAAAGCATAATTTCCTTTTCTCATCAGTGACAGTGTATGAGGTGCGTGTGACAACAGGAGAGTGCTGGAATGCTGGGACAGAATCCAGAGTCTACATTTCTATCTATGGAGAGAAAGGAGATA
This sequence comes from Notamacropus eugenii, assembly GCF_028372415.1. Classification (NCBI taxonomy): domain Eukaryota; kingdom Metazoa; phylum Chordata; class Mammalia; order Diprotodontia; family Macropodidae; genus Notamacropus; species Notamacropus eugenii. Next base: position 272,606,141 of record NC_092875.1, read on the forward strand.
CAGGTTCCAGGCAACTGATTAGATCAAAGAACCCCAAGAAATTTATAAAAGGACAAGTGAGTGAGCAAAATCCATTTCTCTGAATCTAAGAAAAAATACCCTACCTTTACACTATATGACTGGGAGTAATTATTCTCTGAATATTTGCTTTTAATATTTATTGTTCAGTGTGAATATATAATAATTATTACTAAGTAATGAATGCATGAGGTGGATTTAATGCTATATTTAATTACATGCTGTATTTGCATTCATTTTATTAAGTGAAAAAGATGTGTCACAAAGCATTTTGCTCATAGCTCTCCTGGGTGTTTGCTTTTCCACTAAGTCCTGCTTTTTTCCTTAGGGTTTGATGGGGACCATGGGTTTTTTAAGGGTATGACAGTGGAGCGCAGGCTATAGAATTTACTCTCTATCAGGATAGGGTTTGCATGTGTCTGGAGATGGATGACATAGCATCTGAAGCCCAAGACAGCTAAGTTAGTTAATAGGCTTGGCCACAACATGATCCTTTTCTTTTTTTTCTTTGGTCCTATTAACTCTTTGAATTGCCTATTTTTAATGTGTGGAGGGGCTAAAAGTTACATTAGTAGAAGCAGAGGTGAAATCATAGTTCTTCGAAATATTGAAAAGTAGTACTTCACCCCATACACCATGATAAGGTCCAGACATAAGATCTGACTATAAAAGGTCCCATTATAAATAATTTAGAGAAAGAATGAAGAAATTGCCTTTTGGATCTATAGCTAGGGAAGAGTTCATAACCGAGCAATTGACAGGATCACAAAGATAGAAGAGACAATTTTGATTACCTAAAAATAAAAAAAAGTTTCTACACAAACAAATCACATGTAGTTAATATTAGAAAGGAAACAGGTAACTGGGAAAAATCTTTATGATAGGTTTCTCTGATGAAGGTCTTATATCTAAGACATATATAAGAAACTGTTTCAAATCTATAAGAATAAGGATCATTCTTAACTAATAATGGTCAAAGGATATGAGTAAGCAATTTTCAAAGGGAGAAATACAAGCTGCCAATAACCCTATGAAAAAAATCCTTTAAATCATGAATAATTAGAGAAATGTAAATTAAAGCAACTTTGATGCTTTCCACCTTACATTCATCAGAGCAGCTTAGTTGACACAAAAGTGAAAATGACAAATGCTGGAGGGTTTGTGGGAAAACAGGCAAATGTACTGTTGGTGAAGTTATGAACTGGGTCAACCATTCTGCTAAATTATTTGAAATATACCCCCAAAGCTATTAAACCATATATACCCTTTGTACCATCAATATCACTATTAGGTGTATACCCTAAGGAGAGAATCTTGTAGGTGTTTTGTTTTCATCTTAGTGTTCTGGTCATCCAGTAATAGGGACTTGTATCTTGCCAGGATCTAATCCAGGACCAAATTGTTATATTGATTTTCATATAAAAAGTATCTTGAGACTTATCACTTTTTCCTGTACATGTACAAACCACAACAAGATAGGCACATCTTTTTTTGAGTGGAACAATTCTTATCTCTGTCACCAAAGCTCTGCCTTCTTTTGTGTCAGAGTTATAAATTTACTTTTATGTAAATTAAATTTTATTTTTAAAAATTAGCAAGCATTTATTTTCTCTCCTTTCTACCCTTCACCACTTGGAAAAAACCTCAAAACTCTTTTGACAAATATGCCTAGTTAAACAAAACTTAGTTAGGCAAAGCAAGTCCCCTGAAATGAACTTTGGATTGATTTGCTCTAACAGCATTGTTTCTAAGGTAAAGGATTACAATTCTGAAATAAATATAAACTCCTAAACATTTGAAGAAACTACCATAATTATTATAACACACTTATTTATGTAATTATATGTATATATAATTAATATAGATTATCTTTATTATAATTAATTATATGTATATATAATTAATATAGATTATATTTTTATATTTTATTTATATTATAACATTTGTTATATTATAATATATTATAGATATAATGTTATATATTATATAATTATAATACAATAATATATAATTAAATATATATAAAATTGCCACCTCTGTATACCATATCATTTGTGTATTGATAAAATGAGAAAAAAATAAATACTTGAAAACTTTTGGTTATACTCATAAAATTATGTTTTGTTCTTTTGCTTGTCACCTAATTAGAATCATATCAATGAATTTAATTTTGCCTTACCTGTTTTAGTATTATTGTACTTTGCAGTGTTGTTAGAAAGCTGGAAATATCACCTGGATTTAATTATGCTTTTATTAATTGGTTGCAGACTGACATCTTCTCCCTTGAAGCTGTGCATCTTGGGTATTTGTACAAGGTTGTTATAGCACATGATGGACTTGGCTCAGGTGAGACATTTCTACATACGTATATCTAGTGATCAGTTTCTACTGTATTTATGAGAAACATCATGTGTATTTATAAAATGTTGATGACCAGTGTTGTGACTGAGATATGTTGTGTTTATTAAGAAAACAATTTAACTTCTTAATACCTAAATATAAATAACCTCTCCAAATGTTCACTAGATTTTAGAGAGGTGTATTTTTAAAATATATCTTTTAACAAAAGAAGAATGAGAAAGGAATAAAAATACAATGGACGTTTTATACATAGCCAGATCTTATGAACTCCTGTGGTCAGAATACTGTGATCTGTGGTGCTTTCCTTTATGAGAATTTCATCTGATAATTTCATGACTCCTTAAAGGGTGCTATAATTTTAATAGGAATCTGATCAAAAATCTCTGGTAATTTTTTTCTACATGGAACATTATATGCTTGATTCTTATACATACATCTAGTACTTAAAACTCCAGATTACTAAAGTTGGACTTCAGGGAAAAAATAAAAAAAAGCTACTGAATCTTAATTGCCATTTGTAAAAGTATCCATCTTCTGACAAGAGGTCTGGTTTTGACTGATGCCATCCATAACATATTGATTCTATGTGTAAGGGGACATCACTGAACCTCAGTTCTGAAGTGATGAATCTGATGAACATCAAAAGCCCAAGACTAAATTGTGAAGTTCATTGCTTCTGGTCATAGGAATGTGACCTTTGTTGTCACTAATAGTTTAGGGTATGTAAAACTGATCCCGCAGAGGCTGTTACTTCCTTCTGTGTTCCTGAAGGCAGTGTGGGGGGTATAAAGGAAGAAAGAGCTCTGGACTTGGAATCTGGAGAGATTTGGGTAATGATGGCGCTAGTTGATAGGAATACCACACTTGCAGGTTTGCAAACTATTTTATGTGCATTATCTGATTCGAATCTCACAATAATCCTCTGAGTTAGACTCTATAGGTATTATTAACTTCATTTCATAGCTGAAGAAGCAGTCTCAGAGAGTAAGAATGACTTGAACAGAGGTTCATGGCTAGGACATATCATGATGTAAATGGAGCAGTAGACTTGGAGCCGGAAAACTTGAGGTCAAATCCTGCCTCAGACGCTGATGTTTTTTGTAGACATTTCACTTTGCCTCTTTTTTCCTTATCTGTAAGATGGGAATGCATGCCTCCCAAGGTTGCTGTGAGGATTAAATGAGATATGTATGAACCACTTTGCAATCTATAAAGCATTGTATAAATGCTAAATATTATTAATACTATTACCACTATTCATATTGATTATTTATCCACGGATTCATTCCCTTTGGTTTTATATGAAAATATTTTTAAGGAACATGTTTACCTTTCATTTGTAGTAACTTTCAGTGTATTTTAGAAACAAAAATATTGAAACTGTTACATACTTATAATAAACTCATAATTTAATCTTTTCTACTGATATATTTTGTTTTTATAATCATTTATTTTAATTCCTGTTTCTTCCTTCTCCCTCTTCCCAGAGAGACACCTTTATAAAAAAAAAAAGAATTTTTTTTAAATAAAAAAAGAGAAAAAAGCAGTTAAATCAATTAGCATATAAAAATCTGTTATATGTAATGTTTCATACCCATGGATCCCTACTTCTGTAAAAGAGCAAGGGAAATGTGTCTCCTAATATCTCTTTTTTGGGGCCAAACCTTTTCTCCATAATTTTGCAACATCCAGTTTTGATTGTTTTTTTCCATTGTTTCCATTTATAGTGTTGTAGTCATTGCGTAAGGTTTTATTTTCCCCTGGCTTTGCTTAACTTTATTTTGCAACAGTTCATATAAATATTTTTATGCTTCTCTTTATTTTGTTTTTCATTTCTTACAGCATTATACTGCTAGGTTACATACTTTACTACAGCTTATTTATCCATTTCCAAATTTATGGGTATCTACTTTGCTTCTAGGTCTTTGTTACCACAGAGTGCTGCCATAAGTATTTTTGGTGGATATAGATTCTTTCTTTTTGTCATTGAGCTCCTTGGGCTATATATACCTACGTAGCACTGGGTTTACATTTTATTAGCTTAATTACGAATAGATTTCTAGAATGGTTGTACCAAATAACAGTTCAATGCATTATCTATCAATCAGTCAATCCACAAACATTTATTAAGCACTATGTGTCAGGCATTGTGCTAAGTGCTGGGGAGCAAATAGAAAAAAGAAAGACATTTCTTGCCCTGAAAATGCTTACAATCTAAGTAGGGAGGACAACACATAAAAGGGACCTGAATAGGGAGTATATATGTGTGCTGGGGAAGGTACCTGACGTGAAGGAATGGTGGAAAAGTCCCAAAGTATTGTAGCCAGATGAGAAGGGTGCATTAATGTACCTGTCCATAGCTTCCCAGCATTGATCTTTTGCATTTTTTCTCATCTTTATTAATTTGCTGGATGTAACATAAAACCTCAAAGTTTTGTTTTGTTTTTGTTTTGTTTTTTGCAACATTTACATTTCTGTTATTATGGGTAATTTGGAACTCTTTTTCATCTACTTAGCTTTTCCTAATACTCCTTAATGCTAGTGCCTTCCTTTATTTGGATTATCTCCAATTTATGCCGTATAACCTTGTCTGCGCTTATTTATTTTCTTGTTTTCTTTACCATTAGTCTATGAGCTCCTTGGGGTCAGGACTATCTTTTGGCTTTCTCTGTATCCCCGGCTGTTAGCATAAATTCTTTTGCAAATCCAATGACAACTTATCCTTTATTTTTATATTTTTTAAAAATTATATTTAAGTTTCATCTTTTATAGCTTTTTGTGTATATATGTTTGAATCAAGAATACTAAAATTGCCGTTTATTCAGCAAGGTCATATTTTTATGGGAATTTAGGGTCATAATGGTGAATGCATTTTATGACAGTATTTACTAGCCACTTTAGAGTATTTTGAACTTCTTCCTTGATCCTTTTAGCAAGATATAATCTCCCCCTCCTCATGACTCCTAGGTGCACTTCGCATCTTACCTCAATGCTTCAGTGCTTAAAGGACCTGTGATTTCACCAGTGCAAATTGCAGTCCTTTTAAGCCTTGGTTAATGGTCTTCAAAAGTGTTTGTGGTTTAAAAAAAAAAAGCATCTTGAGTTCCCATCGGTGGTGAATTCCTTCAAGCATTATTAGGCTGATTGTCTAATGGCATAGTCCATCTCTAGGCCTATAGTATGTACTTGGTATCATACTATGATTCAACTTTGGCTATTTGAATACACTCTACATCTCCCCAATTAGACTGTCATCAGCTTGAGAGCAGAGAGAGTTTATCATCTCTGAGCACCTAGTGGAATCTGTGGAATCTTAATAAATGGTTTTTTTTTCATTTTAAACAAATTCCACCGTTTCAAAAGTCCTATTAAAACATATATCATAAAAGAATCAGGCTAGAGATACAAGAGTTAAAAGTTTCATATACCTTGTTTGTGTGCTGCTTAAAGTTTCTTTCTCATAAGTTTGACTTTTTTAAATTTTAATTTATTTTTTTTGGTTGCATTTAAAATTCCAAACTGTCTCCTTCTCTCCCTCCTCACTTCACACTAGAGAAGTCTACCATCTGATATATACATACATATCTGTCTGTGTCTGTCTGTCTATCTGTAAAACAATACTATGCATACTTTTATTTATCAGTTCTCTTTCTGGTGGTGGATAGTATCTTCCTTCATGGGTCCTTCATAGTTGATTTGAGTGTTTATAATGCTCAGAATAACTTACTCATTCACCACTGTTCTTTGAGCAATATTGCTATAACATGTACAATGTTCTCTTGCCTCTGCTCATTTCACTCTTTATTATTTCATGCAAGTCTTTTCATATTTTTCTAAAATCAACTAGTTCATCATTTCTATAAGTATAATTTTTCAACCTGTTTAAAATTTGTTTAATAAGAACTTTACATTCACTCTGTATCTAAAACCACATTAATTCTTCTTGAATATCAACCTGATCCATTAATAATTCATGTTAACATTACATTTTCCTTTCTTTCAATTTTTATTCAGGAAATGGTTGGTTTCTGGATGATATCGTGATCAAAGACCATACCACAGATCTTGAATATGCCTTCTTGTGTCACAGGTATTAGAGTATGTATGTATGCAATCCAACTCAATGTGCGCCTTTGTGATATATTCTCTGGTTCATAGTTTTTGTATATTTGAAAACTAGCCACTTTCTATTGTCTCTGGTCCTTGGTAATTTATACCTGGATAATTTATTATTTTTTTAGATTCTTTTCATGTAGAAAAATTACAAACATTTTTGAAATGCCATATTTCTAGCCTATTTTAATTTAAATTCTCTCCTTTCTGGTTCCTTCTGTAATAGTGCATTTGTGATATCACTGATTAGAGATATGGCTGTAGTTTTTGTGGCCAAGTAACAGAGCAAACCACTGGCCCACATAACACTGACTTTATTACCTTGACCTCATTAGGACTGTTAATTCATTGAACTACTTTGACATTAACTCTGGCAGTACAGGTTTATTTTCCTGGCTGCTTGTGGACTTCTATGACAGATTCAGGTAGAGAATCAGTTATCCCCCTCTTGGTCCTCTGCATTCCTTCTCCCTATCCTTCCTTGTACCCACTGGAAATGGATTACTCTCACCAATATCTTCTATCCATTATTTTAGACTTGGTTGGCTAAGTGTCAAAGATAGGTCATTTTGAGCATTAAACATAATTGAGTTCTTTTTCTCTTTGTAGATGGCTGGATCATGGAGAGGATGATGGAAAAATTATTAGAGAACTGTACCCTAGTGATAATAGCACCTTCTTTGGGAGTAAGTGCTGAACACCTGAGTGTCTTGGGGAATTTGCTTTTACTATTGCTACTATAGAAGCCATGAGATTTCTAAAGTTAACAGTTCTTTTTTTCTTTTATCTCCACAGGGGAAAAGTTAGAACTTCAAAGAAAAGAAGCAGTAAGGTCTTTGTTTTGAGTTTTAAATTAGTGTATACAGTTTTCAAATAGCCATTTTATAAGTGGTAAAACAAAACAGGACATAAATTTTGTATGCAGTGTTTGTTTCTATGTGGTATTTCCCCCTTTGTGCCTTCTCATATTAGTTTTAACATTTTTGTTTCCATTGTTGTTATTGTAATGGTAATTTAAATGGGAAGATCTTTCCCATTCCTTAAGAGGCCCATGTGATCTGAGAAATTTAAGTGGAAATCTAAGTCACATGTGGTAGGAGGAGCTTGTTGAATAGGTGGAACAGGAAGGGTGGAGCAGAATTGAGAGGAAGTTATTGAGAGCAGTTAGAGTAGAGGGAGAAAGAGGATACAGGCAAGCAGACAGCTAAGCTCATGCCTGTATTTATTTTGTTTGTTTGTGGAAAGTGGGGAGGGGAAGTGTGGAAATGGTGTTATCCCCTGCAGTAATAATGTGTATTGACTTCTTGGCTACTATGACAGATTTGGCTTTCTGGTGTTGGGATTTGGCTTTCTGGTGTCGGAATAAATGTTTTTCTTTTGCCTTCTATATGGAGAATCTGTCATACTTTGCTATTCCAAACTATGCCAGCATGTTCATAGTCAACCTTAGTGCTGTGATTATTGCTTGGGTGATACAGGTATGTGTGTGTGTGTCTCTCTCTTTTTTTTAATCAGTGGACTGCTGAAAGTTGGAAATTAAAGAAAGGAAACACTCTTCAGTTCTACAACCAACTAAGTGGAGGTTTTGTCCGTCTCCACCCAGATGGCACAGTTGATGCTCTTGGAGAAAAGACAGACAAAAATGGTATGCATTTGACTAGAGCATGTGGCGGTGTGGTGGATACGGGTTGCAGATTTTGAGACTCAATTTTATTACATTTAAGTGCCAGGTAGTTTTGGACAAGAATTAGACCCACCGCATTCTCTTTTTTTGACAGTTCCATTTATTAAGCATTTATTAAAATCTGAGTTCTATCCATCTAGCTATAACTATATGTACATACATACATATATATAATCTATTTATATGAATATACATGTATCTATATGCATCTATTTCCATTTCTCCTTTCTTTCTCTCCATTTATATATGTATATATGTGTGCATATGTTACATACACATATATACATACACATACACACATGATATATCCCCTTACCTATATAAAGTTTTCAGTTTAGTTGGAAGATGACATGAACACCAGAGACTATAACATATAAAATTATATGACAGATGTGTTAGGAAGTTCCAAGAAAAAGTGAGGTCTGAAGGAGAAGGTCATTACTGACGTGGTGAGGGGGAAATTATGGAACATTTAACCCTTGCATTGCATTTTTAACAGTAGATGAAACTTCAGCAGCTTAAGGTATGATCATTCCAGACGCAGAGAAAAACATAAGCAGAAATATGGTGACTAAAGAGCACAGTTGCATCCTTATTGGGTAGATAGTAGTCTGTTTTCCCTGGAGCACAGAGCATGTCAAAGACAGAAATATATTGGAAAAGTAGGTCATATCATGGAGGACTTTGAATCTCTGGCACAGGACTTTATATTGTATTCATTTGATAATAGGGGGCCACTGAAGATTTTTGAGTCGAGGATCAATGTGATTATGTTTCTAGCTAAGTAAGTTAAGTAAGATTATTTTAGACAGATTAGAGGAAAGAGTGTGTCTCCATTAACATGCACGATCATCATGTGCAGTGTTAAAAGATGTCCAAACAGTGCCACCATGTTATGGAATAAGATGTGTTGAAGAAGTTGGAACTTGGCGTTCTTTAACAAAAGGATAAAATATAAGTTCTGGGCATTGATTGTTTTTAGGAAGCAAAAATATAACTCTTGTAGGACTCAATTTCAAACAGTTGAGACTTCATAGACAAAAAATCCAAAACTAGGTCCTTTATGTTAATACCCTTCCTTGCCCCAAATTGACTTCTTTCTAATAGAATATTTTATCCGCTGCACAACATAGCATAGTTGATAACACCCAGTTCTTGGGCCAACTCTTTTTTAGACCTACCAGTTAAGAGTGCTGCATGTTTCCTACAACCATCTGATGCCTAATCTTTTCTCTGACTAAAACATTCTCTTTTCTAAATATTGCATGCTGTGCTTCTCTCTAATATACTCTCTTTTTTTCCTTTTAAGTCCTCTTGAATTTCAGTGGATTAAAGTTGGTAATAAATAATAGCTCATGAAAGTCAATAAAGATCTATGGATAGAGCTTGTAACTGTCAAAATGGGGGGCAGGGAGGGAGTCTTGCCCTGAAGAGCTCTCAGTCATCTTGAATGTGCTAGTACTGTGTAAACCACAATGGGCAGTCCAAAGCAGGTAGGTGCTTAGGGGAGGTGAATAGAATTCGATGGCTTAGCTGGCATTCCTCTGGCAATAGCGGGCCTTTTGATAATTGCATGCAGTGTGGTTTCCTGATGTTCAGTGGCCCATAAATCCTCACTGTGAGGCAGTTTTTTACATCTTTGGAGTGTGTTATAATAGACAGCACTGATCTATGGACAACTTGCCAATGAAAGCTCTGAAGAGGGTCTTCGTGGCATAAGATTTTTCAATGCATAAAATAGGCAGCAAAGTTTTGATTCCCCACTCACATATCAATCCTTCCAGCTGGTTATCCAGCTGGATGTAAGTTCCACCACTTGCATGACTCAGAGCTGGATTGCTCATTTCTCTAAGACTATTGAACCATTTTGTGGTACCGTGGGGTCTAAAAGTGGTTGCCCAGCAGCAGAATGTCCAGGAAATCCCAAAGGGAGTTTTCATTTTATGATCATCAGCTATGAGCTACTAAAAAAATAATAATCAAGCAAAACAAGGACAGAAACAAAAATCTTCTACCAGTTACTTCTTTGCCTCATGTTCATCCCCAAGGCTCCACATCCAGACTGAACCAACAAGTAAAGCTATTTGATTTTTAACACTAAATTCTTGATGGATAGATTTATGGCTGAGTCGGTTTCATAGGATTCCTGCTGAGATTTTTAACAGCCTTGCTGGCAAAATCAGCTTCCTGTGGCAGCCTATGTCCATTGTACTCGTCTCCTGTGTGTGTGAAGAGGCTCATTCAAGAACTGTTCATCCTATGGATTCAAGCGTGCCACCTACAAATCTGGGGTGCCTGACATCCTAAAAGGGTTAATCAGGCTATTTAGTGGGATGCATCACACCCTAGTAGCCAGCAGTATGGTGCTGTTTTCTTCCAAAACATCTGATGAGTTTGTCTAGACATCCACGTATGTGTCTATGTCTATCCTATTTATGATTCTGAAAATTAATGTTTATGTGTCGGTAAGTTTTGTGCCTCTCTAACATACTCTATAAAGCAAAATGCTTTGTTGTATAAGGTCTCATCTGAACCTTCCAATAACCCTGTGAGGTAGGTGCTATTATTGTGCCTATTTTACCGATGAACAAACTGAGACTGAAAGCTCCTAAGTAACTTGTTCTTTTTCATATAACTAGTAAAGGTCTGATGCAGAATTTGAAATCAGGTGTTTCAGACTCCAGATTCAGCACTCTTGAAACCTGTGTCACCTAACTGCCTATGACGACTTGTGTAAAGTTAGCATGTTATAATAATGAGGACTGACTTTGGAGAAAAAAAAACCGTGCATTTGAAACTCTTCTACCTGGGTGAAAATGATGAAATACTTTATAATCATTCTAAACTTCCTTTGTAAAATGAGAATGACAATAACTCACATTATTTTACTCATGGTATAATTTTAAGGAAATGGATTTTTAAACTATATTACTTTGTGAAAAGAATTTTGGATTCAGATGAATGATTTAACGACTGTCATTTAAAAGTCTTGTGATCTTGAGTAAGTCCCTCATCCTTTCTAAGCCTCAGATGACTTATCTGAAAACCAGTATGATTTGGATCAGAGGACTTTTAAGATCTCTTATAGCTCTACATTTATGATCCTATTAAGTATCTTATTACAGTTTTGTAAGCATTAGAATATACAAAGTATTTCACTTGTATATTTATAAAGTAGTATTTAGAAAATGTTTTAAGTACATATTTACAAGTATTAAAAAGTATGTTTGTGTTGATAACCAGGAAAGCAAATTTCTGGGGCTTGGCAACTAGTCATTTATTAAGTGCCTACTGTATACCAGACACTTTACTAAGAACTAGGGTTACCAAGAAATGCAAACAAACAAAAAAATCCTTGCTCAATTTTTATTGCCTTGGGCAAATTAATTGACTTCTTTGAATCTCAGTTTCCTCTTTGATTAGGTGAGGGATTTAGATGAGACATACTATTATTTATTCTTTTTAAGTCACTGCAGAGAGTATAGTAAGTAGGTGGAGAGGATGTGTTTAGGAGATGAGGATGGTGATAGTGAATGGGATAAACCAATGGGAAACCTTGATTAGCAATGCTGATTATGCTAGCTCTCTTAAATAAGTTCCAGAGGGTGGAAGACGCCCTGCCCACCTCTTTGTCCTCTTATGTACAAGTCAACTTTTAACTCTACTTCTTTCCAGCTGTTCATTTAATGATTTGCTGAGCTGAGGCTTTTCTTTGCTAATTGTCAAGAGCTTGCAGATTAAGAAGGAAAGAAACTCAAGCAAGAGAAATATTATGAAACTATATATAGGAGATAGCATGCTATCATGTAAAGAACAGTGATCCGAAGTCAGGAGAGCTGCCTCTGTATCTGCAACGTGATGTTTAATAACTGGATGAGTAGTACAGGCAAATCGCCTTAGTTCTCTAAGCCTCAGCTTGTTAATCTCTAAAATGAGTATAGGATATTTACATGACTTCACACACAGTCTTGTTTATGAGAGAAAAGAAAAACCTCTGTAGCCCTTAAATACTCTAGAAAAATGAGTTAGTAAAGGAATACTGGATTGAATCAGGAGAACTATTTTGAGGAACTCTGTCGTTGCCTACTTGTATGACTGTAGTCTGGTTAATTGGCCTTTGCAAAGTTTAGTTTCATAAATCATTAGGTTCGAACTGGATAACCTCTGAAGTTCTCTTCAGCTTGATAGCACTGTGCTTCCTGCTATAATTCCAGGATTTCCATCACTTCCCATACTCTCAAGCAGTTAATAGCTATTTGATCTTGAGTGGTTTTTAATCTTCATGGGGTTCCTGAGTATTTGGGCTCTGACATTTCCCCTTCTCTGCTTAGCATGGACAGCATCAATTTCTGTTACTGCATCATCTCTAATTGCTTTGTTTTCTTTATGCAGTTGAGAATTTTTGATTAGCTCCTCCTAGCTTCTAAGTTACTCTGCTAGTGGACTTTGTCACTGGTTAAAAGAATACAAATAAGGGGATAAGTTTGGGTAATATTTAATATCACTAGAATAAGAATGGTGATAAACAAGTTTTAAGTTTGAGAAATGGAAAAGATTAAAGGCTTGTATTTTTCCATCCTGGAGACACTTCTGCCCTGCCTCTTCTGATTGGTGACTGCCTTTTCTAGACCAACTACTATTTCAGGAAAAGTCCCAGCCATGCTTCAGTTCACTCTCAACTCTCCTGCAAGCTCCTCCAGAGATTTTACTGCCTTGGAGATACTTTTGCACACTGTACCCTTTCCTTTAAAAAATTTTTTTTCCTCTTCTTTTTTTTAATTTGTGGAATGAAACACACATTTCCATAACAGAGTGTAATAAAAAAATGATTCCACATGAAACTACAAGTCTATTATGTACATCTTGATATTCCTTTTAAATATATAATAAAGTTCTCATGTAACTTTCTTTTTTCCTTTTTTCTTCCCCCTCCCTTAACCTAGAGATGGTTACCATTAGACATATATATACACATATACACATGTATAATCATTCTATATGTACTTCTATTTATCAGTTCTTTCTCTGGATGCAGATAGTGTCTTTCTTCTTATGTCCTTTGTAGTTAACTTGACTATAAGACTCAAAATGACTTATTAGCTCAAAGTCACTTTTAAAACAATATTGCTATTTCAGTACACAATCTTTTCTTAGTTCTGCTCATTTTGCTCTTTGTTCTTTCATGCAAGTTTATGCATGTTTTTCTGAGATCAAGGAGCTCATCAATTTTTACAGCACAGTAGTATTGCATTGCAATCATATACAACTTGTTCAGCCATTCCCCAGTTGGTGGGCATCTCTGTAATTTGCAGGTCTTTGCTACCACAAAGAGGGTTGTTATAAATATTTCAGAATCCTTTTCTATTCTACCTTGATAATCTGCCCCCCTCCAAGCTCTAGAAAAAGGAAGTAGGATCCAATTAACTCTACCATTGTTCTTGGAGAGAGTGTATCTTTTTCCCTATTTGTCCATTATTCTCTTTCATGGGTGTTCTTCTCTAATAGAATGTAAACTATAGATAGATGGATAGATAGATAGATAGACGGCATTTACTAAGCACTTATTATGTGCTAGGCATTGTGCTAAGAGTTGAGGATAAAAATATAAATAAATAAGACAGTGTCTGCCATATGGGGGCTTAGAATCTAATGGGGGCAAAGTAATATATAAAAAAGGGATGGAAAAGGATATGGGGTGAGCCTTGGCATGGAGATGGTCTGAAAGTGAGGTGAAGGCCTAGATATGGGCAAGATAAGGTGAAAAGTCACCAATTAGAGGGAAAAGTGGTTCTGGAAATGGAATCCAAGATTCTCACATAGAATCATTGGACACAATACCCTGAGTAAAGAAGGACTTCCACAGGGGCAGAGCCAAGATGACAGAGTAGAAGGAGGGACCTGTAGAAGCTCTCCTCCTGCAGTCCATTAAATACCTATAAAAAAAATGACTCTATACAAATTCTAGAGCAGCAGAAGTCACAAAACAATGGAGTGAAAGAGATTTCCAGCCCAAGACAACCTGGAAGGCTGACAGGAAAAGTCTATCACACTAGGTTCGGGGTGAAGGGCAGGCCATGGAGTGCAGCCCAGCCGTGGTCATGTGGCACAGCTCTGACAGGACTGGAGCAGGCTTCAGGGTACGGAATCCTGGACAGCAGCTGCAGTTCTCAGATTACTCCACCCACAAATTTCAAAGATAGCTTCAAAGGTCAGTGAGAAAACTCTTTCATCTGGGTGAGAAGGAGCAGGGTCCTGCCCTACTCACAGCCCCAGGTGTCCCCAGGTGGTGGCAACATCCATTTTTGGAACCCTCAGCCTAAAGACTCTGAGGGAATTGAGCTGCTGATCTGAATCTTAGCACTGAGCAGAGGTCCTGGGGTGGGAAAGAGAACTGGCTGGTGGAACTGGTGGAGGCTCTGGAGAGGGAATTCTACTTGCAGATCCTGGGCAGAAAAGCTTGTGATTGCTCCCAGGGCAGGAGAGGAGTAAACTCCCCTCCCTTGATTGCACCACTTTGGAAGAATTAAGAACTTACAAGTCCCTAGAGTATACCCTCCTCTTGACAAAGGACTCAAAAGTCAAGTAACTGGTTGGGAAAATACCCACAAAAGGGGAAAAAAAAATAAGACTATAGAAGGTTACTTTCCTGGTAAACAGATATTTTCTTATATCCTTTCAGATGAGGAAGAACAATGCATACCATCAGAGGAAGACATAAAAGTCAAGACTTCTGCATCTAAAATCTCCAAAATAAATATGCAATGGTCTCAGGCCATGGAAGAGCTCAAAAAGGATTTTGAAAATCAGATAAGAGAGGCGGAGGAAAAATTGGGAAGAGAAATGAGAATGATGCAAGAAAATCATGAAAAACAAGTCAACAGCTTGCTAAAGGAGACCCCAAAAAATGCTGAAGAAAATAATACTTTTAAAAATAGACTAACCCAAAGGGCAAAAAGAGTCCAAAAAGCTAATGAGGAGATGAATGCTTTAAAAAGCAGAATTAGCCAAATGGAAAAGGAGGTTCAAAAGCTCCTGGAGAAAATAGTTCTTTAAAAATTAGAATGGAGCACATGGAAGTTATGACTTTACAAGAAACCAAGAAATTGCAAAACAAAACCAGAAGAATGAAAAAAATAGAAGAGTGTGAAATATCTCATTGGAAAAACAACTGACCTGCAAAATAGATCCAGGAGAAACAATTTAAAAATTATGGGATTACCTGAAAACCATAATCAGAAAAAGAGCCTAGACACCATCTTTCATGAAATTATCAAGGAAAACTGTCCTGATATTCTAGAACCAAAGGGTAAAATAAATATTGAAAGAATCTACTGATCACCTATTGAAAGAGATCCCAAAAGAAAAACTCCTAGGTATGTTATAGCCAAATTCCAGAGTTCCCAGGTCAAGGTGAAAATATTGCAAGCAGCCAGAAAGAAACAATTTGAGTATTGTGGAAATACAATCAGGATAACACAAGATCTATCAGCTTCTACATTAAAGGACAGCAAGGCTTGGACTATGATATTCCAAAGGTCAAAGGAGCTAGGATTAAAACCAAGAATCACCTACCCAGCAAAACTGAGTATAATATTTTAGGGGAAAAATGGTTTTTCAATGATATAGAAGACTTTCAAGCATTCTTGATGAAAAGACCAGCATCGAATAGAAAATTTGACTTTCAAACACAAGAATCAAGAGAAGCGTGAAAAGGAAAACAGGAAAGAGAAATCATAAGGGATTTACTAAAGTTGAATGGTTTACATTCCTACATGGAAAGATCATATTTGTAACTCTTGAGACTTTTCTCAGTATTTGGATAGTTGGAGAGCTTACACACACACACACACACACACACACAGACATATTTATAGACAGAGGGCACCGGATGAGTTGAATAAGAAGGGATGATATCTAAAAAAATAAAATTAAGGGATGAGAGAGGAATATATTGGGAGGAGAAAGGGAGAAATGGAATGGGGCAAATTATCACTAATAAAAGAGGCAAGAAAAACCTTTTTCAATGGAGGGGAAAAGGGGGGTGGTGAGAAGCAAAAGGTGAAGCTTACTCTCATCACATTTGGCTTAAGGAGGGAACAACATGCATAATCAATTGTTATGAAAATCTCTTACACTACAGGAAAGTAGGGGAGAAGGGGATAAGTGGGGAGAAGGGATGAAAGAAAGGAGGCTAAATGGGAGGAGGGAGTAATTAGAAGTAAACACTTTAGGGGAGGGACAAGGTCAAAAGACGGAATAGAATAAATGGTGGGTCAGGATAGGATGGAGGGAAATATAGTTACTCTTTTACAACATGACTATTATGGAAGTCTTTTGCATAACTATACATGTATAGCCTCCATTGAGTTGCTTGCCTTCTCAGTGGGGATGGGTGGGGAGGAAGGAAGCGAGAGAAATTGGAACTCAAAGTTTTAGGAATAAATATTGAGAATTGCTTTTACATGCAACTAAGAAATAAGAAATACAGGTAATAGGGTATAGAAATCTATCTTGCCCTACAAGAAAAGAGAGGAGATGGGGATAAGAGAAAGGAGGGGTGTGATAGAAGGGAGGACAGATTTGGGGAAGGGGTAATCAGAGTGCATGGTGTTTTGGGGTGGAGAGGGGAGAGATGGGGAGAAAATTTGGGACTCAAAATCTTGTGGAAATGAATGTTGAAAACTAAAAATAAATAAATTTTAAAGAAAGAAAAGAAAGGAGTTCCATACAAGTGACCAGGAAGGGCAGGGACTGTTGTTGCTTTGTTCTATTTGTATTCCTTGGGGCAGCAAGGTGGCTCAGGTTATAGAGTGTTCAGTCTGGAGTCAGGAAGTCACCACTCCCTGAGTTCAAATTTGGACACTTAACTGGCTGTGTGACCCTGGGCAAGTCACTTAACCCTGTTTGCCTCAGCTTCCTCATCTGTAAAATTAACTGGAGAAGGAAATGACAGTACTGCTGTATCTTTGATAAGAAAAACCCCAAATGAGGTAACAAAGATTTAGATGTGATTGAAACAACTAAACAACATCAGATTTGTATCCCCCACACTTAACTCAGTTCTTGGTACATAATAATTACTTAATAAATATGAATACAGCATTGGGCCTGGAGTCAGGAAAACCCAAGTTAAAATCTGCCTCAGGTCTTTCCTAGCTGTGTGTTGCTGGGCAAGTCATTTAACCTTTTTTGCCTCAGTTTCACAATTACAAAATGGGTATTATAATAGTGCCTACCCTGAGGGTTATTGTGAGGATCAAATGAGATGATATTTGTTTAGGGAAATAATATTTGAAAAGTAATTAGCAAAGTGCCTGGCACATAGGAAGCACTGTATAAATGCTTATTCCCTTTCCTGTTCTCTTCCTTTCCTTTTATCCATTCAACCCTACTTACTTGCATCTCATACTTATATACTATGAATATTTTCTTCCAGAATAGAGTCAGAGAGCTGGACTCTGGCAGACAAGAAAGAATTGTTTACTGATATTGGCATATCAGAACCAAATATGTATTTTTAATCCAGTGTTTTATTTTTCACCAGTTACATGTAAAAACATTTAACATTCATATTTAAAATTTTGAGCTCCAAATTCTCTCCCTCCCTCCCTCCCCTCCTCCCCCTTGAGAAGGCAAGCAATTCAACAAACATTGTTTCTGTGTCGTCATGCAAAAAATATCCATAATAGCTATGCTGTGAAAGAAAACATAGACGAAAGGAAACTCAAGAAAAATAAAACCAAAAAATGTATACTTCAGTCTGTGTTCAGACACCATCAGTTTTTTTCTGGGGATGGATAACATTTTTCATCATAAGTCCTTCAGAGTTTTCTTGGATCATCTTATTACTGAGAATAGCTAAGTCATTCACAACTGATCATCTTACAATATTGCTGTTATTTTATATAGTACATTTCATTTTGCAACAGCCCATGCAAGTCTTTCCAGATTTCTCTGAGAGTATCCTGCTCATCATTTCTTACAGTACAATAGCATTCCATCACAATCATGTAATCACAACTTGTTTAGCCATTCCCCAATTGATGGGCAACCCCTCAATTTCTAATTCTTTGCTCCTAGAAAAGAACTGCTATAAATATTTTTGTGTATCAGAATCAAGTATTTTTATACAGTAAGGGCATTAACTAATTAGACAAGAGGTCAGAATCAATATTATATCAGAAGAACTAGTACAGATGAGAACATATTGTATACAGCTGTTACAACTTTAAGCTGAACTATTCAAATAAGCAATTAGGGCAAAACAATGGGAAACGGAAAAAAGGCCAAATAACCTTGATCATCACTATTTCTTGTAAAAACTTAATCCATGGAAAATAGTTACCACAAGATAGAGAACCAAAAGCCACAGATACACTTGATCTCTTTACTTATTGGAGAGAGATGGTAGCCAAGAACACCACCAGTTTACAGATTAACCATTTTAAAAGTTTTTTTTTTTTTAAATCTGAACCAAAATATCAATGAAGAAGCCTTTCCACACCTACAACAGAATACAAAATAAAGATGCTATGTGAAACCATCCATCTTCATTTCATATTGCTTGCTTTTTTCTTAAAAAAATATTTTTTTCAATTACATGTGAAAACAGTTTTTAATATTGTTTTTAAAATTTTGGGTTCTCTCCCTGCTTCCCTTCCCTGTCCCCTCCTTGAGAAAGCATGCACTTTGATATAATTTATACATGTTCAGTCTTGCACATCACATTTCCATTTTAGTCATGTTGTAAAAGAAAATAGACAACCCCCCCTCCAGGAAAAATAGAGAAATTAAAAAAATATGCTTTGACATGCATTCTGACTTCATCCTTTTTCTGAACATAGATAGCAGTTTTTAATCGTAAGTACTTCAAAATTGTCTCTGATCATTGTATTGCTGAGCTCCTTCAATATTGTTGCCGCGTACAATATTCTCTTGGTTCTTGTCTCTTTACTTTATTTCAGTTCATATGAGGGTTTTTTTGGATTTTTCTAAAGGCATCCTGCTTGTCTTTTCTTAAAGCATACTGTGTCACAATCATATACCACAACTTGTTCATCTATTTCCCAATTAATGGGCATCTCCTCAATTTCCAGTTCTTTGCCACCACAAAAAAAGCTGTCATAAACATTTTTGTGCATATAAGACCTTTTCCTTCTTTTAAAAAAATTTCTTTGGGTTATAGACCTAGTAGTGGTATTGCTGGGCCAAAGCGTTTGCATGGTTTTATAACCCTTTCGATATAGTTTCAAATTGCTCTCCAGAATGGTTGGATCAATTCACAACTCTGTCAACAGTATTTGTGTTCCAATTGTCCCATATCCCCTTTAACATTTGTCAGTTTCCTTTTTTGTCATATTATAGCCAATCTGATAGGTGAGAGGTGGTACCTCAGAGTTGTTTTAATTTATACTTATGTAATTAATAGTGAAAATGACTATAGATAACTTTGATATCTTCATCTAAAAACTGCCTGTTCATATCCTTTGAACATTTATCAGTTGGGGAATGACTTGAATTGTTATAAATTTGACTCAGTTCACTATATATTGGAGAAATGAGGCCTTTTTCAAAGAAAGTTACTGTAAAAATTGTTTCACAAAGAGAACCACTATATATTTCCCTCCATCCTACTTTTCTCCAGTATACCCTTCTCTCTCTTTCTTTTTATCCTGTCCCTCCTCATAAGTGTTTTGCTCCTGACTACCACCTTCCCCAATTCATTGTCCCTTCTATCAGCCTCCCCCTTTTCTTTTTCTTTTCCCCTCTAACTTCTCTGTAGGGTATGATAGATTTCCATATGCAACTGAGTAATATATCATTCCTTCTTTCAACTAGTTCCAATGAGAATAACGTCCTAGCATTGTCTGCCACCCCACCCCCACACACACTTTCCCCTCTACTATAAAAACTCTTTTTCACATTTTTTATATGAGATAATTCACACAATTCTACCTCTCCCTTGTCCCTTCTCCCAGTGCATCCGTCCTTCTCACCCCTTAATATTTTTTTTAGATACCATTGCATAATAGTTTACTCACACCCATGCCCTTTCACTTTGTAGACTCCTTCTAACTGCTCTAATAATGATAAAATTCTTTGGAATTACAAGTATCATCTTCTCATGTAGGAATACAAATAGTTTAACTTTATTGAATCTTTTATGACTTATCTTTCCTGTTTACCTTTTTATGTTTCCCTTCAGTCATATTTAAAAGTCAAGTTTTCTTTTCAGCTCTAGTCTTTTCATCAGAATGTTTAAAAGCCATTTATTTCATTTTTTTCCCCTGAAGGATTGTATTCCATTTTGCTGGGTACATGATGCTTGGTTGTAGTACTAGCTCCTTTGTCTTACAGAATATCGTATTTTAAGTCCTCCAATCCTTTAATGAAGAAGCTGCTAAATCTTGTGTTATCCTGACTGTGGCTTCATTTGAATTGTGTTTTTTTTTTTTCTGGATGCTTGCAATATTTTCTTCTTAACCTGGGAGCCCTGGAATTTGACTGTAATATTTCTGGGATTTTTCATTTTAGGATCTCTTTCAGGAGGTGATTATTGGCAGTCTTTCATTTTCTATTTTAGCCTCTCCTTTTATCATATCAGAGCAGTTTTCTTGATAATTTCTTGTAATATTGTATCTAAGCTTTTTTTTCTTTACAGCTTTCAAGTAGTACAACAGTTATTAAATTATCTCACCTTGATGTGTTTTCCAGGTCATGTATTTTCAAAGACATATTTCACATTTTCTTCTATTTTTTTTATTCTTTGACTTTGTTTCATTGTTTCTTGATTTCTCATAAAGTCATTAGCTTCCACTTGCTCAATTCTAGTTTTTAAGGAATTATATTTTTCAGTGAGCTTTTATATGTCCTTTTTCATGGAGCAATTCTGCTTTTTAAAGAATTCTTCTCTTCAGTGGACTTTTGTGCCTCTTTTACCCTTTGACCTATTCTGTTTTTAAGGTGTTATTTTCTTCAGTATTTTTTGTGTCTTCTTTAACATCACTTGCATTTATTTTCTCAATTTTTCTTTTATCTCTCGTATTTGATTTTAAAATTCCTTTTGGAGCTCATCCAGAATTCTTTTTTTGAGGGGGAGGTGCTGAGGCCAATTCACATTTTTCTTTGAGGCTTTGGATATTAGCTTTGTTGTCTTCTTCTGAGTTTGTGTTTGGATTTTCCCTATCACCATAATAACTTTCCATGGTCAGGTTATTTTTGTGTTGTTTGATTATTTCCGCAGGCTATTTCTTGACTTTTAACTTTATATTAAAGTTGGACTCTACTCCCAAGATGGGGGGTGCACTGTCTCAAGCTTCAGGGTTTTTTTTTTTTGTTCTGATGTTCTCAGACCTAATTCTAGGGGTCTGTAAGTTTTCAGTACTTCCAAGGTGATATGATTGAATGAGAGGTCTGGTCACTCCTCTCCTGGCCTGTGCTCTGATATTTGAATGGCCACATGTACTCTTTTCCATCCTAGAATTATGCCCAAGATCTGTGCTTCTTTTCTTCTGTGTTCTCTAGTGAGAACTCTTTTTACTCTGCAGCTTCAACTGGAAATTGAATATCGGCAATGCCACAGTGTCCTGTACGTTCACAAAGGGTCCCCCATAATCTTCTTCTGACTTATTGCATAAGCCTTTTGCCATCTGTGGGCTGAGAGTTCCAGAAGCTACAGCTGCTGATTCAGTTGCCTTCAAGGTTTGCTGCTGGCTTGCTGGGGTGACCTGAGCTGGACTGTTGGACTGTGTTTTACTCTTACCGCAGTGAGACAGGCTTTTTTTAACCAACCTTCTCATTTGTCTTGAGCTGGAAAAATTGTTTCATCCCATCCTTTTGTTGGTTCTGCCATTCCAGAATTCATTTTGTGGCTTTATTTTAATGTTGTTTGGTGGGGAATTTGGGAGAACTTAGATAAGTCCCTGCCTTTAGTCCGCCATCTTGGGCCCCCATTACTGCCTGCCCTGCCCCCCTGCCCTGCTTTCTTTCTAAAACAGCGATATGTAAGAAATTATTAGTGTTCTAAAAACTGTTTTGCTTTCTGTTTCCATCTGAACTTCTAAGTCTTTTCTTTGCATTTTTTTGGGGGAGAGGGGCTTTGTTTCCCTGTCTTGCTTGAACTGAAACTGCAGCAGTCACTCATTGGACAGATCCAGATCCTAGTGCTGATTGGTATGGAAGCTTTAATATGCTCCATTTTTCTGACTTGGACCAATTTACCTCTCCTGATAGGCACTATGGTAGGCTGCCATTGGGAGAACAATTAGGAGACTCATCATATTAATTCTGGACTTAGTATTGATACCAAGCATTTTTAGTCCTCCTGCAGCTCAGAACTTCAGATTTTAAGTAATATGTAACCCTCAGATTTACTTAGTAGCAGGAATTACAGGCATGGCCCAACATATCTGGTTGTTCTGTGTCTAAAAGAGAGTGCTCTCTCTGTCTCTCTCTTTCTCTCTTTCTCTCTCTCTCTCTGTCTCTCACTTTCTTTCATTCTCACTCTCTCTTACACACACACCCCATCTCTCCTTCCCTCCCTCCCACCCTCACTATTGCTGATCCACTTTTCCTCCTTAAAAATGAAAGAAATAAAAAAATATGTAATTTCAACAAAATGAATCCACACAGTACTTATTTCCAAAATTGCATGTATCTTTATGGACTTTGTATTGATCAACTCTTTTAGAAGCTGAATAATTTGCTTCATCATAGATCCTCTAGGGAGACATAGTCATTTCTTTGTTCAGAATTTTTAAATCTTTCAAAGTTGTTTTTCTTTATGTTGTTCTTGCATAAATTTTTCTGGTTGTGCTCAACTTGTTCTTTGTTAGTTCATTTTACCTATGATCCTTTCAAATCTTCTCTTTTCCCATTTCTCATGGTGCAGTAACATTCTGCTTCATTCGTGTTGGCAGCTTCATGGCACAGTGGATAGAGTGCTGGACCTGGAATCAGAAAGACTCCCCTTTCTGAGTTAAAAATCTGACTTCAGACACTGATCAGCTGTGTGACACTGAGCAAATCACTTAATCCTGTTTGCCTCAGTTTCTTCATCTGTAAAATGAGCTAGAAAAGGAAATGGCAAACCATTCCAGTATCTTTGCCAAGAAAATTCTGAACAGAATCATGAAGAGTTGGACACAGCTGAAAACAATTGAACAACAACAACACACTTATATTCTCCAATTTATGCAGCTATTCCACAATTGTCAAAAAGGCAGCCTAAAACATCTGCCCTCCTAAGATTCTTGATCTTTAAAAACAACAACAACAACAAAACATCTTTTTATCCCCCCTTCACCATTAGTTTGTTCAGCATTTGTTTCTCTTATGACTATTTTTTTGTGGATATTAATCTCTAATTAACCCATTGCCACCCACCCCACCATTCCTGTTCATTTCCCTATTGAATCTGATGTATATCTATGCCAAACCATGTGTGTTCAATTCTCCTTTGTCCATTTCAGATAGGAATGAAGTTCATTTGTTGTCCACCTCCCATTCCTTCCTCCATGTATGCATACTTTTCTTCTCACACTCAATACAACTTATGATTAATGTCAAGTTCTACCTGTCTTACTCTTTATTTTTTCTTTATTCCTTTCTCTTTCTCTTTTTCAAAATCTCAGAACAAAACAAATCCACCTTCAAGACCTCTGTTTTTCTTCTAAAATTCCATCAGTACCTTTGAAGACATTAAAGTTCTACAGGGATATTTGTTTCTTCTCTCTATTAGAATGCTAGCACTACTACATCCTACATCTCTTTCTGTTCATTAGATGAATTTTCTTGCTTTCTCTGGACTCATGTCTATTTGAAGGTTATTACTTAGGTCTGGAATTTTCATCAGGAATTATTTGAAAGTTTTCCATTCTGTTAAAAGGTCCATATTTTCCCTGTATAGAATTATACTCAGATTTACAAGATAAGTTTTTCTTGATTGTAAGTCTAGATCTTTCGCTTTTGGGGATATTTTATTATAAATCTCTCATTCATAGTAGAAACTGCCATGTCTAGTGTGATCCGAGTATCTGAACTGTTTCTTTCAAGATGTTTATAGTATTTTTTTCTTTGACACAACTTATTATTTGGGTTATGATATTCCCTGGGACTTTTCTTTTGGGGTTGCTTTCAGGATATTATCAATCAATTCTTTTCATCTTTACTTTTCCCTCCAGTTTTTATAGATCTGGGGAGTTTTCATTTAAAATATTATGGTTTTTAGGGAGTCCAGTGATTCTCAAACTATCTATTCATGACCCAGTCAGTTGTTCTTGGTACTGAATTTCTTAAATCTTCTATTTTTTCACTCTTTTGATTTGCTAATATTTGTTGCTATTTCATAGTCATTGATTTCAGTTTAATTTTCAGAGAGTTCCAGTGTTTCAGTAATATGTCATGATCTCTTCCAACCTTTTTGTTCCCTTTTCAATTCTTTCCTTGAAACATCATTTTTTCCCTCTTCATTTCTCCTAGATACTCTTGTAATTTTTGTGGAAAAATGAATTTTTTTCCCTTCAAGTCTTGGATTAGAAGTATTACAGAGTTACTCATTCCTTTTGGGGTTTCTATAGATTTCTAATAATTTTTTATATTACTTGGTGTTTTATTTATACTTATCTCCAGCTTTAGTTCATATTTGTGACTTTCTGCCAGAACAATAGTCCATGCTCTTTGGGGTGGATTTTTGGTTGGAGTGGTAGATCCTGTCTACCTTGCTCTGGATCTTCTGAGTCCCCTTCCAACTTTTGAGGTTCAGCCCTCCTGGATCATTGTATTTCAAAGTGTTGAATATTTAGGGTCTTTGTTGCCATCACTGGACAGAATTGGACTTTTCAGAGTCCCTGAACTTATGCTAGGAGTAAAGAACCTGTGGCTTTGCCACACGTGGCCTTGAGGCCATAGGTGGTTCCCCATCCTTGGCCTAAGCTATCCTTGTCTCAGCCCTGTGGAACCACATAGTTTACTATCCAATTCCACTTCCCAGGTCTTCCAAGGTCTTCATCAAAGGGCCTTCTCAAAGGAGCCCTGTGCTATTTCTTCCTCTAGATGCAGTCTTGTAGGATTATGTGTATCTCTGATTCATTTCTGGTTGCACTGTGAAGCTACTCCATGCTAGAGTATGGTATCCTTTTCTTGTTCCTTATGGGCTTCTAGGTAGTTTTCTGGTGAGATTCTGTGGTTCCTAGGATTTATTGGTCATGATTCTGTCTAATATGAACTTCAGTTTTTGGCTAGAGTAAGAATAATATGGCAACTGAGTGGTCTCCCTCCTGTTCATGAAATCATCTTGGCTAGAAGTCTTTATAGATTCATTTGTAAAAGGAAGAAGGGGACAGAAAATTAAGAATGATATTATACTGTAGAACATTAAAAAATAGAGAAAGTGAAAAAAAAAAGGCTGCAGAAAACTGCATGTGATCTAACTCAGGCTCATGGAAGGGACCTCAGCAGTCATCTAGTATAATTTTACCATGAAAGGAATCAGCACCTTGACACATCAGACAAGCGGTCAATCATTCTCTGCTTCAATGCCTCCAACAAGGGGATAAGCTGCTCTCAGGGCTGCCTATTTAACTTTTGGATAGCTCTGTTAGGAAGTTTCTTTTAGATTTTAAACCTCAATTGGCCTATTTAAAAAGGTTCTGCTCTCTAGGATTAAACAGAACAAGTCAAAATTCTTCACTTCTCCAGATTATACATGCTAACTTTCTTTAACCAATCCGTATAAGATATGACATTCAGCTTCTCCAAAATTTTTTCTTAAACCATGGCTACCAGAACAAAACAAAGTATTTCAGTTAAGATCTGTTAGGGAAAATCACTGGAGAATGGTCACCTTCCTATTCCTATAAGTTTTACTTCTCTTAGTGCAGTAGAAGATTTCATTTGCTAACTCATACTGAGCTTGCCTTCCACTGAAAACTCTGAATCTTTTGCAGAATAACTATCTAACCATACTTCATCCATCTGGTACTTGTAAAGTTTTTGTTTGTTTATTTTACTACTGAATCTTCAGCTTTACACTTAGCCCTATAAATTTTGTCCTATTAGATTTAGCTCATTTCCCTGTCTTGTAAAGGTCTTTTTGGATCCTGACTTTATTGTCCAGTGTGTTAACTATTCCTCTTAACTGTGCATCATCTGAAAATTTGGTGAATATGCCACCTAGACTTTTATCCAAGCCTCTGATTAAAAAAGTATTAAACAGTGCAGAGTCAGACACAGATTCCTGGAATACCGCACTGAAGGCCTCCCACCTCATTGTCATTGAACCGTTAACTCTTAGAAGCTGGCCATCCAATTAGTGTTGATTTCATGTAATTATGTTATCACTTTTTCCCATATCTATCTATCTTCTCCATGAGAATAGTCTGAAATATGTTATCAAAAGTTTTGCTAAAATTTAAATAAACTCTATCCACAGCATTTCCCTATTTGTCTAATCTAGGATCTCATTAGAAGAGGAAATGAGGTTAGTCTGGCATGACTGATTTTTGAAAAAGTCATTCAATAAGCATAAACCATGCTCTTCATGATCACTGCTTTTTAGAATGTTCACCAGTCATCTCTTTATGATCCATTTGGGAATTTTTCCAGTATTTGAATCAAGCTCACTAAGCTATAATTTTCACACATCTTTCTCTTCCTTTTTTTGTTAAAAATTGAGATTATTTGTTCTCCTTTAGTTTTGTGGTAACTCCATTTCCCTTTGATCATTCAAGTATCACTGACAGGGGCTCAGCAATCATAGCTGTCAGTTCTTTCAGTACCAGAGAATGGTGATAATACTGGGGGAAAAACAACAGGAAGATGAGTGGTGGAGCAAATATGTTCATCCTTCTCTAACAAGCTTTTTTTCTTTACCTAGTGACAAAAACCCATTATTTCTGAAACAGCATGATGTAGCAGAAAGAGGTACCGTATTTGGTATCAGAGGACCTCAGTTCAATTCTAGATTCTGACACGCTATGTAACCATAGTCTAGGCATATCCTCTCTGGTCTCTTTTCTCATCTGTCAAATGAGGGACTTGAAGGAGGTGCTTTCTTTCTTTCTCCTCTTTTTTTGTTCTTGTCTTTCTAGCTTCTCATCTAATACAATTTAGGTCATTCACAGAAAGCTTCATGTCTCCCCTTTCCCCCACCTCTTATCACTCAGACATCTACCACTCTTTTACTCATGGGAAAGGGAGATTCTTCTCCTTGCCAGGGCAAACCCTTCTACATCCACCTTTGGTCTTTCCTGGCTCCTGGGCTTTGTTTGCTTTTTTTTTGCTATACTGTCTTCCTTGATGATCTCTTACCTTCTATCAGTTTATTATCATCTCTATCCAAATATTTCCAGCTTTATAGATATCCAGTCCTAGTCTCTTTCCTGAGCTCCAGCCTCTCATCAAGACTCCTTTTTGTATATATTTAACTGAATATTTCACAAAGATCTCAAACTCCACATGTAAAAATCTAGAAATCAGTCTATTTCCTTCAAAACTTTCATGTCTTCTAATTTTCACTATTACTGTTGACAATACCATCTTCTTCCCAGTCACTGAGGCCCACAACTTCTCTCATATAACCAATCTATTGTCTTATCCTTTCTACCTTTAAGACGTCTCTTGTTTATATTCCTTTTTCTCCATTCCCAGTCACCACTTTGGTTCAAGCCCTCATCCCTTCATGCCTAGACTGTTGCAGTGGTCTTCTGGTCAAGTAGTCTCCCTGCTTCAAGTCTCTCCACTATAATACATTCTTCTATTCAGGTGCCAAAGGGATTTTCCAGAAGTACGGTTCTGACCATGCCCTCCACTCAATAAATTTCAGTGACTCTTGTTACTTGCAGGGTAAACTATAAAATGCTCTGTTCATATTTCAGACTGTTTGACTTTTCCATTCTTCATACAGTTTACTCCCCTTCACATAATATATGATCCACTAACACTGGCTACCTTGATTTTCCTCACACATGACATTCCATCTCCTAACACTGATTTTTTATTGTCATCTCCTCCTCCTCCCAAGTCCATGCTTAGAATGCTTTTTCTCCTGGTCTCTGCATCTTGGCTTCTTTCAAAATTCAATTCCCAACTAGAAGTCTTTCTTTCTTCTCTGCCCCGTGGCTTCCATGCCTTACTCCCTCCTTCAGTGCCTTCCTTGAGATTACCTCCTTCTATCTTATATCTATATCTTATATCTACACAGTTATTTGTATATTGTCTCCTTCCCACCCTCAGCCCCCATTTTAATATGATCTCCTTGAGTTCAAAGAATGTGCTCTGTGCTTTGGTTGTATCCCCAGTTCTTAGTACAGTTCCTGGAAAAGAGTAAGCATTTAGTAGATTCTTGTTGACTCACTTTTGACTGACTAATCTATGATCCTCTGAATCTCAATTGCCAATGTGCTTCAAGGCAAACTTGAAATACCACTTAAGAAGTTACAGTGAGAAATAGCAACTAGAAAGAACAAATGCCCACCAAAGACATCTATTCTGGAGGCAATTCAATTTTGAAAGCATTGCAGGGAGCTGCTACTTTTACAAGGTATCTCTAGGTGGGGAAAAGAAAGGGAATCAGTCACAAGTGATCTTATTACTCCCTGAATGGTGATTGAGAACACTAATTAAGTATTGGCTTATAGGCCAACTTTCCTACAAAGATAAGGAAATTCCTGTAAAACCTTTATGAGTGTGATCCACAGGTAGATCCAGAGCCATCTTTATGAGATTTGTAAGGGAATCAGTTAAACTTTTTCAAATGATTCAGTAGAGCAGATTTCATCTTCACATTCACATAATTGATTGAATGGTTTAGAAAAAATTAAATACTGTTTTTAAAATGACAACAAAAATTTTTGATTCAACAGGACAAAATATAGTCTTAAGGAATTGTATGTGCTGGAGGTAGCTTGTTCCATCTTGAGTCAATTGTTAAATTTTCAATATATTTACACCTTGGAAATCAGCAAATGTTACAAATCAGGGTTTAGTTTGTTTGGTTGATTTCTAGATTTAAGAGTGTGAGAAAATGTTGATTATTCAGATTAAATTTAAAATGTGTCATGCATAAAG
Organism: Notamacropus eugenii; assembly: GCF_028372415.1. NCBI lineage: Eukaryota > Metazoa > Chordata > Mammalia > Diprotodontia > Macropodidae > Notamacropus > Notamacropus eugenii. Next base: position 272,635,383 of record NC_092875.1, read on the forward strand.
TATATGTGTATGTTATTGTTTCTGATTTACTTCAGTTGTATCTAATTTTTCATGACCCCATTTGGGGTTTTCTTGGCAAATAGGCTAGAGTGATTTGTCATTTCCTTCTCCAGCCCAATTAACAGATGAGAAATTGAGGCAAATGGGGCAAAGTGATTTGCTCAGGGTCACATAGCTATTAAGTGATTGAGGCTGGAATTGAACTCATTAAGATGTCTTCTTGATTCCAAGCTCAGTACCTTATCTGCTGTGCTAATACATATCTATATCTCTCTACATAAAATACATATTTAACTATAATATATAAATTATGTTTTATATAATATATATTTAAACTACTGATATATCACTGATCATATATATGATATATATGTATATATATACAGAGAGAGACAGTTATTAAACATTTATTAGCATACTTCTTATATTATGTAAGGGTTTTACTCCAAGGTTCATAAGATCATAGATTGAGAGTTGAAAGGCACATCATAGGCCATCTTGTTCATAGCCCCCCATTATCCCTTTCCCCTTTCCCTTCTCCTGCCTCATACCTCATTTTACAGATAAGGAAAGTGATCCACAGGGAGGTTAAGTGACTTGTCCAATGTAACATGGGTAGTGAGGTAGAAAATGAAGCTAGGTTTTCTGCATTGAGAGCTAATGCGTTTCCCAATAGGCTGCCTCTCCAGAAGTCTTTCATGCTTTTGTGGAGTTCATATGGAATGCAAATGATAAATATAACTACAGAAAAACCAATCCTTTGGTCAACAACTGTCTTATTAAAGTCAAACACCTAATAGAGAAATGTATGACCTTCAGAGGTGTTTGTGCCTTTCTACCTCATGGATGTCCTGTACATGGTCCACAAAAAGGGATTCCCTAAAGATGGTGAGGGATGTTCCTGTTTGTGGACAATGTTGAGCTGATTACGTCAAGGCCCAGGACATTACAGGACCTCCTCAGTGAGGTCCATGATTACTTTAAAAGATTTAAAATATTTCTTTGGCATGTACTTGGTGTGTTTCAGCTTCTTTTTTCCTGATTTTGTCTTATGTTTCATTTCAGCTTCCTTATATAGCACATTGGCAAATGAAGTTCATAGGATTCTAGATTTATAGATGAGGAAGACATTCAGAATCTTCTAGTTCATGATTCTCCAGCATTCCGAACAACCTATAAGGAAAAATTCAGTTTTTGATAAAAACCAATTGTCAAAACATTTAGTTGATCAGTTAGTCCACTTAAGTATTATTTCAGCAGATAGACAGACAGTTAGATATTGAGTTAGTTCCAGAATTGAATAGGAGTAAGAGAGTTGATTAGATTGAATTTAAGCAATTGAGCAGTGTGTTTAATGATTCTGACTTGTTCCTGGGTGAAAAAAGTGCCATATCTTTAGCATCACTTTTCTTTCAATATTTTGTCAATATTATGATGCCACAGCCTCTAAGGAACCAATGTTGGAGAGTGATCTGAAAGGCAATGAAAAGATACATTGTTTGGGAGGGGGGAAGGGAGACACACATAGGTTGCAGAATATTTCCTCTACTGAAGAAGTATCACGATTGGAATTTATGATAACTAATATGATTAGAGTTTGCAGAAAGTTACATGAGTAGAGTTTGTGGTAAGTATCGAGATTGGAATTTGTAGTAAGTAGCATGAATAGAGTATGTAGTAAGGAACCTGAGTAGAGTTAGTAGTCAATGTCATGATTGGAGTTTTTAGTAAGTAACATGATTATAATCTCTTCCCATTGACTAAATACTTAGATGTTGATTTCAGATGTATCATATTCCTTCACATCACAATTCAGAAAGAAGAGACTGAAAGATATTCCTTAGTGTGTTGACTCCCAACACATTTTATTTACATCTACAAGTAGTTATAATGAAAGGCATTTGCCTCAGATTTTGATATTTTTGACAGCCTTAAATCAAGAATGATGTGGATCATTTATTTACTTTTAAATGAAGTAAGTCAGTCAATAAGCACTTATTAAGCTCTCATTATGTGCCAGGCACTTTGCTAAGCACTGGGGACACAAAGAAGGCAGAAGGCAATTCCTACTGTCAAGGATCTCATAGTCTAATCGGAGAGACAAAATGCAAACAAGTATGCGTATGCAAACTATGTATGGAAAAAATCAACAGAGAGAAGGCACTATAAAAGGCTTCTTGCAGAATGTGTGACTTTAGCTGGGGCTTAAAAGAATCTTAAAAGAATCTGGGGAAGCCAAGGGGTGGAGATGAGGAGGGAGAGCATTCCAGGCAAGGGCAGAAGGGGCCAGTGAAAACGTCTGGAGTAACTTTATCCAAAAACTAGTACAATTGGGTTTTTACACTTTTACTGATTCAGATCATGATATATAAGGACATCATTGTTTTTTATATTTATGTGAATTCATTACATAAAAATAGAATGCAATAGAAGAAATTATAATTATGCTTAGCACATTTTTAGTAACCCTTCTCTGTTTTTCAAATATATCTTCCATCATTAATTCATTAGTCCACACAATTAGCAAATCATTCAGAACAACACTCTTCTGAGATGTCTTGCCCTGATTTCACAGATGAGGGTGTGGGGAGAGTGACACTAAGTAATTTGCCCAAGGTCAACAAAAGAGTTCATGTCAGGATCAGAATGAGAAATCAAAATCCCTCCTTCTTAGATTTTTGCGTATTCTAGTTTGCTCCCCCCCCCATGAGTATCATCAATATGGTTTCATTTTATGAAGATCTTTAATTCTCAGCCATTAAGAACCATTTTATTAGAAAGATAAAAATAAATTAGAGTTTAATTAAGCATCACCCTTGCAGTGAGAAGTAGTGTTTAGTTTATGTACAAGTCTTTCACCTTTGGAAAGAATGGCTCATTTAATTTAAGTTCATTTATATACAGTCTGAAATTCTCACCCGTTTTGGACTACCATTTAAATTTTTTTTTTTTTGTATAAGAACTGATATTTAAGGTTGTGCATATTCTGGATAAATAATCTCACATTTGTTTACCTTTGGCTTTGCATACATGTATGCAGTGGAAACCTTAGGCAATTGTAAGTTTAATTTTAAATAAAAATGAATGTTTGAGTGAGGCTTAAATTTTCAGATAATTTTAACAGCTCTCTAGTTCACTTTATACAAGCAGATACTGGCAACCTATATGAAAAGGATCTGAAACAGACTATATTGATAATTGAGGGTAAGAAATGATTTATTTCTGGAGACTGTTGAAGTTCTGTGTAGAATTTTGGAAGACTTCTATAGTTGGAGGGCTGGTAGGTCTATAAATTGGGTTTCCTAAATCTACTCCTCAACCTTTGACTTGCTTTTATTAAAAAAAAGAAAAAGAAAAAAAAAAGATTGTAGTCATTGCTCTTTGTTGCTAAGAAAAATGAATCTTGTAACAATTTGTCAGTTCTGAATAATGGCCAAATCTAGTTGGAAGGGAGCATTGATGTGTAAAATTGAAACCAGTTGTTAATCCTCAAGTTATTTCAATTTGTGTTTGGAAAATAGTGTGTGTTGTTTGGATTTTTTTTTATACTTTATTCTTATTAAAATTCATTTGCATGCCCTGATATTGTCAGAGAAGTGGCTGAGGAACATACTCAGTTACAGTGGAAAGTAACTTTTGAATTAAAAATTTTCCATGGATAATCTATATAATTTGTAATCTAGACTTAATGGTTACCTCAAGCAATGAAGAATGTTTAATCTGAGAATTCGACAGCAACTGATAGTGTGAAAAACAAACTCGTAATATATGTTTTTGAAAGAAAAAGGTTTTCATAAAAGTGAACTGTTTGTTTTTAAGTATAGCAAATGTATGATTTTTTTGCATGCCTCTATTTGTTACAAGGAATATGTTTTTTTTTAAATTTAGAGGGGGAATTTGGTGGAACTGAGGCAGTTAGTGATAAGGTTACCAAAAGGAAGAAACAGAACAGAAAATATTGTTATTGAAGCATTTTTTAAATACATAGAAGAGAAATGAAGGAAATTCAGAAGAAAACAAATAGCCAGTACAGTTTTGAAAATAATGTGTTGATATACATGTAAATGTGAAGATCTATTACTATAAAAATAAAAAAGTGAATGTTGCAAAATTCTAAAGAACAAGAATGACTACAAAGAAGAGATGTGAGAAGATACCCCCTACCCCATTATTTTGCAAAGAGGGGAGGAGGCATATGTGAGTGTGGAACACTAAATATATTTTCATATTTTTTTTGATACATTTATTGGATTTGCTGATTTTTTCCGCTTCTTTTTTTGTTTTAACAAATTTTATTTGTTAAATGGAATGGCTTTGAGAGCAGGGATAATGGGAAAGATTTTGGTTATGTAAAAATGAAAGATATCAATAAAATTTATTTAAAATGAAAATGTTTCTATATAATATTTTTATTTTTAAAAATCAAACTATACATAGTATAGATTTAGGTTTTCACATGGAAAACCTCCTCTCTGTTCTCCTCAACATATGGAAATATTCTTTATTTTCTGCTATGCCTTAAAGTCAGCCTAAAAAAATTCAAAAGTGCTTTATAAAGAAAAAAATATCAACAGCTAAAATGTTTTTTAAAGGTCTCTGGGATGTTATTATCAACAGAGGAAATATATGCATTTTCCAAAATCATCAGACAAGAAATCTTTCTCTTGGCCTTGATAACGTCTCTGGAATGGCCGTTGGAATGGTATGTTGTATTTTTTATTGCCACAGGATACTAATACTTCTCATCCTTTAAAAACAAAGCAAAAATAATTGTTTTCATTACATTATTGTGTTAAACTTTCTGATTTAATTTTTTGTTCATCTGTGTATTTCTCACCTTAGCGACTGCCATTGCTTCCTGGCTAAGTCAGAAGGTTTTAAATGGAAAATGAATGATTTATTTAACAAGTGTCATTTAAGAATAATTAATTGAAATAAATTATGAATAAAATGGATATAGATGTGGAAGGAACTTCAGAAACTTTTTAATTTAACCCTTTTCATTTTGCAGATTAGGAAACTGAGGACTAGGAAGTTTAAATGACTTTTCCACAGTTACACAGGGAGTGTCAGGGACAAGATTTTAACTCATGTCTTTGGACTTCAGAGCCAATGCTCTTTCTACTGTACAAAGCTTTATAGAATATTATAGAATTATATAGACATTATAGAATGCTTAACAATATAAGTTTCATGTGTATCTATACAACCTAAAGGTAGAAATATTGGCTAAGTGACTTTTTAAAATCATTATAGGTGCTATAATTCAGCATAATAAGGGGGATTCCTTCTAAGGAGTGTTATGTATATTACTCAGTCAAATTTTAGAAGTAGCTTATGATATGCCACATTATACTTGCCTTGCATGCATGGTTCTCAGCTGGGCTGAAGAAGGATATGTTTGAAGATGGTGCCGTTTCATGGACAACTATATTACTATGGGACAATAAAAGTATAAAAAAATAATCAAACCCTTTATGGGCTTAGATTTGGGTTGCATGCTACACCATGTAGATTTTAGTTCTTTAATTTGTTTCATCTTACTGATTCAAGGTTTTCTATTCTAGGCCAGTGGTGGAGCTCCATGTGAGCTTAGAGTGATCTCTCTGCCCAATCGTTGTGCCATTCTGGAATCAGTCATGGTCCCTGGCCACATTGTTGCTTTTAATCGTCAAGGCAAAGTAGCTGATGAATCAACAGACAGTTATACAGGGCTCTCGAAAGAATTTGTGATATATGTTAAGGTAAGATGGAGGAAAGTGACCTGAAGAAATGGAAACAATGGTTTACCTTCCTCATTTGAAGAAAACCTTTAGTAATTAAAATCATTTTGTAGAAATCAGAAAGTTTCCCACTAGGTGGCGCTCATGTCTCCTGCCATAATATTTTGCATAAACTTCTAGGATTTAGGGATATGTGCTACCCAATGTATGTGTTCCCAGAGAATTCTGCTCTTTTTCTTCCATTGGCTGAGGACAACAGGGCTAAGAGGTTAGCACATAATTAAATTGTGATCAGAGTAATGTCTCATATAGTAGAAGTAAAAAGTTAGAATTGTGACTGAATGGGGGACGTTATGGGGAGAGGGGAGAAGGTAAATTTGAAAGCTTGTAAGATTTGTAGATTCCATGTTTTTAACTGAATCATAGTCTTTAAAGTTTTTCATGTTGTATAAGCTTTGTGAATAACAAATTTAAGGTTCATACTTTTCCCTTTCTAAGTCTTTTTGAACTGAAGCATAAAAATATCATAAAAATATGTTCAAGACCTATACATTTGTCAAGACAAAAATACCCTGAAAATTGACAAGTGTTTAAATATATGGCTATGAAATATGATTGCAGTACGTTAAAATGTTATTTTAGGGATGTGGATGTGGTGTCATAGAAAGAGTTTGGATTTAGATTCAGGAAACTTGGATTCTAGTTCTACTACTAACTACTTTCAGTAACTAACTGCTTTCTGGAACTTGGTTCAGTGGCAAATGCACAGAACTTTGGGATGCAGGATGTGGATCTGAATCCTGACTCTGTCATATATTACCTGTATGACTCCATGTCTTTCAGCCTCACTTTCTTCATTTGTAAAATGAGATTTCATTGAATGACATATAGTTTCAGTTCTTAGCACAATGCTTCTAGCACTTAGCTAGTTCAGTTCCTGGCTCACGATGTGGGCTTGATAATTGCTAGTTGATTAACTGATTGAAATCCCTACAAATCATTTAGCCATTCTAAACCTAGTTTCTCCATGTGTAGAATGAGGGAACTAAACTTAATGTTCTCTGTGGTCTCATTCAACTCTAAAATCCTATGATTCTTTGGATTGGTAGTGGATAAATCAGTACAAATAGTTATAGGCAGGAGAACATTTGTTTTGGAACCAAATTTGCCTTCTTTCCCTCAAAAACTACCAAAAATCTCAAGAAAGTTTCCTTGATTTGTATTGTGGGGATTTTCTAGATTCCCAATTGACTGTCAGTTAAGTATGATATTTCTGGAGTTTTCATTTTGGTATCTCTTTCAGGTTGTAATTGGTGATTCTTTCAATTTCGATTTTGCTCTTTGGTTTTATGATATCAGGGCAACTTTCCTTGATAATTACTTGAAAGATGCTATTCAGGTCTTTTTTTTTAAATCATTGCTTTCAGGTAGTTCAGTAATTTTAAAATTATCTCTTCTTTATCTATTTTTCACGTCAGTTGTTTTTCCAATGAGAAATTTCACATTTTCTTCTTCTTTTTTTTTGACGTTGTTTTATGGTAACTTGATGTCTCATGGATTCATTAGCTTCCACTTGCTGAATTCTAATTTTTAAGGTATTATTTTTGTTAGTGAGCTTTTGTACCTCCTTTTCCATTTGGTTAATTCTATTTTTTAGGGAGTTATGTTCTTTGGTGAATTTTTGTATATCTTTTCTCATTTTTTGCTTCTTTCACCCAAAGCTCTTGACTTCTTTTTCATGATTCTTTTGCATTACTATATTTCTTTTCCCAATTTTTCATCTACTTCTCTAATTTTATTTTGAAAATTCTTTTTTAAAGCTTTCCCAGGTATTCTTTTTGGGCCCGAGATCAAATTAAATTTTTCTTTGAGGCTTCACATATAGCCATTTTGATGCTGTTGTCTTCTTCTGTTTGTGCCTTTAACCTCCCTATCACCATAGTAAATTTCTACACTAAAGTTCTTTTTCTTTCTTTTTTGATTTGTTATTTGCTCATGTTTTCTGCCCATTTTGCAGTGTGGTGTTTTTATCTGAGAGTTGGACTCAAATCTTGCATTGTCCCACATTTCTTATGCCAGGTCTCGGGGCCTTACTGCTGGCTTTACAGGACAGGGTGAGGGCTCTTTAATGGCTTGTACTGGAGGGAGGTGGGGCCTCCATATGGGCCTCCCCTGTGTGTAAGTTTTTGCTTCTGGCCTACCCCAGGGTTAGGATATTGCTGCTGAGTTGCTATGGAGGCAGGGCTTCTCTGCTGGTTAGACATGGAGGAGGTTCTCACTGCTATCCAGTCCTGGGGGATGGGATCTTGCTGCTGACTAGCACTGGGAGGACCTCTCTACTGGTTGGCAAAGGGAGTGAGGCCTTGCTGGTGGCCTGTGCTGGGAGTGGAGCCTCCATGGTGGATTGCCCTGGGGCTCAGATCCTCTATGCCCATCCCTTATTGTGCAGCCTGCCTCTCCCAACACAGTGAGACAGATTTTTCTTACTGTGCTGCTAAGTGACTTCCCTGCTTCTAAATCACTTTTTAGGCAGTTTTCCAGTTCTTTGGAGGGGAATTTGGGAAGGCTTCAGGAAATTTTGTCCTCACTCTGACATCTTGGCATTGGAAGCCTTCTGTAGTTCCTTAATGAAGAGAACAACGTATTTGGTTAAAGACAATTGATTTGGGAACTGAGAGCTCAAGCTCATTTTCCCAAGTTTCAAATGCTAGAAGATTTCATCCTCTCTTCTGGTTCAGTGACAGAATCATATGGCTGTTGCATATCAGTGTATTTCCTTTCAGGTAGGTATAAATATTGGTAAAAAGGATCCCGGTGACTGGTGAGAAAATTTATTAGATATGATTGAATAAAAAGGGTCACTCTTGCTCTGATTGGGCACATATGGTTTGTGGTTCCATAACCAATCTTTTTGTTTATGTGTCTACAATTGCCTCCTAGTCAGCTAATGAAATTGTAGATTTAGATCTGGGTGAGATCTTAGAGATCTAGTCTAGCACCCTCATTTTTTTCACCTAAAGATGTTTTATATTTGCAATAACCATTGATTAATTAATTTTTCTCCATTTTTGGTTTTAGTGATGAATTTTGTACATTACATTTTTCCCACATATAACCCTTTCTCCTCCCTTACCATAGTGAGCTGGTTTCTTTTGGTACCAATGATAAAAAAAAGAGAAAAATATAACTTAGCAAAATGAAAATTCTCACCATGTCTGACAACATACGCAGCATTCCATATCTGTGGTCTCCCAGCTCCCAAGTTTGAAAGGATAGGAGTATATTTTCTCAACTTTTCTCTGGGGCCAATGTTGGCCATTATCATGATATAGCATCCAGTTTTGTTTTATTATTCTTTCCATTTCCATTGCTATAGTCTTTGTATTGAATTTTTTTTCCTCCTGGTTCTGCTTATTTTACTTTGCATCAGCTCATATAAATCTTCCCACATTTTTCTGAATATTTCATAAGCTCCTCATTTTACTTCTCATTTTAGAGGAGAAAACTGAAGTCCAAAGAGTCTGTGATTAACATGTAGGAAGTTAATAGTAGAGCTGGGAGATAAGCCTAGGTCAGCTGATTGATTGATTTTGCCACTCTTGTTGTCATATCATTCTGTTCTTCCTTATCATTCTGCTCAGATCAGGAATATTTACCAGAGAATAGGTATCTTAGACTGCAAAAGGAAGAATGAGGCTATAACTTAAATACTTAAACCTTCTATCAATTTCTTTAAAGGGTGTGTTCCACAACAGTGCAGTAATTCTGCTCAACACCAGCTTATGCCAGGCACTGACCCTCCAGTCTGATGGGAGCTGCACTGGTGCAGGAAATCAGTCTGAAGAATCTCACTGGAAAGTGCATACAATCAGCTCTGCGGTTTGCATGTTTGAAAGTGTGAAAAATCCAAGAATGTTTCTTAGGATCAAGAATGGCCAATGTGATGGAAGAGTAAGCATCTGCTCTCATTTTTTCCCAGCAAATGTTTAAGTATTTTGCCAATAATATTTTCTTTATTTCTTTTTAAAATTATGAGTATCCTGGAGGATGGCATGCAAATTTTGTGTATCAGTGGCACTTTCTGACTAGCCAGCTATTTATAGGATTGTCAATAATTATGATTGACTTTAAAAATAGGTATAGTAAGTAACCATCTATCTGACTGCAGGGGCATGTTTGGTGACAAAGAAGTCACCTTATTTGAAGGACATCCTTGTCACCAAATTGGCCCCTGTATACACTTGAAATGTTACCATTAGATTTTTTTTCCCTTTGAGTTTTAATAGATTTCGTTTCATTTGCAAATGTCCACAAAACCCCTACTCCTATGTCCTATTGTGGTGTGTGGTAACCCTCTTTTAGTTCTTGCAGATTATATCTCATAGGCAAAAACTTCTGTTCTTGTTCTGCCTTGTTGGAAAAAAAAAATTGAGTATGTTCCTGGTGATAGACTGTATTTATTGAGGACCAACTTAGCTAAAGAGGTTGGACACTAGGTAGGGATGATTCAGTATTTCATGAGTTGCTATGGTGAGCAAAAAATGCAAAATGGTGCTTCTTCCTATGTGGTCTTTTTCCATATCCATAACAAGAGTGGCAGAAATTAGAAAGGCTAGAGCAGAGGAGAGAATCAAGATCAATATTGATAATTAATGTGTTAAAATATTAATGCCTAAGGAAGGAATGAATACCATAAATTTTTATTGGATTATTATTCTATAAAATCACATTTCATCTATGATCTCACTGAGGTAGGTATTTTCCCCAAGATGCAGACTGCAGCCCATCTGTGCCTTCTCATTTTGCACGAGTCTTATCCACATTCTACAGTAAGTGCTCCAAGAGCAAGAGCTCCCAATATATTGGGTTTCTTTATTTCGGGAATACCAGTAGAACACTTGGACTGCCCGTCAGTTATCTCTTGTTTTCACTATGTGACTAGCCAACCTCCTTGTCTGGTCAGACAGCTCCTTCACTATATCCTTTACGTTGCTTCTTCTGTATAATTCTTCACTGACAACACATTAAATCTACCCTCATTAAATATGTGCCTCTCCATTGCCCTTTGGGTTTTAGCTACAACTTTAATTATTTGGATACTGTTGTATTTCATGACTCACACCTATCACTGGAAGAAAATTGATGTTATAAAGTAATGGACTTTTGTTTCAGGGAGAAGCTCAACTTCATTAAAAATGTTATGCAATTTTCTGAATTCATTGCAGGTCACTTTCCTTCTGTTCAGTCTTGGTCTAGTTCACTTTCCAAGCTAATGAATATCTGCCCAAGATATAGCTCATGTGGTCTTTACAATAACTCTTTGAGATCAGTACTATAGGTATTATTATTCCCATTTTACAGGTGAGGAAGCTGGGTCTCAGAGAAATTACATGATCAGGCAGCTAGTAAGTGTCTGAGGTGTATTTGAACCTTGGTCTCTACTGATTTCAAGTCTGGTGCCTTTTCCTATATCATGCTATCTCTCTATCTTCAAATTCAAGGAGGATTATGAATGGTAGATGAGGCATAACATAGGTACCTAGGAGAAATCAATGACCTGGCCAGGGAAAAAGGATGCTGAAATGAGAAGTGAGAAAATACCAAAGACAAATTATGTCTACTTCGCGTTTTTTCCCCAGGGCCAAATATGTTGGTAGATGTTCAAGAAGAGTTGTGTGAAATGGAGCTGAGCTTTAGACTGGGGCAAGTAAGAGGGTAACTTACTGTCACTCTCCTCTACTGGGTCCTACACCACTCATAGTCCCACTCATTTCCCCTCTCTTTCCATTTTTGGATTTCTAGTGCTATATGGCTGCAAATCTTGGAATAAGATTATTTCTGAAGAATCAAAGTTATGGGTAGATGACTGAAAGGGTGATGGAGAGATGCATGAAGGGTACAAGTACATTTTAGAAGCAGCATAAGAGGTCTCGTTGAAAAAGATATTGTTGGCATAGGAGAGATATCAATCATGTGAAAAGAAGGAAAGACAGGCAAACAGTCCAAGTGTGCTACTGTTACCCACAGAATATAAACATAACTCAGAAGAAGGGCACCATCACCCAAGGTGGATCTTCCGTTGGGAATGTGTGAAAGAATGTGGACAAGAATTGCAGAAGATGAAGAGGCATGGATTGGCTCTGAGTTGGGCTAATGGAAGGAATCCCTATATTATTGTTATCCTAGACCCTTGTTTTATATACATATAAAAGAGTAAGAATCTTGTTTTATATATATGTGCGTGTGTATGTGTGTACATATGTGTTGTACATATATGTATATGCATGTATATTAACAATGCATACCCATATGTGTATATACATACATACATACACATATATGTATATGTTTGTTTATTCATTGAGAGCAAAAGGGATTTTGAAATTGGAAGCATTGAAATTATGGGGATGAGCTAACATTTATTTTGAATGGAATTGAAAAGAATTTGAGATGTAACATATTAAAGCCACATATACAAAGTGGTTATTAAAAATGCAAGTTGATTCCCAAGAGACCGTAAATGAGTAGTAGCATAAGATACCATGTTCCTTCTAAGTACTGCTTGTTGTGGTTTGGTCATGTCTGACTCTTTGTGATCTCATGGATCATAGCACACCCGGCCCTTCTATCCTCTACTAGCTCTTGAAGTCTGTCCAAGTTTAATTGCTGGATAATAATTATAGCAATGATGATGATACATATAATTCATATTGTACTTTGATTTGGAAAGCACTTTACATATGTTAACTTTTTTGATCCTCACAACAGCCTTGTAAAGTAGGAGCTATTATTATGCCCATTTTACAGATGAGGAAACTGAGACAGAGAGAGCTTGTGTGCCCAGGGTCACACGGCACTGCCAGTGCCATAGAGAATGAGGTCTTCCAAGACCATCAGGGGCAGGATTCAATCTCTGGTCATCCTGAGTCTAAGTCCCATCTAGTGGAAATTTTAGGGGTTAGTGGGAGCCTTCCCAAAGACCCCTACATTCATGGGCACCTGCCTCTTCTAATTGTTTCTGATGGACTGACCTCTACCCTGCCATATTTGTCAAGTTTTCAGAATGCTGTCTTGTAACCCTAGACTTTTCTTTTGGACCTTGAAATAGTCTGCCTCTAAATCTCAAAGAACAGAGACTCATCTATAATCACCTCTAAGTTGTCTGTGGGGCTTATTGATTAGCACACAAATCAGTGATGGAATATTTATTTGCCCCAAAATGATACAAGGAAATCTATATATCTGTTTCTCTGTTACCCTTGGGTTCCAGGCTTAGTCTGGTTCTGGGAATTGACTGAGTAAGTAATCACAAACCAGGCCATAGTCTTCATCCAGACTTTAGAATGAGTTAGAGTGGTGAGGACAGTCAAGGCTTTGTTTACTTGTTTTTTTGTTTTTATGCTGAGATTGAAGAAAGAGAGCTGGATGGAGTCATTTCCATACATACCAGTTTAGGGTGAACAGACCCCATGTACTTTTGAGTGTACCAACTATGAGTAGGATAGAGAAAGCTAAAGGTTGGGATTGGTAAAATTCCTTTTGTGTCTGGAGTGGTATTCATGGATTTGTCATTCATTTTTTGTGTATTGGCTTCCCCAGAGCTTGAGCGTTTGGGAGGGGTGGGGTGGAATAGGGGTGGGGTAAGAAACCTAGCCTAACCAGTATGCATCATACTCCCTCCTGGGTTTCCTCAACTCATTACTTTTCTCCCCATTCTACAGGAACTTAAATTAGCTTAAGTCCAAGTTTTACCTAATTATATTGACAGTGCTGGAACTTGGTGTCTCTGCTGTTCTGAATAGAATTTTTCCACCATAGTTTTAATAATGGCTAGATAAAAAGACAGACAGACAGACAGATGTATAGACATATAAAGAGAAAAACAGACAGATGTGGTTAAATAGATATCAATTACAAAGCACTATAATGTTTACAAAGCACATGTTATTTCATATGAAGCCCTTGGTAGCTTTTTCTGATGACTTCTGCTCTAGCTAGTAGACCTCATCAGCTTCAGGGATATCCACTGGTTAAATGTCAACCCTCTTGGTTCTGGGCTTCCTCACCATCCTCTCATCTTTGGGTATACAACACTTTCTGACTTCTCACTCAGTGGCATAAAAATATTACCTTATATAGGGATAATGTTTCCCTCTACGATAAGATAAAATATTCAGAGCAAGAAAACTTGCCCCATGGATTTTGATAACCTTACTTGTTTCTGAGCAGACTGATTTGGATGGTTCTGGGCTCAGGCATCCTCCCCAGCCAGTCAATGACACTGATTCCTATACAACTAATCTGCTAGAAAATTTGAGAGAAGAGTAAAGGACCACATAGCTGGGTGGCTCAGTGGATACAGTATTGGGCCTGGAGTTACTAAGATTCATCTTTATGAGTCCAGATCTAGTCTCAGACACTTACTAGGTGTGTGTGATCCTGGGCAAGTCACTTAACCCTGTTTGCCTCAGTTCCCTTATCTGTAAAATGAGCTGGACTGCCAAGAAGATCCCAGATGGGATCACAAAAAGTCAGACACAACTGAATGACAACAAGAAAAGACCAGCGTCCCCTTTCCTGAAGCAACTGTAATTGTTAAAGATTTTCTGGACCTCCTCTTTGCCTACCAACTATCTTTAAAATCAAAGTTTCTCACCTGCCCAGTCATCGTCCAATATGTCAATGAGGATGATTCACTACAGGGCTATTTTGCAGACTTCATAGGAAAACTCTGGACCTCTAATGGGAGAAAATTGCTAGTTACTGGACTTGGTAGTTTTGTAGGTTAGCTTACATATGAAATCATTTACTTCCTGTTGACTTGGAGCCTGGAATGAAAAGAGAACCTATTGGCTGACCCTGTCCAAGAAGAGTTTGTTGACTTCGTCGGAGAAGTGCTGGACCAAGTGAAATTGGCCTCCCCTTTGTCAGAACTCATCCATCAGTGTCTCAGGATAGAGGAATCTTAAACACCCATTTAGGATCTCCCTCTTACTGATTCAGTCACCCATACATTGCAGGGTCTTGTCACTAGTCATTTCTGACTTATTCTCTCTGATACACATGTGTCTAGAGATAGATTGCGATTTTGTAGTCACACTGCTATAAAATATTGTGGCAAGTATCAGGTGAGCCCCAAGTGAATTCTACCTATAGCTGCCCTACCCAGACCCTGATCTTGGCACTGGAACTCCTACTTTCTGATTGCTAGACAGTCTGAATCAAATGAATGTGAAGCGTTCTGGAAACATTAAAGCACCATAGAAACTCCAGCTATGATTATTAGTTAATTATCATTGTTACTAGCAATAATTTGAGAAACAATAGGATACGGTAGACAAAGAACCAGTCTGGAAGACTTGAGTTCGAATCCTGCCTCTGACATATACTGTCTTTGTGACTGAGCAAATCACTTCCCTCAGTGCCCCAACCAACTCTCTAAGACTAGTTGCTCATGAGTTAGGAATTTGTGGTTTGGTTTGGTTTTGGTTAGCAATGTTTACTTTGGTAAAGGTAGTTTCCACCCAAGGAATTCACCATACAGATGAGATCACAGGCTGCCATCCTCCATTCCACAATAATAATAAACCCCCACAGACCTGACATTTAAATAAAGCTTCACAGTTTACAAAATACTTTCTTCACAACAACCTTATAAAAATAGCTTCCTTTCCTGTTTGCCTCCCCTGTCCCCATATGCTTCTGTTGATATCCTACCCATCTCTTCTTTCCATATGAAATCTTTTCTGAATCTTTCCAAAAGAAGTAATCTTTCCCTCTTTCAAACTCTCATAACTAGTTATTGGTACTTCCTATTTTATATTGGAGTTACTTGAATCCATGTTATTTGCCCCCTGAAAACAAGGCCTTATTTATATTTGTCTCTCTCCCTGGGGCCATGCCTGGTGCCTTGAATATGGTAGATGCTTAATAGACATTTGACAAATGACTTAATGAAAACATACTCATCGAATTTATTCACAACCATTTTCTTGTATTCAGTTTCACAGAAAGCATTGATTAAGTACTCACTATGTACCAGCTCACTGTGTTAGGTCTTATGAATACAAAGACAAAAATGAAAAAGTGTCTCTCCTAAAGAAGCTTAGATTTTATTGGGGGAAGAATTGTAGAAATTCCCATTCTGGAAAAAATGAAAAAACAAAACTGCTTTATTCACCCATGCAGTGAATAGGCCTTTTGAAGAAGTGGGTCAAGAGATAACCCCTTTAATTTAGAAAAAAAAAAATCAAACTGAGAGGAGTAGACCCTCAGGCTTTCTGGTCAAAAGAGAAACAGTTACTATTGACAGTCACTCTGAGTTAGTAGAGCTCAAAACTACCCAGGTATAGGGTATGTTCCGGGAGGACCAGTACCTCTGGTGTGATGGCTGCCAAGCCCTTTTCAGGGCTCTTTCCACCTTTGGTGTCTACCTGTTGCACTCAATTCTTGCCTGTGGCTCCAAGAAGCTGCAGCATGCCAGCAGCACTCTGGTAAACTGTTTCAACAGATGGGCTAAACCAGGTTGAGGGTAACCAAGAGGTCTCAAACCCATTGGAGAGTTAGGGGGGTATCTACCCTAAGCATGTGAAGACTTCCCCTGGTGGAATGGGCAGATGAGAACAATTGTTCCAATGGCCATGAAGGCAGCTGAAGTAGTCAATGTGGAGTGCTTGGAGCTTGGTTAGACATCGAAGACATCAAAGTCTTCCACTGCATCCTGAGCCATCACCAGTCATCTTAACTCTGTCCTGCCACTGGACTATGATGACTCTGGAGGAGAGAGTGAGGCTGACAACTTCGGGAAACTCTGTCAATCACTTAAATCCAATTTATGCACAAATCAAAAGACATCACCCATACCATTTTACTATTATGCCTCAAAGTCCTCTGACAACAAGCAAGTGATGAAGCAGCAGGTGCAGATACACTAGGGGCTGTAGTCACAACCCTGCATGCAGGCGGTCCCGGCCGCAAGGTCGTTTCTCCCTGAAAGCAGCAGTGGGACTCCACAGCCCCCTGAATGTCTGAGCAGCCTTTTAAGGATCACACTGCTCACCTCCTGGTGTGAGGAAGGGGGCTAGAAAAGGTGCCCTAAACATTGTCTGCTTACCCAACCCTGGTCTGATTGCCACAGCAGGTGGGGAATCTCACTATGTGGTCAAAACACAAAAAGTGTACAAAATGTACAAAAACATCTGCAAAAATGATTCCACTCATCATTGGCACATGGAACGTGCACACACTTATAGACAACACAAAATCCAGTAGACTTGAAAGATGAACTGCTTTTGTTGCTAGAGAACTCAACAGGTATCACATCCAAATAGCAGCTCTGAGTGAAATAAGGTTGGCAAATGAAGGCCAACTTACTGAAGTTGGAGCTGGGTACACATTTTTCTGGAGTGACTGCAGTGAAGGGGAGCACCATGAAGCTGGCATGGGTTTTACAATCAAAACTAATCTAGTCAGCAAGCTGGTATGCCTGACAAAAGGAGTGAATGATAGGCTCATCATAATGTGATTGCCACTTGTAAGAAAATGCCATGCCACCATCATCAGTGCCTATGCTCCCACCATGATGAACCCTGATGAGGTCAAAGAACAATTTTATGAAGACCTAGAGACCTTTATCATCAATGTGCCAAAAGAGGACAAGCTTATAATTCTGGGCAACTTCAATGCTAGAGTAGACTCAGACTACCAGACTTGGCAGGGAGTCTTAGGGAGGAATGGAGTTGGAAACAGCAACAGAAATGATCATTTACTGCTGAAGACTTGTGCATCGAATGAAATTCTCTCACCAACACTATTTTCTGTTTACCTAAATGCAATAAAACTTCATGGATGCACCCTTGCACCAAACATTGACGTCTAATAGACTATGTGATTATAAGGAGACAAGATGTGAGAGTGATACAAGGCCATAATGTGTGGTGCAGAGTGCTAGACTGATCATAGACTTATCCTTTCCAAGATAATATTCACATTCATCAAAAGTGCTGCCCCCAAGGCAAAATGACTACCAGAAGAATCAATGTCAACAAATTAGAGCTCTTTTCTGAGCTTGAACAATTTATTTCTAACTTGGAGGGAAAGTTGAGCCAACACATAGTTGAGCAGAACACACAGTGGAGCAGAAAAGGAGTGGGCAGCTTTCAGAGATTTGGTGTATAGCACTGCATTTGCTCATCTGGGTCAGAACACTCATAAACACCAAGACTGGTTTGATGAAAATGATGGGGAAATTCAGCAGCTGCTAAATGAAAAATGAGAATTCCACAGGATTTGCCAGCAGGATAGTTCATCCACCTCTAAGGAGGCAGCATTTAATTCCATCAAAAGCAAAGTACAAGCAAATCTTAGAAAGATGCAGGATTCCTGGCTCAGTAGAAGGCAGATGAAATTCAGTTTTATGCTGATAGCAACAATCCAAAGTGCTGATGGAGCCACATTGATTAGTGATAAGGACACGATCCTGGAGAGATGGGCTGAACACTTCCATAGTGTTCTCAACAGACCATCATCAATCAATTCTGAGGCCATTGACCATTTACCTCAGGTTGAAGTCAATCCCTCTTTGGCTGAACTTCCAACTGAAGAAGAGGTTTTGAGAGCCATTAGGCTCCTTTCATGTGGCAAAGCACCTGGTGCTGATTCTATTCCAGCTGAGATTTACAAGGTAGGGGGACCATTGCTCATACAAAAGCTGACTGAAATTTTCCAGGTTATATGGCAAGAGGAGGTTATCCCCCAGGAGTTCCAGGATGACTCCATTGTCCATCTCCATAAAGGTAAAGGGAATAGATTGTCCTGTGACAGTCACAGTGGGGGTCTCTCTCTTAGTCATTGCTGGCAAAATTCTTGCTAGAGTCCTCCTTAATAGCCTGATCCTTCACCTGGAATATGATCATCTACCTGAGAGCCAGTGTGGCTTCAGAAAGGGCCAAAGGAACAGTCAATATGGTGTTTGCTGCCCAACAATTCCAGGAGAAATGCCAGGAGCAGAACAGAAGTCCCTGCACAACATTTGTAGATCTGACCAAGGTCTTTGACGCTGTTAGTTGTGAGGGCTTATGGGAAAATTATGTCAAAATTTGGTTGCCCAGAGAAGTTTATCAATATTGTACGTCAATTGCATGATGGCATGTTTGTCTTAGAAAGATTCTGAGGATCACCTGGCAGTACAAGGAACCAGACACTGAAGTCCTTGCTCTTCCTGAATTGCCAAGCATTCAAACTATGCTTCAGAGAGTGCAACTCTGATGAGCTGACCATGTCATTTGAATGCAAAATATATGCTTGCCAAAAAGACTATTTTATGGAGAATGCACATGGGGCAGGAGATCACATGGTGGTCAGAAGAAGCAATACACGTATACTCTCAAGGTCTCTCTCAAGAACTTTGGATTTGACTGTGCAATATGAGAGACACTGGCATGGGACTGCTCAGCATGGTGTGCCCACATCAGAAAGGGTGCTGTGCTCTATGAGCAAATCAGAATTGAGACAGCACAAAGAAAACGCAGGATGCATAGATTTGGAATATCCACCCCCAAAATTCAAACAGACTATCTGTGCCCAACCTGTGGTAGAGCATTCCGAGCTCATATTGATCTTATCAGCCACAGTCGGACACACTGAAATTTCACTTTATCATGGTGATGTCATTTTAGTCCTCTTTGAAAAGGAAGGACAACAACCAATCAACTGCTGTGGTACAACCTATGAGCTCTAGAGTGAACTGGTTTAAGGTTTGGTCTTTGAGAAAAGAGAATAGAGAAAGAAAGAAGTTAAGAAAGGAAGGAAGGAAGAAAGAAAGGAAGGAAGGAAGGAAGGAAGGAAGAAAAGAGAAATAATGGAAGAAAGAGCAAGGAGTGAAGGAAGGAATCTGGCCAACAAGCCCCAACTTAACAGGCCATCAAAATTTACCTTCCTTTGAAGAAGAGAAAGAGAAGAAGAAGAAGAGGGAAGGGAGAGAAGGCAAGTTGAGTCGCACAGCTGGCTGGGTCCCCATTCAGGCAGCTTGGACTATTCATAGGTGCATAAGGGAAATGATGACATGACTTGCACTTGACTTTGACTTGAGTGAGGGAGGGCTTTGCAAGGTCACCACCCTTACTTTCTCTTCCAGAGCCACCTGGGTCCAGTCCTGTGGTGTAGGTAGTTTTTGTTTTTTAGTCATTTTCAGTCAAATTGTGACCCCATTTGGCTTTTGTTTTTTTGGCCAAAAACTGGAATGGTTTGCTGTTTCCTTCTCCAACTCATTTTACAGATGAGCTGTAAATCTCAAATTTAAGTGAGGTTGAACTTAGGTCTTCCTGACTCCAGACCTGATGCTCTACCCACTGCACCATCTATTAGTTGGCAGCTAGAAATATCGCAAGTATCTTCCAAGAAACACTTTAAAATTTTTATGAATACATTTTTTTTATCCAAGCTAAGTGATGGCAATCCTATAATTTCTATTTCTGTTACTATGAAATGTCTGTGATGTTGGAATAGATCACTTAAATGGACACTGATGGGTCCGAGTTCTGAATGAGGTTGTCTATTTTCAAGAAAAGAGTCTCAAAGATACATTGTAGAGAGGAACTGGTTGAGCAACAACAGTACAAAAGAAAAATGTTTGGGTTTTAAGGAACAACTAACATGTGAATCGTTAATGTTGCATTTCTGTCTCAAAAAATAAAAAAGAATAAAACACGATCCATGCAATAAACAAGAGGATGGTTTTGTAGGAATCAGGAAATGATTCTCCCACTCTACTTAGTGCTGGTCACACTCTTTTTCTGGCTCTGCCCACACGTGCAAAATGCAAATGTCTCTCTGAGCATGCAAAGAACGGAAAAAATATATATTTCCGATAATGTCGACCAAAAATAATTTTGATGCAAAATATTCATATAGGTTTGGTCTATATAAACCCAGAACAACTGGTTGAAAAGCAAAACATCCAGTGAAACAGATTACTTGGTCTCATCTGTTGATAAACAGCCGTGTTTTACTGAGGGCAATTTTGAAAAATGTTGATTTTATTCAAGCCGGTGGTTTGTGCAGACAGCCATAGTTCGGATAAAATTTTTTCTTTTTTTTTTTTAATTGAAATACAAATAGCCTTAACTTTCCAACTTATTTTGAACTTACAGATTTTGCTTTTGGTCTTCACAACATGAGGGAAGCAACTATTAACAAGCATAGGGATAGGTATTAGATCTTTGATTTCATGGCTACAGGAAAGTTCTGGGTGAAGAAACTCCCTCAGTCAATGCAGATCAGCACCTTCTCAGCAACTTCGAGTCTTAGTGAATTTCCTAGAACATGGAAAAGTTAAGTGACTTGCTTATGGTCACATGGCCAGTAATGGATCATAGGCAGGACTTGAACCCAGGTCTTCTTGGCTTTGAAACTGGCTTTGTCGCCATCTTTTTTTAAAGGGTTAGAAAGTAAAAACTAATTAAGCAATCCATTATTAGACATATATCCCACTATGGTCAAAGACATAAATATAGATTATGTGTTTGTGGATATATGTACATGCATGTTTATATGTATATGTGTATAAAACACACATATTCATAACAACATTTTTTTGTGGTAGCAACAACTAGAGTTATAAATGATGGTGGTGATGATGATAGAAGGGAAAGAAGAATAAGAATTATATGTATATTACATGTGAAAGGGCTATAGCAGAGATGGGGAACCTGCTATCTCACGGTCACATATGACCTTCTACATCCTTAGGTGCAGCCTTTTGAATGAGTCCAAGTTTTACAGAACAAATCCTTTTATTAAGGGGATTTATTCTATGAAGTTTGGATTCATTCAACAGCCCATGCTTGAGGACCTAAAGGGCCACATGTGGCCTTGAGGTGGCAGGTTCTCCTTCCCTAGGTAATGCAAAAAATCATCAGGAGTTCTTCCACAAGGAAGTTCTCACTGATTAGTCGGTAGGACATGCAAAGTCTTTCATGACCCTTACAACTACACTTCCCCATTTTATTTTTCTTCTCATTGCTATACCAACTGGTCCCCATTCATATTAGGGAAAATGAGTATTGTTTAAAAGGGAGAGGAACAAAGTGTTAAAGCCAACTTTAGGGGTCATAGTAAAGGAAACATTAAATAAATTATGGGAATAATGACAGTTGCACTGAACTGACTTGAAAATGTAAAAATACATTTGCAGAAGAAATTGCTTTCTTTTCTGCTTTTATCAATGTTCTATTGAATTATTTTCCCATGTGAAATGTTCATATTTTAATCCCTCTGCATATTTATTCAAATAAATAGGTAATTTTGGGATGTGGTCCCATCCCAATTGAAACCCCACCTGAATTTATGCTCTCTGTGACTTGAAGCTTTGAGGAATGATTGAGAAACACTCTTGAGTAACATGTAGTCTCCATCGGCTGCAAAATATTTGATTTCAATATATTATAAATGAGGAACCAATAGGGTAAAGCATAAGAGTAGGAGATATTTTGGTTTATAGTGAGGGCTCAAGAAATATCTTTCTTCCCACTGTGAGGTTTATGTGTATGAAATTGTATTGTGTTATCCTTAGGGTGCAGGAGATATTGACTGTCACTTTAAGATTCAGAAGAACTTGGAGAACGGATCTGTAAGTCTGGAATCAGTGAAAAGCAAAGGCCTGTTCGTTGGACTTCTGCCGGATGGTCATACGAGGCCAGTTCTTTATACTAAAGATGCAAGTGTTTTCTTCTATCCACAAGTTATTCAATGTATGTTGATAATTAAAAAATAAACTTAAACATTTTAATATTTACAACAAATTATGTTATGGAATACCAAGAATGTAATTATATTTAGAATAGGCTACTTCTATTTTGCTGAGATTTTTTTCTTTATGTAGCAAATCCACATTAAAGTCAGTATAGTATACTTATGTTTCTACCATGTGTACAAACATTGTGCTTAGATTTATAGGGGAATAAAATGAATAATACATATTTTTTACTTTCAAAAGCCTATACTTTAGTTAGGGAGATGATGATAATAACTGCTAACATTTATATAGCACTTATAGAACGAGGCATTAGGCTAAGCACTTTATAATTATCATCTCATTTGAGTCTCACAGCTGCCCTGAGAAGTAGGTGCTCTTATGACACCCATTTTATGGTTGAGGCAAACAGAGGTTTAGTAACTTGCCCAGATTTGAACTCAGGACTTCTTGACTCTAGGCTTAACACTCTCTCCACCACACCATTTTGTTGTCCCAAATACACAGATAACTAAAGGGCAAGGTGGAGTGTATATTATGATACAAGATATTGAGATACAATCAAAATGTGAAGGGAAAAAGGAAGAGATTACATTTAGTGTAAAGACTGAAAGAAGAGGAAATGACATTTTATATGGGCCTTGAGTAATGGTTATAATTGGGGCTTGTGATTGAAGGGACTCCTTAGTTTTAACTAGCTACTGGGGATAATGACCTTTTAAAAATCAACCAATAAAATTCATTTAAGTACCTACTACGAGTCAGCAAGGGAGACAATCAAATTTGTGCAAGAGGCCACTCTCAGATCCTCCTTGGTTTGGTAATTGACCTTTGTTTTGTCATGTGATCTTCATCTGCCTCCCTTTATTGTTTGCTGTTTCTTTCTTACTTCTTCTTGACCTTATTAAACTAACTCTGCCTACAATTCTCTGGGCATACTCCAGGGAATCTACCTAACATGAGGAAGGACTTCCTCAAGTTCTTTGACATGACTCCTGGATGAGTTTTTCATTGCTTATTGCATCATCTCCTTCCATCAATCTGATCCATCATTTTTTTTCCCAGTTATAAATTTTTCTGATGTTCTACTTTATATCACATACCATAAATAATTCCTTGTTGGGCATCTTGCCCATTCCATACCCTCATATTTCTCTTGACCCTCCATATGCTAATCCATTGCTCTTTGAGTGATCCTTAACTTTAATTCTTTGAAGAATGTATACATTATCTTATTATCTTATTATTAACAATACATTATCTTCTTCTCTTGAATCCCCCATCCCCTTATCCTCTTGCTAATCTTGTCCTACCAAACCTCAGCTCCAAATTACTCCCAACATCTAATGCCTTGGCTCCTACAAATGCTGCCAAACAATGCTAGCCAAAGTCATGAACCCATGATGACTGGGTCCCCTACATGTTGTGCAGTTTTAACAGGGCACTCATTGCATCTATCCTTTCATATCTCCTTACTTGACTCACTTTCCCACTCAACACAGTGGCTTTTTTTTTTTACTTATTTATGTTCATATTTTATATCTATTAAGTAAGTCGTATACAAGTAACATTAAACAAAAACAGTCATACATCAGAAAATGCTAGAATGTGGTGACATGAAATATTGAAAAGAAAAAAATTGAAAATATAACCTTGGTCAGTTAAATAAAAGACAAAAAAGTACAATTAAGGATGGGGCCTCCTTTTTTATTGTCTTGTACTGAGGGCTTACTGCTAAACCACATCTTCCTCATTCCTCATTATTTGTACCTGATTTTTTGAGTCAAAGTATAGGACTTTATACTTATTCCTATGACATTTTATATTAGATATGGTCTTAGACTCTCAAAATAGTTTTGGATCCTAATTCTTTTATCTAACAGATTATACCTTTCCTCATGGACCTAGGGGCAAGGACTGTGGCTGGGGGAGAATTGTGATGCAAAGGAAGATTTCTCTGATCCAGATCTGCTGCTACTAGAAAGAATATTTTTGTTTAACAGGGTTCTAGAAGTCTGAATTTAGTTAGGCAGTTTTAAGTATCATTTATTGAAGATACAAAGTGGGGGAGGGAAGGAGAACGTGGGAAAGGAAGCAAAATTTGGATAAGAATTAGGATTAGCAATCCCTGTCTTGTGTAACAGGGCAGGAGATGGCACATTGACTAGAGCACTGGGTTTGGAATCAGGAAGACATCTTCAAATCTGGCCTCAGATGCTAGTTGTGTGACCCTGGGCAAGTCACTTAATCCTGTTAGCCTCAGTTTCCACATCTATAAAATGAACTGGAGAAGGAAATGGCAAACCACTCCAGTACTTTGCCAAGAAAACCCCATATAGTGTAACAAAGGGTCAGATACAACACTTTTCCACCATGGGCAAAGATTTTACCCTCTGGAGAAATGGCTATCTCAAAGTGGTGGCAGATATCTATTATCTCTCCCAGTTTTGTAACCTAACCATTGTCGGATAAAGCCCTTAACAACCACATTCTAACAGACTTTTCCAAACTTACTATATATTTCTCCCCTTCATACACTGTTCAGCCAAACTGGCCTTGCCAATTCTCAAACATGGCACTCATGTCCCACGTCCATGCCTTTGCATTGGCCATTCCTCATGCCATGAACTTCCTTTGTCCTTATCTTTACCTCTTAGAATCCTGGTTTTCTTCAAATCTCAGTTAAATTTCTACTTTCTATATCAGGACTTTCCTGATGTTCTTGTTGCTGGTGCCTTCCTAAAAAATTGATAGATGTGGCAAATTTTCCTTGTATTTGAATCTGAATATTTTAACTCCCTCAATAGAATAAAATATATACTCCTTGAGAGCAGGCATTGTTTCCTTTTGTTCTTTGTATCTCCTATGCTTGGCATAGTGCCTAGAATATAGTTGATGTTTAATAAATCCTTATTGATTGATTTGTCAAATTATTAATAAAATGTGGTCTAGAAAATGGCTAACAACAGCCTTCTGGATACTCTTATCCAGTTAGATACTGATCTACAAATCAGTAGTCTGTGTACAATTCTTAGAACTGTTACAAATTCACCCAACTATGCCATCATCTAGTTAATATTTTTTTTATTCTTTCTATAACAATATAAGAGATTTTGTCAAAACCTTTGGTGACTTCCAGATATATAGTTTCATTTTTGTCAGGAAATTTCCCCTTCCCACTCTATTACCATTTAAACCCCTCTTGATAAAGCCCAGAAGTCTCAGGGCAAACACGGTATTTCCATTCTTCCATCTCTCAGAGAAGGACTGTATTCCCAGACAAGAGTGTTTCATTTTGGTATCATAGTCTAGAAAACCATATCCTACTTTTAAATACCATCAATAGGTTTAGCTATTTACTTCAATCAATTAACAAGCATTTATTAAGGACCTGCCTTGTGTTACATACTGGGCTAGGTCTTGAGGACTCATGTACAAAGAATGTTTCTGTTTAGTCATTTTCAGTCATGTTCAATTCTTTGTGACCCCCTTGGGGTTTTCTTGGAAAGATACTAGAGTGGTTTACCTTTCCTTCTCCAGGTCATTTTACAGATGAGGAAACACACAGCTAGGAAGTGTCTAAGGCTGGATTTTAACTCAGTTCTTTTTGACACCAGGCTCAGTACTCTATCCTCTGTGCCATAATCCCTACTTGGAAGGAGTCCATCATTCTGGTATCTTAAGTCATGTTTCAGAAAACCAAGTCTTGTTCAACACGATCAACGTATCTACTTCAATCGACTAGTCAACAAAGGATGAAGCTCTACTCAATCCCTATGCACGAGGGTCTTACTTCCCAAGATCACTTTTCTCTGCCAAAGTGCCAACCTTGAATCAGATGTATAGATGAAATTACTGCTTGTTTTCCTAATTCCTATGGTTTCTGAACCTGGACTTCATTCTTTCTAGAGATTCTCCTAGATGTGGTTGGACTATGTAAAATAAAATAGAGAATGTGAGTGCCTCAAGCACGGACACTACTTTGTTTTATTCTTGTCTCCCTAGCAAAGAATCTAGCACTTGAACAATTGTTTATGTTTCGGCCAGAAACCCTGAGGGTCTTCCCCTCCCAGATCTATTTTTTAGTTTTTAGTTTTTTAAGAGGTTATTCTTTGCTTCATTTCTTATTAAACCTTAACCACTGAATAGGCTTTGCCTCAGTTGAACTGAGACTTCTTAAGGACCTTCTTATTATAATTTGTTATATTATATAATATTTTATATATAATATATTATTATATTATGTATCTATGTTACATAATATACTATATATGATATAATATTTGCCATGTGATGTTATATCATATCTTATACATAACAGTATAATTCACCTGTTAAGGGCCTTAGCTTGAAAAGATCAAGGGTCCCCACTGCATCCTGAGCCGTCTTCAGTTGTCCTGATCTACGTCTGACCACTGGGCCCAGATGGCTCCAGAGGTGAAAGTGAGGTTGGTGACTTCACAGCCGTCCCTCACTTAAATCCAATTTACTTGCATGTCATGGTATCACCTTCCTCATATCATGGTCCTCTTTGAAAACAAAAGACAAACAGTAGCAGCACATAGTGGGCACTTAGCAGTACTTGCTGAATTGTGTACGTTAAATGTAGATCAGAAGGGAGGAAAAATCTGAGTCCTAAATTTTTAGGAGGGTCATTAACCTGGATGTTCATAGGATTATGAGATCCTTGATTTAGACTTTGACTACACACCAGAGGATATCTAGTGCAAATTTTAATTTAACAGATGAAGAAGCTGAAGATTATAGAGATTAAGTGATTTGCCCAAGATCACACAGTAAGTGACAGAGGTAAACTTTGAATCCAGGTGCTTCATCACCCAAAGAGGTCTTTTTATTCAACCACAATGGAATTTTAAGGAATGTTGGGAGGGAATGAACTATCAGGAAATATTCCCAATTTAAATTTTAGATTTTTATATGTAAATGAATCAATTAATAAGTGAGAAAATATTTATTTAGAACTTATTATGTGGAGGCAGCTAGAGGGCTCAATGGGTAGAGCACTGGCCTTTTAGTCAGGATCCCCTGAGTTCAAATCCAGTCTCAGATACTCACTACCTATGTGACCTGGGGCAAGTCACTTAATCTTTGTTTGCCTTAATTCATCTGAGAAGGAAATGGAAACTGCTCCAGTATCTTTGCCAAGAAAACCCCATATGGAGACACAAAGAATTGGACATGACAACAACTGAACAAAAATATGTGCCAGACACTGTACTAAGTACTAGGGGTAGGCATATGAGCTTTATAGACTCTTTGGTTTGTGGAGCAATGGGTGAATAGATTTTTTTTTTAATTATTTAAGGAATATTTTAAATATCCATTTGGAGGATTTGGGAGACAGTCGCTATATGTACACCATGTAAAACAAATTCAAGTTTTATATTTCAAAACAAGTTTCTTCTGTAGACATCAAAAGATTTTTTTTTTTTTTACATTTATTTACTCTTGTCCTTTCAGGAATTCATTAAATAACAGCATATTTAGGAATAAGGGACAGAAATATATTTTAAATCAATATCCTGCCTTGGCAGGCAAGGAAATGTATACAATTCATTTCATCTCCTGCCTTTGGCCAAATAACATAGTTCTGAGACATAGACACCATGGAGGAGGTTATAGTGAAGGGGAATTACAATTCAAGCATGTACATTTCATGCTGCCTTGTCTTGGTTGTATAACCTGGACTGTCCTCTCTATCTCATTTAACAAATACTCTTAAAAATTATTGCTAAATTGTTTTGAGGAGAGAATTAGAGTCCTCAATGACTAATATCTTTAAAGCTGTATTTGCATCAGAACTGTGATTGACAATTCCATTCTGATTAATCTGAATAGTAAGAATTTATGATGTAGTCAGGTGATTTAATTTCCAAGGAAATAAAAAATTGTTGCTTTGTTTTCACAAACGTGGATCTGCTATAAGACAGATTGAACATGTCACCAACTCAAACTCATCTTCCAATTTTAGAGCTGAAGGTTGGAGTGTGGGTGAGCCTTTTAGCACTGAGATAGATGAGTCCAGCTTTCTAGCAAATGTTCTCCTCAGTTAATCCTTGTCATCTGGTTTCCTGGGGATAGGAATAGAAGGTGGGGGGAAAAAACCCAGCAACCAAGCCTGAACTCATTCAGGAAGCTACAAGGGAGTGGGAAGAAGCAGAATGACTATTTCTGCTGTTTTCATCCGGAAGAGAAAGGCATTTGATGCCTTAAAGTATTCACCTGATGTATGAACAAGTTAAATCTCGTGTATGTCTATGTTACATACTACCAATTGTTTTTCTGAGGCTCAAGTGGTCTTTTTTTCCACAATAGGCTCATAGCTTATATCAATAGTATTTCTGTTGTCCATCTCTAGTGACAAAAATCCTCATACCCTGGAATTGAATCTACACAGATTAATAGAATTATAGGTAGATGCAAGAGGCAAAGAGGCAGGTATCCTTTAGAGGTTCATATTTTGCAAGTCTGGATGGAATTGGGAGATTATTTGATGACTGACATCATGGAATTACAGCATTTAGGAGTTGAAGGTGGGCTGCAGTGACTACATAGAGCAGGAGTTCTTCACTTTTTTTGTGTCATAGGCCACTTTGGAAGTCCGGTGAAGTCTATGAACTTCTCAGAATAATGTTTTAAAGGTGTAACATAAAATGTATGGAATTACAGAGGGAACTAGTTATATTGATGTTTAGTTATCAAAATATTAAAAAAAAAACAAATTTATTGATCACTGGTTAAGAACTAACCCTAAGGAGCAGTTAGATGCCCCAGCGGATAGAGCACTGGTTCTGGAATCAGGAGGACCTGAGTTTAAATGCATCCTCAGACACTTGACACTTATTAGCTGTGTGACCCTGGGGAGATCACTTAACCCTAATCACCTCCCAACAAGTGGTTGTTCAGCTTCCACTTGAAGACCCTTAAAGGTCATTTTTTAATCACTTTGACAAATTGCTTAGTTTCTCTGTATCTCTGTTTCAGTTTCATTTTGGATCAGTGTGTTTAAATTGCTGTATGTGTAGAAGGCATAATACAACTGTTTTATTCAGTTTTAGTTGAGGAGGTCATAGATTTAGCATTATAAAGGATCTTAGAAGTCATCTAGTCCAAACTCTCATTTTTATATATGAATATTCTGAGACCTTGAAAGGTTAAATGACTTTTCCCTTGATTACATATGCCAGAGCTAGTATTCAAACCCAGATCCACTGACCTCAATCCTTTCCAGGGCGTCACAGTTTTTTAGACCACTTTTTTTCCTGGGAAAACTGGCTTATTTTTTGAGATCTCTTTCATGTCTTGTCAGATATCTGGATATAATAATTAGATATTTATCTAGGAAAAGAGCATGCAGACTTCTGTCTTCATCAGCTTATACATCAAGATTAGGAAAAGTCCAAATGGACTATCTGGATTTTTTTTATAGGTCTAGTTTTACATTTTCCATTTACAATGAATGCATTTATATTGTGTTAGGCTGTGAAGAGAGAACATTTGGCCAGAACAGTAAATGCTTTTAGCACCTACAGCATATCAGGTATTCTATTTAGGACCTTTATATGAATGATTGCATTTAAGTATTTCCATATCTCACAAGATGTTAAAGAAGAAGCTTCCTTTCTTTTCCTGTAATTCAAGGAATCCTTTCATAAGAACATAAAGCTCTGATGACCGGAAGTATGAGTAGGCAGAGAGAATTAACATCTGTGCTTTAGCTCCTATTTTAAATTTGTATTAAAATAAAAATAATTTTTTCAGGCTGTGGGCTTGTGTGCAAATTTGCTTGCCTATATTAAAAATGTATTTAGGTGAATAATTTTCACTCTCTTTTGGCTCTGTATATCATTAATTTACTAATCAATTCCAATAGAAAGTTTTTCTCCATAAATCATTTATTGTGAGTTATTTGTACTATTTATATCAGCCTATCAGTCATCTCACGGGTTCAGGTACTTTCTCCATTGATGTAGGTTCCAACCTATCCTCTCATTCTGTATGATTCTGTATTCTATAAATCCTCCAGAGGGAGTTAACCAATACACTGGAAGTCATCCTCTGATCCTTTCTAAATGTTATAGCTACTAATTCAACATGTGGGATTTCCATTTGTCCTTTAAATCGTGCTACTCTTGAACACTTTGCTGCCTAATCTGGTCATGCCTGTTCTTGGTGATGTGCTTTCGACATCTTCTTACTTACAATCATCAAAAGTAATAAGCTATAGCCCTTTGCATGAGTTGCAATTTTGGTTGCTCTGGTGTCATATAATATCATTATCATTTAGGTAATGTACTATGGTGTGTGAATTTTTAAAAATGTATACAGGCAACAATTATCTTTTAGGTATTAGTACTGTAGAAACTTCTAGTTTTTTTTTTTAAACTAATTGCTGCTTTATACTTAAATGTTATGTAATTTCATCAGCATGGGTACTTGCTCCATCAAAACAGATCTCAATAACTTTATAACTTTTTATGTAGTCTGAGAGTTTCTAGGACCAAATTCAACCTTCTTTTACTCACGGGGGCCCTTCTTTTTACGAATAACTGTCTCCAAGCTTACCTAGGCTGGTCAATCAGCAAACATTTATTAAACATGTCCTATGTGCCAGACATAGTTCTAGACTATTGAGATACAAAGTAAAATATAAAAAGCTTACACTTTCTGACTGTGGATCACTATTATTTGATCCATTGCTGGTTCCATGCACAAAACCTTTCCAGTTTGGCACGACCTGCCAGAGCTTGTCCTTTGATAAGGCAGCCTTCAAGAATCAAGGGTCCTTCTGCACTACAGAGTGACATAAGAGGGGAGGGGAGACTAGTGTCTGACACTATTATAAAGCAAAGGGCAGAATTAATAACTGCTGAAGTAGGGTTAATCCTTTTTTTTAAATCTGTTGGGTTCTCCTTAGAAGTCTTCAAGCAGATGCTGAAAGGGATTACTTATAGAAGTGATCCCTTTCATGTATGGGTTACCTAGATGGCTGCTAATGTCCCTTTCAGATCTCAAATTCTGTCATTCTGTGAATCTGTTATTTTGGTTCTGAATATTATTGAATATGTCATAAAATTATAAAACTTCAAAATTGGAAGCATCTCAGAGGCCATCTATGATAACCCATATCATAGCCAAAACTCTTCTCTATGACTTCCCTGAAAAACTTTAAGCTCATTAATTCCAGAGCTATATCTTCCAGGTTTGGTCAGCTCTAACTATTCGGAAGCTCTACAGAGTCAAAACATACATCTCTGCAATGGCTGCCACTGCTTTTGTTTTGTCCTCTGAGCAGCCTTATCCCTCATATCCTTTAGATATATGAAAACAGCCACTGTATCCCCCCCAGAAACTCTTGCCTAGGTTGAATATCTCATTTCCTTTAACAATAACATATATCACAGGCTTTTGAAGCCTGTCAGTATTCTAATCTCCAGCTTTTGTGAAGCAAGGAAAACTTGAGAGGAGTTTTACAATCTGAAAATCAGAGAATATTAAAAACATCATTATTATGACCTTTAATCTTTTTTTGGGGGGAGCATTTTGAAACTTTTCTGAGATATTACCTCTGAAGAGCACAGCTGCTCAGCACGATGGGTCCTGGTTTGCTCTTATAAGTAAAGAAATCTTCATATTTTGAGGTATATACAGTCTTTCAGCTGAAATATTAAAGCAACAGTTACTTTTACCCTTTGGATTCTAAGTTATTATTTGAACCCACCCCTTTACTTTGAAAGCCTTCTCAACCTTAAACAATTGCTGGAATATAAAAGTCTATCCCATTTTTAAAGATCCCATGAGAAGGAAATTGCACTGTTCTTTCAGCAATGTCATGGTTGGCTAGTCCTTCCATTCTAATACTGCCTATTCTCAAGTAAAAACAGAATTTCAGATTGCTCTGCCTGAGCAAAAGGTCTATTAACCAAGCTCTATCCCAAAATGCAACCTAAAATCTAGCTTATACATTGCCCAGCTTGGACCTTATCTTTCACTGGCTTCTTTTTCCACTTCGATAATTGATTTTATGGTTCTCCCTGTCCTCTCCCCAACTGGGTCAGAATCTTAGACACTGATGAAAGGAGCATGTACTTTTAAACATGTACCTGTCCTTGCGCTTGACCACCTGCTCCTCTTGGGAGACTCCAATAGTCTGACTGCATTGCCCAGAGGGGCAGCCAGAAGGAGTCAGATTTGGTTTGAATTAGTCTGCTTGCTAAATAGGTGATGATCAATTATGAGAAGTGACTTAAGACTAGATTAATTAGACTGTTATCTTAAGTATGGATCTCAGACTTCCCAGGAGTAGAAGCAATGACATACCTGATGTAGCAATCCTATACATGATGATAATATTTGGCATAGCTTTGTTGTCAGTTTCTGCATCAGGTTAGTAGACAGGCATTATTTCACTGGGTTCTGCTGGGTGTTGAACCACTTGCCTGGTTGCCCTGCCTCTAAAGTACTTAAAATTAATAATTATTAAGATTGCTTATGAAAAGGGGTATCCATTAACCTCTTAACAATAATCACATAATATTAGGTGTAGAATGGACCTTACTGGCCCTCTAGTACAACCTATAATCCTCAGGAATCTTTCCTACAACAAACGCTTCCAACCTTTCCTTGAAAATCTTCAAGGAAGGAAAGTCCATCATGTCCTCAAGGTAGCCTATTGGGCAGTTTTCCCCAAGTCCAAATATCCCTCTTTGTAATTCCACCCATAGCTTCTAGTTCTGTCTTTAGGGCCAAATAGAACAAGCTCTATCCCTCTTCCACATGATAGGCCTTCAAATGCTTGAAGACTGCTATCACGTTGCTCCTGAATCTTATGTCTCTCCCTCCCTTATTTAAAGTAAATAATCCCTTTCTTATAGACCACTCCTTCACTATGTTGTTCCTTAGCTTTTATGATGACTTTGATATCCCCCAATAACATCTTCCTTAGCTATTTCATCATGACTTGCAAAGGAGCACAAGCTCTTGCGCATACTTAGTGGGAAGGGTTTTGAATATTGGCTCAGTGATGAACCATTATCTAGCAAAAGACAAAAGATGGATATTACCAAATTGGCCACAGCATAGTGAACTTTTTGGTCATGGTGATTCTTGAAAACTCTACCTACTTGTAGAGGATTTAATTTGCCTAGGTGAAGGGAGTCCCTATATCAATTAAATCAGTGATCTTGGAGGTACTGAAGTAATTTTGTTCCCTTAACTCTCAACTGATAACTTTGAACTCAAAATGTTCTTTCCTATTTAGCCCTTAGATTTGTTACCTTTCTTCTTGTGACTTTGATTTATTGTTTTAAGTAAGCCATTAGGTGGTGCAATGGGTAGAACACTGGACTTGGAGTCATGAAGACCTGAGTTCAGTTCTAGCCTCTGATACTTATTAGCTATATGATTTTGGGCAAGTCGCTTATCCTCTGCCTCAGTTTCTTTATCTATAAAATGGAGACAATAATAGTATCTACTCCTAGCGTGGTTGTGAGAATAAGAGATAATATGCGTAAAGTACTTTGCAAACCTTAAAGCATTACGTAAATGCTAGCTATTATTATCATAATCAGCAATGACTATTATTACCGTTATTATTACTGTGTGATATGTGTCCTTCTAGATTCTCAAGGCCCTTGACCAAGACATCGTTGTGCTGGTTTCTGATACATCCCTAGTTCCTTTGATCCTGGGCCTACATTGGCGTGTTGTGAGATGACAATAATACTCTAGTTTTAAATGCCAGCTGCTCTTTTATTCTTCTCTCCAGCTCTTCCTTTAGCTCAGTCACTATTCTAAGCTATGTGCTCAATAGAACATTTTATAGTGATGTAGACTATTCAAATGGCAGAAATTCATGGGAAAAAAGAAAAACAATAAAAACCTTAACACATGTTTCATGCAAAGTTCCAGGTTAATCACTCTCCCCTTTCTGAGACTTTTATGTTGGCAGGACCTAAGAATAAGGATCTGTGAAACTACTCTGTGAATGACAATTTTCCAAATAGCCAGAATACAGATATTAATTGCCTAATACAATACTGACACATGTAAGGTCCCAGGGGGTATAGAATATAGCTTTTAACCCAATTGCCATGGCTATATGAATAGCCCAGTGATGCAACAGTGTCAAGTATGAATCAGCATAGTCACAAGATGGGTATGGATATATAGAATCATGTTCATTCATAGTAATGCTTCTTGAGTGGGACCAGCCTTGTTGATATTTGCTATGATATTTCAATAGATCTCTGCTCTTATCAATATGGCTATTCCCTCCAGTGATGTTGATCACATTGCATCCATGCTACCTCACTCTATGAAATTTCTTCCCTGTGTTCTCCTATATGTATGTAGATCCTCCACCAATCCTACTCAGAACCTTCCTTGAGTATCTCTGATATCCCAAGGATAGCAGTGGAGCATGGTGGCTGCCCGTTGGCTAGCCTTCACTCTCATTATGTGATCAATTAAGCTATTCATCTCTCTGATAACATCTTTTACACTGTTTCTCTTGTGCAATTATTTGTTGGTGATGCTTTGCAGGCTACTTATGCCCACCTTGTGCCCCTCTATTGCCTTTTAGGTGAGCTTCAACTTTTAATTCTGAATTGCACTCATGAAACATCACCAGATGAACATTTTTGTTAAAAATATATACCTTTGATTAAATAAAAAGCTTCAGGTTATTAAAATCACTACACACATTCAAAGATAATCCAGCTCATTGTCCATGAACATTGTCTGTCCATGATACATGTATTTCTTAATTCTATGAGTGTTCCATCCATCTCATATGCAGATCATACTCTAGACAGCAGACATTCCTCATCCACTTGGTTTTTCTAGGGTGGATATTTAGGCCATACAATTTTGAATGTTCATGAGTCTCATTTAGGAGGTTATATGGAGCATACAGAAGTCCTCTCTTTTTATAGGGTAACTGTAATCCATTTGAACTCTGAACTATAAATCCTGCAAAATGCTGGAAAATACACTTTAGTGAGCATATACCTCACTTGATGCTAACAATGGGAAATAGCTAGGCTCTGATATATTTATAAGTAATAATCAAAGGATTATCTAATAAATTTATGCATAATTTTAAGGAATCATGTATGATTTTGACCTATCTTTGTTGGAGAGACTTTTGGAAACCAATAAATGGCTCTACTCAATTCCCAGGTTCTACAATTAAAATATCTTTTATCTATATTAGCCTCTGTTGGTGATGGTACAGTATATAGACCACATGGTCTGGAGTTAGGAAAACATCTTAGTCAGTTCAAATCTGGTCTCAGATAGTTACTAGCTATGTGACCCTGGCCAAGTCATTTCACCCTGTTTGCCTCAGTTTCTCTTCTGTAAAATGTGCAGGAGAAGGAAATGGCAAACCACTCTAGTATCTCTGCCAAGAAAATCCCAAATGTGAACACAAAGAGCAAGACATGGAAAAAGACTAAACAATCTAGTCACGAGAGTGTAAACAAATAGAAGCCTAAAGAAAAATGATTCTACATATCCTGGCAAATTAAAGCTCATTACTGACTTACAATTGCATTTTTTTGGTCTTAGAAAGGATAATTTACATGATGGTCAGGGGGACTTCTGAAAGAGTCAAGACTGTAAGTCCGTTGCATCAAATAAAATGTGATTAGAAACCTTTAATTCCTGTGAAGTATAGAATGGAAGCTATTATGCTCTCTCATGTTGACACATACTTGATTGCTAAATTATTGACTGCATTCAGGCTATTAAGAAACAGCTTTTGTTATTTATTATTTATGTAGCACCAGACATGTATATGATATTTCACAGCTATTGAGATCTCCAAAGACCTGACAATCACAGAATGGTGATATATGAACTCTGACCACTTAAAAAACAAAAACTAGACCAAACAAACCCTTTGTTTTATCACAGAGAATGATTCCTTCCACCACAAAACCCCAGATATATGAAAATCTTGAACAATTGCATATGTCATTAAGAGAAAAGAGCAGTTGAACTTGATTAGGGATATTTCCTATCAGCATGAGGTGCCAAAACAATACAAAAAAAAAAAAAAAAAAAAGGAAAACTGAGCTTTTTCTTTCAGATTGGAGAGATTTCTCTCTTGTTTTGCATTGTCATTTCTCCAAGAAGGCCACAAGCAGTTTTGTTTGAAAGACATTTTGTAGTCTATGTCCCCTTTTAGGAAAGGCAGAGCACCAGGGGGTGGGAGGAGGCAGCATTTGAAGCCATAAGAAAATTACATTTTGAAAAAGTCATTTGATTCCTACAGCAGCACTGCCCTGTTCCTTGCATTCTCAAGGCAGGGATGGATTTTATTGGAATACCATCCACGTGCAGCCTGCTGCTAAGAATAAAAAGGCACTTTCTGGTAACTATGCAATGTGGAGGGAAAAGATTGGGCAAGGCATTGAAATGGTGACAATAGCAGATCTTAGTGTGTGTAGTTGAACATATGGTGAGCGTCAGAGAAGAAACAAGTGACTTTGTGTGGATGACATCCTTAAAAAAAATCTTTATTTCAGTTGGCAGGGAAAAACCAAAGGGAACATCTGCAACTGCTAGCCAACGGGAAGAAAAGGCCAGAGAGTCTGGTGACCAAGTAGATCCAAGGTTCCAGTGCATAGCCCACAGCCCAGTCCCCTCTCTAGCCTCAAGTAAGTTACGGTTAATCCTGAGATTTAATAATACACCATTCTATTGGTTAGTTCTACCGACCTGAACAGAGACTTACCTGTTGGGAAACATAAGGGGACAAGGAAAACACCTTTACATGTTAATTCTGGTTATTTTTTGCCTGCATTGAGTCTCCTTTGTGGCAAAATACAGGGAGAACATGGAATGGCTTTTCAGGAGGATGATAGCATACCACACAAATTCCTTTTAAAACATTGTCATCTTTTTCACGGAGTCCTTGTATTTTATAATTTATCTCTCTCTTTGGAATTCAGCGTTCATCTACTTACTAGGATGTACTCTTTCAAGAGTACTACATATATATTATATGTATATATCATATGTGTACATGTTAGAATATATATACATATATATTATATTTGTTATTTAACTGCCTAAAACAGTTTACCAGTATTAAGTGGTTTAGTTTAAAAAAGAAACTCAGACACCCCCCCGCCCCCCATAAAAAATAGTACCTGACATTTATGCTAGTCACTCAGCTAGCATATATTAGGTGCTTACTATGTGTTACTATGTGCCAGGCTCAGTGCTAAGTGATGGGGATACAAAGAAAGGAAAAAGACTCTCAAGGAGCTCACAGTCTAATGGCAGAGACAACATGCAAACAACCATAAGCAAACGTGATTTCTACAAGATGAAGGCAAACTCTGGTTGTTGTTTGTCCTTCATTCTCCAAGAGGAACATGACATCAGGAAGGTGATGGCATGACTTGCAAGTGAATTAGATTTAAGTGAGGGAGGGCTGGGCATAGTCACCAGTCTTACTTTCTCCTCCAGAGCCATCTTGGTCCAGCGGCCAGATATAAATCAGGATGACTGGAGATGGCCCAGGATGCAGTGGAAAAACTTGGTCTTTTTAAGTTAAGACCTTTAACAGGTCTCAGTTTGACTGAGACAACCCCATTCAACTCTGTTTAAGAAATGAGGAAATGTAAGTCATCTTTCAAAAAAACAAAACAAAACAAAACACTTGTTATGGGCTTCTGAATAGCAACTGGCCAGAAACCCAAGACAAAAATTTTTTGGAAGGTGACTTACATTTCCAAAAGTTATTATAGAGTTCACATGAGCTTTACATTATCTCATGTATGCCTAAGAACCTTGTGAAACAGAAGGAGTATAAGTTTTATCATAGGAGGCAATGTGGCATAGTGCTTGACCTGGAATCAAGAAGATCAGGGTTCCGATGCTGCCTCTGGTTTTACCAGCAGTGTGACCAGAAGGCACAAGATCAATGGGAGATAATGAACAGGTGAAGAGTGCCAGCATTAAGGGGGTCTGGGAAAGGCTTCTTGTAGAAGGTAGGACTTTAGCTGAGGCTTGAAGGGAGCCAGGGAGTAGAAATGAGGACAGAGAATGCCAGCTATGGGAGACAACAAATGAAAATGTTAAGTTGAGAGATAGTGTTGTGTGTGAGGAACCACAAGGAAGCCAATGTTATTATACTGTAGAGTACAGAGTAGGCAAGTATGGTATAAGGATACTGGAAAGGTAGGAAGGAGCCAGGTTATATAGGGCTATATAACCTAACAGGTGATTTTATATTTTACCCTGGTGACAATAGGAAGTCACTGAAGCTGCTTGAATTAGGGAGGTGACATGATCAGACTTGTACTTCAGTAAGATCAATTTGACAGCTGAATGTAGATTGGACTAAAGTGGGAAGAGACTTGAGGCAGGGGGAACAACCAGCAGGCTACTGAAATAGTCCAGGCATGAAGTGATGAGGGCCTGTGCCAAGATGGTGGCACTATTAGAAGAGAGAAAGGGTTAATATACAAGAGATGTAATGAAGGCAGCTCTTGGCACAGTGGATAAGAAGACTAGACCTGGAGTCAGAAAGACCTGAGTTCAAATCCAGCCTTATATACTTAGTATGTGTTTGATCCTGAGCAAGTCAACCTTTGGTTGCTTCAATTTCTTCAACTGTAAAATGTTATAGTAATAATAGCACTTACCTCCCAGGGCTGTGAGGATTAAATGTGATAATATTTGTTAGAAGTACTTAGCACAGTGCCTGGCACATAGCACTATATAAATGCCTATTCCATTTTTTCTTCCCGCTTTCCATGAAAGCAGAAACAAGACGACTTCACAAGTGATTGTGGGGGAGGGGAGGGGAGACAGAATGAAGAGTTAAGAATGACCCCTGGGTTGTGGGCTTGGGTGACTGGGAGGAGGGTAATGTTTTTAATAGTAATGGGAAAGTGAAGAAGAGGTAAGAGTTTAAGGGGAAGGATAATGAGTTCACTTTTGGACATATTGGATTTAAGATGTCTAAAAGACATCTTAGTTTGAGTTATCCAATAGGTAACTGCAGATACAAGACAGAGGTCGGGAGAAAAGTTAGTACTGAATAAGTAGATTTAAAAATCACCAGTATAGAGATGATAGTTGATTTCATGGGAGATAATGAGTTCACAAGGTGAAATAGTATAGAGGAAAAGGAGAAGATGACCTAGGACAGAGCTTTGGGGACAACCATACTTGGCAGGCATGTTCTGGATGAAAATCCTGGAAAGGAGGCATGAACAACTTCACAAAAACCTAGAGAGGAATTGTATCTGAAGGAGAAAAGAGTGATCAACGCTATCAAAGGCTGCAGGGAAGTCAAGAAGGATGAAGACTGAGAAAAATCCTTAGATTTGTCAATTAAGATATCATGAATAACTTTAGAGAGAGCATTTTTTCAGTTGAATAATGCATTTGGAAGCCAGACTACAGAGAGTTAAGAAGAGAATGGGAGAAAAGGAGCTGATGAAAACGAGAGAGTCATTGAGTGTAGACAGTCTTGTTAAGGAGTTTAGTCACAGAATTGAGAAGGGAGTTTGATTGAGGGGGATAGGAAAAAGGGAGTGGTCTTTGGAAGACCAAGAATGGGGCTGAGTAGTGCCAGCCCAGGACTCAGAATCACTGGGATGGGGAAAGAATAATGGGTTGGCAGTCTGCTAATGACTAATGAATGAATTCAGGTAGGTTATCGTTATCTACTGAGACTCAGCCTAGGGATACAGTAGGACCAGGGCTTTAGGCAGCAGTGGGTAGGAAAGCACTGACTATGTGCTAGACGCTTGTTAAGAGCTGGAAGTACTGTGCTTAACTGAGGCTTAGAGAAGTGATTTGTCCATGGACATATAGCTTAGAAATATTGGTTTCCTGACTCTGAGTACAACAATATTCACTATACGAGATTGCTGAAAACAAAAGCAAACCCTAAACAATCTTCCTCTCATTGATGGAGAGATTCAGGCAGAAACAAACTATTCTAAGCCACGGTACTGAATTTCCAAGTCTCCACTGTGTATATCTGGACCCCATCCTGCTTTTAGATGTATTATATTATACTTTACTTGGGAGAATATAACATCTGGCATATAAGATATTCAGATTGGGTCATGTGGAGTAGTACAACGGCATCTAAGAGAGCCTTATTCCTTACACCGAGGTAAAGAAATTATTTTGTGTTTCCCTGATAAAATTAAAAATGTTTTCTCAGAACTTGTGATCTTCAATGCTAGAGGTTCTTAACTGGGATACATGGAACCTCAGGAGGTTTATGGCTAGATTTCAGGAGATTTCTGAACTTGGATAGAAAAGAAATTACTTTTTTTTCTTTATTCACCTTGAATTGAAATTTAGGATTTCTTTCAATTACTTCAAAAGATTTTATTTTGAGAAGGGGCATATAGACTTCACCAAACCACCAAAAGCATTCATGATCCAAGAAAGATTGAAAACTTCTGCCCTAGGAAATCTTTTCCAAGCTGGTATAGGGACAGATGATATAGTGCCTCTCACTGGAAAGCTAGAACATCTTTGTGGTACCACCTCTTCCATCACTGGCAAGAGAAGCCTATTTTTGCTGGGCTGAACAGTCTTCGGCCTGAACTCCTAGATTAAATCAAAAGTCCTCTGAAGCCTCTCAGAAAATGGAATGAGAACAGGCAGAGTCTTTCTCAGGAACATGCACAGGTTTTCTTTAAACTTTTCACAGAAATCATGAAGTGCTACAGCCCCAATCAGGTCGGACAGAACAAAATAAATGTAGGATCTTACTGAGAACAGCAGGCTTGGTTGAAATCACTTAGGAATGGACACTTTTCATACGAGAGACTTTTATGCTTTCTGTAAGTTTGTCAGCTGTGACAAAAACTGTTTCAAATATGTTTCTGTCCTAGC
Organism: Notamacropus eugenii; assembly: GCF_028372415.1. NCBI lineage: Eukaryota > Metazoa > Chordata > Mammalia > Diprotodontia > Macropodidae > Notamacropus > Notamacropus eugenii. The sequence continues at coordinate 272,676,762 of NC_092875.1, forward strand.
CTTTGCAGGGAGTGGAGAAAGTAATGTTTTTGATGAGGTAGGCTAAGTCATTTCTGAAAACAATCAATTTAGGCCTCATGACAAATTGAAGCCTGTTCAAATTAGTGCCCTTACAAAGAGCACAAATTCTAGAAGCTCAGGGGAGAGCATGAGTCGTAGGTCCAATGGAAAATGACTTCTAGCAGGCTCTTTATGATTGCCCAATGGCTTTATGCTGGAAGGACACTGGAAATTGAAATCAAAGAGAAAAGAGAGACAAAGTGTTCAATGTATATAAATGTGCTAATGGACATTATTTAAGGAAAATGCTTTTTAAGACAAACTTGTTTTCCTTAAAATTTCTATTCCTTAAAAATCCACTTAAGGAAAATATGTTTTTGTTCTTTTAATGATCACTAATGAACATTTCAACATGGTATGGTGGATAGAGAGGCAGGAAGACATGGGTTCCAGTTCTGCCTTTGAGACATACTGACCATGTGACCTTGAGCAAGTTACTTAACTTCTCAGTGATCCAGGCAACTTTTTAAGACTATTAAATTGTAGAACATGTATCTGTATTGGTGGAAGAAGTTCTTTAGGAGGTGGGATACAAGAGTGATGGAAGGTATGCTTTTTAACAAAGCTATCACAGGTCCAATTAAAAAAAACCTAGCAATTCCTGAAGGCACAGAGTACTAAATTAAAAGGTGCATTCATTAAAGTTCTTTTCTTTTAAAAATTTAATTTCTATTATCTTTTAAGTTTTAAGCTGTCTTCCTCCTTCCCTCCCAACTCTGTATTAGAGAAGGCCAATATTGGATATAGACATACATGTGGATTTATACAATGCATGCTTTAATATATCAGTTCTTTTTCTGGAGGTGGATAGCATTTTCCTTGGTAAGTCCTTCATAGCTGGTTTGACTGTTCGTATCACTCGTAATAGCTTAGTCATTCACAATTAATCCTTGAATAATATTGCTGATACTGTCTGTATACATTGTTCTCTGGTGCTGTTTGTTTCATGCTATAAAAGTTCTTTTTCCCAGGAGGATGCATAACTTTTTTTTTGGATTTTGAAGCTAGTAATTGTAGATAAAATGAAATCATTCATAAAGAATGTTGAGGCAGTGAAGTATCATGAAAAATACTTGGCTGGCAGTCAGGTGGAGTGAGTTCTTGTCCAGTCCTTGAGTCTCTCTGGCTTTTGATGAGTAGTACGATGGCATCTTTGCATTGTGTCTTGAACAGAATAGGTGCTTAATTGATTAATTGTGTTAAATGAATGAACAAGACCTCCTAGCCTCACTTTCTTTTTTGGTAAAATGAGGGGGTTGGTTGATTGATCTCCCAGGTTCTTTTCAGCTTGAAAATTTTCTGCTTCTATAATTCCAAAAGTGTTTTGAAGAGCTGGGAGGAGCAGAAATGTTTATCTTCAGTCATCCACATTAATTCATTCCAAAGGATGGGTGCACACGACAAGACTTTGCAACCGCTCCATATTGGGCTTTTGCCCAAACCATTAGCTTCTTGTGAATTTACACATGGCAGATTTGAAAGGAAGTACCTAGTTTGCATGACTAATCTTTTTTTCTTGATCAAAATAGGTTGCTTGTCCAGTGCTGCCTGGTGCTGTCACACTGAAAATAAACAATACCATGTTTGTTCCCCATCTCTCTATTACTTTATCCATTTTCTGCCTCTCATCTGACTTCCCCTGGCCCACCTATTCTTCTTTGCTGCTTATCCAATGCTCCTCTGAACCCCAGGCAACATTCTCAGTTTACCCCTCCTTCCTTTCTGATCTTTTAGATGCCTAATCTTCGGATGAACAGGTAATATCTGGCTGTATGAGGAAGTTTTTTGAGGGGAGGGGGTCATAGGATGTCAGAGCCTACGTTCATAAATTTAGAGCAATAATGGACCACCTAATCCAGTCACCTCATTTTTCAGAGGTTAAATGACGTAGCCAAAATTACACAAATAATAATTCATACAGAGATAGGATTTGAACCCCAGTGAGACAAGAAGAAGAGAATTGGATTGCTGACACAAAGTTTTATCCACCAAGGTATAGATTAGTCATCCCATATGTGGGATCATAGCATTATAGGATTTGGACCTGGAAGAGACCTTAGAGCTCTAACTCTATTGTCTTACAGAGGACAGCAATGAAGCCTAGATGAATGATTTACCTAGAGTCACACAGTAAATAAGAGAGCTGGGAATCAAGGCCAGGTCCCCCTGATTTCAAATTCAGTAATCTTTTCATTTCACAGAGAGTATGGAGTAAAAGGCAGAAGTTTGGTAAGAATCAATTCTCTTGGCAAACAAATTATTTCATTGTTTTAACAGCAAATACATACTCATGAAAGAACTTAGTGTTTCTGTGGAAGAATTGAATTAAATGTTATGTCAAGTAGATATTGTTTGATTAGTTGAATACTCCAAAAAATCTAGGTTGTCATCCCTGTGGATACTCCCTATATTCACACAGATCATTATCCCTTTATACCTTAGTATAGTGGTGTCAAACTCATAGACATGTAGCCATACCAAGCATCATTTCAAGCCACATATTGACTTAGAAAACCACATATTGACATTTTCTATGTTCAATTGTGTTTTTATTTACTTTGCTTAATATTTCCCAATTAACATTTTAATGTTTTCTGTTCCACTCTGGAGTCTCTTTGTTTGACACTTTTGCCTTAGTAGACCATCTTTATGAGTTTCTGTGAGTTTAAAAAATCATCAGCTGGCCAATCCTTGTGTGATGAACTTCTTCAAGCTTAGTTGGCCAGACCTCAGATTACAGATACAGAAAGTATATTGATAGGCTTGTGGTTAAAGCCTGTTCATTTTAGTAGGATCTGTAAGAACTTGTATCTCACTGGTACAGCCTTTGAGAACCTCCACCTCAGTTTGCGGAGAGTCAGACTTTACTGGAGATATTAGTGAAATATATAAAGCTGACAGCTTATTGACTTACAAATAGTGCTGCTGAAAAAGCTAAAATAGCTTTAGGCTGCTTCATGAGATGTATAGTCTTTAGACAATGGAAGGAATAATCCCATTGCACTTCAAACTAGTTGATTCAATTCAACAATTATTTATTTATCAGTTGCTTATCATGTTCCACGTATTGTGCAGGATATAGGGGATATACATGAAAACATGAGTCCCTTTCCTTTAAGGAGATTATATTCAAATAATGGATAACACTATTTATGAAAATGCAAAATATATACAAATTCATTGCAGAGGATGGGAGGCATGAAGAGCTTGGGGAGTCAGCAAAGACTTTTTGTGGGAGCAGGTTCCTGGGCAATATTTTAAAGAGAACTGAGTTCTGAAAGGTCAAAGAGAGAGGGAAAGAATTCTAGGAATGGAGATAGGAGATGTAATGTCTTGTAAGGAAAGGAGTAATGTAGAATAAATCTAGAAAGAAAGGTTGGAGCTGGATTATGAGGGATTTTAAATGACATATAGGGAGTTTGTATTTTACCCTGAAGGCAACAGAGAATTACTGAATCTTCTAGAGCAAGGGAACTACATAGACATACCACAGCTAGAATAGTGTGTCTGATTGTGAGTATGACAGTTGAAGAAGGACATTGACAATCTAGAGAGTATCCAGAGGACCGTGACCAGTAAGGTAAGGATCTGGAAAACATGCCATATGAAAAATGCTCTATTTGGAAGAAGGGGGGAAATATGGTAGCTGTCCTCAGATAGTTAAGATATGATCATGTGGATAGGGGATTAGACTTTATCGTTCCAGAGATCAGAATTAGGATCAATGTGTGGGAGCTTCAGGGAGGTCGTTTTTCAGTTAGTATAAACAATAATTTTTTAATGGTTAGAACTATCGAACAAGAGAATAGATTATCTTTTCAGGTCCTAGATCTCTCACACTGCAAGTATTGAAGGACACACTGGATAGCCAATTGCCAGGGATTCTATAGAAAAGATTCTTTCATCAAAAAGGAAGATGAACCAGACAACTTCTAAGGTCCCTTTGCATACTTGGAATGTAAGAAATGTACTTTAGAAGCCTATGCTTTCATTAATGTAAATACTCTGGCCACAGGAGATAAGTATAACACTTCTGTGACTTAGTAAAAGGTTTTAAAAAGTTATTGGGACAGAAAAACTTATTACCTTGTTGTCACCTTTTGATGAGTCTATCCCAACTTGCCTGGGATGGCCCCTAGACCACTGGGCCTGGGTTCAAAACCTACCTATTTTAGTGGGATTGTCCATAGCTTATGTTCAGCTAGTCTAGCCTTTGGGAACTCAGGACTAAATCTGTTCCATGACAATACCCTGTGATTCGACTTTAATCCTATACATGACATTAGAAAATCCATTCACCTTAAGACTCAGTGGTAGCTCAAAAGATTGACTGTGGGAATAGGAAAATAAATTTTTGAAGATTTGATACTTATTATATTTGCATGAATATATATATATATATATATATAAATGGAAAAAATAGCTTTTAATAAGGAATAGAACACTAGATGAGATTAAAAGACATGGATAACTTTCCTGCATTCGTCATAGACTTTTTTGATGAACATTTGGTTGGTGCCTTCATTTTTTCAGCAGCTCAGTCTGGTTACCTTGCAAAGTACATGCGATGCAGTCTTTATCTCCTGCTTTACAAGAATGTGAGGATTTAGAACTATTAGCATACTTGGAAAAGGAAGCTATATATATTACTCAATTATTAATTCAACACCTATTTTTTGAAAGACCGCTCTATGTAAGGCACTACACTAGGTGCTACAGAAACAGTTCTTGCTCCCAAAGAGCTTATAATGTGGTGGCAATATTGTGCTCAGACTGGGTTAATGCCATTAGAAGGATGCAAATCAAATGCAATGAATTTTCTTAGCAAGGAAATATCACATCTGATCGAAGGGGATGGGGAAGAGGCTAATTGAAGGAGGTGGCATTTGAAATGAACTCTGATGGATATGTAGCATTTAGAGAAGCAGTAGTGGGCAGGGGAGTGGGGAGGGCTTTCCAGATGGGGAAACCTGAGTGGATGGGGGAAGCAGAGAAGCAGAAAATTATAGGACTTATTCAAGAAATAACTGGTAGTCTGAATATGTGATGTTGATTAGGGAAAAGTAGGAAATATGGCTGGAAAATTAGATTTTGTCCACATCAAGAGTGCCATTGAGTTTGGATTTACTCCATTAGGCAGTGGGATGAATGCCACAAAAGGCTTCTAGGGAGAACATTCACATAATGAGAGCTAAACTTTATAAGATTAACCTGTCAGCAGTATGTCAGATGGAAGGAAAGAAGGCACAGAGACCAGTTAGGAGGTAATTGCAATACTCCAAGCAAGAGGCAATGAAGGTTTGAGCTAAAGCAGTTGAAGAAAGAAAAGAGGTTGCAAATATGAAACAAAATGCAATTATGAGGTAACTGGGTGGTTTATTGAATAGAGTGTTGGATCCAGAGTTAGGCAGACCTGAGTTCAAATCTTACTTCAGACCCTGAGTGGCTGTGTCACCTTGGTCAAGTCATTAAATCTCTCTGTCTCAGTTTTCTCATTTGCAAAATAGAACCCATCTTACAAGGTTGTTGTAAAGGTCAAGTGAGATCCTTTACACAAAGCATATTGCAAACCTAAAAACACTATAAAAATGTTAACTATTATTAGTCAGTTATTAGTAAAGTCTTTTTGAAAAAGGAAAAAAAAACTAAAAATTTAGACCAGTGTTTTATACCAGCACAGCACAGTAAACTCAAAATGGCAATGGGAAAAAAAAATAGAGTTTTAATAATAATTAGGGGTTTTGTCACTATATTACTGTATTTGTACATATTAGGTATCTAAATTTATTTGGAAATCTTTTCTTATTTTTTACAGTTTTTAAATCTTAAAAAGGTGATGGATTGGTGTTGTATGACATTAAAACTTTAAGTTTCACATTTAGCAAATTGGCTGAAACAGCCAGCACTGTGTGTGTGTGTGTGTGTGTGTGTGTGTGCGCGCACACGTGCATGTGTGTAACTCAGGGATTTTTACAACTGCAAAAGATTTTAGGGATCATTTTCATTTATATATGTATATATATATAAGATGATTGTCATTTGAGGTGACTATCACTGAGATGTTATGCAGTGGGCCGTAGTGTCAATAATAAAGCCTTGATTCCTAGTCCGCTGTTTTTACTAGTAGAAAATAGTGCCTCTTATGTGTATGAATAAGCACATGATATAACTCATCCTGAACACTGACTTGGTCCATTTTGGATAGTGTTACTGTGCTAAGTCAGTTTTCAGCTTAATTCATTGCTTTCCAGGTAAATTGACATTTATCAAACACTTGTTATATTGTAAGGCCCTGAGATACAAAGACAAAAACCAAATTAGCCCCTGTTCTCAGAGTTCATGTTTCTAGGGTTGTGGAAGAAGAGGAGGGAATGTCTAGGTGATGCAATAAATATAAAAATAAGAAAATAAGGCATTTTCAAGAGGAAGAGAGTGCTAATAAATGGAGTAATCACGACAGGTTTTTTATACAAGGTGGCATTTGACCTGACTTTTGGAGGAAGCCATTGATGCTAAAAGCTTGTGGTAAGCAGGCAATGTGTATCGGATAGAGGTGATAGCCTACACGACAGGGGAGTGGGAGATGAGTTTGGGGAACACTTAGGAGGTCAATTTGTTTCTGAAGTTGAGTGAATAAAAGGAATTAATATGAAATAAATTTGGAAAGATGGGAGGTTTCAAATGTCAACCTGTGGCTTTTGTATTTTGTCTTAGAAGCAATAACACAATATTGAATTTTTGAGCAGAGAAGTAACATAGTCAGACCTGCATTTTAGGAATATTAACTTGGAAACTATGTGGAATATGCATTAAAAATAAGAATAATAATCATGGTTAATATTTATATAGGCTCATTACATGCCAGGCACCATGCTAGGGATTTTACAACTATTATGTCATTTGATCGTCACAACCACCCCACGAGGTAGGTACTACCATTACCCCCATTTTACAAATGAAAAAACTGAGGCAAATAGAGGCTAAGTGACTTGCCCAGGGTCACATAGCTAGTAAGTATCTGAGGCCAGATTTGTACTCAGGTTTTGCTGACCATAGGACTAGTGCTCTATCCAGTGTACCACCTACTTGCCTCTAATTTCTAATCTAGCTGCATTAGAAAGGAGAGAGACTAGAAGCAAGGAGAACAAAAAGACTATTGCTAAGTCTAGTTTGTTTGCACATAACTGTGCTGGTGAAATGAAATTATAATTTATATTTTCTTTGAGCTGTTCAGATAACAAAAAAGTCTTCTATGTGGAGGTTAGACTAGCTAATGTCTAAGGTTCTTTCCAGCTTCAAAACTCTCATCTGATGACCATATAAAGTAAATAAATTTTAGAGAAGTGAATTTGACCATTTTCTTTCACATAATTTTTTTTTACAGGTAGTATTTGGGATCTAGGTTTTGCTTTCAATGAAATTGTAGTAGGAAGGAATCACTACCTCCTTTGACCTGGACCCTAACTTTATTAATGTTGCCCAAGGTTGCATTAGCTTCTTCAACAGTCATATCATGTACTAGGATCATATTAAATTTTTCATTGATAGTCTACCCATGATCCTAGGACCAGCTTACATGCTACATTCTCTATGAAGCATTTTATGAGCCATAGATCATAGCAAATTAAGCTTAAATAAACATCTCACACCATAGAGAATGGAAGGAAATCCTTTCTCAACTTTGGATGAGGCTGCCCTTGTTGACCAAAAGAAAAGAGGATGGCAGGAGATAAAATAAACAGTTTTGATTACATAAAAATTAAAATTCTTTTGGCCAAACCAAATAAATACATCAAAACCAGAAGAGAAATCATTACCTAAGATTTTATTTTTCTGTTAACTCTCCTTGATAAAAGTTTATTATGCAAGGTATATAGGGAAGTTATTCTGACACTTAAGAACAAGAGCCACTACCCAACATATAAATGATCAAAAGATGTTCTGTAATTCTCAGGGGAAGAAAACCATACTATTAACAACCACATGAAAAGTCCATATCACCAATAAAAAAGTACCTGAAAATTACAAGAACTATGAAGTTCTTCCTCAAAATCATTAAACTAGCAGATGGTAAAAATAGAAAATGACTATTATTAGAGGGGATATGGGAGGATAGGCACACTGATGCCATAATTTGGTGTAGTTATTCTGAAAAGGAATATTGAACTATGCTTTAAAAAAAGTCACTTAATGGTGCATAGTTTTTACCACTATTAGATATATACCCCAAAGAAATCATTGAAGGAAAGAAAAAAATATATACATACAAAAATATTCATAGCAACAGCTTTTGTTGTAGAGAACTGGAAATCATAGAGAACTGGAAATCATATGCCCACAAATTGGGGAATGACAATAAATTATGATGTATAAATATAATAGAATATTATTGCATCATAGGAAATGATAAAAGAGATAGATTCATAGAAACCTAGGAAGACTTGAATGAACTGTTGCAGGATGAGGCGACCAAAACCAGTAGAACAATATGTTGACTACAACAACACTGAAAGGGAAAACAGCTTTCAATGACTTTAGAACTCTCATCAATCCTCTCAGCCTCTTACTTTCCTGTACTTCCTTCAAGCCTCACTCAAATTTTATCTTCTGTAGACGGACTTTCCTAGTTCTTCCAATTAGTAGTGGCTTCCTTTTTTATATTATTATTAATTTGTTTTATTTAACTTTGATATTATCTACTCTTTATATGTCATATATATATAGATAGATAACCCATTAGAATGTGAACTCTTAGAGGCTAGAGACTGATTTTGTCTGTCTTTTTATTCCTAATTCTTAGCATAGTGCTGATACATAGTAAGTACTTCATAATTTTTTTAATTGACTGACAATGCAATTGCCAATCATGATTCTAGAGGACTGTCAAAGAAGCATGACTTCCTTTTTTGTTTTTTATAGGGAGGGAGATGATAGAATAGGGATAAAGAATGAGATATATATGAGTGACTATGCTAATATGTTACTAAGTAGCACTTTTATTTTTGGAGGGGAAGAGAGTACTCATGATAATTATGGAAAGAAAAAGAAAGGAAGGAAGGAAGGAAGAAAGAAAGAAAAGAATGTCCATAAAACACTTTAAAAATGCAAAGAAGAGAACAGAAAAAGATTCAGAGGAAAACACAGACAACTGGGACAGCTTTTGGAACTGATACACTGAATTTAGTACATACTTAAACAAACTGAAACAACCAAAACACCAAACAAGTTACACTTAATCAGATTTATATTTTTATATACAATACTATTTTTTTATGTGGAAGTGTTAATTTTTTTGGAGTCTGTCAAATTCAAAATGACAAAATTTAAAATTAAAAGTGAGTCTCAAAGAAGAGAACTGATTTTTCCAAGGGCACACTGGTCTAGTCATAGAGTCAGGATTTAAGCCCAAATCTTTTGCTGCCAAATTGAGAGCGTATTCCCTTATACCATATTGTCTTCCTTTTAGCTTAAAGTGCTTTCTCCAGCATCTGATCTTGTATGGTTTTGTGCTCTTGTTATGAACTTATATTCTAGTTGGTTTTATTTAGGTAGTTAGCCATATGGATATTCTTTCTCCCACTAGGTCACAAGATCCGTTATGGGAGGGACCGGATAGCTTATTTGTTTTTGTATGGTTCTCAACATTTAGCACCTAATGGGTATTTAATAATTGTCCAAGTCCTTAATCACAATTTGACAGTAGTGAAAATTTCAGTGAGTCATGAATTTAGAATTGAAAGGAATATCAGAAGTCATCTAGTCAAATTTTTTTACACAGAAGAGAATATTCTGCTATAGAGGTCCTGAATTGTGGTCATCCAGTCTGTCTGAATACCTGTAGTGAGAGAAAACTCACTACCTTCAAAAGAAGCATGCTCAGTATTTGGACAGTTCTAGTAAAATCCCTCCTTTAGTTGCCCTGAAAACAAGCTCCTTCAAAGTTTTACCCCTTTCTCCTAGATTTTACTTCTAGGACAACATAGAACAAAAAATTGTAAACAATATCATATCTCCTGTATTTATTCTTTCTTTCTCCAGGCTAAACAGCTCCAGTTCCTTGTATGACATGTTTTCAAAGAGTTCATTTTCCTACACTCCCTTGCTGGAAGCAATCTAGTTTGTCCATTATTAGAATAGTATGTCCAGATGTGAACTTGACACTGCAGATGTGGTCTGACCAGCTCAGAGTTCAATGGGGTCACTACTTCCCATTATAGCAATTCTACTTCTATTAATACAGGCTGATTGCATTTTCTTTTATACTAGCCATATTAAGTTATTGCATATTAAATCTATGATCAAATAAAACCATCAAATTTTTTTTACATGAATTTTGGTTAAACCAAGACAAGTCTTCAACACTGAATCCATGTCCAATTGATATTTTGCTTCTCTAGTAAGAGAAAACAAGTCTGTTCTCTTTTATACATGACAGTCTGCCTAATATTTCAAGACAGCTGTAATATTTCCCTTTGGTTTTCTCTTGTCCAGGCTGTTCTTTCTGTGATGTAGATCATAAAAGGATCTTATCACAAGACCTTATTTTCTTCCATGTTAAATGTCTTCTTGCTATGATCAGTCCAGAATTCCAGCCTGTCACAATGGTTTTGAAAATATTCCCATTTATTTCTTCGCTGTCCCTCCCAACTTTGCGTTTGCAAGACTTCTCAGCAGATCTTTTATATTTTTCAGCACTTGACATAGTACCTAGTATATAATAGGCACTTTATAAGTATTTCTGGATTCATCAATTGATTGATTAATGCAAGTTGTTAAAAGCAGTGAGTGGAGTTGGCTTCCTGTTCATATTAGGTTTTGCAAAATTGGGATCTCAACATTGTAAAATACACAGGTAGAGCATTCCTTTACTATCTCCATACCCTTCACCCCAATATCTTTGTATACATTTGAATTGGAATCTCAAAAAGTAATTTTATTTGCAAAATAGAGTCTAGATTGATGGAAAACCCCAGGCTTCCAATTGCTGTTTTAGGTTTCAGTATAAATCAGCTCTTGAGCATGGCCTTGTCACTTTGATGACATCGCCTTATTGCTTAGGCTCCCCAGTGGTAATCTGTGCTTCAGGCTGACCTCAACCTTGACCTAACCTATGAATTGGTAGAATTAGTTAGTTCATTATATATTTCTCTGACTCATTGTCAGAGACAATTGGGACAGCTCTTGGAACTAACATGTTGAATTTGGTACATATTTAAAAAAGCATGAAAATAAAATGCCAAATAAATTATACATAATCAGATTTATGATATACATTCCCTGTCCCAGAGCTACTATAGGATGGCACAAAAGGATAATGATTCACTACCATCAAGATTGGTGATGAACTAAAACATTCTGTCACCCCCACTGAGAACATTTCTGTTATTTAGAATGTATTTTAATCAGTGAGACCTCTGAAGGAGAGCACTGTCAATTAACCCAGAATTCCCATCAAATGCCCTCTCTGTATAAAATATTTTTAGCCTTTAGTCAACAAAAGCCTCCGCTTTTATGGTCCCCAGAAGGAGAAATTTATAGCTTGAGACTAATGGACATCTATTTGTTTCCAAAAGATCACATCATTCGATTATATTCATTTTTAATTGGGAATGACATAAATTATAATACATTGTTCTGCTTTACAGATTGCATCATATTATGTTATCAATGACCGTAACCCAAGCAGAAAGTACCCTTGTGCTCTGAATCTCTGCTACACAGTTGAACAAATATTGGATTGCAATATAACCTTTTGGGTCTTTGTGAAGTGACTAAAAACCGACTGTCTAGTTTAGATGACTACTAAATCTATCAAGTCCAAGGAAACTTGTAGTTGGGTAATATCCTGTCAGTGTCTTTGGACTGGGAGTAAATTAACTACCTTAGGAAATACGTGACTTTTTGGCTTTAGGATTAGTAAATTAAATTATTATGGCAATGTATTATAGAATACTTTTATATACATACATAATACACAAAACTATGCATGCATTTTATATCTATTTACACACACATATGTATGTACACATGTATTTGTATCTAATGGTAGCCATCTCTAGGGTATGGGAGAAGGAAGGAAAAAAGAGAAAAAAGAAATATACATGAGAACTTTATTATGTATTTAGAAGGAATAAAAGTTGTACCTAATAGATTTGCAGTTTCATGTGTAACCAACCATTCTTTTATTTTACTATGTTATGGAAATGTTTGTTTTATTCCATACATTGAAAACAAAATAAATTAAAAAAAAGTGCATTGCTTATAATGGCTACTTACCTGTGAGAGTTCAAGAGTTGCTCCCTTGGAATATTTGATTGCTGGGTGGTTTTTGTAATCACAGAACTGGTCTTGGAGTCAGGAAGACATGGATTCATGTCCCATCTCTGCTGAATATTGACTATGTGACCCTAGGAAAGGCCTTTTACTCTCTAAGACACTCCAGATATTGCAAAGTAGATGGCAATCTGTATTGTAATTGGAAATTTCCTCATCTGAGTGTTCCCTATACCAGGGAAATCATAGGTTCGGCCCCTCTTCCTTCAGGCAAATATCAGACCTTAAAGACATGGGTGTACTAGTGTGCAGGTAGAATTGCCATATGATTTTTTTTCATTTTGAGATTCTTTATAGTCCCTTGATTCACAAAAGAGAGACAAAAATGGTCAAATGGAGAAATGCGTCACTCAGAGCCAGTAATCCTAGATTCTAATCCTAGCCACGTTTATGAGTTTGTTACTGAAATTTAAAATCAAGTAAGGTCAGCATACATTTATTAGGCATTTATTGTATGCCAGGCACTGGGGATACAAAACAAATGGCACAAACAGTCCTTGCCCTCATTGAGATCTCATTCTAATGGAGCAGACAACATCTGAACAGCTATATAGATATGCGATATATAGAGTATAATGGAAGGTAATCTTAGAGGGAAGGCATTAGAGAGAACAAGGGTAGGGGGAACTGAGAAAAGACCCCTTGTAAAAGGTTGGATTCAAGCTGAGACTTAAAGGAGTCCAGGAGTTGGCAATGGGGAAGGAGAACATTCTAGGAATGGTGAGCAGCCTCAGTTCATTTAGTTCAACAAATAGATTAAGAACCTACCATGGGTGGAACACCCTTGGAAAGATGAAGGGTTAGGTATGACATTGTGTGGACTGTCTTTGAACTTTTAGTTAAGGAGGAAGATATGACAACATACGCAAATAGCTATAATACAAAATAATACATAAAAGATGCATAGGAGGGGAGCAAACAAAAGTATGGTCACAAATCTAAAGGAAGGGAAGGTTATTACAAATTGTTGTCACCTGCCTATTCGCCTGGGGGAAGTCTTCACATTCTTGAAGGTAGACATCCCCCTAACTCAGTAAAGGCTTTGAGACCTCTTGGTTACCCTCAACCTTGTTTAGTTCATCTGCCAAAATGGTTTACTGAAGGTGTGGCTGCTGTGCATGCTTCTTGTAGGCACAGGTGAAAGTTGGGTGAATCAGGTGAACACCAAAGGTGGAAAGCAGCCCTCAAAATAGCTCAGCAGCCCTTACACCAGGGGTACTAGTCTTCCCTGAACATATCCTGTACCCATAAAGAAATAATTAGGGAAATTTTCTTGTTAAATTATTTTCGTCATGTCCAACTCTCTGTGACTCCATTTAGGATTTTCTTGGCAAAGATACTAGAGTGGTTTGCCACTTTCTTCTTCAGCCCATTGTATAGATGAGGAAGTGAGGCAAATAAGAATAAGTGACTTGCTCAGGGTCACATAGCTAGTAAATATCTGAGGCTGGATTTGAACTCAGGACCTCCTGACTCTGGGTTCCATACTGTATCCTACCGTTTAACTGCCTGACATGAAATACAAAATCTGGTAGACCTGAAAGATGAACAGTTCTTGTGAGAGAACTCAGAAGGTATCACATCTACATAGCAGCTCTGAGTGAAACAAGGTTGCTAAATGAAGGCCAGCTTACTGAAGTTGGAGCTGGATACATGTTTTTCTGAATTGGCTTCAGTGAAGGGGAGCTCTGTGGAGCTGGCTTAGATTTTGCAATCAAAACTCATCCAGTCAACAAGCTTGTATTCCTATCACAAGGAGTGAATGACAGTCTCATAATGGTATGACTGCCACTTGCAAGAAAGCACCATACCACCATCATCAGTGTATCTGCTCCCATCATGACAAACCCTGGTGAGGTCAAAGAAAAAATTTATGAAGACCTGGAAACCCTTATCGTCAATGTGCCGAAAGAAGACACGCTTATAATTCTGGATGACTTTAATGCAAGAATAGGCATAGACTACCAGATAAGGCAAGGAATCCTTGGGAGGGATGGAGTGGGAAACAGCAACAGCAATGGTCATTTACTGCTGAAGACTTGTGCTTCTCATCACCAACCTTGTCTTCCATTACCTGAATGCAATAAAACTTCATGGATGCACCCTTGCATCAAACGTTTAATAAAATTTAATAAAATGATAAACATTTAATAGACTATGTCACAGTAAGGAGAAGAGATAGGATGTGAGTGATAAAGGCAATGCATGGCACAGAGAGCTGGACTCATCATAGACTTAATCCTCTCCAAGGAAAATATTCGCATTCAATAAAAGCAGCTGCCCCAAGGCAAGATGTTTACTAGATGACTTAATGTCAACAGGTTAGAGAGCTTCTTTGAGCAGCAAGAGTTCAGTGTTGAAAGCTGAACCAACATACAGTTGGCAACAGTGGAGCAGAAAAGGAGTGGGCAGCTTTCAGAGATTTGGTGTACAGCATCACATTTACTCATCTGGACTAGAACATTTCCAAACAACAAGATTGGTTTAATGAAAATGATGGGAAAATTTAGAAGCTGCTAAATGAAAAATGAGAATTCCACAAGGTTTGTAGGATGGATAGTTCATCAGTCTCTAAGAATTTAACTCCATTAAAAGTAAAGGACAAGCAAAGCTTAGAGAGATGCAGGATTCTTGGAGCAGTAAGAAAGTAGATGAAATTCAGTTTTACTCTGATAGTAACAATCCAAAGCATTTTTATGATGCCCTGAAGGCTCTTTATGGGCCAAAGACCTATTGTGCATCCTAACTCCTCAGTGCTGATGGAGCCACATTGATTAGCGATAAGGATGGGATCCTGGAGAGATGGGCTGAACACTTCCATCGTCTTGTCAATAGATCATCATCAATCAATGCTGAAATCAGTGACCCGTTACCTTAGGTTGAAGTGTATCCCTCTCTAGCTGAATTATCAGCTGAAGAAGAGGCTTCAAATGCTATTAGATTCTTTTCATGTGGCAAAGCACTTTGTGCTGATCCTATTCAGGTCAGCTACCACAGTAATGGTAAATTTTTTTACTTAAAAAGGCTAACAAGCCAAGACTAAAGTGGAGGGAGAACTGGTGCATGATTTTGTTGCTTGCACTTAATTGTACACTCAGTGCAGCCTCTGAGACTGAAATGCAACAAAGCAGCAATTGATTCTCCACTGCTTGCACTAATTTTGACCTAACACTTAACACCAAGAAACTCTGGTTCTCCACTATCACCGCACCATCCATACATGGAACGATTGGTTATAGCAAATGGAGAAATATTGAATGCTGTGGATAAGTTCACTTACTTTGGCAGTATACTTTCCAGGGATGTACACATAGGTGATGCTGTTGACACACACATCACCAGAGCTAGCTTAGCTTTTGAAAGCTCCAAAGGAACGTGTGGGAGAGAAGAGGTACATAGGTACTAGACTGTCTACCAAAGTGAAGGTCTACGGAGCCTTTATGCTGACCTCGTTGTATGCCTCTGAAAACTGGACAGTATACTAGTGATATTCCAGGAAATGGAATTGCTTCAATTTGAGTTGTCTTAGGAAGATTCTAATGATCACCTAGCAAGAAAATGTACTAGACCTAGAGGTCCTTTCTCAAGCTAAACTGCCAGGCATTCAAACTACTCCAGAGAATGCCACTCTGATGGGCTGACTACATTATTTGAATGCCAAAAGTACACTTGCCTAAAAGACTATTTTATAGAGAACTCACGCAAAACAAATGCCCACACAGAGGACAAAGGGCACTTTCAAAGTCTCTCTGAAGAACTTTGAAATTGCTTGTGAGACATGGGAGACACTGG
The DNA here is from genome assembly GCF_028372415.1 of Notamacropus eugenii. NCBI lineage: Eukaryota > Metazoa > Chordata > Mammalia > Diprotodontia > Macropodidae > Notamacropus > Notamacropus eugenii. Next base: position 272,692,947 of record NC_092875.1, read on the forward strand.
CACAGGACTGCCCAATATAACATTCCCACATCAAAGAAGGTGATGTGTTCTGAGCAAAGTAGAATTACAGTCACTCAAAAGAAATGTGAGATGCGCAGATTTAGAGACATTGCCGTCCCAAAAGTTCACATGGACTATACTTGTGGTATAGTCTTTTGAGCTTGTATTGGTCTGAGTGACCACAGTTGAATACAATGCACCTTGACTCCAAACTAGTGATGTCATTTTCATACCCTTTATGAACAAAGGACAACAACCAACTAACTAACCATCTGTGAATGGATCTGAGAGGTCACATAGTTCAGTTTCCTCATTTTGTACAAAGGTCCATGGTGAACCTTGAGAAGTTTACTTGTATCCTGCTACCTCTAAAACTGATTGGTCATTTGCCTTGAATTGTCCACATGACAGCACCTGCTTAAAGAATTTATTAATCCAAAAAGTCCTGGGTTATATTTTGTGAAAATACCTTAAAAGCAATTGACAAAAGATGGCAGATAGAGTACTGGTCTTGTAGCCAGTACTCCAACTTAGTGCCTACCTGTGTGATTATTTTGCTTCCCTGAGGATCAGTTTCTCAATGGTAAAATTTAAATGTTAGGACTTCAGGGGGTTATTTTGAGGAAAGAATTTTGTTTTGTAATTCTTTAATATGCTTATCTTGTAGTATCTGTGGTGTCCTGCCACTCACACTTCCCTACTGGACTGTAAGTTACTTAAGAGCACAGACTTTTTATATGAATAAATATGTATGCGTATATCTATATCTATATCTATCTAAATATCTATATCTATGTATCTATATCTATATAAGCACATAGATATAGATACATAGATATATATACATATAAACTTCTTTTCTCTCCAGCAGTATGGGCTAAGCACATAGTAGGTCCTAAATAAAATAAAAAACAGAAACTAGTAAGAGGCAGACAACTGAGGATATTAACTGACAAATGTCCACTTCGTTCATTTTGTACATTGACTGATGTGTCTCAAGAAACCAGGAAATCTGTTATTCTGTTTGAGAGCTAGAACTATGAAAAATATTGGTTTTTTAATGTCATATCCACTCAGTTTTATTTTTCAGCTTTGCCTCTGGTAGAAAGAATTGTTGCTGACATATCATGAGATTTTTAGAGCTAGCAAGTGCCTTTGAAATCACCTACTCCAAACACCTCATTTTATATATAAGGAAATGAAGAGTCAGTCAGGTGAAGTGCCCCAAGGTCACCCAGCTAGTTAGTGACTGGGTTGGGACCCAGGTTTCCCAAGTCCAATGTCTGTGCTTTATCTATTCTACCATGTTGTCTTTATTTTACTCATTTTCTGAAATGGTATTTTTATATTCTACCTTGCTATTTTCCATTTTTCATCACAGTGTGTATCCTCCTTTTCTCTTACTGTCTCTGAGATAAGTTTTAGTTCAGCTTAAGGACAGATCAATGGGAAAAGCCTGTACAACATTGTTATAATGTTCCGTATGGGAGCAAAAGTTGACTGGACATACCAGCTGTTTATTGCTCATCATCACCCTTACAGTCATTTAGCTTTACCAAACCAGAACCTTAGGAGAGGAAAGAATTCACAATCAATCTCTAAGGGCCTTCCTGGAGTTGTGACAATATAGTCCCAACAGTTTTGATGTCCTTGGGCTCCCATGGGACAAAGGAAGCAACTAGCTTGATGGTACATCTGCTCTGCTACTAATGTCCTCTTTTGTCTTTGTTCCCACAGCAGAAATCCACAAAACCCCCACCAGTGACAGGATTCTTCTCTCAGATGATGAATGGCGGGTGCTGGTGCTGACGGGAAATACAGGGACCCAAGCCAATGTCACCCTCTGGGTATATGGAGACAAAGGAGTTACTGGACCACTACCTCTTGGCAAGGACAATAGGGAGCAGCTGTTCCTTCCAAGAAAGGAGGATGAATTTCAGGTAGACAAGAAAGGCTGGCACTGGCATTAATCTGTGTGCCATCTTAAAATATACTTCTGTCATGCAGGAGGAGAATATTTAATGTTTTTGTGTTTGTTATTTGCATAGCATAAACCTTCCATGTTCCAAGAGTCCCCTACGAATTACCATACGTTTACTGTAACCAGTTGAGGAATTAGAGAAAGTATTGGAGCAAATCACTTTCCTTAACGAAAGTAGTTTTAGGGTTGAAACTGGCCCCATAAACCATCAATTTGAGCAAAATCAAGCTGGACAATGGTTAGATCAAGGCTTCTTAACCCTTTTTTGTGTGTCCCAGGTCCCCTTTTGGCAGTTTACTAAAGTCTATGGACTTCTCAAAATAATAATAATCTTTCAACGAGGAAGTTAAATACATGGGATTACAAGGGAATAAATTATGGAAAAAGATATTAAAAATATCTTTTGCAGGTTAAGAATCACTGGTTTAGAGAATCTACTGGTGACAAAAGTTCTTCTTTTTGTACTTTGTACTATATACTATGTACTTTGGATGTATGAAAGTAGTTTTTATACTTTCATATGAAATATGATTGACAACCAGAAGCTGTTTAGCTGCATGTTTCTCCACAGGATTGTGACCTATACTTATAAAGGGGGTAGGGGTTCAGTATGATTTCCCTCATGCCTTGGGCATTTGACTGTTACTAGTACCTCTCCTAGTCCTTGTCTATTTAGTTGGTCACTTAGTAAATATTTATTTTATGTATTTTTTTTGTGTGTTAGAGATTTTTTTATTCATCCAGAAGCACAATTAATTCTTTTTTTTTTCATTTTTAACACAGTTCATATCACCTAAAACAATTCCAACTTTTGGTCAGGTGATACTTCTTTTAAGGCATTTATAATATAGACTACAAATGAATTTTTTTTTTAACATTAACCAACTGAGACACAAATAATAACCATGCATGCTAACTTCACAAGCCCTTGACCTAATTGTCTCCACACTATTACTGAAAATTAAAGGGCCCTAACTTAATGTTGTTGGTCTAAAGTCCTAAGCCTAATAGCTTAATTTTAGACTTAAACTCAGATGTTCCCCTTCCAACAATCTATAATTTAATGGACCTGGTATTAAGCTTACAAACCTTTTGACTATAGGAAATTACCACTAAGAGTAGGGACGTTGCAGGGAAACAATATCTCTCCAAGTTCATGTCAATTCCAGGCAGGAGTAGATTGTCAACTTGCATTCAGTCAGGCTTAAAGTCTGACAGGTGTTAGTGGGGAAATTGAGTCAGGAGAATCCTACCTCAGCTCAGGCTGAACAGCCACTCTCCCACCCTTCCCATGAGATCATCTTTTGCAATTCATACCAGCATCTCACAGGCTTACTGGCATCATGAATTGGAGGCTCAGACCACCTTTCTAGCTATCCATACCTTAGACTCAGAAGAACAGTCAGTTAATAGTTCAATAGCATCTTAAAGTAGCAACTTCCAATAACCAGGTTTCAGATATGACTATAATTTCACATTGGCTAAGGAACATCTTTTGAGGCAAGTCTTAAGTGGCTTTCATGCCTTTCTATACCTGTTCTAGTTCCTGCTTAAATAATAATCATAAAATCAAATTTGCCATTAAAACCTTAACTTTTCCATCAATGCCAAATTTTACCTGAGGTTACCTGCCTCTAGGAAACTTAGACTAAAATTCTTTTCCCCAGACTAAAGATGTCTCTGATTTAGTCTCAGTAATTAATTCAGTCAATTGTTTTAATACTAATTGGTTTTACATAGCTTTGTAACGTCCAATTTTTCTCCCCATCTCTTGCCTCCCCCCACTTCCTAATACCTTGCGTTCTGATTACCCCTTTCCTCAAGGTACCCTCCCTTCTATCACACTCTACCCTTCCCTTATCCCCATCTTCTCTCTTTTCTTGTAGGGCAAGATAAATTTCTATACCTCATTATCTGTGTTTCTTATTTCCTGGTTATATGCAATAATAATTCTCAACATTCGTTTCTAATACTTTGAATTCTCACTTCTCTCCCTCACTTCCTCCCCACCTAACCCCACTGAGAAAGCAAACAATTCATAATAGACTAAATATGTGTCATTTTGCAAAAGACTTACATAATAATCATGTTGTGTAATACTAACTATATTGCCCTCTATCCTACTCTATACTCCTTTATTTTTTTATTCCTTCATTTGACCTTGTCCCTTCCCAAAAGTGTTTATTTCTAGTTACTCTCTTCTCCCATTTGCCATCCCTTCTATCATTCCCCTCACCCCACTTGTCACCTCCTCCCCGACTTTCCTGTAGTGTAAAATAGATTTTCATACCAAATTTAGTGAGCATGTTATTCCCTCCTTAAGCCATATGTGGAGAGAGCAGCTTCACTTTTCCCCTCTCCCCTTCTCCTTTTTCTCCTCCATTGAACAAGATTTTTCTTATCTCTTTTATGAGTTATAGCCTGCCTCATTCCATTTCTCCTTTTCTCCTCCCAGTATTTTCCTCCCTCACCCCTTAATTTTTATTTTATTTTTGTAGATATCATCTCTTCTGATTCAACACAACCTGTACTCTCTGTCTATGTGTGTGTGTGTGTGTGTGTGTGTGTGTGTGTGTGTGTGTGTGTGGGTGTGTGTATGGGTGTGGGTGTGGGTGTGGGTGTGTATGTACAATCCCTCTATCTACCCAAATGCTGAGAAAAGTCTCAAGAGTTACAAATATTTTCTTTCCATGTAGGAATGTAAACAGTTCAGCTTTAGAAAGTTTTTTTATGATTTCTCTTTCCTGTTTACCTTTTCATGCTTCTCTTGATTCTTGTGTTTGAAAGTCAAATTTTCTCTTTAGTTCTGGTCTCTTCATCATGAATGCTTGAAAGTCCTCTCTGTCATTGAATGACCATTTATTCCCTTCAAGTATTATACTCAGTTTTGCTGGGTAAGTGATTCTTGGTTTTAATCCCAGTTCCTTTGATTCTGGAATATCTTATTCCAAGCCCTTCAGTCCCTTAATTTTGATGCTGCCAGAGCCTGTGTTATCTTGATTGTATTTCCATAGTACTTGAATTGTTTCTTTCTAGCTGTTTGCAGTATTTTCTTCTGGACCTGGGAACTCTGAAATTTGGCCACAATATTCCTAGGAGTTTCTCTCTTCAGGTTTCTTTCAGGAGGTGATGGGTGAATTCTTTCAATATTTATTTTGCCCTCTGGTTCTAGAATATCAGGACAGTTTTCCTTAATAATTTCATGAAAGATAATGTCTAGGCTTCTTTTTTGATCATGGCTTTCAGGTAGTCCCATAATTTTTAAATTGTCTCTCCTGGATCTATTTTCCAGGTCAGTTATTTTCCAGTGAGATGTTTCACATTGTCTTCTATTTTTTTCAGACTATTAGTTTTGTTTTTTAACTGCTTGGTTTATTACATAGTCATTAGCTTCCTTGAACTCTAGTCTCTTTTTCAACGAACTATTTTGTTGAGTGAGCTTTTGAATCTTCTCCTCCATTTGGCTAATTCTGCTTTTTAAAGCCTCCTTCTCCTCATTGGCTTTTTGGACCTCTTTTTCCAATTGAGTTAGCCTATTTTTAAAGGTGTTATTTTCCTCAGCATTGTTTTTGGTTCTCCCTTAACAAGCTGCTAACTCAGTTTTCAAGCTCTTCTCTTGCCTGAGCCTAGTTTAAGTTCACTTTGGAGGCCCTGGAGGCAGGGGCCTTGACTTCCTGTGACAGTATGCCATGTTCTTCCTCATCTGAAAGGATGGAAGGATACACCTGTTCACCAAGAAAATAACCTTCTATGGTCTTATTTTTTTCCCTTTTTTTGAGCATTTTCCCAGCCAGTTACTTGATTTCTGAATCCTTTGTCAAGAAGATGGTCCTATTGCCCCTCTCCCCAGTATCATGTTTAAGGCTGAGATTCCACTCAGCTACTCGATTCCCTGGGGCTTTGGGTGAGGGCAGGGCCATCACTCAGGGCAGAGGTTTAGATCAGCTGCTCCCTACTGCCAGAGGCTTTAAGCTGAGCTGCCTGGACAGTGGACCCAGGTTGCTTCCCGGCCATCGTAGCTGCCTGCAGTCTGCTGCTGCTGCTGCCTGGGGCTATTGCTGGAGGAACCCCATTTCCCTCTCACCCAGCTGGGAAAGCCCTCCCCCCCTGACCTTTGGAGCTTTCTTTGTTGCTTGTGGGTTGAGGTTTCTTGGACCCTCCCTACTAGGAACTCTGCCTGGAGGTCTATTCAGGTCCTGCTCCTCCCAGTGCCACGTGGCCAGAGCTGGACTCCACCTGGCTCAGCGTCCCATGAGGCAGACCTTTCCTGTCAGCCTTCTGGGTTACCTTTGTCTGAAAACCTCTTTCACTCTGTTGTTCTGTGGCTTCTGCTGCTTTAGAATTTGTTGAGAGTCATTTTTTACAGGTATTTTGTGGACTGTGGGAGAAGTGCTAGAGTATCTGCATATTTCTACTCTGCCATCTTCAGTAAATATTTATGAAATGCCTACTATGTGTTAAGCTAAGTACTGGGGATAAAAAGAAAGGCAAAAGACAGTCCTGATCTCAAGTAGGGTGTCTACATTTAATGTCAGCCCCTGTTTGCTCTCTGAAGTACTTTGGTACACTGATAAAAGAGTAAATTTCGCTTTAAAATTGTTCTTTCCATTCAATTCAGCATACATTTAGGTCTATCTGATTCACTGTAACAGGGAGCATTCGAAAGAGTTCTTACCTTGGAGTCCCAGTACCTTTGTTCTGTTAGCTTTTTTACTTTCTACCCATATGACCTTGGCCAAATCATTTACTTTCTCTGTCATTTGGTTTCCTTATTTGTAGAATAAGAAAATTGGATCAGATGACCTCCTCCAAGTTCTCTTCCAGCTCAAAATAGATAATGCTATATTCCTATGCTTATTCCAGCTCTAGAATGACAGTCTCATGATACTGCACCCTAAACTCAGTGCCTGCAGAGCACTGTGTTAGGTGCTGGAGCAGATACAAAGCTGAGATGAGACCTAGTCCCTGCCCCCATGGAGCTTATAGTCTGTTATATTACAGTCATGTCTGCATTCAATCTTCATGACCCCATTTGGGATTTTCTTGCCAAAGATACTAGAGTAGTTTACCATTTCCTTCTTCATTTCATTTTACAGATGAAAAACTGAGGCAAACAGGGCTAAATGACTTGCCCAGGGTCACATAGTTAGCAAGTGTCTGAGGCCAAATTTGAACTCAACAAAGATGAGTCATCCTGCTTCCAGGCCCACCTCCTAGCTGCCCCCTACGCTACATTTTAGGTAAATTTTTTAGCCGAAATCTCAGAGAAGAGATTCTCTGAATCTCAGTAATGGCTGTCTGCAGCTGCAAAGAACAGTTTGCCCTAGCACTATCAGTTTCTTGATAGCTGATATGGCCTATTTGCCTTTAAATGTCCAGTGCTTAGCATAGTGTCATGTACTTAGTAATCATATAATAAATGTTTTCTGACTGATTGACTAGAAGCCAAGGTACCTAGAAAATAGACAGGACATAAGCTCTAACATGCATTTCTCTGCTAACTTTCAACATAATTTGGGGTTGCCCTTTTAGTTTTGCAATCAATCCTTTTACTGTATTAGAAAGATGAGAACAAGTCTAAAGTATTTTAAAGAAGCAATCTGAAGATAGTGCTGCTTTATGAGCATCTGCTCCATGAGGCAGAAGGATGGGCTCACCAAAACCTTGAGGATCAGAAAAATCTTTGAAGGTTTATTTGGATGGGTAGTGAATAATAACTGCCATACTTTCACTGAGCAAGAGCAGAAATCAAAGTGCATTTTATGGATATGTTGTTGCACTTTGAGTTTTGTGCACATATCCCCATGGTCTGCAATTCTGGGAAATTCAAAAGGAAGAGGGCCTTAGGGAGCTGAACCAAGATTTACTCAAATCAGTAAAGATTTATTGATTATGTCCATGGCACTGCGCTTGGTAGAGGGCATACAAAGCCAAAAAGGAAAGTTCATAGCATCAGAGAGTTTCCATTCCAATGAATCTAGACCCACACTTCCACCCCCTTCCATTCCTCTGTATCCCGCTAGAAAAGTTATAGCAAAGATTTATTTTAGCTATTGCTCTCCTTGCAGGAAACACTTTGCTGAGCTTTTCTTTGATCACAAGGGCTTCTCTACTCTCCCTCTCATTCTCTCAAGAGCCTATATTTTTCTTACCAGATTTCAGTCTACCAAAAAGGATGATTCCTAAAGAGAGGTGTGATGTGCAGAGAACTCAGAACAATTCTCCTGAGTCCTGTTCTTTCATCTGACTACTTCTGTCGTATTTTAGTTGAATCACGTAATATTCCTGCCTTATATTCCCTATCTGTGAGGCTCCAGTGATAGCCTCTTATGGAGGGGTTAATCCTCAGATGCTGATACCGGCTTAGAGAGCTCTTTAACTGTTGAGAACTGCAAAATGCTTTTAACAGAAAAAAAAACACACACACACATACAACAACTTCTCTCATGGGTATGATCTAAAATGTGAAGATGATTTTTTTTTCCCATTTTTAATTTCATTCAGGTTCAAATAAAGAACATTGGCAAAATATTCAAGATCAGAATAGGACATGATGGAACTAGTCAACAGCCTGAATGGAGTTTACAAATGGTAATAAATTCTATTTTTTTTTCTGGTTGGTCTTTACTTAAGACAATATGGAACAGGTTAATTCTCTAATTATTGCAAAGTATTTTAGATATTAATACAAAAAAATTTATTGCAGAGAACAAGATTGTTTTATTATTGTGTTTTAAAGGCTTTAAAGAAATACGTGTGGCAATCTTAGCCTCTGAATCGATGTAGAGGATGCAATGAAAGCATCTACCTAAGCAACATGGTTCAATTATTGCCCAGTTAGCACTGAAATACAGTTTTAAGCAAGAAGGCTAGGGATTTTTAAAGAGAAGGAACTGTAAAAATTTTTTAGAAACTGTACATATTCTTATTTGGTGGAAGAAATATGCTCACCTTCCGTTCTATTAGTCTTTCAGAGATTTATATTCTGGACAAGTTGTTTTTCTTCCCCTCATATGTAGACGTAAACCTCAACTCAGGTACACTCTACCATTTTGATCACTTATATCTGACTTGCTAAGACAAGATTGTATTGCTGACTATTGCCACAAAAATTCAACTATGAATGAAAATGTAAACATATACAGCTTTGGGAATCACATACTGGATAATTCTCATTTCTTAATAGCTTCTGTTCCTCTGAAGGAATACTAATAAGGTAAGAAGAAATCAGCATTCTTTATTACACATTTGACATACATTTCAGTCTCAATTATTTAGCATTTGATCACCCAGTTTGCATATTATTCAGACCTCTTGCTTTCTTTCTAAAGCTCAAATCAACTTTACTGCTTGTTAGCAAACCCGCTGGAGAATAGGCAGAGGCAAAAAAGAAATCCAAATGAACAATTTTCCTTCTTGTTTCCAGAGGAAATGTTTCTCAAAAAACAAACACATAAGCAAACTAAAAATCTTGGTTTGCAATGTGTTCTTTAGTAATGGAATGTAAATTATTATTAATTAATCATTGTTGGAGTGATGTGGTATACAGGATGGCATAGAGGCTGTAGGAAAAGAAAAGACAATGTCTGAGTATTATCTAGAGAAGAGGATTCCGGAAGCTCCTAGAATGTTGGGTGGACAACCCCTGTCAGTCAGTTTGTCAATAAGCATTTATTAAGCAATTACTATGTACCAGGTTCTATGCTAAGTGTCTAGGATACAAAGCAAAAGCATGTTCTCTGCCTTCAAGGAGTTTACATTATAATTCCTTGGAGGAGTGACACAGGAGGAGAGGGCATGGATAAGTTGTAATAGTCATCAGTGGACAGAGTATCCACATTGGTGAGATAGTGAGTCATCGAAGTAACAGGAATTTGCTTAAGGATTCATTGTTTTATTAATTATCATACATGATCTAAGGAACTGTGTTCCTCGAATTTGCTAGATTTAGGAAGTCTGTGTTCAACAAGAGAACCAAAAATTAATAATAAAAATGTTAAAGGAATTAACTCAGCTTTGAAACTGCAGGTGTTAAGATGCTTCAAGATGCGTGAAAAATTTGTACAAATTGTTAATCTTTAGGAATGTTACCTTTATGGTAGATTGATGATTGTACCACCACACTTTCCTGAAGTATACTGTTCCATATTTTAATTTTATCCCTTATTTTCAGAATAGCCAAGTGTAGCATTCTTGTTAGCATTTCAAAGTGTTTTAAACTTTTAACATTGCTTTATCAAAGAGATAAAATTTTCCCTTTAAAATATTTTCTTCATTTTTGTGATCTGCACCTTCAATTAACCTTTATATATACATATGTATGTATATATAAATGTACACAGACACATATACATATATAATATGGATAGATATGGTTTCATGATAGAAGCCAATAGGAAATTGTATTTGTTTTTACAAATATCTAGTTTACAGCTGTAGTTTATGAAATACATGTATTTCATTAAACATTATTCACCTTTAAGTCTAGGTTAGAAGGAGAAGATATTTCAATCAAACAACAAATATATTTTGAACATCAGTTGATGAGCACGTGCCCTGCTCTGTGCTAAGTATTCTGGGAGATTTTAAAGAAACCAGTCTGTGGCAATTTGAAAGCATTTTTTTAATTCAAATGTGTTTTCAAGTTTTCAGAGGAAGAAAGATAATTGATGTTCCTTTAAACAGCAAGAGGTAAAACTGCTGGAAATTGTAGATAGTAGACAATATGAGACAGTAGAGTATCTGAGTCAGCTTGACTCGGATTCAAATTCCACCCATAGCAATGATTAGGTGTACTTCCTTTGCCAAGACATTTAGCATATATAAGTTGTACTAGCCTCATCTCTAAAATGGGTTCACTAATTACACAAATCTCACAGCACTTATAACAATGCCTGGCACAATAAATGTACTTAATAAATGCTTATTTCATTTCATTCCACATGACTGATGTAACAATCAAATGAGATGTTATGTGCAGAGTAGTTGGCATCATATTAATGCAAAATGTTAATTATTGAAAGTTATAGAAAGAACTTAATAAATAAATACAGTTCTAGGATAAGAAAGTATCCAGAGAAATTTGGAAAAGTCACATAGCAAATACCATTATGGTTTTTATGTCCACAGTCTTCCTCTTTTCTCTATCATTCATGAGCAGGAGGACAGAACAGTGTAGTGGAATACATGTATTTCATTATTTGTAAAAATGAAAACATTGAGTTGGTGACTATTTCTATTGTGTCTACCAGCTGTTAACATTCTATAATTCTGTTTCTCTCTCTTTCTGTGTGTGTGTATGTGTGTGTGTGTGTGTGTGTGTGTGTGTGTGTGTGTGTGTGTATGTGTGTGAGCGTATATCAGACAAAAGTCATTTGAAGAGAGTGCCATAGACACACAGGGAGGCAAAGAACTGAGGCCCATGTTCACAGGCTACATGTTGGTTTCAGATGGAAAGGTTCTAAGGCCCTTAAAGCATTGTCTCTCTTTTCTCACTGGTACACTAACAGGCAGGAAGAAGTCAGCAAAAGAGAAGTCAAACTGAGAGAAGGAACTAGGTTAATTAGTGCCTTGTGAATACACTTACTGTTCTGTCTACAAAGCCTTATCCAACAAAGAGGTTTGTCTTCATCATATGGTAAGCAGACCAGAGCCAGTTACAGAATTTCTGTATAGGCTCCCAAGACTCTATCAGAGTTTCCATTAGATATTGTTATGGCTCCCCTAGAAACAGACTCCCCTGCCTCTTTTATGTGGGGAATTGTATCAGTGGCACTCTGTGGAATTCACAGGTCTGGGTTCAGCATCCAGCTTTCTTTCAAATATATATGAATATGTATATATGCGCATAAGTGTGCATATATATACATCTATACACACATATTTGCTGATTTCACACCCATGCTTGTATATTTTACATGTACTTATTGTCTGCATAATGCGGAGATTATGATTGCCCAATCTGCATGAAAGACTACTGATGTAGAGATCTGGGACAATGTACTTTATTAAAGGATCCATAATCCCCTCTAATGAAGTGCAACCCAGACATTCCTCATGATCTGAGATGCACTCTTTTTCCAGGGCCTTATTTTTATAAGGCTTGCTACCAGATTTGATACTTGAACACTCTAGAGGGGCTGCACAAAATACAGGATCCCATTGGTTGATAGACCTTGCTTTGAGGGGCAAAAATGATGAATCAAACAAAAAATGGTATATTAGCAGGGGAGGTATTAGGTTGGGTGAGGCATGGGGCATTGCAACTGATTAAGTGGTTATGAGATGGTCATAAGATGTTCACCTGTTCATGCTGGCCGTGAGGGAGTTATCTGGAGGTACAAAAATAAATTGAGGGACTTTCTGTGTAACTGAGTCACCTCTGCCACACTGGGCTTGGTCACTATAACAAGGAAAAACAGGGGTGGAGGGCCCCTAGTTAGCTTCCTCTGATTAAGCAAGCAAACTTACAATCTGCTGTTCAAGGCTCTGGGGCCTAATATACAGAACTTATAATCACTACCTCTACGGAGTCATATCAGACTGAGTAATACTGATTGAAATAGAATAGGGTTCCTAATGAATCATATCTCACACTCATTAGAATATGAACTTTTTGTGAGTAGATATTTTACTCTTTATGCTTATATCCCCAAAGTCTAGCAAAGTATCCAGCACACAATAGACATTCTAGAATCAAAACCACTGCTTTGTACCCTCTAGTTGATCAGAATTTTCCCAACAAGCCAAAACCAAACATTTTGTTGTTCCCTCATTTTTCAGTTGTGCCTGATTCTCTGTGATCCAATTTGGGGTTTTCTTGGTAAAGATCCTGGATTGGCTTGCTATTTCCTTCTCCATGTCATTTTACAGATGAGGAAGTTGAGGCAAACAGGGTTAAGTGAATTGCCCAGGGTCACCATACTTTTAAGTGTCTGAGTCCAGATTTGAGCTCAGGAAGGTAAGTCTTCCTGATTCCAGGCCCGGTGCTCTACCCACTGTACCACTTTAGTGCCTCTAGAGTGTGTACTAGAATCAGAACCATTGCTCTCTATCCCCATGTTGATCTGAATTTCCCCTGCACGTCAAAATTAAACATATGACATCATATTAAGGCAAAGAAACATTTAATTAAAATAAAATGTAAAGTAACAATGTATTAAACTAAGCAATAGTTACCCTATCATCTCTTTCAACAAATCACCTCCTTCTATGCCTGTTGTTCCCAGAAGCTGGGAGGCCTCTTTCTTCTGTCCCCTATTTTGGCACATTGACATAGCAGGCTGGTTGTCAGGGTACCAACTTGGTATAGCAGCAGCATTGGAGGTAGTGAATTCATTGACATGAGAACCAGACTGTCAATGAAACCTCTTTGAATGAAGTTCCATGGGCTCTCCTCTTCGTCATGTAAACCCTTAGCCAAAGAGCATTGCTTCTCACAAGCTGAAGGCTTAGGATGCTAGGGTTAGGTACCCTTCCTCTATCAGTGATTTTCTTCACTATTATTCCTTCCCATCTCTTCCTGGCTATCTCACATTTGGCATTTGTTAAAAAATAACCCAACTTGTGCTCACTTGTCTTCTTGTGAATTTTTCACCAGCATTTCTAAACTTCCTGTATTGGGAGCATTCATCACCCACCATCTGGTGACATCTTGCCCTGTTAAAACTTGCACATGGCAAGTTATTTTTAAAATATAACAATCACTCATAAAGCAACATGAGAGCAAATGAGGAGCATGAGTAGGTTGCAAGACCTCTCAAATAAGGATGTATGAAGAAGAACCAGAGTACAGAATGCCAGTAAAAAAAAGTCTGATGGAATAAGACCATGCTGGCCACTCGATGAGAGCAAGGGATAGCCAAAGGATAGTCTTTCTCTTCTCTCTATGTCATTGTGATGTGAAGAGAATGCCCCAAAGCCTCAAATATAATTGAGCCAAATTTAAGGGAAGACCTGCACCAGATCCTACAAGATGGTAAGGCATGGATGAATTGTGATGTGGAAGAAACATACATATAAACAAAATCACCAATCCATGTCAGTATTTGAGTAAAAAAAAAAAAAAAAACCAGACAAAACAAACGTGCCTGGATCAAGGGCTGTTTTCCGTTTTCTCAGTTCTCTATATCTGTAAAAAGTCTATCTTGTTGGTTTAGTTGAGTTCAAATCCAGCCTTATCACTTAACTTTTCTCAGCCTCAGTTGGCTTATCTGTTGTTAGTTAGTTGTTTTTCAGGTGTGTTCAACTCTTTGTGACTCTGTTTGGGGTTTTCTTGGTGAAGAAGCTGCAGTATTTGGCTATTTCCTTCTCCAGCTCATTTTATAGATGAGGAACTAAGGCAAACCGGGTGAAGTGACTTGCCCAAGGTCACCTAGAGATCAACATTTGAGGCAGGATTTATCTCAGTGAGGATTTGATCTTCCTGACTCCAGGCCTGGCACTTTATCCACTACACCATCTCCCTGCCTCACCTTACCTGTAAAATGAGGTTAATAATACCACCTATCTCCCAATTTGTTTTGAGAATAAAGAGATAGTATTTATCAAGTGCTTTTCAAATCTTAGAGCATTATGTAAATGCTAGCTATTAGGATTAGTATGGTTACTAGTCCAGATAATTCCACCTGAAGGTACTAATGTTACTTAGAAGCAGCTTTCAAAATTTCTGGTGTTATGTCTAGGAGTAAATAATCAGCTTCTATAGCACTAGCCTTATAAATCCTTGAAGTGAGAGCAAATGTATTAGTGATTAAAAAAAGAAAGAAAGAAGGTCTGGCCCTTGTCTTCAGGAAGTCTACCATAAATTAGAGACAATGGAGTGAAGAGAAAAGAATATTCTGTTTAAATCCTAATCCTTCACTCGACTGGCTGTGTGACCTCTGCCACGTCACAATTTCTGAGCTCTGTTTTCTTTTCTATAAAATGAGATAATGTTGTGCTACATCTGTAAGGATCCTTGCACTACGTATCTCACAGATTTATTAGAAGAATGCTTTATAAATATGTGTGGGCAATAGAAATATAGATTATTTTTGCTCTTATATGTACGTGACATTATTACCTAACAAACTTAACTGGAGAAAATGATACCTATAATGGGATTGGAATGGGGTGTAGATGTAACAATAGAAAGACAAGTTTTGGTCCATACATCTTCCTTGAAATGGACTAGGCCACGCATACAGAGGAAAGCAGAACCACATGCACAGCTGGGTGTTCTACTTTCAGTCTGTTGTTGTATCTGGTGCATTTCAGAGGGAATATTCCTATTAACTTCCCTTTTCTGAAAGCAGTGATAGTCTTACCTCTTCTTCACCTATATTAATGTTTTTCTTTTTCCCTCTTATTGTTATTCTTTGCTTTTCTAGAACTATATCAAATAATAGTAAGGAAAGGAGACATCTTTGTTTTACTCCTGTTTGTATCAGAAAAGCTTTTTGTGTATAGTTATTAATTATAATATATTTTTTCATTTTAGATGTTTTAAAATGTGTGTGTTTAAAAGATCATTTTATGCCTATACTTTGTAGGATTTTTAGCATAAATCAATATTGTACTCTGTCGAAGGCTTTTTTTTACCTCTTAAATTTATCATGTAGTTTTGGATGACTCACTTCACAAGCAGGGGAAAAGAGAGAGAGAAAGAGAGAGAGTGAGAGAGATCAGGAAAATGAGATTTTACAAAGGGTATTTATTGATTAGATTTATTTCCTTATCCTAGGATAAAAACACAAATAGTCTAGTAATTTAAATCTCCAGATAAATCACAACAGATGAAGACAACAAGGTTCCCAAAGGGTGAATTATGTTAATTGCCTATAGTAAGTATTGAAGGTGGGAGCTGAACCCAATTCCTCCTGAGTCCAAGTTCATCAGTAATCAGTTTATTCCACAAATATTTACAAAGCAATATATTCAATGCTTTGTGTTATAGACACAGAAGAATATGGGAATGTAAGGAAAGACAACAAGACATAGTGCATAGGGCATTGGATTTGTCAGTTTGATCTGGG
Source organism: Notamacropus eugenii (assembly GCF_028372415.1). Classification (NCBI taxonomy): domain Eukaryota; kingdom Metazoa; phylum Chordata; class Mammalia; order Diprotodontia; family Macropodidae; genus Notamacropus; species Notamacropus eugenii. The sequence continues at coordinate 272,708,943 of NC_092875.1, forward strand.
TTCAAATTGTACTTTAGAAACTTAATAGTTATTTTAACAAAGTTAAAGTCATTTAACCTCTTTGGGTCTCAGTTTCTTCATATGAGCTTGATGGTCCATAAAGTCCCTTTCTGCCTCTAAATTTATGGTCGTGTGATCCTGAGACACAATCCTTGATCTGAATGACCTTACAGTCTTAGAAGGAATATACACAAATAATATTAATTGGAATATAAGTTCATAAGAGGAATACAAAGTAATATGAGGTCAGATGATGAAAAATGCCTTCATCTAGTGGGGAGAAATCAATAATAGCTTTGTGTAGGACAGGCATTTCATCTGGACATGGAAGAATATATAGGACATAAAAAATAACAAGAGGTCATTCTAGGCATTGGGAACAACATAGGCAAAGGTGAGGAGGTGGGAAAGCATAGTCTATTTGAATGGTGACAGGTTTGGTTGGACAATGGTATATGAAAAAGTTGGGTGAGCCATGGTGGAAGGTAGCTTGGGGTCAGCTTTGGGAGAAGGAGAGGAGTCTTTGAATGCCATGCTAAGGAGTTTAATCTTTCTTCAGTAGTCAGTGGGAAGGCTGAGGCTGTACCAGCTTATGACCATACCCCAGGAATTGCACAGGTTTCTCAGGAGGCAAGAGTACATTTTTATGTTAATGTTTTCTTGCAGAACAGCTAATATTTGCTATTGTAAATCAGCAGGGGGAGCTCTGCAAATGAGCTTTAAATGCTTTTGAGGATATTCCTAAAACTACATCCAGTTCTTTTAGGAATTAAAACAATGATGAGATTTTATGTGATTAAAAAAATTCTGTTTTTCTTTTAAGTTTCTGGCTTTTCAGTAGATTAAGGTTCATTTTAATGGAAAAAATCTTTTCAAAGAAATCGCCTTTTTTCTATCTTCTCCCTTTATGGTTTCCAGCTCAAATTGCAGTTTTAAAGTTGGAAACCACAGGTTAGTTGTTGTTTGTTTTATTTTTTTTTATCAGTTCTGTTAGATCCATTTTTACTGTAAACTCTTGCAAATAAACTCTGGCTAAAATCAGCACTTTGTTTTTTCTTAGCGCTGTTGTTTACATGGAGAGAAATAAAAGAAAACCCTATCTGAATAAACAAAGGAAAGGCATGTTTTTAAAGAATAAATTACGATATTTCATATTTTCCCTTTAATATTGACTCATATAACCCTAAATGTTGTCAATTATTGGTGTTTATTTTTAGGCTCTCTTTGTCTCTGTCTCTCTGTCTCTGTTTTTTTCTCTCTGACTGGTGGTGTCTGGTTTTCTCCCTCTAATTTTCTCACCTATTTTTCCTTTCTGAGTAAATGCCCCACTGGGGACTCAATTGGCCAGTTCCAGTTGAGTAATTCTTCCTTCTTTCCTTCCTTCCTTCCTTCCTTCCTTCCTTCCTTCCTTCCTTCCTTCCTTCCTTCCTTCCTTCCTTCCTTCCTTCCTTCCTTCCTTCCTTCCTTCCTTCCTTCCTTCCTTCCTTCCCTTCCTTCCTTCCTTCCTTCCTTCCTTCCTTCCTTCCTTCCTTCCTTCCTTCCTTCCTTCCTTCCTTCCTTCCTTCCTTCCATTTTTATTAATCCTCATACTTCTCAGCCTTTCTGTGGCATTTGACACTGTTGCCTTTCTTTTCCTTTTGGATTTTCTCTTTAGATTTTCATTACTTTACACTTTGGGCTCTCCCCATAACTGTATGACCGCTCCTCACTTTCCTTAGCTGATTTATGATCATTATGCCCCTTAGCTTGTAAATGTAGCCCTAAGTCTGGGGCCCTTTCTTCACTCTCTCTTAACAATTAGTGGTTTCAGTTCCATTGTTTTAATAATTATCTTTATGTAGAGTATTCCCAAACAATTATATGAAGGGTGGGGAACCTGTGGCCTAGAGGGCACATGTGGCCCTCTAGGTCCTCAACTTTGACAGAATTTGTCTTGTGAAGTTTAGATTCAGTCAAAGGGACACACTTGAGGACCTAGAGGGCCACATGTGACCTCAAGGCCTCAGATTCCTCAACCCTGCCTTGTCTTTCCTCTGAGATCCAGTTGTGCATCTCAGATGGCTAATTGGTTATTTCCAATCTACCATGCCTAAAACTGAACTCATTATCTTTCCCTCAAAATTCATCCTTCTTCCAAAGTTCTATATTTTTGTTGAAGTCACAGAAATCCTTCCAATTCCTCATATTCCGAAGGTCAGTATTCATTTTGACTCTTCACTTATACTCACCTTCCATTTCTAATCAGTTGCTGATGATCATTGTTTCTACCTCCACAGACTCAGCTCTTTCCCCAGTGCAATCCACCCATCATTTGTGGGACTGCTAAAGCAATTGTCCTAAAGCACCCTCTGACCCCATGATGTGCCCGTTCAGTTAGCTCCAGTGTCTCCCTGTTCCTAGGATCAAATGCAACTCCTGTATTTGTCACGTGCAGCTCTTCACAAGCATATTGCTTCCAACCTTACTAGATTCCCCACATATTGCCTTCTGTCTTGCACTCTACTATCCAGCCTCAGTGACCTGTACTCACGTATAACACTCCGTGTCCTGTGCCTTTGCACTGGCTGTCCTCCATGCTGCAAATGGTCTCCCTCCTCAAATTCATCTCTTCGTTCTCTTGTTCCTTTCCACACTCTGCTCAGTTTTCCCCTTTTATGTAAAGACTTGTCTCATCTCCCAATTAGTAGGGTCCTCTCCAACATGCATTTATTTTTTATGTACTTGTATACATGTATTTTCCCCCTGATAGATTGTAAGGTCCTTCCCCTGGTACAAAATAGGTATTTTATAAATGTTCATTGATTAATTTGGGGGCCACAGCCTATATTTTGATCAATATGATAATAATCTTATATAAATCAAGAGCTATGTTTCATAAGAGGCAGACTATCATCACGAAAGGGAAGTTGGCCTCACAGTCAGAAAGACGTGGATATAATTCCTGTCTCTGATGTATACTGGCTGTCTGACCTTGACAGAGTCTCTTCACCGCTCTGTGCCCTCAAAGATTATTAGTTGCGCAAAAGGTGCTGATTTGTATTGGTGACAAAGCTTCCTTGTTCTGAGAATTCCTTATACCAATGAAATCACATCTAGCTTCTGACCCTCTGTTTCATAGTTGTAGATCACCTAACAAGTTATAGAAAAGTCAATGACAGAATTTTAACTTTTATATCCCCAGACTAAACATTCTGTGTAGGTTTCCCTGCCCTTTGCTAAATGACAAATAGGGCATTTTGTAAAGTATTTCATTTGAAACTCAAAATATCTTGAGATAAGTAAGTGTTTGAGTGGAGAATCAAACCCAACTCTTTTAACTCCTTATCTAACTCTCACATATTATACTCTATCTCCTGTCATCCAACATAGTTTTGAGGTTTTTAGACCTTTTAGAACCCTAAGCTCCCTTAGAGTTCCTTGAACCTCTGATATGACTAAGCTTTAGTCTTCTTGGAGGTAGGGTTATAACTAGGGAAGGAATCTAGGTGCCAACATCTTGGGAAACCACTGTGACAGTTCTTTGCTTCTAGTCAGTGAATCAGCTGCTATTTCTCCCAGTGATTCCTTCCAGATATTCTCAGGAACCTATTGACATATCTCTTTTCTCCCAGGGCCAACCTCCTTCCACTATCATGTGGTAGTCTGCTGTCATTTCCCCCCTTCTTCTTTCTAGGAGCTCAAGGGATGGGGGCATTGGGAAGACTCTCTGGAAGAGCACCATCCCACTTCTTGATTTGACTATATAATACCCAGAGAGACAGTCTTTTGTACCACCGTAATACCTCCTTCCCCCTTGCCAGTACCCCAATTTAATTTGCCTTTTGGGGTAAGAATTCATAGTTATGGCTCTGCTTTAAAGATAATGCCTTGATTCCCAGGAGGAAAGCTGCCACAGCACCACCAAAGGGAGATCAGCACTCATTGGATATCAGTTATTATGACTGCATTTTGCATTTACATTTTGCATCTACAGAGTGTCGGGAAAAGAAAAAATCAAACAACAAATGAACAAACCACACAATTTTTTATGATTTTAAGAGGTGCTTTTAAAGTCATAAAATCTCTTCCTGTTTATAGATAAGAAAACTGAAGCCCAGGGAGGTCTTGAAGGACTTTCCTGAGGTCATACAAATAGCGATAGCAGCAAAGTTGGGAGCAGAACACATCTCACAGATCCTGACTGTTGTTCTTTTTAATGAACTATGCTGCAATTTGGTTCATTTAAAAAACATTCCTTAAAGTGCTTGGCTATAGAGAATTTAAAGAGAGTTTAGGTATTGAGCATTGGTGCATTTATGAAAAAAACTACTTAACTCTACGCCCCAGACACTCTTAGGATCATCTTTACTTTTTGTAACTTTACTTTTGTAAAGTGTTAAACCAGTTGGTAAATGCCTCCCTGCTCCTTTTCATTTTCATTCACCTCTGAACTTCAGGCTCCAGAGAAGGTTTAGAGCAAATACTGTAATACTGAGGATTTTCCAGTCTAACGAACAGGAGGAAATGCTGGAGATATGCTGAGACAAAGCCTCTTCTCAGAAAAATCTTCAGCAAAGTGTTTAATCTCAGAAGACTCCAGCGGTTCAGAGAAAACATTCTGCAAGATTCTTTATTTATTTGAACCAATTATAATACACTTTTGAGTTTCTGATCAACAAGCTCTTGTAAACACTGTTCAATCTAACTGTAACATGCTCAGGTAGTCGGTAAATATTTGTTAAATGCCTACTATGTTCCAGACTCTGTACTAAGGAAACAAAGAAAATCAAAAGAGTGTCCTTGTTCTCAAGGAGCTCATAGTCCAACGAGGGAGACAATATACAAGCAACTATGTCCAAACAAGGTTATATGCAGGTTAAATTTGAAATAATCAACAAGGAGAAGGCAGTAAAATTAAGGGGGAATCAGCAAAGACTTTCTTTGAAAGATAAAATCTCATATGGGACTTGAATGAAGCTAAGGAACCTAGGAGGCAGAGATGAGGAAGGATGAATTGTGATCTACATAATTGGAGGGACTATCTACATCAGCTAGGTCACAGATCTGTGGAGTATTATGGCATGGCCCAGGAAGTGGAAGTGGGTCACTCACTAGTTATCTCTCCATAGTTTGCTGCTGCTACGGCTAATGAACAATTCAGAACTCTATAGTCCCAGTCTTGGTACAAACTTACAACCATTTGTTTTGTGTTGAAGTTCCCCCATGATAGCTCTGGTAGTCCTACCCTACAGTTTTTGAAACCTATACTTTTTGGTTTGTTTTTCCTTATTCACTCAAGAATTCTTCATTTTGATTCCTTATATCATGACCTAGGAAACATTTTTTTTTCAGCATCATCCATGTAGCCTGCTGTTCATATCCTATAGCTTCTTTTCCCCCTTCCAATATGCTTCCTTCTCTTTCAAAGCCCCATCTTTATCTTGAAGAAGAGATAAAAGCATTGTACCTTGGTCTTCAAATCCTTTGGTTTCTTGTTCAGAACTTCAAAATTTCTTTTCACATTGTTATTCATCCATTAATCAGCAGGAGAAGTTGGCAGTCATTGTGCTTGAGAAAAGATAAAGGATTTCCAATGTATTTCTGATAAGTTCTGAGGAAAACATTATACCTTTCAAAGGTCATGCTAGGACTACATATAAGCTGCCTTTGTATCTCCCCAAAAAGAATCACCATTACCTACTGTTTCTTTCAACAGCTAGGGTCAACTAGGTGGCATAGTGGATAGAATACCAGGCCTGGAGTCAGGAAGACCTGAGTTCAAATCAGTCCTGCGTGTGTTCATCCTTCGCTGCTGAAAAAGACTATGCTATCAGAGAAATGATGACATGACTTGCACTTGACTTTGTTTTGAGTGAGGGAGGGTTGTGCAGGTTACCAGCCTCATTTCTCCTCCAGAGCTATCTGAATCCAGTGACCAGATATTCATCAGGATGACTGGAGATAACCCAAGATGAGGCAATTGGAGTTAAGTGACTTGCCCAAGGTCACATAGCTAGTGAGTATCAAGTGTCTGAGGTGAGATTTGAACTCAGGTTCTCCTGACTCCTGTACTGGTGCTCTATCCACTGCACCACCTAGCTGCCCATGAAAAGTCAAATATGACTGAAATGAATGAAGAACAGCAATCTCTTTTTCTTAGTGTTGGTAACAGGTTTCCTTCTACTGGCTGTTTAAAAAATTATTTTTATCATTCAATGTAGGAAGGGATGTTGCTAATTTAGAACATCTAAAATTTACTCTTAATGAAAAAAGTCTAATGTCCTGCATTAGGTTTCTATGTCTAATAAATCTAACTTCCTGAGACTTTTGTTAGTCCCAAAGTCCAGACTTCTATTTATTCCCTTTCTTTTCTGTGTCATTTAGAACTCCTGATCTTAGTTTTGACCCCTTTCAACCTCTTTTCTCTTTTCCTCCTCTGTCTTCTCTCATGGATTCCATCTTGTACTGGTGATGAAATGATTCCTCCTGTCTCCCAGCCTAGTTGATATAATCATGGAAAGAGGCAGAAAATAGAGGTAAAGTATACATTATTCAAGTGCAAAGATTATTGACTTTTTGTCCCATAACAAAGTGAGAAGAAATCTCCTTGGTAGAATTGGAAGGATAATTTGCCATTGCTTGGATGAAGATTGGGCTCTCCAGAAGTAGCCTTTAAAATATTAAGCTTGTGAGTCCTGGATGTAATTGATGCAATCAAAGCTTTCCTCAGCTTTGTAGAGCATAACCCCTGTGCTTTGCCACAGGAATAGTGGGTGTTCCTCTCCTTTCTTTCCACTCATGTCATTTGGCAGCAGAGCTACTCACCCAGTGGGAGATGTCACATCCAGCAGAGACAAAAAGATAGATAGATTGACAGATCAGGAATTGGCTCCAAGGAGCATGACCATTGGCAGCAGAGAAGAGAGTCAATCATAGATTCAAGGAAGAATTAACCATGGCTGTTAAGAACTGAGCTACAGAGAAGAACAAGCCCAGAGAGCTCAATTGCAATATGTACCCCACACTGAATCTGCATGGGTGTTCTGAATGAATACGTTATGAGAGAAGGGACAATGGAACTCTGTGCTTCCAGATGCATGAGCTGCCTTGGCTACATGTGTTCCCTGCAAGTATATCTCATTTCTGATATACTTTAATATATCTTCCAAATCTTCCAAATGATGCTCTATATATTTGTTGGAGAGTATACCCCAGTTTTTTGAGGAAATATTGTTTAGTTACTGTCCTTACTATGGAATCTTAGTAAATGCTTTGTCTTTGAGCTAATTATGTCTAAGTAGACTTCTGGGAGAAGAAACTGTACACACACACACACACACACACACACACACACACACACACGCACACACACAAATAAAAAACTTTTTGTTCTCTGAAATAAGTAGGAACACAAAATTCCTTATTAACCTAGCACCTTCTTTTGCTATTCACTTGTCCTGTAATAGTATTCCTTCTCATTTTAGATAAGTTCTCTTGCTTTCTATATCTTCTGCATTTCAATGTTATCTTTTGTAGAATTCCCTGATAACATTCTCTGAAAACTGATATAATTACTTGTTTGCTGAATTTCAGATCTTTGTGGAATGCCCCCTTCAAACTAGGTTTCTGCTGTCCTTTCATTTCTGATAATTCACTTAGGTATTAGCATTTATCACTTGTTACACATTATATTTGCCAGTGTGTTACCATTTCATTGTAAAGGGCAGCTTTCAACATTACTAAGTTTAATCATTGTGATCTTTCAGAAGTTTATCATCACTTATTGCTTAAGAACTGAAAGAGAATTTTTTTCCAAAAAAGAAACTGAAGAGACAAGATTTTTGGATATTTCCTCACATCTTTAAAAAGAGCAAGTTGAATCATAATTCCTTGGTATTCTATTTTGAGTTGTCATGATTTTAAAGTTAAATGGAGCTGATTCAGAAATGCTCTTTCCATAAAACTTTTACTGACATCAGTGGTATTTGATCTGAAGTAGGGAAGTTCCCTAGAAAATTTGCTATTGATTTTCTATAGAGTCCAACGTAAAAGGAAGAACAAGATAGGTTTTCAGACAACACTGTCTATGAAAGACATGATGCATTATAGGAAAATCATTATCAGGGCAGGAAGTATGGTCTTGTCTTCTCCAAATGCTCACCCTCACTTCTGTGAGTCCTGAACAAAATTTACACACCTCTTCTAGGAATCCATAAGAATTTTTCTTCTTTCCCCAAGTACCAACTCTCCTCCTGCTCTTGGAGGATGACCTTATTCTTGCTTTACTGAGGACATTGACACTGACATCAAATTCTTCAGCTCTTATCCCTTATTCCTCTTAGTTTCTTTAAAGTTGTCTTCCTTCTTTCCAAAACTAATACTTCCATCTGTTCCCTTGATCCCATGCCTCTTCTTTTTTCCATAGTCTTGCTCTAACACTCACATAATTTTAAGTTTCTGCCTTCTCCAATATGCCTCTTAATACTGACTTCTCCCTACCCACTTCCCACCCCTCCATCTACTAGCATGCATAAGTTCACTTATCCAAAACAAACAAAAAACAATCACTTTTCTATGGGTTAGCCATTCCTTCACCCTAAAATCTTAATCTCTCTCCTCTCCTTCACCAATAAACATTTAGAAAGAGTAGTCTATATTTATTGCTTCTGCTGCTTCACCATCCATACACTCCCTAGCCCTTGCAATCAAGTTTTTGTCCTAACCACTAAAAAGTTTTCTCCAAAATCAGCAATGACCATTTCATTGCTAAGTCTGTTGCCTTCTTTTCTCATTGTATTTGTTATTTCTCTAGCATTTGACCTTGTGAACTACTATCTTCTTAAAATCAACCTTTCCTTGGCCTCTGTGCCAGTGGGCTGTTACAGTTCAGAGGCAGCTAGTAGTTCAATAGATAGAGCACCAGGTCTGGAGTCAAGAAATCCTGGGTTCATATTTGGCCTCAGTCACATATTGGCTACATGATCCTGCCCAAGTCACTTAACCTCTATCTGCTTTCATTTGCTCACCTGTTAAATGGGGATAATAAGAGCACCTATCTCACAAGATGAGATGAGATAGTATTTGTAAAGTGCTTGGAACTGTGCCTGGCATCTAGAGGTGTATGGGGTATTCAAGGAAGACTAGCACCTCTGGTATAAGAACTTGACGAGTCCTTTTCAGGGCTGCTTATTTACCTTTGGTATCCATCTGTTACCCAACTCTCACCTGTGGCTCCAAGAAGCTGTAGAATTCACAGCAGCTACACCCTAGTAAAGCTGTCTTGGCAGATAGGCTGAACCTAGTTGAGGGTTTGACAGGTCTCAGATCTGTTGGTGAGTTAGGGGGATGTCTACTCCAAGCATATGAAAACTTCTCCTAGTAGAATGGGTAGATGAGAACAGTTTATTCCAATGGCCATTAAGACAGCTGAAACAAGTGCTGTGGAGCACTTAGGCATTGGTTGCTTAGGCATTGAAGATGCCAAGGTCATCCATTGCATCCCAGGCCATCATCAGTCATCCTGACTTTTGTCTTACCACTGGATTTTGTTGACTCTGAAAGAAAGAGTGAGGCTGATGACTTTGTGTAACTCTGCCTTACTTAAATCCAACTCACTAGCAAGTTAAGACATCACCTGTGATGTCACTGGTCCTTTTTGAAAATGAAGGATGAACAGCAACAGGCCAGAACCTAGTAGGCACTCTATAAATGTTTATTCCTTTCTCCCGTTCCCTAGTTTACTTTGTTTCTAAGTCTATTTTTCCCTGTTTCTTTTCCTGAATCTTTATAATTTCTTCCACCTGTTAAAAATGGGGATCCTCCAACTGTCCTTGGCTGTCTTATTTTCTCTCTCTAGACCAATTCCATTGACCATTTCATACACTTCCGTGGTTATAACAATTACTTCCATGCCTATGATTCTCAAATCTATAGTTATTGCTCCTATCACCAATTTCTTCCCAGAACTCTTGTGCTATATTTCCAATATTAACTTCTAGATATCTCTACCTGCATGTTCCAATGACAACTCACATTCATACTGGACTCATAATTTTCTCACTAAACCTTTCCCCTTCAACTTTTCATATCTTTTGATTCTTCTTCCTCCTTTCCCCATCTTATCCCATGAGTTTCCAAGTCATATCAACTCCACTTTAGGAATGGGTGACTGGATCAGTCATTTTCCAAACTCTCTCTCTCTCTCTCTCTCTCTCTCTCTCTCTCTCTCCTCTCCAAATGACTCTTAACTTTCTGTTTGGAGTATCTCTGTTCTTTCAAGCCTAACTCATATGCCAGCTACTCCATGAAGGTTTTCCTTCCTTTTCTACTTTCTCCTTCCTCACACTTCTCATAGTACTATGCTGGGATCTCTTCTATGTATTTTTCATTTATTCTTTTTATTATAGTTATTTACATCTGTATATTTCCTCACTGTTTTTTCATTTATTCTTCTTATTATGTTGTTTACTGTTTATTACATTTACTCACTGTCCATATTGGACACCTCCCAGAAACCTCTTTGGTAGATTTAACTTAATCTTCAAAGAGTCTCTTCCAACCATTCTTCTCCCATGTGTATGTTATCATCATACAAGAATTTTGTAACAGGCTATAGCAAAAAATAACTAGACAGGAATTCTATTAAAGGTGTTTATTAAAGGTGTTTCTGTTCTATTGAGGTGTTTATTAAAGGTATTCCCTGCTGCCATGTAGGATGTCCTAAGCAGAATTCAAATGAGAAAAAGATTGTTTATAGACTCAGAGGTCCTCCTGATGACATCATATCTATTGCATAAAACCCCAGAAATACTAAGGTACCTGCTTAAGGAATTACACAGGTTCTAAAAGAGATAGTTCTAACCACTGACATGGGAAAATAAAGGGATGAGGAATCATTGTTACCCTTAGTATAATATGCAACCCATTAAGTTACTGTATTAGTACTTATATCTTGGAAAGTTTGACATTGTAGATGAATGATGAGTGGGTCAGAATTGAATGGGTACATAGAGCAAGCTGAACTGACTTTGGAAAATTGTACAATATTTTCAATGATCCTGAGCTGTTCCCTGACATGAAAACTTCTCTTTTCAATAACACTGTTCTCTTAGATTATTCTGTATAACTACAAGTCATGAAACATAACTATCTCTAAAGAATCAATATTATGACAGATACAAAGGGTAATGGTGAATCACACAATCATAGAATCTCTGTGTTGGAAGAAACTTTAGAGGCCATTTAATACCACCCATACCAGAACAAGAATCCTTTCTAGTACATATGCAACAAGATGGAATTAAGTAGAATGACAGCTTGTTGGTGGTTGTAAATAGACTATATAACATATTAATAAGATGATTTGTACGTATGAATGATTAAATGAGAAAGTAGATTTTAGGCACTTACTATGTGCTTCCCAAGAACTGTAGGAAGTACAAGGATGCAAATAAATACAAAAGTGAGATGGTCCCTGTCCTCAAGAGAGACTACAAATATTGCATGGTAATAACCAAGGGTATTTTGCTCTGGGATGTAGAAGGGCAATGAGTGGAGCCATAGGCAAGTTGATTGACATGTTTTTTCCAGTATTAATTTGATTACCATTCTCAGAGAAAGAGTGGGAGATGGTGGCATATATGGTAAGAAGATAGCTGGAGGAATGTTCTTGTGATTGGGGTCAATTTAGATAGATGAGTTTATGAGTTTGCCCTCACTGACTCTTCATCTGTACAGTGTCACTCCACAGTGGGGATTCCAGACCTGAATGAATTATGTCTCCTAAGCCATAGTTTCTGGGATAGTTAAATTGTCTGGCTGGAAGTCAAGTTAGTGATATTGAGTTTGATTCAATTAAACAAGCATTTATAAAATGCTTTGCTAGTCACCCAGACACCTAATCCTGCTTCTAGATACTTAACAGTCATCATCCAGGGAGGTGGTTCCTATGGACGAAAGACCTGCCAATCAACTGATACACACAGGGCAGGAAAGCCAACCTAAATAAAGCATCTTGAGAGAGATGCAGTTGGCAACATGCTAGTCAAGTTGAGCCATCTTCACCTTGACAATTATTTCTCCTCAGACTCTGATGGAGAAAGTCCAGGATCCAGAACTAAGAGCCTCAAGAGTAGCTGTGTCCCTCTAAATTCCAGATCCTGCAGCCATCATGAAGAGAGAAATTGCTGTAGAGAAGTGTCTGACTTTCCTCACCACCACCAGCACCAGCTGCTGACCAACAGTCACCAACAATCCAATTCAGTTCAATAAGTATTAAGCACCTGTCATGTGCCAGGCATTGTGATAAGTGCTGGGATGACAACAGAAAAAGAAAGACAGCCCTGCCATTAAGGACCTTCTGATCTAACAAGGGAAGACAACATATAAAAGGAAAATGGAAAGTCAGGGGTGGAGAGGAAAGGTTAATAGGGAGTTATCCTGGTATGGGAGCATCTTGTTCTGTGGAGTTCAGACCAAGTTTTAGACCAAGCAGAGCTACTGGTGGAAAGTGAAGTAAGTTGCAAAGTCCAGATCCAGCCTCACTCTATAAAGGAAAGCTTTAGTTGGAGTTTAGTGTTCCAATAGGCAAACAGACACAAGAATTCTAAGAGTAGCAGCACTCCTGACACCACAAGTCAACTTGGCCTTCACAGTCATCATTGGAGAGGTGGTACCTGTTGCTTGTCCTCACCAACTGATAACCTGCATGAAGCATCAAGGCACCCTAAGGGAGCGAAAGAAAATAGCCTATGGCAGTACAGTCAAACTGCCATCACCATTGCCTTGATAGCATCTCCTCTCAGATACTGATGGAGACAGCCCAAAGAACTTCTGGAATAACAATGCCTGTACTCCAATATTCACAGCCTTCATCCCAGGAGGTAAGCCATTGTAACAGTAAACACCCCAACATGCATAGGGGGGCTTATTACTACAGATTCTTTGGTCTGCTTCTCCAAAAGGAAAGGCAACTTTTGATGGGCTAACAATCACTTTAATCAAGCACAGGTATCAGAGAAATCAAAATAAAAATTTCAGAGAAAATACAGAGAAATCAAAAGTCAACAGACAGAGCTTCCAAAACTATCTGACCATTACATACATATACAGTTACCAGAGATGGAAGCACCAACATCTGCATTTTCAAAACTGGAGGGCTCTCACAGGTGATATAGCCACATCTATCAAAGACTCAAAAGAAAATTTCTGTTACCAAAGTCCTTGGCACCTTCAAATGTTTCAACATTGGAAACTGCTATAGTTTTATTGATGGAAATGACATTAAGGAACATCTGCTTTGTCACTCTACCCTACGTACCATGGGGCCATTCCATGAAGCTAAAACCTTCCATATGTCTTTCCTTCCCCCTTAAAATGTTAGCTCCTTGAGATGAGGGATACTGTTTTGCACATAGTAATCACTTAATAATAGCTTCATTTCTTCATTCAGTCATTTGTGCAGACAAAATGAAATGTATGAAGTGGAAAAGGAGGTGGGCCAGTCATGTAGGAAAAGTGAAGTATAGTCATGCAGACCATTCCTGACATTTGCACTGATATTCACAAAATATGTAAAGGAAGCTTTCACATTGAGGAAATGTTCTATGGAGCATATATGACAGGATATAGACAAAAAGCACACTGGATAAGAAAGAATGTGTGGGATATAGATGATTTACATTGATAAAGGCAATGGGAGCCAGCTAGGTAGCACAGTGGATAAAATTTTGGACCTGGAATCAGGAAGATCTGAGTCCCAACCCAGAATCAGACACTTACTAGCTGTGTGAACCTAGCAAATCACTTAATCTCTGTTTATCTGCTTCCTTATCTGTATAATGGTGATTGTAATAGCACCTGCCTCCCAGGGTTGTTGTGAGAAGCAAATGAGATCGTAATTGCAAAATGCTTAGCACAGTTCCTGGCACATAGTAGCTCTATATAACTCTCAGCCATTATTATAATTATATTTACACTGATGAAATAATAAGAACATCAGCATTTAAATGTCATTCTTCCCTATTAGATGTTAAGCATCGTGAGATTGAGGTCTATGTCATGTCTATTTTTGTATCCTCAGCAGCTAGCATGGAGCATTACATACAGTAAGCTCTTAAATGAGTGTTCAGTTGAAATGGAAACCCCCTACATTGGTCATTACATTATATTAATTTGTTTCTACTGTCATGCTGTTTTATAATTGGTCTTGTGTTAGGATCATGTTTGTTCCCTCTCCGCAAATAGACTGTGAATGCCTTGAGGGCAGCTGACTTGTCTTCTTTTTCTTACCAATCAACAAGGCTTTATCTAGTGCTCTGAACATAGAGAGTACCCCAAAATATGTTTGACTGATTACCTGAGACCTTTGTTTCCTGAGCATTGGACCAGCTAGGTGACCCTGGGCAAGTCTCTCTTGCTCAGGTTCCACATCTATATAATACCAATAATGATAGAAGATGTTATGATGAGACAACATACTTGGAAATAACTTTCAGAGTAGAAATACTAGAAAAATGCCAGGCATTTTTCTTATTATCAGTATAAAATTGTTTCAGTAAAGTTTAAATAAATGAAATCTCCAACCTCAGAACTTTTAGGGGAAATCTTTTTAATACTTTCTGATATAATGCAAAATTATCCAGACCTTGACTAAAACAGAGGCAAAACATAAGTTTTTCAAGTTTACTTTGTTTTAATAGAATAAATGCTTTCTTCCCCCACCCAAAATTGAAATTAAATGATTTTTTAAAGGAAATAATAATTTCTCATTGTCTTTCATGATAATTACAGGGACATATTCCCAAATTTCCCACCAGTGCTCTCTTGTCCTAATGATATTAACAAGTGAGAAGAGATGATATGATGGGATGCACCTTCCTTGGTTAACAGAGGCTTTCCCTAATCTTTTGTACTGAGCCCTCACTCTTCTAATTTTTTTCTTGATAATTGTATCTTATTGCAGCAATGCTGCTTATGTTCTTAGAGAATTCAATTAAAACAAATCTCCTGAGTTCATACATCTCATTTGTTCCTTACTTTTCTAATGGCAATATGGTGAATTTCTTCATAATGAAACAAACCTTTTTATATAGCATCCCGTATCCTAGACTTAAGAGTCGAAAGGGACCTCAGAAATTATATAGCCCTAACTCCTTCATTTTATGGAGAACATACTGAGGCCCAAAGAAATTAAGGGACCTTAGGATCATACATGTAGTATGTAGTCAACCTGGGATTTGAACCAAAGTTCTCTGACTCTTTAGAGCCAGTACTTCATGCTGCCTACTGCTGCAAGGATACACAGTTTCCTCTCTCTGCACAAGATTTTCCTCTACCAACAGGGGTCATTTCTCTTCCCCTCGGTCCATAGTTTCATGAGTTGATTTGTTCATAAAAATTCATCATCTGGTGGCTACCTCTGTGGTAAGCCAATCAGAGCTTACTTGGGCTGGTCCTCTGATAATAGATGTGCAGTCAATCATCAAGGTCATATTCAAAACCTTTCCAGCTTGATAAGACCTACCAGAATTTGTACTCCAACATAGATTTTGAGAATCCCTGGTTTCCCCTGGACCATAAGGAGGCACCAAACTAAATCTTCAAGGGAGGATTTACATCAAAGAGCTATGATTTTATGTATATGTACATATACATATACATATACATATACATATACATATACATATACATATACATATACATATACATATACATATACATATATATATGTTTATCACACAAGGATAGGGACTAGACCTGTGATTTATTTCATCAATAAAAGGGCTACTGGTGATAAACTTATTCTATGAAAGCAGGTCAGAACTTCTTTTCTTCAATTTATAGTCTTAGAGTTACCTTAAAACTCAGAGAGTTTTGATGGCTTTCCTAGGGTCACACAGACAGTATAGACCCAAAGTGGGGCTAAACTTGTCCTTCTGACTTTCACATCTCTCTATCCACTATGCCACACTGCCATTCTTTCCACACTACACATAATTATTTACCCAGTTCATGTAAAGACCTGTCATAGGCTAGTGAGAAATGGTGATATCACTTATTTTACTACCTGCATATCAGTCAGTCAGTAAACATTTATTAAGCATCTACCATATACCAGATACTATACTAAGTGCTGGGAATG
Organism: Notamacropus eugenii; assembly: GCF_028372415.1. NCBI lineage: Eukaryota > Metazoa > Chordata > Mammalia > Diprotodontia > Macropodidae > Notamacropus > Notamacropus eugenii. The sequence goes on from NC_092875.1 coordinate 272,725,063, forward strand.
CAAAAAAGAGGTAAAGGTTAAATAAACTCTGACCTCAAAGAACTCATAATCTAATGGGGTATCTAAAATAGAAGACATTCAGTATTTTAGTACATGCTGGGAGACAGTTTTATGGTACAAAGTTTGGGTACTATGTGAAGTGCCAGCCAAGGGAATGCCAATATGTACAAAGCACAGTGATTTGGAACCCTTCAGGAGGCATTTCTGGCCAAGATACAGCTGGCGGCACAGTGGATAGAAAGGTGAGCTTAATCTGGCTGTGTGGCTCTGGACAGCTGGCTTAACTCTTGTGTACCTCAATTTCCTCTGTAAAATGAGAATAGTAATAGCACCTACTTCCCAGGGTGGTTGTGAGAATAAAATGTGGCAATTGTTGTCATATATTTCATTGTATCTTAATGTAATTTTATTATAATAGAATTGTACTGTAATATAATAATAATAACTGTAAAACATGGTAAGACATATTGCCTGGCACATAGCACTATATAGATGTTAATAATCATGATGATGATGATGATGATGATGATGTCTGCCTCAACGGGAAGCGTATCAATACTAGCAAAACTGTGACATTTGCACTAGACTGGAGAATGATAAAGAAATCTGATGAGAAACTAGAGATAATGATTTCTTCCACACCAGAACTGCACAATAAGTTAGCCACAAGAAACCTGAGGGCAGTAGGAAAGAATAGCAGCCTGCGAAGCTAAATGTAATCCAAAATTAGGGAGAAAAATAGACCCTTTGGAGGACTTTCAAGCATCTCTAATGATCAGAACTGAGTAGGAGCTTTGAAATACAAATACAGGATTCCAAAGAAATCTAGAAAAAATGCAAATAAAAATAAATGTATTTGTACAATTGGAAAGAAATGTTTGAAGAAGTAGTTCTAATGTTCTGAGGGGAGAAGAAACATAGTCTCTTCAGAACCTTATTGTCTTCAAAGATTATTGAGTGAATTAAACATGAAAAAAAAACCCCCAAACTCTGGAAGTCTTGGGGGTGGATTATTTCTTTTCTGAAGGTTTCAAGAAGGGAAAAGGAAGAGTAAAAAGAGGAATATACTTGGGTGAAAGAAGAAGAGGTGAAACTTGCTATTTTTCATAAGTGAAATCTGACTATGTAAGCATGTAGGAATTCAGGAAATAAGAATTAGATTTGCAGAGGTGTGCTAGTAAGTGGATTTCCATTAAAATATATTAAAACACATTTCAAAATTTAATCTCCAGTGTTAATATATTTGCCACCACTTTCTTAATTCTAAACAGTTAACAGAACAATAAATCAAACCATACTTTTTAGTACTTACTGATTTCTACTCTAAATACTCACCTTGAAAACTGAACAATCAATTCTCCCAAGTCATTCAGCGCTGGCTCCAACATATCCCTGGAACTTTCCTCTTATCTCAAATGGAAGGAGGATTGACAGCAAGTCAAGTCAACAAACATTTGTTTGGCACTTACCATGTGCCAGGCATTGTGCTAAATGCTGGGTGTACAAATGTAAACAGAAAGACTATTCCTGTTCTCAAGGTACTTACATTCTAATGGTAGAAGATAACATATAAAAAATTGTGTGTTTGTCCTTCATTGCTGAAGAAGACCATGCTATCAGAGAAATGATGACGTGGCTTGCACTTGCCTTTGTTTTGAGTGAGGGAGGGCTGTGCAGGTCACCAGACAAAGCCATCTGAATCCAGTGACCAGATATTCATCAGAATGACTGGAAATGACCCAGGATGAGGCAGTTGGGGTTAAGTGACTTGCCCAAGGTCACATAGCTAGTGAGTATCAAGTGTCTGAAGTAAGATTTGAACTCAGGTCCTCCTGACTCCTACACTGGTGCTCTATCTACTGCACCATCTAGCTGTCCCTAATGTATTAAAAAAGGCTAAAAAGAAGGTAGGAAAGAGATAAAGGTTCCTTGAGAAGGGGTATTGTTAAGATAGTCCAAGAGAATCAAGAGTGTACCTGGAGAAATTTTACACACACCCACACCCACACACATACGCACACACACACACACTGTTTTGTGTAGGGAAATACGTCAAATTACAAAGCAAAATACTTGATCTTAAAGAGGGAAAGCAAAAAAGAAAAGAAAAAATTAACAACCTAGAATCCAAAGTGCTGTCTCAGGTTATCTGTTAGACAATTGCCCAGTGAAATTGTGGTATGTGAATGTAATGCAATATTACTGAATCATAAGAAATGACAAAGCCCAACTCCAGGAAACACTGGGTTGTATGAACTGATACAGAGTGAAGTAAGGACAATCTAGACAAAGATAACAGCAGTATGAAGTAAAACAACGTTGATAGACAATACGATGGTTAATGATCTTCTCTTAGGATCCGCAACGAAGAGTGCCACCCACCTTCTGACGGAGAGGTGATTGGTGTGGTACAGAAAGACATATATTTTTTTGGACATGGCCACTGTGTGGATACATTTTACTTGAATGTGTATTTGTTTAGAAGTCATTTTTAATTATTATTTTCAGTTAATAGAGGTTGAGGTTAATAAGAGCTATGCTTAAAAAAGAAGACCCTTGAAATACTTTTTATAAGGTACAGAAGAAAATAGAAGGAAAGTCAGAAGGAAGAACTGATAAGCAGGACATGTTTTGAATTTATTATATTCTTAAAAATCCAATTGATATAAAATATTCATGGTTCCAAAGAGCATCTTTTGTGTGTGTGTGTGTGTGTGTGTGTGTGTGTGTGTGTGTATGTGAAAATGTTCTTTGCTGGGGGTGAGGTGAGCAGGAATGCAGGTGGTTAAGTTCTGAATAATTCATGTTCACATACATGTACAAAGGCCAAGTGTCCTTTTTATGTCCTTGAGAGATTCCTTTCTTGGTTTCCTTGCTGTCTGTGTGATCTTCCCCTGCTAGCTGAAAGCTATCTTAGGTTCTTATAGTGCACCATCACACTTGAGCATTTATTGAGGAATTCACAGCTGTATAACGCTAGTGCTTAGTTCTAGAAAAAATATTATGAAACATATTCAACTTTTATTTGTTTCTTTGTTTCCCTTTAATTTCAGGTGACAATGCAGCATTTAAAGAGCAGGAATACCCTAAAATTTGTGGCAAACAAGTGGTTATCTAGAATCCAAGGAGATGGAGATATTGTCTGTGAGCTACCTGTAGAAGAAGATGGAAAAGCCATTTTCCCAAGTGTGTTGTTAAACTTCAACAGTGCCTGCTGTATTTCAGTTTTTTAAATAGCTATTTTATTTATTTCTGGAATAATTAGTTACATGATGTTAGTTGTCCCAGTGAGAAAGGCAGTTATTTTTGTATCAAGTTGAAAGTTGGACACAGTGAGAGGTAAATGTTCTACAGATTGTGCCTGAGTCATTGGCCATTCTAGGATCAGAGCTAATTAGAGTTCCTGAGTGTTGAACCTTTTCTTATCCATTGGCAGCAATGGTGAAAGGTGGAAGGTGGAAATTTCATGACATTACTTTTCATACCTCAAGTGGGTCACCATGCTGTTAGGTTATCCCTTACCTGAAATATCTCATTATTACTAAAATCACTGTAAACTTTAAATCGTTGGCATAATAACAGTGCTACTCTCACTTTCAGAAGATTATAAAAGTGGCATGTGATTATCATTTATTCATTCATTTATTAATTCTATTTCTAAGACGTAAACTCAGTAGGAGCATTTTTTCTTATACATGAAAGTCCAATGTATGAATTAGGTCAATGCTTCAAGACTTTCTTTCCCCTACACATTAATCAATTAATCAGTGGGATATATGAAGTGTTCAAAGTAGACTAGCACCTCTGATATGAGCACTTGACAAGTAATTTTCAGGGCTATTCATTCGTCTTTAGTGTCCACCTGCCACTCAACTCTCACCTGTGGCTCCAAGAAACCGTAGCATGCACAGTGGCTACACTCTGGTAAAACTGTCTTGGCATATGGGCTAAATCAAGTTGAGAGGACAGACGGGTCTCAAACCCATCAGTGAGTTAGGGGAATGTTTACCCTAAGCACAAGAAGTCTTCTCCTGTAGGAATGGGTATATGAGAACAATTTACTCCAGTGGTCGTAATGGCAAGTGCCAAGGTCATCCAGTACATCCCAGGTCATCACTGGTCATCTTGACTTTTATCTTGCCACTAAACGTCAATAATTTTGCAAAAGACAGAGAGAGGCTGATGACTGCACAAATCCGCCTCATTTAAATCTAATTCATGCACAAGTTAAAACATCACCTGTGATGTTATTAGCAGAACGAACAACAACACCATTAATCAATATATAGAGATTTATTTATAAAGAAAGTTTTTCCTGCATATGTTTTTAAGTAAAGTAATTTTAATTCAGGTAGATTATGAGGATAAGGGAACTCCAGATGAGGAATCTATATACACAATGCTTTCACAGAAGTCTGAGAATATAGAGTGGGCCTCTTATCAGTTCTCTTCAGTTTGTATAAGTTACTAAGCAGATTGTTTTTGCCTTCTCTCTGCTTTGGGTTAATAGTAGTAAGATACCATGTTTATGTCTACACGGGCCAATTGAAGGAAGCAGAAACCACATCTGCAGTTTACCTGTGTCTGTATGGAGAAAGAGGTGACTCCGGTGTTAGGCTTCTCCACAAATCAGATATGCCAATAAAGTTTCAACGAGGTCAGGTAAGTCTACATAATTACTTTCTCACCATCTCAGCAATATTTCTGAAAGAGACCACTTTTCAAATGTCAGTATTTGATGCAGTGCTTTGCTTTGGTTTTCCAGTTAAAGCTTCTTTTCAATATAGGTTTTCCCTAACATGACTTTCTGACTCACTCTGTCTGAAGGTTGTTCTTGAAAGAGCAATGAAATGCACTGAAATGTTAATGAATTATGGAACAAAGAAAATAAGAGCCATAAAAATCAGTGTTAATGATGAGAAAGGGGGAAAAGAAGGGGAAAGGGCACTAGGGAATCCTAGTATGAACATGCTCAGTCAAGACTAAAAGGCACAACAATTGTTCCAAAATTTCTAGTCACAGGAGGACCATTTATGGTAGCCTATTTTTCAAAAAAGCAATTTGAACATGTTATGTTTTCAGTGCTTAAAACGACTTACCATTTCACTTTTCTCCTTTTATATGACCACAAGTCATTCCTAAATATATTTTCTGAGATGTTACAGAGGAGTCAATGATAATGTAATAAGAAAAATATATTTACTTTCTTTTGTCTTGGTGTTGATTGAGAAAAGGCTCTGTTCATTCATACATGCTGAAATTGAGAACATGGATTAATCTTCCCAAAGAAATAATTTTTAAAGGGAAGGATGACCAAGTTTAGGTTAGAACTTTGGTTCTCAATTTTGTGGGCTCCATGAACTATCATTCAGCAGTGTTCAGAAAACTATCTATGTCTTTCATTTACATCACAAAATAAAACAACTCGTTAGAATAAGAGGAAGATAACTACTTGGATGAGATTCAAACTAATGTCTATATTCTATATAATCTATATTTAAGTCTGACATCATTTATCATAATGCAAGTATGGAGTTACTCCACATCAGAACCAATAAATTACATTAATGTAACATATATACAGTATATGAAGATTTACAAGATTTATATATGTATATCACATATGTAAACATACACATATATGTGGATAAATATATGTTTATTCCTTTCCCCACTTTTGTTATAATAATGCTTTTAAGTACATATTGGGGATGAGAGAAGAATAAACATTTATTGAATACTTTCTTTGAGCCATACACTATGATAAGCACTTTACAAATATAATCCCATTTGATCCACCCAACCATTTTAGGAGATAAGTGCTATTATTATTATCATTCCCATTTTACAGTTGAGGATACTGAGGCAAGACAGAGGTTAAGTAATTGCCAGGGTCATGGAACTAATTAAGTGTCTAAAGCTAGATTTGAACTCAGGTATTCCTGACTCCAGGTCCAGTACTCTGTTGTCTGTGGTACCACTTGTACAATCACACTCATTTTTCAGAACGTAAAACAGAATTCAAGGAGGGACTTGCTCAGTAAGAAATGGCTAGTGTTGGACCTAGTCAAATTTCTTGACTCCAAGTCTCTAGCCCTCTTTTCCATGGTTCTGTTTTTACCTTTGCTCAAATAAAGCTGGTCTCACTGAATTTTCATCCTCCCTATTGCCCATTTACGATCTTATGGGATCCAATTTGTTATTTGGACAGGCCATCTATTGTCTTTCATCCTTGGTATATGCCGGTGCCTTTTTACATGATATACTACCTTGAATACATCTTTCATTCCTGACCTTCTTCAGGGTTCCTCATTTGTCAAGTGGCTGTTCAGAAAGGGACCAATGTGCTCCCCTCCTATCCATTCCCCTGCCAAATCCTTTACATATTTTCTTTCTATTACATAGTAGGTGATGACAAGCTTCTATTCTTAATTTATTGTGGACTCATATTTTGATGCAAATATGATTATGGGCAGTACTGTGATCATCAAGCATTTCTGCCCAAATCAGTATGGATTTCTCCCTTACTGATCAACATTATTCAGATATGTGTGAAATTAATTCAGTTGGCTTTACTTCTTCTGGTTCATTTTCCAGTCATACTATTGGGGTTGGTGAATAAGATACCTGTATTCAATCTTTCATAAATGTTTATTAAGCACCTACTATGTGCCGGGCACTATGCTAAACACTGGGAATGCAAGAAAGGCAAAAGTCAGTGTATTGATAATACATTTTTGCTTATTGTTAATGTAATTGTGCTTTTGAATGGGAAGGTCTTTCCCATCCGTTAATAGGCCTACGTGAACTGCTTAAGTCACATGGAAACCTGACTCACATGAATCTAATTCACATGGAACAGGAAGGGGTGGAGCAGGAAGGGTAGAACAGGAAGAGGCAGAGCTAGAGCAGAGCTGAGAGGAAATTGGTCAGAGCAGTCAGAATTGAGGGAGAGAGGAGACAGATAGCTAGACTGTGAGTGTTTGTTCGAGGGAATGCTCTAGCATGGGGCATGTTGTCTTCTGCATTGTTATTATGTATAGATTTTTGTTACTATGTTGGATTTGGCTTTCTGGTGTCTGAATATGTGTTTTAGTTCTGTCTTCCATGTGGAGAGTTTGTGGTATTTCACAATTCAGAATTGCGCTGGCATATTCATAGCTGCTGTGGGCGCTATGAGTTTTGCAGTGGTGTTGCAGTCAGTCTCTGCCCAAAAGGTACTCACAATCTAATGGGGAAATCCCCAAGCAAACAAATATGTATGAACAAGCTATATACAAGGTACGTAGGAAATAATTAAGAGAGGGAAGACACTAGAATTAATAGGGATTTGGAAAGGCTTCCTGAAGGAGGTAGGATTTTAGTTGGGACTTGAAGGAAGTCAGGGAAGTCAGTAGGCAGAGATGAGGAAGGAGAGCGTTTCAGGCATGAGAAGAGAAAAAATACTTGGAACTGAAAGATAGAATATCTTATATGAGAAACAACCAGGAGCCTAGTCACTGGATTAAAGAGTACATGACTAGGGGTAGGGAGAGGGTGTAAGGTGTAAGAAGATTGGCTTTGAATGCCAAACAGAAGACTTTATATTTGACCCTGGGGATGATAGGGAGCCCCTGGAATTTTTTCAGTATGGGGGTAACAAGTTTGCATCTGTGCTTCAGGAAAATCACTTTGGTAGCTGAATGGAGGATGAATCAGAGTGAGGAAAGACTTGTGGCAGGCAGACCCACCAGTCAGCTATTGTGACAGTCCAGGCTTGAGGTAATGAGGGTTGCCCCAGAGTGGAAAGAGGTAAAAGCAATAGGCCTTGGCAATAGATTGGATACAGGGATAGTGATGAGAGATATGAAAAGAAGATGATACCTATGTCACAAGTCCGTAGGTCTGGAAGCAGAGTGGTGCACGTGACGGTGATAGGGAAGTTTATTCTACTACTTATTTGTTCTCTACAGGATGTTTAGTTTTCATTAGTTATCACAAGTCAGTTATGCATTCAGAAATGTCTGATATTATTAATGTGACTACCATGCAAGTCAGTTCACCAGCATTTATTAAGTACTCACTATGTTCTAGGTCAGGGGTGGGGAACCTGTGACCTCAAAGTTACGTGGTGGTGCAGCCTTTTGACTAATTCCAAAGTTTACAGAACCAATCCTTTTATTATGGGGATTTGTTCTGTGAATTTTGGATTTAGTCAAAGACTACACTAAGAATTTGAAAGAATAGTTTCAATACCATCCAAAGACTCATATTGGGTGTCAAAGGTCCCCCATTCAGACTATCCTTTGAGAACCAGTTTTTTAGCAAGTCATTATGAATTTTAAGACACATGTCTTTGGTAAAAAACTAAGAAAATGAACAGATCCTTTTTTTCCCCTTTAAGCAATTAGTAGTTAAAGGTAATCGGTTTTTGTGTTCAACCACAACTTTGATGTCAGTCTCGTTCACGTTTAAGTGTAGTTGGTATAATCAATAGGCAACCAGCCTTGGTATTTTGCATATTTTTGAAAATAAGCATGCATACTGACTTTCAGGATGGCGTGGATGGTAGATAGCTGTTTGTAATGCTGGAAGGATATGAATTCAAGACCCACCCCTAACACAGTCTGGCTTTGAGCAAGTCATTTAACAATTCAGTGTTCCAGGTAACTCTTTGACACTCTGACTTGCCCAGAAGGGGCAACAAGTTGCATTAGTAGAAGGAGTGTTCTCATCTGGGAGTTTCATATTCCAATAAAATTATATTTCCAGTCCTCTGCCTTCTGTTTGATTCACCCTTAGGCCAGGGTCCTAAGAATGCTTCTCCAGCTCTGATTCCTCTCCTCCAGATTAGTTTGCCAGATTCTGTTGTGCACCTTTTGGCAGCAATGTCTTTTTAGCTAGTTTTCCCTTTGTGTTTCTATGCAGCGTTTTGTTCATTTATCCCTTTTGTGACTGACTTATTTACCATTATATAGTAGATAGACTGCCCTAGTGTAAGGGGAAGTGAGCATATAAATTTGGTAAAAACTTTGTAGAGACCTGGTGCTGTAGAAAACAAATGATGTACCCATGGGGCTTGATGGTAGATCTTTCGAGATTTAGCATCAAGGAGAGGAAAAACTCCTTTGACATTTATGGATGCTTTTATTTGATTTATGTAATGCAAAGAAAATGGCTTATGAGTCTCTAGATCATGTGCTGTCTTAAAGCAGGAAATCGAGAAAATCATTTGTGGGGACCATCAAGGCATCTCACTGCTCTCTTACCAGAAGGATGTTGGCCTAGATTCCATTGGACCAACTGCTTTTCACCATTATTTATTATATGCTTCTGAAGTAGCAGTATGATTTTAGGCTACAAAATGATCACGTGGATGTCATCAATAGATCTGAGTTCTAGAAGACTCAATTCAGCTCCTCTGAGAAGTCCACCAGTATCTCTGGCCTACTATGTCTAGTTGTGTCTATAAATTAACAGTAGTTATTGAGAATAGTTACCTTATCCAAGGATAACAGAAGTAAACATTTCATGAATCAATTAGTGTAGTCTGATCTATGCAACAGCTGAGTGAAACATAACAGGTTCTATCTAGTAGTTAAATCCCCAAGTGGCAAACACAGAATAAAGTCAGTTTAATTCAGTCTTTAAAGTCAGGAACACTTAGAAATCTGACTGCAGTTGTTCAGCCATAGTTTTGGAGCTCCAGCACACCTTTCAACTGCCCAGGCTTTATACATCTCCAGAAGCACTCAGTAATACCCTGCTGGGGCTACCATTTGTGTTTCCAGGACCCTAGCTATGGTAATGAAGGACAGCAAGAAGAGGCCTTGGTTAGCCTGCTGGCATTATAAATGAACATTATTGTTAGTGAAATTGTGGGAGACAGGTCATCACATTATCAACAGTGACTCCTCCTCTTTATAGTGTATTTTTCTTCATTCTCTACAGACGTCTCTAGTTTTATTCCACTGCTGCAAGTTCTATTTTTCTCTTTTCTGCCTCACTGTTTGCTTTTATTATCCTCTTAACTCTGGGTCACATCATCCAGTTTGCTCTTTGAATCCACATCCTAGAACCCAGAAGGATTCTTTCCCAGGGCTCTTTTAACTAATTCCAAACCAAAGCAACCCATTCCCCTTTCTTTTGTCCAGATATGGCCAAGCTGTCTTCTGTCTACAAGCCACTCAAGTAAAGCCCCTACAGATCTCAATCCTGCTACAATAATTAGAACCTACTCTCCAAAGAACTGTGTACACTCTGGGGGTTATCTGAGGCCTCGCAGGAAATAAAGAAGTGGCTCTGGAAGTGGGTGTCCCCTTGTATCCACCTCATTTCCCCACAGTCACGATTCCAGTTCCGACCCTCTTTTCCCCTCACTTGCATTATTGGATAATCCTGATAGCTTCCTGTCCTCTCTTCAGTTTGTTCTTCACATAGCTTCCAGAACTATTTTCCTCAGGCAGGGGAAAGATCAATGTATTTGGAGCCAGAAGCCCTGGTTCACATCCAATCTCTTGATGTTTACTGTATGACCTTGGTCAAATGATTTCACCTTTTGCAATCTCAATTTCTTTGTCTGAAAATGAGGGACTTTTACAAGGTGCCATTGAATATCCTTTCAAGTTTTAAATCTATAATTCTATGGTTCAACAAATCCACATGCACTTTCATTAATTTTGGATGGACAAGAATCATGAGGCAACTGTATTTATGAGGCAGGGTAAATAAAGATAGGGGCTGAGGCAGACAGTTACTAAAATCTTTGAATAGACCTTTTATATTTCGCAATTACTGAAAAGTACCAGGAATGGCTTCATTATGTTCAAAGTAGAGGACATGGAAACCAGAGTTCATTGTGCTTCCCCAGAGTTGGTAGAGGCTTTCTTCAATGCTAGTCTACTAAGTCCTGGGAGTTTGAGTTCCAGAGACATGTCCTAGTAGAGGAGATTGATTTCTAAAATCTAGGTAACTCCTCAAGACAAACAAATTTCATGTGGCAAACCATTGTCTTAGGGGATCAAATACCGAGGTTAACATCAGGATGATTTGAGCTCATCTTAGACATTTGGTAGCTGTCTAACTCTGGACAAAGAACTCAACCTTTCTGTGTCTTTGTTTCCTCATACATAAAATGTAGAGGATGGATTGAATGGCTTCCTTCCCAGCTTTAAGTGATTCCATGCTCTTGTGATCCAAATTTCCTTTTAACATGCTTCAGAAAAGAAATATGAAAAGGCAGACTTGTTTTAAGCCCAAGTCCTGATCCAAGTCTTGTGTATACAAAGAAGAGAATAGCGGGTATTATAATCATGTTTAGGCTACTGGGTTGTTCTGGTGATATGATGAGATAATTTAAGTAATGCCTTTTGCAAATCTTAAAGCTCTAATGTATATTAATGTGAGCTATTATTATACCTGACTCCAAGGCTGGTCCTCCATGCTCCATGCTTTGTTGTCTTTTTTTAATGTTATAACCAGTGCATTATAACTTCTCAGGAATCATCTAATAGAAAAGAATTCTTGATAACATCCCTCACTCATCAGGCTTTAGGAGCTACAAAAATGGAGTGTGCATTGACACACACGCACACATGTAAAATTTCCTGTTCATAGCTAAAATGAACACCTACCACTAACTGTAAGCTCTGAGGGCTGTTCAGAAAAGTATTTCCTGGACTTCTTCCTAGGAATCATTTTAAGGTAGTCATTTTTTTTGTCAAAAGATTATAAGGAAGTAGCATATGAGAGAATTCCTTCCATTAAAAATCAGGATAAATTTTACTGCAGACCCTCATGTTTCTATGTGCGACCTCTGTAGAAATGTCCATGGATTTTTGATGTGTCATTGATCGTATTTAAGATTGAAGATGGAAGTGTCCTTTTTATATAGAAAGCTGAAGGATATACTACAGGGTTATTTACAGAGAAAAGCAAGAACCAGTTCCTTTTTTATAATAAAAAATGTTCCCACATCCTTTGACTTGTAGTAGTTTTCATGGAAATTGAATTGCGGGTTTTCTCTTCTTTAAGTCAGATTGTGGTCAGCCTGCCCAACTCTAATAAGCTGCTTGTCTCTGTTAAAATGGTTTTTGTCACTGGAGGCAGAAGTCCAAAAAAGGGAGAAGTCATACATGGTCTTGTTCACTTCAACTTTTTCGCATTGAATGAGAAAAGTGGGGAAAGTCTGGCCAAGTAAATAAATGAGCAAATGAATAAACAAATTTTATATGTATGTATATATAAAATATATATGTATGTATAAATACATGTATATATAAAATATAACATATATACATACATACACACAGATATATACATACATAGTTGTGTATACATACATATATGTATATACACACACATATTCTACTTGTGTGTGATGAAAATGTAATTTGCTTACCTTTCTTTTGTTATTGCCACACTCTGTTAACCTTAGTGACATGAGCTTCTGTGTTCCTTGGGCTACCATTATTGCTTGCGTTTGTCATATGCTTGACCTTTGTTGTTTCTGGGGGATTTTTTGGCACCTCTTGTCCAGGTTGATAAGTTTCAAGTGGAAGCCGTATCCCTTGGGAAACTGAAGAAGGCACTGTTGCTTTGTGAGGCCACTGAACTGTCTCAGTACTGGTACTGTGAGAAAGTCATTGTCAGAGAGCCAATGAAGGAATCAGAGTCCATATTCAACTGTGAAAGGTAAGGTTGACCTTATAGTATGATTCGCAATCTTTCTCTTCTGAGACATGTCATTCACTTAGAATTACATTCACCTCACAACTGGCAACAATCTACAAAACTGTTTGATTTGTAAGGGGAAAGGTATCTTTTACATTTTCCATGATTTAATATTTTGATGTAAATAATAAAATAATGATTTAATATTCTGGCACTGATAATTTAAATTAGTGATCTCCTGGTTATTATTGAAAAGAGAGTAAAATATCCCTTCATATCTTCTTGATGGAGCAGTGCACAATGTGCTTCAAAGCTGTAGGAACAGTGTCACTTAAAGCCCGAACTCTTCGGAACAAATAGTGAGGATAAATCACAGAAATAAGTTTTTAAATTAAAACCTAACTCATTATCAGAAGAGTCAGTAGACTCCAGTTTTAAAAGAGGATTGTCTTATTGGTGTTCTTTCAAAAGAGGTCATCAGCAGGAAGGAAATGAGACCAAGACAGGAAAAACAGTAGGCTTGGAAAAAGCCAGGAAGATAGACTCAGTAAACAAGGACAGCAGCAGCTGAAGACCTAAGCAGAAATTGGTGCAGCAATGCAACAGGGACTGAGGGAATTCCATTGAAAAAACCAAACCTAGACAGCAGTAAAGAGAATCCTGATTGGCTTATCACTCCTTATGGGCACCAAATGGCATCTTTACTTTTCTCAGCATCTTCCTCAAATCTAGTTCTTCCTTTGTATTCTTGCTGCCATTACACTAACTCAGATGATCATCCTAATTATACTATACATATGTAATATATATAATTATACTATATATTATATATAATATACATATGTAGAGTATAAATGATACTCTTCTAATTCAGATCCTTATTTTGAGATTATCGTTCTTCCTGTTATCATCATCACTGTAGCCATTGTTATGTATCTTCAGTCTGGGTTCCTTGTCCCCAGGTTCTTCCTTTTAATCCCGTACGTGACTGCCAGATTACTCTTGCTAAAGAATTGCTTTGAACTCCCTTACTCAGAAATGTCTAGTGGTTCTTCCTATCTACAGAATAATGTCTAAATTTTTCTACCTGGCATTCAAAGCACTCCACATTCTGGCCTGATTCTCCACATTGGCCTTATAATATAGACAATTATTGGATATGTAAGGTAATAGAAAATGAACAGTCAAGGATGACTGAGGTTAAGACCTTGGGTGATGTGAAGGATGGTATTGTCCTTGATAGAAAGAGAGGCAAGCAGTGTGGGGTTGGGAGAAAAGATGATACATTCTGATTAAGATATTCATCAGAATGATTGGAGATAGCTCAGATTGCAGCAGGAGACCCTGACCCTTTTAGACTAAGATTTTTTTCGGATTCTCACTATGAGTGAGGTAGCGTCCATTCAGTGAATAGGCCTCTTTAATTAAATTAGACAAGGAATGGCCCCTTTAATGAAAAAAAAAATCAAACCGGGAGGGAAGACCCTAAGGGTTGCTGATCAAAAGAGAAACAGTTATTATTTACATTTACTCTGAGCTAGGAGGGCAGGCATCTTTCATTGGTCAATCTATGAACTACAGAGTGAATTGGGTTTAAGGCTTGGTCTTTGAGAAAGAAATCTAACCAGTAAACCCTACCTTAAGCAGGCAAATTTCAGTCACTAAAACGTACTTTACTTTGGGCAGAGCACCCTCAGGTAAGAGGTGAGGGGAGAGCGTTTGTGGTCTAGATAACATAAAAGAAAATTCTTATCCTGGGTGATCAATTGAGATAATATTTGTAAAAAGTGGGAGCATAATGCCTGGCACAGAGTAGGTAATATAAAAATGCTTATTCCCTTCTCTTCCTTTCCCCTTGTCCATAGAAGGCAGAGAGGTAAAAGCTCCAAATGGTTCTAAGGTCTTACTGCAGGATTTCCCAGTGCTTCTGAAGACCTCTGGGAATCTTTTCATTTCCTTAAAGCCGATTCTTACCATGTAATGATATTGGAGAATGAGTAATTCTGCATCACGAACAGCTGGTGGAAGGGCAGGGCAGGGCAGGCAGGCTGCATACTCCCTGTATCAGCTCTGAACCAGGTGCTGTGTCAACCTTAGTATCTCTCTCGAACATCACTGCTACCCAGGAACATTACTACAACCCAAGGCTAGGTTGATTTAGCAATTAGGTGATGAGAAACCCTCAGGTTCTGGCACTATCACCAGGACTGACTATACTCTGGTGATATACACTGAGGGAATGATCAACTTAGAGTTCACTTTTCGTAGGACAAAATGAAAAGTTAAATTATTAGTATTCAGGAGAATCCTCTCAATACTGAACCACCTTCATCCTCATAGCTAGTGTTCCTGCTACTTGAAAGGGAATTATTGATGCCAAAACTTTGAGTCCTTCTTTTCTCCCCTTACCAGAGCCACCACTGACACCATGGGAATCCCCATTTTAAAGGTTGGGAAAGATGTTTTCCTGCAATCCTGAACTGGAGTACAGAATACATTTTCCGTAAGAAAAAAAGTCTGTAGCTGGGATAGGCATAGTTGAAATTTCTGTTATTACTTTGCTTAAGAGATCAAATGTTTTAGAGCAGGAAGGCACCTAACAGATTATAAATTTGTGGAATCATTAAAATAGAAGGTGTCATGGTACAGTGGAAAGAGCACTGACTTTGGACTTAGAGAACTTGGATTAAATCCTACCTTTAATACTATGTGAACTTGGGGGAAGACATTTGAATTCCCTGGGCCTCAATTTCATCATCTGTAAAATGGATTTGGACTAGAAGGCCTTCCAACGGTAGACTCTGATCCTCCAATCTTCTGAGTTCCAGCCTCAGAGGCCATCTAATTCTATCCATACCTGCCTGGGAAACTGATCTATAGCATTCCCAACAAGTGATTATATCCAGCCTATGCTTAAAGATGTTTAGGAAGGGAAACCCACTGTCTCCCAAGGTGACCTATTCCACTTTGGATAGCTCTAATTGTTAGGAAATTTTTCTTTTCATCAAGTCTAATTCTGACTCTCTGGGGGCCAAGCAGAACAAGCATTGTGCCTCTTCAAATATTTAAAGAGAACTGTCTGTTCTTCCTTCACTCCAGTTTTCTTTTTTTCCAGTTCCTTCTATGGTTGTTTATGTATCGTGAATGACTCTTTAATGTTCAGTTCACATATTTTTGTGTTTATTGTAGAATATGATATAAGATGGTAGTCTCAATCTAATTTCTGCAGAACTACTGTCCAGATCTCCCCATAATTCCTATCAAATAGGGAGTTCCTCCTCAAGTAATCCATGTTTTCTAGTTTATTAAACAATGTGTTATTCAATTCGATTGTTTGTGATTTTTCTTTAATCTAAGTCTCTTACATTGATCTGCTTCTCTGATTTTTTTAAACTAATTTTTAAAACTAGTATTTTTTTCTTAGTCCAATAAATTTATTTTTGAAAGTGTACACAAAAATGTTGAGCCATTTCATGCATTTTTAGCAGCTGGAGCACCTCTACTCTTGGTGTTCCTAGTCTTTATTTCTATCTCTATATCTCTATCTATCATTTTTGCTCTTCTTGGAAACTAGCTGAATCAGACCTTTACTAAGCAGTTTCAGGAAGTCCACCTGGGCTAGAGAACCCTGGATCTTCAGTCTTTCTGAGACTAGTGGGATGGTGGTAAGTTTATAGTTGGGAACCTCCTTGCAGAGTTTGTCATACATTGCTTTATCAAACAGAAGCAGATGGTTGAACGTGTCTCACACTTTTGCCTGGGACCACTTCTCCTTATATTTGCCTCCAGACTTGTTCACAGGATCTTTGTCCTCCTTGGCTGAGTTGCAGACATCTTTCTCCTTCTTATCTCCTTGGGCAGCATGGTGAGATTTCATGAACTCCTGCTGCTACCATCTCAAAGCTAAGATGGAAGATCTATCAGCTAGTTTTGATGATTATTTCTTGAGAGTATGAACTGTGGACTAGACATGTTATTTTCCTTTCATCATTTGTGACTGCAGATATTTTCTTCCTCCAAAGGAATTTTGTTATCATTCTTCTACTTCTATAAAGTACTTCTTTCATAGTTTTGATTTTTATAGCATCCAATTTGTAAATTAATTTGAGTATTCTCATCATTTTTCATTATGCTGGAATGGTTCAACCATTACTTTTGAATATCCTTCCAGCTAAATCATTTTTTAAAAAGAGATTTCTGTGATTGTATCTTTACATGAAGGTCTTGAGTGTGACTTAAGATAGGCTCCTAGGTATTTTATGCATTTTATAGTTATTTTAAATGAGACTTTATGCCTTATTAATATATAATATTGTTCTATGTCACCTTGATTGTATCTGTTCTGTTCCTTTTGCATAAGATAGGCCTTTCCTGAGCTGGATTCTTGATGGATCCTATCCCACAAAGGCTGAGTGATACTTATGAAGTCAATTTTGCCTCTTTGTATTAGGATCTTTTGTTCACCTTGCTTATTACCGATACTTTGTGCTTTTGTATCTAGACATCTGAGGATGTGGATTTTACTACTAGCTTCTTTCTTGATTTTTGACTCCTGTGAATTACAGGTTTTCTTCTTCCTATATTTTAACCACTTTCTATGATACCTTGCTTGGTACATATAAAAGCAAGTTTTCCCCTCTCCTTTTCTTTTCATTTGAAGTAACTTTTGATCGGATTTATAACATTCATAGTCAATGAGTATTAGTTCTTATTAGTTGTGTAAGCTGTGATCCAGAAATCCAAATCCTGTTCTTAACCATCTGTCCACTTACCAAATATGTCTCTCTGGCCTAAGGTCCTTATCTTAAATTGGCAATAAGGAAGAAAATGCCACCTATACCCTCTAAGTTTTTCAATTTTTTGAATAGTACTTCACGTTCATTAGAAATATTTTCTAGATTCCTTCTCTCAACATTATCTGTTCCATGCCAATCACCAGAAGTGGCTAATGGGTATCAGGTCTGATAGGTCTCAAAAGATTTTCTGTAATGCTCTAAAAGTATATTATACCTCTTCATTGTTAACATGAATTCAACAAATTGCCACTTCAGTATCCCTCAGGGCACCACAAGTCAACCCATTTCATCTCTTCTTCCTCTTCCTCTTCCTGGTTTATCCTCCACCTGATGTCACATAAGGAAGATTTGCACTTGGTTGATATATAAACAACTATTTCCTTTTTAGAAGTTTCAGCTTTCTCTTTTACATTATGAACTTCACATTGAATATATCCTCTCTTGCCTCTTTATAGAGATGGGAGCTTATGGTGTGGAACATTGGATATAATGCGAAACTTTTTTGGTATCTTAGCTAGTTTTGATAAGCTATGCCTTCCCCCAATTTTAAAATACTTTGTTATATAAGACTGTTCTTTGAAAAGGGAGTGGAGGAAGAACAGGGATTGATAGAAAACCTGAGATATACTGGGTGTTGTGGGGAATGTTTGTGGTCTCCATTACTAGGAAAGCTAAAGATAGGAAACTCTGAGCTGCAATAGGCTAAGGCCTTTTGGGTCCATACTAAGGCCAGCACCAATATGATGAGGCTCCTGAAGTGCTTGAGGCAGGGTGAGGGGAGGTACACCAGGCTTCTTGAGAAAGATTGAACTGACCCAGGCCAGAAATGGAACAGGTCAAAGCTTTTGTTCCAATCAGCAGTGGAGTTGACCTATGAATAGCACTTCTAACCTGGGTGAGATAGGGAGATCTAATGTCAAAATTTGTTGTTGTTCAGTCATTTTAGTTGTGTCTGACTCTTTGTGACCCCATTTAGGATTTCTTTGGCAAAGATACTGGAGTGGCTTGCTATATTCTTCTCTAACTCATTTTTAGATGAGGAAACTGAAGCAAACAGAGTTAAGTGACTTGCCTGGGGTGACATAGCTAGTTAAGTGTCTGCGGCCAGAGTTGAACTCAGAAAGATGAATCTTCCTGACTCCGGACTTGGAATTCTATCACATTTTCTTCTCAGAGAGATGAAAATCTTCACTTTGAATAAAGAGAGATATGATTTAGGAGGAGTTGAAGCATTGGCTCTGTAGAGGTTATGGCAACATTGTCTTGTCCTCCATACTTGGTGAAATCATTCCCCTGTTCTTGTCCATACCTCTTCCATCTAATTACATCAGATACCTTCATTTTACAAATTCAGAAACTAAAGTTAAAAGAGAAGAGACTAGCCCAAGGTTACACAGGCTATAAGCGGCAGAGTCAGAATTCAAAACCCCATTCATTCAACTCTCAGTGATTTCTATACCATGTGCTTTATTTTATCAACATGATGGATTAAATAATACTGTTTGAGGTGATTTGGTAACCTTTCTCATTTTTAGCATTTCTTTTCCTATGGGATAGTGTATTTTGAGTTGTAAGCAATTATATTAGAAGGAGACTTTTGGACTTTCTTAACTTCTGAGCATAATACGTATATGTATCAACAACTAGAAATAATAGATGGAAATCATCTGTCTAGCAATCTCAAATATACAGAACACATCTTACTCGGAAGTTAGCAGAAAGTTCTCTGAGTAGCCAAAACAGACATTAATAGGGTATATGCTACCAGGGACACTGGAGAGGAACTCACTTATGACCACTTAGGAGTGCGACTTTCCCTTTAGCTGCAGCCCACTTCATGTCTGACTCTAAGAAAGTGAAATACCTGTGCTCTGCCCACTTGAAGGCTGAGGCTTATCATTATTTCAGGAGGAATCTGGACCTGTCTATTACCTTAATTGCACTCTAAACTCAGATAGGTGGCTTTCAAATTCCCAGCTAGTCTGTACTATTAAATCCAAATTGGTTTTTATAAAAACTTCAGTTACTTAAATCTGCTTCCCTTCTAGGTCTGTTCTTAACACTCATATTCAAGTAAGTAAAAGTAGCACAGATTTGAATAGCTACCTGGCTGTTTTAAATATGTTGTCACACATATACAGAAAAACTCTTGAAACAATACCAATTACAGAGATTTTTAAAAACAGATTTTTTATCTGTTATTCTTAGATCACCTAGATTTTCAACTTAAATTGTTCCCTTTACCCTTCCAAGAAGTCCATCCTTTGTAAAGAAATATTTTTTTCAAAAAAAAGAGAATTTTTTTTTAGCAAAATTGATCAATACAAAACAAAACAAACAAACCCCTGACATTATTTGCAATGCTTCTCATCAGTCAACTCTCTAGCTCTTCAAAGGAACAGAGAGAATTATCTTCTCATAGCTATTTATTTGAGGCCAAGCTTCATGTTTGCAATTTTTCAAGATACATTTTTAATTGTTTTGTGGCTGTTCTTTTCTTTTACAATATTGTAGTCAGGCAGCTAAGTGATTCAGTAGATAGAGTGATGACCTGAAAGTCAGGAAGACCTAAGTTCAAATTTGGCCCCCAATATACACCCTGGGCAATTCACTTAACTTCTTTACCTTGGTCCACTGGAGAACGATATGGCAAACCATTCCAGTATCTTTGCCAAGAAAACTCCATGAACAATTTGGTTCACAGGATCATGAAAAGTTGGATACAACTGAATGATAACAATGATAAGTCACATATATTGCTTTCTTGGCTTTGTTTACTTCACCTGAGTGAAGTCTTCCATGCCTTTGTGCATTTACTGTATTTGTCCTTTCTTAAAGCACCTCAGTTACTTTCATGTATCACAATTTGTTTGGACATTTCCATTAATATACACTAATGGTCAACCACTACAGGAATACCTTGATGGTCCTCAATCAAAGCTTATTTAAAATGGCAGTAAAAATCATTTCCATTTTTTTCACTTTTATTACCTACTTTTTGAGATTGCTGTGAAAAACAAGCGAGAGACCATATAAGTAAAAATGATTTTAGTAAACCCTCAATGATTACACAAATGTCAGTTTTCATTATTATTTTCAAAAACCAAAAAAAATATACCAGTGTGTTTGGGGTAGGGGTAGGGGAGTGACATTTGGTATTGGCACAAATTGACCTATACATCACAGTATCCTTCAGGATACTATTGTTCAGTTGTTTCAGTCATGTTTTGACCCTTCATGATCCCATTTGGGATTTTCTTGTCAAAGATGCTGGAGTGATTTACCATTTCCTTCTCTAGTGGTTCCATTTTGTCAGACATTCAGAGGTTAAGTGACTTGCCCAGGGTCACACAGTGTTAACCCCAAACCATATCACAAGTCCATGAGATACTGTGTTGCAACTAGGTTTATTACAAGAGAAATGAACATGCATGTAGAACTGTAAGTAAAGGCATAGACTTTGCGATCCAAGTTTGCATATTTATGACCGTACAATAAAGGAAAGAAGAGAAAACAGTAATCTCCTCCTAAAGAGGAGTGGCGGGGGGAGGGGGGGGGGGGAGGGGGAGAGGGAGGAAGGTGCAGTAAAGGTGGGAAAAGGACAAAAATCTCTCTCAAAGAGGAGAAGCAAGGCAATGCCAAAAGCTAGGTTCTTTTCCCTTGGGAATTGCTAGACCATGAAGATATGATGGTTTTCCTACAAGGACCAAGTGCACAGACAGTTTCTTAGCCTAGTGCAGACTGACCGGCTCCTGTCTTGATTCTCAATGATATACAGAGAATCCAGCTTGAGATGCAAGCAACAAACTATGTAAGCCTTGGGGTTGGGGTGGGAGTGGCTTCATCCTTGACAGTTCAGGACCTCCTGCATACCCTGGGTCCAGTGTTTCTGAAAAATATGGCAACTCTAAAATAAAAGATTAGGGGATCCCTTGACAACAGCTAAAAAATGTCTGAGCCTGGTTTTGAACTCAGGTCTTTGTGACAGCAGGTCCAGTGCTCTATCCACTGAGCCATCAGCTACCCCTACATAATTGCTACACTATATATATATATATTACGTGATATTTACTTTTCTGGCTTTCTTCTCATCTTTTAAATGGGACCAGGTGATTTTAAAGGTCCCTTTCAGTTCCAAATTAAATGATTTCGTGTTTATACTGATGAACTTCTGATAAAATATCTCCTACTATGCTTGTAGAAAGGGTGGGTAAATATGTATTACACTAATATGCAATCAGATTGATTTGGAACTTTTTAGGTGGTTTATTTGCTATCAACATGGCAACAAGTCTCTGATGGCATATTTCAGAGATCTATATTTGTTTCTGTGTTATTTTAACATCTTTTTCATGCTTTGAATAAAGATATAAAAGATATATGAAATTTATAAATGACAAAAATCTGGGAGAGATATCTAACATGCTGGTAGATGGAGTCAGCATCCAAGAGGATATTGAGAGACAAGCACTAGGTTGAATCTCATGATATGAAACTCAAACAGGATAAATGTAAAATCTTGTACTTGGGTATAAAAAGTCAGCTGTATAGGTGGAAGAATGGATAGACAGCAGTTCTCAAAAAGATCAGGAAATTTTAGTGGACTAAAATCTCAATACGAGTCAGTAATATGATGTGGCAGTTTAAAATGCTGATGTGATCTTGAGTTTTATTATAAGAGGCAAAAACTCTAAAAATAAAGAGGTTATAGTCCCACTGTACTCTGCCCTCATCCGACCTCATTTAAAGTACTATGTTCAGTTCTGAGCATCATGTTTTCAGAAGGACATTAATATACTCGAGTGTTCTCAGGAAGATAACTAGGATAATGAAGGGACCGGCATTCAGATGATATGAAAATTGAGTAAAGGAACTGAGTGTGTTGAGCTTAGAGAAAAGAACATGTAGAGGGTACATGATCTTTGCGAGATATTAGATTTTCTTCATAGGAGCTTGTAAGCAGAGACTGAAAGACCACTTATCAGGGTTGTTGTAGTGTTAGGCCTCTGAGATCTCCTCTGACTTTGCTAATTCTATCAAAAAACGGGCAAATTATACTCTTCCTACCTTAGTTCAGAAGGAAGTAAAAAATGTAATAGAGAAATACTTTCATCCTAAATGGAAACCAAATAGATTTTGGAGCTTAAAGTACTAAATTCTCCTGTAGATAGGAAATTGGTCCACATAGAATTATTTGCTCCTTAGAGATTCTGGGTAGCTCAAATTTCATTGTACATGCTTCATCTCTTTACCTTGTCCATATTCCTAACAAGTTTTATTAGTCCTTTTATCCCTGTCTCTTGCACATACATATTCTTTGATCATACCAGTCATTTTAACTATAATAATTGTATATACTAAAGTATTCTGAGATACTTTGACTGAATAGGAAGATGATCAAGACAGACTGATTTTCTTTTTCAAAATCTGGTCTTTTTTGATTTGTTTCTCTCCTTTTTCTGATGGGTTCACACAAATAAGTCTACTTCTAACAGAGAGAGCATAAGACTTTTTAAAAAATAATTTATTTTCCCCCAGTTACATGTAAAGACAGTTTTCAATATTCATTTTAACATTTTTTTTGAGTTCCAAATTTTTTCTCTCTCTTTCCCTCCCTGTAGACTCCCCTCCCTGAGACAGTAAACAACTTGATAGGGGTTATATGTGTTTAATCATGCAAAACATATTACCATATTGGTCAGGTTGCAAAAGAAGACACTGACCCAAAGGAAAAAAATACAGAAAGTGACAAATAGTATGCTCCAATCTGCATTCAGACTCCATCAGTTCCTTCTCTGAAGGTGGATAGCATTTTTCATCATGAGTTCTTTGTAATTATCTTGGATCATTGTATGTCTGAGAATAGCTAAAATGTTCACAGTTGATCACATACAGTATCACTGTTACTGTGTACAATGTTCGGGTTCTGCTCCCTTCATTTTGTTTCCGTTCAAATAAGTCTTTCCAAGTTTTTCTGAAATTCTCCTGCTTGTCATTTCTTATAGCATAATAATATTTCATCATAATCATATACTACAACTTAGAACATAGTCTTTCAAAGGAATATGACATTGATTCACAGGGCATTCTCAGAAACAGAGAAAAGGTAAAAGCAGCCGCTATTTAATAGGTGCTATACTATATTCCAGACACTATACTAATCACTGGGGATACAAAGAAAGGCCAAAATGCCTTCTGCCCTCAAAGAGCTCACATTCACAGGAGCAAGAGCGGAAATGTAAATAATGTAATAATATAAACACATATATATAGTTAGATGGCACAATGGATAGAATGCTAGACCTCAGGTTTAATTCTGACCTCAGACACTTATGGCTGTGTGACCCTGGGGAAGTCACTTAGTGATTAGCATAGTGCCTCCAGCTCTTAACATATTGCTTGTCGTATACTAGGTGCTTAATAAATGCTTATTGGATGACTGAGCTGACCTCTATCTATCTCTGCTTCCTCATCTTGTAGCAGGGATTTTAATAGCACCTACCTCTCAGGGTGATTGTGAAGATAAAATGGGATAATATTTGTAAGGTGCTCTGTAAACTTTAAAGTGCGATATAAATGCCAGTTATTATTACTGTCATTACTATTAGTGTTATTACTGTGTAGGTAACATTTATAGGTGCACCATCTAGCAGTATATTTACAGTGTAAATGCAAGGTTATCTCAGAGGGAAGACATGAAGGTGGGAAGGAGTAACATCCAAGGAACCAAGAAAGGCCTTCCGCAGAAGTGAGATTTGAGTTGTTTCCAGTGAAACCAGAGAAGAGACAAGGAGGCTGGGAGAAGGAGGGAGAGCTTTCCAAAAATGGGGACAGCCAGGAAAAAGCTACAGAGACTGGAGATGAAATGTCCCATGTGAGAAGCAGCAATTAGGCTTGTGTGGTTGACTCATAGAGTGAATGAGGGGAAAAACGGTGTACAAGACTGGAAAGATAGGAAGAGGCCAGGTTGTGAAAAATCTTAAAACACCAAAGGGATGAATTTATATTTGAATCCTGAAGGTGATAGGGAGCCGCTGGAATTTACTGAGTGTTGGGGGGAGAACAGGATTGGACTTGAGCTTTAGAAAAATCACTTTGTAGTAGAGTGGAGTAGGAGAGAGAGTGGAAGTAGCTCATACACACTTATTTCTTTCTATCCCATATCCTATCTATCTTATGGAAGGAGATGAGGCAGGTTACTTCTCCAAGTCCTGACATTAAGCAGCAAGTCCATGTTGAAACCGGGAATGGAACACAGGTGTAACTGGTTCCCAGACTCTGCTCCTGTCTGTAGCTGCTGGTGCTTCGACATCAGAATCTTATCTCTATGTGTCAAAGGCCACAAGCAGAGGGCTCGTGTGAATCCAGCAGGAGGCTCTATGGGGAAATGAGGCCAGCTGCCTTTGCCAGGAACCTAGAGGGAGATGCTTATTGTTGCCTGTAAGCCCCATCAGTCACATGGCCTAGCCAAGCAGTGCATGACAGGGCGCTTTGTGGATAATTAGCACTGGGGTCTGGTCAGCAGAAAGTACTCAGCTGTTAAAATCACAAAGGTGAAAAAAGGAAAGAGAATTTCTGTCATTTTCTTTGCTCCTTAGGGGGAAAAAGAAATTCCACAGAGAAACGGAATTAGGACAAGGAGAAAGACCACCAAGCGATAGTTCCCTTTGTGAGCCAAAAAAAGTACAGCTAAAATACAATGCTTGACTACGGGAAGAGAATGCTTTTGTCCATCACAGATGCTTCATGCATTTGTACATGGCCCATTTTTCTTCAGTTGAACACCCACGTCCTTCTGGTTTTATTTCAATTCTATACCTGAAAATTTTTTTATTTCCTGTTTTTGTTATTTTTTCCAGTACTTATAATTTACACAGGTATACACACTCTTTAGTGACTATGCTTTGCCCTCATGATATTTTTTATGCATTTTAAATTTGATTTAGAGAAACATGGAACTAGCTTTATGAATTTAAGTCAACCCTTTTGTATATTTCCTTACAACACTTTTCTTGGTTTGCATGCTTTCAAACTGGAGATCTCTAGGGCTGTGCGTGTGTTCTCAAATTCATTGCATTGTCATACCTGTTCTCTGTAATGGGGCTACTTCATGTTAATTATACAATTAATAAGCCAAAAGAAATCATTCCTACACATTGACATGCGATACATGCTTTTACTAGTCCATTTGGCTTAGGAGAGTGCAGATAAAATGAGACTGAGCAGATTTTTAAAGTTAAACTTCCTAGTCTTAAGATAGGCAGTGGCTTCTGCCTCGCTGTGTCAGCATCATTACTCCTGATTCAGAAAATGTCTTTGACAAGAGCTTCACAGGGAGCAAGTTATTAGAGACAAAGGTCTCCCTTCAGGCAATCCTGAAAAGAGGGACAAAAATGAAGGAAATAGAAAATATAAATGCAAATAAATTATATTTTGAACCAGCTGCCCTATGACCAGTTTTACATTGTTAAACACCAAACTCTATGATCTGGTACATAGAATGGTCATATGATTTAACAACCTAAGAAAGGATGTCCAACTGCTGGGTGCAGTTTTTCTCTTTGCTGTTTATATCATTTTTTTCATTTGCAAAGTGGCCCATTTCGACTCCTGATTATTCAAGTGCCTTCCTATTAAGAGAGGAATACTCTAATGTCCCATATTTTAGAGCCAAGGGAAGAAGGCACAGGAAAGTTTGATATCTGAAGGGCAGGGCTAGCTGTGGGAAAATCTTTGGAATCTTTCTGTCACTTACTGTGCGTAGATGGCTTTCCCTTCTTCCCTGGGATATCAGGTAGAAGTGCCAGAGCCAGAGAGGAATCTGACTGCAAGAAGAGCTCGAGAGAGACCAAAGAGCTCACTTTCTTTGGAGACTCCTGGTTAAGTGCTTCAGCCTCCCCATTCCTCTATCTGGATCACAGCATAAGGATCCTTTTCTTTGTATTTGTTGGAACAAGAGGCCATTTTAAATTGTGCTGGCCCTAACAAAATAGTGAGATAGATGGAATTGTCTTTTAATCCTAAACCCCTCCATTCTATGGGTGATTATGAAATCAAGTTTTTATATTTGTTAAAGGCACAGTGAAGGATACCAAGTTATACAAAGCATAGTCCTGCCCTTAAGGAACTGATTATTTAGCAAGAGAGACAAATAAGTATAAGGCAGAATAATTTCTAAAAGAGCAATGAAAAATGCTATGACAATCAATGAGAGGGATATCTCTTCTTTGACAAACACTGCCCTAACCACAAACACTCTGCTACCGTGCTCTCCTTTCGTCTTGCCAGAATTTGTAATCTGACATTTGCCATTTATAAGATTTCTTGGGACATTTGTATTTTAAACACTATTCAATCTGGGGAAAGAAAGGCATTTTCCTCAGTTAAGATAATTTTAGGCATCAGCTAGCTGATGAGAGACTATTTTGGGAAACTTCTTGGTAAACCAGAATTTGGCAATCCCTTCATGTAAAGATACATAGAAGGAAAGGACAAACTTGGTTATATTTTGTCCTAAATCCCCATGTTCAGAACCCAAATTCAGAGTCCTACTTTGGGGCTACATGTTTTCAGTTAACCTCTCATTCAGCCAGAGAAAAGAGAGGAGAAAAAAAAGAAACGAGAAAGTTATGGGACCAATTCTTTTTAAGTGTATCAAATTTGTACATATTAAGTCCAAAAGGAAGAGACTCCTTAAAGTCAAGGTTTTCCAGATACTTCTGTTTGCATATACCATCCTGCTGATTGTATTGGGCTAATTGCTGAATCACATTTTGGCTGTGAATTTAGAATATTGGTATTTCTTTTTGAAAAATCAAAGTTGTAGGTGATCCATAGGTAATTGATTAGTTATATAGTAAATGTAATTGGGCCATGGCATATTACCAACTATGACTTCACTTCAAGATGAATAAAAAGCATTATCAAGGGCCTGTGTGGTCAGAAAGGAAAATGAGTTGGTCATGTAAGACAGAGGGATAAAATATGGCTAAATCAAGTGCTATGTTGATATCTACGAAATATTTGAAAAAATATTTTAAAAACCAAATGAAAGAGTCCACCATTTTGAGTAGATCATCTATGAATATTTCACAGAAAATACGGATCGCTGTAAAACATATATGTTGTAGAGGATATTTCTGGGTTGTAATAGAAATCTAGTGAAAAGAACATTGGATTTCAAAATAGAAGACTTTGGTTAGAATCCTGATTTTGTCACTTAACATCTCTGGGTCACTGGGAAAGTTTCCTTACCTCTTGGGTTTTCTTTTTCCAAATATTGCCCAATTAAATCATTTCTACGAACTTTTTTAGGTCTAAATACCATGGTTTTCTGTGATTCTTGACATCTCATCCATTTTTGGAATTCCTTCACTGTGATTCCTGGAATAAATCCAATCCTACTTATTCAGGAGCTGAAGAATCTAGGAATATGGTAAAGATTGTAGGCTCACCCATTGAGAGCACAAATGATCTGGCATGAGTAAATGAGGGAGCCATAACGAGGCTACTCATTCTCTGGGATTCACATCTATGCTGATGCCACTGAACCTTGCTTGAATTAAATGAGTTTAAGCTAAACACCATATTTATTAATAAATCTTCATTTGAATGCTAATTTTTTTTTTTTATCAGACCTAGCCTTCAGTAAGAGAATACCAACAGGAAGTTTGCCACAATTTGTCATGACAACTGGTCACAAAGAATTTTTTAAAAAGTCAGAGAACTGAGGATTTCCTTTTCAGTAAGGTGAGAGGACAAGTGAGACTTTGCAGGGACCTGCATAAAACACGTGATGTTTGTGCTTTGGCTTTGGCAAAAGAACAGTTGAGAATTTACAAAGCAAAGGTTGGCCTTCAGCCTAGAGAATGTAAGAGAAATGAAGGTCTCTCCACTCTCTAGATTACTGTGATGATTAAAAAGGTTCAAGAGACATAGTTTCTGGGTAATTTAATCATTTTATTAATAAGACCAGCACATTATTAATTACATGGGTGGTCATTTGGCTGTCTCTCCTAGACCAAAGACAATCATGGCATCAGGCTCATAGTTCATATTTCCTTCAAAGAATAGGTATTCCTAAATGATGGCAATAAACCCTGATTGGATAACACAGTGGAAGGGGAGCTATATTTAAAAAGGAAGGGCTGAGAGTAACATCACATCAGCCTTGGACAAAGGAGATATCTCTATACTCAGACCACCCCCAGCCTTGGGCTATCTCTTCAAAGAATGTATACTCCAGCCAAACCTGAGCAGAACACAGCAGTTTCCATTAGGATGGGGTCCTGAACAAAAAGTTAGTCCAGTCTCATTATCATCAGTGTGCTTCAAGAGACTGAACTTTTAAAATCCACATTTTGAAAGAAAGGGAGAGCTCTGGATCTTCCCAAGATATTGGTTATTAATAATTATTTCTCTCATTACCTAGGCAAACTATTGCTTAGAAAGATGGAATAAGTGCTTCAAAGCAGAACTAAAGACTATGTGTTTATTATCTGGGTATCTCCTTCAGGATTTGTCAGTCTCTTGCTTTATGATTTTTGCTTTATAGAGTCGGTGTGCATTGCAGAGTCAAGAGCCATTGGTCTGAATTCAATTTTAGACAAATTAGTTATGCAAAACAGCTTTTTTTTAAAGCATCTTTTTTTGACAGCTATGTGGCCTAGTAGATAGTGTTTGACTTGGAATCAAGAGTTCAAATTCTACTTTAGACATTTATTACCTGTGTCACCTTGAGCAAATCACTGTCTTTCAACCTCAGTTTCCTCAGTAATATGAATACTAATGCACTTGTCCCACAGGTTTGACACATGGACAGTGCTTTCTATATGAATACTACTATCATTATTATTATTTACCTGTAAAATGGGGATATCCAAACTTGTGCTATCTCACAGGATTGTTGTGGGGAAATGCAGATTTACAAACTTTAAAGAATTAAATAAACGTGAGTTACTATTATTGCAGCCACATAACAGGGTGTCTAGTAAGTGACTGTTAAGTGGATTCATCTTTTAACTCTACAGTTTACTTCCCCTCCTCACCTCATCCCACACTTCTTTATAATCAGGAATAATAGTGCTTTTGCTCCCTATTCCACTATGTTTCCTAATAGTTGTTTGTGATAATGACTTAAAAACCAAATAAATTAAAGTCCCCTAAACTTTGTCCTCCACCTACTTTTCTAGTTTTAGCTTCTACTTCTCCCTTACATAAGCCCTACCCTCTGGTCAATGTAGTCCTTCCCCAAACACAGTACACATGTTATTAATACTACAACTGTGCTCATTTGGGGCGAGGTAATGCCCATTCAGTGAACAGGTCTGCTTAGAAAGTAGTCAGGGAATGGCCTTTTTAATAAGGCAAAGAAAAATAACTACGTCAGCCTGGGAGGGAAATAGCAACAGTTACTATTGATAATCACTCTTAAGCCAGGAGGGTCCAGAAAACAGCTAGGAAGGGAAGGGAAGGAAAGGGAAGGGAAGGGAATCTCTGGCCCAACAAACTTACTTTCCTTTGGATAGAAGGAATGGGAGAGGAAGACAGACAGGAGAGGAGGAGCTGAGTTGCCTAGTTAACTGGTTCACCCTAAGTGAGTACTGAATAGGCCTTGGCCTAAAAGGCCCAAGTTCTCCCATTGCATCTTGGGCCATCTCCAGTCATCCTGATGAATATCTGGTCACTGGATCCAGATGGCCCCAGAGGACAAGTGAGACTGGGGACCTTGCACAGCCCTCCCAAGTCAAGTACAGGTCATGTCATCATTTCTCTGATGACATGGTCTTCTTCGGCAATGAAGAACAAACAAAACAACCTTTGCTTATGCTGTTCCTTCTACTTGAAATGTGCTCCTTTCATCTCTGCTAATTTGAAGGTGCAGCAAGGGCTGAGGGCCTCACTGAGGTAAATCATTTAAATGACATCAGGACATCTTGGGTATTGTAGTTAGGTGACCTGACTCCCCTGAAATGAAGTGCAATGAGGTCAAGAGCTATGCATTTCCCCTGGAGAGGACAGTGTAGCCATCCATCACAGACAGACTGGATGGTAGCATCCAGAGTTGAAGAAATATTTGAGCTGTAGTGGATTTTGTCCCTTCAGGGAAGAAATCAAGAGACCAAGGGTGTGGCTTCTTTCTCTTTTCCTTTCATTCTTCCTGAGATTTATTTATGCTTATCTTTCACAGTTGTTATGGTATTTCTTCTATAAGATTAACTCACTTAAACTAAAAGGACTTCCTTCTTCATTGATTTGCTGAGTATCATAAAAAAAATTAATTGGAGTATGCACTGGAGTAACTTTGAAGGGCTTACTTATTTCACAAATTAAATGTTACTAGAGTCTGGAGTTTGGATTTAGGAGGTTAGATGACATGGGAGAGGGGTGGTTTTTGAGCTGAAGTTTAGGTTTTTTTAAAAAAAAAATTATGAATGATCCTATAACAACTCTCCAAAGCAAAATTTTAAAACCTGAATGTAGACTAATTTAGATTTTTACTAGCTGAATAAGTCAAATAGAGCCATAGAAACTTTGAGGGTACTGGAGGACAAACTCTCACCTTTTATCTGAATGAAGTGAAGTGACAGGAAGTTAGAAGGGCTAGAGGAGAAAGTCTTGCCACTTACACATAGTCAGAGAGCTCTCCACTGGACCTCTTTCTGATTGGGAGGAAAAAGTGAGAACACTGATGCCTTGTACTCCATAGTGCCAACTAAAGTTACAGCAATCTCATCTATCCTTTGAAGCCTGTTCAAATGATATCACTTCCATAACATTTTCCCTGAACACCCAAATGTGAAATATTGTCTTACTTGAATACCTGTAAGATTTTGTTTGCACCATTCTCATTGAAATTAGGAATACTATTTTGCATGCATATCATCTCTTCCTAAGGAAGGGAGATATGATATGTATGCTTCTCTAGGGGCAAAAACTATTTCTTTTTATCTTTCAAGGTACCTTGAACAGTGCCTTGCATAATCGGTACTCAGTAAACTTTTAATGAAAGGAACACAAGGAAGGAGAGGAGGGGAGGAAATTAAAAGGCATATTTGTATTCAGAACCTCAGTCTCCACTTCTGGGAATGGGTAATATATTGCAGGGTGTTGTAATACATTTAAGAATATATTACATTTGTTTAGGAACATATGAAAAAACAACTTTAAGATTTGAATAGAAGATGGTAAAGAAAGGCAAAGTACAACTTCTTTAGTGGGAGAAGAGAATATTAATAAAGAAATTATCATGAGACAGTGAGCTATCACTTAACTTTCCTTTTTTTTTCCTAAGGAGGCCACTATTAATAATTTCTTGCTATTCTGAGCATGCATTTGTGCTGCTGCAGATCTCTGTACTTTGTCAGTTTATGCTATTACTTGGTGTGAAATTGACAAGTAGCGATGGTGGGAAATTGACAGAATGAGGCACAGGGATGGCGGCTGCTGCTAGCAGTTGGCTTGCTCATTGTCTGGGTGGGGGCGGGGAATCAGAGCATCCTTACTCATGTATTTAACTTAACTTTAAGATATTCTCAACGTTATGAAATTGTTCTTTGGACTGAAAGTACCTTAGAGATGATCTCATCTGTTCTTTCCTCCCCTCTCCCATCCCTCCACTTCCTCCACCTGTGTGTTACAGTAGAAAAGAACCAAGTCATTCAACTACTTTGGACCTTGATTTCCTCATCTGTAAGATGAGGAGGTTGAACTAAATAATGTATAAAGTTTCTTCCAGTTCAAAATCTTATAACTTCCCCAGGGAGGCAGCGTGCTAAAGAGCAGTGGTCCAAGGTGAGAGTGCCTGGATTCATATACCACCTCTCATGCTTATTACTTGTGTGATCTTGAGCAAGGTACTTAAACTCCCTGGGCCTCAGTTTCCTCTTTTTTAAAATGAGGAGTTTAGGCTAGATGGGCTCTGAGGCCCCTTTTAAATTTAGATCTATGATCTTATGATCCTAGGATCCATTCTCTGACTTCTTATCTACTGTCACTCCTCTAGCCTCATTCTAGCCCAGTTTTAAGGCCGTATTATACTGAAAGCCAGAGCGATAATGAAGATGAGGCATGTGAAATAAATTCTTCAGGTGTGCAAAACTCAGAGGCACACACATATCATCCCACAGATACATACACATGTGTCTACATATATAATAGGCATGCCTACATATTATCTCTATATATATATATCTATGTAAAATATACACATATGCCTACTCTCCTAAGCATGACATAATATTAGGATGGGAGAACAATTTTATATTCTTGCCTCAGGCACAAAATTAGCTAGTTACCATGCCACTAGAAACATCCTGTAGTTGTCTAACCTAGCCTTAAAACTCTCAGGGGGATATTTCCCTAATCTTTCTCAGGCATTTATTTTGATATTTCCTATCTATACAGGTTAGGGAAAAAGTTCCTAGGGGGCTTATGGATAAGAAAATATTCCTTTACAGGTGAGTGAAAGAATCTCAGGAGATGATTATCAAGCTCCAGCACACCCCAGCTTTTCTGTACTCTTCCAGGGTCTTTGCCAATCCTGAAAATTCAGATTTATCAGGAATTTTGCCCAATTGCTTCTGCTTCAGAAGATTTTTCCTGCTCTAATGCTTTACCCTTGTAGATGACCTTCAGATCTGACATAGAGCTCATACTGGGCAATTCGTCCTTCTCAAATCTAACAAATCTGTTTTGAAAAGAAGAATGTCTAGCATATAAATAAGTATATGTGTGTTTTTATATCTAGAGGCACAAATTTCTATGGCTTCATATACATATACGTACACACATACATGCATGCATACATGTATAAACAGTGAGGGTAACAGTAAGTATGAGAATCATTTGATAAACTAGATATCTGGTCTTTGGGGGAAGATGAAGGCAGGTGATGTCAGAGAGAGCTACTTAACAATATGAACTGTCCAAGAATGAAATGTGCTGCTTCAGGAGGTACTGAATGCTCCTTCAATAAAGGTCTTAAAGTAGAGACTAGAGACTACTTTTCAGGGATATTATATAGAGATGATTTCTCTTTCAATATGGGTGGTACTGGATGACCTCTCAGCTTCTTTCCAACTCTTGGGATTCTGCAAATTCTGTGAATAAACAAACACACATATATGTATGAATATAATACATTTATGTTTTAATCCTTTTTCTGATTCCCTTTCTATGGACCATTTCATTCCTTATCACCAACCTATATAAAACATATGTGTATACTCCAAAAACAGCCACTCACTCAGAATAAGTAAAAGATTTATTCTGGTCTGGTGATAAGGAACGGTGCCTAAAGGATGATCTGATAGACTATTCTAAAAAATCATTAAATTGTCAGCTTTGCAGAGACCTTAAAGCTTTTCCCTTGAATTATAAGTGAGCAGATTTGACCCTCTGAAGTCTCCAAGGATATTGACCTAGAGAAAATCTAAGGGGAATGACTAGCTATAGAACCCTGGTGCTATGGGATCCTCTCAAGGCTGTCCAGTCTGCTTTTTCAATATTTTCTGTCAATGGAAAATCCAGGGTACTTGGTTTTTAAGAAAAGGAAAAGAGAAAGAGGAGAGGAGCACCCAGGGCACTATTTTAATTTTTAATCAACCAACTTATATTTGACTAATATTTTCCCAGGGAGGGTTTCAGTTGGATGTTAAAGGATGATTTGGATCCAGAGAATTGTGACATTACAGAGAGGAGGTAAAAGAATAAGCATTTCTATAGCACCTATTAAGTGCCAGGTACTTTAAAATATTTCATTGGAGACTCACAACAATACTGCAAAGTAGGTGCTATTTTAATCCACATTTTACAGTTGAGGAAATTGAGGCAAATAGAGGTTATGTGACCTATTCAGTGTCGCACAGCTAGTAAGTGTCTGAGGCCAGGTTTGAACTCAGGTGTTGCTGACTGAAGGCACAGTGCTCTATCCATTATGTCACTTAGCTGCCTACAAAAAAATGGCTTGACCGGAAGGTCTGGCGGTCTTAATAAAAAAGGGATATTCATGGGGAAATGTGAAGACTATTGTGCCTGCATTAGAAAGATTATTCATTCTGGAGAGTGGAATGTAGAAGAATTAAGTTAGTGGTTGATTAGATTCAAGATCTAGATATTTTAAATATTAAACAGAAATATGCAAAGTAATATTTACATTTCATCTTTCAAGCCATTGCTGTGACACAAACTTCACTACTCACCATGGATAATTGACTCTTTTTATTGGGTTTGCTTTTTAAAGGCAGCTGTTTTTATAATGGCCAGCATGCAAAATGAATGTGGGGTCATTTCATGTAATAATACCACGAAAAGAAAATTAACATCTTCTCTTTCTTTTCTTCCTCTGCATTTACATTCTCTTCATTCTCTTTCTTCTCCTTTTCTTCCTCCTTCTTTGGTTTCTATTTTCTCAGGTGGCTTCCTTTTATGTCCCAGGGCATAATTCACTCAGAAATAGAACTTTATCCTCAAGGTAAGTATGGTAATGGGGAGCACAGAATTGTGTTGTCATCATCAATGTACAAAAAATATCACCCTATTCACCACTGGATTTCTGTTTGATAGAGTATAACATTTTTATTCAATTTTATTCAATTCAACAAGAATTTCCTAAGTTCCTACTAAGTGCCAGTTTAGGTACCAGCATGGGAGACACAAGGTTATGAAGGGAACAGTTTGCCTTTAAGAAGCTTAAATTTTGCTGGGGAAATAAAACATGTAAGCAGATAAGTGAATAATTTCTACCTACCTACATACATATATATGTACACATACATATAATATACACATATATGTATATATACATATATGATTTTTCCAAAAATTTTACACATGCACACATATGCATGTGTATATAACACATAAATACATTTTTGTTGTTTAGTCATTTCAGTCATGCTCAGCTCATTTTACAGATGAAAAACTGAGGTAAAAAGGGTTAAGTGACTTACCCAGTATCACATAGCTGGTAAGTTTATGAGGCCAGATTTGAACCCAGATCTTCTGGACTCTAGACCTGGCACTCTATCCACTGTGCCACCTAGCAGCCCATACACACACACACACACACACACACACACACACACACACACACACACACATAAACACTCCTACCCACCCATTTATACCTATATCCTTGTGCATGTACAAGATGCACATATGAGTATATGAATGCACATGCAATACATGTATACATTGTATTGCATGAGAGCAATCTATACATGGAACAAACTTATGTATACACACACATATGGATATGAATGTATATATAAACATGTGTATGTATATATGAACACACATGTGCATATCACGCACATATATTCACACACATATACATACATGTATGTATGTATGTATGTGTGTATGTATGTATGCATGTATATGTACACACATATCCCTGGAAGAAAAGTGAGTTTTCTAACAGCACATTTTTTCATACCTCATGTGTCTTTTGATCTATGCTTCCTCATTCCCTATCCCCTGCTTACTCTTCACTCTTCACAATCCTCAAGCTTTAAGCCAAGATTACAATGATAATATCACGTAGTTACCTTCCCTGCTTAAAAACCCAAAACAAACAAACAAAAGAAATCCTGGGGAGATTTTCTGATTTTCCACGGGCATATACCATATTGTCACCCATTTACTCATTTGAAAAAAATGATGCAGAGTTTTCCAGGGAGGATGGAGTAGAGATTATGAACCAGTTATCCCCTACTGCAGATGTTTAGAGAAATTCTAGGGGATGGTGTCTGATAGTCACACAGTTTCAGTTCCATTTAGTATCTACCTTTAAAACTCTACAGCCTTTAAGGAGTTAAACTCGCATGCTTTCCCCCCTCCCCACTTATAATGTCATAAGACAGGTCTATTATTAACTGCACTTCACTTTTATGTTTGCAGAAATGCAAATAAACCATCAGGCTAAAACGCAAGAGGAAGCAAATGGTAAATGTTGTTGCTGCTTTTCGTCTTTTAATCATCTGAAAGAGTCTATTTCTGTTCTAAGATTACCTGCCTTGCACATTTTTCTGGTCTATTCTTCCTCACTTTAAAAATATTGATTGAAAATACTTAAAATGAATACAGCAATGAACATTAAACTGCAATTTGATAGAAGAAGAAAATCACGTGAACATTTTGTTTTCCTATAGATGCTTTTTTTTTTGCTCTTTTCCCGCTTCTGCACTTTTAAATATCTTGGGAAATTATCATTTGCCTAATAATTAATTTCTACGAATTTATCTTGCTTTTACTTCATTTGACTAAATGTGCATATTGGCTTCAGAGCTTTCTGTTTAAGGCCATTGGTGATTATCTTTTTTTCTATAGCTTTCACTTTTCAAGCCAGTGCGCAATTGTTTTAAATCCATCTTTGCATTTTGATATTAATATTGACTTCAATGACATGCAGAAGTATCTTAGTTAACAAACTTGCTGCTGTCACAAATACTTTCAAGTTGAACAATAATTTGGAAATCACCAGGAGAGAGAAAATAGCCTTCAGGATCTCCAGTGAGACTCAACCACTTCATTCAGTTTCTATCCCCATGACAAATAACTAATTATATCATTTGTATTTAGTTATATTATAAATTAAATTCCAGCCAGCACTGTACCTTCACATTTTTGTTTTGAACAACAGAAAAGGGAGAGGAGGATCCACTACTTTAATTGCCTTTCTCGGAAGACCAGGTCAGGCCAGTTTTCAGATTTTTCATATAAACACAAATATGCAAGTGCTGTTATTCCAGGAAGCCCAAATATGCTTGTGCTTGAGCAAAGAAAGAGACACAAAAGTTCAGCTTCCATATTGACCAAGAGATGACCTGCGGGTTCATTAAATATCATAAAATGTACTAAGGTGCTAGAATTATACTCTCAACAAGAAAAAAAAGTATCTTAATTATCAAACATGAGAAAAGTGTGTGATTAGTGTAGGATATGCAAGTAGGGTTTATATTTACAGATTTAAAAAAATTCTTGGAGAAAGATTTGAATCTAGGGTAACATTGCTGATAACAATTGAAGTAATATAGATTATTTACCTAGGATTTTACTCACCATACGTCAAATGTAATTATTGCAACAAACTATTCTATAATATATATTTTTAAACTAACAAGATCTAGAATTATGCCAAATGGAACAAAAATAGATGGGCATTTCATCATTCTTTGGGATATAAATCCACCAAATTCAGCAGACCATGGAATGATTAGCTTTTTTGTAATTCTATGAGTGAGCTATTCCAATATGAAAGGGATACTCAACAGTGTTAGAATACTCTAGTTCCTTCCTCCTTACTTGCCCTAAGCTATTCACTGGTTTTTATTTCAATTCAGAGTAATCATAACTCTTCAATTTTCCAGAACCAAAGAGGGGGATTCCACAACCTTCCTTCCATGCTTCTGGTGCATTCCAGACTAACTTAACTCTTACAATTAGGACATCTTTAGAAGTTCATCCAAATACCTCTTTCAGAAAACATTTTAAACATGTTCCTTTTGTCCTATTTTCAGGAGACACAGAATAGCTGCTTCTGCTGCTCATTATGTTTTGACTCATTACATTCTTTTTCTATCATTTTACCAGCAAAATAAACTGACTTCCTTTTGTCTTACACTCCCTGGACCATCTCCAACTTCTCTAGATCTTCCTGGAATTGGTCCCCAAGATGAGCACAGTACTATAATAAAGATCTAAGAAGAGAGAAAAGATTAACGAATAGTTATGCAAACATTCTGCTAGTCAGTGTATGTATTTAAGCTTATACTATTACCCAGGCACAATGGTTCAGTCACACTTTTGGAGCATCTACTATACACAAACTATCATAATAGGTTTGGCATTATATATGTACATATCTAAAGTAATTACATTTCACTTCTACTATTGGTTGAGGAAATAAAAATCTTTGGTTTTCCATGTTTTAGCATAACTATTAAAATACAATCTGTTTTTACAGATTATTTGGAATTATCTATTACCCATAGACAATATCAGACTGGATATATACTGTAATGTAGCCATGACTTATAGCATATTTTTGAGGATATGGTAGGAATTTTGAGGTCAGAAACTTTAGAACACATTCATATATAGTCTATACTCCAGATTTCCTTGTGTATATTATCTCTTTAGTGGATAATATGAATACCTGAAGGGTTTGTGATTTTTTGTCAATATGGAGAACTCCCTGAGACAACACTGATTATATTTCATTTAAGAGTTAATAGATAAGTCCTAAAGAGTTGTCTGAAGAATATGAAATGATTTGTCCAGATTCACACAGTAAGTGAATATTTGAGGTGGGCTTTGGGCCTGGGTCTTTCCCATTTTTTGCCCAGCTTTTTATCTGTTGTGTAATGTAACATTTGAGCATTGTATGTTGTTTATTTTTAACACTACCTCTGTCTGTTTCCCCATATGTTCCTGGCATGCCTCTTCCATTCTATAAAGTCAGTGTGTGCTCAGAAATTTGAACAAAAACTACCCATAGCTGATGTTAAACATAGTTTAGGAATGTAAAATTTGCTTCATAGTCCTATCATGCATGCAAGAGAAAATGCTTATTAAATTCAAGTCAACAAATATTTGGCTACAAAAAAAGCATTTAATTTGGTAGAACAAAATTTATCCTTAAAGGCTTTCCTCCAAAGTGTTTCCTATTTATATATAAAAATCATATAAGACTCCCTGATAGAAACAATAACAGAAATGACTTTCTTCTGAGATTCTCTGATAATTAATGTTCTAAATAAGGCATAAAACAGGGAGACTTGCTTGCCCAAAGGTGTTTGCAGCTGCCATGGAGGACATTCAGTGCAGACTCTAAATGGAAGAGGAATTCCCTATATATGATGATGAGGTCCTGTCTAGATGCTTCTGCTTGCAGATGGCTTTGTGATAACTGCATCAAGCCCTGGAACGTGGAGGAGCATCCCAAATGAGATTGGGGTTCAGATTACCAATCCATACAGGAAAAACTAAGTGGCTGAAGAATATCTATTGCCCAAACTGTGATATACAGTCAGTGAACAAGCCAAGTCAACAAGTATTTATTAGGGCCATACTATGTGCTAGGGAGGGATTGTGCTAGGGCCAGGGATACCAAAAAGACAAAACCAGTTCATTTTGAAGGAGCTCATATTCTAATGGAGAAGACAACTTACAAAAAAATGATGTACATACAAGATATATACAGAGTAAGTTAGAGGGAATCTCAGAAGAAAAGCATTGAGGTAACCATGAACGGTTTCTTGCAGAAAGTGGGATATTAGTTGAGACTTGAAGGAACCCAGGAGGCAAATACAAGTGAGAAGAACATTCTAGGAATGGGAGACATCTAGTGAAAAGTCATGGAGTTAGGAGATGAAATATCTATCATGTGTGAGGAACAGTGAGGAGGCCTATGTCAAGAGTACATATAGGGGAGTAAGGTGTAAGAAGACTGGAAAGGCAGAAAGGGTGTGTGTGTGTGTGTGTGTGTGTGTGTGTCTGTGTGTGTGTGTGTGTGTGTGTGTGTGTTATGAAAAGCTTTATAAGCCAAAGAGAGGGTTTGGGAGCCACTGGAGTTTATTAATTAGGGGGGTATAGGTGTGTGAAATGATCAGATTTGTGATTTAGAAAGATCAGTTTTACTGCAGAGTAAGTGGATGATACACTGGCATGGGAAAAGACTTGAGACCAGGACGATCAACCAGAAGGCTATTGCAATAATTACATGGACATTCCATGCACATAGTCTTGATATCAATACAAATATCGTGATAGACCCTGTCAATGGACAGTGATCCAGACCCAGAACTGAATAAGAGGAACAGAACAGGCTCTGTATTTGTGAATCTGAATAATGCTTTCAAGGACCACAAGCTTCTCCCTGAAACAATTCCCAATCTTTTTAACACCAATAGTCTTCTGATGATTCTATATGACTAAAATCATGATATTGCAGTCTCCTCAGAATCAAACTTGTGGATCACCCAAAGGGAAGTGGAGAGAAGCACAGTGGGTATAAATAAGCTACAGAAGTTTGCCAATGAAAAATTGAAGAAGCTGAATTAAAGATTTAACAAAGGTGATCCATGGAAAGGAATTGGACCCATAATATAGCACAAGTATAGGATAGACATCCTGCATCTTTCAGTGTGCCAATGTAATGTTAAAAGACCAAGAGGAAAAGTCCTGGCTATTGGGCTACTGCTCTGTGGAGAATTTATGGAAGCACTCATGATGAGAAGTCATTGATGGGTTGCAATTTGCACCCATCTCAATGAAAAGAATGAATGATTCATTGACCAATAAAGATCCTATTTGGTTTAACATGCAAATGAATTTGAGATAGACCAAAAGGTGAGCTAAAGAGGCAATATCATTTGTGTTCCACCCACCTAGTTTTCCTTGTCTTTATTGTATATATCAATCAACAGCCAAGTCTGAAGGCCTTGGTACTCTATTTTGTCAAGCAAGAAAAAAAAAAAAAAGAAAAAACCAAATATCTCAGGCACCCTGAATTCCTCCCCTTAACATCCCCTTCAAAAAAAGAATTTGTAGTCCCAGCATATTATCTGGGGTACACATGAACACCTTTGAGCACGCATTATAAGCAAACTAAATGGATAGATAATATCCAACTATGTATTAAAATGTATATACAGATCCATGATATACAGTGCTCACACTAGAACTTCTCGCATCTAGCATTATTACATGTAATTAATATAATTCATATAGCATGAGTTTTTAAAAATCTTTGTGTCTCTCCCTAAGCACAGTGTTTTGCATAAAGATGATGAATGATTGAATAGAAAAAAAATCATTAAGGGCTTACTATATGACTACACTGTTTTAAGTGCTAAGGATAATACAGGAATTTACATTCTATTAAGTCCAGAACCACCTTCCCCTTTTTGTGTTATTTCCCCATTACAGTGGAATTTCCTTAAGGGAAGGGTCTTTTCTTACTTTTGTATTTATATCCTTAGCACTTAGCACAGTACTTGGCACAGACTAAGCATTTGATGAATAATCTTTCATTCATCTATTAATGAGTATTTAATGAATATATAAATATGAGTTATGTATCTTTCTAATTGAGGGTAATTCTTGTCTTGGTAATATTTAGGTCTGACAGAACTGGAAGTCAGGTAGCAATTAGATTGGGCAGAAAAGGGACTAGGGATCCAAAAAGCTCTGCAGGGTTGGAAAAAGTTCAGGAATTGATTATTTCAGGAATAAGCACATGAATAGGTTCAAAATCAGAGACTGGCCCATCGGGAAAAAGGATAGGTAGAACATGAATATCTTTAGCAAAAATCCAAATTTAGTTCTAAATAGGTTATATATTCAAGATAGGTGAGGGTAGGCAATTAGTGGAAGTCCCAGTAGTAGTTACTGCAGCATTTTGACAAACATTTGGTATCAAGGAGATCTGCTAGCAGGTGTCATTCAATCTCCCTGGCTTGACTGGAAAACTTGAGATTTAAGGCTCCATGCTGGGAGCAAAACTCTGTTCCCCATTTCTTTAGTAAAACCATATTCTTTTTTAAATAGTATTTTTATTTTTTTCCAATTACATGTCAAGACAATTTTTAGCATTCATTTTTACAAGATTTTGAGTTCCAAATTCTTCTCCCTCCTTCCCTTCCCTCTTCCTAAAATGGTAGGCAATTTGATAAAGGTTATACATGTGCTATCATGTAAAACATATTTCCATATTAGTCATAGTTGTGAAAGAAGAAATAGATCAAAAAAGGAAAAAAACCCAGAAAAGAATAAAGTAAGAGAAAAATATGCTTCAATCTACATTCAGAGTCTATCAGTTCTTGATCTGGATGTGGATACCATTTTCCTTTGTGAGTCCTTTGTATTTGTCTTGGATCATTGTGTTGCTGAGAAGAACTGAGTTATTCATAGGTGATCATCACACAATATTGCTGATACTGTGTACAATGCTTTCCTAGTTCTGCTAATTTTAGTTGGATCAGTTTGTACAAATCTTCCAAGTTTTTCTGAAATCTTCCTGTTCATCATTTCATATTGCACAGTAGTATTTTATTACATTCATGTACCACAGCTTCTTCAGCCATTCTCCAAATAATGGACATCCCTTCAGTTTCCAATATTTTGCTACCATGAAAAGGGCGGCTATAAATATTTTTGCACATGTAAGTCTTTTCCCCTTTTTTTATGATCAATTTGGGATATAGCTCTAGTAGTGGTATTGCTGGATCAAAAGGTACGCACAGTTTGGTTCCTCTTTGGTCATAGTTCCAAATGGCTCTCCAGAGTGGTTGGATCATTTCACAACTCCAACAACAGTGCATTAGTATCCCAATTTTATGTCATCCTCTCCAACATTTATCATTTTCCTTTTTTGTCATATTAGCCAATTTGATAGGTATGAGGTGGTACCTTGGAGTTGTTCTAATGTGCATTTCTCTAATTAAAAAGTGATTTAGAGGACTTCCTCAAATGCCTATAAATAGCTTTGATTTCTTCATCTGAAAACTGCCTGTTCATATGCTTTGACCATTTATCAACTGGGGAATGGCTTGTATTCTTATAAATTTGTCTTGGTTCTCTATGTATTTGAGAAATGAGGTCTTTGCCAGAGACACTTGTTGTGAAGATAGTTTCTCAGCTTTCTGCTTTCCTTGTAATATTAGTCACATTGGTTTTGTTTGTGCAAAAGTTTTAAATTTAATATAATAAAAATTATGTATTTTTCATTTCGTAATGCTCTCTATCACTTGTAACTCACTTAGCTTCTTTAAGAATTCAGATTCTCTACCACTTGGTACATATGTGTTTAATACGATATTACTTCATTATCTTCCTTATCTGTTTTAATTAGGTCTATTTTTGTTTTTGCTTTGTCTGAGATTGGGATTGCTACCCCTGCTTTTCATTTATTTACTTTTTGCTTCAGCTAAAGCATGATAGATTATGTTACAGCCCCTTACCTTTACTCTCTCTGTGTTGCTATGCTTCAAGTGTATTTCTTTCAAACAATATATTGTAGGACTCTGGTTTTTGATCCACTCTGCTACCCACTTCTATTTTATAGGAGAGTTCATCCCATTAATATTCACAATTATTACTGTGTATTTCCCTCCATCCTATTTTTCCTCCTGTTTGTCCTATCTCCTTTCACCCTTTCTCTCCAGTGTTTTGCTTCTGTCTACCACCTTTCCCTGGTCTGTCATCTCTTCTGTCAATCCTCTTTATCCCACTTTACTTAATCTCTTTTCCTACTTTCCTGTCAGATAAGATGGATTTCTGTATTCAACTGATTGTGTATATTATTCCCTCTTTGAGCCAATGCTGATGAAAGTAAGGTTCAAGTGATTCTCATTGACCAACCCCCTCATCTTTCCCTACATTGTAACAGGATTTTTGCACCTTTTCATGTGAAATAATTTACCCCATTCCACCTCTTCCTTCCTTCTGTACCCAGTGTACTGCTCTTTCTCACTCCTAAATTATTTTTTGTCATTCCCTCAACTTCACATTCTACCCATACTCTCTATGTCTATTCCTACCAGCTGTAGTGTTAATGGCACATTTTTTAAGAATTACAGGTATCATCTTCCTATGAAAGGATACAAACAGTTTAGCTTCATTGAATTTCTTATGCTTTCTTTTCTTTACTTACCTTTTTTAGCCTTCTCTTGGTCTTGCTGTTGGAGATAATTTTTTTTGTTGTTCAGTTTTGGTATTCTCCTTATGAAAGCCTGAAATCCTTCTGTTTCATTCATCTATATTCATATACATATATATATATATATATTTTTTTTCCCTTGAAGTATTATGCTTCATTTTGCCAGGTAGGTGATTCTTGGTTATAGTCTAACTCCTTTGTTTTCTGGAATATCATGTTCCATTACCTCTGATCCTTTAATGTTGTCGCTGCTAAGTCTTGTGTAATTCTAATTGTGACTCCCTAGTAATTTAACTGTTTCTTTCTGACTACTTGTAGTATTTTTTTCTTTGATCTGATAGTTATGAAATTTGATTACAATGTTCATGGAGTTTTTATTTTGGGATCTCCTTCCTGTCATGATTGGTAGATGCTTTCAATGCCTATTTTGCCT
Organism: Notamacropus eugenii; assembly: GCF_028372415.1. NCBI lineage: Eukaryota > Metazoa > Chordata > Mammalia > Diprotodontia > Macropodidae > Notamacropus > Notamacropus eugenii. The sequence continues at coordinate 272,769,608 of NC_092875.1, forward strand.
TCTGCTTCCAGGATATCAAAGTAGTTTTCCCTGATAATTTCTTGAAATTATGTCCAGGTCCTTCTTTTGATTATGGCTTTCAAGTAGTCTGATGATTCTGATGTTGTCTTTCCTGGATCTATTTTCTAGGTCACATATTTTTCCAATGAGATATTTTATATTTTCTTCTATTTTTTCATTCTTTTGAATTTTATTGATTCTTGATGTCTCACAGACATTGGCTTCCACTTGCCCAATTTCAACTTTTAAGGAGTTGTTTTCCTCAGTAGATTTTTGTATCTCCTCTTCCATTTAGCCAATTCTGCTTTTAAAGCAGTTTTCTTTTTTCAGGCTGTGACTTTTTTTTCATAATTCTCTTGTATCAGTCTCATTTCTTTTCCCACTTGTTCTTCTCTCTCTCTTACATGATCATTATGCTCCTTTTGGGCCTTTTCCATGAATTATTTCTGGGCTTGAGACCACTTCTCTCTCTTTTTTTTTTTTTTTTTATAGTATTTTGACATTGATATCCTCTTCTGAGATTGGGCCATGATCTTTCCTGTCACCATAAAAATTTTCTGTTGTCATATTCCTTTTTAAAAAAATCTTTTTTGGCCTTTTCCCTTTCTTTTCAATTTGAGCCCTGCTTCTGGTTTGGAGGGGCACTGTCTCAGGCTTCTTGGGTCAGGGGCAGTAGGGGCTGTCTGTTTACCTGGTGCTGCACTGATGTTGCCCTGAGGCCCATAGGAGACCCCTGTGCCTTGTGCTGTGGGGTGGGGGTGGCTGGTGCTGCTGGAGACCAGAAGTGTCTGGTAGCTTACCTAGAACTGAGCCAGGGTCCTAGTGCTGGTGTCTGGTGTGTGCTGAGGTCAGTGGAGTGTTTCCCCAGACTATACTAAAGCACTTAGTGATCTGACCACTGGAGACTGAAGGTTGAAGTCTACCTGTTTGCCTGGGGGTTATGATGTGGAGGTCTAGCCACTGGAGGTTGCCTGTTTTCCTGGGGCTACAATGAAGCACATTGCAGTTCTTGCAGCTAGAGTTTGTCAGTTCCCCTGGCTATGCTGATGCATATGGGGGTCTAGGTGTTGATGTTTGTGCGCTTCACTGCACTGGGGCTCAGAATCTCCTACTGTTTTGCTGAAATGGAGCTTGCTGCTGGCTTGCTGGAGTGCTTCCTGTCCTGAACTGTGTTCTCCCTTTACCCAAGTGAGACAGACTTTTTCTACCAATTCTCCAATTTTCTTGGGCTAAAAGATTGCTTCACCCCTGACTTTTTGCTGGTTCTGCTGTTTTAAGATTTGTTTTGGGATGCTATTTTGTGGTTGTTTGGAGGTGAATATGGGACAGTTGTGGTGATTTACTGTTTAGTCCACTAACTTGGCTCCCAGAAGTAGTAAAATCATGTTCTTATACTTAATTTCCTACTTTTTCCTCCAAATACCCTCTCTTAGGATTTATACACAGCTTCAGGTAACATTCATAGTTATCTCAACAGATAGCTGAAATGCATACAAAATATATTTTTAATGAGATGCATTGGAAAGAACAGCACACCAGTGTAACAATCAGGTTGACAACTTGATCACCTGTTAAAGGAGAGAGAGGGAGGGAGGAAGAATGAGAGAGAGAAGAGAAGACAGGAGAGGAGAGAAGAAGAGAGGAGAGGAGAGGAGAGAGATGTAGAGGACCTGAGTTTGAGACCTGGCTCTGTTGATCACTACTTATAGGACCTTGGGCAGATGATCTTTATGGTCCCTTCCAGCTCTATAGCTATGATTTTATGCTTCAAAATGTAACTCATTACAGATAAACATATGGTTGAATGAATGGCAATTTATTCCATTTTCTAACCTGTAACAATTCCTCCCATCTTGTTTTTATATCCTGTTTACCTATCTAGTTCTTGCTTGAATTAATTAAATTATTTAATAAACATTGAGTACCTACTAACTGGACCTCCTGGAGGAAGGAAAAGTTCTAAAGTTTAGTAATTTTGTAACCTGTTCTATTACTTCCATTGTGTTATACAAGTATGCAAGATGCTTGCCAGTCTCATTCACTCAACAAGTATTTGTTGAGCAGTTACTATGTGTTGTAAGACATTAAGCTAGAAATGCAATGGTCACCTTCCCACCTCAAACAAAACCCAAAGCTCTTGCCCACCATCAAGGGTCTTTCATCCTACTGTTCTGTTGCACTCAGCACCAGCTGATTTCTTGCTTGTTCTTGTGGAGGGTGTCTTTTAAGCAGAGCCCATGGTCTACAGGAAATCTCCCTCACATCCTAAAACTATCTAGAATTCACTTCAGGCTAAAACTTTTCTTTTTCTTTGGCTCACCATGATTCTGTAACAAGAGTACAGAAAGTAAAAAGCCCCAGTTTGGGTTGGATTCAGTCCAACAAACATTTATTCCATGGATGCTATATGCAAAATACTCAGTGGTTTGCTGAATCCTACAAAGTTTATAAATCCTTAATGCCTTTTAGTTGGTATGGACTTCTTGCCTACTGAAGCCTCCCATAGAATGTTGCCTGCACATCTAGGACATACTTAACTATTATTTTATAGTTCCTTTTGGGGTTCTTGACTACTCCATGTGGCAGCCCATGCTCCCATGGGAGATAAAAGAGGATGTACCCTAGGAATAATATGAAGCCAAATCTAACATATAGCAGACTTATTTCTAGAGGTAGTTTCACGTTGTGCTTTCTACCATTTGAAAGTTTCCTAAGAAAACAGAGGTGCTGTAAGCCTAGGAGGTAAGGCTGTCCTAATTTCATGACTTGAGAGCAATCCCCATGCTGATCAATTCACATAATTTTTCTGTTCGTCTTAATGTCCGTGGCAGAACCAATGATATGTGTATCTTGGGAGAGAAAAATGTTTATAGAGTGCTTTAAAAAATATACCCCAAATGTCATTAGTGTTGTTGATAATTCAGGTGTCTTTGGAAGAGTTTTGCTAGAAGACTTTGGTGGCTTTTTGTTGTGTGACAAAGTCCAAACTCTTTTGCTTGATATTGGAAGCATTTTATAAGCTGACAACTTCCTGTCTTTCTCAACTTATCTCATTTTACAGCTTTTTACATACACTATATTTTGCTATGATGTGGCACCAATGTGATATTTACAGCACCTACCATGGCCATGAATATCCCAATGCAATTCTGAATTGTGAAATACTACAGACTCTCCACATGAAAGGCAAAACCAAAACATTTATTCAGATACCAGAAAGCCAAATCCATCACAGCAACAAAAATCTATACACAGTAACAATGCAAACAATAACACCAGCCCCAAGCATTCCCCCTGCTAGGCTTCCCACAAACCAGGTCCATTAAACAAATCACCAGCAGGCTCCCTGAAACAAAATCACAAACCCTTTTACTCATGCTGTCCAGGAGCCTGCATCCTTCCTGGCTCTGACTGCTCTCAAGACTAACTTCCTCTCACCTCTGCTCTAGCTCCTTCTCCTCCTGCTCCACCCCTCCTGTTCCCACCCATTCAGCAAACTCCTCCCACCACATGTGACTTAGGCTTCCAAGTGATTTAATCAGGTCACATGGGCTTATTAATGAATGAAAAAGACCTTTCCTGACACCATTTATTCAGACATTCAATATAATTTGGATCAACTTACTTCCCCCAAACATGCAAAATTTTGTCAACTCTGTACTACTATTTCCTATTCCATTTGGAATAGCTTCCTTCCCCTTCTGTTGCTGAATTCTTATCCATTCTTCTAAGACCAACCCAATGCCACCTTCTCCATGAAGACTTCTTTAATGTCTCCTAGTTGGTATGGACTTCTTGCCTACTGGATCCTCCCATGGAATATTGGGACATGGTTAAATATTATTTTATATTTCAGTTATTGTGTACATATCAACTCTTCCAACAAAAATACAGAAATGCAACAAGGGCAAGGGTTTAGATAGCCATTGCATCTGTACCAGTATCTAGCTTAGTGTTTTGCACATAGCAGGTACTTAATGAATGTATATTGAATTGAGTTGAAGATCACATGAATTTAGGTATCAAATGTCATTTTGGACACATTTGCTATAAATATGTATACATAGTAATGGCTTACAGTTTTTTTTTAATGTGTTTGACAAATTCCTTCCAATTTGATGTGCATGCCTTATAAAATCCAGGAGACTTGAACTCATCATTTTTCATTTTCTTTGGGCTAATAGTAACAATGGGAATAATTGTGTATAGTCCTTTTGGTGGGGTGAAGATGTATATACCCAGATGGTGGCCCTGGTGCCCCATTAAAAGAACATGCTCTTCAAATTGTCTGAGTGGCAGTGTCAGATCTGAACTAAACACCTCCAGTAAATGTCTTATATTTCCTATCTACCCATATCCACAAAGTCTCCCTAGCCTCCCTCCAGGAGGGTTTAAAGTATTTTGTAAACATTAATATGTAATTCACATAGTGCGTTATTAGCTCCCTGTAGGAATGTAAAACTAGAAAAATAAGAAAACTAAAGCTCAGAGATGTTGTCATTTACACATAGTAAATCAGATATTTACTCCAGGTTCACTTACCCCATCTCATTATGTCTTTCTTATTTCAGCCACAGCTCACTCATGTTTCCCATTTGGTGTCTCTTTAGGGCAAGTGTGGATGTACTCTGATTCTTGGTATATTTTGTAATGACTCAGGGCAGCTAGGCATGACAAGACCTCATATTTTTTTCTCAGTGTGCCTAACAAAAAACTGCATAGTGAGAGGTTAATTTGTATGCTATTTTCACTGAAGCTTGCTAAGTATTCAGTGGCTATTTGCCTGGGGCCTAAGAAACTAAATGTGTATCTAGACACAGATGTTTCTAAGTTTTGGAAGTGTCATATTTCTGAGGCAAGTAAAACACAGACAGCATCTTCTATCAAAATATACTGAATTGTCTTTGAGGAGTTGAAGATAATCTGAGACCCAGAAGGGTGAGATGTTCTGTTGCCAAGGCAATATTCACAGCACTGGCAGTGACTATGAATATGTCAACATAGTTCTGAATTGCAAAGTATAACAGACTCTCCATACAGAAGGCAGAAGGAAAACATTTATTCAGACACCAGAAAGCCAAATCCCAAGACCAGAAAACCAGATCTGTCATAGTAACCAAGAAGTCAACACACGTTAACACTGCTGGGGACAAAGGACTTTTCAAGCCTTCCTCCCTACCCCCACTTCATTCCACCACCACTCAGGTCTTTCCCACAAATACTCACAAGCCTAGCTGTGCCTGCTTGCCCGTGTCTTTCCAGCTCTGACTAGCCTGACCAGCTTCTCAGCTTTGCTCCACCCTGCATGTTCCACCTGTTCAGCAAGCTCCTTCTTACCACATATGACTTAGGCTTCCATGTGATTTAAGTAAGTCCCATGGGCCTATTAATGGGAAAGATCTTCTCATTTAAATTACTATTAGAGATGTCTTCTATATGCAAGACACTGAAGCAATGCTAAACATGTATATGTTCACATGCTTATTTATTGACTAATAATCATTTTATTGCATTGAATTATGAATTTTGGTTTGGTAGATAAGAGACAGTACCTGTGTGATACGGTGAAAAGGATACTGAATCAGGACTAAGGAGACTTAGGTTCTAGTTCCAGCTCTGCCACTAACCAATTATCTCTTTTGCCTTTTTTTAGGGTTGTAATGGCAATTATGAGAGTTAAAGATCTTCTCCACCCATTAAGGGAAGCTTGCTTAGGGGAAGCCCACACCTTTTGTTAAGGTTCTAATGAGCCACTGGTTCTCAAGGGTTGTGATGTTCTCTGACTCTTAAAAAATATATCAATACTCTGAGGATGAGGTTTTACTTTGGGGCTTACTCATTGGAAGTGTTTGTTTGGCCAGATGAGACTCTGGGCAGCCGCTAAGGAGCCCTTGGCTTTGAAGATCCAGTTGTTGGTGCTTCTTTTTCTGGTAACTTTGTATGTATGATCAGACAGATGTCTGTCTGTTGATCTGTGATGTATGTATTGCTTATAGTCAGGCAGCTGGAAGCCCTGTCTGTTGACCTTTATTCCTCTGTATTGTCTCTGAAGTTCAGGGTGCTGACTTTTTCCCCTGAATTAAGTGAATGATATAGGTACTTGATTAAAGTAATTTTTGACCCCTCAAAAGTTGTTTTCCTTTTAGAAAAGCTGATCTAAGAAGCTGTACAACAGGCCTTCCTGTGTATGTCAGGGTCCTTGCTGAAGGGTGTAAGCCATTGTTGGTAACATGTTGCTTATGACTTTCGTTCACTATGTATTTTTTATTTCAATTCTCTACTAGTGAGGTTCCAGAATTTTCAAAAATCTAGAATCACCTGGAGAGTAATGGTATTAATGAAATGAGTTTTTGTAACAGTGACCATTTAGAGGTCATTGACAGTGCCCCCACTATTTCCCGAATGCAATGATGTCTGATCTCATTCTACTCCAATCTAAGCCTAGTTCATTATTTATCTGCTGTGGCTTTTGTAGACACATGGATGACAAAACAGATTTGATGACCTACCTGTCCAGTTCCATATCATAATACACTGAATATTTTGTGTTCTTCATCTACTTTATCAAAATTAGATTGTTATATAGACATTTTTTCCATTGCTTTGGATTTTACCAAGGAGGCTTTTTCTGGGTTTGCAACTTGCTCAATATTATTTGAGAATAAGAGCATTTTGGAGAGCTCCATCAATAAGAAATCCTTCTTTGGACCTCAAACAGGACATCTACCATGACACTGGAGTATACTTTTGGAGAACATTCGTCTTTAAAAAATACCTTAATGTCATTGACCTGAAGATACACGCTGTTTCCATAGTCTTGTCTATTACAGAGCCTTAATGATGATTTCTATACTCCAACTAGAGTGCATATATGCTATATTGGACAATGAGGAGAAAGTCAGAGACAAAACATTAACTTTATGAAATTAGCACAAAGGGTTGCACATATTGGTGCTCAATATGTATTTGTTGAAGGAATTAGTGAGCTTTTATTGAAGTGGCAAACTAAATTTCATTAATTGGCTGAAATCAATCCTCTCTCTAGGTCTATTGGATTGCCAATAATGGTAGCTAAGGATTTCATGGAGAGGGTAAAAAAAAGAAAATCTTGGGAAGTGTACATATCAATCACTATATAACTGCACAGTGAGGTGAGAGTAATATTCTCATCTTCAGGCAGATTAAGCTAAGTTTTCTTAAAAAGGTATTGAAAACATCCTCCATGCTTCATTGTTTGGGGATTAAAACTCAACTTGTTTGTATTACTTATTGGTCCCCTGAGTACAGAACAACTACAAGGAGCTCTAGGAGGCCTCTGATGCTTGGTTAGTAGATAACGATGGGCAACTCAGGTCAAAGAGTTTTACCTAGAAGAATTAACTGGAATGTCCTCAGGGCCTATCCTTGCGGAATAGGAATAGCCTTCTTATGTTATAGCTAAGTAAACCTCCTTTTGTTATAAATGTTGAATGAATTCCCAGTGTCTCATTTTATTCCAGCATCAAACCTATACTACCAGGAGATTGGCCTAGTCAGATGCTGCCCAGAACCCACATTCAGGATTTTATTTTTCATTAAGCAAAAGAAAGAAAAAGAACCTTTTGAAGTATAATATGCAAGAAACAATCTGAGTTTTCCATATATGTCTAGGGGAGGCAACTTATTTTACTCAATGCATTTTAAGACCAAAAATTGTGAATGGTGAAAAAGGAAGCATTGGTGGCTTTGTTCTATTTAAGGTAGATTACCAAGTTTGTCTTGCACAGTTGAAAGTTGGTTTCTCTCTCTCTCTCTCTCTCTCTCTCTCTCTCTCTCTCTCTCTCTCTCTCTCTCTCTCTCTCTCTCTCTATGTGTGTGTGTGTGTGTGTGTTTCTGAACACTAACACTTAATGATTTGACCATGTCCACCCTTACAATTGTGCCTGACCTCGATTTCTTCTCCAACATTAAAAGGCTTTAACCAACATAAGTTATTTCCTAAAAAGTGCATGAAGGATGATAATGATGCCCTACCAGTAGCTGGAATTATATGGAGGACAGCTATAAAAATAAAACTACTAAACTTTCATAGCCATAAGACCTGGATTCATATTTTTTTCTTCTTTCTTAAGAAAGTTCTGCAGAAGGAAGAGCCCTTATAATTGTGACACATAAGTAAGGAGCACAAAAACTGTAAAAATATTTTTAGCCCAGTTAAAAATAAACTGTCTGTGTTTCACAGAGATGTGGTGCTTTTAATTGGAGTTGAAGTTCAGAATGTTTCAGTTTATTACTTTCTACAAAGGTCCTTTACTATTTTGTATTTTAGATGCTGAGGCTTCAATTCCTCTGGCAAATTAAGGAGATCTTCATATATTTGAATACACAATAAAAAGGAGGAAAGTGATTTTTAATTTTTTTTATACAGTGTTAGAAAAGAATACTCAGAAAGATGTGAAAAGTGACAAATATGGTTGCAGCATTTCTCATTAGTTAATCCACCCTTAAGGCTTCATGTCATGGTGACATGATCGTGTTCTCTGTTTTAAGAGTGAGGGATTATGGGAGAGCAATATACAAAGCAGTGAGTGCTTCTTCTTTGTTCTTCTCTAGTCTAGCAAGCAGGAGATCAAGCCCGATATCCAAACTCATTTCTCCGCATGATGGCATGACATTAAGAATACAGCACAGACCCAAGCTGTGGGAATGGATTCTGAAAGGAATGTTGGGGCAAGGGAGGGACTAACAGCAGGTTCCATGACTACTTGAACCATTCAATCGCAAGGACAAGGCTTTCCATAAGAAATAAGATCATGGCATTGATCCCAAACAGAATTACAGCTTGTAACTGGATTCCTTTTTTAACAAATGAAGTGAAATCCTCTCACACAAACTTGTCACCTATACAGGGTGAAAAGAATGGTGTGTGCATCATTTGCGTTCTTTCCTCTCCTTTTGTGTTCTCATGCAGGAACATAATTTCCGCACTTAAAGGTTCAGAGTAAGATTATAAGGGATTTGCTTAATGAAAGCTTTATTAAGTTGATTAGAGATATTCAAGTGCTATATGTGCAATGAGCTACAGAAATAGACTTCATTCATTTAAGAAAAAAAAATGTAAAGTCATAGTGGACCTGCCAATAACAACCTAGGTTTCAGAGAAAATTTTGAGGAGTTTCACCAGATTTTGGCCATGCGGAAAATCCTTCAAAGTCCAGGCATATATGTTGCCTATAAGCATGCCAATTTCTTTAGTGAGTCAAATACCCAAGAGATCTGAGAGAAAATTGTGGTGAATGGGAATTTTATGAGCTCCATGACCTTGAAGGGACTTATTTTCCTTCCATGAATTAGAATATTTAACATAGGCTCAGGTCTCTTTTGAAAGGGCTTCACTGCTGTGTTCTTGATAGGTTAGTTTTTTAAGGAATAGTGGAGAATGATGATAAAATGAATACTAGTTCAATTTATCTTTTCAGTGAAACCAATCAGAGGACTGCTCATAGATCTTTACAAAAAATATTTTCTGTTATGCTCTGCTCATCTCAACCTTTCTATGCTCCCAGCATCATCTCTGCAGGAAGCTTGATTATTTATTCTGCTTCTATGATACATTATCTTTTACTCTCTCAAAATTTTCTGTGCCTCCATCCTACCCCTCCCCACCTCCTGCTTTGAGTCTTGTCTTTTCACTTTCATCATCTAGTATTTTGCCCCTTCACTGGAGAGTGAGACCAATCCCTTCAAAAACTACAATATTCTCTCGAACCTCTCCAAAGTTTGCCATCCCCCCAAGACCCTCCATGCCATCTATCAAGTGGATTTAATAATTTTGGCTTTTCACAACTAAAGCTAGGCTGGCATCCTTTTTTCTTAACCACGTGGTACTCAGTAGTGTATACGCTCTCATATGCTTTTCACCACAAGGTCTTAGCAGTGATTCCAAGCTGATGATACAATCAATACTTCATGCTTCTAGTCAACCGCATAGTACTGAATGTTCCCTATTCAGCCATTCAGGTTGAGGATGTGAACTGTTCCTGTAAAGACCACTCCTTTGTTTTCCCTGCAGTGTTTGACTGCAGTATTTCTATGACTAACTACATGCCAGTTGCAGGGCTCAGATAGGCAGTATAGCCTTTTCTTTTGACATTCCCTAACAATGACAAAGTCTAAGCAGCACTCTGGTCTGAAGTTCCTGATTTCCCCTGATTTGTGTTTCCTTTTTCTTCCATTACTTCTTTAGTAGCTCATTTGATGCTTCAAATACCATGATTATTTCCATGCACATTTTCACTGATTTCTTTTTTCCTTTGCAGAAGGAGAATGGAAGATAACAGTTATCACGGGGGATTTCGAGAAGGCTGGTACAACTGCTACAGTGTCCCTTTATGCTTATGGAGAGAAGAGGTCTTCAGGTCCCATCATTTTGGGATCTGGGAAGCACCAGTTATTTAAACCTAACAGTGCAGACATATTTAAGGTAAAATTGATAGATATGCTAACAAAAATGTACTATGACAGTAAATTCCTAAAATGTGACTTGTGAGTGGGGAATGAACAATGTGAATATGAAAAAGATTTAAGCTTTTGGTTGTCATTACAATGCAATTAAATATAATAACCCAAATTTCAATGTTCTAGTTAGTTACATGGTGTGTCCTAGATACTTAGACAGAACATGATATCCCCAAGAAATACTTAAGTGAAGGGCTACATTTCTAATCATGGGTCTCTTTCTACATCACTCTGTAACTGAAGTAATAGACATTTTTGTAACTACACTTCATTAGACTTATAACTTTATGCATGGTTAAACATAGAGACTAGACCTGTGATTTCATTGGTATGGGCTATTTGTATGTGAAGAAATACACTCTGTCAATCCATATTAGCCCATTCTCTTTAACTTACAGCCTTAGAGAGTTGCCTAGAGCACTGAACTTAAGGGACTTGATCAGGATCACATAGAAGAGGTATGGCTTGAACATAGATTGTCCTGGCTTTGAGACTGGTCTTCTATTACTTTATTGCTATAAACTACCTCTCAACTTTACATAGAAACCTAATCTTAAAGTTAAAAGGGACTTTACATGTGATCTAATTCAAATTCCTCATTTTATAGATGAAGAAACGAGGCTCACAGATGGTGAAGTAACTTTTTTTCAAGTCATGTATTAGTTATTGGCAAAGTTAAGGCTAGAACCTAGGACTTTTGACTCTTAATCCAGTATTCTTTCTACTGTTTGTTCAAGAAATCTCATTTCAACACATAGTCATCATGTATAGTTCTGCTATAAACAATAGACAAAGATAGATGAATATGAGAAGATCAGTGTTTGTTTCACCTGTAAAATCTCTCCTTCAGTGCAAAGTTGTAAGAGGAGGTACCTGTCATATGTAAATATTTCCTGGTTGAAATAGGGCAAAAAGAGGTCTTTTGTTTGTTAAAAATGTATCAGATATAAATGTAAATAAAATCTTTAAGGACAGACTTTGGAAGAAGACCACTTTGAGGGCTGATGGAGGGTGGAGGTTGTAGAACATTGTAGTGTTCTCTTCCCTGCCTTCCCAGATCATTTGCATTTGACTGGTGGCTAAGGCTTTAGAGTTTAAAATTCACAACATTCTAAATCAACTAAGTGCTACAAGGACATGAGATCTTGAAAAGGACTTTTGGTTTTACTAACAGAAAAGAGGAGTTTATGAGGTTTTGTTGTTGTTGTTGTTATTTTGCCTCATAAGAGAAAGGAAGTTAGAGCACTCCTGCCAAGTCAAGCCAAATACCTGTAAAAATGGCTCTAAACAAAATCTGGAGCTGCAGAACCCACAGAATGATGGAATGAAGCAAATCTCCAGTCCAACACAGCCTGGAAGGTCACCTAAAAGTGTCTATCATGTCATGCTGGGAGCAGAACACAGTCCAGTGTGAGCTGTGAGTGCACAGAGGGGGCATGAGCAGGTCTTGGGAATCTCTCACACATGTGCTGGTTTGAAGACTTCATGACCCCAAAACGTTAAGAATAAAGTGGAAGGTCAGTGGGAAAAGCCTGTGGGACCAGTGCAGGAAAGCGGAGTGGTCCGGCCCCAGCCACTTGGTGGCAGAAGGGGAGGGGAAGCCACAGCAGCTACAGGGGCAACTGCAGCCACTATTTCTGGATCTCTAGGCTCACAGATTGTGGGGAATTGAGCAGCTGACAATACATCCCCACCCCTACTGAAAGCAGAGAACTACCTTGACAAAGAGCACAAAAGTCAAGTAAATGGCCAGGGAAATGAGCAAAAACCAGAAAAAGAATCAGAATATAGAGTCTTACTTTGGTGACATGGAAGACCAAAGCAAGCAAAAAGAATAAAACCAAGTCAAAGCTCCTCCATTCAAAGCCTCTAAGAAAAATATGAATTGATTTCCGGCCATGGAAAAGCTCAAAAAGGATTTTGAAAATCAAGTAAGAGAAGTACAGCAAAAATTGGGAAGAGAAATGAGAGTGACACAAAAAAAATCATGAAAAACTTGTCAACTGCTTGCTGAAGACCCCAAAAATGGAGGACCCAAAATGGAGACCCCAAAAATGCTGAAGAAAATAACACTTTGAAAAATAGACTAACCCAAATGGCAGAAGAGATCCAAAAAGCCAATGAGGAGAAGAATGCCCTAAGAAGCAGAATTGACCAGATGGAAAAGGTGATCCAAAAGCTCACTGAAAAAAATAATTCCTTAAAAACTAGAATGGAGTAGATGGAAGCTAATGACTTTATAAGAAATTATAAAACAAAACCAAAGGAATGATAAAATAGCAGACAGTATGAAATATCTCACTGGAAAAGCAACTGACCTGGAAAATAGATCTAGGAAAGACAATTTAAAAATCATGGGACTACATGAAAGCCATGATCAAAAAAAAGAGCCTAGCCATCATCTTTTATGAAATTATGAAGGAAAACTGCCCTGATGTTCTAGAACCAGAGGGTAAAATAAATATTAAAAGAATCTGCCTATCACCTCCTGAAAGAGATCTGAAAGGAAAAACTCCTAAGAATATCATAGCCAAATTCCAGAGTTCCTAGGTCAAGGAGAAATTATTGCAAGCAACCAGAAAGAAACAATCCAAGTATTGTGAAAATACATCCAGGATAACACAAGATCTAGCAGCTTCTACATTAACGAATTGAAGGGCTTGGAATATGATATTCCAGAAGTCAAAGGAGCTAGGATTAAAGTCAAGAATCACCTACCCAGAAAAACTGAGTATAATACTTCAAAGGAAATAATAATCATTCAATGGAATAGAGGACTTTCAAGCATTCTTGATGAAAAGACCAGAGCTGAATAGAAAATTTGACTTTCAAATACAGGAATCAAGAGAAGTATGAAAAGGTGAAGAGGAAAGAGAAAACATAAAGGACTTTCTAAAGATGAACTGTTTATATTCCTACATGGAAAGATAATATTTGTAACTCTTGAGATTTTTCTCAGTATTTGGGTAGTTGGAGGGATTATATACATATAGACAGAGGGCACAGGGTGAGTTGAATAGGAAGGGATGTATCTAAAAAATAAAATTATGGGGTGAGAGAGAGGAATGTACTGGGAGGAGAAATGGAATGGGGCAAATTATCTCTCATAAAAGAGTCAAGAAAAAGCTTTTTCAATGGAGGTGAAAAGCAGGGAGACGAGAGGGAAAAAGTGAAGCATACTCTCATCATATTTGGCTTAAGGAGGGAATAAAATGCACACTCAGTTTGGTATGAAAATCTATCTTACATTTCAGGAAAGTAGGGGGGAAGGGGAGAAGTGGAGTGTGGGGGAGAATGATAGAAGGGAGGGCAAATGTGAGGAGGGGTAATTAGAAGTAAACACTTTTGGAGAGGGACAAGGTCAAAAGAGATAATAGAATAAATGGAGGACAGGATAGGATGGAGGATAGTCTTTTACAACATGACTTCTGAGGAAGTCTTTGGCATGACTACACAAGTATAACTTATAAGGAACTGTTTGTCCTCTCAGTGGGAATGGGTTGGGAGGGTGCAAGGGAGAGAAGCTGGAACTCAAAGTTTTAAAAATGAAAGTTAAAAATTGTTCTTACATGTAACTGGGAAATAAGAAATACAGGTAATTTCTTGCCCTACAAGAAAATAGAGTAGATGGGGATAAAGGAAGGGAGGGGTGTGACAGAAGGGAGGGAAGATTGAAGGAAGGGATAATCAGAATGAATGATGTCTTGGGGTAGGGGGAGGGGAGAGATGGGGAGAAAATTTGGAACTCAACATCTTGTGGAAATGAATGTTGAAAACTAAAAGTAAATAAGTAAATTAAAAAAGAGAATGGTAAGTCTAAGTACCAGGAGGTACTGATATAAGAAACAGAAGGTTGTGTTTGTCCTTCATTCTTGAAGAAGACTATGACATCAAGATGATGACATGACTTACAGTTGACTTTGATTTGAGTGAGGAAGGGCTGTGCACGGTCACCAGCCTCACTTTCTCCTCCCCAGCCACCTGGGTCCAGTGGCCTAATATTCATCAGGATGACTGGAGATGGCCCAGGAGACCCTTGCTATTTGAGTGAAGTACACCCATTCAATGAATAGGCCTCTTTAAGTAGTTATTCAAGGTAATGAAGAGGTGAATCATAAGGCTGGAGTGATCAAAAGTGAAGAGAATTGAATTCAGAAGGGCATAGAAAAGCAAGGTTAGAGATGTGCATGGAAACTTGAAACAGGAGCAGGGAGAGGACCAAAAGGCTTCAGTTGCTAGTTCTTGACTGGTTGAATTAAAGGATCAGATTCATTAGATGAATTTTGACTTTAGTCATTGCTCTTCAGCACTATCTGTGCTTTAAAAAAGGTGAAGTCTCAGATGTACTTCTTGCTCTGGTGTGAAAGGGAAAAGCAGAGGGCAAAAAAAAGTTTTATAGCTACTTCCTGTCTATTAGAAACACATGCTGAGATCTAATTGAATGGTGTAAAATCCTGGTGAGTAAAGAGCTGGTCTCTGTCATACTGAGAGTCAGACTAATGAACCTTGTAGTTCTCTGGCTTAAAGGGAACTATTAGACAATATAAAAGAGTAACATTTTCAAGAGCCCCTTTAAGGGTGATTGTTAGTTAAAAGATCTTGTCATTGCTTCATTGGTTAGAGATTAGAAGAAAAGAGGACACACCCAGCAGCAGAATGATGAGGATGAGAAAAAAGGAAATTAACAGAGAAGCAGTTTCATGTTGTCCAGATATTCCTGAGACAGACTAATGATATCAAGGCCTCCAGTTCAAAATTGTGAGTGAGAGCACATGGTTGTTCCTCGCTCATGTGCCATCATGCACATTTAGGCAAGCATGTACCCATTTTTCCCATAGATTCTGAGTTCTTTGTGTATAAATTGTGACTCAGGTTTATGTAAAGACAGTGAAATATTGATTATTCTTCCATCTGCTTATATTGAGTGCCTGTTATGTTTTGGTTATTGCTGTTTAGTAACTGGTTTTGTTTAAAATCTAACGGAAACTTCATTGTGAGTGGTTGGTTTTGTGTACATAGAAGAACACTGTGGTAGATCAAGAGCTATAATGGAAACTAGGAAGAGCATATTCCCTATAGTAGGATTAGTCCTAGGTCCTTGAGACAACATGATTTTGTGGTGTAGTCCTTTCCTGGAAATTAAACCTGTCAGTGTGATTGGAGTGAATGAGCCATCTCAGAGAGTGCATGTGTAAGTAGTCCACATACCATGAAAGAGGCAAAAATAATGGGGACTCATACCAGCTATACCCTGTACATCATTACACATTATATCCCAAAAACAATTTAACCTTTTGTAGTTAAGGACCTTTTCATGTCAATCTTTGTATCTTTTGTGCCTTATAGATAGCAGATTTTTAATAAACTTTTGAAAATTATTTCAACTTGAAGGGAATATAATACCAAAATAAATGATGAATTTGCCCTTCAGTCATTAATTCTTAAACATTGTTTAAAAAAAGCCATTAGTCCTTAAATATTAAAAAAAGTAATTGGTGATTTATGACTGATTATGTGGGGCACTGCCCCTGTGTAAATTTTGACAGTGCTGGAGATTGTGTAGATGTGGGAGTTGGTAACTTCATAAGGCCAAGTCTCATGTCAATGAGCCAATCGCAGTAAGATGATAGAACAGTCAATACCAAAAACAAGAACTGATAATTTTCTAAATTCCTATTTCTTCTGAAAATTTGTGAACAAAGTACCAGACTTGGCATTTGACTCTTCCTTTAAATAATTCTTACATTTCCATAGTCATGGCCTTCATTCAATTTTTCTTCACACTACCCCAATATCAAACATCAATCTACCTACCTCTGATCTTTCCCCCAGATTATCTATATTGCATAAAGGAGAATCCTTCTTCACACACTTTAAAAAAATAATTTAGTAAACATTCATTAAACACATAGTTTGTGGATAGGCCTGTGCTAGACACTAAAGAAAATGCAAAGCTTAGTTAAAATACAGTCTTGCTGTTATGAATGTTGCAGATAATGCAATGATACCAAAACTAATACAAAATTGTATATGATAAATGCTTTAGAGGATTAGGGGAGAAAAAAAGATGGTCCTATATGTGGTCCAAGTTTGAGGGTGATTACCAATTAGGTAGCTGGTACATAAATCAGGGTAGGATTCATAGTAGAGGTAGCATTTGAATTAGGTTTTAAGGCATGGGTAGAAGTTCAAGTGACATAGATAACAACTGGTGCAAAGGTTAGAGTTGGGAATGCCTGGAGTGGATTCAAAGGAAACAGAGTAATACAGCATGGAGAAAGCATAGCATTCATGTTAAAGAATAATATATGTCTAGAATTGTAGGTCAGTCTCAGATTATAAAGATCAGAAGAGAGAACAAGGATCAAGACAGAAATCAGGGAGAATCTGGAAGAAGGTGGTCATAGAAGTCATAGGAATAAACATAATTGTTCAGGGAGGAAATGTAATGTAAAGAGAAAAGAGAAGAAGGCTAAGGACCAAACCTTAAGGAATACCCACCTTATTGGGAAGAGAAACAAGGAGACAGGGAAAAAGAAAGAGAATGAGTAGTTTCTCTCTTGCGAGAGAAGAATACTCTGAAAAGTGTGGTATCCAGCTAGGATATGATTTCCAGTAGGAAGTATCATCAAGATTATGAAATGGTGCGAAGAGGTTGAAAAGGATGAAAGAGACTGGGAAAAAATAGATTTGGAAAGTAAAAGGTCAGTGGTGACCTATAATACCAGTGTAATAGCAGCTGCTATGGATATGCATACATATTTCCATGGCGAATTCTCAGAATATGATATCTTGTCCTTAAAGGTGGAAACAAAATATTTTTTAAGATACCAGAAAGCCAATTCCACCATGGTAACAAGGAAGTTTGTACACATTACCAATAGAGGGAGGACAGTCATCCCCAAGCCTTCCCTCCATTAGGCCTCCCCACAAAGAAACTCCCTCAGGCAAAATTATTACCTCTCTTACTAATGCCAGGTGCTCTGATCTGCCTGCTGTCTCTCAACTTTGTCTTACTCTCTCTTCCTGTTACACCCTTCCAGCTCCACCCATTTGGCAAGGTCCTCCCACCATGGGCTTCGTATGACTCAACCTGTGGGCTGGGCCAAAGCTCAAAGCCGTCTTATGGGCCTATTAAGGGGCAGGCAAGATCTTCAAATTCCCTTGCCATTACATGACATTAAGCAGAAGAGTTTGAATTGAAGAGTTGAGACAGAAGTCCATTTGTAGTGGGTAGTGAAATGAATGATGAGGAAGTAGAAATATTGGATACAGACTTTATTAGGAAGTATAGCAAGAAAAGAGCAAAAAAGACAAAATGGTGGCTGGATGATAAAAAAGGTCTAGAGAAAGTTTTTGTTTTAAGACTGGGGATTACATGATCATTTTGACAGATGGGAATGAATTAGTGAAGAGAATAAAGATACATATATAAAAATGTTTTTTTTTTGGAGCAAGATCCTAAAGGAAATCAGAAGAAATGAAATCAGAGTTGAAGGTAGGCAAATTACCCTTAGTGAGGAATAATGATTCCTCTTTTTTTTGGACCAGAGGAAAGAATAATGAAATTCTCTCATCGTTAACCCTGGAAACCAAATAATTCTCTTCTCTTACCATAATGTACCATAGTATCTGCTTAAATATTTTTAAAAAAGAAAGCTCACCATCAATAACTTCCTCCATTAAATATTCTATAACTAGTTTTTCTACATCAAAATTGGAATTATAATACAAATATTTTTATTTGCATGATGATAATGAATTAAAAACTTAAAAATAAGGACCTATGGATGGTTCATTTCCTGCCTCCTTCATTTAATAGCTCTGTCAGTTCACTTCACCTTTCTGTGAGCCTCCATTTCTTCATTGGCAAAATGAAGATAATGATACTTACTGTACCAGCATCCCAGGATTATTGTTACCCTTCATAAATCTTAGGGTGCAATATAAAGGAAGTTTTTGTTACCATTATTTGGTACATTCCTTACAGTGACCCTGGGTTTATTCAAGGAATGGATCTGTGTTCAATTCTCTGTACCATTGTAGGTTTGCATTTTCTCGGCAACTTATCGTCTTAGAGTTGCTTACAGCACTGAGAGTTTAGACAATTCACCCATGTAATAAGCCACTACATGGAAGAGGCAATGTAAGTCTAACAGTGTTTTTAAATGTATAAAATAAAATCCATAGGATTATAAAGGAAACCCATTATATTGAAATAGTTTTTATTATCATTAGAAATTAACTGTATATAAACATAAGATGCTATTATGGTATCACATAGCCAAAGGATCAAATGTAAACACTGCCAACTGAGTAGTTTCTTGGAACTATAATCATATTCTAATAATCCATTTCAATTCAACAATCACTGTATGCACTAGGTGCAAGGCATTGTGACAGGTGAATACAAAGAAGGGGAAGAGGTATGGGAGCAAGCATTTATTAAACACCTCTACTATGTGCCAGGCATTATGCTGAGTACTTTACAAATCTTATCTCATTTGATCTTCACAGCAATCATGTGAAGCCAGGTGCTATTATTATCCTCATTTTACAGTTGAAAGGGCTGAGGAAGATGGAGGTTAGAGACTTACCCAGTGTCACATAGTTAAGTGAGTATCTGAGACCAGATTTGACCTCAGATCTTCCTAACTCCAAACCCAATGATCTGTAACACAAAGAGAAGACAAAGACACAAATGAAATAGTCTCTGACCTCAAGGAACTTAAAATTGACTAGAAGATGCAGCACTTATACAAATACGTGTATTCTAAGGAAAACTGAGGTTAGGGAGTACAATAACGACCACAAGAAATTTGAAAAAGATTCACTGAAGAAATGGCATCCAAACTAAGCCTTAAAGGAAGAGGTAATATTGTCTCATCAATTAGAATACAAGACCCTTTAGAACCAGGATTTTGTTATGTTTTTGTATCCTTAGCACCTACCATGGTGCCCAGTATATCATTAAGCGTTTAATAAATATTTGTGAATTAGTTAATTGATGAAGGATGAACAAGTTCATTACAGTGTAGAGAGGCAGGTGATAGAATACTAAATTTTATTCTTTTTTATTTTGTCCTAATGAGTCTACTAATGTGTTACCCTAGGTATTTACCTTAGTTTTCTGTAAATTTATCAACTTTATATTTCTAGCAATGATTTCTCTTCTAAGCACCAACCTTCATTTCCAATCGTCCAAAGGATATTGCCACTCAGATTGCTCTCCTGATACATTTCTAAAACTGAGTGTATTGTCTTTTCCCCTGAACCTACTATTCCTTCTGGATTCATTATTTTTTTTTTGATACTACCACTTAGCCATCCTCACATGTTGGAAACTCTGGAGTTATTTTTTGCTACTAGGGTATCTCTTGGTACCACTTAGTAAATTGTCTTTTTCAAACTAAATTGAAACCTAGTACATTCAAAGATAGAATGCGTCTTGAGCCTAGGGAGCAGTTTTCTGATTCTGGCTCAATAGAGGATGAAATCAATTAGTTTCATTGATAAATTGGTTTAATATTCATCAT
This sequence comes from Notamacropus eugenii, assembly GCF_028372415.1. Taxonomy (NCBI): domain Eukaryota; kingdom Metazoa; phylum Chordata; class Mammalia; order Diprotodontia; family Macropodidae; genus Notamacropus; species Notamacropus eugenii. Next base: position 272,789,641 of record NC_092875.1, read on the forward strand.
GCGCCCTTGGGGCTTTTGCAGCTGGTTAAACCTATGTACAAATCCTGACTATCCAAGGTCTTTATTCTCGAATGAACATACACACTTGGGAGATAAATCTTATCTCTATATTATACAATCTCCAAGGTCCTTTCGAGCTCTAAATGTATGAGTTCTTATTTAAGGAGATGGCTATTATTGCTTTCTTTCATAAATCGGGGTACATATTCTCGAGGGGGTGGTAATTTCTAAATGAATGAAGGCAGGAAGGCAGCTTGGCAGATGGTCAGTGGGTAGCTATTACAGGCATGGGGGATTGTAGAGAAATAAGTGTGGGGGCTAGAGTAGGAGGAATGAACAAAAGGAGCCAAGAATAGTTCCAGGCTAGAACAAAGAATCAGGGACTAAGTAAATGATTAGGGGATGTACTTCCTGGGACTAAGACTAAGGAAATTATTCTAAGACTAAGGAAAATAGCTCATATTTATTCAGCAGATTATTTTATAAGGTTGGCAAAGGGCAGCTAAGTGGCACAGTGGAGAGAGCAACCAGGCCTGGAGTCAGGAAGACCTGAGTTCAAATCTGACCTCAGATACTTACAAGTTGTATGACCCTGGGCAGGAAACTTTGCCTTACTTTCCTCATTTGTAAAATGGGCTGGAGAAAAAAATACCAAGAAAACCTCAAATAAGGTCAAGAATAGCTGGAAACCCCTAAAACGACTAAACAACAACAAAGTTTGCAAAATGCACTCCCTCAAACAACCCTGTGCAACAGGTAGGACAAGGCTTAGTGAACCTGAGTGACATTCAGTGACTTCCCAGGGACACACAGCCATGACATAAGTCAACAGCTAGTGTTGAGGTAGCCAACCACTAATCCCACTGCCTCTGTATGTTCCAGTGGACAAAATAGATATGCGTTATTTTGGTTAAGAGCCTGGTTACATATTTCATTTGTTTGATCTGGATCCCTGATTCCATTGGTGTAGGGATCTCCAAGGTGAGGATCCTTAGTCTACTGTGAGGATGTTAGAGACGTGCTTGACACACAAAAAGATATCAAGGAAAATTTATTAGAATTCAGAGGAATTGAGCACTTTGGTCAAAGCTGACTCCATCCCTCTTAAGGAGGAGGGAGTGCCTTCTATGTTCATTATGAATGGGTGGCTTCCCAGTAAGGCTACAGGAAGACTACAACTTGTTCATACCAATGGAAGCTTCTTATACTGTTCTGAATTTGGGACCTCCCACGATACCATCCATTGCCACATGATTTCAAGTTCTCTCTGACAGGTTTTCCCTCAAACAGCTTGTCAAGTCTATGTACAAGTTTCTGACCTCTAACCTCTGATCACCCAAAACTGTGGAAACATGTTTCCTGCAGTGTTGAAGCAGTGTGGAGAGTAAAGAGAGTAGTGGCCTTGTAGATAGTCTCAAATCAAGATGACCTGGGCTCAAATCTGATTTCTGACATATCAGCTGTGTGGCCAGTCTGCCTAACTTCTCAGGGTCCTAAACATCTCTCTGTTGGTGATATAAACAGTTAATTTTGATTTTGGCAAGCCAGATAATCCCAATTAATCTTTGCTTGTGTTCTTCTCTCCTCTAAGGGAAAAAAAAAGTACAACTAGGTCTAAGAATGTATGTATATGTACATGTACCTATGTATGTAGTATTAAATATGGTTACTCCAAGGACTAGTAGTCCTTGACTTATCCAAGTGGCCTCTAAAACATACTACTATGGTAGGGAGACCCTGAAAATATTGCTGTTTCTATTTGAGTCATTGTTTCTTATTACTGTTCAAATGTAGATTTGTTGAATCCCATGTTAGACATACTAGGAGGCAATGGTCTAGTGACAATAGTACTGGCTTTGGTGTTAGGAGACAGAATTCAGATCTCCTTTCTTGCTACCAAAGTTTCTTTGACCATTTCTTGGTGGGCTAAACCAGTGAATTCACTACTCTGAAACTATTCCCAATGAATAAATGAATTAAAAAGAAATAATTAGGCACTTTTCATATACTAGTTTACCTCTATGCTAAGCTGTAGGCATATAAAACAAACAAGCAAATTAGACAGATTCTCCCCTCAGTGAGCTCATAGTCTAATAGGGAAATATATAAAGGAAAGTTTGAGTTAGGAAGGTATATGTGGGCTTGCTAGCCCAGTTCTAGATAAGATAAGGTGAAAGTCCACCATCAGAGCTCAAGGTTACAGGGTCTAACTAGTAAGAGGAAGGGGAGAGTGACGGTTCAGGCAGGCATGGTTTGGAAATGTCTGGGATCTGTCAACCCCAAATATGAACTAAGTTAAAGAGAATCACCTCTAGGGGTATGCTAGAACCAGTTTTTAGTGTGAGCCAGACCAGCATGGAGCAGCAGGGACAGAACCCAGAACAGGATTCAGGATGCCATCTGCAACAGTTCTCAGATTCCTCATCCTACAAACACCATAGACAGCTTCAAAGGTCAGTGGGAGGGCTCCTGCAGCTGCCATTTTCAGAGACCTCCACCTGGAGCTACTGGGGGAATTGAAGGGTTGATCTAATCTCAACCCTGAGTGGCAGCCCTAGAAGACCTCTGACTAAAGCCCCTGGGGGAATTGAGCCACTGATCTGATTCTCAGCCCTGAGCTCCACCCAGGGGTGAGGAGGAGCACTGGCTATGGAGCTGGTGTAGGCTCTGGGGAGGGAAATCAATTGCAGATTCTGGGCAGAAAAGTTTTTGGTTGCTTCCAGACCAATGTTCAGGTCAGGAGAGGAGGAAACACCTTTCCCTTGATTGTGCCACCTTGGAGGAACTGAGAACTTACAGGTCTCTGGAATATACCCTCCTCTTGACAAAGTTCACAGAAGTCAACTGACTGCGAAAATGCCCAAGAAAGGGAGAAAAAAATAAGACTACAGAAGGTTAATTTCTTGATGAACAAGTATTTTCTCCCATCCTTTCTGATGAGGAAGAACAAACCATAACATCAGAGAAGTCAACACTTCTGCATACAAAATCTCCAAATGAATATGCAGTGGTCTCAGGCCATGGAAGACCTCAAAAAGGATTTTGAAAAATCAAGTAAGAGAGGTGGAAGAAAAATTGGGAAGAGAAATGAGAGCAATGCAAGAAAATCATGAAAAACTAGTCAACAGCTTGCTAAAGGAGATCCAAAAAAATGCTGAGGAAAATAACACCTTTAAAAATAGGCCAACTCAATTGGCAAAAGAGGTCTGAAAAGCCAATGAGGAAAGGAATGCTTTAAAAAGCAGAGTTTTTTAAAAGTTAGAATGGAATAGATGGAAGCTAATGACTTTATGAGAAACCAAGAAATTACAAAAAAAAAAACCCAAAAGAATGAAAAAAATAGAAGATAATGTGAAATATCTCATTGGAAAAACAACTGACCTGGAAAATAAATCCGGGAGAGACAATTTAAAAATTAAAGGACTACCTGAAAGTCCTGACCAAAAAAGAGCTTAGGCATCATCCTCCATAAAATTATCAAAGAAAACTACCCTGATATTCTAGAACCAGAGGGCAAAATAAATATTGAAAGAATTCACAGATCACCTCTTGAAAGAGATCCAAAAAGAAAAACTCCTAGGAATATTGGAGCCAAATTCCAGAGTTTCCAGGTCAAGGAGAAAATATTGCAAGCAGTCAGAAAGAAATAGTTTGAATATTGTGGAAATGCAATCAGGATAACACAGAATCTGGCAGCTTCTACATTAAGGGATCCAAGGGTTTGGAATATGATATTCCAGAAATCATAGGAACTGGGATTAAAGTCAAGAATCACCTACCCAGCAAAACTGAGTATAATACTTCAGAGGAAAAAATAGTTATTCAATGATATAGAGGACTTTCAAGCATTCTTGATGATAGGAACAGAACTGAATAGAAAATTTTAGTTTCAAACACAAGAATCAAGAGAAGTATGAAAAGGTGAAGAAGAAAGAGAAAACATAAAGGACATTCTAAAGTTGAACTGTTTACATTCCTACATGGAAAGATAATATTTGTTACTCTTGAATATTTTTCTCAGTATTTGGGTAGTTGGAGGGATTACACACACACACACACACACACACACACACACACACATCTGTATGGACAGAGAACACAAGGTGAGTTGAATAAGAAGGGATGATACCTTAAAAAATAAAATAAAATTGAGGGGTAAAATAGGAATATATTGGGAGGAAAAAGGGAGAAATGGAATGGAGTAAATTATCATGGATCAAGGAGGCAAGAAAATGCTTCTTCAGTAGAGGAGAAGAGGGAGGATGTGAGAGGGAAATAGGGAAGCTTACTCTCTTCACATTTGGCTTGAGGGAATGACATGCTCACTCAGTTTGGTATGAAAGTATATATTGCACTACAGAAGGGTAGGGGAGAAGGGGACAAGTGGGGTGAGGGGGATGGTAGAAGGGAGTGTAAATGGGAGAAGGGTGTAATCAGAAGTAAACACTTTTGGGGAGGGACAAGGTCAAAAGACAGAATAGAATAAATGGGGAACAGGATAGGATGGAGGGAAATATAGTTAGTCTTACAAAACATGACTATTATGGAAGTCTTTTGCAAAACTACACTTATACAGCCTGTATTGAATTGCATGCCTTCTCAGTGGGAATGCATGGGGAGGGAGGAAGAAAGAGAAGTTGGAATTCAAAGTACTAGGAATGATTGTTGAGAATTGTTTTTACATACAACTGGGAAATAAGAAATATGGTAATGGGGTATAGAAACCTATCTTGCCCTACAAGAAAAGAGAGAAGAAGGGGATAAGGGAAGGGAGGGGTATGATAGAAGGGAGGGCATATTGAGGGAAGGAGGAATCAGAATGCAAGTTGTTATGGGGTGGGGGGAGGGGAAGAGATGGAGAGAAAATTTGGAACTCAAAATTTTGTGGAAATGAATATTGAAAACTAAAAATAAGTAAATATTAAAAAAATTTTAGTGTGAGCATTTACACCAAAGAAATTAGCAATTACTATAAATCAGTGCATGTTTTGTTGATTGTTTAGACTTAAGAAAATATTAATAATACAGATTAAACTTAGAAGTAATGTATATGTATTTTTTTCCCTGTAGAGCCTGGTTGTTAAATATTTACCAGTAAACTCTTGATCTTTATTCACTGTGCAAAAGGCAGTTGAATTTTCAATAAAGTAAAAAGAAAACGTTAACCTCAGAGATCAAGCAATGCACAATTAGGGAGGTAGCATGATATATTGAAAAGATTAGTTTCAAATTTTGCTTTAGACAATTAGGTTATACGGGGACATGGTACTGGATGTGAAGTCAGTTGAGATCCTGACTCAAACACTTAATAGTGGTATAACTGGGAACATCACTTAATTTCTCTCAACCTCAGTTTCCTCATCTGTACAATGGGAATAAAAGTAGAACCTACCTTCCAGGCTTGTTGTGAGGTTCAAATGCCTCCCTACCTCCCTGCTTTCATTCATTTAACAATTATCTCAGAACCCACCCCCTCAAAGAAATGTACCCTAATTTATGAAGGAGAACAATAATAGTCATCTCCTTGAATAAGAACTGATAGACTAATATAAAGCACTTTATAAACCTTCAAGTAGGTTATAATTATATTGAGTTTGTGATGATGGACAGATCATATCATTTGTCACAGTCTCACCTTTCTCATCTGTAAAATGAGGATGATGATATATATGATACCCATGCTACAATACTCTATAAAATGTTTTGCAAATTTTAAAGCATTATATCAATGTGAGCTCTTATCATTATTTCATTATTTATTAGATATGGACAACGTGCATAGTACTGTACTAGGTATTGTGGATGTGGGAGTTCATTTAATTATTTTTTTTTTGCTGCATAAAAAGCATTCAAACAATATTATATTCAAGAATATTTTAGTTTACATTATGAGAATGATGCATGAAACAATTGTAAATAAAAGTCTGCTTCACCACTTTGGAGACCCATGATTTGAGGGCGGCTAGGTAGAACAGTGGATAGAACACTGGCCTTGGAGTCAGGAGGATGTGAATTCAAATCTAGCCTCAGACACTTACTAGCTGTGTGAGCCTGGGCAAATCCCTCCTCTCCCCCCCCAAGAAAAGACTCATGATTTCATTCGTATAGGAACTTTCTCCTCTAATACAAGTCATATCACTTCTGTCCCTTGGTAGACAGTCTCTTTGTGTTATTATGACAGAAAGAAATAAGTCAACCTTGTGATGAACCTGCCCAAACTAAGCAAGGTTGGTTAATAGACAACAGATAAATAGTTTCTCATTAGTTCTGTATTCAAATCCTTTTGAGCTTGATAGAACTTTTCAAAGTACATATCCCACTGGATAGCTTTCCAGGACCCAGGGTCACCTTTACAGCACCATGAGTAATTGGATATTGTAACTAATAAAATAAGGCAAATAATTACATTTTAAATAGCGTAGGACAGAATAAAAAAGCTGTGGGAATTGTGAGGAAATGGAGATTAGTGAAGCCTAAAACAGTTTGAGAAGATTTTAGAGAAGAGGCAGGGGACTTCAGCTAATCCTTGAAGGACAAGTAGGGTTTATATAGCTGTGGAGGAGAGAGGGTTATGAATGAAGTCATGGAAATAGAAATGAGCAAGATGGATTTCTTGTGCAGTGAAGAGACCTGCCTTATAAGAAGGTTCCTACTAACAACTTTGAAAGACTTAAAAATTAAGATCAATTCAATGACCAACCACAATTCCAGAGAATTTGTGATGAAGCATACTTCCTAGCTCCTGACAGAGAGAAATGGGCTCAGATTGCACAATGAGACATATTTTGGGGCATTGTCAATGTGCAAAATTGTTCTGCTTGACCATATACATGCTATTTTTTTTTCTCCAATAGAATGGATAAATGGGAGGGAGAAAACATAGCTATTTGAGTGTGTGTGTGTGTATATATATACATATATATATATACATGGGTGTATGTATGTATGTATGTATATATACATACATATTTTAAATAAGATGGTTTATATTGGGAAGTATTGGGGAAGGAGGCTACATAAATAAGGCAGGGCCAGATTTTGGAGAGTCTTGAAAGCCAACCAGAATTAAAACTTGATATGGTAGCAGACCCATGACCATGAAAAATTTTTAAGAAGTGATGAGACATGAAAATGGCATTTTAGGAAGTTTAGTCTGGAAGTGTTGTGCAGGATACCTGAGTATACTCCTATCTCTTCCCTTCTCAAGATTAAAAGATGCACGTGATAGTTTGAATAAACAGTCCAGAAAAAAAAGATCAGATACAGAAATACAACAGAGGAGATAGCTGGGTGACCCTACAAACCCCAAGATTCAATGGAAGGTACTGATGTGAACTGAAGCTAAATAGAATTAGCTCATCACATACAATTATGGAATTGAAAGCAGAGTTGAAACCTGTTTTATTAGTGCAAGACAGCAGTGTCCTGAAGGAATCACTATGTATACGTGTTTGATGATAGGGGCTAGAAAATCTGGATGAGTATGAATTTCAAAAGAAAAGAGATATTCTGACTTGAAGGTGTGTTAAGAACTCTGATCATGTCAGCTACAGAATGATCTCTTCATAATGACCCAGATGCTCTAGAGCTGACCCCCAGGGAAACCGAAGCATTATGGATTTAGAGCTACAACCTCCCTTAGAGGTCATCTAGTTCAACTCCTTAATTGTAGAGCTGAGGAACTGAGTACCAATAGATTGGGTGATTTAAGTGCTCATAAAGGTGCTCAATGGAAGAGCCAGGTTCTAACCCATGTTTCTTCTGAATCTGAATATCCCCCTAAATCTGAATTTCCCCCTACCCCTACATAATGAAGATGATGAGTACCATTTGCTAGAGGGTGGAAGAATTCTGGAAACTAACAAAGGAGCAGAGGTTACTGGAGGCAGAGCTATACATAGAGGATGCTAAGGGAAACCATTGAGGAGGAATCACTTCCAGATAGGGATCCTCTGAGAACACGGGTCATGTCCAGTGAAAGCCATTGGAGAAAGAGTAAAACAGTACAAACGAGCCATGGAAGAGAACCACCAGTGTGGAGAAACAAATGACGACTCCTGCCCCCCAGCCCCCACCCTTGCTGGAATCACACTCAAGGGTATGTGTCACAGAGATTGTATGGGTCTCTGGATGGAGGGCTGCTGACTTTGGGGCAGGGACCTTGACATCCTTGAGGCTAAGATCCAAGTCCTTTCTGTGTCCATTAATTTCAATTTGATTTAGTTCAATAAACATTTATTTGTTTATATTTATTAAACTATTACTATGGGTGCTGGGGATACACAGATAAAATGGAACAGTTCTTGTCCTGATAGAGCTTATGTTCCTTTTAAAAATATAATTTATGATTTGAGCCTTGTAAACCAGATACTTGCGAGAGTATCTAATAGCTTTGAGGTAGCGCCATCAATGAAGATGCCAGGTTGAAGTTGAGGTTGAGGACCATGAGCCTAGGGAGTGAGAAATTCCCAAAGTGTATGGAGACTCTGTGTCAATAGGTATTCTGACAGAAAGGTTACAAAAGCATTAGGTGATGAGCATAAGATGGGGAAGAGGGAGGGAGGGAGAAAGGAAGAGAGAGAAAGAGAGAGAGGAGGAATTGGAGCATTTCTGTAACTATGGGTATATAGAAGGCCATGAAACTTGTGAAAGAAATCATGAATGATTAGTTGGAAGGGTAGGGAGAGAATGAAAGGGTTACAAAATCCAAGGAAAGGGAGATTAAAAAATCTTAAATTCCATGGAACTATAAAAAAAAGAATGGGAGTGGATAAAAATTAATTGGATTTGGCAATAAGGAGCTCAGGAGCTCATTGGTGATCTTTGAGAGAACCAATTTCAGTGATAGTAATAGAATTCAACTCAGTAATTCAATGAATATTTAAGTACCTACTATATGAAGATTATGCTAGGTATTGGGCCAAATACAATTCTAGATAGCATACAGTCCTTGTTCTCAGGAGTTTAGATTCCAATAAAAGTAAAGCTGTAAATAGGGTGGGTCAGCTGGAGCCCAGTCCCTGGGCAAAATTTTAAAAAGGCATTGAAAGGACTTACAAAAGACTTCAGCAACATGGAAGCAATTGAATTTAGCGCTTGCTTAGCAAGAATGACTGGTTAAAATTGGAAGCTACCAGATCTAAGTCTACAGTTCCCATGCCCCTAGTTGTTCTACCTCAGGTGAGCACTTCCCAACTTAAATCAGCCTCCCTCTCTGTTCCTGCCCTATTAGAGAGGCTCTTAAATACATCTCATGTGAAAGGTCTCCTTTCAAAGCAGCATTGAGGTTACATCTGGTGTTGCCAGCCTTAAGAAAAAAAAAAAAAACATTCTAGTTATGGTTCTGTGTGGAGGGGTATGGCATAAAGACACTCAACTATAATCCACTATATTTCATGATTAGTGCACTAGAGTTTTTCCTAAATAAAGACTAATCAGGAAGGTCCTTCATAACAAAGGTGGTTACAAGGTTAAGGAAATCTTTATGGAGGAGGTAATATTTGAGTAAGCTTCAAAGGATAGTTTGGAAGTGTGCTACAGAGTGAGTGGGGAAGAATACTGTAGGCAGTGGTAGGCAAGCGAGTGTTGAGTAGACTATATAATTTAAGAGGGTTAGGAGGTAATTCCTGAATTAAGCCTCAAAGGATGTTAAGGAGTCTAAGAATTGGATGTGAGAAGGGAGTATCTGAAATATAGGGGACAGTTCTGCAGAATCACAGAGGTGGGAGATTAAGTTCTGAACCTGAGGAACAAACAAGCCAGTTAGATCGACACAGAGTGTGAAGAAGGTGGCAAAGTGAAATGAGTAAGGAAAGGTAGGCTAGAGTGAAGCTGTGAAATCCTTTAAATGTCAAGCTAAGGAATTTGTATTTTACTTTAAAGGCAATAAAAGGCACTAGATTTTAGAAAAAGGCTATGACAATATGAGCCTATCTGTGTGCTTTAGGAAGATTATTGTCACAGTTGTATAGTGGATTGGTTGGAGAGGGGATGAACTAGAAGCAGGGTGACCAATATTCAGGATATTGCAATAATCTAGGTGAGGCATTAGGATGTTAGCTTTGCAAATAGAGAGGAGACAGATGAACCAGATGTGATGGAGACAGAACAGGCAAGAACTGACTATGAGAGGTTAGGTAGAGGCGAGAATCAAGGTTATACACATAGGAGACACAGTAAATATCTAGTTGGAGGCAGGGCTCCTGGGACTTGAGGAAAGAATAATTTTGGAAGAGGCCTGTGGGTAAATGAGAGTTAACCACAATAGAACTGAGGGATTGTTGAGCAGCAGAGGCAAGTAGCATTTTCTGAGTGCTTACTAAGCTCATGGTTATGGTGTGTCATTTTGGAGAAGATGAAAGGTATCTCTTGCTCTGAGCCTGGGGGAAAGGATGAGGGAATGTAATGAGAGACCAATTGAGTTAAAAAGATTCCTTCTATCCTCTCAGTCAACTGGAAGGCAACTGATGCTTTTGAAAATAAGAAAAAGTGGTGATATTTTTGCAGGCATCAAGTAAAGCTTGAGGGAAGATAAAACTAAAATCTTCATGCTACTTGAATCGAGTTGGTTCTATCTCTTAACAGTCTCTAAAGGATATGGAAACTTACAAATCATACCGTTCAGTTTATAGGGTTAATAAATTGTTCCTCTGGTTTCTAGAGGTTTCTACTGCTGAGATGAAAAAAGAAAGGATGATTATGCACACACGATTCATTGTAGGGAGCTCAAGAGTCTTTGCGGTCAGCTTGGGCTGCAAGGATTTAAAGCAATTTGATATCTTAGTACTTTAACAAAATGTATATACTCCTCATTTTTTTTGGCTACCACTTGTGATGGTATACACTCAAGTATTTAACTAAAGTTGTGTGCTGTTTATATCACAAGGTCATGTATTCTTTTCTGTCTACCTTGATTCATAGTTTGTACCCTCACTGACTTTGATATGCTGTTTTTAGAAAACATTAAATTTTGCATATATTTGGCATGCATTTTCTAATTTTGATATTAGACATACATGACTTTTCTTTTCTAAATGTACTCAGGACTTTTTGATTCTAAAGTCTGACTCATTCTGTGACTCTAAAGTCTTCCACATCTAATCCTAGACTGAACAGAACACTGCTCAGTGAATATCTCCCCAGTCATTGCTTTGCTGTCCAGTAACTGTTAAGCTCTCTATATTTCTAGATTTTTGTCAGATGATGAAGCTAAAAACAAAACAAAAAACTCTGTGTCTTAGTCCTAGCAGTATAGTTTGTGACTGCATAGAAAAATAATACAAGGTTGATTAATACATTTTTTCTAATGCTATGTATAATTAATACTAACTTATTTTGATAATTAAAATGCACACGCCAAACTTTTACAGTATTAAGTTGGATAAAGCTAATTCTTTCCACTGTGACTTTTCTTTGTTTAATAACCTAATTGAGCAAATGAATTTAAAATATCATTTAAGTTTTAAGTTGGCTCTAAACTGAAAAGCATTAGCAAAAACCATATTATATTCAATTCATATGAATTCAACCAAACTGTTAAGATCTTAGAAGACACCTTGTTTTCTAGAACCTTGTAAGGCCCAGCAAGCAGGCTATGCCCTGAGTTTGGTATAACAACAATCCTTTGTGCTCACCCTCAGCTACAGCAAAATCACAGAATTGTTTCTGATCATGAAAACCTGCCATGAATCCAACTTGTCACGTTATTACTGTTACCTCTCATTGTCAGGGCTACAGCTCACTGCATAGCCATAGGTATAAGTAGTGAGATCTCCTCACCCTAAAGCGGGTCCCCCCAGGAGTGGGGTTCCAGCACATGTGTCCTTGCTTGCAAGCCATTTTCCTCACTTTGGAATGAAACGTCTGTTTGATTCCTTACCCTCCAGTCTCTAGCCTGCTTTGTTTGTCTCCAGCCACTTACAGGTAAGAGGCCGGCTCTGGTTTGGTTGACAATATCTTATTTTCAAGATTTTTCTTAATATATTTCATGTTTTTACATCACCTTCATTTATGTATTTATCCCTCTCTTCTTCCTAAAGAACTATCTCTTGTAATAAAAAATAAATAAAAGGAAAGAAAGAACGGGGAAAAGGGTTCATCAAAACAAAAACATGAGCCAGATGTGACAGTTACACGCAAAGCTGTGCTCCCCTAATACTCTGTAAAGGAGAGCTTTGCAAAGGAGGGAGGGAGGTTGTTTTCTGGATTCTACCCTGTGGACAGGTTCACTTATAATTACAGTGTTCATCAATAAGGGACAGGAGTAGGGACTGGACTGGTGATTTCACTGATACTGATAACTCTTAGGTGAGGGAAATCCCTCTGCCAATGCAGGACAGCACTTTCTCTGCAACTTAGACTCTTAGAGAATTATCTAGAGATATTTAGTGACTTATCCAGGGTCACACAGGCAGTGCACCTCAGAGGTTTCACTTGAACTCAGGTCTTTCTGGGTCCAAAGCTAGTTCTCTCTCCAAAACCCACCTACATCAAACATTTATCACATACTTCCCATATGCAGAACACTATGTCAGGTCCTGAGTTCTTCAAAAACAAATGAGAGATGCTAGTTGCCCTCAGGGACCTTGCAGCCTCGTAGGAGAGAGGGGCAGGGATTTGGTTTTTATATTGAAAAATGTTATTTTTGAGCTGAAAATGCAACCTAATCTAATGGCATTCCTTTTTGAAAAAAAATGAACAGGTACAAGAAGAAGAGAGTAATCAGAAAATATTCTGCATAAAGGACAAATACAGAGTCGAGCGAAGCTAAAGGAGATGTAGACGTGATAACATAATATATTGGAAAGAGTCCAAAGACAGAGAAGGGAAAAAAAAGTTAGGAGATGGAAGAGATTTATTTATGAGGTATGATTAATACTATTAAATATGAATAGCTTAACCTTGCTATTTTTAGAGAGGCAGCATGTGGAGTGGAGCACTGGATCTGGGCACCATGAGCCAGGCCTTGGTCTAGCCCTACGGAGAGAGATACGAATGATGAAGCAATCCTTTTCCCGAAGAGGCTTCCAAAGTGGAGATAACATATCCATTTAGAATAAATACCAAATAAATGTAATGTAGTTATAAACAGGAGGGAAGGTGCTCATAGTTTGGGGGAGGGGGATCAGGAAAGGCGTTGAAGAGAAGGTAATGAAGGAAGAAAGGGATTTGATGAGGTAGATGAGGAGGAAATCATTATAACCAGTATTTATAATTTGTAACCAGTAATTATTTACATTTATTTGTAATTATTTATGATTATATATAATTTACAATCAGTATTAATTTAGAATAAAACATAATTTATATATAAACCAGCATTTATATAGTGCTGTACGTTTGTGAAGCACTTTATGCACGCTATCTCATTTGATCCTTACAATAACCCAGGGAGATGTTATTATCCCCATTTTACAGGTGATGAAACTGAGGCTGAGAGATGCTACGTGTCTTACCCAGTATTACACAGTCTGGCCACATTCTGGACTTCGTAGGTTTACCCTCTGGGACAAGAGAAAATGGAGATCAGGAAGGAATTCTGCATATCTTGCCTCTTCCCTCCAGGCCCTTTTAATTTGATTTCCATCTGAATCTGTATGTAAACTCTCTACTAAAGGATGAGGATTGGACTTGATGGAACTAGTTAATACCATAGGGTCAATGAGAGTTTGGAAGCTTAAATAAACTATTATAGGGTCTATCAACTTTTAAAAATTGCTTTGCAAAGCTATAGGGAGCAGTAGGATGAAAAATGATAAAATTATGGAGAGTGAATTTGAAGTTGCAAATGGCACTTGGGACAACATTCTATCACAGTCTATCAGAGCAATGATTCCAATAAAGAAGAAGGCTTCCCTTTTAAAACTGACTCAATTGTATAGGGGGCAGCAAGTTGCCACTAAATAGAGTGCCAGGTCTAGAATCAGGAAGACTTATCTTCATGAGTTCAAATCTGGTCTACAACATTTACTATGTCCTCTTGGGCAAGTCACTTAGCCCTGCTTGCCTCAGTTTCCTCATCTATAAAACGAGCTGTAGAAGGAGATGGCAAACCATTCTAGGAGCTTTGCCAAGAAAACTCCAAATGGAGTTACAAAGAAGTGAACATGACTGAACAACAGTTTTTTAGAATGTCTTTCATTTGTTTTACATAAATGTTTTCTGTTGCTAAGCACAGTAAATCTTCCACTCTAAGTCATACTCTGATGCTTTGTGCTATGGAGAAGACCTCCAGTTTTACTCTAAGGTTGTGTTGGTAGAAGACAAGTGTGGGCAACCGTAGCTCCAGCCACCATGGACACGATTTCAGAACAGGTCTGGCAATGCATTGCATTTCTATTTCGGAGGGAGCAGTTTAGCTGAGCTCAGAGGCCTATCACTAGAACTCTGACCACTAGAGGCTGATTTTATTGTGTCCATGGTAACTTATAACATCTATTTACTAAGGAGTCAGGAGTGTTGACTCTGTTGATGACTGTTGGTAGGGAGAGTACCCACACCAATGAAATAATAAATACATCCTTGAAATTTTTAGATAATATTCTATAGCCAAAATCTATAAGTAGAAAAAATAAGAGTTGTGAGTCCTTACAGTCGAAACTGAGATATTAAAAATTCCCATTTACTTTACACAAGACTTTTGATCATATTTTTTCCTCCAAGGAATGTGCTCACTTTTAAAAATTAAAGGTCATTATTTTTTTAAATGAACACAAATATATTTTCTCTCCCTTCCCCTTTCCACACTACTGGGGGAAAAAAGAAGTTTTGAAAAAATATGCATAGTAAAAATAAAGAAACTCTCTCACTGGTTATGTTTTTAAAAAGTCTCATTCTGTACCCTGATTTCATCACCTTTCTGCCAGATGAGAGATAGCCTGCTTCATTCTCAGTCATTATCAGTCCTCTGGAATCATGGGTGGCCATTGTGTTGATCATGGACTTGGGAAGTTTTGAAGTCCTTTTGGTAGTACTTCTGTATCTCCTGTTAATTAATGAATTAATAATAATAACTTAACAACTATTCAATTATTCATTTACTCAATTTTTAAAAGTTATTACATTTAAATTATTTAATGTTTGCAAAAACACTTTTCATATATTATCGTATTTATCTTCATAACAATCCTGTATGTTATTATTATCCAAATTTTTTTATGGATGTGGAAACTGAGACCAAGACATGTTAAATGACTTGCCTATGGTCACATAGCTACCCATTTCTAAGACAGATTTGAGGTCATTTTCTTAGTTCTGTCTAGTGTTCCTCTCATTACACTACCTAGCTACCTCGGCTAATCTAATCATATTGCAATAAATCAGAGGTAAATACAAGAACACTCACAAAAATCAGTTAAGATGGAGGGAAAAGAAAACTACAGAAAAATCCCTTATAAAACCTGATCTGATTGATGCTCAGTAAATGAGAGACATAATGGGTTTTTACATAGATAAAGGATAATTTCAGGCATCAGGTGGGACAAGCATTTAGATTAATTAAGTGACTCTCAGCTCCCCATTATATTCTTCCCTGTAATATCAATGTGTGATTCTTTAGGCCCATCTTTGGTTCCACTTTTTTCCTACATGTGGCCTTTCTTTAATAAGATATTCTCTAGAGGTAAAATGCCTCTTTTTTTTAAACAGAGAAATTCAAAAGTGGAATCCTCTATTAATCTTTGATAACATCCTATTAATGATTCTATCCTCTTAACTGGGAATTTTTCCCCTCTTTTAATAAACCTAATTTATCTCTATGGGCAGGGGAGTTACAGTACAAAATCACAAAAAAGATGTAAAGATGTCCCTGATAGGCAGGCTTAGTTAGGTTAGGAGAGGAGGAATACACTTATCCCCATGCTCACAGACAGAATGATCCTAAAGGTCCAAGCTGCGTAGCTCTCAAAGGGAACCTGGCTTGAGATGAGAGGTAGCAAAATAATGGAGAAAAATATAAAACAAAAACGTGTATTGGTATTTGGAGGCAGTTAAGTGGTACAGTGGAGAGAATAAGGAACTTGGAACTTTAGGAAGCTCTGAATTCAAATCCTGTGCTACATCCTAGCTGTGTGACTAGGAACAAGTCAGTTAACTGCCCTCAATTTCCCTTTCATCTGAGGATAATATTAGCACTCACCTCATAGGGTTTTGAGATGAAATGAAATAACCTATGTGAAACACTCAGGAAACTTTAAAAGGTTATGAAAAACACTAGCTATCATTACTAATAGTGAGTTGAATTAGCCAAATATTGGTGAAAAAGAGGTTTTTCTTAATGTTGCTGGGGTGGGAATTGAAGGAGATTCTTAACCAGTGTAACACTTATTTATACCACTCTGTGGATACAAAATTTTGGTTTTCTGTATAACAGGAGATGTCATGGGTCTCTTTAGCAGTATGGTTAAGCCTGTGGATTCCTCAGAATAATGGTTTTAAGAGCTCAAAATAAATATATAGGACTTTAAAGGAAGCCAATTATTTTGAAGTAGATTAAAATATTTAAACAAAACAAAAAAGAAAAAGTCCTTGGATCCCCTGGTTCAGAACTCTTATTTCTATTGCAATAAATTGACCTATGACAAGTTATCTTTTGAAAGTTACCAATGATCTTGATTTGTAGCCAGACTATAATCTAGAATGTAGCGGGGGAATGAGAAAAGGGGCTTATATCCCACAGTGTCTAATTAACCTCCTCCTTTCCCCCTTCAATCTCTTCATATTAATTGTGAGATCGAGCAAGATATATGCCATTAAATCACACAGCTCATTTTATACATTGTATACATTTATATATTATAAGCTGATGTCCCTTTGTAAAGGGACAATAATGATACCTGTAACATTACTTCACAGAGTGGTTGTGAAGCTAAAATAAGATATGTAATTGTAAAGCTTAAAGTGATGTGTAAATGTAAGTGATCATTGTTATTTTATATTTCAGTTGCTATTTCTACGTCCATTTTCAACTGAATTTAAATAACATTATACTCCTTAAAGGATGATTCACTCCAGGACAGTTGTAGTATGCATGTCAGCAATGGTGATATTCATTAATACTGTCAGCTTTAATAATAATAACTCACATTTATATGACGTTTTATGTCTTATGAGCTTTTATAACATATGTAGAGTGTGTGAAAGGGCATAATGTGAAATAAGTCTGTAAAAGTATGTGGGAATCAGATTGTGGAAGACTTTAAATTCCTAGCAGAGGATTTTGTATTTGATCCAAGAAGCAATAGTCACTGGACGTTTCTGAGTAGGAGACATGGTCAGATCTGTGCTTTAGAAAATATTAATTTGGCTGTTCTCTGTAACATAGGAAAATGTAAGTGACTGGTAGGCAGGACTTATTTTCAGTTTTGCCCATGTATTCCTTGTGCCTAATACAGTGCCTGCTACAGAGTAGGCAGATAATAAAAGCTTGTTTACTTTAATGGGAGTTAGGAGAGAGACTAGAAGCTAGGTTGCTATTACAACAGTCCAGGTGAGAGCTGATGAAAGACTGAGCATGAACAGAAAGAGAAATAGATGTGAGTGGCATTGTAGAAGGAGAATTGGGAAGCTGAGGCCTCTGTTTGCATGTAGGAAATAAGGAAGAGGATGGTATCCGTTGACTCCAAGGATGCAGAACTAGGTGATTGGAAGGATGATAGTGCCATTAAACATAAAAAGGAAATTTTAGAAGAGAGTTGTGTATGTGAGAAAATATAATGAGTTTATTGATCGATGTTCTCAGAGCATGTGGTGAACAGGTTAAAATTTATAGACATAAAAAGTTTGGAACAGAAACTGGCTGACAAACCAAACTCATTTCACAAAACATTACTAAAAACAGACAACAGATATATGCCACAGAATATGTTGAATGAAGCCAAAGGCAGATTATCTCTGGAAGGAGCCTATGAAACAGCTAACAGCCAAGAGTGAAATCAAAATGCTCTCCATGGGTGACATCCACATGAACCCAACCAACAATATGTTGACAGAGAAGCAGTGAGCAAATGACTGAATTATTTAGGTTGTACATAGAAATTGAGAGGTTTATGATAGCTATTCTAGATCAGCTAGGTGGCATAGAGATCTGGGTCTGGAGTCAGATAAGAGTCATCTTCCTGACTTCAAATCTGGCTCAGACATTTACTAATTGTGTGACCCTGGGCAAGTCACTTAACCCTTTTTGCCTCAATTTCATCATCTGTAAAATGAGCTGGAGAAGGGAATGCAAACCACTTCATTTTCTTTGCCAAGAAAATGCCAAATGGGGCCACAAAGAGTTGGACACGACTGAAACAATTGAACCACAACAAATTCTAGACCAGGTCATTGCCACTAGAAATCAAAGGTACTTTATCTTTAAGGAAACTAGATATAAAGATAGATGCAGATTGCACAGTGGCATGGGAAAACTCTACCTATCAACACAGAATAAAAGAATATAGTATCTACTAGCTACCCAGACAGACATAAAATGATTTTCCTAAAGTCTAAGTCCAAGAACATCACTCCCCTACTTACTAAACTCCAGGGTTTCCTATTGCCTCCAGAAGCAAATACAAAGTGCTCTGTTTGGTCTTCAAAGCCCTTCATGAAATAGCCCACTCCTACCTTTCCAGTCTTCTTCTACCTCACTCGCCAATTTATACTCTTTAATCCAGTGGCATTGTCCTCCTGACTGTTCCACAAACAAGAAATTCCATTTCTTGGTTGAGGATACTCTCTCTGACTGTCTTCCAGGCTCAGAGGGTTTTCTCTCCTCTGTTCTGACTACACACCTCCTTGGCTTCCTTCAAGTCCCAACTAAACTCCAGTCTTCTCTCAGAAACCATTCCCAACTCCCTTAATTCTGGTGACTTCCCTCTCTTAATTATTTCCTATTTATCCTCTATGTAGCAATCAATGTATATATTTGTTTGTATGTTGCCTCTTCCTTTAGATTATAAGCTCCCTGGGAGTAGGGGCTTTCTTTTGTCTCTTTTTGTATCCCCAGAACTTAGCACGATGCTTTGCATATAACAGGTGCTCAATAAATGTTTATTTATTGATTGATTAACTGGAATTATTCAGCAGAAGCTCATTATGCTTTCTAGTATAACATGTGAATCCCTTTATTGAAAATACAAAATCCCAAATGTTTTTGATATTTCAATAAATAAAATGTATTGCTGCCAGAGCATCCTTAAAGAAAGAACTATTGGCCACCACTTCCTGGATATGACATTGACCCCCAAATACTTCAGAGGAAAATTTTTAATGGATGTTGGTATTCTGAATATTCAGATATTCTCCAAACTATGTGGAGTGAGAAGTAGAAGAAATTTAAACTATGTGTGAAGACAATGAAATATGTGTCATATCAGGGTTCCTTAGGATAAAATTTGTTATCCTAGGTAAGATTTATATTCCAATACCCTTACTCAGTTATGAAAATCAGACATTTTATCCACCCACATAGTAATCTACAGAACCTTAAATATTGAAGAATAATAGAAGGAAAGTGACTTGTCCTCAGATGACTTTTATCCAAACCCTATCAAAAAGTATGAGAAGAATGAGACTATGAGAATGATAATAACTGCTTTAAAGCTTAATCCATCATCCATGTAATGAGGCTAATATAATGACAAAGTCAAGGAACTACAACAAGAGTAATGTGCAGCCAGAAATCTCTATACCCTAAGACTTCTTTAGAAACTGAACAGGCTTGTCAGGAAGCTGTTAACTCTAGCCATTTTGGCTTTGGCAATGCCACTGATCTAATTAGAACTCTGGCCAGTGCCGTGTAGCTGCTCCTATTAATCTAAGAAATAGATGGGAGAGCACAGGGTTGAAGGCTGGCCCTAGCTGGAATTATCACAATGGTCAGCTTGACCCAGAGGGCAGCAGAATGAGTGGTACCCCTTCATGTGCTGATACCAGAAGATAGCAAATCACAGATATCAAAAATTTACCTGTTGGAAATGCTTTGACATAGATAACACAGACCATGACGTGAGAAACTATGAATATGTATGAAGTATACTGAAGATATGAATTCTTTTGTTACATGAATGTACTAATGTCAAAACAAAATTTTTTCTACCACTTATAGTCAAGAAATTCATATTGCCTTTTGTCAGTGATATCCTGAGCTCCATGTTGTATAATCTACCTATTGATCAGTGTAGAAGAAGCATAAAAATTAACTTCATTCCCAAGCCAAGATAGAGTGAAATAAGAGTAGAAATTGTTAAGTCACATAAATCTGAAGAAAGAAAAGCTGCTGAATCTGAACGCTTCCAAAATTTACACTTAATATAAACTCTCCAAGTATCAACTAACAGTGCAAGAGATGGCCAAAAAGAATGCTGATGTCTCCATTGAGTTTACAAAGGAAATGGGCATCAGGAATAGATTTTAAAAAACTATTTCAAATATTTAAGTAAGTTGTTTCCAAAGCATTTAAAGCACCAATTTATGATCATAAACTCTGCCATGGAACTGTGGAATTTTCTTGATTTGGGGTTGAATCTAAGACTCCACTGTTTTTTGTTTTTTGTTTTTTTTTTGATAAGCCTTATGCTGCTCTGTAATCTCATGTTTCACTTCTTCTGTGTCAAAAATCCCTCTGTCTAGGTTCATGCACCCTTTTCTTCTTGAAATAAAGATCAATTAAGATGATTTGGAAACTTTACACCAACCTTGATAGAGATGGCAATGACAAATTTCTGATGGATCCTTTTCAGAAGAACATGGTTGATGGTCAGAGATCCACTTAGGAAAACTACTCACTTGCTGTCTCCACCCCTCAGTGTCCAGTAAACATGATCACAGTTGTGCTAGGGGTGATGCTAACTTGAAGTCTTCTTACCTGTTTACTTTTTGTCCTGGCTTAACAGTTTTCTAGGCACATCCTTGATAAGGTAATACGTAGGCATTTTGCAAATCTTTACTACTTGGGTACCTCCATTCTCATCACCAGCAACCGACTTTGAGGTGGTAGCAAGTCCCTTCTCCTTTTCGTTTTCAATATAGATTTTTTAAGTGCAGCATACGTCTGCTTAGACATTGCTGGATGGGAATAAACCACTGATTGTGAGTATTTATCAATCCCTTGATCCGGGACTAAATTCTAACTGCCATGCTTTTGGGGCTTCTTCACCACATTTTCCTTTTTGTTCTTTTCCTTTTTTTTCCTTTTGGTCTTTTTTGTCTTTTTTTTGCCCACCAACTTGAGAGAAAGGAAAGAGCTAGAATGGAATTTTGAAAAACTTTTAGCCTTTTAGTTTGATGGTACAATTCAACTTGTAGATCACCTGTGCCAAAATAGAGAAATTTAAAAATCTGGCAGCTGTGATAATCATCCTGAACAAATGCATTCTCCCACAGTATTTGACAGATTATATAAACAAGTTTCAGGAACTGTCCATAGCAGCATATGCTGTGGCAGTTGCCATGGTAAGGACCACAGAAGAAAAGATGGAGCTATCTTGGAATATCACTAAGCACAGGCATCAGACACCACCATGGCATAAATGGTTTGGAAAAAAATTAAATACATTGGAATAGTATATCAGTATCTAGGTGATATGTGGAATTGAAATCTTGAATCTCCTATTGCCCTAGTAAAGGGAGGGAAAAAGCTGCTATTAATTGCCTACTCTGTGCCAGGCAGCATGCTAAGAACTTTACATACATCTCATTTGATCCTCACAACAATTCTGTGAATTAGGTTCCATTACTATTCTTTTTTTACAGTTGAGAAAGTGGAGGCAGATAAAAGTTAAGTGACTTGCCCAGAGTCACATAGATGACAGGTGTCTAAACCTGGATTTGAACTCAGATCTTCCTGATTTTAGGCTCAGCACTCTATCAACACATTGCCAGCAACCTCTCAAAAGCAGCAAGGAAAAAAACTATGTAAAAAGATATCTGGAAATCAAAAGTAAATCAGAATTTCTTGATACAATTATCAATAATTAAAAGTGAAAGTTAAAAGTTTAAGATGCTAAAAGAAAAAGCAGTGCTAAAAGCAAAATAAATAATTCAACATTCATCAATAATGCTACTATGGAGACTTGCAAAGCAAATAAATTAAAGGAGAGAGTATCCCAAAGAAGGAGTATATGGAAAATATATGGTCATTTATATGGTCACAAGGAATATAGCACAATGATTTTTACTGGGATGTGGCTGCTGCGCATGCTGCAGCTTCTTGGAGCCACAGGTGAGAGGCAGAACTTCCACCTCTTTCCAAAGGTGGAAAGAGCCCCAAAAAGATCTCGGCAGCCATCACACCAAAGGTACTGGTCCTCGCTGAACAAACCCTATACCCCAACAAAGTATGGATCAATTCTCTGCTGCCTATGCTAATTTTGGCCTAGTAATTAACACCAAAAAATACAGGTGCTCCATCAGCCACCACCACACCATCCATATGTGGAACCATTGGTTACAATAAATGGAGGAGTTTTGAATGCTGTGAATAAGTTTATTTACCTTGGTAGTGTACTTTCCAGGGATGTACACACTGACAATGAGGTTGATGCACTCACTGCCAGAGTTAGTTCAGTGTTTGGGAGGCTCCGAAGAAAAGTTTGGGAGAGAAGAGGTATTAGATTGACTACCAAATTAAAGGTTTACAGAGCCATTGTGCTGACCTCATTGTTATATAGTTGTGAAACATGGACAGTCTACCAGCACCATGCCAGGAAACTGAATCGCTTCCATTTGAACTGTCTTAGGAAGATTCTGAGGATCACCTGGCAGGATAAGGTACCAGACACTGAAGTCCTTACTCAAGCTGAACTGCCAAGCATTCAAACTATGCTTCAGAGAGTGCAACTCTGATGGGCTGGCCACGTTGTTTGATTACAAAATGTACGCTTGCCAAAAAGACCATTTTATGGAGAACTTGCATGGGGCAGGCGATTACATGGTGGCCAGAAGAAATGATACAAGGACATTCTCAAGGTCTTTCTTAAGAACTTTGGATTTGACTGTGCAACATGGGAGACAATAGCACAGGACTGCTCAGCATGGTGTGCCCACATAAGAAAAGATGGTGTGCTCTTTGAACAAAGCAGAATTGAGACAGCACAAAGTAAATGCAGGATGCACAAATTTGGGATATCCACCCCAAATATTCACACGGACTATCGGTGCCCAACCTGTGGTAGAGCATTCTGAGCTCGTATTGGTCTGACCAGCCACAGTCGGATACACTGAAATTTCACTTTATCATGGTGATGTCATTTTGGTCCTCTTCCAAGATGAAGGACAACACCAACTAGCACAATGAAAACTCATGACTGAATGTGAAACAGAAAGTATACCATTAATATAACGAAGGATGGTGCAGTTAACATCAAAAGAGGTTACTGAAATTAACTTTGCGGCAAAATTGTAGAGTAGCAAGTCTATTAAGATCCATGACTATTAGCTACAGTGCTTCGCAGCAGTCCATAAATTATTAGCAAAGCACCTTTACCAGCTTCTTGTCTTATACAAACTTGATCCCATCTTTCTTAACAGTAAATTTGACAAATTACCAAAAATGACAACACTTCAAAATGTAGGCCACTCTTGTGTTAATAAGTATGTAAGCCTTTCATAGCTTATATCAATAAAAAAACTAGAAATAATTATATGATAATATATTGGCTCAAGAGGAAAAAAAAGAGCATGCTCAAACATCCCAGGGATATAAAGAGCAACTCATTTATCTGACAGTTACTGAACAAGCCACCTGGAAGTGCTTTATTGATTACACAAAATTTATACTAACTTTATTAATTATTACAATTATACTGAGTCAAAGCAAGGCTTTTGACTTCTTTCTGTACTCAAGGATTAATTATATACTGAAAATATAGAAGTTAGATACAGTGAGAATATTTGAAGATCAGATTTCTACAAGGAAAACTTTTCTCTATTTGAAACACACCACTTACAAGATAATGTCAAGAAAAATTGATTAAACAAATATGGCATCTTCCAGGGAGACAGTTAAAGCCTGCTGTGGTACAGGCCAGCTTTAAATCCATCATAATTACTCCTGAATCAAATTAAGTATGATTTTCAAACCAAAGAGGCAGATGTACCAAAATATCACACCAATCACTTGATGTGCATGTAAACTATTTCAGAAGGTCATATATAATAAATGCCTCCATTTTCATTCCTCTCATTTTTTTTAAAAACTCTATAGTCTGGCTTCTGATGTTGATATCCAACCCAAACTGTTCTCTCTAAAGTTACTAGTGCATCCTAACTGCCCAATCTAATCATCTCCCCCTCCCTGATTCTCATCCTTCTTGACCTCTCTGTAGCCTTTAGCACTGCTGATCATCGTCTTCTTACTAATATTCTCTTGTCTCTAGGTCTCTGTAGCACCACCAGTTTTGCCATCTGTCATAACAACTCCTCACTCTTCTTTGCTGACTTTTCATCTAGGGCTAGGTCATGCCTTATTAGCTGAGAGTATTCCCAAAGCTCTGCCCCGGGCTCTCTTCTCTTTTTCCCCTTTACTGTTTCTTTTGGTAATCTCATCAATTCTCATGCTTTCCGTTTTTCATTTCTTTCTTTCTATGCTGATGATTCTCAGATCTACTTATCCAGCCCTAACCTCTTTTCTAACCTCCAGACATGCATCCCCACCTACCTCTTAGACATTTCCAACTAATGCTTACAGACACCTTAAACTCAATTATGTCCAAAGCTAAACTTATAAGCCTTACCAAACTTCTCCCCTATTTCCCCCATTAATAGCGAGAGCATCACCATCTTCCTAGTTTCCGAGGGTACAACTAAGTTGTTATCCTTGTCTCTTCTCTCTTGACTCTCATATCCAATTTGTTGCCAAGTCTTGTCCATTTTATCTTGGTAACATCTCTCTTTTATGCCCTCGTCTTTCATCTGACACTGCCAACACCCTGATGGAGGACCTCATCACTTTATGCATTGCTGGACTAGTGCAATAACCTGCTGATTGGCCTCCCTGTTTCAGGTGTCTTCCTATTCTAGTCCATCCTCCACTCAGCTGGCAAATTAATTTTCCTAGAGTACAGATCTGGTAATGTGTGTTCATCCTTCGTTGCTAAAAAAGACCATGCCATCAGAGAAATAATGACATGACTTGCACTTGACTTTGTTTTGAGTGAGAGAGGGCTGTGCAGGTCAACTGCAGTTATTACTTATGGTTTCCAGTACCAAAAATAAAATTCTCTATATCAAATTTCTTTACAATTTGCTTCCTCCTACCTTTCTAGTCTTTTTACTAGTATTCCCCCCCCCCCCATCATGTGTTCTGTAATCCAGTGTCACTTGCCTTTTTGATATTTTTGGAACAAGATATCTCATTTTCAGAATTCAGGCATTTTCAATGACTTCCTTAAGCCTGGATATTCTCCCTCCTTATCTCAGCCCTCTGTTTTCCCATTGTTTCCCTCAGTCCCATTTGAAATCCCATCTTCAGTAAAAAGCCTAAATGCCTTCAGAACAAGTTTTCAGTTTGGACTTCAAAACTCAAATGAACCAAATAGATTAAGAAAATACATACAATTCTTTCATCTTCTCTAGGCAAGACTCATTGAGCATACAAGTATCTAGAAGAAATCTAAAGTTGTACATATTAAAAGACTGTTATCCTGAAGACAAAGCTTAATGAAAAAAAAGAACCTCTTGGAGAATTTTCAGTATCTCAGCAATACTATTCTTGACATACTTTTTTGGTGGGGAAAAATGAATGGTGATAGATCTAAAAGCTGTCAAAACAAAAACTTGTGGAATTTTCACCTTTTTTCCTTAACATAAAAAAGAGCATTTTCACACACACAGAACACGAGATTGAATGTAAAATTGTTAATTTCATTCCTATTGATTGCATATATATTATATACATTATGTGTATATATATATATATATATATATATATGTAGATAGATATATATTATATATATTGTATAGCTGTCCTGCAATCCTGATGAGTCTGGCAGTACGATTCACAAGGGCTGTGAGTATCAATCCTTCATTCCAAAGGGACTTTTGCTCCTTGAGAATTGCCCCATAAGCAGAGGAACCAAGCAACACATGAAACATGATCTAATAGGTCTGAGAAATTTTCATTCATGATTTCTAGTTCCCAGGCTTTTAAAATTTTTTAAATTAATTTTTAGTTTTCTACTTTCACTTGTATAAGATTTTGAGTTCTAAATTTTCCTTCTCTTCCTCTACTCCCTCTTCCCCAAGATGGCATGCAATTGAATATAGGTTATACATGTATGATCACATTAAACATATTTCTACACTAGTCATATTATAAAGAGGAATCAGAGCCAAAAGGAAAAATCATGAGAAAGCAAAGACAAAAAGCAACAACAAATGAAAGAGAAAATAGTATGCTTTGATCTTCAGACTCCAAAATATTTTCTCAGGATGTGGATTTTCCATTGTGGGTCTTTTGGAATTATCTTACATCATTGCATTGCACAGAGGAGTTAAATCTAATGAAGCTGGTCATTGTAGAATCTTATTGTTACTATGTACAATGTTCTTCTGGTTCTGCCCATTTCACTCAGCATCAGTTCATATAAGTCTTTCCAAGATTTCCTGAAGTCCACTTGCTCATTATTTCTTATGGAACAATAGTATTCCATAACTTATTCAGCCATTCCCCAATTGATGGGAATCCCCTCAATTTCCAGTTCCTTGACACACACACAAAAAGAGCTGCTATAAATATTTTTATACATATGGGTCCTTTCCCATTTCTATGATCTCTATGTGGTACAGACTTGGTAGTGGTATTTCTGGATCATAGGATATGCACAGTTTAATAGCCCTTTCAGCATAGTTCAAATTGTTCTCCAGAAAGGTTGGATCAGTTCACAGCTTCATCAACAATGCATTTTGATATTTGATTGTGGATATTTAATTTGTTCTTTTTCTAGCTTTTTAAATTGCATGCCTAATTCATTGATCTCTTCTTTCTCTATTTTACTCATGTAAGCATTTAGAGATATAAAATTTCCCATAAGAATTACTTTGGTTGCATCCCATAAGTTTTGTACATTGTCTTACTATTGTCATTCTCTTGGATGAAGCTATTGATAGTTTCTCTGATTTGTTGCTTGATCCACTCATTCTTTAGAATTAGATTATCTCATTTCAATTAATTTTTAGTCCATTTTTTATGGACTTTTATTATGTGTAATTTTTATTGAATCATGATCTGTAAATGAAGCATTTAATATTTCTACCTTTCTGCATTGGATTATGAGGTTTTTATGCCTTAGCACATGGTCAATTTTTGTGTAGGTGTGATGTACCACTGAGAAAAAGGTATATTCCTTTCTAGTCCCATTCAATTTTCTCCAGAGGTCTACTATATCTAACTTTTCTAAAATTCTATTTACCTCCATAACTTCTTTCTTATTTATTTTATGGTTAGATTTGTCTAGTTCTGAGAGGAGAGGGTTGAGGTCCCACACTAGTATGGTTTTGCTGTCTATTTCTTCCTATAACTCACTTAAGTTATCCTCTTAGAATTTGGATGCTATACCACTTGATTGCATATATGTTTAGTATTGATATTGCTTCATTGTCTATGGTACCTTTTATCAGGATGTAATTTCCTTCCTTATCCCTTATCCCTATTTTTGTCCTTATTTTGTCTGAGATCAGGATTGCTTCCCCTGCTTTTTTTTCTAACTTCAACTGACACATAATATATTCTACTGCAGTTTTTTTTTTACTTTATTCTGTGTGTATTGAATCTTACTCTCTTTGGATTTGGTTCAAAGAGAGCATAATAAACACATTCAGTTGGTTATAGAAACCTGTTTCAAATGTAGGTTCTGGATTTTAATCCACTCTGCTACTGCTTCCATTTTATGGGAGAGTTCGTCCCATTCACATTCACAGTTATGATTACTGTTTCTTTCTCTCCATCCTATTTTTCCATTGTTTATATTTTTCTCTCTCCTTTCACCCATTCCCTCCTCATCAGTGTTTTGCTGCTGACCACCTCCTCCCTTATTCCCTCCCTTCTACCAGCCCCCCTCTTTTTCTTTCCCCTTTCCCTACTACTTCTTCTTTCCCTTCTGCCCTGCCTTCTATACCTTTCCACGCTTTTCTTTTCCCTTTCTTCTCCTATTTTCCTACAGAGTATGATAGGTTTCTATAACCAACTGAATGTTTATCATGCTCTCTTTGAACCACATCTGACAAGAGTAAGGTTCAAACAATGCTCACTCCCCTCTCTTTTTTTCCCTATACTGTAGTAGATATTTGTGCCTCTTCTCATGATGCAATTTACCCTATTCTGCCTCCACCTTTCCTCTTCTCCCAGTACAATCCTTATATTATCCCTTTAATTATTTTTATCATCACATCAAATTCAACTCATTCCCATACCCACTGTCTCTGTATACCTCTTCCAAATGCCTTAATAAAGATACAGTCCTTAAGAGTTACAAGTATCATCTTCCCATGTAGGGATGTAAACAGTTTAAACTTATTGAATAAAATCTTTTTTTCTTTCTTCTTTACCTTTTTAGCCTTCTCTTGAGTCTTGTATTTGAAAATAGAATTTTCTGTTCAATTCTAGGTTGTTGTTGTTGTTGTTGTTTTAATCAGGAATGTTTGAAAGTCCCCATTATATCATTGAATGTACATATTTTCCCCTGAAAGATTATACTCAGTTTTTCTGGACAGTTGTTTCTTGCTTGTAATCCAGGCTCCTTTACCTTTCAGAATATCATATTCCAGGTCCTGCAATCCTTAAACATCAAAGCTGTTAAATCCTGAATAATTTTTATTATGATTCCATGATATTTAAATTGTTTCTTTTTGCTGCTTTCAGTATTTTCTTCTTGGCCTTAAAGTCCTGGAATTTGGCTATGATATTCCTTTTCATTTTTCTGTCTCTTTCAGGAGGTGATTGGTGGATATTTTCAGTGATTATTTTACCCTCTGGTTCTAGGATGTCAGGGCAGTTTTCCTTGATAATTTCTTAAAAGATGCTGTCCAAGGCCTTTTTTTTTTTTTTTTGATCATTGCTTTCAGGTAGACCAGTAATTCTTAAATTACCTCTCCTGGATCTATTTGCCAGGTCAGTTGTTTTTCCAATGACGTATTTTACATTTTCTTCTACTTTTTCCATTCTTGTGATTTTTTTGACTAATTCTTGCTGTCACAAACAGTCATTAGCTTCCACTTGCCCAATTCTAATTTTTAACAAATTGTTTTCTTTAGTTAGCTTTTGTACTGTTTTTTCCCATTTGACTTCTCTTTAGTGAGTTTTTGAACCTCCTTTTCCATTTGGCCAATTCTATTTTTAAGGAGTTGCTTCCTTCAGTTGGTTTTTCTTTCTCCATTTGGCTCATTTTATTTTTTAAGGAATTGTTTTCTACATTCAAGTTTTATCCTTCCTTTTTCATGCTGTTGACTCTCTCTTACATACCTCTTATGTATTTTCTGAATTTTTCTTCTACCTCTCTTATTTTACATTTTAAAATCCTTCTTGAGCTCTTCCAAGAACACCTTTTGGTCTTGAGATCAGTTCATATTCCCCTTTGAGCTTTTGATTGTAAGTATATTGACAATGTTGTCTGTCCTGTTCTGAGTTTGTGTTTTGATCTTCCTTGTCTCCATAGAAAGAATCTATGGTCAGGATTCATTTTTGCTTTTTGCTCATGCTTTTTGCCTATTTCCTGACTTTTAAAGTTGAGCTCTGCTTTTGGGGTTCAAGGGGCACTGTCCCATGCTTCTTGTGTTGGGGTATAGGGGCCTGTCCACTAGCCTTGTGCCCTGAGGCTTCAAGTGCCAGCTGCTGGAGGCTATAGGGATCTGCTTACTTGCCTGTTGCTGAGTTGGGGTCCTAGTGGTGGTGTCTGGTGTATGGATGGTCTGCTCCTGGAGGACATCTGCCTACCCATTGCTGGAATCATGGAGAAGTCGAGCTGCTGGGCAGATGCCTTCCCTCTCTGAGGCTGCACCAGTGCACCTGATGGTGGAGTCTGAGCTGGAGTCTGTCAGTTCACTTGGCTGTGCTAAGGCACTTGTGGGATCCTGATGTTGGCATTTGTGGGCTCCACCACTCTGGGCCTCAGGATCTACTGCTTATTTGTTGTCGTGAAGCCTACCATTGTTTTCCTGGGATGCTTCCTGTCTTGGACTGTTCTCCCTTTTTACTGAGGGATAAGGATGTTGTTTGCCAGTTCTCTAAGTCTCCTAGATCAAAAGACTGCTCCACCCTGTCTTTCTGTTGACTCTGCTGTTCTGGGATCTGTTCTGGGGCACTTCCTTATGAATGTTTGTGGATGAGAATGGGAGAAGGACAACAATCTACTGCTTACTCTGCCATCTTGGCTCCCATAATTTCCTGGACTTATTTTTATAAAATCTTGGTTTTTGAATTTTCTTAAATCATAAATTAAATTTCCTAAAATTATCTCTACTTGACCTATTTACTACATCAGTTGTTCAATATCGGGTATCTAAATTTCTATTTTTTTCAGTCTTTTCCTTCTGTTTTAATAGTCTTGCCATCTTTGTGAATCATTGACTTCTCTTTGATCTTTTCTAGTTTAGAGGGATTCCATTTCTTCAGTAAGGTTAACCACATACTTTTCTAGGATATATTTTCCCAATTCTGTCTTTAAGAGTCTTCATTTCATATTCTAACTTTTTCTTCGTCATTCTTCTAGATAGGTATATAGTCCTTTTGTCTTTATGTCTCTGTTTACAGTTATTTGGAGATAGATAAGCAGTAATTTTTGATACTGGTTGGTTTTTTATTTCCTTATCTTTCTGGCTTGGTTTCTGAATCAGGACTTGGTACTGGGGCAGATTCTGCCTCTTGTTGTTCTCTTGGATAATGGCTGATTTGCTTAGTTTGGCCCTAGATTTCTTGGGCTCTAGTGCTGACTTCTATCTCTTAGAGTTGGGTTCTCCCAGGATCTTTGAGATTCTGAATGTTTGATATTTGTGGCAACTCAATGATGTAGTAGATAGCTTAAAAGACTTGAAGTCAGGAAGCACTGAGCTCAAATCTTATCTCTACATTGGGCAAATCACATTTCTTAGCCTCAATTTCCTCATCTGTAACATGCAGATAGTAATAACACCTACCTCATAGCATTGTTGTAAAAATCAAAAGACAATAAAAATATAAATCACTGAGGGCCTTAAAATATTAGTTTTAAAATAATAATAGTAGCAATAATACCAACAATAATGATAATAGGTATTATTATTATTATTGCTACCCCTTTCAGTATCTCTGGAGAGCATAGGGAATATCATAGCTGCAGGTTTGGGATTTCCCTAGTCTGATTGCTCCTCCTTACTAGTCACTCCTCCTGCTATAGTTCCCTAAGGCTTCCAGGTTCTCTACTCTATGGCTTTCTCAAAGAAGTCTTCTGCTCTCATTGCCTCTGGACACAAATCCTCACAGACTACATACATCCCTAGCTTCTAATAACCCTGGCAATAGTTTGTTTGAGGGACCTCTTTTCCTATTGCTTATAGACTTTGTCATCCCTTCTTGTGCAGCTCTGGTGAGAAGCTGGTTTTCTTTTCTTCTCTTTTTGGCTGTGTTGATCATCATTCTGACAGGTGCAAACTTCAGAGTTTGTCTAGAGTGGGAACGTGACAGTTGGATGACCTGCCTACATGGCAGCCATGTAGGCAGGAAGCAAGACCCTTATAATGTTAATGCAACAGAGGGCTCATCACCCCAGAATAACTAAGGCTCTTTCATCACTTGCTCATCCAAAAATGAATTGACAGATGTTATCAAATCATATGTTGAGTAAGTTAAAGTTTATAGAAATACTTTTTAGATAAAGAAATCTAATTTTCAAAAGCAATAGTAAAGACTGGCAGCAGGTGTACATCATTGGATTTGTTGAATGTGGCATAAAGGGATTTATCTCTGGAAAGAGCTGCTATGCAACAGCCAACATCCCAGAGTGAAATCAAAAAGCTCTCCATGGGTGATATTCACATGAATTTAACCAATAATATATTGACAGAGAAGCAGTAAGAAAATGACCAAGTTATTTGCTTGCACATTTGAATATGAAACAAAGAGGTCTGAAATAGTTATGACAGACCAGGTGATTGCCACCAGAAATAACAGAAAAATTATCTTCAAATAGCCAGTACTTAATGACTGCAGATTATGTAAGAAACTTGGAACCATTACAGTACATCCCCACAGTTTACAAAAATTTAATATGTACCTTTGATCCAAAAATATCACTTAATTTTTACCTCAAAGAACTAAAAAACAAACAAACACCAAAACTTAAGAGAACCTATCTGTTCTTATGACAGCTCTTTTTTGTAGTAAAAAGGACTGGTCACTAGAGGAGTACTTATCAATCAAGTAATGACTGAAAGAAATTTGCTCTGTGAATGTAATGAAATTTAATTGTGCCCCAAGAAATGATTTTGGTAGTATTTTCGCTTTGAGTCAATATCACTTGCTAAACTTTCAGTTGTTTCTAATAGGATTGTGCCAAAAAATTTCGGGAAAATAATGGAGGAAATGATTGGAAACAGTTCATGTTTACCGTTTCCAAATTTGACATTATTTATTACTATTGTATAACTCTGTGCTCCCTCACGCATTACCTGCTAAGTTTAACCTCATCCCAAATGTTTCCCTTCCTTATAGATGAAACAAAATCTCAGTGTTGTTATTCATTAAGGTTTTTAAAAATTGTATATGTTAACTTTATTTCAGCTTTGCCTCAGACCTAATGTGATTGGAAATGATCTTTAAAAAAAGAAAAAAAAAACTTAGGATGCTTTCTGTCCTTCAAGAGACTGTCTTTATTTTCGTTTAATTACTCCTTTTGTATATACTTAAAGAGGAAGCATCTTGTATAATTCAGACTGTTGGAAATGGAATAAAAGGCCCAAGTTAGAGTTCTAAAACTTGTACTTAGTAAATGTGTGATTTGCACAAATTGATAAACATTTCAAAGCCTCAGTTTCCTCTTATGTTAAATGCAGATAACAATACTTTCAAAATCTGTTTCATTGGTTTATTGGGAGAAGAGCACTTCACAAACCAGAAAGTGATACATAGGCATGAAAAACAATTATGCATAATAAACATATTAAATATTAGTAGACAGAAATTAGATATCCCTGGGGCTAAAAAGAATTATTACCTAATGGTCAGCATCTTGGCACTGAGACTTTCTAAAACCAGCTGGCTGATTTGGAGATTACATGCAACATACACCACACATGGTTAGGTCTTGATTCAGAGGTTTTCTTGGTTCATTAGGGTCTGCCAGAGCTAGTCTTCCTGTAGCATGGGCTTTGAGGACCTAGGATAGACCTTTTGCTGAAGGTGCTTTCAATTTCACCTTTCACCCTATCTTTGGTGCACTAGATGACATCATGAAGGTGATGCCATGACTTATAAGTGAATTGGATTTAAGTGATGGATGGCTGTGCAATTCCTCTGGAGTCATCTGGCTGTAGTGGCAGGATATAGATCAGAGGCACTGGAGATGGTCCCTTGTAAAGAGGCAGATTTAGGCTAGAGGAAATGAAAAACTTCTTAAGGATTAGAGTTATACCTAAAGTGGAATAGGTTGCCTCAGCTGATTAAAGGGATCTCTAGTTAGAGGCATCTCCTTCACTAGAAGGCTTCAAGTAAAAGCTGGATATTTACCAGTTCAGGGTGGCATTAAGAGGGTTATGGTTTAAGTGTAGGTCGGATTAGATCTAAGGTTCTTAACCTTGTTTGTCTTATAACCCCTCTTGGGCAGCCCAATGAAGGCAATGGATCCCTTTTCGGAATATTTTTTTTTTAAATTAATTGAAGGACATGCTAAATTCTAGGTAGAGGGTGGTGAAAATAAAGATGCATTTTTTGCTTCTCCATCCAAGTTCATAGACTCACTGAAATCTATCCACAGGCCACTGGACTGCAGATTAAGAACTCTTGGAGTAGATGAATTTTGAGGGCCTTTCAACTCCCTAACTTGGTGATTTCAAGACATACTGCATGCCAGTCATTGGGCTGTGTAACTTCTTTGAAGGAAGATTTATACTACCAAAAGACTGAATCCACATTATCAGCTTAGGAGTTGTGTGGTAGACCGTAGTCAAACAAACAAAAAAATTGATCTTGGAACCATAACCTCTAGATTCAAGTCCCAGTTATAATATTTTACTCGGCAAATTACTTAAGCTTCATGCGCCTGACTTCCCTCATTCATAAAATGGGGCTTTTAACACTTCCATTATGAACCCCAGAAGAATTCTGTGAGAAAAAAACACTGAAACTTACTGTAACAATATCAGTGCTAGCTAACAGTATTGATAGAAAATACCTTTAGGGCATCTGTTATAGGATGAAAAACATTGGCCTCCAGTATGCTCATGATTTGAATTCCCTTATCCTGTATGGGTATATGTGTGGCTTATTAATATCTTAGATGTGCTCTGTAGCTGTGCCAAGTTAATTGGCCTTCATCCAAAAAACTGACTGAGTTTAAACACCTGGAAAATACAAGCAAACTGGTTTGGACCCCGGGTGTTTTGTCGGAACATTAGTTATAGCATTCCTGGCCTCAGTGCCAGCTGCATGGTCATGTAGTGGAATTGTTTTTCATTTCCCTAGATTTCTTCATTGTCTGCAGGTGCCACAGAAGGCAAATACATACAGTTGATGATTTCTGGACTGCTGGGGAATCCAGCCATTATTTAAACCTTCTCAGAGTTGCTGTGGATGATGGAGCCTTATGGGAAATTCATCAAGTGTATATTTTCCATCAACCTACAGGAATTGTGTTAGGCATTGAAGCCAAGATTTGATTCATCTGAGTGGTGCCCCTACTAACCTTCTGCAGAATGCTTGTGTCTGATGCCGGAGTACTAAGTACTTTCTGAATGAAAGGAATGTAATGATTCAGTTTTGTTCTCCCCTCCATCTCATCTGAGAACTAGTTAGAAAAGTTAAAGATGGTTCTCCTCTCACAGTAGATTTCTATATGTGTTCTTCAATCATTATTTCTGAGGACTACATGTTTCATTATGAAGGATAATCTAATTGAAATAAAATGTAACTTTTTTATACTAAGCAACATAGTTATAGTAGATTTGTTTTTTTTTAAGTCCTTTAGTATTAGAAAAAGACTACCAAATCTTAGCATAGAAATACAACCATTTCTCCAATATAATGGAATGAGGAATGGAATTTCAAATGGTGTTGCCGTTCATTATTTCTGCATGCATTATTTTTACGTGTCTAAAACTCTTAGGATCATAGGATCACAGACTTAGAGATGGAAGGAGGCTTAGAGGTCTTGTAGTTCAACCTTTTCATTTTACAGAAATTTTAGAGAAAACTGGTGAATCGTTTATTTGCCCAGTGTCACACAAGTAGTGAAGGGCAGAGAGAATTTGAACCTAGATTCTCTGCATATAAATTGCAGAGGGTTTTTTTTCCACTTTATTACTTAAAACCATATTCCTTGCTAGTAAAGATTTATGCAAAAATTTACTTGCATTTAATCACATAACTCATTGGGAAGGTAACTATTGAAAAGTCATAAGTTGGTGGTGGCTATTATAAAAATATGAAGAAAACCTATTTCCTTCCTCATTTCAGTTCCTATAGTTTAGATCCTGGCATTGTTACCCCTTGCAATTAGCAGAAGGATTCATGGGTTTAGGCTGAATCTGATTATCCTGTCCTCGGAAGCATTATCTGATTTTCCACAAAGTAGTCTAATGGATGGTCCATGCTGCTACAGCTATGGCACGAAGAGTAACTAATCCATTTACAGTTGCTAATGCCTCTCTCCTACCTGAACACTATTGCTAATCATCTCATGTATTTTGTATGCATTCATATATATGTACATGTTGTCTTCCTAAGCTAGACTCTAAGCTCCCTTAGGGCGTGAACAATTTTACCTTTGTCATTGTGTGGAGATACAAAGAGATCTCCTAGAACTTCACTTGGAACATAGTGTTTAAGAAATGTTGCTTGAATCTTTTATTTATTAATTGAGGTATTCCGAGGAATGTGAGGAGACTACAAACAAGCTGCATATGTACAGTAAGTGAAAGACAGAAGTTGTCATTGCTTACACTACTCGGAGTTGAAATGAAAACTTGGTAAAAGTTGACTATTTTTATCTAGTTATACCTGTGATGATGATGATAATAATGATATGAAAAGCACTGTACTTACAATAGAAATGGATCCAAATCTTGCCTCTGACATGCACTAGTTGTATAGCAAAGTTACGTTACCATTCTGAGCCTCAGTTTCCTTATATGTGAAATCGGTTAATTATTCCTGCAATATTAATCAAGTGCCAACTATGTGTCAGGCCTTGTGTTAGGTGTTGTTTTACTTAAGTACTAAAATTTATTTGAAATTTATTCATTTTGAATGTTCTGTACAACAATGCAGAATACAACCTATCCATGCCTTACCATTGTGTGTAACTCTTGTCCATTCTTCCCACACACCCACCACAGGAAGTTGTATCACCAAGGCAATATTCACAGCACTTGTGGTGACTATGAATATGCCAGTGTAATTCTCAATTGCAAAATATAAAAGATTCTCTATATAGAAGGCAGGAGAAAAAACACTTATTTAAGCACCAGAAAGCCAAATCCCAGAACCAGAAAGCAAAATCCATCATGGTGACAAAGAAGTTAATAAACATGATCACAGCAGAGGGTAAAGCCATTCTCAAACCTCCCCTCCCTCAGCCAGGGCTTTCTCACTATCAACTGTCACAATATGTCAGTCTCAAACCTCCTCTCCCTCTGCCAGGGTCTTCTCACTATCAACTGTCACACTGTGTCAGTTGGGCCTGTGTCAGTTGGCCTGGGTCAGTTGGCTTGTGTCAGCTGGCCTTTGTCAGTTGACCTGTGTTCTATTCCCTCTGACCTGACCCCACTCACTTTCTCCTGGTTCCACTCCACTCTTCCTGTTATGCCTCTTCAGCAAGCTCCTTCCATCACATGTGACCCAGGCTTCCAGATTATATGAGCTTATTAATTATTGAGAAAGATCTTTCCATTTAAGTTACTATTACAGAGGTCCACATAACGTTCTAGGGCATTTTAAGATTTCTCTTTCTACAGTGAGGATACCAGTGGAGTCCTTGGTCTAGCCACATAAACTCCTATCCCATGATGTCTTTTCCACTTACACATTCACCTTTGATCAGTTCTTAATCAAAGTTACGTATTCTTTATATGTTAAAGACTGCTAACAGCTTCTATGTACATCATTGCCTTCTATGTGTTATTCATTTTTAATTATTTGGAGATAGTAACATTTTCATGGTTCACAGCCATACAACAACATTGATACTGAACTTTAAAAGATTCCTCTTTTGTTTCTGGAAGAAATTTGAGTTTATTAACAGTTTTCCATTTCTTAAAGACAGTGAATTCTCTTTCCTATTCCCACTTAATTCCAAACCCAACTCATTGTTCACTACTCATTTTTACTCTCTGCTTCTCCCCTCCCTCCCTCCTTTATCTATAAAATATATCTAGAGATAAATAGAAGTATGTTCTTCAGTTGTAGCCAACTCTTCATGACCCTATTTGGGGTTTTCTTGGCAAAGATACTGGAGTGGTTTGCCATTTCCTTCTCTTGTTCATTTTACAGATAAGGTAACTGAGAAAAACAGCATTAAGTGACTTGTCCAGGGTCACTAAGTATCTGATGCCACATTTGAACTCAGTTCTCCTTGCCTGTCACTCCACTGCTCCACATAGTTGCCATTACCTACGTACCTACCTACCTACCTGCCTGCCTGCCTGCCTGCCTGCCTGCCTACCTGCCTGCCTGCCCGCCCGTCTATCTGTTTGTCTGTCTATCTGCTGATGTGTATACACAAATACACTACAGTGCTTATCTGAATGCATAACATTTTAGGCAATATCCATTATTTAGCTACTTACTTTTCCCTATTTGGATGATTAGACCAAACTCTTTTGAGTAGTAAAGAACTCAGAGACTTTGAAATGATCTGGAATTTGATGCAATCATTAGAATGTCACCCACCAGCAGGGATACACAAAAGGTCTCACCATTCATATAGAGTCCTTCTTCAATTTAGACTCTGCTGTCTCTCCTCAGTCACTGTGGTGAATTCTTTTGTGAGCATC
Organism: Notamacropus eugenii; assembly: GCF_028372415.1. Lineage (NCBI taxonomy): Eukaryota > Metazoa > Chordata > Mammalia > Diprotodontia > Macropodidae > Notamacropus > Notamacropus eugenii. The sequence goes on from NC_092875.1 coordinate 272,827,798, forward strand.
TGTCTTTCTATTTTATGCTTCTTTTGATATTTATGATTAGAAGATCATCAAAAAAAGCTAACCCTGTTATTATTTCTTTAAAGGAATCTTTAAGTATTATGGCATATTGGTAGAAGATACCTTGTTGAACTTACGCATTTAAGGCAAGGTATTGTTACTAAATCAAAAACTTTTAAAAATAGCCAATAAACAGCATATCATAGTCTTGCATTCTTAACATCTTTCAGTCAGCTGTGTGATGGTAAAGATGTGCTGTAATGTGGAATATCATTGGAAAAAGACACACTATTCCCAACTAATAGCCTGGTTGAAGATTCTGTCAATGTGTATGTGGATGATTTTCAAGTTTTTGAGATGCTGATCAATTGCCTTTTTTTTCATTGTGTACTAACTAGGTCTAAGTTTTTTTTTTCTCCCATGCTTTTGCTATCTCATTCTTCTTCACCAACTTTGTGAATAGATTTCTCTTTGCCCTTTAGATTGTGCTATGATAACTATGGGTCTCGACCTCTGTGCATACTTGTTCTAATCAAGCTGCTTTTGCCCTCTGTGCTTCCTGTAATGGTATTTCTATTCCATCTACCAGCTCATATGATGTTAAAGTTCAAGTGTGGTGGTTTTACTGTCCTTGACAGAGAAAAAAATATTTGCTATAAAAATCTTTGCAAGAAGTTTTCATTGTTTTCTATTTGTTGTTTTCCTTTTATTTTCATCCTTAAGTGCCATTAGGTTAACGGTTTCTTTTTCAGTTATCTCTTGCCAAACTCTCATTAAACTGGTTTTACCCTTCATTGCTTCTTTTTTTAATGATGCAGTAATGCTCATCATCTTCAATCATTTTGGCAAGATTTTACAAACAAATTTATATAAGCACTGGAGATTCAAAGACAGATGAAACAGACCTTGCTCTCATGGAGCTTTTTTTTCTGAACTAATTGACTTGGTTACTAAACCATTTATGAATCCACTTATCTTTGTAACATTCCTTCCACGTCTACTTGCTTTGTCCCCAAGGATATAGTGGAAGACTTATCAAATACTTTGATAAAACCAATTATAGAAAATTTATGATATTATCTGGACTTATCAGAATATTTATATAATTTCTTCCTTTGTTTTACCTGGAAAGCTCCCAGTGATTTCTGTGGTAGTTAACAGATATACTTCCAAAAGAGAGCAGGTTCACAATTCTACTTCAAAATAGCCTAGTAAGATAGTGTCAGTTTTGTAGTTCATTGACAGTCACCATCTACTACTTTCATTTACAATATTTGAAAATCAGTTGCAAAATCATTTTCCAAATTTATAGTTTTTGCAATATTTGGTATTACAAAAATTTTGTGAAATCATTTGTCTATAAATCGAAGTATTGTCAGAAACTCTGTATACTTTGCCAATACTCCTAAATTCAGACAAATTCTCTGTATTTATTGCAGTGCACGCCAGTAAGTTAAACTATATCTAATGAGGATTATTTTTCTTTAACAACTAGCATTTATATAGTGTTGTAAAGTTCATGAGGCACCTTCCATATGCTGTCTTATTTCATAACTATGACCCAGCAAAGGAAATGAGATATTTGGGGCATTGGTGTGGCTGATACATGAAGATAACTTATTAGAGTGACTGTATAATATCCTTCAACACTGGAAGCTTCTCTGTATAACATTTTCTCTGGTTATATTGATGTGGAAAATCAAATTGCAGCTTCCATCTACATTACTTTAGGAAGGAATAGGAGACTAGTTTGTGCTAGAGTGGGCAAGTGAGGCCATTTTCATCTGCCTTGTAATGCTTGAGACGAAACTAGCATATGGTTGAAAGTATGCCAGTTGGCAAGTTGTGGCATTTTAGTAAGTTAAAACTGTTGGGAGATCAACGTGAGATCTTATCCAGTAGTGAAATATATCAGTGAAAACCCAGACCACAGAAATGAAAGAAATTAAATGGCTAAAAATACTGTGTGCCTTATATTACTGCCTCAGACATACCTGTCCAACTGCTACAAAACTCATCATTATCTCCAGCTAAGAATAAACTTGAACACTGAATACTTTAAAAAATTGATGATATAATTCAATTTCATAAAAATTTATTAGGCACCTACTGGTTGCCACTGGATAAGAAATAAAGTTCAGAGAAACGTTTTCTGTGTCATCATAGGCAGTTATTTATCTCTGAGCCTCAGTTTTCTCATCTGTAAAATTGAGATAATAATTTATGCATAATTAATTAAGCTCTAACTGTATTTATTATGCTAAATTTTTAGGTACACGCATACATTTAAATGTATCCCTATTCCCCTCAGTTTGGACGGCACCTATAACAATATAGACCACAAGCTATCCATGCCTGGTCATAGTTTGCCCACATTTTCCCAAAAATTCACCACAGGAGGGAGGTGAATTAAAAACAAACCAAAAAACCAAACCAAACCAAACCAAAACCAAAACCTAGGGACTTCCATTATTTCTTCCTGTGGAGCTCTTGAATTGTCCATCACTTTTACCACAACTTCCTGAGACACCCATTCTGCTAATTGCAAGGATGGTTTTGCTGATTAATGAAACTTTGTCTCTGCACCTTCTACCCATTGCTCCTAGTTCTGCTCTTTGCAGATCAGCATAACAATTTAGTTTCTACTTCACATGACAGTTCTTCAGATTCTTGGAGACAATGATTACTTATTTCTCCCTCAAGTCTTCTCTGGGCTAAGCCTTCATTCATTCCTTGTATAGGATGGTCTCCTCAGAAAACTATTGTCTGGCCATGCATGTCGTATCTTGAGTTTGTAAAGCTAATTTTTTTTAACCCAAGAGAAAAATAGATTCTTACATTTTTGAAGCTTACAGCCTAGTTGAGGGCTGGGGGTAGATGGGGAATGTGATAGCATAGTGATAATATGCAATGGTGATATAATGATAATATACGATGAATGATGCAAGGCAAATGTAACAAATATATGAGACATTCTGCTATGTGATTGTGTAGAAGCAAATGATCTTGTGTTAGGATGTTACTCCTGATGAAGTTTTCAGCAAGAAAAAATAATTATTAATGTAATTATTTTGACTAAAAATATATTTATTGAGAGGAACATTGTTGATAGAAGGGTAGCCTTGATATCAGAAAGACCTTGGTTGAAGTTCAGCTTGTGATCTGTCCTCCTTGTGTGGCCATGGAGAGTCATTGAATGCCTTAGTACTACAGGCAATTTCGTAATGGGATAACTTACAGATGAATTACCTGCTTGCATAAGTGGAGGGAGTATCCACAAAAGAAGTGGCCAGCCTTGAAGAAATCACAGGTCTAGAGAGAAAAGAATGTAACATTACAGCCAATGCTTCATGATTCTCAGAACTGTCATTTTTTTTTATTTGATAGTCTTGGCCTGTACTGAATTTTGACCTTCAAGTGATTATATTCACTGAATACTGCCAGAAGAACTCTCTTAAAGAAGTCCAAGATCTAAAAAGCTAAATATGAAAGTAGCAAGTGTTTCCACATTTATAGAAGGTCAAGTGAAATCCGGGGAGTTCTGTCCCATGGTGAAGATAAGAGTGAAACAGAATGAAAGGTGCTCATTCCATAAGAGTAACTTTTATGTCACCACCACATAAATACCAGTGAAGAAATGAGCCCAGTCGCACATCATGAATAGGCTTGTAGAGATATGAATAACCCTAGAAGTCAACTAGCTTCACTTCATGTAGCCAAGATCTAACTTTCAACTTTTCTTATTTTTGCTTTCTGAAGAAGCATTATAGCACAGTATAAGACAGCTCTCTGTTACATGAGAACCTTTGAAACATTTAACAGAATTTTCGAGCTGGCAGTGACTTTCAATTTTATCTCATTCAACAGTATGTATTTTTAACAAATTAGGAAACCAAGTCCCTGAGAAGCCAAGTGCCTTGGTCAAAGTCCCACAGTGATCTTGCTTCTCTTTAGTGTTTTGTCCACTGGTAGGGCCAAAAATGTACGTTATCTCCTATTCACACACATTTAAAGAGGGTGAATAAGGTGACAAAATGATGTGGATAATTGAAATGTTTTTGTGACAGGGTTAGACACACATAGAATCACAGAATCTCAGAAATGAAAGGGTCCAAAAAGGCCACAAAGTTCAACCTATATTTGAATCACAATCCTTTTTGACAACATCTGCAAGAAATAGGCAAACAACCTTTGTTTACTAGTGCTTAGTGAATTCTGTCTTCAAAGGCAGCCTGTTCTATCTTGTATAGCTCTAATTGTTGGAAAAATTTTCCATCTATTGGGACTAATCTATCTCTTTGCAACTTTAACCATCACTTCTTATTCTGCCTGAGGAGGGCAGTGGGAACAAATCTAATTCTCCTTTCATGTGACAGCTCTTCAAATACTGGAAAATGCCTAATAGGGTGTTTTCTCTTCTCCAGGTTTCATATTCCCAGTTCCCCTAGTTGATCCTCATATGGCATGATATGCAGCTCATTCACCCTCCTGGTCACTGTCTTCTGGATGCTCTCTTGCAGAATATTGTGGAACTATCAGCTTCCTTTTTACGGACACAGCATGTCTCTTAACGGAACCTAGGATGACAATTTTTTTTTACTTCCACATTACACTGTTGACTTATGTTGTGTTTGTAGTCCCTCAAACACCACCCCCTCCCCAATGTTTCTTAGGTCTAATTGTGCCTCTATCATCTGATTTATACATGTATGTACCAGGTCAAGGGGCAACTAGGCAGTGCAGTGGATAGAGCGTAGGACTTGGAGTCAGGAAGACCAGAGTTCAAATCGGGCTTCAGACAGTTACTGCTGTGTGACTCTGGGCAAGTCACTTAAACCTGTTTACCTCAGTTTCCTCCTCTGTAAGATGAGTTGGAGAAGAAAATGGCACACCATTCTGGTTTCTTTGACAAGAAAACCCTCAAAAGGGGTCACGAAGAATCAGACAAGACTGAAAATGATTAAACAACAGCAACAAAAACCAGATCAGAGGGAAAGGGTCAGCTAGTAGTGACTTTCCAGTTACCATGAAAAGACACAGTCATAACTAGATGAACAGAGGTTCAATATTAAGAATCTGATAATGAGAAGTGATTGTAGAGATCATCGAGAGTAGACCGACCTCAACATTTTATAGAGGAGTATGCTGAAGTTTGCATTACTAAAGTGTTAAAGCAAGTACCAAAGCATAGGTTTTCTAACTCCAAACCCAGTATTCCAACACGATAACCTTGTGTTTTCTTAAAGCAGAGTATCTCGGTAACAAAGTTGCTCAGAGTGGTGGTAGTGACATAGAAAAGAGTTCAAGAGGTTGACTCTTGCGGAACATTCTAAACTCTTCTTCCCTAGATCCAAGGCATTTTCACTTGGATATTTCATCATTACTTCCACTTCAATCAATAAACACTTACTCAGTGACAACCGTGTTCCAGGCAATGTGCTAAGCACTGGGAACACAAAAAGAGGCAAACGTAGTCCCCGCCTTCTAAGAACTTATAATCTAATGGAGCAGACAACATGTAAACAAATACGTACAAAGCAAGCTGTATACCAAACACGTGAAAAATAATTAATAGAGGAAAAATACTGGACTTAAGAGGGATTAGGGAGAGCATTCTATGGAAGGTAAGATTTTGGTTAGGACTTAACAGACCCCAGGGTGGTCAATAGTTGACGTGAGGAAGGGAGAGAATTTCAGGCAAGGGGGACAGCCAGAGAAAATGCCCAGAACAAAGAGACAGAGTGTCTTGTTTGTTGAACAGCCAGGAGGCCAGTGTCACTGGATCAGAATCTATGTATGGAAGGGTAGGGAGTAAGAAGCCTGGAAAGGTATAAGGGGCCCAGGTGTAGCAGCAGGCACCCTGACACATCCAGGATGGCCTGCTAGCGCAGATTCTTAGATCTATTTTTCTAAAAGGAAAGCAACTTTTGAGGGGTCAACAATTTTCTTTAATCACGTATACCAACAGAAAAAATATAAGCAGAGAAAGAAAGACCCACAAACAGGCCTCCTGTCTAATCATAAGGAATATGTACATCATAGATCAGTAGACAGATGCAACTATCTGACCATTATATACACACATAGTTACCAGAGTGAGAAACCTGGGTTTCTCTGGGTTTTCAAGAAAAGAACTCCTTAGAGGTAGCCAGAGTCTCATCTGGCACATGAACCTTCTTCCAGAGAGTATGCCCCAAAGCAAACCCTCACCTCAGAGCCAGAGGGCATCCCGACCCTCATGACCCAGTGCCTCGTTAGAAATTAACAAAAGGTGTGGACCTTCCTACAAAACAAGCCTTCCCTAATCAAGCTTCCCTTAATGGGCTCCACCTGGGGTCTATTAATGAACTGGGAAGATCTTTAACTCTCATTAACGTTATACTAGGTCATGATGGGCTTTGAATGCCAATGTGAGCATTTTGTATTTGGGTTATATCTATCAATATTTACCAAAGTTACATTTTAAACCAGAGAAATTTAACAAATATTTATCATTTGATTTAAAAAGAATAACAAATCATTAAAGTAACAGATAACATTTCATGAAAAATATTACATTTTCCAAAATAAACAGTGAGAAGAGTAGAATCGTTTTGCATATTTTTGCAAATCTCTCTAATGTCTAATTTAATTGACAAGTGGATTTTTATATCTACTTCTGGATTCAATCTTGTTATGATATGTTATTTAGACTGAAGTATATAAATGTCATATGGCTTCATGAAGAGATATAGTTGGATAAGGGAAGATATTTATTATAGAAAAATAACATGTCAGTATTATTATAAAAATAGTTTTGCCCTTAAGAACCCCCTGATAGGATCTCAGGGACTCCTAGGGGTGATTGAACAACACCTTGAGAATTGCTGATGAATTCTATTGCCTCATTAATTTTTCATCATTTCAACATTTGTACCACTTATTATTTTGATATTAATGTATAACATGAATTGATTGGGAGTATTTCAAAAAAGGAAAAAATAACACTTTAAAAACTTGGAATCTCATGCAGTTCTTTATTGGTAGTTTTGAAGATTTTCAAAGGTTCACTTTGTATTGGGGGGGAGGGGTCAAATTGGAAGAGATTCAGCATCTAAGGTTACTGGAGTCTAGGACATATTGAACTTTATGGATTGATCTTGGCATCCTGAATTGCACTCAGAATGGAGTAGGTAGCCAATTCAAGCTGAGTAGCTCAGGTATAATGTTTTTCATTCACTTTGTGTTATTCATTATGTCTCTCCATCCTGTTAGCTGCTCTATAGTTGATCTTCACCCAAACATATGCCTTTCGTATTAGTTCAGGTAATTGCTTCTTAATAAACATAGTGCAGTGAACTAGTTATTTCTATGCTAAGCTCTCAGACCTTTCACACAGCCTCTTTGTAGCAAGCCTACAAATTATTGAATGAACCAAAACATGATATACCAAAGCCATGGCTTCCATTTACAGATGATATACGTATAATGAGAAAATCAGTGCCTCTGCCAAAATTTGTTAGTTTGCAAATTTAAATATTCTCCTCTCATAGAACTGTCTCTGATGACACAAAAGCACACAGTTTCATAGCCACTCATCCCACCCTCATACACAGCTCCAAAAATGGCCAGTCTTAGACAAAAAAATGATTGTTTCCTTTAAAAAGAAAACTGGTTCCTTACCTCATCCCAGGTCTATTTGCTCCTGCCACATGGGGACATTCCATTTTACCTACCAAAGACCCCATCTGGTTCAGGCATCGGGGCAGATGCTAATTTACGTGATGGGATGCACATTAATATTTGTATGAACAAATGAATTGCTCAGTGGGGAGAAGTGGAAGAAAAGCATAATATGACTTGAAACATTGACTGGTGGGAGTTGAATAGTTTCAAAAGAGGACTCTGAGATGATTCCTATAAGCCACTCCAATCAACCCTTTCTTCAATGGTTGTGCCAATGCTTGACTTGGATTCAGGAGGTATGAGTTGAAATTCAGCTCCAAGGCATTCACCAGCTTGAATAAGGACTCTAATCTAATCACTTCACCTCTCAAAGTCTCAGTTTCCCTCTCTATAAAATGTGGATAACAATACTTGATAGGTAGTATAGATAGTGTGGGACTTCAAGTCAGAAAGACCTGAATTTAGATCTTACTTTGAATCTTTCTTCACTATGTGACTATAGATTCTTGGTTCTTGGAACCTTCCTTTCTTTATCTGTAACAGTGATCATAATACTCTGAGCACTTACATCACAGAGTTGTTTGGGGACTCAAATGAAATAATGCACGAAAATAATGTCCAAGATTTTGTTATTTTTTATTACCTGTATTAGCTTCTGAACAGGGCTGTTTTGAAGAAAACACCTTATAAGGCTTAAAATGCTATATAAACATGAACTTTTTTTATTATTAACTTTCTCTTACCTATCCATATAAGAAGCAGCTTTTCTGTGGTAGCACAACTTTTATGACAGACGTCAAACTTGAATAAGACAATGCTCTCATCTTCTTGGAGAATCTTATTGTGGGTAATGCTTAGGAAATGGTGAAAAGGCCTGGCCAGCTATCCTAGCTTGGGGCATGTGGAGGTGAATGAGAATCTAAGCATGAAAGTAAAGCCCTAGGAATTTGAACTCCAATTATAACTGGCTTGTCTCTAGCAATTTCTCTCTCCCAGTGATACCAGGCAATCAAATATCCTCATAGATCTTGTGGAAATATTTCTCTTATTAGTCGTCTGGGCTCAGTCTGCATCCTGATGTTATAACAAGATGAGAAATCTAGGTCTTTTGTCTCTCACCACCTAATCTGGGTAACTGGGTAAATATCAACAGCTGCCAAAGACTGTGTTGCAGATGCATTTGCTTAGTTCTTGACACTGCCTTTTTGTTTGGGTGCTGATACAGCCTTTAGCCTGGCTAGATGAGCTTCATCTCTGGGCCCAGACAAAGGGGTTCTTATTTCATTCCAATAGTTTATTCTTTCAGTCTTCACCATTGTGCTTTGCTGTTTAAACATTTGACAGAGTGCTGTCAGCATTTATAGAAATGGTTAACCCTTGCACCAAATGCAAATAGCAGGAAGATACCATGATAAAAGTAGGCCATGGAGAGGAGTTAAGAACAGGGAAAGTGGAATGGACCTGCCAACTTCCTTAAACCCTGAGACAAAAAAAGGACACTTCTTTCAGTAGTTCTAGAGCATATTCCATAATTTTTTCCTTTTTTCCCTCCCTCCCTCCCTCCTTCCCTTCCTTCCTTCCTTCCTTCCTTCCTTCCTTCCTTCCTTCCTTCCTTCCTTCCTTCCTTCCTTCCTTCCTTCCTTCCTTCTTTCCTTTTCAGTACTGATAGTAATTTTATCTGGCTAAAGAAATATTATATGGTACCATGGCAATGATCGTATTTAGAGATGTATTCTATGCATTCTTACACATAGGCATATTTTTATAATACATAAAGGTTTTCTTGAAGTGCTATGGATACTTAATAAATATTTATTGAATTGATTATGTGAAGTAGAAATTGGATTTGGAGTCAGAGAACTTAGGTTCAGATTCCAGATATTGTGTTGCATATGGCCTGTGTGACTCTGGGCAAGTCAGTTCAACTCTTTGAGCTTCATTTACCTCATTCTATAAAGTGAAAGGGTTAGATTAGGTTCCTTTCAGTTCTAAATACCTATGATCCTAGGTCTAAGGATTCACTAGCAAACCTGTCTCTCAGTTACTCTGTTACTCTGACCCTTTATGAGATCTACTAGTTTAATTTACTACTTTAAATTAATATAGTTTAAGATAGTTTAATATATTCCAGTCTAGTGTTACCCTATGTAATGACTGTGTGCATGTATACAAAATGAGGCAGTGTTAGGATAATTCTGTCTGGGAAAAGAACTCATTTTTAGACAAGCCTTCACCTGGAATTTTCCAGCTAACTGACTAAAAGTTGCCCTTTGGTTTGGCTGTCCTGTCTGGCCAGGTCCTCCTAGATGATCAAACCTATTCCCTATGAAGTGGGCATGTGTTGATGAGTAGGGAGTCTTTAGGATGATTTGGTGAGTTAACAAACATGAACATTCCTTAGATTCTCTGAACTGTGGCAGTGGGAGGTGGGACAGGATAATTCCCCATTATTGATAGGATTAACTATAACACATCCAAAAAAAAAGATATTTATTTTTTTCTCTAAAGAAGGATGTTCATAGCTTCATTGATTTAGAGCTAGAAGAGAACTTTGAGATAACTTTTTTTCCCCAATCCCTACTATTTTGTAGAAGAGGAAGCTTAAGTTCCATAGGGCTCAAATAAGTTATCAAAAAGTCACATATGAAGTAGTCATGATTTAAACTAAATTCATTTGAACATTTGTCATCACATCACACTGAATCCTAATGTTAACCTATCTCTTGTAGCATATAGTGTGTGTGTGCATGTGTGTGTGTGTGTGTGTGTGTGTGTGTGTGTGTGTTGGGATATGGGGTGGGACATGGCTATTAAGTATTCCAGAAGGTAATTTCTAGAACATAAGCGTCATTTTCTTCTATGGAAAAATTTACCATAAAAACAAAAAAAAAACAAGAAGAAATGAAAATTGTTAATGAATTGCCTTTCTCATAGAAAACTATATTTTGGTGGGAAGATCTGAACATGAGACTGAGTCATTCAATTTTCACTGTGTAGTTTGTATTTAAGGACCCTAATTATTCTGTGTTTTTAAAGCACTGCTCTTGGTCGTACTGAATCAGTGTTTACCTAAGTCACTTTCTTTCTCAAGGTCTCTTGACTTCATTAAGCTGGAATTTGGTGCTGCCAATTGCTTTAGCAATTCCACACTTCCCTTTGGAAGAGGTTTGCTGCTGATCACACAATGATAAGTACCTTCTAGTACCTTGAAGGTACTAGAAATTTTGCCTGGACAAAAAGAGCTCTGGAATAAAGTTAAGCATTAGCAGATTTCATTTTTTCAGAAACCCATTTCTTTTGATGATTGGCTAGGGCTTCTTATAGAAATTTGCCTCATGGTTGAATTCTTGTCTTCAAAACTGTTTCATGACCTGCTTGTTGAACTGTTCATTAGGTTGAAAAAGTTTTCATTGGCTATTCCTATTAATTCATCTCGAGTCAGCATCTCTCCTGGCTAACTGTGGGTCATGCTTTCAGTACTGATAAAATTGGAAGCCTTTTATGTGAACAGGCAGAAACATTTAAAATATAAAGTTTCTTTATTCTTCTTTACATTTTCATTAAAGCAATAACATGTTAAATTCTACATAGTATTTTATCTCAAAGCATAGAAAGCTCACAGTTTTGATATTTTACCCTAGGAAAATAAGGAGCCTTCTTTTACACATTCAGAGAATGAAAGTCTCTCTAGCAATCTTTTTTTTACAGTCAAGTTGTTAATACTAAAATAGTTTGCCAAGAGGGCTGTGCCACTGTCCTGCCTGTCTGCCTTACAGCATGTAATGAAGTAGATGGCATTTTTGGCTCCATTCCAACCCCATGATTGTTTGAGCCTTCTACAGTTACAAGAAAGGTCAAAAGTATGGGAGCATTAGTCCTGTTTTTTTTTTTTAATCTTTGAAAATAGATGATCAGACTTAGGATTATTTGCTTAAATTACTAGTTTTACAAAATTTTTCTTTTTGCATACTATGTAGCTGTGGGTGATTATTTGTAATGGTTGTGACTTTATAGCTTGAAATGATTTTTTCCTTTGCTTGTGGTGTTTTTGTCACTTTAACGGTCAATTACTTCATGTATATGATTCTATAAAAAACTGATCAATTTTAATGCAACTATAATTCTGTCAAAACTATAAGCTCTCTTTGTTTACCAGCCTTAGTGTATTAAACTATGATATCCTGTAGAGGGTTAGGGTCACAGAGTAATGGAGAGAATGAGGCTTTATAGTGCGTTTTCAGAAGCTTTATTACTACCACATCAGTCAAGTAAAGCTAAGGAAAGTAGGTTGTACAACAGTGATTTGATCTACTTCCTGAAAATGAAGTTTGATAAGAGTATCTATGATCCCATGTCTGTCCCTCTGCCAGGACAGAGTTCTTTCAGCTCTTTTATCTCTTCTCAATCACAAGGAAACAGTAGTCCTTTCTGAGTTTTGTTAGTTCTTTTGTGTGCCTGAAGCCTAACGGATAGTTTCTTCAAGGCAGGGTCTCCTAGAACAGTGTGGAGTATGTCTACCTGCTTCCTTGGGAGCACCAAGTTACAGGCAGGCATTCAATGGCTGCAGGTCGTAAATCTCCTTAGACACGTGCTGACATTGTCTTGCGGTTGAGGCTGCTCATTTCCCATTGAACAATGAACTGATCGACACTGGATGTTGGCACAAAAACACTTTCATTAGATGAATTAAGACAATTTTTCACTGCAGTTCTTTCCTAATATGCTTAGCTGTTAGCATGGCACTTCCTCTGTCCTTTTTAAACTTCACTGGAGACAATTTATTTTCTCTTTTTCTTTTTGTGCTCGTTTCCTATACCATAGTGTTGCGCACATATTAGGCACTTATTTTTTTTAATCCAGTTGAATCTAATTCAGAGCAAATCCTCTTAAGTCTTAAAGCAAAGCTCTTAATGCTGACCCTGTTAGATATAACAAGGACCTGATGTGCAATTATTTGAAAGAAAACACACACACACACACACACACACACACACATATTATATATATATATATATATATATATATACATTTAATTAATTTAATTTTAGTTTTAGTTTTCAACATTCATTTCCACAAGACTTTGAGTACTAAATTTTCTTCCTATCTCTCCTCTCTCACCACCCCCCCTGAGATAGCATGCATTCTGATTGCTCCTTCCCCCACTCTCCCCCCCTTTTATCATCCCCAGCCTTCATTCTCCCATTCTCAGTTACTTTCTTGTAGGGCACGTTAGATTTCTATACCCCATTGCTGGTACATCTTATTTCCCAGTTGCATGTAAAAGTAAATTTTAACATTTGTTTTTAAAATGTTGAGTTCCAAATTCTCTTCCTTATTCCCTCTCCACCCACCCTCATTGTCCATAATAGTCATGTTGTGAAAGACTATATTTCCCTTCATCCTATCCTGCCCCCTCACTTATTCTATTTTCTTCTTTGACCCTGTCTCTTTTCATGAGTGCTTGCTCTGACTATCCATTCCCTCAATCTGTCCTCCCTTCTGTCATCCTCCCCCACCTCTTATCCCCTTCCCCCTTACTTTCCTATAGGGTAAGACACCCAATTGAATGTGTATGTTATTCTTTCTTTAAGCTAAATCCCTTTCCTGTTTAGTTTTCAAGCTTCCCTTGATTCATGTATTTGAAAGTTATATTTTCCAATTAGCTCTAGTCTTTTCAGCAAGAATGCTTGAAAGGCCTCTATTTCATTGAAATTCCATTTTTTTCCACGAAGTATTATGCTCAGTTTTGCTAGATAGGTGATTCTTGGTTTTAATCCTAGCTTCTCTGACCTCCAGGATATCCCTTTGATCCCTTAATGTAGAAGCTGCTAGATACTGTGCTATCCTGATAATATTTCCACAATACTCAAACTGTTTCTTTCTGGCTGTTTGTAACATTTTTTTTTCTTAACCTGGGAACTCTGGAATTTGGCTAGAATATTTCCTTTTGGGATCTCTTTCAAGAGGGAATCCATGGACTCTTTCCATTTCTATTTTACCCTTCTAGAATATCAGGGCAGTTTTCCTTGATAATTTATTGAAAGATGATGTCTAGGCTCTTTTTGTGATCATGGCGTTCAGGTACATCAATAATTTTTAAATGATCTCTCCTGAATCTGCTTTCCAGGTCAGTGGTTTTTCCAATGAGATATTTCACATTGTCTTCTACTTTTTCATTCTTTTAGTTCTGTTTTATATTTTCTTAATTTCTCATAAAGTCATTGGCTTCCATCTGTCCATTCTAATTTTTAAGGAATTATTTTCTTCAGTCTCTACCTCTCTTACTTGATTTCTAAAATTTTTTTGAGTTATTCTAGGATTATATTTTGGGCCTGAGATCAATTCACATTTTTTTCTTCAAGGCTTTTGATGTATAAGTTTTGATTATGTTGTTTTCTTCTGCTTGTATGTTTTGATCTTTTTTGTCACCAAAGTATAATTCTGTAGTCTGTTTTTTTATGCTGTTTGTTCATGTTCCCAGCCAAATACCTGACTTTCTAAGTCTTTATCAAGATAGAGCTCTGCTTCCAGTGGGGATGGAGGTAGGGGTGGGTGTACTATCCCAGGCTTGAGGACTTTTTTATCAGATGCTTAATCCCCCACTGTCTGGTGGGCCTAGAGCTCCAGAAGCAGTCACTGCCACTGCTGCTGCCGCCACCATCCCATCACTACTACCACCTTCACCACCCCAGGACTGGAGCTGGACCTCAGATAGACTACATCCCTCTCATGTTCAACATAATTTTCCTGCTGACCTTCGGTGCTGTGTTTGTCATTTATGGGTTGAGAAGTCACAACTGCCAGTGATTTAGTCCCTTGAGCCTGCTCCAATGCAACCCATGCTGGACTGCACTCTGCTCCCAGCCTGATGGGATAAACTCTTCCTACTGACATTTCAGGTTATCTTGGGGTACAGATTTGTTTTACTCTGTCATTTTGTGAGTTCTATAGCTCTAGAATTTGTTTAAATTCATTTTTACAGGTATTTGAAGGGATTTGGGGGAGAGCTCTAGAAAGTCCCTGCTTTTACTCCATCATCTTTGCCCTCAAAAGAATATAATATCGAAGAGGCATTACATTTGCTGTGCTTAATCCCAGGGGAAAAATTTGGAGCAATGTGTGGACTAAACATTAAAGAAGATTTAGGTCCAATACGAGGAAAAACTTTCCACCAATTAGAACTATTCCAGCTGCCTTTATTCCTTTTCCTTTTTCCTTTTCACTTTCCTCTTTCCCTTTTTTCTCCTCTTCTTTTAAAAATTGTATTGATTTGTTTGCTTTCACATTATAGATATTTTCAGATTACTCTCCATTCATGAGAGTTCTCTTATGACAAAGTAAAACCATCAAACAAACAATACAGCGACCTCATATAAAAGTGTGTGCAGTATTCCACTTTTGTAGCACCCTTTCTACTTTTAAATTTGTACTTAAAAATTAAAAGAAATAATTTTCTCCTCTATTAATCCACCCTACACCACTGGGAAAGCAAGAGAAAAAAAATGAATTCCTTATAATGAATATACATTGTCAAACAAGCTAAACTCCCTCATTGGATGTATATACATTTCTGAAATCATAGCTGATCCTTGTGTTGACCTTAGTTCTTACATCTTTCAAAGATTTGTTTTTAAAGAATTGTTACCGTATGAATTTTTCTTCTGTTCATTTTATTTCATTCTTTAAATTTGTTCTGTTTTTTTATCTTGATGTTATAATTGTTTTTCCATTTCTGCTTATTTTACTGTCAGTTCATGTTTTTCCACATCTTTTAAAAATATTTATTTCTTTATTTTTTACAGTATAATAGTATTCCATCACATTATACCACCTAGATTAGTTTACTTCTTCAGTACTATGTCAATCAAACTACCAAACGATTATGGAAGTAGAAAAAAATAATAATGAAATTTATAGTGAGGCCAAAAAAATCAAGAGAAATAATGAAAAAGAGTGGGAATGAACCAGGCCTACATCTCAAATTTCTACAAAGCAGTAATTCTCAAAACAATTTGATACTCCTTAAAAACAGAGAGAACAATCAGTGGAATAGGTTAGATATATATTCACAAGTGTATCTAGCTGCTTATTGTTCAATAAACACAAAGATCTCAGTTATTAGAATTTGGGCTCATAAAATCTGCTGGGTAAATTGAACAGCAGTCTGGAAGAAATCCTGTACATTAGGACCACTACCTTATACCAAGATAGGCTTGAAGTGGATCTATGATCTTATCTCTTACCTCTGTGGCCAATCTATTTCCAAGATCTGTTGATTTCATCTGTGAATTACCTCTCCAATATGCCCCTACTTTGACATTGCCACACTGCCACCACTTTTGCAAAAATGATCCCATTTTCCATTGGTACATGGAGTGTGCACATGATTAGGGCCAACATGAAATCCAGTAGACCCAAAAGACAAATAGCTCTTATTGTGAGAGATCTCAGAAAGTATTGTATCCAAGTAGTAGCCCTGAGTGAAATGAGGCTGACAAATGAAGGCCAGCTTACTGAAATCAGAGATGGATACATATTTTTTCTGGAGTGGTCACAGTGAAGGGGAGCACTATGAGACTGGAAAAGATTTTGCAATCTAAATCTAAACAAGCTTGTATTCCTACAAAAAAGAATGAATGACAGGGTCATGATAATGTGACTGCCACTTGCAAGAAAGCACCATACCACCATCATCAGTTTGTATGCTCCCACCATGACAAACTCTAGTGAAAGAAAAATTTTATGAAGACCTGGAGACCTTTATCATTGATGTGCCAAAAGAGGACAAGCTTATATTTCTGGATGACTTTAGTGCAAGAATAAGCATAGAATATCAGATATGGCAAGGAGTCCTTGGGAGGAATGGATTTGGAAACAACAACAGCAATGGTCACTTACAACTGAAGACCTGTACATTTCATGACTTCTTCATCACCAGCACTGTCTTCTGTTACCTAAATGCAATAAAACTTCATGTATGCATCCTCACAGCAGACATTGCATTTAATAGACTATGTTATTGTAAGGAGAAGAGACAAACAGGGTGTGAGAGTGATGAAGACAATGTGTGGCACAGAGTGCTGGACTGATCATAGACATATGCTTTCCAAGGAAAATATTCACATTCAGCAAAAGCAGCAGCCCCAAAGCAAGATGACTTAATGTCAACAGATTAAAATTCTTCTCTGAGCAAGAACAGTTCATTGCTAACATGGAAAGAAAACTCAGCCAACACATGGTAGGCAGCAGTGGCTCAGAAAGAGTGGGCAGCTTGCAAAGATTTGTTGTTTAGCACTGTATTTACTTGTCTGGGCCAGAACATTTGCAAACTTCAAGACTGATTAGATGAAATGATGGGGAAATTCAGAAGCTGCTAAATGAAAAACAAGAACTTCACTGGGTTTACCAGCAGAATAGTTTATCCATATCTAAGAAAACAGCATTTAATTCCATCAAAAGTAAAGTGAAAATGAAGCTTAGAAAGATGCAGGATTCTTGGTTCAGTAAGAAGGTGGAGGCCATTCATTTTTACCCTGATAGTAACAATACCAAGCACTTTTATGATGCCCAGAGGGCTATTTATGAACCAAAGACCTGTGGCGCATCTTAACTCTTCAGTGCTGATGGAGCCACATTGATTAGTGACAAGAAAATGATCCTGGAGAGATGGGATGAACACTTCCATTGCGTTGCCAATAGACCATCATCAATCAGTGCTGAAACCGATGACCATTTATGTCAAGTTGAAATGAATCTCTCTCTAGCTGAATTATCAACTGAAGAAGTTTTGTATGCCAATTAGGCTCCTTTCATGTGGCAAAGCACTTGGTGCTGATTCTGTTCCAGCTGATATTTATAAGGCAAGGGGCCCATTACTCATACAAAAGCTGAGTAAAATTTTCTAGGTTGTATGACAAAAGGATGGTATAACCCCAGAGTCCAAGGATGTCTACATTATCCATTTCTGTAAAGGTAAAGGAAATAGATTTTCCTATGGCAATCACAAGGGGATCTCTCTCTTAGTCATTGCTGGCAAGAGACTCTTGCCAGAGTCCTTCTAAATAGGCTGATCAGTCAGCTGGAAGATGATCATCTTCCTGAGAGCTAGTGGGGCTTCAGAAAAGGCAGGGGAATGACCTGATAACTCCAGGAAAAATGCCAGGAACAGAATAGAGGTCTGTACATATTGTTTGTTGATCTGACCAAGGCCTTTGATATTCTCAGTCATGAGGGCTTGTATAAAATTATGCCAAACTTTGGTTGCCCAGAGAAGTTCATCAACATTGTCCATGAATTTCATGCTTGCACAGATACAGGGTAATGGAAGATACTCTCGTACTTTCCCAGTCACCAGTGTAGTGAAGCAAGTCTGTATGCTTGTTTCTATGTTTGTTAGCATGATGTTTTCAGCAGTGTTGTTAGATGCCTTCAGTGAGGACAAAGTCAAGGTCAGGTACTGCACTGATAAATTTTTTGATTTGACAAAGCTGCAAGCCAAGACCAAGACTTGTAAGGAGAGTTGGTGCATGATTTTTTTGTTTTCAGATGATTGTGCACTCAATACAGCCTCTGAGGCTGAAATGCCACCAAGTATGAATTGGTTCTTTGCTGCTTGTTATAGTCTTGGTCTATTGGTTAACACCCACAAAACACAAGTACTCCACTACAGCCATATATGGAACCACACATGGTTACAGGAGATGGAGAAATTTTGAATGCTGCAGAGAAATTCACTTATCTTGGCAGTATACTTTCCAGGGATGAACACAAGATGATGAGGTTGACACATGCTTTTCCAGAGCTAGCTCTGTGTTTGGGAGACTCTGAAGGAAAGTGTGGGTAAGAAGAGGTATTAGGCTGCCAACCAAAGTAAAAGTTTATAGAGTTTTGTTGACCTCATTGTTGTATTCCTGCAAAACCTGGACAGTATACTGATGCTGTGCCAGGAAGTTGAATCACTTCTATTTGAATTGTCTTAGAAAGATTCTGAAGATTAACTGTCAAGATAAGGTATTGAACACTAAAGTCTTTTCTTGAGCTAAATTGCCAAATATTCAAATGTTATTGCAGAGAGCACATTCCAATGGACTGTGCATGTTATTTGAATGCCAAAGTTACCTAAATGTACCTAAAAGACTATTTTATGGAGAACTCATACAAAACAAGTACTCACATGGAGAGACTCTCATGGTCTCTCTGAAGTACTTTGAATCCAGTTATGTCACTTGTGAGACACTAGCAAAGGACTGCCCAGCATGACATGCCTTCCTCAAAGAATGTGTAAAGAAGGTCTTTATGAGTGATGCAGAATTAGAATTGTATTAGCTCAAAAGAAATGTGAGATATACACATTTGGAGACATCTCCATTCCAAATGTTCATGTGAACTATTTGTGCCTGACCTGTGAGTCTTTTAAGCTCTTATTGGTCTGATCAACCAGTCAGATGCACTATTCCTTGATCTCAGCATAGTGATGTTTTTTTGGTCCTCTCTGAGAATGAAGGACAGCCACACTCCCTATGGGATTTCAAACTTATTTATGTATTCTTTGCCTTTTTTCTCTTTGCCAGGACCTAGGAAAGAGTTTTGCAATAGTATTGAATCTAAAGTTATTGCATAGATTACTGCAGATATATCATTAAACCAAAGATGTATTAGCTAATATCCCATAAAAGTGCATTCCATTTCAAGTATCAGTGTTCTCAAAAGAGTTTCCTTTGTAGGTAAGCTGTAATGCTTTTTTATTTGTTTATGCCAACCAAAACAAAACATCTATAGATACATGATTCAACCATATATATTTGGAAGATAATGACCTTTGGTATAGAATGAACATAGACTTCTTTAACACTATTGTCTACCAGAGGAAAGTTTGTTGAAATTATACTTCCTGTAGCCATAAAGCACTAATGCATTTATTCTCTTAACATAAAACACCATACTGACTAATAAACTGGATGTATGCCCATTGCTAGACTTAAGCTCCATAAAAGCAGGACCATTTCTTATCTAAATTTTCTATATTCTTCAGTGCTGATGAGATTTCACTGCACTGTATATAATAAGTGCTCAATGAATGTTTCTCGAATAAATGAATCTCCTTTCCTTTTTTCCATGGTATTGCTTCAGAGTATAATATTTTTATTTAATTTATGGCAATCATGGTGAAAGAACATGAGCTAAATATAAGCATATTATCTCAACACTTCAGGATCTTTATTCTCACAGTAGATTAGGTAGCCACAATCCATTATCCTATACCCTTGATGCAAAGTCAGTCTACCTCCTCTTTCACTTTTATGTCATCTGATTGAGATCTTTCCTTATCTTGTATGTGTCATATAATGTAAATGAGATACAGCCTACTCCTGTACAATGAATATCTCTTTGCTGCCTTTTGGTTCAATGACAGTTTTAATTCTTTGAAGTTAAGAGAGTCATGACCTGATCTTCCATCTGAAACAGGCTACCAGGTATTAAGTATGTCCTGTACAGTGCAGGAATATCTTGCTGATTTCACCATTAATAGGTAATCTCTTTTGAGCTGTAGCCTGGACATCTCCTATGACAGTAACCAATTTTTTTTTGCAGTAAATATCTCCCTGCTTTATATTTGACTTGATATTGATATTACAAGGATTACTGAGCAAAGTTGTGTCAGTTTTTGCACCTATAATTGGAGTATTTAGGGTACCTCCCTCCCCCATTTGGCTATGGCTAACGTATATTCCATGAAGCATGTGTGGAGTTGGGTCTTTTCCATTACATTTGTTCTGGTATTTTATTTTGAACTATATATGGTGACCCAATTCTAAAAGACCTGGCACTTTGGGATGGCACAGCACAATGTAGGTGATCCTATCTTTTGATGGAAAGACATGGAGAGCTGTATCAAAGCTACATCAAGGAAGAGAGACCACTAAATCAAGAAGAGCTGCTAACTGAGTAGACTTTCAAAGGAGTGAATCTGTCCCTTGTAACTCTCTCTTACTGTCTATGGAATGTGTGGCAAGTAACTAACTACCACCAGAATTTCCTGTGAAAGGTAGGAGACCTTGAACATCATTCTCCACCCTGGTAGATATGGCCATGTGGCAGTAGACACTTATGTGTCCTGTGAAGGTGAGACTGGTCTTTTGGAATGCCTTTTTTGCTTTGTATTTCTTTGTGTGAACCCAGATAATTGAACAGTAGTCTTAAGATGGATATTTCTAGCTTTGGAAGAAGCCTCATGATTTTGGTCAATTGAGAGTTTTACTTTGGTCAGAGTTGATTGGTAGCAAACAGTTTTACAACTGTACTCCTCTCAGGGGAGATGGATGGTATCCTTTTGCAACATGCATATATATGTATATATGTATGTATGAATGTATACACATATATTAGTTAACATATATATTTTTTTCCTTATTCCCTTCAGTTTAAATGTGGTAAATTCATATACCTTTTCCCATGCTTCTTTGAATTCTTGGTGTTCATAATTTCTTAAATTACAGTCATATTCCATTATATTCATGCATCCCAATTTGCTTAGCAATCCTTCAGTTAATAGTTATTTTTACTTGTTTCTAGTTCTTGCTGTTACAAGACAATACTACTTTAAATATATCGGTATGATATATATACATATATATACACACATGTATACATGTTATTTTTAGATATAATCTTATGTTAATCATCCCTCTTTCTCACTCCATTTTTTATTTTTAGATTTTATCCCATCATAGTCAATTCACACCTGTGCCTTCTATATATACTCCTCTTAAGTGATAAACTTCTTAGGAGTTGCAATTTTCCCATGTAACAACGTAAATAGTTCAACCTTATAAAATCCTTTATGATTTCTCTTTCCTGTTTACTGGTTTCTGCTTGTCTTGAATCTTTTATTTGAACGTCAAATTTTCTATTCAACTCTACTCTTTTCATCAAGAATGTTTGCAAGTCTTCTATTTCATTAAATATCCTTTCTCCCCTCAAAGGATTATACTCAGTTTTGTTGGCTAGGTGATAACTTGATTGTAATCCTAGCTCCTTTGCTTTCCAGAATATCATATTCCTAGCCTTCCAGTCTTTTAATGTAGAAAAGCTGCCAAATCTTGTGTTATCCTGACTGTGGCTCCATGATATTTGAATTGAGTATCTTCTGGAATTTAGTTATAATATTTCTAGGAATTTTCATTTTAGGATCTCTTTCAGGAGGTGATTGGTAGATTCTTTAAGTTTCTGTTTTACCACTGGTTCTAGGATATTAGGGCAGTTTTCTTCGATAATTTCTTGAAATATGATGTCTAGGCTCCTTATTTGATCATAGCTTTTAGTTAGTCCAATAAATCTTAAATTATTTTTCTTCAATCTATTTTCTAGATCAGTTTTTTTTCCAATGAGATATTTCAAAATTTCTTGTATTTTTTCATTCTTTTGATTTTGTTTTATTGTTTCTTGTTGTCTAATGGAGTCATTAGCTTTCACTTCCCCAATTCTACTTTTCAAGGATTTCTTTTCTTCAGTGAATATTTGTGTGTCTTTTCCCATTTGGCCAAGTCTGCTTCTTAAGGAGTTATTCTTGTTAGTGATTTTCATGTTTCTTTTACCATTTAACCTATTCTATTTTTAAGGTGTTATTTTCTTCAGTGGTGTGTATGTGTGTGTGTGTGTGTGTGTGTGTGTGTGTGTCTTTTATGAAGCCATTGGCTCTTTTTTTTCATAATTTTCTTGTATCATTCATTTCTTTTCCCACTTTTTCTTCTGTCTCTCTTACTTCATTTCTAAAATCTTTTTTGAGTTATTCTAGGAATTTGTTTTAGGCCTGAGATCAATTCATGGTTTCTTTCTTTCAGGCTTTGGATGTAACAGTTTTGATTTTGTTGTCTTATAAATTTGTGTTTTGGTCTTCCCTGTTGCCATAATAGCTCCCATGGTCAGTTTTTTTGGGGGTGCGGGTGGGGGAAATGTTGTTGTTTACTCATTTTCCCAGACTGTTTCTTGACATCTAACTTTATGTTAAAGTTGGGTTGTGCTCCCGGAGTCAGGGTGGTGGAGGACTGTCTCAAGCTTCAGACCTTTCTCGCTGCTATTTTCAGAGCTAGTCCTGGAGGTCTGTAAGTTTTCCATTCTTCCAAGGTGATATGATCCAAGGAGAGGTATGGTTACTGCTCTCCTTGCCTGTGAGCAACAACTCTTTTCCCCCTAGAACTGTGACCAGGGTCTCTTCTCCTTGGCTGCTGCATGCTTTAGTGTGCTAGTGCTCCTCCTTGCCCTGGTTCTGTGAAATGGAATGGAGTCCTGCACCCAGTGGCAGCAAAATGTGCCCTGCAATCTCCTTTTGACCATTGGTATGACCCTTTGTTCTCTTGGGCTGAGAGTTCTAGAAACTGCTGTTGCCAGTTCAGTCACTTCCCCCAAGGTCTGCTGTTGGCTTGCCCAGGTATAGCTTTTGCTCTGCTCCATTCTCATCCCTTTGAGAAGTTATCTTGGGCTGGAAATTATTTCACCCCATCCTTTTATTGATTCTGGTGCACCAAAATCCATTTTTGACATGTTACATTAAATTAGTTTAGAGGGGAATTTATGAGAGTTGAGGGAAATCTCTGTTTTTGCCCTGCCATCTTAGTTCAGTCTTTTTTTTTTTTCTTTTACATTGTCTGTCTCTTTCAGGGATATGCCAAATGGTGGGATTTCTGGGTCAAAAAATAGATATTTTAGTCATTTGCTTAGCACAATTCCAAATTGTTTTCCCATAATGTTGGACTATTTTGTAGCTCTACCAGTAGTACATTAGTTAGTATTCTTTTCTTTCTAAAACTCTCTAACACTGACTTTTTCCATCTTCTTTTATCATTACCAATTTTCAGGGTGTAAAGAAGCTGTAGATTATTTTGATTTTCATTTCATTTAGTTTAGTTATTTGAAACAGTCCTTCACATGGTTGTTAATTTTTTTGCAATGCTTCTTTTGAGTATCATTCATATTCATTGACCACTAATCCATTGGGGGAATGACTCAAAGTATAATCCCTGATTTGTTCCACTTCATTTGAATAATATGAATCCTAATTTATCAAGTCTCACTAATCC
Source organism: Notamacropus eugenii (assembly GCF_028372415.1). Classification (NCBI taxonomy): domain Eukaryota; kingdom Metazoa; phylum Chordata; class Mammalia; order Diprotodontia; family Macropodidae; genus Notamacropus; species Notamacropus eugenii. The sequence continues at coordinate 272,851,536 of NC_092875.1, forward strand.
TAACAAGGTCACATTTGCCTCTTTTTGTTATGTTCACCTTGATTGTCACTTGTACTTTGTGAATTTCTATATAGATATCTGAGGCTATAGTTATATTATTTTATGGTATGCATAATATGTAACATTATATTTCATGAATTTTGTCTTCTGTGAATTATTGGTCATCTTTATGGCTAGATTTCTTCTTATGCCATAGTTACTCTTCATATCTAGGTATAAAGATACATATGCAGCTTGGCCCTGATTAGTGTGAATAATGAATTCCCTAAAAGGGTTACTATATATATTCAAAGTTATACTGTTCAAAGATATAATTATGTAAAATATGATTATTAGTTCCAGCCCAAATGGACACATGCAGTACAGAATTGAATAATATGACCACCTCAAAGGGTTCATTAATAATATTAACCAGTATAACTAGCTGTAGGCATTTCTCTTATTGTCCTCCTATTTCACATTAAAGTTCTTTAAGATTAATTTGGCAAGACTCCCTGCAAATACATTACTACTTCTCCTCAATATATCCTCTTAATCACTTGCTAAAAAGTCAAAATTTCTTTAAGAACTGGTTCAAAAATCCAAATATTCTTGAACACAGTCTTCTAAACCTATTACTTGCCCTAAATTCCACTTCTCTTCTGAAACTCTTTTTTTTCAGTAACTAGCAGCGATCAGATTCCTCTATGATTTGCTTTGGGTCAAACATCATCATCATTTTGACTATTTTTATACTATTGCTGTTGATATTCTAAACCCCACCCCCAAAATCAGAATACCATAGTCCCTGAGAGGGACTAAGTCCCTTACATTTGAGCTCCCTGGGGCCTTTTGTCTTCATCTTCATCCCAATGATTTTTTTCTGTGCTGCTACTGCCAAAGTGGTAGGATTATTTTTGTCTTTTTTTTTAGGCATCAACCTTTTTGTAGGTTGGTCTATTAAACATCTTTCAAGCATTTATTAAATTCTTGATGATTTGACCTCTCACCTCTTCTTATGAAAACTGTTTTCAAATCAACACTACTACTGCCTCTAGAAAGGGAGAATCAATGAATTGTGTATTTTCTCCAAATTTAGATCCAATGACTTCCTATACCAAAACACTATTCCCAAGCTACTTTCCCTATTAGTAGTAAACTCCTTGAGAGTAGACATTATTTCCTTTTGTATTTGTCTTCCCAGCCCTTTGCACATTGCTTGTCACATAGTAAGTGCTCAATAAATACTTTGTCAATCATTTATTTATTTATACTTCCCTCTAAGATTTTATTTTTTGCCTAGAACTTCACCATCCTTAGCAACTGTCTAGGTTTTTCCTGATTAAAAGAAACTGAAGCTATTTAGACTTGGTAGAAGACAAACATCTACAAAATTTCTCCTTTCCCCTTATTTGTGTTGTAAGTCAGAGCCCTAGTCCTCACTTATTCCTATTAATAGCTCTTGTGACCAGTTCTCATGGCAAACTGGTGTGTCCAGCTGCCATTTTCCATACGTCAGCCTCAAATGAGGCTCAGTCAAAGGGGCTCCTGAGTAAGGCTTTACATATTCATATCCATCTTCCTACCCTTTTCTTGTAAGGCAATAATACTATAATCAACTGCTTTTGTTTGCTGTATGCAATCAGTTATGAAGTCCTATTGATTCTATCTTCACAATACATCTTTAATCTATGCCCTCCTTGTGCATACTTTTAACAGTTTTTCAGGAACCATTATACCTGTCTACTAATTGGTCTGTCTACCTCTCTCTAGTCACTCCTTTTCTAATTCATCATTCATCCAGCTGCTGAAATAATCTTCCAAATGCACAAGGCCATGTGACTCAAAACGTTCAGGCATTTTCCATTGTCTGTAGAATGACTTTGGGATTTAAAACCTTTCATAATATGGTTCCAATCTATTTTTCCAAGTTTATTTCACATTATTTCTCTTCATTTACTTTAGAACTTAAACAATGACAACTTCCTTGGGCCCTGATTTTTTGTCATCTTCTACTTCTATGCATTTAAGAAGGCTTCTAATGTTCTCTTGTTGAAATGCTTCTCTTACTTTAATGCTCATGTTCAGGTATTATCTACCTCATGAAGCATTCAGTTTCCTTATCTGTACAATGGAGATAATAGCACCTACTTCCCACAGTTGTTGTAAGGATCAAATGAGATGTTTGTAAAGAGTTTTGGAACTTTAGAGAGCTTGCTTGCTTGCTCCACTGTTCTTAAGCCCCTTGCACCCTCTCCCCACCTTCACTTTGGAAAACAAAACAAGCAAAAATAACCCCTTTATGATCTAGCAAAACGTTTCCATATGGTCTGTGTCCAAAAGCATATGCCTTGTTTTACATCTTGAGTCCATCAGGAGGTGGATAGAATGTTTCATCATGAGTCCACTTGAAGCATGATGGGTCATTGTTCTTAAAGCTTTCAAAGCTCTTTGTCTTTACAGTATTTTTATATAATGTGTTATCCTGGCATTGTTCACTTCACTGTGCATCTTTTCATACGGGTCTTCCCAGATTTTTCAGAAATGATCTATTTTGTTATTTTTTTACAGTACAATAGTATGTGATTACCTTCATATGCCATAGTTTGTTTGGCCATTACTTGATAGATGGCCATCTCTTTATTTTCTAGACTATTGCTATTAAATAAAGAGCTGCTATAATTTGGTTTTTTTGGACACATGGACATCCTTTTCCTGTTTCTTTGATCTCCTTAGAATATCGGTCAAGTGGCATTATTGGTGGGTCAAAGGAGGCTTTTTTGGCATAGATCAAAATTGCTTTCTAGAATGGTAGGGCCATTTCACTTCTCTTCCAAACAGTGTCAGGGAAAGGGAACAGGGAAGGAAATAAGCTTTCTGTAACACTTACTTTATGTTGAGCACCATGCTAGGTACTTTTTTGTTTTTGTTTTTGTTTTTTTTTACAAATATCTCATTTGATCCCTAAAACAATCCTGTGAGTTAGCAGTTTATATTTGTGGAAACTGAGGCAAATGGGGATTAAATAACTTACCCAGGGTCACATAGTAATGGCTTAGTCAGATTTCTGACTCTATCCACTGTGCCACCAACTGCCTCTGGCATTAATATGCCTATTATCCTGATACCCCTCCAATATTTGTTATTATCCTTATTTGCAATTTTTGTCTATGTGATGGTAGAGCATTTATTTAATTCATACTCTCTATTAGTGATTTAGAGGAGTTTTATATGGCTAATTGCTTGCATTTCCTTGAGAACTGTCTGTTCATTTCATTTAAGCCTCTATCAATTAGGCAATGCCTCTTGTTCTTTTACATCTAAATCAGTTTCATATATATTTTGGATATGGGACCTTTATCAGAATATTTGTGCAAAAAATTTTCTCTAGTTCCTTTTCTTGGGTCAGTTAACAAGTATTTATTAAATACTACTGCTATGCACTAGGGATACATGTGAAAACAATTTTTAACATTCTTTTTTTAAAACTTTGAGTTCCAAATTCTCTCCATTCCTACCCTCCTCCTCTCATGGAGAAGGTAAGAAATTTGATATAAATTATACATATGTATCATGCCAAACTTATTACCCTCTGGTTCTAGAATATTGGGGCAGTTTTCCTTGAAAATTTCTTTTAAAATTGATGTCTAGGCTCTTTTTTTGATCATAGTTTTCAGATGGTCTAATAATTTTAAAATTATATCTTCTAGATCTATTTTCTAGATCATTATTTTGCCAATGAGATATTTCACATTGTCTATTTTTTTTCATTCTTTTGGCTGTGTTTTATTGTTTCTTGTTTTCTCACAAAGTCACTAGCTTCCATTTGTTCCATTCTAATTTTTAAGGAATTATTTTCTTCACTGATCTTTTGGACCTCCTTTTCCATTTGGCCAGTTCTCCTTTTCAATGAATTTTCTTCTTCAGTGAATTTTTGTGCCTCTTTTTCCATTTAGTCAATTCTGCTTTTCAATGCATTCTTCTTGTCACTGGTTTTTTTTTTTTTAAATTTCTTTTATCATTTGACCTAGTATATTTTTAAGGTGTCATTTTCTTCAGTATTTTTTGGTCTCCTTTACCAAGCTGTTGTCTCTCTTTTCACTATTTTCTTGCATCATTCTCATTTCTTTTTAATTTTCCCTTTACTTCTCTTACTTGATTTTCAAAATCCTTTTGAGTCCTTCCATGGCCTGGGACCAATTCATATTTTTATTGGAGGCTTTGGATGGAGGATCTTTGACTACTATTTTCTTCAAAGTGTGTGTTTTGATCTTCCTTGTCACTATAGTAACTTTCTATTATGAGAATTTTTTTCTGTTGTTTGCTCATTTTCTCAGCCTTTTTACATGTTGTTTGAACTCTTTGTTAAAATAGTCCTCTGCTTTCAGAATAGAGAGTTCATTGTCACAAGCTTCAGGGAGTTTTTGTGCAGCTGTTTTCAATGATACTTCTAGGGACCTGTAAGCTTTCTGTTTTTCTAAGGTGTTATGATCTAAGGAGAGGTGTATACTACTCTCCTGGCCTGTGGTTTGGTCTGTGAGTGTCCACAAGTACTATTTTCTGCCCTGCAACCACATGATTCCTGCTGCACTGCAACCCACAAAGCTCTGGTGTGCTAGTGCTCCTCCTTGCCCTGGGACTGCCACCCAGGACTGTGACCCAGATCTGAATATGGGCAAAGGCAACATATTGAGTCCTGCCCTCAGTTTCAGCAAAAGACCCCCACAATATTCTTCTGATCAGTTGTTCAACCCCCCTACTATTTGTGACCTAAGAGCTCCAGAAACAATCAATGCCACTGCATAATCAATAGTTCCCAAGACCTGTTCCTGGTTTACTGGGGCTTGGTTTATTCTGGTACAACCTGTGCTGGACTGTATTCCACTCTCACCCAGGTGTGACAGATCTTTCCTGCTGACTTTCTAAGTTATTTATCTATCTATCTATCTATCTATCTATCTATCTATCTATCTATCTATCTATCTATCTATATTTCATCTCATCTTTTCGTGGGTTCTGCTGCTCCAGAACTGTTTTATGGCATTATTTAAAGGTATGTAGAGGGGTTTGGGGGACAGCTCAGGTAAGTTTCTATCTTTTCTCTACCGTCTTTTCTATACCTACCTTTCTAATTTTAAATGTATTGGTCTTTTTTTTTTTAAAAAATAACTTTTCAATTTTGTATAACTAAAATTACTCACTCTGTCTTCTGTGATCTTCTTTTATTTGGTCTTCCCCTCTGCATATATAATGAGGGTAGTTTTTTCCTTGATCTTCTAATTTCTTGAGTATGAACACCCTATCATGTCTCTTCAAATCATTTTCAAATCTACAAGAATGATGTGTGCAATGTAAAAGTGTTTCAAAAACCAACTTAGCATCTTGAAAAGAAATCCTTTACTATTTATAAGAATGATGCTGAAATTTTAGAGAATAGTATGTTTTCTTTTTAAAGTATAAGAATATGACTGTCATAAAATCAAGATAGTGAAATGAATACATATTTTACTTTTAGTTTTCTAGAACAGACATTATTAACAAAACTAATCTGTTTTAATTCTGGGTGGCAGAGAAATCAGGACATATAGATAATATATTTACACGTTTTTCTTGGAACATACTTTAGTTACAGAAATATTGCTCTATGCTTTCCTTAAAAATTTCTCACTGAAAAAAATGCTCTGTAAAGATACAATAGAATACTGATTTTTAAATATTTATTTATTTTTAGTTTTTAGTACTCATTTCGACAAAATTTTGAGCTCCAAATTTTCTCCCCATCTCTCCCCTCCCCCAACCCCAGAACACTGTGCATTATGATTACCCCTTCCCCCAACCTGTCCTCCCTTCTATCACACCCCTCCCTTACCTCATCTCCATTTCTCTCTTTTCTTGTAGGGCAAGATCAATTTCTATACCCCATAACCTGTATTTCTTATTTCCCAGTTGCATGTAAAAACAATTTTCAACATGCTTTCCTAAAACTTTGAGTTCCAACTTCTTTCCCTTCCCACCCATCTCCACTGAGAAGGCAAGCAATTCAATATGGGCTGTATATGTGTGTAGTTTTCCCTTCTTACTCAGGTGAAAGGGCTTTCTCACTGACCTTTGAAGCTGTCTTTGGTGTTTGTGGGTTGAGGGATCTGGGAACCTCAGCTGCTTCTGGGGATTCTGCCCCATGAGACCTGCTCTGGTCCTGTTCCTGCCATGCTGCACAGCCAAGGCTGAGTTGCACTCTGCTCCAAGTCCAGTGCAATAGATTTTTCCTGTTTACCTTCCAGGTTGTCTTGGGCTGGAAATCTCTTTCACTATGTCATTTTGTGGCTTCTGCTGCTCTAGATTTTGTTTAGGTATTTTATAGGCTATGAGGGAGAGCTTTTACAGGTCCATCCTTCTACTCCACCATCTTGGCTCCACCCTCTAGAATACAGATTGTTCCAAAAGTCTTAGTGCAGTTTTAAGCTTTAATAGCTTATAATTGCACTAAGCCTTTTGGAACATCCTGTCTCCATACAGATTTTATCATCTCCAACTCTTGGGAACACTCCCCCACCCCCATCCATTTTAATTGCCACCTTGTCTATGATGTCTTTCATCATCCCACAGTAAGAAATGATATTTCTTGTTTCACAGACAACACACAGGAAGCATTGGAGGTTTTGATCTCTAGCCTCTAACTGATTCATTCTTGATCTGATCAGACAGGCAAACAGGGGTTAATAAACAGCTTAATTCTAGTTTAGTCTTCTTAAAGAATTATTGGAGAGCCAACTCCTATGGCATTTCTCAATCACCTTTCTCACAGGGGCCAGTGAGAAGGGGGGGAGATGAACCACCCTGTATCATCTCAAAGGGGTCATCTGAGACAGGCCCAGCTTGTGAACCCCCCTATATCCCCCCAAGTCTCAGTGGAGGCCTGTTGAGGCATGCAGGCACGGACAGATTCCCCTTGCTTTTTCCTCCATCTCACTGACCACTGCTCTCTTGCTTTGTAGGGTGATCAGACAAAGAAGGCATCTTGTCAACCTTAACCTCACAGGTTAGCTTTAGCAATATCATCGTTCTGTGCAAGCAATGTAATTATCAGTTATGTCCCTTCCATACCTCATGGTGCAGCCTCAGTAGAACTGTGTGTCACTGTGATTCTAAGAACTACTATCTAGGATCCTTGAGACTTTTCTGGGAGTTATTATCAAGCACTTGGAAACTTGGCATTCCCATGGCCACAGATCCTGAGAAACTAACTCTAAGAAGGAGAACACAATCCTCCATACCTACATTTCTTTATGCAAAACTCTCATAACATTTTGCATTTGCCTTCCTTATGAACTTATATCCATCTATTTTGTATTATAATTATATGGGTATTTTTTTCTATTAGAAGGTAAAATCCTTGAAAGCAGGAACAGAATCTCATTTTTCTTTGAATTCTAACATGTATTTCTGCAAAGAGTCGATATTTAATGTCTTTGTAATTGAGTTGGCAAAGTACCTGTAGGAGTTTGTAATTGTTGAAGATACAAATCTTCCCAGAATTTGTATTGGTAAATGGAAAAGTAAGCTTAGAGAATTCTTCAATTTTTGTCATTTTACCAATTTTTTAAAAATTTAATTGGTAAGCTAAAACGTTTAAAATATATTTTATTCTGTTTGTTTGGAATATAGAAACTTCACATTATTATTACTATTATCACATCTGCCTGGGTCTTTTTAGACCAAGTCTTTTAATATCAGTAGAAACCTCATAAAGAAGATGCGAGAAAGAGTGAAGGAGCTGGGGGAAATCAATAGAAGGGAGCTGAGGGGGCAGAATCCAGACACCCCTTTTGAAAGTGAGCTTTTGGTAAAAGACAGGAGGGTGGAGGCATAGCTCCTGAGGGTGTGTGGTGCCAGGGATCCTTCACATCACCATTCTTGGAAACCTTGTCATCCTGGTCCTCAGGCACTCTTGCGGCTCCTCAACCACCGAGAAAGAACTTCTTGTAGGTCTTGTTCATTTGTTCCAGAAAGACAAAGGTGAAGACAGTGTGGGGGTAAGTCAGACAAAATAAGCGATGAACCCCTTCCAGAGGCTAAAAAATTCTTCATATTGAATGACATTCTTCAACACATCCTGTTCATTTTTATATTCTGGCTTCCCATTAATCATCCGCATTTTCTGGATCCTGGTTTTAACAATGTCTGCAGATAGAGACTTGTGGAGACCAGGCCATGCTGCACCAAAAATAACAGAAAATGTTGTCAGATAAGTACCTAGAATCAATCAGAAACTGTTTAGCTTGTAAATAGGTAGCAAGATGCATCCCACTGACAATAATAGCTCTTATAACAGTAGGGATATAACCCCCTTCCACAGGGTGAGGACACCCTCTTCCTGAGTAATCCTCAAGAATGCATCAAAAACTACTTGGTACTGGCTAAGAAACAGAGAGGTAGATCAGTGGAATAAGCTGGGTACACATGACATAGTAGTCAATGACTATAGCAGCCTAGTATTTGACAAACCTAGGGGACCCTAGCTTCTATGCTAAGAACTCACTGACAAAACTTCTGGAAAAACTGGAAAAGCGTGTGGCAGTAATGGCATAGACCAATGCCTAGCACCGTATACTAGAATAAAGTTCAAATGGGTACACGATATAAGCATAAAAGCTGATACTATAAGCAAATTAGGGAGTAGTTTATCTCCAGATTGATGGAGAATGGAGGAATTTGTGACCAAACGAGATAGAGAACATTATGAAATGCAAAATGAATAATTTTGATTACATTAAATTGAAAAGTGTTTACACATACAAAGCCATTGCAACCAAGATTAGGAGGGAAGCAGAAAACTGCGAAAAGATTTTTATAACTAGTGTCTCTGATAAAGGCTTCATTTCTAAAATATATAGAGAAGTCAAATTTACAATATGTCATTCCCCAATTGATAAATGGTCAAAGGATATGAACAGGCAGTTTTAAGAGGAAGAAATTAAAGCTATCTCTAGTCATATGAAAAAATGTTCTGAATCACTACTGATTAGTGAGATGCAAATCAAAACAACTTTGGGTACCACATCACACATATCAGATTAGCTAACATGACAAAACAGGAAAACTATAAATGTTGGAGAAAATGTGGGAGAGTTGGAACACTCATCATTGGTGGAGCTGTGAGCTGATCCAGCCATTCTGGAGAGCAATTTGGAACTATGCCCAACCCTCTATAAAAATGTGCCTACCCTTTGACCTAGCAATGTTGCTTCTAGGGTTGTATCCAAAAGAGATCATAAAAATAGGGAAAGGACCCACATCTACAAAAATGTTTATAGCAGCTTTTTTTGTGGTAGCCAAGAACTGGAAATCAAGGGGCTGCCCATCAATTGGGAAATGACTGAACAAGTTCTGGTATATGAATATAATGGAATACTATTGTGCTATAAGAAGTGATGAACTGTCGGACTTCAGAAATACCTGGATAGACTTATATGAACTGAGAGAGACTGAATGAAGTCAGTAGACCTAGGAGAACATTATATACAGCCACAGTGCTGGAGGACTGTTTTTGATATTTAGTTCTTCACAGCAATGTAAGGAGCTAAAACACTTCCAAAGGACTTATGATGCAAAATGCCTTACATATCCAAAGAAAGAACTGAGTCTGAAAGCAGAATGAAGTACACTATTTTCTCTTTTATGTTTGGTTTTGTTTAGTTTTACTCATGCTTTCTCCCATTCTTCTATGCAACATGACTAATGTGAAAATGTATTTAATAAGAATGTATATATAGAGCCCATATAAGATGGCATGCTGTCTTGGGGAAGGAAAAGAGAGGGAAGAAATTTAAATTTTAAATTTATGGAAATGATTGTTGAAAATTGAAAACAAATAAATTTTAAAAATTCTTGTAGCCTCTGCACTCCTTCAATGGCAACCTACTATCAGTTGTCACATGAGTTAGGGCAATCACAGAAGGGATTCCTAGGAGGGCTCCCATGATGCCTGCTGTCATGCCATTCAGGGTTTTCATAAATTAGGGGCTGCCCCATCTGTCTTAGTCAGGTGCTCAAAGAGAATACTATAAATACCAAAACAAGTTGTTGTGTATGTGGTCTGGCGCATGAGCCTGAGAGCTTCATGTAAATACCTTGAACCCTCTCATGATACTGATGACATCATGGAAACTTGCCTTGTATAGATGGGTCTGGGCCCCTTCTCTGTTCAGCTGCATTCAGTTCTTTACCAGCTTCAGACCAACCAGGCCCCCAAACAAAAATCTGACCAACTTGGGAGATGTGCAACATTTTACAGGCAACTCGCTTCTCCCAAGATCAACGCCATCTCCACTAATATACTAATGCTCCACTGTACCCAGCTTTAGAAGCACTCAACACTGCAGGTGGACAAGGAGATATTGTGTGCATGCCAGGCCTCAGAATGCCCCCTCTTAATCCCCACCTTGCCAGCCCCACCACCACTTATGGCATGCAGGTGCACAAAAAGTCAATCAGAAGAGGATGTGAGGCACAGGAGAGGAGGTGGGGCTTGGGGAATGCAGGTTGGGCTGGCTGAGTTTGAGGATCTTGGAAAAGTTCGTAATTACGGAGGAGGGTGTTGAAGGGACAGCTACATGGAGCAATGAATAAAGCTCCTGGCCTGCAGTCAAGAAGATCTGAGTTCAAATGCAGTCTCAGATACTTATTAGTATCTGACCCTGGGCAAGTCACTTAACACTGTTTGCTTCAATTTTTTCATCTATAAAATGAGCTGCAAAAGGAAAAGACAAACCACCCCAGTATCTTTGCACCAAAAAGCCACATGGGGTTATGAAGTTGGCTGAATGCCTTTCCTTAGCATTTAGCTCTATTTACAGGTCACTTGTTTTTAATGAGGTTAATTTTTTTAATGTGTAAATGAATGGGCTTGATTATTTTAGCTGCGCTGGGTATGTAATGGACATGTCTTGTTAAGGCCTGTTAAGGGTTCCCCTGAACCTATTTTCCTGGATTGCCATATTTTCCAGAAACTCTGAACCCAGAGTATGCAGGAGGCCCTGAATGCATTAACGATGAATCCCTCCCCCCCCCAAAAACCCCACATAACTTATTTGTTTGCACTCCAAGCTTTATTCCTTGTGTGTCCTTGAAATGTGTCCTTGGTGTTACCTAGTCTGTGCTAGGCTGAGAAATTTCTTGTGCAGCTGGCTCCCTTGCAGATAAGCAGACCCTCCTATCTTCACAGTCTAGCAGTTCCCAAACAAAAAGAATGCCACTTTTGCCATTGGCCTTGTTGCTCCTCTTTGGGAGAGGTTTTGTCCTTTTCCCACCTTTACTGCATCCTTCCCATATCATGCCCATTTAGAAGATTCCTAGTGTTTCTGCACCCTCCCTTCTCCTCCCCCCTGACCCTTTGTCCTGCTGTCATAAATATGTAAACTTCTGTAAGGGCTGTGAACTTTGCTTGGCTTTGGGTTCCACACACATGTTCATTTCTCTTGTAATAAACCTAGTTATCCCATAAGTTTCATGAAGTTGTGATTTCCTGTTGATAGCTATTGAGTCTTCTAGATTCACACCACACTAATTTTGTGTAGGCAATGCTATTGCCTAGATCATTGACAACATAGTCCCTCTTTTTTTTAACACCAGAATGAGATGACCTCCTTAGAACAATCCAGGAGAGATTCCTGATACCATTTTCATGGAACCATTGAGGTACTAGTAGGCATTAACAGAGCTGAACATGGAAGTAGCTATTTCCATTCTATCAAAAATAAATATGCTTTGGAAAAAGGTGTAGCCCAGAGGACCTATTAATACCTCTTAGATGAATGGTTATTGATTTGGAAGTGAAATGATCTGAGCTTTGCTTCATCAACTCTTTCCATGGTCTTCATTTTCTAATAATTTCTAATTCCCAGAAAGAGTAGTCTTTTTTTCATCTTTCCTTAATGAAATCTTTTCCATGATACTATCAGCATCAACATTTATTAAATACTTTTTTACCAAAAAATCATTGTCTATGGTTTCAAATAAAATGAGTAATTAAATAAGTTCCTAACAATTTTAGAAACAATGTGGATTTAAGAAATTTTAGAAGTATTTGTGAAAAAACAAAAGACTTTGTCTCATACACAAACGAAGAATTAAAATTCAAGAGAATCAATAGATCTAGTGTTAGTTAAGATTACTTTCAGAAGAATATTGAGGCTTCAGGGAGAAAAAAGTAATACTTCTTTGGGTCATGATCTCATTAATATGGATACTTATGCTAGTGGAATGGATTGTGATTCATTCATGCCCTCTTAACCTATGTGATTTTTATTGGAAAGAATGCTAGATTTTGAATTAAAAGACACGTTCAAATCACAAATTATTCACTTAATCTCTCTGGGTCTCAGTTCTGTCACCCACAAAATAAGAGGGTTGGATTAGATAACTTCTGAGATCCCTTTCCGTTTTAAGTCTATGAATCTGTGATCATCCATAAAGGATATGTCCAAGATTTCACGTACATCGTCTCTTTTAACATTTTAGAGCATGAGTGGAGTATTCTTCACCCTTACTATGTGATATTCTCTTACTATGTGATATTTTTTTAACTCACTTTTTTGTACATGCATCCCATGTAATGATGATTGCAGTCCAATCCAGTCCAGTAGTCAGTTATTAATGACATGTTATTTGTAAAGCACTGTTGTAGAGACTAGATACAAAAAAACCTGCTTATATTGATCATGAACTGCTTTGCCTTTCGAGTAATCCAAAATTTTGATTTTTCAGATGTGGTAGTATAGTGTTAAAAAAAATTGGGGAGGGGAAAGGTGGTGATTTCATTTTGGGTATGGTTTTTGATTATTGCCAACACACTGGGAAATTTAGCTCACTTTCTTCTTTCAATTCAACATTTCTGTCTTTCCCTTTGGTTTTCATATGCTTATAGGACAAAGGATTAGGGTTATCTACTTGAGTTGATGATCAACCCAAGAGTGTTTGTCCAAAATACATACAATGATGAATTAACTGTATGTCTATTCAGTTGTATGTTCTAGTCCAGGCAATACACATTTTTTATCCTTTAATTTTGGTTGTATAAGGGTGATCTTTTTTTAAAGATCTTATATCTCATGAAGAGTCACAGGGTTCAATACAGTCACGCAATATCACATAGGAACAGGAACACTTTATTATCATTGATAGAGTAACTGTTATTTGAACACTTTATAGAGCATCCTTCATAATAATATCAGGTACCTTTGGTGTCTCCCTTCACTTGTTTTTAATACTTAGAGGATCATTTTATAGAGTTATTTCTATGATTGCATCTATCAAGGGATCTTGTATGATTTAAACATATGAATGGGAAATGCCTTGTTAGGGGAAAGCATTTAAGGCTAACTTTTACTATAGCAAGTCAATGGGATTTTTTTTTTGCTTTTTTGTTTGTTTTAATTCACAAACACCAAATACAATTAGATCTTGTATTCACTTATGTGACTATGAAGATATGGTCTTTTGTAGGAAAAAAAAATTTCCAAGGACTCACCTCTTCTTTGTTCATATTTTCAACATGGATTATTTTAGTATATGTTGGTATCATTTGCATAAAGGTTTGAAAAATAAAGATATAAGGCAGTATTTATTAGTATTTTCTCAATTGCCTTTTATTCACAGTTATACCAGTCAGGATTTTCCAACCCTGGGTACTTTCAAAATTGTGCCTCCTTCAGCATAAATTCCTTCTGTGTATACTTGTTCAGGTCTGAATGATCTCCTCAGCTTCAGTTTCTTAAATACTATTTAATCATATAAGACATTGGAAAATGAAGTGATTCCTTTGTCAGAAAAATACAGAAGACAGAAAAAAATATAACCAGCTGATGGCAGAAATCTCTAGTAAGATAGAAATATGCTTTAACTTGATATTCAAATTGTCCAACTGTAATGATTATTTCTTGATTTTTAATCTACCTACTATAGACTCTAGCTCCTTAGAAAATAATTTTTGAGATAAAAAAACAACTGGGATTTTTCTGACTCAAGTTCACCAAAATGTTACTTTGGAGATGGGGACATACGACTATGGTTCTAGTTAGCTAAATAGAGAGAATGAATATTCTAAAGAAAGATATTATTAAGAGAACAAAATCTTAGTGAAAGGTGTTAGAAACATAGTTGGAAAAAAAGAAAGGAAGAGATTGTTCTTTTTAGATTGAAAAGAAGAGAGGATTAATGAATTAAATAGATTGACAATAGCTGCTTTTATTCATATGGAGCTAATTAAAAATAAGTTTCCTCAGAAAAGCCAAAGGCAGAACACTAGAGAGTCATGGATAATAGAGAAGATACATGGCCGTCTATTCTAAACTCCAGCATCCCTAAGAAAGACTATCAAAACAAAACACTTAAAAAAACAAAGAAAAAAAGAACTCTTCAATGTAAAAAAATTAATTTAGATTAGTAATTTTAATAAATGTAAATTCATAATGTATTTTTCCTTTTCAGATTCATTGCTTAGGATTTAGAAAGGTGATATATATGTACATATATAGATATATATGATAATAATATATGTATATATATGTATCATACATATGATAAGAATATTTTCCAATTATATCTTTTTCTAAATGTCCAGCAAATTGAGTTCAGTGTAGTTTGGACTTAGAATTTCCCTTGTAAATTGAAATCTACATAGATGCTTCTGAATCATTTTATATACCATGACTGGGGGTGAAGGGTCAGTTATCAATCCTTAAATCAACAAAAAATACTTCAATTACCTAAAGATTGTTCACATAGGAAGTATCAGCCAGCCATACTCAGCCTACTGGAGCCAGGCAGCATAATGAGCCAGAGATCACCATGTTACAATAAGTCCACTCAGTGCTTCAGTGGCAAAATGACTTGTTTTATTTGATGAATTTAGTTAATTTTGTCCAAATAATAATGATAATATATTTATTTTGCAAAATAATACTGGACAAGGGCAAAAATGCAATCCAAATAGTGGTTAAAGATACATTCATTACATTTGCTTATTGTCAGTGTGTTTAAGGACTAAGTTTTGTTGAGGCTAAGATTCTAAGTGCCATATTTTATTATGTATAGCCTAATAGTCCAGATCTTAAACTCCATGTGAAAAACTGGTGTTGGTGTTTGAAATCGATAATGAATTTTTGGACTTAAAAAACAATAATATAGAGAAAATTTTATTTCTAAGTCAAGAAGAAATGATTTCTTTGAATATAACTTTAATTTTTTTTTCAGATTAATCTTAAAGATGTTGGTGAATTATATAAAATACGCATTGGGCATGACAATAGTGGAAAGGACCCTAGTTGGTATTTGGAAGAAATTAAACTTGAAGAAATAGCTACGGGTGAGGTGTTTTCCCTCACAGTTGATTGTTGGATAACTGAGAATGAAGATGATGGAGATACCTGTAAAGAAATATCTATTAACAGAACTAACAAGAAGCCCTTGCCGTGTATGTATTTGTGAACTCTTTCATAATTTTTAAGTAAAAATGTTCAATGCGCTGAGATTTTAGAAAACCCAGGTTTAAGAGCAACATTCTTTTAAACATTGTTTTCTCTGCGTTATTGTGTTTAGATATTATAAGTATTATTCATGTTGTAAGCTTTAGTATTCCTACTGCTTTAGTATTCTTGGCCATATTCAATTTGCATATTTTTTAAATTATACTTTTTTACATTTTTAAACAATGACAAGTCTTTTTACTCTTTATTTCCCACCACCCTCACTGAGAAAGCAAGAAAAACAAACCCCCTTTTATAAGCATGTACAGTGAAGCTGTACATATTTCTCATTGACTGTGTTGAAAACATTATCTTAGTTTGCATTGTGAGTCTAATATCTCTTTGTCATCAGATCCACATAATGTTTCATCATGACTCTTCAGGAACTGTGATTGGTCATTGTGTAGATCAGAGTTCCCAAGTGTTTCTCCCTCTCCCTCTTCTTCTACTCTCTCCCTTCTCATTCCTCTTCAATCTCCCCTCTCCCTCTCTTTTCTCCTTTTCCCTCTCTTTCTTCCACCCTCTCTCTCACCCAGATATTTTCACATATATTTAATCACCCATGATCAACCTACTCACCCTCCTACCCCAACCCCTCTCCCCAACTTATTGAGAACACAAAGCATTTATAATCAGTCAAAGCAAATTTCCACATTGGTCATGTCGTGTGTGTGTGTGTGTGTGTGTGTGTGTATGTGTGTGATTCGGAGTCCTTCATGTCTCTTTTCAAGGATGACAAGTATGTTTCATTATTAGTCCTCTAAAATTCCACTTGGGTGATATATTTCTGTACTTAACCCTGCATCTTTGTGTGTTCTTCCTTCTTTTGACCAGTTTAGATGAGAGTTAGATTGAAGTGTTAGCCACTCCTCTTCAACTACTCCTCCTTGTTTATATATGTATAGTCTTTTTCTGAGTGATAATTTTCCATAACTTTCCTTTCCTTCCCCCTCCACTGGTGTATTCTTTTCTTCCTCTCTTTCCAATTTTTCCCCTTAAAATTATCAAGACATAACAGAACTATTCTTTTCTAATTGTATTCTTTCTCTGAACCCTGATGATGATAGGAATCAAAGAGCACACCTGTATCATCCAACCACATTTAATGTAAACAGGTTAGTCCTTTATCATTGTTCATTCATGATTATCTTTTTATTTTTCTTTTTGCTCCTTTATACTTCAAAGTTTCTCTGCAGTTATGGATTTTTCATGAAGAAAATTTGGAAGTCCTCTTTATAAATATCTCTAGAACGCCCAATAGCATTATACTCTGTTTTTCTGAGTAAGCTATATTTGCCATAAGCTCACATTATTTTCCTTTTGGAATATCATATTCAAATTTTTCCATTCCTTTATAGTGATGGCTGCTAAGCTATATGTAATCCTGACTGTGACTCCTCACTACTTGAATTCTTTCTGACTGTTTTCAAAATTGTTCTTTTGAAGTGGCAGTTCTGAATTTTGACTCCTATGTTCCTGGGAGTTTTCATTCTGGGGTTTCCTTCAGAGATCAGCTGCTGAATTCTTTTTATTTTCACTTTGTCTTATGATTTGTATAGCCCAGCACCGAGTATGTCTGCATAGTTCTGAATCGCAAAGGATAACAGACGTAGAAGCCAGAAGAAAAACATTTATTCAGACACCAGAAAGCCAAATCCCAACACCAGAAAGCCACATGTGTCATGGTAACCAAGAAGTCAATACACATTAGCACTTCAGGGGCCAAATGCATTTCCAAGCCTCCCTTCTGTTCCCTCCTACTCCCTTTTCTGGGGCCTTTCCATAAACAAACAAACACTCACAAGCCTAGCTGTGCCTGCTTGCCCTATCCTTCCCACCTCTGACTAGCTTGATCAACTTCCTCTCAGCTCTGCTCTACCCCTCTTGTTCTATCCATTCATATCAATGAATGGGAAAGATCTTCCCATTTAAGTTACCATTTCATGATTCTAAGTGACCTGGGCAGTTTTTTTTTAAGATGTCTTGAAATATGATATCTAGGTTCTTTTTTTAAAAAAGAGGTTATATTTGGTATTTTATTTTTCCCCAGTTACATGTAAAAACAATTTCTAACATTCATTTTTAAAACTTTGAGTTCCACATTCTCTCCTTCCCTCCCTCCCTGCTCCAACCCCCATTGAGAAGGCAAGCAATTCAATATAGGTTGCACATGTGTAGTCATGCAGAACATATTTATAATACTCATGTTGTTAAAGAAAACATAGATAAAAAAACCTCAAGAGAAAAATAAATTTTTAAAAAGTATGCTCCAATCTGTTTTCAGATACCATCAATTCTTTGAGAATAGATAGCATTTTTCATCACAAGTCATTCAGACTTGTCTTGGATCATTGTATTGCTGAAAATAGCTTAGTCATTCATGGCTGTTCCTCTTATAATACTGCTGTTACTTTGTACACAGTACATTTCACTTTGCATCATCCCATCCAAGTCTTTACAGGTTTTTCTGAGAACATTCTGCTCATCCTTTCTTATACTGCAATAGTATTCCATCATCATCATATACCACAACTTGTTCAGTCATTTGCCAATGGATGGGCATCCCCTCAATTTCTAATTCTTTACCTCCCTGAAAAGAGCTGCTGTAAAATACTTTTGTACTTATAGATCCTTTTCCTTTTTGTTTTTTATCTCTCTTGGGATACAGACCCAATAGTGGAATTGCTAGGTCAAAAGGTATGCATGGTTTTATAGCCCTTTGGGCATAGGTCCAAATTGCTTTACAGAATAGTTGAATCAGGTCACAACTCCACCAATAGTCCATTAATATCTCATTTTTCCCTCACCCCCTCCAACACTTGTCATTTATCTATTAGCCAATCATCTAATAGGTATGAAGTAATACTTCAGGATTGTTTTAATTTGCATTTCTCCAATCAATAGTGAGTTAGGGTATTTTTTCATGTGCTAGAGATAACTTTGATTATTTCATCTGAAAACTGATCGTATCTTTTGATCATTTATCAATTGGGGAATGGCTCTTATTTTTATAAATTTGACTCATTTCTCTATCTGTTTAAGATATGAGACCTTTATCAGAGAAACTTGCTTCAAATTTTTTTTTCACAGTTACTATGGCTAACTGTATATCTTCCATCATATTTATTCTATTCTTTCTCTCCTTTCACCCTGTCCCTCCTCAACTACCTGACTACCTCCTGACTACTCCCTCTCCCCATGTGTTCTTTCTTCCATCACCTCCCTCCTTCTCTTAATCCCTTCCCTACCTACTTTGCTGTAGGGTAAAGTAGATTCCTATATCCAGTTGAGTGTGTATATTATTCTCTCTTTGATAGTCTTTTTAAAAATATATGGCATTTAGATAGCCCAATGAGACTAAATATTTTTCTCCTTGATCTGTTGTTTTTGCTATGAAATGCCTTACATTTGCTTTCTCCTTCCCCCATTGCCTAGCCTTCTCACTTTGTTTTGGTATTTCTTGTTGCCTCATGAAGTCATTGGCTTCTATTTGGTCCATTCTAATTTTCAAGGAACTTGTCCTTTGGGCAAGGTTTTACATCTGTTGTGACAAGCTGTTAATTTCCCTTCTAATTCTATCTCAAATAGATTTCACTTCTTTTTCATTTTTCCCCTCAAGCACTCATATTTTATTTATATAAATATTTTAAAATTCTCTTTTAAGCTCTTCCCTTATTTCTTCCGATAATTTAAGTTGAGTCCATACCTAGGTTGTGCTTTTCTCTGAAGCAAAGCTTCGGAGAGTATTTTAGTCATTTTCTTCTGTATTGGTGCCTCGAACCTCTATAATAACTGATTATGGCAAGGTTCTTTTTTATTTGCCTATTAGTCTAGTTTATTTCTAGACCTCAAAATCAATGTTAGGGCTGGACTATATGGCGTTTCTAGAAGGAAGGTCTGGGTTGGTACTACTACTGTTTGCTGGTATGATTATTATTGAGGATTTTGAATATTGTGTTATCCCAGATTCTAAGGAACAGGCTGAGGAACTGCAAACTTTCAGTGCTCCCAAATAGTCTGATCCAGCACAAAATCTGATTGCTGTTCCCTGGTCTGGACTTTGTAAATTCCTCTGTAAGTTTCAGTCTAAGCAAGGGTACACTGCTTTTGGACTATGCTACTATTAGCCTAGTGGAAAGCTTTGTTGGTTCAAAGAAACAGAATTGCAGGATCTCTTTTGGCCTGAGATTCCTGCCCTGGCTCTTCATCTGTGGGCTGGACTAGATGTTGGAACCTGATTTATGCCTAATGTCTGAAACACACCACTTCTAGTGTTGGCTTCTGAATTTTCTCCTTTCTTGGCACACTACCCAGGAACTCCATCGTGGTGTGCAGTTTCCCTTCTCAGTCTATCCTTAATCTGTGACCCAGGACTAGGTAGTTGGGTACAAAGCTGCCAGTTGTCACCTGTCCCTGTCACAGTTTCCTGTTGAGAGTCTGGGTTTGCTTCATTGTGGATTTGAGACCCCATTTGCCCTGATACATAACCTCTCCCTGGGCACTGGAATATTCCTCTTGGCCTTCCTGGCCCCACTCCATCTGCAATTTTTGTAGATCTTCCTATTTATTTTCCTATGTTAAGCTGAACTGGAAGAAAGACTCACTGACTTCTTCAGGATTTAATCTGCTACATTTTCTAGAAATATTAGAAAAAGTTTTTGGCAAGAAATTCACTGCAATACTTCCTGTCACTCCGCCATCTTCCATCTTTGACTTTGAAACTAGTTGAAAACTCATTCACCTGGACCATAACTCATGGTCTTTAGGTCTCAAGATTTAGAGCTGGAGGAGACCCTAGATACTGCATAGTCCAAAGATATCTTTTTACACATGAAAACATCAGTTACACATAGTGAGATTTAGCTGGGATTCAAGGTCACATCTTCTGAGTACAAAGCCAGTGTCCTTTTAATCGTATAAAGTCTATGTTATCTATTTCCATGGTTTCAGCTCTTACTTCTGTGGGGATATTTCCCAAATCCAAGTCTCTTCCTCTATCCTCCCTCAGGATACAGTCCCTTATGAAAATTTTCAATTGATTCCCCACTGTCACCTTAAATTTAATACGTTGAAAACAAAATTCATTGTTTTACGGTTTCTTTATAGAAATCATTGAATTATCAATTATCTTGGATTTTAATTCTCTTTGAACCATTTTTATCTATCTTTCAGTCAGAAGATCTTTCTCCTTAATGAGGAATCAAAAATAAATAGGAACTGTGTAATAGGTTGGACTTAGTACAGTTCCATAGTAGTTTAGATCTGAAAGGAGAAAGAAAGGAGAAACTTGTAACTCATACCATGCTTTGAACTAGAAAGAATCTCTGAGATTGGACCCCAGAATTACTATTTTGTCTACTTAAACTATGAATCGTACTTCATCAAGTAATCTAAGACAACTAATCATCTGGCCTTCCACTAAAGATATCTAATAACAAATACTTCAGTACTTCTAGGGGCAATTCATTCCATGTTTTGGATAGCCTTAATTGTTAAGAGATAAAATCTTCCTCTTTTTAACTTCCACTAGTTAGTTCTAATTCTGTTTTCTGCAGCCAAGGAGATTAAGTCTAAACTTCTTTCACATATAAACTGTTAAAATATTTAAAGACTGCTACCATGTCCCCTTCCTACTAAAATATTTTTTTCTTTTCTATCTTATATTTATCTATTTTTTTCAACCAGTTAACTCATGGCACATTTTATAATGCACTAACACCATCCTGATGACTAGTCTCTGGAAGCATCCCAGTTTATCAATGTCTTTTTATATTATTTCAACTAACTATAATATAATATACTCTACATCTTTATATCTTCTTCAAACAGATATTAGGAGACACCATTCTTCTACTAGCATGATACAGGAATGATTAATTTTTTCTTGGTGGCCCCCCTTTCTCAAAAGATGACTCTTCCCTTTGCACCAAATTGTCCCTGCTGCTGCTACATCTATAACTGACTACTCAGGTGGGTGCTGTAGACCTTGCCTCACTAGCCTTCTAGGATCTTCTGAAACTCACTAAGGTATCCGGCCTCATTCATCTCAAGATTACTCTACCATTACATAATTATTAAAAAAAAGACAAGAAAAGAGAAGTTTCTTGTCCCAGGAATAAACTTGCCTAGTTATGAAATATGGCCCCAGCTGCCCCAGGCCCCATAGGGAATAAGCTTTTGCCATTCATCTAACAGACGTTTCCAGACTTATTCTGAGTAGTCCTCATGCTTTGAAGCTAGATAGGAAGAGGACTCTGATATGGAGGCTGCTGCTTTAGTATATCCACAGAGTTCTGGCTCAGCAGCCAATCAGGGGGATGATTCATACGTAGTTAGAAGCAATTAAAGGATATCTGTGAATTCTTAAGTTTCCATGGTGTCACCAAGAATGGTATGGTCACCTGGAATGGTGACAGGATGAGTTCCAAAACAGAGGAAAGCACTTGCTACATGTCCTTTCTTCTTCCTGTGACACCTCTTATAATAAAAAATAAAGGGAAAAAAGGCAGTTCAGGAAAACCAACCAGCCATATTTCTGGCAACACATGCATAATTCTGCACCCTGAATCTTCTACATCTGGAGAGGGCATTCATTTTCTCAAGGGCCAAACTTGACTTACACATATAGTTCATTTCAATGACAATTCAGTTCATGGTGCTTAGTCTTTTGTTTCCTTTCTACTTAAATTGCTTTAGTCATATATATTGTTCACTCTGATCAGTTTACGTATCTTTTCTTCCTTTTCCAAATCAATCATATTCATAATATTTTGTGGAATAATTGTATTCTATTTATCTACCAAAATCTGTTCGGTAATCCCCCTCCCATTCCATGGATTTCTGCCTTGTTTCCAGTTCTTTGTTATTATAAAAACCTTCTGTATGAATAGATTGGTACTGTAACGTGAGACTTTTCTTTCTTTCTTTGAACTTTTGTTGGCTGTGCATGAGTGTATATTCAGATAGATAGATAGATAGATATAGATGTAGATATAGACACACATACAGCATATATAACCTGGCATTCTTAATGATCCCAGGATAGCTTATAATGATCATCCCTTCTTGTTCACAAGGAGATTATTTGGCAATCCATTCTATAATTTTATCTTTCATTGACACCAAGTTCATTGGTGTCTTGTTTCCAGCATTCATGCTCTTAAATAAAAGGAGAGAGAAGAATTTGCTTGCCTGAAATCCTGTAGCTTGTCTCCTTTTCCGCACATTTCATTAAAGATCACAGACATTCAGCCATTATATTTACTACCTCTTTCAATACTCTGATGTGTAGTTCACCTAGTTAGAGAGAACATGGATTTTAATTCTCTTTGAACCCTTTGATTGTCTTCCTTCCCATCTTAAGACCATTCTCTTTAATACAGAATCAAAACAATTAAGACCTCTGTAATTGGCTGGGATTGATTCAGTCCAGTTCCCCAGTAGTTTAGGTCTGAAATGAGAGGGAAATAAGATACTTGCAAGTCATATCAACCAAGTAAAAGCAAGTTTGCTTGGACATAGCAGGGGAAGTGAAGAATTCAGAGTAGAGAAGGGATGTTTGTCCAGGATAAAGCATGAACTCAAATGAGTATAGTTTCCTAGTGTTGCTCATTCTTTTAGTCTATGAGTCTGAAGCTTCAGGGGAGGGATCTAGTTTTTGTTATTCTGGGTGTTCAGTACCCAGGTGAACAGCAAGCTTTGTCAATGGCTAGATCCTTGTTGGTCCCTTCTGCCAATGAAATCTCAAGAATGATTCCAATAACTTTTAAGGTAAACTAGCCTAATTTGTATGGGGAAAAGGAGCTTAAGACATTGCTTCCACTACAAGTTGACTATTTCCTCATTTTTTCTGTCAGTTGTTATTTTCCCAACTACCCTAAGCAGTAGAGTTATCCATTTCTATATTTTCCTCGTATTTCCAATTTACTTATTTTTTTTTTGTCGTCCCTTGCATTTACCACAAGCCTTAACATATAGTGGGCTGTGATGTCAGTATTATTATTCTTTTAAGTCCTTGCTGTTCTTTTATCTGATTTTGTTTCTCTCTGTTTTACTTGCCACATTGTCCAAGTCTCTCATTTAACAAGTGAGGACACATATCTTAGGTCCAGAGAGCTAAGTTACTTGCCCAATATCCCCTAAATTCATAGCAGTGAGTCAAGATTAGAGTCTAGGTCTTCTGACAGTAAGACCAATATGTTTTCCAATGCATTGTGCTACTGATTTGGGGATCTTGTTCATTCATTTTTGTCCCAGATCATCACTTCTATGTTTATAACACCCAAATCTTTTTTTTTCAGTCTTGTCTCAATCAGACCTCATAGTTGCCTGTCTGCTAATCATTTTCAGTTGTATATATCACTGTCAACTTAAACTCAACATGTACCCAAAGGAATTTACCATTACAGTCTCTTCCCACAAAACCACTAGCCCTCCAAAATTCCTCATTTGTCAGTGATGTTATCAAAATGAATCTAATAGAAAAAAAACTTGGAGTTTTGACTCATAACTTATATGCATTTCCTAATTCAGTCAATAGCTTTTTCAGCTTTTCTTGTAAAATGATTCTCCCAGGTATCACTACTTAGCTATTCATATTGATACTACCTTAATTTTTGTATTTATTGCTAGATGACTGCAAAAGCTTTCCCCCCAGGACCCTTCAATTTGTCCTACATGTAATCTATCTTAAACTTAACCACCAAACTTATCTTCCTTGCACACTATTTTTTTTTTTGCATCATAGTCCTGCTTAAAAATAATTGAAAGCATTGCTGTTTCACTGCACATCGGATATAAATACCTTCTCCTGCCCTTCAATGCAGGAGCATCATCCCTTTATATCCTATTTATCTTGTTGCCCACTATTTCCATTCCAATGAGGTCATTCTCCTTACTATTTCAGAAATATACTAATATTCATTCAATCCTCTATGTCTTCACTAGTATCATTCTCTAATGTTAGAATATGCTTTCTTCCCTTTTCTGCCTATTAAGATCTATAACTCATGTTTTCAAGGACTAGCTCAATTCTTCCCTTTTTTAAGAAGTCCTCCCTGATAGATCTGACTCTCACTAATCTCCTTATCTGAATTTCTGCAATATTTCTAGATTTTACCATATGATTACTATTCCCTTATATATCCACTTGTGTTGATCTCCAATTGTCTCATATTTTAACATTTAATAATATCTTTGTTTTCCATATGTGTGGATACTTCCACTGATGTAGACTGCAGTATGCCTAATGCCTCAGTAAACGATGGTCATGAGTTGCTGTGTTTGGGAAAAAAATCTATTGCTTGGTTGCTAACATCTCGTGGTTAACTTCTCTCACTTTGGTTAAGTTATGATAGCATGACATATATTTCATTGTCAGGTCTTTCTATATTGGTAAGAACTGCTAGGTTTAATGTTTCCTTGGCACAGCTACTAAAATCCCATAATTACTTCCCCATGAGAATGAGGCACTGAGAAAACTTTAATATTTTATACTTATTCGTTTTTATTTCTCCAACAGGATTGTAAACACCTTGAGGACAAGAATTACACATGTACAAACACACAGAAACAAGCACACACATATCCTCTGAAGCCTCCATTGTATCTGTTAACCTGTTGAGCACGTAGCACATGCTCATTAAATTTTTGTTGATCAATTAATTCAAAATTGTGAGGAAAGGACAGAAAGATAAACAGAGAAATGAAGGAGGAAGGAAGCACATACATGGAGCCTTAGAGAGGCGGCACAACGGAAAGAACACTAGGCCTGGAGTCAGGAAGACCCAAGGTCGAATCTAGCCATAGAAATTCCCTAGTTGCAAAAACCTAGACAAATCATTTAACTTCTGCCTGCCTTAGTTTCCTAATCTGTAACATGAGGAGAGTAATACCACCTACATGCCAAGATTGTGGTGAGGATAAAGTGAGTTAATATTTCAAAAGCACTTTGCAAACCTTAACAGCTTCATATAAATGTTAGTGGTTAGCATCGCTATTATTCATATTATTACATTATTATTATCTTCTATGTTGAGAGATATGGCAGTGGTAGGCTTCCTATGGCACCCCAAGGTTAGACATTGCTTGAATCAATCAATAAGCATTTTTTTAATACCTCTTATTTGCCAAGCCCTATGCTGGGTGCTGAGAGTATAAAGGTAAAATTAAAACAACCTCTGCCCTCAAGGAACTTACTTTTTTTTGAAGAATAAGAAGCCCCAGAGAAATCTCTTGAGATCCTGACTTGTCCGTCTGTATACCCAAGAATTATTATTTTCATGTCAGGAAACTTTGTCATTGATGTGACTTGGAGATCCCAAAAGAAATGTCATTACAAATTGTATTTAGTAAATACTAGATTCTTTCTAAAAGGAACTTTAGTTAAACCCCATTGAGATAAACACTGTGTTTTCATTTGCCTCCTGTTTGAAGAACAAACTCTTTAATACATGCAAAAAAAATGAATAAGATGGTTCTGTGGGTTTCAGAAATTTCTAAGACATCTGAGAAACTCCATTGTACTTCAAATGAACTATTGATTCTTGGTTCATTTAACATGAACAGCAATAAAGGCGCAGCATGGCTTCCCAGCAACTTTCTATTCATTTTTCCCCCAAACTAGCAAATGAAACTTTTTCCATTTGCATTTCCCATTTAAAAGGGTAATTTCTTTGCTGTAGCACACCAACCATATCTTAAGGCATTTTCACCAACAAAAACACTTAGTGTAATACATGATAGTTATTGATAATCTGATATAGTTTGATCATTTGTCTTGAGGGCTAGCAAATCAATCTGGCTGTACCTTTCCCAGACTATATATTTGCTCATTTGGGGGAATAAACATAGAAAAGACTAAATGCAATGAAAAATAATTGTTCTTCAATAATCATGAATAAACTCTGACCCTAAGCTGACGACTGAGTGGGGAATAAGTTAGTAAATCAGGCTGTATGATGTATGGATCATCCACTATTAGTTTTTGGAAATGACATTACCAGTTTAGAGCCACTGAGGGCTCAGATACTGTTTCTGAGCCTGAAAAGGGAGTCCCCACAGAGTTTGAGACCCAAAGAACTAGAGGTGGTAGTGGGAGGCTGGGTAATCTAAAGAAATCTGTTTCTCATGAGAGTTTCCATGCTGATGGTGGGAGGAAGGAGAACATTATATTTATTGGGATCCATCAAGAGCAGGAATGCCTCAAAACCTCTCTGCTTATTTCCTGTCAGAGTTATAGAAGGGCCATATAATTCAACTCCTCATTTTACAGAAACTGAGACTCAAGCAGGTTTATTGACTTGCCCTAGGTTAGACAAGTAGTAAGCCCCAGAGTCAGGATTTGAACCCAGTTTCCAGAACCAGTGCTATTTCCCCTGTGTCACACTGACTCCAATATCCTGCACCCAAATCTTCCACAGACATGAGTTAGATCTCACTGGGCAGATCCTTCAATTGTTTTTACCTTTGCTCTTCCTTTTTGTGGCCTAGTTTTTCTTCAAAAGAATCTTAGAGCTTCTAAAAGTTTTTTTTTTCAGGAATTTAGGATATGGCCTGGGGTTTCTCCCTTTGGGTGAAATTTAGTGAAAAGTTTTATAAGTTGGCATGGGAAAAAGCATCCCTGTGGAGTGGCAAACACAATGGAAAGCTAGTTATCTTCTGGAAGGGAGAGTTCTTGACTGTTGTTCATCACTTGGTAAATGACTAGTTTCCATAAGGGATCAGAGAATGAATGTAGTTCCAGAAGAAAGTAGTTTATTAACTGCTCACTGGTAGAATCAGATTGCAAAGTAAGACATTTTAGGGTTGCATTACATATTTTTCCATTATTGCACTATGAGCTTTCACATCTGTATGAATTATACTAGAGGGGTAAATTTCACATCTATCAATTCCTAAACATTTATTAAGTCCCCACTGTGTGCCAGACACTGTATTAAGTGCTGGCGATACAAAAAGAGGCAAAAGACAGTCTCTGGCCTCAAGAAACTTACAACAACAATTTAACATTATTTTTGATACTCCTAATTCAAAGAGTAAATGAATAGTCAGTGCTTTCAACATAGGTCACTGAAATTAGCACTGTTTGCTATACTTTCTGATGGATGAATGGAAAAGCATTTTTAAGCACTTAGTATGTGCTAGGTAAGCACTGTGCTTAGTTCACAAAAAAGAAAAGAAAAGAGATGTTTCTTGCTTTCAAAGTATCCACACTCTTAATTGGGGGAGATAGTACAAGTGTATACACACACACACACACACACACACACACACACACACACACTCACCAGCTACCGGGAATAGGTACAGATAAGAAGTAGATGGCCAGGCTTAGGTGTCTTTAGGTTACATAAATAGTTCAGATGATAATTTCTGGTACTTCAAGGGGTGGAGGCAGGATAGATGATAAGGTCTAGATGACCTTAGGATGTGGTGGCAGGGCATATAGTAAAGCCTGATGGCCCTCCCTGTCATTGAAAGGAACTGATGATTTCCATTTCATTAAACATATTTGAGGAGTCAAGAAATAAGAAAGGATAGAGTCTGTCATGGGGGAAAGGTGGGGAAAAAAAGGGGAAAGGTTCTCCTAGGGCCATAAGATGATGACTGGTTATAATGGGAGGTAGTACTTGTGTGAATTGTGAAATTCAACAAATGAAGCCTAGCTTTATGTTAATTTGTACATTCTATACAATTGAATATGCTATTTTTTTTTGTATTAGACTTGTCATTTCATTGGTGCAAGGAACTTCTAGTGAGGAACTTTCTTTAGCAATAAAGATTAGCAAATTCTTTATAATCTGTAGTCCTAAAGAGTTGCCAGGAGGCACAGAGAGTTGAAATGTCCTGTCTGGGGTCACGTAGTCAGGATGTATCGAAGAGAGGACTTGAATCCTGGCCTTGCTGACGCCACAGGTTATACTGCACTGCTGTTCAAAGTGACTGTTATAGTATTGGAATTATATTAAGATGTTATTAGGTTTTTCTCAGGAAATTAGGTGACTCTGAGATAAAGAGGAGCCCTTTTGGGGTCAAAAACAAACAAACAAACAAACAAGCAAGCACACCCAAACCCCAACAATGTGTATTGGAAGGGGAAGAAGAAGCTTTCGAAGGGAGCAAGCAGAGCCATGACTAGTACAAGGTAACTAGAACTTTGGTTGAGTGCACTGACAGGGAGTGGGGTGCTCTTTTTATCTGTTGGCAGCCCTCCACCCCCACCCCATCCCCAAGCCTTATGACTTTTTCTACTGTCCTAGTCCTGAATTGCCAACTATAGGATCCCATCATTATAGGCCTACTTTCTCAGGGTCTACCTTCCTGGTCCTTTCTCCCACTGCCCTGTCATAATTTCTCCTCCCATTCTAAAAGGATTTGAAGATTGGGGGACATTTACCATAGGAGACTTCCCTAGACCATAACAGTATTTGAGGTGAATTGTACTCTGCCACAGCTCTTCTCCCCCACCCCAACTGCTTCGCGGAATTGCTTCAGGTACACGTATTTGTAGGCATAACTCCTTGAGTTGGTGGTTGTAGCTTTACCTGTCCTTCAAAACTGGTTTCAGATTAAAATTTTACCTGTTTCATGAAACTGGTCCTAATAACACTAGCATATATTGAACTCTCCTCTTTCTGACTCAGCACTTATTTCATATACTACATGTTCTGGTCATTGATTATATTTTATTTATCACTTGTTTGTTCCTTTATTTTCACCACACCTATAATTTTTATTTCAACAAGTTTATCATTTTCTCAAGGGCAAGGATCATCTCATGTATTTCTCTTCTTTCCCCACATCTTCATATTGACTAGGTACATGAATAGGTACCCAATACTTGTTGAGTTTAATTCATTTGACTACCATTACCAAAGTTGGTTCTGGTCTACCAACCCCAGGGGCCAATTATCTTAGGGCCATTCTTTCAGGGTTTAACTTCCCATAAGCTCCAGGCCCACAGTGCCTTGCCACAAACTCCTCCCCTCGAAGGTAATGCAAGATGATGACCATTGGCCACAGAAGACTTCCTCTAAAGACAATTGAATTGGGGTGAACAGTTCACTGAACCTGTACCTTCAACCCTCTCTAGGAGCTGCTTTTATCTCAGGCCCAAAAGTGAAGGTACAAGGAATATGGTCTCCAAAAGACCAGTGGAGCACTCTTATGAAAAAAAAAAAAACAAAACGAGATACTGAAGGGAATAATTGAAACGGTAAAGAGAAAACATGAACAATTTTGGACCTCACATCAAGGAAAGGACACAGAATGATAGAACAATTCTTCATATTATTGCACATATTGAGGATTGTTGCTGTTTTCCTTTGTTTAGTCATGTTTGACTCTTTGTGATCCCATATGAAGTTTTCTTGGCAAAGATATTGGAGGGATTTGCCATTTCCTTCTCCAGTAGACTAAGGCAAATAGAGGTAAAGTGACTTGCCCAGGGCCACACAGCTAGTGAGTATCTGAGGACGGATTTGAACTCAAGTCTTCCTGACTTCAGGCCCGGTGCTCTATTCACTGAGGTATTTAGCTGTTCCCCTTACATTAATAATTACTGAATTAAAAAAAATTACCAAACGCATTAGAGATTCCAATAAGCTGACGGAGGAGAAGGAAAAATAATGGCTCTGCATTTAAGACTTAAACTTTGTATTAACTCAATTATAGTAGTCAATTACTTTGATTCGTGTGCCTTTTCTTGCTCAGATCATTGTCATCTTTTGAATGGATGAAGTTCTTTGAGAAACAATTAGCTTGTCAATCACCATTATTTAGGGGCATAAATAGATTGCTAGTGGGTTCAGAGAGAAATTTCCTTCAATAGAATAATACTGCCAAATTAGGCTTGTTAACACAGTTTTCCTACTTGCCTCTGATTATTCACCATCTGCTATGTTGGCAGGACAGAACTAAGTAGGCTTCTGATCTCTCTCCATTTGTTGTCCTAAGGAATGTTTAGATAGCTGACCATTGGACAGCTAAGGATGCCTATTTGGCCTATGGTGGTATCTCCAAAAGAGCCATTTTTTTCAGGAGAAATGGAAAATACAAAGGGGAATTGAGAATTAGGGCCCTGGGTATAATGCTAACCCAAGCCATTCTGCCACATATTGGGTAAAAGAAACTATCACGATAATAAAAATGCATTTGCTCTGAAATGTTTACTTTTACTAGTTTCCTAATAATGAAAGGATAACTGCCATTTTAGAACAATAGCTTATAACCTGCAACCACTTTCAGGTGAAAGAGCGTCTCCTTGAGCTCACAGCCATTGCCTGAACGTGGTCTCTGAAGTTTTCCCTTTAGCACATTTCTTAGCTCCTTAGCATTCAACTTGGAGACCTGACAGGAAGGGTTGGAGGGAAAAGAATGTTATCAGACTGAGTAGGGGACTGGGAAGAGACTAGTGGTTTGTTCTGATTATTTTTGCAAACCCATGAAGGTCATTAGTTTTATCAAAGAGGTATATTGAATTCTAAGCCCCGAGCATCCCTGTGCTAGACTGAATCAGCGTCTTGGCCCACAAACCCTAAGTGAAGGCTAAAACTGAAATTTCTCCACATGTTTAATGCTGTATCTCATTTGCCATCTGTTTCTGAGTTCTAAATTCTTTGGGCAGTTTATATCAACTTGATTACACAGCAGTAAATGCTTAAAAGACTTAACTCTTAGATAACTGGAAGAAAGCAGATTAATTTCTTTCAAAATATGACCTTTATATAACACCTTGAGATATACAATGTGCTTTTCCCACAACAAACCCTTGAGTCACTTAAAATAGGTTGCATTAGTGATGATGATGGTGGCGGTGGTATTGGAACTCCTTCTTAAACTTCTGTCTCATAGAATCCTTAAGTCCTTCAGAATTCAGATTGAGTACCATCATCTACATGATTCCTCTCACTATTAGTGACCTCCCTCCCCAACTACCTTATACTTATTCTGTTTATACTTAACTATGTGTATGTAAGTATGAATATAAGAGAAACAATGGGGCAGAGTGGGTAGAGAGTCAGTCTTGAAGCAAAACCCACCTAGGAAACTTCCTGACTGCGTTACTTTGGAAAAGTCTTTACCTTCTTAATGCTCTAAGACTATAAGTTGCAGAGTGATGACCTACATTGGTAGAAACAGCTACATGGTGAGTAGATAGGGTACAGGGCATGAAGTTAAGATGACCTGACTTTAAATCTAGCCATGGACACTCACTAACTGTGTGACCCTTGCAAAGCCATTTCACCTCTGTCTATCTTTTCTCATCTATAAAATGAGTCTAGCAATAGCATCTACTCCCTTGGGTTGTTATGAAAATAAAATTAAAGAATATTTTATACAAATGTTTGCAAACCTTAAAGTGCTATGTAAGTCCTAGCTGTTTTTTGTGTTTTTAAATGTATTTTTGTCTCATTAAATATTTTCCAACTGCATTTACAAATTTTTAATATCAATTTCTAAAAATTTGAGTTTTAAATTCTCTCCCTCCCTCCCACCCTTCTCAACTCTTGGAGAAGCCAAGAAATGTGATATTAATCATACCTGTGAAATCACACAGAACATATTATTTCCATATTAGACCTGTTGTAAAAAAAAAAACAATACAGAAAATAAGAAAAATAAAAAAGTGAAAAAGATATGCTTCAGTCTTCACTAGGGTTTATCAGTTCTCACCCTGCAGATGGATGGCATTTTTCATCATGGGTCCATTGAAATGGTTTTGTATTATCGTCCTCATCAGGGTATCTAGGTCTCTCACAGTTAATTATTCTAATAATATTGTTGCTACTGCATATAATATTCTCCTGGTTCTGCTTACTTCACTTTGCATCAGGTCATACAAGTTTTTCTGAAGCCATCAGAATTTCATAAGAATCATGTGGTCAGCCATTCTCTAGTTGAGGGGCATCTCCTACATTTCCAACTCTTTGTGACCACAATAAGAGCTGTTGTAAATATTGGATTTTGTAAAAAAAAAATAGGTCCTTTCTTTTCTTTGATCTCTTTGGGATATACATCTAGTAGTTGTATTGGGTCAAAGAGTATGCACAGTTTGATTGTCATTTAGGGAAAGTTCCACATTATTCCCCAGAATGGTTGGACTAGTTCATGACTCCACCAAGACTGTATTAGTGTCCCATTTTTTTCACATTATCTCTTGGATTTGTCATTTTCTTTTCTGTCATGCCAGTTAATCTGAGAAGTCTGAGGTGCTATTTCAAAGTTGTTTAATTTGCATTTCTATAATCAATAGTGACTTAGCGCATGTTTTCATGTGACTCAATGTAGGTTTGATTTCATCTTCTGAAAACTGCCTGTTCAGATCTTTTGACTACTTACCAGTCGAGGAACTGCTCTTATTTTTACTTTAGGAGAGAAACTTACTGAAAAAAAATTCCCCATTTTCCTGCTTCCCTTCTAATTTTGGCTGCATTGACTGTGTAAAACCTTTTTAATTTCATCTAATCACAAGTATCTGTTTTACTTCCTGTGATACTTTGTATCTCTTGTTCAGTCATAAATTCTTCCCTTGTCCATAGATCTGACAGGTACATTTTTCCATGTTCCTGTAATTTACTTATATTATCATCCTTTATTGTCTAAATAATTTACCCATTTTGACTTTATCTTGGTATACCATGTGAGATGTTGGTCTATGCTTAGTTTCTTCCAAACTGCTATCCAGTTTTCCAGCAGGTTTTTGTCAAATAGTGAGTTCTTACCCCACAAAAGCTTGATTCTTTGGGTTTGTCAAACACTGAATTACTACGTCACTTACTGCTCTGTGCTGTGTAACTAATCTTCTCTGCTGATGCACTACTCTGTTTCTTAACCACCAGATTGTTTGGATGATTACTGTTTTGTAATGTTTGAAATTGGATATTGCTAAGCTACCTTCCTGCACACTTTTTTTCATCGATTTCCTTGATATTCTTGACTTTTTGTTCTGCCAGATGAATTTTGTTATTATTTTTTTTTAGTTCTATAAAATAATTCTTATATTGTTTGATTGGCATGGAACTGAATAACTAAATTTGGTACAATATATTTGCTTGGCCTGAGCAATTAATATCTCTCCAGTTGTTTATATCTGTCTTTATTGTGTGAAAAGTGTTTTGTAATTGTGTTTACACAGTTCCTGGGTTTGTCTCGGCACATAGACTCCCAAGCATTTTATATTTCTTGCAGTTATTTTAAATGGAATTTTTCTTTCCATCTCTTCCTGCTGGACCTTGTAGGTTTATATAGGTTTATTTTTTATGCTGCAACTTTGCCAAAGTTGTTAATTATTTCCACTAATTTTTAGTTGATTCTCTCTTTTAAGTATATCATCATATCATCTGCAAAGGTGATCATTTTATTTCCTCATTTTCTATTTTTATTCCTTCAATTTCTTTTCATATCTTTTTGCTATAGTTAGCATTTCCAATACAATATTGAATAATAGGAGTGATAATGGATGCCTTTGCTTCACCCCTGATCTTACTGGGAAGGCTTCTAGTTAATCCCAATTACAAATAATGCTTGCTTTTGATTCTTAATAGATACTACTTATTTTTAACAAAGGCTTCCTTGATTCCTATGCTTTCTGGTATTTTTAATAGGAACAAATATTACGTTTTGTGAAAAGCATTTTTCTGCATCTATTGTTATATCATATGATGCTTCTTGATTTTGTTATTAATACAGTTATTAATATGCTTATTTTTTTCTAATATTGAACCAGCCTTGCATTTCGGTTATTTTATTAGAGGGAATATCCTTACCTCAGACCTCTCTAGATCAATGAAATCACTGGTTTAGTCCCTGTCCCCTGTGTATATACATGTTTCCTGGCACATAGTAGACACTTAACAAATGTGTGTTCATTGATTGACATTTTACAGATGAGGAAGAACAGAGAGGTTGAGACTTACCTGAGTTTGGGAATGGTAAATTCTTTTTACAGAAAGCTTTTGAATACAAATCTCTTGACTTTAAGCCCGCTGTTTTGTTTTGTTTTGGTTTGGTTTTTTACATTGTATATTAATATAAGGGCAGAGGCCATGAAAAGCAACGCATAGTAAAAATATTTTGCATTTCAACACTAATCATATAGGGGAGCTACTGGTGGTAGCTGTAAACACACTTAGCAGTATCATTGGTTTTTACCTTCTCTGGGACCAGCATAAATAGAAATGAACATCTATACAACATATAACTCCAAATTAGAAATGCTTAGTAAAATGCATGTATTCAGTATTTTCATGCCTATTTTAATATCATAGTTTAGGAAAATATTATGTTTGTGAAAAAGGGTAGTGGGAGAGAACAGAGGGGAGAAGTTGTTTGACATATGGTGGGTAGAATTCCAACATAGCAGGTGAGGCATTCCCTCAGTCATGTCACCCTGTGACCATTCCTGTAGTCACCCTTTTTTTAAGCTTTCTACACTAATAATAATCTGCTCTCACCTATGTAGGGGCAAATATTAATAGTTAACCTATCTGCTCTTGAATGGTTCTAATTGCTGCTGGTCCTGGACATTGTCAACTAATGAGAACTCATTCCAGGTGCAATACTAAATGACTGCTACATTTTCCCAAGCATATTTGATAGCCCTATGCTGATGTGATGAATATGGCTTTTATAGAGGATACATGGTTCCTTTTACTATTTGACAGATAGCTACAAGTCTTTGTTATAGTGTTATCAACCATGTTCTACTTAGATCCCAATTTCATATAGCCTGACTACAATCACAGTTATCCATTATCTAAAAAATTGATAATCCATCCATGAATGCATCCTTCTATGACACTGATAGAAATATTAATCAAAACACAACAAAGAAAAGAATTCATTAACATAACACTAGATAACTTTCTAGGTTGATACCTGATCTATAAATTAAACACTTTTTTATCATGTAATCAGCTCTTGATCCATATATCTGAAATATCACTGAGACCCCCATTTATATATCTTGTTTATAAAAGCGTTATAAGAGATTTTGTCTAATGCCTTTTTGAAATAGTAAAATGTTATAACTAAATGATTACTGGTATAAATTATGGACCATAAGACCAGTTAGAGAATATGGATGATGCTTTATTGATACTTATCCTAAAACTTACACAGAGGCAAAATGTAATTGAGTTGGAGAAATTCATTTTGGCTGACATTTGCTGTAATTTTCATTCTCCCATTCATTAAATGGGAACATTTAATAAATTATTGTACGTAAGTTTTTATTACTTGACTGTTACAGTGAGCCATGATTTCATCATAGTCATGACTTCTTTGTTGTCCCAAATTTATATACACTACCCATCTTTATGGAAACAAATGAGCTTTATAACTTGCAGTGGTAAAAAATAAAATAAAAGACATCAACTGGTTGTTATGTTTATCTGCTCTAAAATTAATCAGATTAGTTTTGAGATTCTCAGCCATAAATACCATACAATCCATGAAATTCCTGTCCTAAAAGTTATAAGTAACTAACTTAAGTGATGAAGAAAAGTTATTGATGTGATGATCAAAAGGGGAACTAAATAGGACGAAGAAGATTGTAGAATGGCCAAAAGAGATTTCAATTTATATTA
The DNA here is from genome assembly GCF_028372415.1 of Notamacropus eugenii. Taxonomy (NCBI): domain Eukaryota; kingdom Metazoa; phylum Chordata; class Mammalia; order Diprotodontia; family Macropodidae; genus Notamacropus; species Notamacropus eugenii. The sequence goes on from NC_092875.1 coordinate 272,887,627, forward strand.
AAAGGAGGTAGTAGGGTGCATGAGAAAAAAATTAAAAGATAATTTGGAGTTAAATGATATGAGTTTCAATCCCAAGTCTTCCACTTTTTATCTGTGTGACACTGGACAATTATTTAAACTCGCTGTACTTCAGAGGGGGGGATTGGAATGAATAATCTGTAAGGTTTCTTCCGGCTCTAACTCTATGATCTTGTAGTCTTTTAAGAGGACATATGAAAAAACCTGATATGTTAAACTATTTAGTAGGTTTAAATGGGCAGAAATCCCTACATGACTGACTTTGGTCTGGACTAGATTTCTTATGACTGTAGGGAGAGAGTGTGTGAGGAAAATTACTACGCTTCCAATTATAGGAAATATCTTAATACATGCACAAGTAAAATTGTCTACTTGTGTTTGTCCTTTGTTGATGAAGAAGACCATGCCATCAGAGAAATGATGACATGACTTGCGCTTGACTTTGTTTTGAGTGAGGGAGGGTTGTGCAGGTTACCAGCCTCACTTCTCCTCCAGAGCTATCTGAATCCAGTGACCAGATATTCATCAGGATGACTAGAGATGATCCAGGATGAGACAATTGGTGTTAAGTGACTTGGCCAAGGTCACACAGCTAGTGAGTGTCAAGTGACTGGGGTGAGATTTAAACTCAGGTCCTCTTGATTCCTGCACTGGTGCTTTATGCACTGCACCATCTAGCTGCCATTATTTAAAATTATTTGCTATAATATAGGGGAAGGAAGGACAGAGAGAGAAAAGAAAGAAAGGAGAAAAGGAGGGATGGAGGTAAGGAAAGAGAGAAAAGGAGAAAGGAAGACAGAGACAGAAAGAGAGAGAAAGACAGAGAGACAGAGACACATGGAGAGAGACAGACAAAGAGATGAAGAGACACAGGAGAAAGACAAAGAGAGAAATAGAGAGAGAGAATCCTACTGTAGAAATCACTATTAATATTCCCTTTAAGAAATTAATTTGGAAATTACTTTGTACAGGAAGATCATATAAATTTCATTTAAAAAGTCATATTTGGGGTAGAGCCAAAATGGCAGAGTAGAAGGAGGAACCTGTAAAATCTCTCTGCCATAACCCATAAAATACCTGTAAAAATGACTCTAAACAAATTCTAGAGGAGCAGAAACCTCAAAACAACAGAGTGAAAGACATTTCCAGCCCAAGATAGCCTGGAAGGCTGAAAGGAAAGGCCTATAGCACTAGACTCAGAGTGGAGCACAGCCCATCCTTGACTGCATGGTGCGTCCAGGAGCAGGACCAGAGCAGGTCTCAGGGGCATGGTGGAAGTGGAGGCAGTTGTGGAAAGGGAATTTTACTTGCAGATCCTGGGCAGATGACTTTTTGGTTGCTCTCAGACCAGTGTGTAGGCCAGGTGAGGTGTAAATTCCTCTCCCTTGATTGTGCCACCTTGGAGGAACTGAGAACTTAGAGGTGCCTAGAGTATACCCTCCTCTTGACAAAGGACTCAAAAGTCAATTAACTGGCTGGAAAAATTCCCCCCAAAAGATAAAAAAATATGACTATAGAAGGTTACTTTCTTGATGAACAGGTATTTTCTTCCATCCTTTTGGATGAGGATGAATAATGCATACCATTAGAAGAAGATATAAAACTCAAGGCTTCTGCATCTAAAACCTCCAAAATAAATATGCAATGGCCATGGAAGAGTTCAAAAAGAATTTTGAAAATCAAATAAGGAAAGTGGAAGAAAAATTGGAAAGAGAAATGAGAGTGATGCAAGAAAATCATGAAAAGCGAATCAACAGCTTCCTAGAGGAGACCCCACCCCAAATGCTGAAGAAAATAACATCCTTAAAAATAGAATAACTCAAATGGGAAAAGAGGTCCAAAAATCCAAGGAGGAGAAGAATACTTTAAAAAGCAGAATTAGCCAAATGGAAAAGGAGATTCTAAAGCTCACTGAACAAAATAGTTCTTTAAAAATTAGAATGGAGCAGATGGAAGCTAATGATTTTATGAGAAACCAAGACATTACAAAAGAAAACCAAAAGAATGAAAAAATAGAAGACAATGTGAAATGTCTCATTGGAAAAACAGCTGAGCTGGAAAATAGATCCAGGAGAGACAATTTAAAAATTATGGGACTACTTGAAAGCCTGATAAGAAAAAGAGCCTAGACATCATCTTTCATGAAATTATCAAGGAGAACTGCCCTGACATTCTAGAACCAGAAGGTAAAATAAATATTGAAAGAATTCACAGATCACCTCCTGAAAGAGATATGAAAAGAAAAACTCCTAGGAATATTGTAGCCAAATTCCAAAGTTCCCAGGTCAAGGAGAAAATATTGCAAGCAGCTAGAAAGAAACAATTTGAGTACTGTGGAAATATAATCAGGATAACACAAGATCTAGCAGCTTCTACATTAAGGGATTGAAGGGCTTGGAACATGATATTCCAGAAGTCAAAGGAATTAAGATTAAAACCAAGAATCACCTACCCAGCAAAACTGAGTATAATACTTCAGAGGAAAAATTGGTTATTCTGTGATATAGAGGACTTTCAAGCATTCTTGATGAAAAGACCAGAGTTGAATAGAAAATTTGACTTTCAAACACAAGAATTAATAGAAGCATGAAAAGATAAACAAGAAATAATTAATGAAAATTGCCCTGAAATGTTAGCACAGGAGGTGAAAGTAGTAATAGAAAAAAATCCACCAGTCATCACCTGAAAGAGATCTTGCAACAAAAACCTACAGGAATATCATAGTCAAATTCTGAAACTCTCAGCTTAAGGTGAAAAACATTATGAGCAACAAGAAAAAAAGAATTTATATATGGTGGTATCACAATTAGAATCACACAAGATCTAGAAGCTGTGATACTAAAAGATTGCAGGTCTTAGAATATCATATATGGAAGAGCAAAAGAACTGGTTTAACAGCCACAAATATCATACCCAAAAAAGTTAAGCATAATCCTGATGAATAATAAATGGACATTTAATGAATGGCAGGACCTTCAGAATTTTGTTTTAAAAAAACCTGAACTTAATAGATTTGACATTTAAGATATGAGAGAAATATAAAATACATATCAAAGACTAATTACAAGGGACTCAATGAGAATAGACTATATTTTATATGAGGAAATATGAAAATATATCTAAAATTGTTATTAATTGGTTAATTCAAAAGAAAGTTCTGAATATATTATTGTTCTAAAAAGTAACACTGTTTAGAAAAACATAAAAAGAGTAATTATCTTTTTTTGGGGGGGGTTAACTTTTTAAAAAATTAATTTATTTGTTTTCAATTTTCAGCAATGACTTCCATAAGTCTTAAATTTTCTCCCCTTGAGATGGCATGCAATCTTATATGGGTTCTACACATATATTCTTATTAACCACATTTTCACAATAGTCATATTGCATAGAAGAATTCAAATGAATGGAAGAAACCATGATAAAACTCAAAACAAACATAACACAAGAAAAAATAGTCTGCTTCATTCAGTTTTCCAATTCCATAGTTCTTTCCCTGTATGGGAAAAGCATTTTGCTTCAAGAGTCCTTTGAGAATGTTTTTGGTTCTTGCATTGCTGTGAAGGGCTAAGTCTATCAGAAACAGTCCTTGCACACTGTGATTGTTATGTGTATAATGTTCTCCTGGTTCTGTTCATTTCACTCAACATCAGTTCATATAAATCTGTCCACGCTTTTCTGAAGTCCTCCTGTTTGCAGTTTTTATAGCACAATAGTATTCCATTGCACTCATATACCATAACTTGTTCAGCCATTCCCCAAATGATGGAAATCCCCTCAATTTCCAGTTCTTGACCACCACAAAATGAGCTGCTATCAATATTTTTGTACATGTGGGAATCCTTCCCATTTTTATGATCTCTTTGGGATATGCCCCTAGAAGCCATATTGCTGAGTCAAAGAGTATGCACATTTTATAGCCCTTTGAGCGTAGTTCCCAATTGCTCTCCAGAATGGTTGGATCAACTCACACCTCCACCAACAATGAATTACTGTTCCCACTCTCCCACATCTTCTCCAACATTTATCATCTTCCTGTTTTGTCATGCTAGCCAAGCTGATAGGTGTGATGTGGTATATCAGAATTTATTTGATTTGCATCTCTCTAATCAATAGTGAGTTAGAGCATTTTTTCATATGACTATAGATAGTTTTAATTTCTTCCTCTGAAAACTGCCTGTTCATATTCTTTAACCATTTATCAGTTGGGGAAAGAGTAATTATCTTACACAAATGAAGTGTCAGGGGAAGAACTTACACAGAGGAATTAGGTAGAGGAGGAGAGTTGGTAGTTCTGGAAACCTATGTTCTTTGAGAATGGGTTTAAGAGGGAACAATGTGTGTGTGTGTGTGTGTGTGTGTGTGTGTGTGCGCGCGCGCGTGTGTGTGTATCTAGAAGGATTTAAAGGTCTTCTAAATTCAGAAAGAAATAGAAGGGTAAACGTATAAGGAGAGGGAAGAAATAAAAAGGAGGTATTTTTAGAGGGAGGGTGAGGGAATATGATAATGAGGGTAAAGAAGGATGTTTAGATTAACCAGAATGGGAAGATAAGGGAGGGATCCTGGAAGGTGAGGTAGGTTAAGTAATAACCTAGAAAGAAGTAAGGTAAATGAGTTACAAGGGATGGGAAATAAGAGACACACAAAAACGTAAAATAAAGATCAGGAGTAGAATTTATTAGAGAAAAAAAGCAGGGGTAGTAATGATGATTTTAGGCAAAGTTAAAGCTCAAATAGATGTAATCAAAAGAAAAAATAGGGAAACCACTATATGTCAGTCACATTAATATTATTTTAAATGGTTTAAAATAACCAGACAGTGTAATGTTGAAATATTGTTACGGTGTAGAAAATAATGAGTTGCTGGACTTAGAAAAACGTGGAAAGACTTGGACTTATGAAGGAAGATGTTGTGCACCCTCAGAGAAAGACATAGATGCATATGAATAGATATGTCTGTTTATGAGTATGATTATAGATATCTAACTATGTGTATGTGAATGCAAGTGTATGTAGGTATATATGTATGTATATATCTTTGTGTGTATGTGTGTGCACATGTAGGCTTATATGTGTATGTTGTATACATATACATGTGCATATATGTGTTTACACACACACATATAACCCAAATACACACATATATAACTATATATATATAACTACATAGAACCATGTAATCTATCTATATCTACATGTACATCTATATCTATATATCCATGCTTAATTGTAGCCTTCTTGGAGGAGGAGAAAAAAGAGGGAAAAAGAACAAAGTAAAAAGTGCACAGCAGAAAACAAAAGAAAACTTACAAGAAAATAAAGAAAAGATGGACAGTTCTGAAAACAGTGCATAGTATTTTTTATATAGGCTTTCTTTTAGTAAAAATTTATTATATATACATATTGAAACCTTTATGTTCTGCTGTGCACATGACAATGCTCTTTTGCATTTTTCTTTTGCATTTATTTTAAAATTTAAGTTTATAATTTTTCTTTTTCGTTTCTTATTGAGTATTTGTTTAAAATAAATTAATTAAAAAAGAGAGAAGAAACAGACTGTGCAGGTATTTCATTGTCATGTTTGATAGATGCATTCTTTTCTCATGGTAGTGATAGCCTTCTATGCTCTTTAATATAAAAGCTTCCTTACTGATAGCTATAAATGAAACCTAGCATTGATTTGGCTCTGTTTCATTTTGAGATCAGCCATTTGCCAAATCTGGTAACTATAGTAATGTAAAAAAAAATTGTTTTTAGCTATTAACAAGTTTGTCATTTGCTTGTTTTTTGTCCTTGTTTTGCTATTTAGTTGCAAATGTCTCTTGATGGTTTAGAACAAATCTCAATTGCATTTTTCTCTGGAGTATTTTAGGATATGGGATAATTCATATCTGCCTCTCTCATTTCTCATCATGGTGTGAAGAGGATAGTGAGCTCTCAAAATCTATGCCAGTGGAGTAGAAGCCCTGGCAGAGTTCTACCAAACTGAAAGGGCTTCATATAAAAGTCCAGTATACTGACATGTCTATTTTCTAAGGATCAGTATAGTTGTACTAGGAGACAGGAATCATTAGGTTAGCTCTAAGGTGATGGTAGCAACTCTCAAAGACATTTAATAAATTATGGAAGGTCATGATCTTTAATGGAGAGCGGACTCAAACCACTAAAACTTACATATTCTCAAAGCATTGAAATAACACTATAAGATAAAACCTGTTTGGTTCTGTTTTGTAACATTTCCCAACATAAGCAGATTTGTCTTTTTAAAGGTTGTGCCTAATGGAAACAAGCAATGTTCCTCACTTACATTGTTTTCCAACTTCTTGTATTTTTATGTCTTAGTACTTTGGAAAATGTTAATGGGAATTTCTGTGAATGCATTTGCACAATGATGAGTAGTCTGAGTTCTAAAGAGTTCAGAAGCCTTTGTAGTAAAAGACATTCTCTATGTCCAAGATATTATTCATTTTTAGCAGCATTAGTAAGAATAACCTCTTTCCTAATTAATGCCTTTTTATTAACGTCTTGGTAATTGCCCTAAACCTAAGGTCAAATTTACTGAGTTATAATCTGCTAGTTCCCCCCTAGACTCCCTTTTAAAGATTGTATTTAAATTTGCATCTCTTTAGGATCTCTGTATTTTTCCTCTCTCTCTCGAGGGCTATTAAAAAATCTCCATTATTGGAATAGTAATCTCCATGAAGTAGCAGCATGAGTGACCAGCTGTGATTAGAACAGCCAGACTTTGGGGGGGAAAATTTCCACTTTCATCTAATTAAGAGAGAGAATTTTTTAGTATAACTCCCTCTAATAACTGGAGAAGTGTAGTGGTTATTGGGAGAGCATAATTGCTTAGCAATAATTATTTTGAAGCAGGAGTTCCAGGAATAGCTGGGAGACTCTGAATTGAGTTCAAACTGAAAAAAAGCAATAAGATTTGGGACCTTGCATCATGGAACAGACAGAAAAGTGAAAGCATTTTCTGATTCTTTTTCAAGCTTGCTTTAGGTAGATTTAAAAGGAGGAAGAAGTAGAAATGAATGAAATAACAGTGTACACTTCTGGCATTTTAGTGGTGGCTTATGAGATTCATGTCTACACTGGCTCAAAGCTAGGAGCTGAAACAGACTCTAATGTGTTAATCAACCTTATTGGAACCAGAGGAGATTCTGGAAAAAGAAGGCTTCATCAGTCTAAGAATAACCAGGTCAAGTTCCAACAAGGACAGGTAAAGAAATAATGTTTACCTACCACAATTTTGACAGTTCTGCTCTCTACCATATGCCAAAATTTCATATGGATTGCCAGATAGATGCAGTCTACCCCACCTCCCCCACGTTCAGCTCATACATCATTTGTTGTCCAGATAGTTCATTGAAGAATTCTCACCTTTGCTTTGCATTGTAATTATTTTTTTCATATTATTTGCCTCTGGATTAAGAGTTGAAAGACATTAATTCTAGACCTAGTTTCACTCCTGGGAAGCTATGTGGCAATGAGACCCATGAATTTGTGGTTCTATTGTCAAAAAATATTTACTGACTTCTATGTGCTTATGTCACATACCTGGAATGTATAACCTTTACATCTGTGCCATGTAAACCCATTACTTCCTCAATTTAAACATCATTATCTACAGCTTTTCTTGATACTTCCACCCACTAGTGTCCTCTTTCCCTAACTACCTTGTATTTATATTCATCCAATCTGCAAGAAAAAAAAACACAGAGGCAGAGTTCCAAGCCAATAGCACTTTATTAAAAAGCCCATGGTCTCCTCTAATGAAGTGGACCACAGATCTTTCTCATAATCTGAGATGCCTTACTTTTATAGGGCTTGATACCCAGACACTCAGAAGAGGCAAAGTAGAATGCAGTCTCTTTGGCTGCTTTTGAATTTGCTTTTGACCTTGATGAATTAGTCTGAGTGGTCACAAGATGGACAAGGCAAGGGTCATCTCTGGTGACTAAAGTGGTCATAAGATGGTCTCTTGCTCATGTTGGGCAAAAGAGAGTAGTCCAGAGGTACAAAAATAAGTTGGAAAACGTATCATGTCAAGACATCCCACTTATGCTTGGCCATGAACTCATCACTCAAAAGGGTGGAGGTTCTCTAGTTAATATTCTTGTAGTTAGGAAAGTGAGCTTCATAACAGTTTAGTGAATAGTGAACTTACAGCTTTTAGTTAAAAGTTTGGGACCTATTTTAAAAAAGGATCTAATTATTCCTACATCTAAGATATGTAAAATGTCTATTAATGTATGTAATTTCTCTACTCATGTTGGTTGACTTAAGTGACTAAATATATATTGCTAGATGATCATATCATTAATAATTGCTAACAATCATTACCCTTGTAGAATAATCATACTGAAATTGATTAATACTGATTTGAACAAAATACGGATCTAATTAAGATCATCTTTGTCTCATTTGTACACACATGCATAATAGACATCATATACACATCTATATTATATGTGCAATATCCACCAATGCAGTGTTTATTGAGGAGGGAGATCACATGGCCAGAGGACCATTTTACTGAAATTACTTTGGTAGCTGAGGAGAGGATGAACTGGAATGAGAAGTGATGATGCAGGGAGGTCAGTTAGAAGATTACAATAATAGTCCAGCCAAGAGTTGGTGAGGCCTAAACCAGGGTGGTAGCTATGTGAGTGAAGAGACAGGGCATATACAAGAGATATTGTTATGGTAGAAAGAACAAGACTTGGCAATAAATTGGAATATGGCATGAATGAGTGTGAGTACTTGAGTGTGACAGCAAAATTGAGAGCATGGGAAGCTACTTATGCCCTTAATAGTAATAACATTTGGAAGGGCAAGGAATTTTCTAGAAAGATAGTAAGTTCTGTTTTGAACATGGTTAGTTTGAAATGTCTATTGGACATAAAATTCAAGGAGACCAAAAGGCAATTGTTGATGAAGGACTGGATCTCAAGAGAGAGAACAGGGCTGGATACACAAAACTGAGAATCATCTGTAGAGAAATAATGAACTCAAGGGAACTGATAAGGACATCATATGAGACAGAAAAAGGAAAAAAGAAACCGCCCTAGCAAAGAGCCATTTGGCTTCATAGTCAGGGTTAATGGTATATGACCTGTATGAAGATCCAACACAGGAGACTGAGAAGGAACTGTTAGAGGTATGGCAGTACCAGAGAGAAACAACAGTGCTGAGAAAACCTAGAGAGGAGAGAGATTAGAAAAATTAGCCCCAAAGAGGTTATGTGACTGACCCAAAGGTACAGACATAAGTGGAAGAGGCAGCATCAGGACACAGAGACAGGAAAGCACATTCATTATTGCAAAAACATCCTTATCACCAGTTTGACTGTAGGTTATCTTGTTGTTAACTCTTTCCAAACAATTTATTTGAAAACCTATCATATTTACATTAATGTTTGTTCAGAGAAAATAATGAGTTAACAGATGTGTAGTACTTTAAGGTTTGAAAAGCATGGTCCGGGGGGGCGGAGCCAAGATGGCGGAGTAGAAAGACGTAAATACACATAGCTCCGAACCCACAACCCATACAACATGGGTATAAAGTAACTCATGGCGAATTCTGGAGCAGTGAGGCCACAGAACAGTGAAGAGAAGGAGATTTCTGTTCCAGAGGGACCTGCAAACCTCTCGCAAAAGGTCCGTCTCGCTGCAGACACGGAGCCCAGCCCAGCCCAGACCTGCTGCGGCCGCGGCACCAAGAGAAACAGACCTGAGCAGGCTTCAGGGATGGGATCTCCAGCGGCCGCACAAGTCCCTCCACCCACAGGTGACGGGGGTCGGTGAGAGAGTCTCTTTGGCGGGTCGAGAGGGGAGTGGGGTGCCCCCATAACTCGGGCCCCCCCGCCCCTGGGAGGTAGAGGCTGAGAGGCGGCTGCAGACCGGGGCTCCCCAAGCGGGCGGGAGCCTGGATCCATTGTTGAAGGTCTGTGCATAAATCCCCTGAGGGAACTGAGCCTGAGAGGTGGCCCTGCCCTGACCTGAGCACCTGAACTTAATCTCACACTGAGTAGCAGCCCTGCCCCTGCCGAAGCCCCGAGGCTGGGGAGCAGCATTTGAATCTCAGACCCCAAACGCTGGCTGGGAGGATCAGGAGGTGAGGTGGGTGTGAGGAGAATATTCAGAGGTCAAGTCACTGGCTGAGAAAATGCCCAGAAAAGGGAAAAGAAATAAGACTATAGAAGGTTACTTTCTTGGTGAACAGGCATTTCCTCCCTTCCTTTCTGATGAGGAAGAACAATGCTTACCATCAGGGAAAGACACAGAAGTCAAGGCTTCTGTGTCCCAGCCCACCCAATGGGCTCAGGCTGTGGAAGAGCTCAAAAAGAATTTTGAAAATCAAGTTAGAGAGGTGGAGGAAAAGGTGGGAAGAGAAATGAGAGACATGAAGTCAAAGTATGAACAACAAATCAGCACCCTGCTAAAGGAGACCCAAAAAAATGTTGAAGAAAATAACACCTTGAAAAATAGGCTAACTCAATTGGCAAAAGAGATTCAAGAAGCCAATGAGGAGAAGAATGCTTTCAAAAGCAGAATTAGCCAGATGGAAAAGGAGATTCAAAAGCTCACTGAAGAAAATAGTTCTTTCAAAATTAGAATGGCACAGATGGAGGCTAAGGACTTTGTGAGAAAGCAAGATATCACAATACAAGCCCAAAAGAATGGAAAAATGGAAGATAATGTGAAATATCTCATTGGAAAAACAACTGACCTGGAAAATAGATCCAGGAGAGACAATTTAAAAATTATGGAACTACCTGAAAGCCATGATCAAAAAAAGAGCCTAGACATCATCTTTCATGAAATTATCAAGGAAAACTGCCCTGAGATTCTAGAACCAGAGGGCAAAATAAATATTGACAGAATCCACAGAACACCACCTGAAAGAGATCCAAAAAGAGAAACTCCTAGGAACATTGTGGCCAAATTCCAGAATTCCCAGGTGAAGGAGAAAATATTGCAAGCAGCTAGAAATAAACAATTCAAGTATTGTGGAATTACAATCAGGATAACACAAGATCTAGCAGCCTCTACATTAAGGGATTGAAGGGCAGGGAATAGGATATTCCAGAAGTCAAAGGAACTAGGACTAAAACCAAGAATCACCTACCCAGCAAAACTGAGTATAATACTTCAGGGGAAAAATTGGTCTTTCAATGAAATAGAGGACTTTCAAGCATTCTTGATGAAAAGACCAGAGCTGAAAAGAAAATTTGACCTTCAAACACAAGAATGAAGAGAACCAGGAAAAGGTGAACAGCAAAGAGAAGTCATAAGGGACTTACTAAAGTTGAACTGTTTACATTCCTACATAGAAAGACAATATTTGTAACTCTTGAAACATTTCAGTATCTGGGTACTGGGTGGGATTACACACACACGCACACACACATAGAGACAGAGTGCACAGAGTGAATTGAAGAGGATGGGATCATATCTTAAAAAAAATGAAATCAAGCAGTGAGAGAGAAATATATTGGGAGGAGAAAGGGAGAAATTGAATGGGGCAAATTATCTCTCATAAAAGAGGCAAGCAAAAGACTCATTAGTGGAGGGATAAAGAGGGGAGGTGAGAGAAAAACATGAAGTCTACTCTCATCACATTCCACTAAAGGAAAGAATAAAATGCACACTCATTTTGGTATGAAAACCTATCTTACCATACAGGAAAGTGGGGGATAAGGGGATAAGCAGGGTGGGGGGGATGATAGAAGGGAGGGCATGGGGAGGAGGGTGCAATTTGAGGTCGACACTCATGGGGAGGGATAGGATCAAAAGAGAATAAAAGCAATGGGGGACAGGATGGGATGGAGGGAAATATAGTTACTCTTATACAACACAACTATTATGGAAGTCATTTGCAAAACTACACAGATTTGGCCTATATTGAATTGCTTGCCTTCCAAAGGGAAGGGGTGGAGAGGGAGGGAGCTAAAGAAGTTGGAACTCAAAGTGTTAGGATCAACCGTCGAGTAATGTTCTTGCCACTAGGAAATAAGAAATACAGGTAAAGGGGTATAGAAAGCTATCTGGCCCTACTGAACAAAAGAGAAGACGGAGACAAGGGCAGAGAGGGATGATAGAAGAGAGAGCAGATTGGTCATAGGGGCAATTAGAATGCTTGGTGTTTGGGGGGGGAGGGGATAAAAGGGGAGAAAATTTGTAACCCAAAATTTTGTGAAAATGAATGTTAAAAGTTAAATAAATAAATTTAATAAAAAAAGAAAAAAAAAAGAAAAAAAAAAAGAAAAGAAAAGCATGGTCCACACATAATATCCCATCATCTTTTTCTTTCATTGTGTAGGTGGATGTCTTTGTCATTAAGGCTGTGTCTCTTGGAGATCTCAAGAAAGTTCTGATTAGTCACGATGGAACTGGTCCAGGTAAGATGCAGCTTTATGATAAGAATTTTTTTTAACTCTTCAGGTCAGTGGAATGGTTAGGGTATAGTGACGATAGAGGTAAAATAGCAGGGACCATCACATGAGCAGTGATAGGGACATTCCTATAACAAGCAAAGCTAATGCTAAAATAAAATTCAACTTTAAACATTTTCAAATAGGTTGATTACTTCAGTGGCATGGCTGGGAATCAGAAACTTTGAACTGGAATGACTTTGGGCAAGTTCCTTAACCTCCCCCTTTACCTCAATTTTTTCATTTGTAAACTGGGGACAATGATACTTCTACTAACTATTTTGCATAGTTCTGTGAGAATCAGATGGGAGAATGGGATTATGGAATCATATATTCAGTAGTAGAAAGGATCTAAGAGCCTATGTATTTAGCCCAATCCTTTTATTTATGGGCAAGGAAACAGACCAAGAGAGATTAACCTGCCTAACATCACAACGTACATAAAGTGCTTTGTGACCACAAAACCCTGCATAAATTTGAGTTATTATAACTTGATAATTGCTACATGCTATTGGCAATGATTTTTTAAAAAATGTCAACGAATTATTTCCAAGCCTAGTATACTTTACTATCACCATTAATACTACTACTTATGTTACTAATTATAGCTTGTATTTACGTAGTACATCATAGTTTACAAAGCACTTTAAGTATATTAGCTCACTTGATCCTTGCAAGAGCTGTTACAAATATCATTATCCTCATTTTACCAATGAGGGAACTGAAGCTCAGGGACATTACCTGATTTTGCTGAGAGTCATGAAGCTAGGAAGTTGCAGAGCTAAACTTGGACCCAAGTCTTTTAATTCTAAATTTAGTGTCTTTGTTTTATCACATGGGCTTTATAAGGATAAAATAGCTTTGGGTAAAGAGAAAAGTAAACTATTGAAATTAGATGAAGTAACATTAAAGCATCATTTAAAAGAAAGTAGGTGGTTTTTTTCCAGAACAATTAAGATGAAAATGGAGAGAAGAGAAAGAAGCAGGGTAAGGAGAAAATAAGTAACTTATAAAAAGAATCAAGTGGTAACTATTGGAGAGACAGCCAAAAACATGATTTTGAACCCAAGGAAGCAAGAACAATTATGCTATCTTTTGTGAAGGGTGACAATTCTGACTCAGTATTAGCAGAATTTATATTTTGTATATAATTTGCCAGGCCTAGAGGCCTGAGGGCTACCCGAGTCTTACCTTACCTATCGTAGGTCTTCGGCTGGCCAAACCGGATAAACGTATGAGAGAAGAGACTTTCCGGAGTCGAACAAGGGTTAGGCTTTATTCAGGGTCCTGGTTACATGTGCAGGGGGAACTCTTCCTTAGGAGAGAGAGAGAAATCTCCCAAGGAGACAAGATCTTACAGTAAGAGAATGAAAGTAGAAGTGGAAGTGGGGAGAGAGGGGAGAGGGAAGAAAGAAGAGAGGAAAAGGGGCCTTCTGTCCTCTAAGGGCCCCTCAGCGCTAAGAGCGCCTTCGGGCTTTCCTGACCCTACTTAAGCTCTCCTGCCATATCGTTTGCACCTCAATACCGTGCCTGTTAGATAACAATAGGTGTGCCCAGATCCGGGCCAGTCTCGAGGGCAGGGATGCTCTCTCCCATCACGTTCTCACGGGAAGAGGCGGAAATACACGAGATCTCACTCCTCAATTCCCTGCTGTTTCCTGGGGGGCCTCATGAGAACTCTAAGGTTTAGAAGCTCTCACCTTTACCCGCCCGAGACTGTCCACATGGAACTGAGCTTACACCCCCAACAATAATTAATATATAAGATGCTTACTGGTTGAACAGTAAATTTAAAAGAATGGGAAGGGTAAACTCTTCCTTCTACTTTAATACTCTACCAAGATTTCTGGGAGAGAGAAGAAATACAACAATAAGGGAATAGACTATCAGGATCTTAAATATACTTTTAAAAGGTAACTCATAAATGGAAGGAATATTTAAGATAGCCATATGTAAGGAATTTTATTTCTAAACTATTAATTTTCTTCTTGGCAAAGCTTTGGTCAGAGAAAAGTTTTATAGATATAGTGAAGATCTTTGGATGAAAATTTTTTTTTAGCAATTTTGAAAGGAAAAGACACTTTGGGCATCCTTCACGATACTGGACAGGATATTTAAATCCAAAGAGAAGAATTGAAAGATTTCAATGTAATATTACTTTTTATATTTCCATTGATCTGTTTGTAAAAGGACCAACTTTAAATGCTACATTCTAAATAGTAACATATTTGAAAGGCTTTCTAAGGAAAAGTTTTATAGCTCTAGAATAGCCCTTTCTGTTAATTTTTAATAACTTTTTTCAATGAGAAGAAAATGAAAGCTCAATTTGTACTTAAATCTAGCCAATGTGTTTTAAAATTAATTTTTTAATCAGAATCCAAAAAAGGTTGGGAATATACAACTGGAAGATAACCTTAGATTATGTATAAAATGAGGACATTGTATGTATAAACAAGTAAATCATACCATCTAACTGTTCTTGTGAAGTAGGGCTCAAAATTCCATGTAGCTAAGATGATAGTTTCCAGAGACCCAGAAGCCCAGGATAGAAGTTGGTCTAGGTGTGGAATCAGAAGTCTGGGGCACAAGAGTCAGCTTTGATTCTTCTTAGCTGTGCAGTCTTGTCAAGGCGTTTACCTTCTCTGAGACTCAGATTAGCTCAGATGACTAAAATGAAGACCCTAAGGTTTAGTAACTTCCAAGATCATTGCTGTTCAGTCATTTTGGTCATCTCTGACTCTTCATGTACCCATTTAGGGTTTTCTTGGCAAAGATACTGGAGTGGTTTCCTATTTCTCTTTCCAGCTAATTTTACAGCTGAGGAAGCTAAGACAAACAGGATTAAGTGACTTGCCCAGGGTCATATAGCTAATGTCTGAGGCTGGATTTGACCTCAGGTCTTCCTGACTCCAGGTCTGGCACTCTATCCACTTCACCACCTAGCAAGACCACCCCACCTAGTCAGTTTTAGAACTGGAACTTAAAAGTCAGGCCTCCATATGACAAGTCTGAGTTTTGTACCACTATGCCAAGATTGCTTTCTTTGTAACAAAGACTTTCTAAACTGAGGGAATGGGAGTTTGGGCTGTAGATAAATGGGAAAAAGAAGGTATTTTTTTTAGGCATGGCCCATTTGGAAGAAAGTAGATTCAGTTGTGAACTATGGGAACCTGGGATGAGCAACACGATAGCACTATGAAACAAGAATATGCTCAAAGGTAGAATAAAGGTTCAGGAAAGGAGGGAGATGAAACATATATCTATTATTCGGTATTGTCAAGAGCCCTTGTGCATTGGTTATTTTATTTCTTTTTCCTTTTTTAAAATGCAGAAAACTCTTCCTTAGTTTTTGCATGTGTTGAATTGAGTAGTCCCCATGACAATTACTTCCTTCTTTTATAAATGAGACACCTATGGAATATCATTAACTTTTTAGTTCACAAAGGAATTATAGATGAAATATGATGGTTATAAGAAACAGTATATAAATATAGTGTGTTCCTTAACAAAGCTAGGTGTGTTCCGGTCCTTAGAACAAGTTCTCCATTTACCCCACTCTGGTGAGTTCTCTGTATAGTAGTAATAGTATTCACTCTAAAGTAGTAATAATATTTGAACTGATTCTAATAAACTCTTAACAGCTGAAAATGCTTGCCTTTAACAGCCTTTATTTGAAATAAAATCCACCAACCAAATAAAAACTTGATCATGTGCTGTTTGATAGGGAAAGAATAAATGATGTGTAAATATGAGCTATTTACATTTTTTTCCCTGAAAATAAGTTGTGGTTCAGTTCTCCCCATTCCTTTCCACCTCAAGCTTCCCAACCATCTGACAACACCCTACTTATCCTACCATTCCATTGAAATCCAAAGAACATTATTTACTTTTCAAATTTCCATGCCAATTCACTATAGAAAGGGTATGCCTCTATTTTATCTTTAGGTGATTTTAAATTGAAAATATGACTTCCAGCAGTAATTTCACCCATAAAGTAGTTCCATTTGAAAAGTAAAATAAAATTTCAGAACATGAAATTCTTCAAAAAAGTTATTTTTAGCCTGTATTCAGTCTCAATTATTACTTTCATGCACTAAAGAGTACTTCTATGCAGCCTTGGTGTCCAAGAAAAGTTGATACAACTTCTTTGGAGAAGCGGAGGGACAGAGAAAATCTGGCTCAAGATTCTGACAATATTATTGAAAAGTATCAGCCTTTGTTTAAACAAAGGGGAGTGTAATATTGTAGGAAAAGCACTGACCTTAAGATCAAAGGACCTGGATTTAACTCACAACTCTACTACATTCTACTTCCATGACCTTAGGCAAGTCACTTTACTCAGGCTCAGTTTCCTCATCTATAAAATCATAAGGTTGACCAGTTCTGAATTCTGTGATGAGGGAAAGAATGGAATAGTGGATAGATTGTGGAATCTGGAAACCTGAGTTCAAATTCTGCTCAGATGCCAAATATGCATATGTAATGATGGACAAATCACTTAGCCTTTCAGAGCCCCAGTTCCCTCATCTGTAAAATGAGGCAGGTACTTGAACTACTTAGCTTACAGAGTTATGGTGAGGAAAGCCTTCTGAAAACTTTAAGCAACTATATAAGTAATTTCTAAGATCCCCCTCTTGTGGGGAGGAAGAGAGAGGACCAGCACTGTGACTTTATTGTTATAGAGAAGATGTGCTGAATGCTGGACAACATTCCCAGAACTGAATTAAAATATAGTTAGAAAATACATAACAAAATCAATAAAAATGCAATTGCTTGTGTTATTAGGTAATCTATTGTAATAAATTGTAATAGATTGAAATAGTTTAAAAAAATCAAGAAAAATACAATAGATTGTAAGCTCCTTGATTGCAGGGCCTGTCTTTTACTCTTTTTGTATCTAGTATGTTTAGCACAATGCCTGGAACATAGTAGTCATTTAAAGAAACATTAATTAATTAAATTTATGTATTTTCAATTTTCAACATTCATTTCCACAAAATTTTGAATTTCAAATTTTCTCCCTATCTCCTCCCTTCCCCCAACCCATGACAGCATGTATTCTGATTACTCTTTCCTCCAATCTGCTCTTATCCCATTCCCTTCTATTTTCCTGTAGGACAAGATAGATTTCTATACCCGATTGACTATATCTCTTATTTCCTCATTGCATGTAAAAACAAATTTTAACATTCATTTTTAAAGCTTTGAGTTCCACATTCTCTCCCTCCCTCTCTACCCATCTTCATTGAGAAGGCAAACAATTCAAAGGCAATAGGTTATACATGTTTAGTCATGCAAAACATTTCCATAGCAGTCATGTTGTGAAAGACTAACTATATTTCCCTCCATGCTGACCTACCCTCCATTTATTTATTTTATTCTTTCCTTTGATGTGTCCCTCTACAAAAGTATTTTCTTCCAATTACCCCTTCCCCTAATCTGCTCTCCCTTCTATTATGCCCTCTCTCTTATCCCCTTCCCCCCTGCTTTCCTATAGGATAAGATAAACTTCCATATCCAATTAAATGTATAGGTTATTCCCCCTGAAGCCAAATCCAACGAAAGTAAGATTCACTTATTCCCTCTCACCTTCCCCCTCTTCCCCTCCATTACAAAAGCTCTTTCTTGCCTCTTTTATGTGAGATTATTTACTATATTCTATCTTCCCTTTATCTTTCTCCCATTACATTCCTCTTAACATTTAGTTTTATTTTTTAGATATTGTCCCTTCAGATTCAGCTCACCCTGTGCTCTCTTTGCCTCTCTGTCTCTCTGTCTCTGTCTCTCTCTCTCTCTCTCTCTCTATATATATATATATATATATATATACACATACTCATATTTATACATATATACATACATTCACATATACATCCACATACACACATACACACACACACATATGGATGGGTAGATGGATAGATGGATTTCCCTCCAACTACCCAAATACCGAAAAAGGTCTCATGAGTTACAAATATCATCTTTCCATGTAGTAATGTGAACAATTCAATTTTAATAAGTCTTCTATGGTTTCTCTTTCCTGTTTACTTTTTCATGCTTCTCTTGATTCTTGTATTTGAAAGTCAAATTTTCTATTCAACTCTGTTCTTTTCAACAAGAATACTTAGAAGTCCTCTATTTCATTGAAATTCCATTTGCCCCTTGAAGTATTATACTCAGTTTTGCTGGGTAGGTCATTCTTGGTTTTAATCCTACCTCCGCTGACCTCTGGAATATCATATTCTAAGTTCTCCAGTCCGTTAGTGTAGAAGCTGCTATATCCTGTGTTATTTTGATTGCATTTCCACAATACTTGAATTGTTTCTGGTTGCTTGTAATATTTTCTCCTTGACCTGGGAACTCTGGAATTTGTCTACAATATTCCTAGGAGTTTTCCTTTTGGAATCTCTTTCAGGAGATAATTGGTAGATTCTTTCCATTTCTTTTTTACCTGCTGGTTCTAGAATATCAGGGCAGTTTTCTTAAATAATTTCTTTAAAAAATGTCTAGACCTCTTTTTTTTTGATCATGGCTTTTAAATAGTCCTCTAATTTTTAAATTATGTCTCTTAGATCCATTTTCCAGGTCAGTTGTTTCTCCAATTTTCTTCTATCTTTCTATCATTTCTATCATTCATTTGGTTTTGTTTTATAATACCTTAATATTTTATAATTTCTTGATTCCTCATAAAGTCATTAGCTTCCATTTGCTCCATTCTAATTTTTAAGGAATTTTAAGGAATTATTTTCTTCCATGACCTTTTGGATCTCTTTTTCCATTTGACACCTTCTGTTTTTTAAGGGCATTCTTCTCATTTGGCTTTTGGATCTCTTGGGCCATTTGGGTTAGTCTAATTTTAAAGATATTATTTTCTTCAGCATTTAGGGTGTCCTGTAACAAACTGTTGACTTGTTTTTCATGATTTTCTTGTATCACGCTCATTTATCAATTTTTCTTTTATTTGATTTTCAAAATCTTTTTTGAGCTCTTCCATGGCCTGAGACCAATTAATATCTTTCTTGGAGGCTTTGGATGTAGGAGCTTTGACTTTCTTGTCTTCTTCTGGTTCTTTGATTTTCTTTGTCACCAAAGATGTAAGAAAATACCTTCCTGACTGTCTTTGTTGTTTGTGGATTGAGAAGTCTGGAAACCACTGTATCTGCCAGCAATTCCACATAGCAGTCATTTAACAAATGTTTATTGAACTGAATTGAACATAAATAATGTTAATATGCGGCTTTCTAAATCAAAATGTTGCCCACAGGTATACTTATGAATGGATTAGTGGTCTTCATTTAATGCTTCAGTTTGATACCACTGATGAAGAAAGCTCCTTGAGAACTTCTTCTAGTGTAGATTGTTGCCTTCTCATCTTAGAGCAATGAGAGAGGTTAAATGACTTGCCCAGGATCATAAAACCAGCATGTGTCAAAGGTGGTGCTTGAATCCAGGTCTTCCAGTCTTATAGGAAGTTCTCTATCTATTGTGCCATGATGTCTCTTAAGGTTATTTTTTAAATGCTATGATTCCCTGGATCTTGAGTCCTTTTCCATGAATGATAATTGGAGAAGTCACTTGTACCTGTTCATCATGCTCTAGTTTCTGTGTTAGTATGATTTGAAATATGTATATTACCTATCCTATTGAAATTTCATCAATTAACTTTTGTTAATTGATTTTTAATGGAAATCTTATAATGAAAAATGCAGATTTTTATACAGGAAATTGAATGTAAAGGTTGGTATTCCTCTTGCCAAAGACTTCATAAGTGAAGTTATTCTCCTTTGTCAATTTAATCCAGGCAATGGTTGGTTCCTTGAGAAGATTATTATTAAATTTAAAGAGGAAGAAGAGGATCAAGAGATTCTGTTTCCATGTGACAGGTATGTAATTCCTTGATAAAATTCTTTTTCCTCACTCCTGGACATTGCTGTTATCCCAAGATCTTGTCTCTGTCTCCCTGATTTCAGGATAATTTTTTCTATATCTTTGTCTTTCCTTTCTACATGCCGTTATTTACTAAATCTGGCAAAGTCATCTACCATAACTCTTAAAGCTCTTGACTTTTCCTTTTCTCTTCTCTCAGGTTTCTAGTTTGCCAAATCTATTTTGCAGATCTTCATTAGCTTATGTGAATTACTTTAACCTTTCTTTATTGTCTCTCTCTGCTCCAAGTTGTACTGAATGCCATGTGGTCCAAGTATCATTATCTTCATTTTGTAGATAAGGAAACCAAAACTGAGAGAGTGTATGTAGCTTGCCCAAGGGCAAATAGGGGAATGCAGATCTAGGATCAAGTTTAGGTCTTCTGAATCAAAGGATGAATATCGAGTTCATTAAACTATGGTGCCTCACACTGCTTATCTAATCATGCCACACTATCCCTCACTATCACAGAGCAGTTCCCTTTAATCCCATAGATAAATATTCAAGGTCCTACAAAAACTGTCCCTAACTTTCCTGTCTAGGTTTAATTGATGCCCACATTCCAGGCAGCACAGTGGATATAGCCCTGGGCTTGGAGTTAGGAAGACCAGAATTCAAATCCAGCCTCTGCTATTACCAGTTCTGTTACTTATCCTCTGTTACCTCAGTTTCCTTAACTATAAAATAGAGATAATAATAGTACCTATTTCAAATGGTTGGCATGAGGATCAAAGGACACAATATCTGTAAAGCACTTAACACAGTCCCTGGCAAATAATAGCTACTCAATAAATGCTTATTCCCTCCCATGACCCTCCCCCTACATTTCCCTTGAACATAGCCTTTCTTCTGTTTCTTTGTCCAATTTATACCAAATGTATGAGAAAGCTTTCTACTACCCATCAGTCAGACTGCAGCTCTCTTTTCCTTAAAATACGTTCTAAGTCTAGCTCCTCCAGGGAACTTTTCTAATGAAGAGTTCTCTATTGGATAACACACTATCAAATGTATCCCCTCAGAGGCTGAGGATTTTCGAGGAAAGAGCAGTGCTCTTGAAGTTAGGAGACCAAACTTCTATTTGCTGTTTTATCATTCAGAACTTGAGTTAATCAATTAATAACACTATAACTCATTTTCCTCAGAAGATGATCATACCTGCCCTTTCTCTGTCTCTGTCTCTGTCTCTGTCTCTCTGTCTCTCTGTCTCTTTCTCTCATTACTTAATTTCTCTCTCTCTCTCTCCCTTTCTCTCTGATTCTCTTTCTTCCCCCTCCCCCACTTCTTAGCCAAGAATGTATGAGAATCTGGCGAGTAAATACCTTAGAAAGCTACAGCATTTCTTTCTTACAAGGAGTCACTTTTTGTTCACTAATGGCACTATGGTGTAGTGGAACGAATACTGAACTTAGTCAGAAGATTTGAGTTTCAATCCTGGCTTTGTTAGTCATTCCTTGTACAGCTCTGGATAAGTCATTAAATTTCTGGAGCTCAGAATTTGTTCCTCTATAGAATGGAGGTCTTCAACTAGAGAACTCTAAAGTTCCTTTCAGCCCTAAATTCTACAATTGTAAATCACCTTTGCAGTTCTGGGTGGGGACTATTTCCATTTCTAACTTAATTTTCCCAAATTCATGGCACAGTGTTGTACATTGTGTCACTTGATAAATATTTGTTAATGTGCATACCCTTTGATCCAGAAACACCACTGCTAGGTATATATTTCAGACATCAAAAAAAAAAAAAAAAGGAAAAGAATGTATTTGTACAAAAATATTTATAGCTACTCTTTTTGTGGTGGCTGAGAATTGGAAATTGAAGGGATGCCCATCAATTGGGGAGTGACTAAACAAGCTGGGGTATGTGATTGTAATGTTATTGTGCTATAAAAAAGGGCAAGCAGGATGATTTCAGAAAAACCTGGAAAGACTTACATGAACTGATGCAATGTGAAGTGAACAGAACTAGGAGAACATTATACACAGTAACAGCAATATTTTTCAATGGAGAACTGTGAATGACGGCTGTTCTCAGCAATGTTATAGTCCAAGACAGTCCCAAAGGACTAATGATGAAGCATAATATCTACCTCCAGAGAAAGAACTGATATTGCTTGAATACAGACTAAAGCATGCTGTTTTTCACTTTTTATGTGTTCTTTTTCTTTTATTTGAATATTCTTGTACAAAATGACTAGTATGGAAATGTTTTACATGATTGCATATGTATAACCTATATCTGATTGCTTGCTATCTCAGGAAGTTGGAGAGGGGAAAGGAGAGATAGAATTTGGAACTCAAAACCTAAAAAAAATATTGAGAATTACTTTAACATGTAATTGGGGAGGAAATTTTATATATAGATATATATCTGTATATATACATCCATGTGTATATATACATATATATGACATTTACTGATAAGCAGGTAAATTTTTTGTCACCATGGTCTTATGAAAAATCCTTTCTTTTGATAATCTGACCTGAGTAATTAGTTGAACTCTTTATTTTCCTGTTCTTCACCCTCATCCCCAATATTGTTTAAAATTGTACCCTATTTGTTAAGATTACTCAATACCTTGAATCTATACTGTTTGGAGAGTACTTGGACTTTGTGTATTTGTTTAAAAGTACCTAAGCTTTTTGGGTATGTAGGGTGTTTAGGGGGCACTAGCACTTCTGGATGTGAGGACTTGCTGAGCCCTTTTCAGGGCTGCTCATCCCTCTTTGGTGTCTACCTACCTCTCACCTAGCTCTCACCTGTGGCTCCAAGAAACTATAGAATGGGAAGCAGCCACACACCAATAAAATCATCTCAGCAGGTGGGCTAAACTAGCCTGAGCTTAACTGATGGTCTCAAACCCAAGCATGGGATGACCTCCCCCAGCAGAATGAACAGATGACAACAATTTGTTCCAATGTTCATGAAGATGGATGAAGCAGGTACTGTGAAATGCTTGGTTAGATACTGAAGATACCAAGGTCATCCACTGCATCCCAGGCCATCACCAGTCATCTTGACTTTTGTCTTGCTACTGAACCTTGATGATTCTGGAAGGAAGAGTGAGGTTGATGACTTTGTGCAACTCTACCTCACCTATGTCCAATTCACTCAGGAGTCAAGATACCACCCTGTCATTTCATGGGTCCTCTTCAAAATGAAGGATAAAGAGTAACAACCTGTGACCTTATTTGTATAAAATATTTTAAAATCTCTAAGATATATAAATGTTACAAAATATTCTCATTGAAGAAAATTTTAGGTTTTAGAGATTTGTAAAAACAATGCCATTTTCCCATTGAAGAGTTAAAGAATTTCCCTTGGATACTGAGATATTTGCTACTAAATAGAGAGATATTGAGAAATATACAGGTAATTGAATTTTTTTAGTTTTAAAAATATTTTATATTTTCCAATTTCATGTAAAAACAATTTTTAACATTTACTTTTTAAAATTTTGAGATCCAAGTTCTCTCCCTCCCTTGTCATATCCTTAAGAAGACAAGGAATTTGATATAGGTTATACAATGCAGTCATGCAAAGCATAATTCCAGATTAGTCATTTTGTGAAGAAAACACAGACAAAACCCAAGAAAAATAAAGTTAAAAAAGTATGCCTTGATCTATATTCAGACTCCTTCGGTTCTTTGTCTGGAGGTAGACAGCATTTTTCATCATAAGTCCTATTTTAGATAATTGTGTTGCTTAGACTAGCTAAATCTTTCAGTGTTGAACATTATACAATTTTGCTGTTACTGTGTACAATGTTCTTCTGGTTCTGTTCACTTCACTTTGTATCAATTTAAGTATTGACTGACATTTAAAAATGTTCTTTCATAACTATTAACTATCATTTGAACCCATGCTTGGTGAAGTCTAAATTATGCAACCTAATTTGGTATTTTGTTTTGTCTTAGCACACGTTTTAAAACATAAAATACTATTGATAAAATAATGCGGAAGTACAACAGAGTTTTTATTAAATTCTAGTCTTAATTTTCAAAAACACTAAAATATCAAATAACATTTATTTTATTTATTATATGTTGATTTGTAGTAAATTATAGTAAATCCAATCCTGCTGGCAGTTGTAGAAGAGATACTTAGATGGCAATGACCCAGTGACAAACTTGGGAAAATGACATGTATTGGGGAAAAAGGTGCTGCATAGCTTGATATTTTACTTGCTGCTCACAAGCAGTTCTAAACTGGTTTTAATAGAATTAGAGAATCTATATTGTTGTCATTGTTAAGTCATTTCAGTTACGGATGACTTTTTGTGACTCATTTTTTTTTTTTTTAGCTGATATTCTTCTCCAGCTTTTTCCAGATGAGGAAACTTAGTCAAACAGAGTTAAGTGACTTGCCCAGGCTCACACAGCTAATAAGTGTCTGAGTCCAGATTTGAGTTTAGGAAGATGAGTCTTTCTAATTCCAGCCACAGCACTCTGTCTACTATGCCACCTATCTGCCTTTTATTTATTCTGTGCTAATTTCAGTATAGTTTTGCTTGTAAGCTAGCAAACATAGTGCTTTATCGTTCAATTTTAGATCATGTGGCTAGGGAAGAGGAGAAGTTGATAGCATTTCCCTTGTTCAAACTGATCTTTCCTTTTACCTATTCCTGTTAAAACTATGGGTCTAAAGAACATTTTTTGAGGTAGACATTAACTGGCATAAGCAGCATCTTACTTATAGGAAAATTGCTTTAACAGGCAATGAAAATCTTTAAAATTTGAGAAAGTCTCCTATGATTTTGCAAGTACTTTTCTCTAATGAAATCTTTTTAAAAAAAACTATTCTACCAAACATCACTTTATTCCATCCAAAAATAAACATTGTGTTGGTTGATTCCCCCAGTTGCTAATGTCTTCCCCAGAAATTACTTTGTTTATGTTTTGTATTTAATTTTCAATGTACATGTTATTTCCTACCAATAGAATGTAAACTCCCTGAGGACAGGAACAATTTTATTTGTGTCTGTATATTTTGAGAGCCAAATATGTCTGGAACATAGGATGTGCTTGAAAAAAATAAAAATTGTTGAGTGAATGATTTAATTGATTTGATTTGATATTGGTTGTTGAGGAAATCAAGAAAATTATTTTCATCAATATCATTTGATTTTATAAAATCTTTCTAAGAACAGAATCTTTAAATAAGATAGTGAATTCTCCAAAGGATTGACTTGACAACCGGACTTTGTTAAATAGAAAAATAGGCTTTTCTTCTCTAGCAGTAAGTAGATTTTACAGGGAGGAGAACGATTTTTTATATCTGCTCCATTTAGTAGTTTCTGTGTCTTTTGAACTAAAGGTTTCTTTTAATTAAAATTAATGGAGTTTCTGAAGACTTTGAAAAATTCAAAATTGAGTCAACATTTTTATTATAATAATCTATCAACACACTGGTGATTTGTGTTCTTGATTTCTTAATTCTAAATATGATAATAGCTCTCCATAGCAAATTTTTAAAAATCACCTTATGCCCTCTCTGTACTTAGCTAACCTGGTAGCAGATAGCAGAAATAGTTTATAATCCTGGCTACAGTCAAAACTGCTTCATCTTGGGAGAGCCTGTGGGGGCTAGAAAATTCTTTAAAAACACAGGCTCACCTCCATCCCATAGCAATGCACTAGGTTTACATTGTAAATCTGCAGCACTTTATGGTTTACAAAGCATTTACTCACAACTCTATGAGCTAGGTAGCGGGAGTGCTATTGTTACTGTTTTATAGATAGTAAAAGAGATTCACAGAAGTTGATCAACTTGTACTTGTTCTCGTAGTTAGAAAGTGGTAGAGAGTGAACTAAAACCTCAATATTTGTGTTTCTTTCTACATTTCCTTCTTGGGTAACAGAACCAAAGTTGCCCTTATACATAGATAACTCAAGAGAGGAAATACCACTTGACATGAGTTTATTTATGTGTTTAATTGTGCTTCAGGGTATTCTTAGCAAAATCTATATTTTGGACTATCCAGACTAAGACTTTAACATGTTTTTACTAGAGAGTCCTCCATTACATTTTGGATGAAGTTTGAGTTAAAAGACTGAATTCTTAAAAATAGTTTGGCACGGCTTTAATTCTTAAGAGTTTTTTTTTTAATTCAGCCTATAATAGAGCTTAAAACATATTTTCCTTATTTCATTTTCCTTTCATAGAAATAGATTTCATTTCAACCATTTCATCCCATTAATCAATTTACTCCTGTCCACACAGATGGCTGGATGAGTACCAAGATGATGGGAAGACTGAGAGGGAGCTGCTTGCAAAAAGTAAGTAGAGTGAATGGAAGTCAGTTGATAGATAATTTTTTTGAAATTTTGATTGGTTCTGCAGCTACAATCTTTTTTTTCCAAAGGCTATCAATCTTATGTCATTGTTGTATTTGACCTTATCTGATAATCAAGGAAAGATCTTGTACCAAGGGTCAGTTTGTTCTGGATAAATTAATTTCTTTCAAGAATTTCAGTTATTAAAGAGGCCCTATCATTAGTTTATCTGACTACCAACTCATCTACTAATTTATAAAATGCATTTCTTCAACATCTGTGGCTCAGATAAATAACTTGAATAGGAATGTCCGGTTGATATACAGAACTCTCATTAGCCAGGGATCCGAAGAGGTAGTCCAGTCTAGTGGATAGAGGGAAAGCCTGAAAGCCCAGAAGATCTGGATTCAAGTCTGGCCTCTGACACACATTAAATCAGTCCTCAAAGATTTGAAATGAACAAAGTTACATTCCAACACTTGTTAGAATATAGTCTCTATTCAAGTAGGCATTAATTTTATTTATATTCCCAGAGCCTAGCATAGTGTGTAGAAATTAGAAATGCTTAATAAATATTGGCTTATTGATGGTCAAATTTCTGATTAATACTGGTAAAGGAAATTTCTGTACTGGGAAATTCTCTTCACTGAGAAAACCACAGACCTGGATGCTCTCCTTGTTGCGCCCCCAAAAGAAGGTTTTTGTTCCTCCTTTGCTCAAGAATCATTAGTTGCTTCCTGTTGCTCTCTGTGCTAGGTTTGTACTTCTATGCCTGTCATTCAAGGCTACAATCTTGAACTCCTTTGCCTGCCATTCAAGGCTACAATCTTGAACTCCTTTGCCTGCCATTCTAGGCTACAATCTTGAACTCCTATGCCTGTCATTCAAGGCTACAATCTTGAACTCCTTTGTCTGCCATTCAAGGCTACAATCTTGAACTCCTTTGCCTGCCATTCAAGGCTACAGTCTTGAACTCCTTTGCCTGGCATTCAAGGCTACAATCTAGTGTCATACTAGCTTTCTAACCTTATCTAGCATCACTGTCTTCTACAAATGCTACATTCCAGCTAAGGTGGCTTAATGTCTATTTCTCATAGACATTTCCCACCTCAGGAAAATATCTCAATTTTTCCTGCCTCATCGTCTTGCTCATGCTGATCCCTTTACCACAATCAATTGGTCATTGAACCAATATTTATGAAACATCCATTATATGCCTGGAACTAGAGATGCAAAGAAAAAAGGAAAAAGTCCTTTCCTGGAAGAAGCTTCCACTCTGCTGGATGAGACAACGTGCACAAAATAAAGGTACAATGTCAAGCACTTTATCTGTGAAGGTACCATGTTAGGAACTGGAGAGAACAAAGGAGAGATCCAGACAAAGCGCTCTGAGAAATTGTGAGGGGGAAAGTTCTTTTCAGCTCAGACATTTTCATGAAGGAGCTGGCAGCTGAACTATTTTCAGAAGAGAAGTATTTCAACAGCAGAGGTAAGGAAGAATTGCCTGGAACTAGAAGAAGGTTCAAAAAGCTAAGGAATAACTAGATCACAGTCCAGTCTGACTGGGACGTACAGTGTTTTTAAGGGATGTAATGAGAAATAAAGCTGGAAAAATAAGTTGGAGCCTGATTGTAGATGTCCTTGAGTCCCAGGATAGTCAGAAAATGTCATCTAAAACTATGTGTCTTTGGTCATCCTGCCCCTAAGAAAATTAAATCAGTCAGGAAGAACTGAAAATTTCACTTCTGGAGGCAACGTCTCAATTATGAATTGTATAACTCCAAACAGAGAAGGATAAAACCATTAAATATGTCTCCTGTTGACCAGACAAAGGAAAAGAAAAAATAGAAACTGTAGTTCACACAGAACATAAGGGCTTTCAAAGTGGAAAGCAGGGAAGAAGGGAAAAATTGTTTTTTTCATTTGTCGAGTGTAAACTAGATTCTGAAGAATTAATATGGAATGAACTAACAAGATGCAATTCTTTGGAAATTCTAGCAAGGTGGTAAATACATGACAGTAAAGGTAATATTAAGTTGTTTTTTTCTTCATTTTCAGTGTGGTTTCCATTTCTTCAAAAACCATCTGTGTGTTTTTACCTTTTATGTCTGAAATAGGAGGAAGAGAGGAATTAACAATGCATTTAACTTATTTAAGGAATCAGTTACTTGAGTTAGTAAAACATGATAGTAGTGTGGTGATAACATCAATACCTAGCATTTGTATGTGCTTTGTGGTTTTCAATGTTTTACAAACATTAACCCATTCTGTCCATAATCCTGGAAAATAGGTACTGGTATTACTCCCATTTTCCAAATGAAGAAACTGAGGCAGGAAGAAATTAAAGAACTTGCCCAGGGTATTACACAGCTACTAAGTGTCTGTGCTATCTTATTGCCTAACAAGTAGTTAAATTTACCACAGAATCTGAATATAGGCCATCTCTCCAAAATTTGACTTAGATAATACCTGAGATCAATAATGATGCTCTTATTATGTAAAATGACAATAATGAGAATAAAAATGAGAACAGAACTTTAAAAATCAATAAAATAGTATATTTTGATTGAATGAAATGTCAAATGAAAATTCTGCATGCAAACATATGTATATACTTATATATGTATAATATATATGTATACCCTATATAATAACTTTTCAATAGGTAGCTACATGTATCTGTGCATATTTCTTTTCCAAGAGTACTTACTGTAGCATGGCAGCATATATTAGAGATTGGCTCATATTCTGCTTAACAATAGCTACATTAAAATTCAACACGTTTAATTACTACATACCATGTGTCAGGCACTGGGGATACAAAGACAAAATAAAACAATCCCTTCCATCAAGGAATTTACATTCTTCTGGGGGGCTACAACATGTACACAACTAAGTCAACAAAAATATGAAGTCATTTGGGAGTCACCCTGGTGAATTGGATAGCAAGTTGATTTTGGAGACAGAAAAGCATGAGTTCAAGGTCCACCCACCTCTGACACATACTGGCTACAGGACCCTAGGGAAATAGTTTGACCTCTTAGAATATCAGGCAAATCTCTAAGACTTATGTTGGAGGGCATATGGCAACTACATAAGGAGAAGGAGTTCCTTACTGGAAGCTACCTATTTAGATAAAATCAAGGTCCTCATCTTAAAAAAAAAAGAATTTCAAAAGGCAGAGAGTGCTAACAGTTGGGGTGCTCTTTTGGAAGGTAGCACCTGACTAGGGACATTGGAAGCTAAGAATTCCAAGAGGCAGGGGTGAGAAGGGAATAGATTCTAAGCACGTGTGACAGCCTTTGCAAATGAACAGAGATGACAGATGACAAGTCATGTTTGGACATCAGCTAGTAATCCAGTTTGGCTGGTATACAGAGTATATTAAGGGAAATGATATGAAATATGCCTGGAGAGGTGGGTGAGGGCCAGATTCTAGGGAACTCTAAATGCCAAACATTAAATGCCAAAAGAAGACTTTGTATTTTAGTTTAGAGAAAACAAGATTAAGATCTTTTGAGTGGAGGGGGGATATGGTCAGACATGCATCTTAGAAATGTTAATTTGGCAGCAGTGCAAAGGATGGATTGGAGTGGTCATACTCTTGTATGACCAGAAGTAGGGGGATCAATTAGGAGACTTTTATAATAATATAAATGAAGAGTTATGAGGGTCTGAATGAATGCTAGTGATTATATGGGGATTGAATAAAATAGACCAGTTTATGGTTTTACTGCACACTTCATGGCACATAGTAGGTGATTAATTATAGGGTGTTAACTGATTTTATGAAGGGCTTTCACATGTATTTTCTCATTTAACCTCAATTTAAAAAAAATACGAGGCAGATGTGGGGCTGTCTCATTCCCATATTATAGTTGTAAAACTAAGAATCTGGGAAATTTATAGGGACATGTTTGAGGAAATGTCTCTTAAGTGGTTGGGCTATTTGCCTGGATAATCTCTTAATATCCACCAATACATTGTGTATAGGTAAAAATAGGGCATTGTTAAAGACTGACAGTTTAATTAATCTGAAGGATATGTAACTTCCTTGAGACTTCATGGAGCATTTTTCTTTGTTGAGCTGATTCAGTGCTTTTATTGCCAAAAAGTGACAGTTCTCAGCAAATATTATCTACCACAGTTAAGGAGAAATCTGCAGTTTTCTGTGCTGATGATCCCCTTGAACAGTTAAATTTTAATTCACTTCCAGTAACAAAGAAACCTCCACAGGTGGTCCTTCTTTTCAAATTGATGTTAGTGAAAGAAGGAGACTCGTTACATTCTGAGAGGCAGCAAGAGTCAGTGTGCTGAGCATTGGACCAGAAGTTCAGAAGATGTGAATATTAATCTTGATTCTGGCAGTAACTTAGCCAGTGACACTGGGCACATAATAACAACACCCTCAGACCTCTGTTTCCTTGCCTGCAAAATGAGGATGAACACAGTCAACCAATTCACAAATGCCTTTTATATGAAATAAGTAACAACAACATTGATCACTGAATCTTAATCATGGTCCACCAAATTATCAATTTAATACATATATGGGGGAAGGGGAAAGGATCACAAATCCATCAATTATTGTTTGTAGTTATTGTCTGAAACTCTTCTTGTCTTGAGAAATGGTGTTTAATTGAGTGTTTTGGAAACTCCTGAAGATACTTTTAAAAAACCTCATTCTTTTGTTTCTTTCCAATTACTTTTATTTTTTAATTTACCCTAGTGAAATATTCTTTAGGAAAAAATGAGATGAACAATGTTTTGGTTAGGGTAATGTCACTTTTGATAGATAGGAAAAGATTCTGCAGGAAACCACCTTTAGGTGAAAATAGATGTTAAAGAGACAGCAGAAGCAACTTTATGTCAGAGGGCATCTAGGCTTCCTTTGGATATTCTGAAATTACAAAATTAGTTTTGGAAGCTGAGTATAATCTTTTTCTTGATTCAATTAAATTAGAAGAGATGAAATTGAAATGTCATCCACTCAATGTAATGAAATTGAACAAGCATGTATTGAAATACCTACTTTGTACCAAGCACTATGCTAAGTTATTGCAGAGAAAAAGAAGACAGAAAAAAAAGATGTCTTTTTCAGAATTCTGTTGAGTGAATACAGTAAGCAATTAGATAAGCATATCTATTATTTTAATTTGAGCAAAGAGTTCATTTTAGTAGTAAAAAAAATAACTACAGGGAATAGGCTTCCCATAGGATGTTGTCTGTGTCACTGACCCAGACATGTGTAGTCATTCAATGAGAGGACACTCGCTCAAACCTATTGCTGGCTACCATGGGGATTTGAAATACCTCCCCACTTCTAGGTGGTCATCTAAGATACAAGGACTGAAGGAGACAAGAAGGGAATGACTGTTCTGGATGAGGACAACCAGCCTTCTTGCTGGATAGATTTGAACAAATTAGCAGTGTTATGCAGATTCAGCTATTTAAAAGGAAATTGGAGGGGGGGGGGGTCAGTTTTTTAAAGTAATTATGTTTGTACACTTTGATATACAAAAATTTATTCAAATGTTCTTTTTATAAAACAACTCCCAACAGATTTTTGTCGCAAAATCAATAGTGGTTGCATTCTTTTCATTTGAAAGGAAACATTTGGAAAAAAGGCAGTTTAATCTTACAGAATCTTTCCCCCTCTTAATGTGAATGTAAAGTTTAAAAAGCTTCTCTGAGTTCCTTAATTCCTTTTGTGGATTTCAGGGGTGTTATTTAAGGACAGTGATAACAAAACCGCTTCCACCAAGGACTCCTTTGAGCCTCCTAATTAAGTTCTATGGACTCTTTACCATTTTTATTTTTATACCCAGGTTTCCTTTACTGTTCTGCCCCATGGTTTTAACTTCATGCTAACACAATTCCACTGTTTTCTCTCTCTAATATATTTCCAGTTAGCTATCATCAAAATATGGTCTCATAGGATCAGAAGTGGAAAGTGAGCTAAGACATTCCAACTCTCTCATTTTACAAATGAGGAAACTGAGGTCCAAAGATGTTAAATGGCTCATTCAGGGTTACAAAAGTATCTTGTGATAGGGTTAAGATTTGAAAAGGTCTTCCAATACCAAATCTGGTGGTCTTTTCATTGTACATCACTTCCTTTGATGTGCACATCAATGTAGGAGTTTCTTTCTTGCATAATGGGAACTTCTAAGACAATGAAAACAGATGTTTAATTTGTGCTGTTTAGTGATTAGCACTTCTGTGCTAGGTTGTGCCAAGTTATGGTTTAAAGATTTTATACAAGTGAATCCTCTTTCACAATCTCAAAGACATGTACTATCTGATAGCAATAATAATTACTTCCACTTCCTAGGAATGGGAAATGAAATGCTGAGACATTAAACAACTTGCTCAGTCACCTGCTAAAGTTTAGGCCTTCTTATTTGTAACCACAGCTGCATCCTTTTAAGCAAATGAGTATGAACGTTTAGCTCTCTCTTCACATTCAGCAAATGCAGGCTGTCAGGGTTCCCAGATGAATATATCTTTAGTGGTACTTTCTCACTCATGCCTTCTATGTCTGATTACTTTAAAAACAATGCCTGAAAAAGTGGCAGAAGGAGGGTTATTGCACCAGCAATTCCAAGCTCAAAAGATAGTTGATGCTCACATTCCATATTACCTTTGCCCATGCTCCTTTATAAGTGTCACCTGACTAATGAATAACATTTATATTCTCCAATGGTGGAAGACATAGATTCAACAACATATACATACATGTCTACATACACACATCTACATATACATACATATATGTGTATATATACATATATATACACAGATATATATATATATATATATCGCCTATGACCTACCCTTCTCTTACTATACAATACAAGAAGTTAATAATAACATTTATAACTTACATATATATATGGTTTTAAAGTTTACAAATCCCTTCTTTTATAGACCTGTCATGTCTGATTCTTCTGGGGTTTTCTTGGCAGAGATACTGGAGTGGTTTGCCATTTTCTTCTCCAGCTCATTTTACAGATGAGGAAACTGAGGCAAATAGGGTTAAAAGTGCCTTGCCCATGGTCATACAGTTAGTAAGTATCTGAGTCTGAATCCAGAGTTGAACTCAGGAAGATGAGTCTCCCTAACTCCAAGACCAGCCCTCTTTCTACTGTACCCTCAAAGGGCCCTATGTTAAGTAATGTAAGTACTAATTCATTTTACATATTGAAAACTGAAATTTAGAGGCAGAATGCCTTCGCATGGCCACAAAGGTGAGGAAAATGAACCTCAGAGTAACCACCTAATTACTAGGTGAACACGAAAAGGTACTGAAGTCAGAATTTTTTTGTCTTTGGCTCAAAATCCATGTCAAACTTATATCCATCCATAGATGGCTAGAGCTAGATGGGAAACATATAATATATGGTCCAACTTGCTCATTTTATTGATGAAGAAACTGGGCTGAGAGACAAGTTGCTGCCTGTCCATGTTCTCAATCCTAGAAGGGCAATTTTCAGAAGATATAACAAATGAACTGTCATCACAGGAGGTTCTAGGACAAACAGAGTCAAAGTTTTTCATGGTACAAAAATGAGTAATGCTAATTTCGTAAAGGGAATAAGGAGACCAATATTTCCCTCTATTAAGACCATAGCATCTCAACCTTTTCCTCTAAATTTTAGGAATTTGTTATCTGTCAATCAATAAGCATTTATTAAGTACTTAATATATGTCAGGCATGGTGCTAAGAGCTGGGGATGAAAAGAAAACTGTCTTTGGCCTCAGATTTTATATTCTATGGGGAAGACAACATGTATAGACAGAGGCACATAAAGGATATAGAGCAGTTGGAAGGTAACTTTGGAGGAGGTGATAGTAGCAGCTGGGGGTGATCCTCCTGTAGAAGGTGACTCTGGAGCTGAGTCATGAGGAAAGCTAAGAATTCTTAAAGACATGGTTGGAGATGGGGGAGTATTCCAGGCATGGGGAACAGCAGGGGCAAAAGGCAGAGAAAGGGGATAGAACATGATGTGTGAGGAGCATCACACCATTGTGGCTGGACCACTGAGTGGGAGAAGAGTAATTTCCAAGAAGATTGGAAAGGTAGGAAGAGTCCCAGTTGTGAACTGAAGAACTTTACGTGTGGAGGTGGGGGAAGTTAACTTTTGGTCCTAGAGGGTAATGAAGAGCTCCTAGAGCTTATAAAGGAGTGGAGTGACATGCAGATCTGCGTTTTACTTTGGTGGTTGATTGAATATATATCATAGCAGGGAGGGACTTGTGACAGGGAGAGCAGTTAGAAGGCTGCTGCAGTAGCTTAAACAAGAGATAACAAAGGCCTGAACTAGGTAGAGACTGCATATGTGAGAACTACCTAATATGTCATGCAGCAAACCTACCTTTTTGGGCCAGCTAGGTGACACAGTGGTTAGAGTATCTGGCCCGAAGTCAGGAAGACTCATCTTCCGGAGTTCAAATTCGGCCTCAGACACTTACTAGCTGTATGACCCTAGGCAAACCACTTAACCCTGTTTGCCTCAGTTTCCTCATCAGTAAAATGGGCTGGAGAAGGAAATGGCAAACCATGCTCCTAACTGTGCCAAGAAAACCCCAAATGGGGTCATGAACCGTTGGACACAACTGAAAAGTGACTCAAGAACAGCAAACTTTTCCAAATTGCTCTTGAGTGAGTACAAAATAGAATAGTGTCTAGTGTGGTTTCAGATGTTCAGGGCAAAGCAAATACACCATGGAAAATTCTTTACATCAGGACTCTACAAGAGAAGTTCACTTAACTAGAGGAAACTATTGAGACCAGCCTTTACTCATAGCAATGGTCTTTGTGTGGTAATAAATCATCATAAAGTAATATTAGCTTTATTTGAATAGTATATTACCAGTAGCTTGGTATGAACCATGTTGCTTATCCCTTTTAATTAACAGGCATTTATTAAGCACTTACTCTGTTCCAAGAACCGCATTAAATACAGGGATACAAAGAAAAGCAAAAACATGAAAACAATTCCTGACCTCAAAGAACTTATGTTCTTTTGGGAAAGACAGCATGTAAATGAGTACATGTAAGATAACTCTTTATTTCTCTTTGTCTACATTGGCAGGGAAAAGCAAATGAAAAACCATAATTACACCTTTCATTAGTATTGTCAATCTGTCTACTGTTCTATGTTGTAGGTCTTTTAACAACTGCTTGAGGTTGCCTTGTTCTCCCCTTAGCACTGAAGATGCAGCCAGGAGGATCATCCAGAATTCTTGACTTTCCCGAATTTGAATCCTTTCAATAGATAGGATCTCATTGCTGTGACCACAATGGTATTGTTGGTCAGTCAGCCATCTATATCTCATCTCCGAAGCAGTTCATGCCAACCCTTTTATGACTACATTCTCATAGCTCCTGCTTTGATCTGAACAAGTAAACAGGCAAAAATCCAAACAAGCCAAAGTAATATAATTTTCAAAATTATCTCTTTTCGCCTAAAAATATTGGAGATAGTCTATCATTTAAGCATATTGCAAAGAGCAGTGACCTTGGAATCTAAAGCCTGGGGTCAAGTTCTGGCTCTATCAGTTAGCTCTTTCACCTTTCTAAGTCACGGTTTCCCTGGGAATTGTTCTTCTGGGAAGAATAATGCTTCCACTACCTACTTCACGGCATTACTGAGAGAAAAACATTTTACAAGTGGCATTATCAGAGATAAAAAAGTGTCTGATTCTTCTTTTCATTGGACGGTCTCTGTTGTAAATAACCAGTCCTAGTATAAATCTTGCCTTCCTTATATTATAACACGCATACACACAACATGCCTATTTTTAAAAATCATACCACAGATTGTCTCTGCCCTACGTTACCCCACGCGTTCTTTAACTTTATGACATTGTTTGACAGTTTGAGCTCTCCCCTCTAAGTGGGCATAGCTGCCTTTTTTCCTGAGCTTGAGCTCTCTTGTTGCATGATTGCCTGTTGGACTCACCTTAATTTAGCATTTGTCCAGCAAGTGATTTGGAGGCATCGTCATCTCCAGGATTCCAGCTTGGATTTGCTCAGCACTAGTTCTTAGAGAGAGAGGATGCAGAGAGGTCGGGTAGTAGATAGAGCACTGAACTGGGAGTCAGGAAGACCTGAGTTCAAATCCAGCCTTAGACACTTGCTACATAAGCCTAGGCAAGTCTTGCTGTTTCCTCAACTGTAAAATGGGGATAATAACAGCATCAGTCTACAGTTGTTGTTTTGAGGATAAAATGAGAAAATATTTGTAAAGTACTCAGTACAGTACCTGGCACTGTAGTAAGTACTATACAAATGATGGCTATTATTATTGTTACTAATTATCATCATCATCATCCTCATCCTCATCATCATTAGTAGTAACAGTAATAGTAGTAGAAGTAGTGGCAGGAGATGACTCATGTCAACTGATGCTAAGGGAACAAGTTGCCTCGGTAGGAAAGGCCCACCTGTATTGCTCTCCATCTTCCTTCTGAGTGCTTGGAAAAAGCCTGGCACAGAATAGGCACTGACTAAATGCTTATTGAGGCCTTTTTACCATAACCCATCTGCTTCCTGAGAGTGAGCCAGGGTATTGGGTCACTCATCTCACTCTTTTCCCTCAACTCCCATAAATCTTCCTTTTGCTGAGCATTTGCCCAGGCTTTCCCTGGCTCATCTTTCTCTGCTCTCTTGCATGTGAGCACTCTTAATTTCTGTTATTTGGTCTTTGGTTTTTAACTTACTGCTGCTCAGACACATATCTGATAAGCTTTATTTTATAGGAGGTATCCTGGTAGAGCAGATAGAGCACGGATTTTGGAATTGGAGGACCTGATTTCCATTAGTTTGCATCCCTACCTCTGATGCTTACTTTGTGCCTGTGATTTTGGTCAGGTCATTTGACCTCCCTGTGCTTTAGCTTTCTAATATGTAATCTTAGAGGGTCATTCTGAGGTCCTTTCCAGCCTCAGATCTGTGATTCTGTAGTTTACCCTCAACAGTTTTTCTGTCTCTTCTTGGTGAAAACCAGCTCTTCTCCTACTCCATACTTTAGAAATAAAAAAATAAAATAAATTAAGGCAAAGTAAAATCCCTGTCAGTAGCTCCTTTTGGTGGCCAATGCCCCAGTAAGTAGCTCAAATTAATTTGGGAGTTTGCTTCCATGTCAGGCAAGAACCAGATGATAAAACACCAGTTTTCCCCAGCTTGCACACAAAAACATTCACAAGTGTTGTTTCCCTGGCTGGTGTTTGGTTTTTGAGCTAGAGCCAATGTCCCTTCAGTGCAGTTTCTCTCCAGCGTCCCATTCCAACTATTCAAACCATCCTTTGAGTATGATCTTCAGGAGTTAGTCCCTGAGGGCCATGTTCAAGTAGCTCCTATCCTTTATTTTAATATACTCCCTATCCCACCATATTCACTCATTTGGCATTTCCATCATTTTTCCTTGTAATGTTGGTTTAATCATTCATTTAGTCAGTAAGTATTTATTACATACCAGATCCTGCCCTAAGTTCCGGGATTACAAATACAAGGAGAAATAAAGACAGTACCTGCCTTTGAAAAGCTTACATTCTAATGGGAAGGGGAAAGAAAAGGAACAAACGTTTATTTAGTGCTTGCTATATACCAGACACTGGGCTGAGTGCTTTTTTTTTCTTTTACAAATATTATCTTATTTGCTCTTCACAACAACAGTGCAAGGTAGATGCTGTTATTATCTCCCTTTGTAGTTGAGGAAGGGCAGCTAGCTGGTGCAATAGATGGAGTGTCGTATCTGAGGTCAGGAAGACTCATTTTCCTGAGTTCAAATCTAGCCTCAGACACTTAGCTGTGTGACCCTGGGCAAGTCATTTAACCCTGTTTGCTTCAGTTTCTTCATCTATAAAATGAGTTCCAGAAGGAAATGGCAAACCACTCCAATATCTTTGCCATGAAAACCCCAAATGAGGTCACAAAGAGTCACATGTAATTGAAACGACTGAAAAACAGTAGGGAAACTGAAAGAATTAATGGGGAAAGCCAACATAAGAAAAAAAGCTAGAAAAGAAGGAGGCAATGGTACTTGGCTTGGGGTGCTTGTAGAGGAAGTCTGTAGAGGAAAGAGACATGACTGCCTGGGAACATACCTTCAAAAGAGATTGTGACATTTAAAAAGTTCAAGAGACATAGTTTCTGCATAATTAATCATTTTATTAATAGCATTTGGGTCAGTGGCACTCTCGAATGCCAAAGACAAACACGATTGTGGGCTCACCATTATATTCCCTTGGAAAAGTGGATGTTCCAGAGGGAAGCAATCAACTCTGATTGGTTAACAATTAATAAGAGAATGAATACTACAAGGAGAAGTAGGCTTACTACAATGAGGATCTGAGAGAGTGACATCATGTCACTCTTGGCCAAAGAGACTACCTACCTCTATTCCCAGACCACTCTCAGACTTGGGCAATCTAGGACAAAGGATCTACCTCCACCAAAATTGGCTTGAGTGGAACACAGTGGGCAGGAATTCACCTTAGATTAGAGATTCCTTGTAAAGTTGAGTAGGGTTTGACCATTATTCAGGAGAAAGTTCAACCTTCAGAGAAAGCTTTTGAAATGAGGACTTTAGAAAAAGGGAGAACTCTGGATCTCCCCAAATCATTGGTTATTAATAATCATTTCTCTCAAGTTCTAGGAAGAGTCATGCAATTAGAGGGAGAGACTTGAAGGGTGGAGGATACTTCCAATATGTGAATTCCAGGGCTGAAATGAAACTTTAGGATGGAAAGCTGGGGCCTGATAGAAAAAGTCCTGACTGCATCCTAGAGAGGAAAGAAGTTTGCCTAGAATATCTTTTGGGGCCTTGACTGCTAAAGTTTCAGTCATTCTGAAGCAGCATGGTACATGAAATTTCACTGGGCTGGGAGCCAGGAGAGAACTGGTTTTCAAATCAACTTCTGTCACTTTCTAACTGTGGCCTGTATAAGCCTTAGCTCCTCCTTTGCAAAATAAGGATAACAGTGCAATACCTGTTGTAAATGACCTCACAAAGTCAGAGTGCAGGGAGATCAAATGAAAGTTGGAGAAATGATTCAGAATTGATCAGAATGCTATGAGTGCCATTTTCTCCTTCACTCACCTTAAGATCCAAGGACTGTGTATTTCAGTGAGTTCACCTGAATTCTAATTGCAAGTGTAAATACATTATTCACATGAAATAGCTACTCTATGCCTGTGTCCCCCCATTTTACAGTCCATGTTAGTTTCATCCTGAAAACAATGTTAATGACAGCAAATTCAATTTTATATAGGTGTGACTGGGATCCTCCACTAGGAATAGTCCATCCCATATGCCAAACAAGAATTTCATCTCTAAATGATGAAATAGGTTCAATTAGAACGAGAAAAAGTTCAATTTCATTATATTTTTCAGTTCATCACATTCACATTTAGCAATATTATGCCTATGGAAAGTGCAAAACTACAGAAACTTTCAAAGCCATACTTTGCCAAAGGCAGGGTCTCCAGTCCCTTCGAAGAATGTAAATAGAAATGGTACACCAACACGATGAATTTAGCCAACTTATGTGAATCTGAATCAGCAATGATCTCCAAGAACCTGAAAAACAGAACTCAGAAAGGAATATTCCTTTCCCTCTAGGAGTCACTACTTAGAAATATGTCTTTGTTTTCGTCAGGTAGTACCGTGGACCCTTTTGCTCGATGGCACCAGTAATAAAAACAAAACAGAGCCAAAATCTATTCTCTCAAGCAACTCCTACCCCCACCTCTGAAAAACAAAAATAAAACCCTTGCAATCTGGGCATATTGAATGCCCAGGTTATTCCTGAAAGGAAAGGGGGAAAAGCATGGAGTACATGCCTCTTATGTGTTATTCACTTTGCAAATATTGTCTCATTTAATAGTCACAACAACCATCTCCATTTTATAGCTAAGGAAATGGCAGCAGATAGAGTAAAGATTAA
Source organism: Notamacropus eugenii (assembly GCF_028372415.1). NCBI lineage: Eukaryota > Metazoa > Chordata > Mammalia > Diprotodontia > Macropodidae > Notamacropus > Notamacropus eugenii. Next base: position 272,928,241 of record NC_092875.1, read on the forward strand.
GTTCAGGGTCAAGCAGCTAGTAAATGTTTAAAGTAGAATTTGAACTCCAGTCTTCTTTATTTTAGTCTGAGCACTAGATCCATTGTCCCACCTAGCTGAGGACAATTCATGTCTCAAATAGACTATCCCATCCATTCCTTTCTTGATTATTTTGGAACACAACTTGTTTTCTTCCCACCAGATAAATACACTGCTTCCGGGCTTGAAGCCATGGATCCCATCTCCCCATCTTCTGAATAAGATACGTCACATTTTCAGTACTTCAATGAGCAGTATCTATGGCCTTGTATCTCTGTCAACCATGAACTCCGGTTCTGTTTTTTGGTTTTGCTTTTCCAAGACCTTTTAAGCCTGTACTTAGTTCTGTCTTCTTAGTTCCAATCCATAAACTATTTCCTTAGTTCCAATCCATAAATTATTTGCTCAGTCCCTTAGTCTTAATTCCCATAGCCTAATAATGTCTGTTTCTCAGAAGAAATTTCTTATCTTCTCTGCCTCTTTTAACAGAACCCATAAGAGAATACTTCCAAGATATTACTCTAGAGAAAAATTCACCAGCCTGGTCTTCAGGGACCTATGCATGGCAAACTTCCTAAAGTTTTTTCTGGATTTTCTTAGTTGTCTCCATCCTTTCCTCTGCTCAGCCAGGTTCTACAAAGACATCGAGTCAGCAACATACTTTATTACCTATTCTTGTTTCATCATAACTAATAATATGTATAATTGGGGTCAGGTGCACGAATCCTTCAGCTTTCTGAGACAGTATCTCTATGTGGAGGATGCTAGTCCTGGGAGAATTGTGAATACTTGGGAGAGAAATGCCTTGGAGACGAGAATATGTACGAATTTATTCCAGATGGCTCCAGATGGACTGCCATGTGGTTGAGAAGAGACTTTTCTTCACTGGATGCCTAGCCAGAACTGTTAGTGTCTTCATAATGACCTGAATCTTAGTTGCATTCATGTCTGCGGGGGAGGAGCATGGCATGTCTGGCCATCCCTTTCAAAGTTGGTGGGGCTACATATCCTCTCAGGATTTCAGGGTGACTTGGTGGGATTAGGGTGACATTCTTCTCTTAGCTCTAGATTCCATTCAGAGGGTTCTTCTTCATTGTTAAAGGGTCAGTGATTAGCACTCTAGTTACTTGTAATACTTGACATTGATTGGTTTTTAGAAAGAGATATTTACTTCAAAACTATAACAAGAACAAATATGTAAATATTTCCCCAGTACCTTGATGGTTCTGCCCATACCACTTTGGTCCCAAATTGGTCAATTTAGCTTCCTTGTGACATAGTAGTCCCACCAAGTTCCTTCCCATCCAAAGGCAGATGCTGAGTAAGTCCTTCTGCTGAGCTGAGTTTCACTCTGCATCCCTTCTTGATCGTGGCTGTTCAGTGTCAACAATGCTGTTTTGGCCACAAAACTCAGCATGGATTCTGACTCCTAAATTCTCTTTGATCATTCTTTTTTGATCACATTATTCTGAGAATGGGTGCATAGGCTTCTCTAATTCCATGGGTACTATAATAGAAAATACATCATCAAAAGATTGGATTGTCATTTCCACTTCTGCCCATTGTTGACTGGTTGTGTGATCTCAAGCAACTCATTTCATCACTTTGGGTCTCATATCCCTTACTTATGAAATAAAGGACTTACACGAGATTGAGACTTCTTAACCTGGGATTCTTGGACCAAGGGATCACTGTATACATTTCAGGAAATCCATGAATTTGGATGATGATATGCATACATACTTGCATACATACATGCACACATGCGCATATATATGCACATGTATATACATATATATATGCATGCATATACACACATATATACATACATATCTATATATACACAAATATATCTTTATTTTAAATCTCTTACAATGGAAATCACTTTTTCTTGAAACATTTGAAAATAAAGTAACACATTTTAGTTGAAGTTATTTTGGAACCCTTTGTCTCACTTTCTAATAGATATGTTAGCTTGGAGTACATACTCTGAAATGAAAAAGTATCTTCACAGCATGTGTTTAGCAGAAACATCACTCATTGACAGGGTTCATAGAATGTTCATATTGCAAGAAAACTAAGATACTATTTAGACTGACTGTCTCCTTGACACAGATTCGCTCTAAAATAATCCCAAGTAGTAACCTGGCTTTTGCTTGAATATTTCCAAGAATGAGGAATTTAGGCAGCCTGTTCCATTTTTGTAGAGTTTATTAAAATTTTCTTAGAATCTTGAGTTGGTCTTTCTAATATAATTCCATCAAGTCTTACTGGCAAATTAATTTACTTAGTAATTTTAGTCATAGCTGCCTATTGATTTCAAAAGGTTTCTTCTAGTAGATAATCAGACAGGAGTTGCAACACGTTAAGTGTCTGCTAGGTCCAGTTACACCAAGGAAGTATATTTTTCAGAGTGTGTGGTACGCTTGGAACGATTAAAGCAAAATGGAAAAAAGCAGAAGGGTCCACTTAGAACAGGCCTTGACAACTGCTATGAAACTCTCCTTGTAAATTTATACTTAACAATACCTTAGGATGAACTTTTTTTTCCCCTCCTTGAAAGACATTGTAAATCAAGAAGATATAAATGGGAGAGCACAGTAGGCATGTTTTCTAAAGCTATCATTATAATGACAAGCAAAGATCTTATAGCATACTTCACTACAGCCTTTTAAAAGAGAACAAAGTGATTTTTGGACTTTAGAAAGAACAGAATTCCATGAAGTTTCCAAGAAATCATTTATTCATGTTCTGATATGTCCCCTATTTTATAAAATAGAGAAAAAATTAACTCCTAAAGAAACTCCTTTTCAGGAAAAAACTAAGAATCTCACATAACAAAAGTAATAGTTGCTTTTTAGGTGATGCTTTCACAGGTTTACAAAGAACTACCCTCATTATGACCCTGCGAGTTAGGCCATGAAAGATGGTAGTTGAAGAAACCATGTGATAAGGAATTGGTATTTGCAATACTCATGAATCATTATTTCATTTTCAGTAAAAATGTATTTTATTTGTATTTTAGTCAGTTATTAAATGGCACCTTCTACTTCTTTACTACTGATTTAATGTATATTCCAAAAGATAATAAAAAGGAAAGATGGCTTAATACTCAAATTACTTATCATATAAAAAATCAGATTGTGAGTTTTCTCTGTCCATTCAGCTTCCCCTCCTGTCCCATGCTAATAACAACTACCAGAATCTTTCTATTACCACTAGTCTTTAGAGTAGCTAACTAATGCAATTTGATTTGGGAGTACAAGGGATGAGTAAGCAAAACAGGCCACAGAAAGGAAAAACAAGTACTTATAATACATCTCACATCCCTGAAAGGACATCTAATTTTTTAACAAAAAGAAAATGAAAAGAAAAAAAATAACAAAAAGCATGTGTTTAGAATGTCAATTTTAGAATTTTTAGATCTTACAGACCATTTGGAATAGTTCTTGAGAATAAAATAATTTTAAATAGTTCTTGAGAAGAAAATCATTTACCTTGTGCAGCATCATAAAATAGCTTCCCTGAAGTATCAAAAAATACCGTGTCCTTGTCTTATGGCTACCAGATTCTTTCATGTCCTCAAAATGAAGATGTTAATCAGCTTGAGCTAAGGTTTCAGAGACTTACCCCCTGAATAGTCAGTTGTTCTAGAAATGAAGATAGTTTCTGTATTATAGGAATTCAACCAGGAAAGAACCTCAGAGATCATGTACTACCATCTCTTCATGTTGCAGCTGAGGAAACTGGGACCTAGGTAGGTCAACTTACTATCCTAAGGGCCCAAACTAAATCAAAGAGCCTTAGATTTGAGTCCAGTCCTTCTTACCTGTGAAGTAGATAGCTTTAAAAAGTTAATGAAACCAATTTTCTTGGTACTACTCTGTAGTACTATGTACTGCTCTGTGTGCTCCTTCTAATAATGTGACATTTACCAATTTAGGTGGTAAAAGAAGCAGAATATCATAAGAGGATCAAGCTTGAGTTAATATGACCTCAAAGGTCCTCTTGGCATACATAGGAGCATTGAGTTAGAGCTAGAAAGTACCTTATAGGCTACTTATTCCAATATTTCATTTTATGACTTGCTCAAATAGGTCTTTAAAGGGTTGTCCTGCAGAGGTGAGATTCCATTTGCTCTGCTTGTTCTATAAGGGCCCAAAGGGCAAAATTAGGAGCAATGAGGGGAAATAGTATATTTGGCTTGTTGTAAAATCTTTCCTCTTAAAAAAGTTAAATTATTTCAAAAATTAACAATTATTATTTTATTTACAATGAGAGTCAGCATATTAAAAAAGAGCTGATTTCATAGTGAGAACCAGATTCAAGAACAACATCTGACACATACAGGTTTTATGATCCTTGGTAGAGGGAAGTCTTCACCAAGCCCCCTACAGTGATAAAATCACAAAGTCAGTTCAAAACACAATAACAATTCCTTAACAATTTGAGCAACCCAAAAGTGGATTGAACTTCTTTCAGAAACGGTGGATTCTGCTTGTTTACATATCTTCTTGCAGAGTCAATGTGGTCACTTGTAAGAGAAGTCTAGAATGAATTCTTGGTTAAGTTAGACTTTAACTACTTGACCACCAAGATCACTTCTACCTCTTAAAGTCCTATGTTCATATATTTCTATCTATTTATCTATCTATATATCTATCTGCCTGTCTATTTGTCACTTCTTAGAGTATAAGTTTCTCTGAATCTCTAGGTCTGTGACTAAGGAGGAGAAGTTGGTAACATTTTTGTAATGGTAAGTAGGGTAGGATTCCATGACATGCAAACCTTCTAGGATCTCATTCTAGGGTGAATTTGGAAAGAGTGTAGAAGTCTTGAGTGAGTTACTAGAAAAATGTAGTAAGTATTTGTTTCATCATTGTAAAGCAATCAGGAGTACATTCTTGTCACTGGGCCTGGAGAGGAGATATGGAAGATGGGAGCACATTCCCTGAAAGCCAATGTATGGGACTTAAGAAGGTTCATTTGATAATCATCATAGCTATTAACACTTAAATAATAAGAGGAAGAGATATGTTATGAGTTGTTTAGTATGGTAAGTTTTGAGAGTCACTCACCATCACATTCATTAATTCAAAGGGATGAACTTTGCATTTATTTATTTATTTATTTGGGGAGAGGGATGAACTTTTTGAGAGAGAAAAAGGATAAATGGGGTAAGACGCTGTATAGATAATAAGAGTGACATTACCTAGAGCAAGAGTCTTTTGAACACAATAGTGACAGGTACAATCTAGCTCAAGTATAACTCTCTGGTAAATAAGTGCCTAGTGCTTAGAGCAGGAGGTCTTAATCTATTTTGTGTAATGAGCTTCTTGGGCAGTCCAGTGAAACTTACGAGCTCCTTCTTAGAAGAGTGTTTCTTTGTTGATATTGATAGAAGGAAATGTCAAATTGATGTTGGAGCTTAGTGATAATATATGTACATATATATATATATATATGTACATATATAGATATATACTTTTTTTTCTCATCCATGTTCACTAGTCCCTTGAAATCTAACTAGGAACCCAGATTTAGAACATTTTTTGTTGTCCAGGTTCTTCATTTTGTAGATAAGTAACCTGCGGCCAAGAGAAGTCAAATGGTTTGGCCAATATCACACAACCAGACAATGGCCCAACAGGAATGATAGTCTAGTCTCTTGATTGTATATTTTCTACCATTCACAGCCTTGGGATGGGAAAGAGTTATGAGGATGTAGGTTGGCATTAGTTCTTATATGGCAAACTCCTATGATTGGCTGCATATCCCTGAAAGAAATTACCCATTTTTGTTGTATTGTACTGAATGTTGGCAACCTAATGATACCTGCCATTTTCTTGTTACCTGACAAAAGCCCCAACTCTTCTGTTCACCCAAGATCTGACTGCCTATTAATCATTTTCCTTTTAAACTAGTTTAAAATAGCCTAAAGTGTTTTTTCCCCAGATGAAAACAGGCACATTAATCTTAATACCCTTCTTACTTTCCTGGACTCTATCTGATCTGCTCTACATCAGATATCCTAAAAATACATCCCCAAATGGCTTTACCCCATGCATATAGAAATAACAATGAAGAGAGTAATCTTTTAATATTTGCATGTTGTTGGCCCTTTTGTGAAAATGACTCCCACAGTTGTCTTAAAGGAAAAAGAGTTCCTGTGTATACTTTATTTCCTTTCAGAATTGAGCTTGGTTTCTCAGTACAGAACATACTGAATGGCTAGACTGTGGAATTGTCTGTTCCTTCTCTCCTTTGCAGACAGATCCAAATTACATCCAGGTGCCAAGTAATTTCCTTTATTAAAAATAGTTTATTGAGAATGGGATATTTATAATTGTGCAGTGCCTTCAATATTAAAAACATGAGGTAATGTCTTCTGGCTCTATCTTCTCAACTTTGTTCCTTTTCAAATTTTTCTGACCACCACACAAAGTTTCTTATTTTGTGTATCCTCAGAAAGTGGAATTCAGTGAGGAGAATTTCCAAGATATAGATGCTTAAGGAAGATTCAGCAAACCACGCAGAATAAAGGCCACATTGCTCCAGTCTGTTGCATATTTACAAAAGAGCTTCTAAGCACCCAGAAGGGAGGAAATCTATGAAAAATAAGAACAACTGAAAAAAGGAAACGATTGAGGGGAAAGTACCAAAATTATCATTGAAGAAGTAAAGATAAACACCAACAAAAAGAAGGGGGTGGGCATAGTTACTTAAATATCACTTCAAAAATTTTCACTTTGCATACCATCAACTCAGTGTCTTGTGTGTACTAGGAAAATTAATTTAGTCTTCTGAAGTAGCTGAAATATGAATTATCCCTTCACCTCAGGAAATCTTCCTTGCTAAAATAAATGATTGCTGACTTCTTATCATACCAATTATAATGGTTTTTCATTCGATTACTGTAAGAGTTAGTGTGGACTGCATGTCTTAATCAACACGAAACACTCCAAATGTCCTTTTGAAAGCTTGGTTGTTGACAGGATTTTAAGAAGATGGCAGAGTGGGTCTGAAAATTACAAGTTCTTAAGATTTCCTCCACAAAAGAGACAAAATATCACCTTAGAGTGACACATAGAGCAGTAAAAATAAATAAGAATAAGGGCAGAACAGTGGTCCTCCTGGGGCAATTGGAAAAGATTTGAAGAAAAATCCAAGGACTAAGGTTTGTTCCCTGTGGAAAGTAAAGACCTTCAGGCTAGGGACCACCTAAACAACAAGCAGCAAGCCTGGAGTTAGTATGTTGGGAGGGTGCCTCAGCCCCAGCCACAGGAACTTCTACATCTGGAGCTGGGGATGATTGAGGGAACCTTTACTGACAATGAACATCAGACACAGCTGTGCTGTGCATGGGGTGGGGTGAGAAAGGGGGTTAGAGGGAACCACCACACACCAGTTGAATGTAGGAGCAGTGGGACAGGCACTTACAGAAGGATGGAGGTCTTGGTTTGATTTACAGGCCAGAGGGGAGAACCAAAGGAGGATTTGAGGCTATAGAGGCACTATCCACCATACTCCATGACTGGAAGTGATTACAAAAAAACAAACTCTTACCAAAAAAAAAATGCACAGGCAAAGGAGAAAAATCCAACCATAAAGAGTTACTATGGGTACGAAGAAGACCAGGACTCATCTTCAGAGGAGAAGCAAAGAAATCCTTTTCTACCCCAAAGAGTAATATGAAATGGTCATCTGCTGTAATATTAATGAGATCTTCCCCACCATTAATAGGCCTCATGTGGAGCCCTTTGAGAGAAGCTTCCTTAGGAGAGGCTTGCTTGAAGGAAGGCTTTCACATGTTATACTAATTTCTAATTAGGCACTGAGTCATGAGAGTTGTGATGTCTTCTGGCTCTGAGAAGTGTATATATACTCTGAGTTGGTATTTTGCTTTGAGGGCTCAATTATGAGAAGGATCTTGTGATTCCCTGATTGAGACTTTGAATAGCTGTGTGTTCAGACCCCCCTGACTGCTTAGATGTGAAGGCTCTCTCAGTCCAGTGGTGTATGTAAAGTTTCTAGCAATATTGCTTTGATTCAGGCAGTCAGAACTCTGTCTGTGGGTCTCTGTTTATATTTTCTCTGTATATTTTCTACTTGTATTTTTTCTGATGTTCAGGGTGTTGACTTTTCCCTGAACTAGTGAATATAATTAAAGAAGATTTTTGTCTCCTTAAAAGTTGCTTTCCTTTAAGAAAAGCAGATCCAAGAACTTGTGTTAGCAACCATCCTAGGTGCACTAGGGTACTTGCTGTTACACCTGCTCAAAAAGAATTCATTAAAGAACTTTAAAAAGACTTTAAAAATCAATTGAGAGAGATTGAAGAAAAAAACTAAAAATAAAAAAGAAACAATCCAAGAAAAACAAGATCATGAAAAGAAGGTGAACTAATTAGGAAAGGACATCCACAATCTTAAGGAAGAAAATGACTCCTTGAAAATCAGAATTGGGCAAGGGGAAGCCAATGAAGTCATAAGAGATCAAGAAATAATGAAACAAAATATAAAATGAAAAAATAAATGAAAATGTGAAACATCTCATAAAAAAACAACAGATCTGAAGAACAGATTAAGAAGAGAAGATATAAGAATAATCAGACTACCTAAAAACTATAATAAAAAAAAGGATCTTGATAAAATAATACAAGAAATAATTAAAGAAAATTGTCCTGATGCAGTATAATAAGAGGGGAAAGTAGAAATAAAAAATATACCAGTCATCACCTGAAAGAGATCCTCTGATGAAAATCTACAGGAATATTATAGTCAAATTCCAAACACTCAGCTCAAGGATAAAAATACTACAAGCAACAACAAGAATAACAACAATTTACATATGGTAGTGCACAATTAGAATCACACAAGACCTAGCAGCAGGGGCACTAAAAAACCACAGTTCTCAGATATATATATATATATATATATATATATATATATATATATTTTGAAGAGCAAAAGAGCTGGGGTTCTAGATGAAAATATTATACCCAGAAAAGCTAAGCATAATCCTGAATGAATAGAAAGGATATTCAATTAATTGTCAGACTTTCAGGCCTTTGTTAAAAAACAAAACAAAACAAAAACACAAAAAAACACTGGACTTAATGGAAAATTTGACATATAAAAGAGCCAAGAGAAGCATAAAGTACAAAATGTAAAATGTTTGTCTAACATTGTTATTAGTAATTGGCTAGTTCATAAGAAAGATTTGGGTAGACTTACATTTGATATGACTTCAGAAAGTAAAACTGTTCAGGAACAACTAAAAAGAGTATCTTTTACATTTGAGGTGAGAGAGGAGGAACTGATACAGAGCAATTAGATGGGGGAGAAGGGCTGTTAGTTCTGGAAACCTAATTTCATTTGGCATGATTTCAAGAGGGAACAATGCATACACATCCAGAAGAGGATAAAAGTCTTCTAAATTTAGAAAGAAATAAATGCTAAGGGGATAGGGAGGGAGGAGAGAACAAGGGAGGGATCCTTACAGGGGAGGGTGAGGGAAGAGGTTAAAGGAGTGTACAAAAGAGTGCTTAGATTTATGAGAATGGGAGGATAAGGAAGGGATCTTTGGGAGTTTCAGTAAAAGGATAGCAAGGAAGTGGATAGATATAAAGTAGAGAAGTCAGGAGGGATAGGAAATAAGAGAAATGCACAAATATAAAAAGAAAGATTAGGAGTAGAATTTTTTAGGGGAGCAATATGTTTATATATGTGTGTATGAATGAATGTGTGTGTATATACGTATATGTGTGTGTATATATATATCTATATCAATATTTAAATATATCCATGCTTAATTGTAGCCTTTGGTGATGAGGGAGGAGGCAGGAGGAATGAGAAAAAAGAAAACAGGAGAAAGGATACAGCAGAGAACAGAGAAAACTTGCAAGAAAGCAAAGAAAAGTCAAAACAATGCATAGTATTTATTATGCAGGCTTTCTTGAATTGGAAAGTTATTGCTATATATTTTGAATAATCTTCTTACATTCTGCCATGCATATATAAAATATGTATATATATAGTATATATTGCTATATATTTATATATTTTGTATACATATACATACATACGCATACACATATACTTACAAATACATATACACTTACACATATATATACATATACATGTATATGTACATATTCATATATATATACATATATATGTATATATATATAAAGAAAGCTTTGTTATCCTTTCCCCATCCCCTGACATTCCTTTACATTTTGTCTCAAAGATTCAGTATTCTTTCTGTGAGATCTTCATTTTTGCTCATCTCTCCACTGGCCGTAGTTCTTTTTGGTCTAGGGGTAAAATGATCTTTTCTGCCCTTATTGTCATATGAAGAATCTCTGGCCCCATAAGAATTGGGATTGGGATAGAAAGAGCGAGAAGGAAAACCTATGTGGTCTTGTGCAGTCAACATACCTTTCTCCACATGTTTCTCCTCTCTGAAATCTCCCTTCTCTGAACCTGCTTGACCAGTGCTTATTTTTTTACTTAGCCATTGATCTCTTTCATGCTCCTATCATGTCCTTCCTTGTACAATTTGTACAGCAGCAGAAAACACTTAAAACTGAGCATGATAGAGCCAAAAATCTTTTTAACACGTTGGGCAAAGTACCCTATTAGCCACACCATCACCGAAACATTCTTTCACTGGCCATGACTCCCTTGTATGTGTTGTTTCCTGTTACAGTGTTGAAGTCTTCGAGGGCAGGGACTCTCTTTACTTTTCTGTTTTTATATTCCATGTTTAACATGTGCTTGGCACGTAAGAAGTACTTAATAACGTGATATTAGATTCTAAGGTCTTTCAGGCAATGCTCATCATTACTTAGCTTGGCATGCTAAGCTTGCTGTTAACAAATATTTTTTCTTCTACTCTTTTCCTCTTTCTCCCCTTCCTCTGCTTCCTCCTCCTCTTCCCCAACTCTTCCCCTTCCTCCTATCCTTTTATTCCTCCCCTTTGCTTTCCATATCCCTCTCCCCTTTCTCTTTCTTCTCCTCTTTCTTTTTCTCTTTTCTTTGGGATGAATTGTCTCAATTACCAAGTTTTCAAAGCTCATTGCATTTCAATTCTTCAGTCTGAGTTTTAAAAGTTTGCAAGTATAGCACAATGTTTTTTTCTATTCAGTAGCTTTGGAAGTCCATCTTGAATGCTGAACATTGAAGGATGTAAAGGGTTATTGATTTACTCTCTCAGTTTTGAAAGAATAATGAATTGTGGGTAGAGCCCTAATTTTTGTCCAGTATTCAATGCCATCTTTGGTTCATTTAGGTGGACAGTGGATCATACAAGTGAAAACAGCTGAAGATTCTCCAGAACCTGGAGAATGTAAGAGGAAACTGGTGATATATGGTTCAAAGGGGAAAAGCAGGGACCTCTTGCTCTCACCAAGAAATCCAGGACAAGTGCATTTTCTTCCTGGAGCTACAGATGAATTCCTTGTAAGTCAGAAGAATATTATTTTTCCTTTATACCATAATAATCTAGCTCAAAGAGATTATTTAGTTGCAATTACCAAGATGTAAATATTCTACAAAGAGGTCTGCAATTCAAATTTCTTTCAGGCATTTTTATAAATGTTACTTTCTCCCATTTGCTAATTTTTGTTTTAACACTACAACAGAGAGAATCTGGTGTTCTCTCTCATTTAATTCTTGTGATTAAAATAATAAATGACATTTCTATGGATTTTTTGCAGTTTGCAAATTTTTTGCTTCATTTTGAACCTGTAAGGGAGACAGTAGAATGTCACCCCTATTTCACAGATGAGGAAATTAAGACACAGAAATATAAAGTGATTGTTTTAAGCTCCTAAGGGGTAATAATGGCAAACCTAAGCCTTCTGACTTCCAGTCTAGTGTTTTTTCTATCCATCCATCTATTCATTCATCATGTACCTAGGGTGTTTCCACTAGGTATGCTATATCATACTACATCTTTAAAACATCTGAGCACCATCATCCATAACATTTATGTAATTCATGTTAGTATATGTGTGTATGTGTGTTTTCCTATGCTAGATGAGAAACTAATTAGTCTGTGCTTCCATTTCACAAATAGAATTTATATATTAAGCAAAGAACTGAAAAGCTTTTGACAATAAGCGTTTATATATATATTTACATATATATACATATATATATATCTGCTTTAAGATTTGCTAACCACTTTTCTCATAACCACCTTGTAAGTTATTGTAGGTAGTGTAGAGAATTATTAGGTTGTGTAAGAATTATTATCTTCATTTTACAGATGAGGGAACTGAAAGTAGAAGAAACACATTCTTGAATAAAGTCAGCCTAATAGCACTGATTAAGAAGTTCTGATTAGAGTGTAACACCACTGAATCTTAATTTGGGAGGTGACAGTGTAACAAAATGCCCACATGGATCTTACCTTTAGTTGTGCTGTGCCACGAGTATGTTACATTTGAATGTAATTAGGTGACCCACTGGCTGCTTACTCAATGAATCTCCACAATTCTGATCTACATCTGGGAAGATGTAATACATTTTCTCCTTGGTGACTCATGACCTTGTTTCTGTTCTTGGAGTAAAAACCCTAATATTTCCTGTTTGTTTTCCTCTCTAAGGTTTTCCTTCTTCCTGCACTGCTCTTGATATTTTATGTTTGTTACAGAAAGTAAATCAAAACAGCGGCTTTGAAAATGAAAGAGGAAGGAGTGTTTTTAGAGGAAGCTTCGGAACACATTCTAGTTAGAAATAGTACAACCAATATGTTGTATTTTCTGTCATCTTTCCCCTTCCTTATTTGTCGGTTAATATTTGGACTTTGAATTTTCAATTCTAAAATAATAATGTGGGAGAAACTTAGAATATCACTTCTAAATTTGGGGTACAATGATGCTGTCATAATGAATGGAGACCAATTGATTCAGATAGGAAGTAACCAATTGGCACTAATATAATCTTCAGGGATCAATAGTGTATTTAGCAAAGTTAAATTGTTTCTCAAAGCCTAGCTCTGGATGTGTGAAACCTTTTTAATGATAAATAACTGGATAGTTTTGAATAAGCTGGTAATCAAATAAGGAGGAAGTGTAGCACAAAATGATATATTTGATGAAGCCATCTCTAATTTATTTGAATTTACTTCAAAATAAAAAATTAGGTGGGTTGTTAATTAATTGGCGACTGTTGGTATCAGGACATTATTTTTTTGAAATATCAGATAATCTTTTTTAAAAATTATTTTATTTGTTTTCAGTTTTCTATAATCACTTCCATATATCTTAGATTTTTCCCGCTCCCTCCTCCTTCTATTCCCTTTCCTCCTCTCTCCCTCCCTGAGATGGCGTGCAATCTTATATAGGTTCTACTTATACATTCTTATTAAATACATTTTCTTCTTAGTCATGTTGCATAGAAGAATTAAAACGGATGAAAGAAACGGTAAAATGAAACAAAACATAATAACATAAGAGCAAATGGTCTGCTTCATTCTGTGATCCAATTCCATAGTTCTTTCTCTGGATGTGGAAGCTATTTTGTCTCCATTATGAATTTTTTAGGTCCTTGCATTGCCAAGAAGGCCTAAGTCTACCAGAAAAAATTCCTTGCACGCTGTGATTGTTGCTGTGTACAAAGTTCTCCTGGCCCTTTCACTCAGCATCAGTTCATATAAGTCCTTCCAGGCCTCTCTGAAGTCTTCCTGTTCATCATTTCTTATAGCACAATAGTATATCAAATAATCTTTGACATTAACTCTATTAGATTATATGCTACCTTCACTCAATTTTTTCCCCCGAAAAGGAATAGAATACAGGAATGAAGAGAATAATTTACGAGGAAATCAGTGCTTGATACATGCTTTCCTTGTATAGATTGCTCTGATATTAAACATATGAAGTAAGAAAAGAGGTAATATGTAAGGACCCTTGGCATGAGGGGCAAAAGAATGGAAGGAACGATAAGAGTGGTCATAGGATACTTTGATGGATCTGCTCTCTTCTTGGTATGGGTATTCTTCTAACAATACAATACATTCTGCCAATCATACCCCATCCTGTGTGAGTCTTGTTCATTTCCTCCGGTAAATCCTACATAGAGGACCCAATCAAAGGTCTGGAGGCCTTCTCTTGGCATTACATGAAAATCAGTGAATCCCATGGAATATCAATTATAGAGAGAAAACAAAGTTAAGACTACAAAGCTAAAACCATAAATTAAGACTACCACTTCTTGAGATACTCAAGTGATACTCACTTCATTCTTTGTTCCACTCCTAAGTCTCAGGACTTCTCCACTCTCTTGACATCATCCTTCTCACTCTTTAGATGCCTCCACCCTGAAGCCCTGACTCTTGATTGGTGAAGTTCTAGTTCCGCTCCTTATTGCTTGACTTCTGGCGGATAGCCTTACCCCTGTGTGAGGGACATTTCCTCTTTTTCTCCTTTCCAACTTTACTTTATGTGTCGCCTTTTCTCTGTTTTGTTTGCTTATATTTGCATTTAAAATAACACTTACTATATAGTAAATAATGAATGTTCTATCTACATATTTAACATCTGAGGTCACATTGTCATTTATTAAATCCCCATTTTCCAGTGGGGGTGCACAAGCACATCCTACTTGGATCATCACTTTGCAGAGTCCCTTTTAATTTTATACATACATACACACACACACACACACACACGCATGCGTGAGCGCAGTCTCATCTTTAACTTAAGGGGGTGCTTAGATCCATGACATTAGGCTTTGCTGGGTTTTCTTCTTTTGGCTCCTTCTCATTCTTCTTTATCAAGTTTTCTTCCTGATCCCACCCTCAATCACAGATGGCCCTCAAAGTTGACTAACCCAATATGGACCAAGAAGCTGTGACTTTTTCGCATGTTCCAGTTTCATATTTAGTAAGAAAATCAATAGAGATGTGATCAGTTTCACCAGAAGTATATCACCTTGCTGGTCACTGAAACAAATGACTCACATGGAGTACTAACAGTTAAATAAATGTTTGTAGGTAGTCTAAAGAATCGTGTGATTCTTATCACAGTCTGTGTCCTTTTTAACTACTCCATCACTATCACCATGGAAACAACAGGGGGCTCTGAGGGATTGAGGGCCATTTATGTATTTCTGTCTTTTCTCTGAATTATTGCAGCCTAAAAAAAATAATCACCAACTAGAGACCATCCTGCTGGTGATGAACTTTGAATTTAGCTATATTGGTTCTCAGATAGCAGAAATAGAATCTATTTCTGGACCTATAATTGAAGTCATTCCAACTTTGAGGAACCTGTCAGAAAACCTGCACATCATGATGGTCATTGGAATAGGACTTATTGAAGCATCTCAGGAAAGAAGAGGATTTAAAAAGCAGTCAGTTATTAAACATTTTGAAAGGATAAGTATAAAATAAAGGGTTGATGAAGGTACCGTTTATGACTGAAGAGCCAGGGAAGGAGTCATGTAGGATGAATGAGCTAGTGTGTGTGTGTGTGTGTGTGTGTAGCTAGCTGGCACAGTGGATGGAGTACTGGACTTGGAGTCAGGAAGACCTGAGTTCAAATTTTGACCTCAGACATCTACTAACTATATGAGCCTGAGGAAGTCAGTTATTATCTTTGCCTCAGTTTCCTCAACTGTGAAGTGGAGAAATTAACAACACCTACTTCACAGAGTTGTTGTGAAGTTCAAATGAGATATTTCTAAAGTGCTTAGCAGAGTTCCTGGTATGTAGAAGTTGCCATATAAATGTTTGCCCTCTTCCCATTCTCTGTGTATATCTATAACATATAAATATATATGCATATATATTCATATATATGGATCTATATCCATATGTGTCATATATAAGCCTCAAAAATGTTTTATCTATCTTTCTATCATCCATCTATCACCTGAGTTCAGATAGCCATTTATTAAGTTTTCATTCTTCAGTGGTGTTACACAAACATACCCTACTCAGGCCATTCCTTTGTAGTGTCCCTTTTAATAAAAAAAATCAATTATTATCCATATGTACATATATTATATGTATATGTACACATGATACATTATGTAGCAGTAATATTTACTCATAATATATGAATGAATAATACATAATTGCATAGGTACAAGACACAATATATGTGTACATGTGTATATTTGTATTATAGGTATATGTATGTATATTTGTATGTGTTATATGCATATATGGTATGTGTTATTCATCTGTATATATAATGGATGAATATTATTGATATATAACATGTTATATATTATACATATGTTGTATATGTTTATGAATGATAACTGATCATTTTTTTAAATTAAAGGGATTGATTGTTGTCCTTCATTTTCTAAGAGGACCAAAATGACATCATATTGTTAGAGTCAAGGTACAATGTGTCTGACTGTGGCTTATCAGACCAGTATGAGCTTGGAAGGCTCTACCACAGGTTGGGTACAAATAATCCATATGGACATTTGGACTGTGGATGTCTCTAAACTTGTACATCTCATGCTTCTTTTGAGCCATTGAAATTCTGCTTTGCTCATAGAGCACAGTGCCTTCTTTGATGCAGGCACACCATGATGTTCAGTCCTTTGCCAGTGTCTCCCATGTCATGAAATTGATTCCAGTGTTCCTCAGAGAAACCTTGAAAGTGTCCTTGTATCATTTCTTCTGACCACCATGTGAGTACCTCCCCTGTGTGAGCTTTTTTAACTGAGTCTTTTAGACAAACATATGCTTGGCATTTGAAAAACATGGCCAGCCCATCAGACTTGTGCTCTCTGCAGTAAATTAAAACTAAAAGTAATGCTCTGAGTAGGATATGTTCATGTAGCACCACTGGAAAAGGGGAACTTCATAAATAGCAATCCAAACTCAGGTGATTTTATATGTGTGTATATATACACACACAAATACACATGTATGTATATACATATGTCTACACACATATTTGTATGTGTATACATAGATGCGTACACATGCATACATACACACACATATATATGTATATATACATATACATATTGTAACCTCAAATAAAATGTTATATTTTATGACTATTTTTGGAAATTTCAATGTAATGATTATATTGAAAATGTAATGTAATGAAAATTTCAATCTGATGAACATAATGAAATATCAATTTAATTTCAGTGTAATGGGCATAGCTTCCATTAGTTGGGAGACGAGTATTCTGTGCCATTCAGCACATTTGAAGTTTCCAGATACTAGATTTCACCATGATGTGCAAGAGAGCAACCACCAGTCCTATAAGGACAGTCTTATAGGATCTACACCCACAATCAAAGCAACAGCACTGCAGCTCTCTATTACTACCTACCAGTGTAGAAATTCTACTCTTGGTTGGCCCAGGGCCAGAGCCTTGGACATCAGATTGGTTGACATCGGGACTTTATTTAGGAGTAAGGCTTCTGATACACACTTTGGCTCCATATGCAAAAAATATTCTCAGTCTTGACCATCTTGGAAAAAGGCAAAGGTTCTCGTGCTGAATATGAGTTTAAGTCAGGCCCTGGAGCACTAGACGCAATTACATGGTACAGTAGATGGAATGATGGACCTGGACTTTAGGCAAGTCATTTGAACACTATTTGCCTAAATTTTATTAACAGTAAAGTGAAGGTAGTAATAGCACATACTCACAGGGATGTTGTGAGGATCAAATGAGGTAACACTTACGAAGCACTTAGCATGTGCTTAGCATGTACCTTATAGAGCAGGTACTCTATAAATCTTCCTCCTCCTCCTCCTCCTCCTCCTGCTACTGCTGCTACTACTATGACAGTCAAGCTACTCAGATACATGTCTAAAACTCCGTATTCTCCAACACTGAATTAAGATCTAGAGGTTGCCTCAGAGGGTGCAACTTGAATCAGCCAAAAGGAAAGCTGGCCATGGATTCAAGAGAGCACTCGCTTTGGTGATTGAGAGTCATTCCGTACAGGGGAAGAGGTGAACATAGCCTCCTGGGTACCACGTGAGATGGTATGGTATTGTCTGAGGACTGGAATTAGAGTCAGAGGACCAGGGTTAAAATCTCAGCTCTGCCAGTTGCTTGAAGTGACATTGGGTGAAGCACTTCACCTTGGCTTGAATTTCCTTATCTGTAGCATGAGCAGGTTGGGCTAGATATCCTCTTAAGTTTCTTCCATTTCTAAATCGATGACAGTTGAGGCAATTTCCCCAATTCTGTAGTCTCACTCAAAGTTTGAGTACTGAGGGAGATGACTCTCACATTCTAGCATGCCTTTTGGGTCTATAGGCTTAGCACTTTAGCTCACAACCCCAACAGAGTTCTTCTCCTTCACGGACAGGTTAGACAGAACATTGTTGAATTCCCAATAAAAAAAGGAAAATATTTTGAAAAAGCCAATAGACATAGTTATCTCCAAGCAAAGTTATTTATTAACAAAGCACAGTATGAACATTAGCTACAAAACATTCCTGCTGCTCCCAAACCTGGGATATATTCTTCTGTAAATGCATGGTGTCCATGAGAAGACTGGGCTCCTATTTAGAGCCCATTGGTATTTACACACATTGACAACACAGGTGGCCAAAGCAACTCATAATTCTAGTAGTGCAGAGCCCCTAATATCCTTACTTGTAGGATTTCTCCTGCTGTTTGCCCAGGATAAAGCATCCCTGTCAGACAGGTCATTAAGATGGACTCCCAGGGTCTCTACCTCTTTACCAAACAACTCTTGATTGCCAGGGCCAGTGCTCTCTTAAATTCAGTCACCTGTCTTATAGGCTGCCAGAGGTCCTACCCTTTGAAGTTGCTTGAGTGATTGCCTCTATCTCTCTCTGTCTGGAGAATACTTGTCTGCTTCCTTAACTAGGATTTGAATTCTCTATTTCCGTCTCTTTCTCTGTGTGTCTCTCACTGACTTTCCAACTGCTAAATGGAGTGTCTCCTACTAGATCTAGATAAACTCTCTCTGTCTCCATCTCTGTTTGTCTCTTTCTCTCACTGACTTTCTGTTAGATGGAATGTCTCCTACTAAACTAGATACCATATTGTGGGGAGGAGCAAGAAAGAAATTTCTTCTTCTTTTATAAGCCATATATACACCACAAGGTCTCCTTCTGGCCTGGATTCATGAAATCTTTCAAACTGTTGGCAAGCTTAACTACATGAAGCCTCCGGGGGCATGGTCAAGTTTCAGCCCAGGGTATAGCATCATCATCCTTCATGTTGATACTCTGTACAAGGATCACCTGGTGTTAGCACGTCATTAACCCATTAATATCTCATTTTCCATGACTACACACTGTGACTACATCAGATGAGGTAGGGCAAGGGGGGCAGGGAGAACCAAGACTCCTTTTTCTTACACTCTGATTTTATGATCAGGCACCCTATTATAATGTGGCTTTCACATGGGCACATAATAATCATAGCTAACATTTTTATAACATATTGTTTCAGGCACTGTGCTAAGCACTTTATTATATAATTTTTTAACCTTCATAACAACTCTGCGAGCATGTATTATTGTCCCTGTTTTACAGATAGGAATTGAGGTAAGCAGAGGTAAAGTGACTTGCTCAGGGTTAAACAGCTAGTAAGTGTCTGAGGCTGGACTTGAATTTGAGTCTTCCTGACTCCAAGCTCAGGGCTCTATCCACTGTGGCACCTAGGCGTCTGAGTGACACAGTCAGGAGAGAGTGCAGTTAGCTAGGGCAGGACATGGAGATCATGCTGTTGAATTTGAGAACTGTACTAATCTCTGTCTCCCTGATGGCTGTTGTGATTTTTTAAGACCTTCTTTGCCCTGACATATGCTGTGCTGACCACCTGGACTTTGGAATCTCTGCTGCAGACACTGCTCCTTGCCTTCCACCTTTCTGCCTCCTGAATTGGTATTTTAGACTCTGACAAAATCTCCAACCTCAGAGGCCATCTGGGTCATTTCATACCTGAGCAAAAATACCTCCTCTTACATTCTGAGAAATAATCATCCAGCCTTTGCTTGAAAAACTCCAGTCTGCAGAAACCCACTACTACATGAGGCAGCCCATTCTCTCTTTGCACAATTATAATACTTAGGAAGCTTTTTCTTGCATTCAACATCAACATACCAGGAATTAAAACCAGCCAACAAATATACTTTCAGTTGACTATAGATTTTCTGATCAATCTGAAATTATACTGTATTTTAGCGTTCCAGAGAATATCCTAATTAGGAACATGCCACACATATATTCCTTCTCCATTATCTGGGATTGTTTCAATCTTCTATTTCTGTCTTTTAATAATCTAAGTTGATGAATTCCTTGTACATCTACATTGGTCTCATTAAATAATTCTTTTTTCTTTCCCTCATCAAAATTTTTGTGTTTTATATATATATATATAATATATATATAAAATTTTATATAGAGAGACAGAATATGTGTGTATATACACATACACAATATGTATATGTGTATATTATAATGTGTATTATATACACACATGTACCAAAATATACACACATCTATCTATCTATCTATATATCTATCTATCTATCTATCTAATCTATCTATCTGTCTGTCTGTCTTTCTATCTTCAGACATATTCCTTGATAGCTTCCCATTCTTCCAGAACCAGTTTCTACTATAGAATTTTAGACTTTGAGGTACTACTTCTCCTAGAGACTGCTAGATGGTCCAGTAGACAAAGTGTTAGACTTGGAATTAGGAAGATCTGAGCTGAAGTCCATCCTCAGACACTTACTAGTTTTATAACTTCAGGCAAGTAATTTAACCACTTCCAGCCTCAGTTTACTCATCTGTAAAATAGGGATAATAATAGTACCTACCCTATAGCATTGTTTCAATGATTAAATAAGATAATGTGTAAAACATTTCACAGATTTTAAAGTGCTATGTAAGTGATGGTTATTATTATTTTGGAATCCATTAAAATGTGTTTGCCCTAAATCTAGTGTCCAAGTTTAACTGTGCCTTCTTTTCCTTTTACCTAAAAAAAAATATTAAAAGATAGAATGGTTTCTGCTGCTTGAGGTTACAATTATATCAGCTTCATCAACAAGTCATTACTCCCTCCTGTTGGTGAGAACTTGATCTAGAATTTCCTCTTGTTCATTCTCCTTTTGAAAGACGGAATTGTAATTAAGGGAAAATCAAGAAATTATTAGGTGATCTACTTTTAAGAGAAAGAACATTCTATAGATGTCTGAAAAATTGAAGTAATCCATCATTACTATCTCATTTCAGTGCCAGGGTTGTAATCTTTTCCCCCAAATCCTCATTACCCACCAATCATCTTTCTGCCCAGATGGTCTGCAGCACATTCCAGCCATCATACAATTTATGTTTTTGCTTTCATTGGCTTTTAATCCAATGCTTGCCATCACGCTTTCCTTCTCTGGTTACTGGATTTTGCCTCCTGAGAATATCTTTTTAATAGGCAATGCTACTCTTCCCTCTTTTTTACCTAGCCTGTTTGTTTTGAATAAGGCCCTACCAGAGCCGTATTCCAATAACAAGTCTCATCCCACTTAGTCTCAGTTTGCCTATTTTGTATACTTGCATATAGATATCTGAGACCAATGGTGTTTTTTTAATTTTTTTCTTAGATTTTTCTCCTGTGAATTTCTGGGTAACACTTCTATTTTCATTTCTACATTGTAGATACATTTTATAGCACCCAACTTGTGGATATTCATAGGCATTTTTGCCCCTTTCCCCATCTTTTATTTTTAAATCTTCTGGAAGTAGATAGGCAAAATGCACTGTAATCAGACCTTACTAGGTGCTAATGCCAGGCTATAAGCCTAAAAATCCAAGTTCTATTCTCATGCACCATTTTATGTACTTCCCAAATCAGTCTTTCTTTTCTCAAACCTTTGTCTTCTACAGGCTGCATTCATGGTAATATTCCTTTGCAACTTGGGTTTTAATTTTGTGATTTTTAGTAATACTTTCTAGTCCCCTCCCCCAGAAGTAGAATTTATGATTGTATGAATCACCAAAAATGTAAGGTAGTCATCTTTTTTGACAAATCTTGGTAGTTTCTCTCTTAAACTATCAATGCAGCCCTCAAGAAGTTAGTAGAGTTCTGTTATCAAGTGAGCAACCTCAAGTCAGCAAATCTGTGTTAGGTGTATCACCTCCATCCCACCCAACCTCCCTATAAAGGAGGGAGTTATGAACTGTCACTTTATAGCTTTTCCTTCTGATTGGTTTTATTTTTACCTGTGACCACATTATCATTCTTGGGAGGGTAATCAGCTGCTTCCTCCTCAGAGTACTGGGCTTCCTCCTCTTCAGAAATAGCCTCCTATTTGTGTCTCAACTCTACATATACATTGATACTTCTCTTTCTTTTTGTGTGATGTTCTTCTACCCTTTAACCACCTGACCCAGATCAGAATGATAATTTCTCAGCCTCATCAGATACTTTATTTTCTGTTCACATTGGAGGAGGAAGTATGATAAAGTAGAAAAAGAAATGGCCTTGGATTGAGAAGACCTGAGTTCAAACCCTAGTTTTACCACTGCATGACTTTGGGAGAGTCACTTCACTATGATTTATGTTACACAACCTCAAATGGGCACTCACTGCTGCTAGGCAATTATACTGTACCTCTCTGATCAACTTACTGTCCCACGCTCCACAATGACTTTTCTAAATGATTTCATCCCTCCTCAGACCTTTCATTCTTCTCCCTCCATCCATTCTCTTAGCTGAGAACCTTGCTTCATATTTTATAGAAGAAAATTGAGGCCATTTGCTCTGAACTCCCTCCCTCTTCTCCCTTTTTCCTCATTACATCTCACTTGTATTCCTTTTGTCACTGTCTCCTCACTCACTTCTGTTTTACATGAAGAGGTAACCTTACTCCTTACCTAGCATGACCCTCTACCTACACAAGTGATCTCATTCCATACTGTCTCCCTTAATAGAGTTCCTCTTCTGTTTGAAAAGGCCATCTACCTAAAGTGGTTGCCTTGACTTTCTCTCCTTTCATTTTCTTTTTGACCTCTTATAGTCTAGTTTCTGACCTTATCATTCCACTAAAACAAATCTCTCCAAAAGGATGTTATCTTAATTGCCAATTTAATGGCCTTTTCTCAATTTTCATTCTTCCAGATGTATCTGCAGCCTGTGATACTATTGATCACCTTCTTCTCCTTGATACTCTCTCTTCTCTAGGGTTTTGGGACCCTCTCTCCTGGTTCTCCTTCTATTATCTGACCACTTCTTCTGATTCTCCTTTGCCAGATCCTCATCCAGTTCATATGCTTTAATCATAGGTGTTTCATAAGGTTCTGTCCTAGGACCTCCTCTCCTTTCCCTCTATGCTACTTTACTCTTGGCTCTATACTGATGATTCTCAAGTTTTCCTGTCTTGCCGAAACCATGCTACTGATCTCCAAACTTCGATCTCTAACTGTCTGTAAGGCATGTCAAACTAGATGTCCAATAGATATCTTACACTCACTGTGTCCAAAACTGAATTCATTATTTATTGATTATTTATTATTAAAAGCCTCCCCCCCAGTTTCCCTGTTGTTGTTGTGTTCTTCCTTCATTGTCAAAGAAGACCATGCCATCAGAAAAATGATGACATCACTTGCACTTGACTTTGTTTTGAGTGAGGGAGGGCTGTGCATGTCACCAGCCTCACTTCTCTTCCAGAGTCATCTGAATCCAGTGGCTAGATATTCATCAGAATGACTGGAGATGACCCAGGAAGCTAGTGATAATCACTCTTAAGCCAGAAGGGTCCAGAAGAGCCCTTAGGCATGGGCCCAGTTGTGAGCACCTTTCCTTCCTTCCCCCAACCTCTTCCAACTACCTGTGATGTGCTGTTTTTCCCCTTTAGATAGCAAGCTACATTTTGCTTGTCTGTTTTTTAATATCTTATTTATTGATTATTTATTATTAAAAGCTCCCACCCCACCTCAATTCCCCTGTTATTCTCAAGGGCAACACCATCATCTCAGTCTTCCAATCTCCTACCCTAGGCATTACCCTTGACCGTTCACTATCTCCAGCCCCTCCCCCTTCTCTGACACTTCCACCATTCTAGTGTAGGCCCTCATTACCTCACACCTGGACTACTACAATAACCTGCTGATGGATCTGTTTTCTCATTTCTTCCCACTGCAGTCCTTCCTCCATTCAGCTACTAAATGATTTTCCTAAGATGCAGGTCTGATCATGTCATCCCCTACTCAGTAAACTACATTGACTCCCTATTGCCTCCATGATCCTCTGTTTGGCATTCAAAGCCCTTCATAACCTACTCCACTTGTTTTTCAGTCTTCTTACCGTTTACTCCCTGCACATGTTACTCTTCAAATCAGTGACACTTGTGTCCTTGCTTTTTCAAGAATAAGAACCTCCATCTCTTGACTCTGAGAATTTACTGTGGCTGTCCCCCGGGGCTGTCCCCCTCTGGCTTTCCTGACTTCCTTTAAGTCCCAATTAGAATCCCATCATCCACAGAAAGCCTTTCCCAACCCCTCGTAATTCTAGTAGTTTTGCTCTATTTATTCTCTATATAGTTTGCTTGTCCACATTTGTTTGTTTGTTGTCACTGGCAGTAAACTGAGCTCCTTGAAGGCAGAGATTGTCTTTTGCCTCTTTTTGCATTCCCAGTGCTTGGCACATAGTAGGTGCTTAATAAATGCTTATTGACTGACAACCTTTCTAGGCCTATGTTTCCTCTTTTTTAAAACAAAGAAGTTGAACTAGATGATATCCAAGGACTCTTCCAGCTTTATATCTTTGGTATTACATTCTAAATAAAGTTCTCACCAATGAAGTCCTTTTTTACTTTCAAATAGTTAAACAGAAATGGATAAATTATTCAGTAGAAATGACATTAAAGGACATACATTACTACCTGTTTTTCCACTATACCCTTAATGCTATAGGGACCTTTCCATATGACTTGCATCAGAAGGCTTCAAGTATTGTTTTCTTCCCCATCCTCCCCCAAAACTTTAAAATGTGAGCTCACTGAAAGCAAGGAACTATCTTTTCTGTTTGTATCCCTGGTGCTTGGCATATTGGCACATAACAATCTTTTCACATTTTTTCATTCATTCATTCTTTTATTAAAGGTATGCCTCATTATTCTTTCTAACTTTATAATGGCCTGGAGAGGTGTCTCTGTTGCTCCTTTACTTTCTCTTCTAGTGGGGAGAACAGCCTGTATTTTAAGCATAGGAAGCAGTCCTTTGGTTTTAGCCAGTTTATTGCAAAGTTCTTGTTCTCCATATTTGTTGTAAGTGAGATTCTCAGCCCTTGTTCTTATTAGCACTTTCCCTTGAGAAGTGATACTGCTCACTTAACCATCCCTCTCCCATTTTAATTTACCTCTTGTATTATAATTCCTTTTTATTTCCTGCCTTCTCCCTCCAGCCTTCCTTCAGTTTCTGGTGGCATGGAGCTGGGACTGTTCTATGTTTTTTCTGTCATCTAGTAGGTGCATTATGAATACTTACTGACTAATTGTCCAATCAGCTTTCCCTAGGCTCATCTTCTGGGATGGAGAGGGAGGGAGTCAGATACCTCTTACATTTAACCCAAGTAAAGTAGTTTGACATTTGTACCTTTGGAAGGGGGTTTCTCCTCCCTGTGCCCCTGTTAGTCCTCTCTACCATTTTCATGAGCTGAGAGTCAAGTCAAACTCATTTTTAAGACCAAGCAATATTAGAATGTGTCTTCTCTTAGACTCTTTTCGGTAAGAAGTCAACTTACTAACGGTGGAAAAAAGCATGAAGTGACTTAAAACCATGAGTATGGGGAATTAAAGGAAAACCAGTCCTTTTGATAACAGTCACAGTTCTTGGTTGGAATGAGATTAAAGAAAAGTGATTTCCATATATTTACCCATTGTTTGTGTCTACTACATATAACCAGATATGTTTTGTCAGAGAGGGAAAATATATTCTTGAAAGTACCGTCGAAAAATTATATTTTATTAGAGAGATGCCTCTATCACAGGGGATGATAATGAAGCATGCTATGACAAAATGAGTAAGCTTATGTGTAAGAATCATTTCAAAACTAAGCTGAATCTTAAATTTATTGTTCTTAAAGTGTGTGTGTGTGTGTGTGTGTGTGTGTCTGCGTGTGTGTGTATTCATCAGGACACCCTGATCAATTGATTTTCCCCCAGCCATGTTAATATAATCAGAGAGAATAAGGGTCATATAACAAAATAAAATGTCAGTGTGTTAAAGGAAGTGGAAAGACATGTTTATAGCCAATTAATCTTTTAAAATGTGAAGAAGTTTTTCCTCATAAAATTGAAGAGGCAGCTTGCTATTGACTGGTCAAAGATTGGACAGGTCATTGATGGGCTTGAAAGCTTTGGAATAGTTAAGGCAATAAGGAGCTTTTAGGAGTGTGACCCTTGGCATTCTAGATGAGAGCCACTTGTGTAGGAAGAATTCAGCTCTTAAGAGGAATTTTCTTTGCTTCTTGAGCTGGAGGAGATCTCTCTCTCCATATTGACCATGGTATAGTAAAGCTACTTACGAAGTGAGAGACACTATATCCAGGGTGTTGGGGGGAGGGAAGGGAGGAAGAGATAGAGACAGAGAAAAAAGAGGAGAGAGGAGAAAAGCAGAGGAAAGGGGAGGAGACAGGGGAAAGAGACAGAGGGGGGAAGAGGAAGAGGAGGAGGAGGAGGAAGGAAGGAAGGAAGGAAGGAAGGAAGGAAGGAAGGAAGGAAGGAAGGAAGGAAGGAAGGAAGGAAGGGGAGGAGGAGGAGAGGAAGAGGGAGAGGCAAAGGGGAGACAGGAGAGGGAGAGAAGATAAAAAGATAGGAGAGAGAAAGGAGGGGGGAAAGGAGATGAATGGGGAGGGGAGGAGAAAAGACAGAGACAGAAAGACAGACACAGAAAAAGACAGAATCAGTGGAGGCAGCTCCAAGGAGTATAATATCTGTCAGTAGAGAGCCAGTCATGGAAGAAAAAAGAGAGTTAGCCCTGCCTGATAAGAGTAAATCTTTGGGGAGGAGCAGGTCCATCCTAGGATTCCAGCTGAGCAATCTGTCCCGCAGAGACCCTGTGGCCAGAGGGGAGCAGCATGAGAACGTTACAAGAAGAAAAAGTGTATCTGAGCTCTCTCCTACTGGAGGCATGAATTGTCTGGGGTAGATGTTTTCTCTCTGCGCCTCCCAACCTGTGTGCACTAGGTTTGTACATACACTTCCCACTGATGCTCTATGTAGTTGTGTATGGCTGTGCTCCAATTTTATGCAAGGAATAATTTGTAACTACTGTTCTTACTTTGCTCTGAGCTAATTATGTCTATTGGCTGACTATTAAAGGCATACATACTCCTGGAGCTCATAAGCTAGAGTTTTAGGAGTGCATTTTCAGAAACTTCCTTTAACCCTGGGGTAGTAGCTACCCCCTGAGGAGCCAGCCTATGAATACCAAATTGGAGAAGCAGTGCAGAAGGGGCACAGCATTCTGCTCAACTAAGAATATTAGGTTCAAGAATGTAAGCCAAGTTGTGAAGTCTAACACAGCTATAAAAGAACTGAACTTTAGCATTTCTGTCAAAAACATATTTAAACAACACAGAGATATAATATGCTCCCCTTGATGCCATATGCTTGCCTGTGAATATGAATTACATTTTTTTTTGGTCCCAAAGGGCAAAAAAAGAGCATCTACCTTTAAAAATCTTTCCAGCTCTGAATTCTACTGTTTGGAATTAGTATCTGATTTTTTTCAGTCATTTTTTCTATTATCAATGATATTATAAAGTTAAATTTTCATAATATCTCCCTAAATTTCTCAAACACTTTCATGACAGTTTGATGGCAGGATTCCTATCCACAACACATCATAAACAAATGCTGTGCCTTCAGGAGGAAGCACTGGAGGGCTAAGCAGGAAATTCTGAGGGCATCTCCAATTCCCTGGCTTCTTCCTTGTGTGAGCTCTAGATGATCATCTCTCCTCTTTCAGTTTATTACCTCATCTGTTAAAGTTTGCTTTGATTCTGACCTACCATCCAGGGACAATGTAGGTATAAGGTAATTGCTGTTTTTAAGGAGGAACAGAGGCTCCTGACCTCCTTATGCTTATTCTCTTTATCTGCACTGGATGATTTGTGGGACAAGCAGAGTCAAGGTACAGTTGTGTAACTGAGTTGGTAGCTTCAGAGCTGGAACCACAGAAGTCACACAAAAAAGCCCAGAAAGCAATAGAAGCAGCCTAATCCCAGAATACTCACTGTAGGATAGTGGAAAGAGCACAGCGTAGGCCAGATGTCCTGGGTTTAAATCCTGCCTCTACTGTCTATAAGCCATTTTACCTTAGCAATATGGCATTTTAAAAGCTTGAAAGATGTAATTAGGGTAATTATTTTATTAATAATGCTAGCATTTTAATAAAAAGAGTACAGAAGCACTCTTTGAAAATCAAGAACGTATCCCCACCTAAACTTGAGTAGAGCACGATGGTTTCCTCACCAGGGTAGGGTCTGAACAAGATTATTAAGGAATTTAATACAATTTCATTATCAGTAATGTCCTTCAGGATTCTGAACTTTGAAGTGAGCACTATAAAAAAGGGGAAACTCTCGATCTCCCCAAATCAGTGATTATTAATAATCATTTCTCACAGTCAAGTCATGAACTCCCTCTCGGCTTCATTTTTATCACCTGTAAAATGTAGGAATTGGACTAGATGATGTCCAAGATTTTTTCAACTTTCTATTTTATGGAGATTGTGTGTTGGATTTTCAGGGATAATATTTATGGGAACAGAATTTCCAGGAATAATAATAATAATAAATAGCTACCATTTTTATAGCATCTACTATGTATAAGATCCTGTGCTAAGTACTTTACAGATATTATTTCATTTGCTCTTGGGAGTGCTATTATTATCTCCATTTCACAGATGAGAAAACTGAGGGAGGGTCATATAGCTAGTGAGTTTTTGAGATAGGATTTGAACCCAGATTTTCCTGACTGGAGGCCCAATATGCTGTCTGTTAAGCCAGTTAGCTCCCCAATTAATGCCTATCCATGAAAGGTTAAGATTGTGGGTACGGTAGAAGGGAAGCTCTGCTATTTCTCACATAAAACAAAAAAAGAAAGAAAGATGGAAAGAAGAAAGGAAGGAAAGAATAGAGGGAAGAAGGGAAGGATGAAGGAAGAAGAAGGAAAGAAGGAAGAAAGAAAAAGAAAGGAAAGTGTATTCTCTGTTCCCTCCCTAAACCCCTTAGTAAAGTATAAATTATCCCTCTGGGTATTCCAAGTCTGATATATCATAATGTTTAATTTCTTCCTCTACTAAAATGTTAAAGCACTGACTCTTATTCCATTGTACTTTCATAAGATGTTACAATGACAATTCAGAAACTATTTTATATTGATTTCATTTTATGCCAACGGATTCTTGGCACCTTTTAAAGATCTTAATTAGTAAACAACAAAGTGCTAAATGTGAAATTATTAGACCTGGGTTCACATCCAAACTCTGCTATTACCTATGTGATTTGAGAACTTGTCTCTGACTGTCACTTCTTCACGTATAAAAGGAAATAGGTGGATTAGATTAGTAGTCCCTTCTAACTCTAAATCCTAGAATTAATCCCTGAGTGATATGTGGAAGGACAGACCGGTACAGTGGAAAAAGCATCATACTAGGAGAAATGCTGGTTCTGCTTTTAGTTAGCCTTAGGAGCTCAGGCAAGTCACTTTACTTTTCTGGGACTCAGTTCACTCACTTGTAAGATGGGAGTGTTGGACTGACTGATCCATTAGGTCTATTCCAAATCTAAGCTATCGTGAGAACTGCTCTTTAGTATCAGAAAGCAGATTTTATCAAGGTGAATGAATGGACAAGCCTTTGTTAATGCAAGTATTCCCAGGAATATTTCACTAGCATTAGCAAACTTAGCATTTCCTTATAGTTGTCTGAAAAAGGCAACATTTGCTTAAAATAAGAAATTAATAGAATGAGAGGCTTTTTAAAGGAAGTAGATTATTATGATATGATCAGCCATAATTAGGACCACAGAACACAGTCTATAAAATTAATCAGATTTTAATTGTGCTAAGTAGATATATTCTCTATAGCATTGGGCAGTTTATATGATGGCTAATTTGTTCATTTTCCTCATTCCTCTGCATTGTAGATCGAAATTGGAGAGGTTGGAGACGTGTACAAGATTCGGGTCAGCTGTGATGATTTGTCAGGCTCTGAGGGTTGGCATTTGAAATCTTTTCACATGGAGGAGCTACAGACCAAACAAGAAGTGAACTTTGACTGTAACTGCTGGTTCTCCCTTAACAGAGAAAATGGAGAACTGGTGAAAGAATTCCCTGCAGAGACTAAGGACCAAAACCCTTTACCAGGTAAAAGAAAATAACAATAATGGATAGAAATACAGGAACAATACAAACAATACGTATAAAGCAAATCAATGAAGAAGATGTTTCATTTTTTGATTTTTCTCTGCCCATAATATCTCTGAAGTCATGATGTTCTCTCAGATCATGGAGAAATGTCTCTAGACAGTTTTAATGACACATAGAATTTAATGTTTATTCAGTACTGTATGCAATTCTAAGTGTACAAAATCCCAATATATAATTTTGTGATTAAAAGATAAAAATCATCATTCAAAACTGCAAAAAAACATTTTTGTTCTATTTTGTTAGTCTTTAGCTTATCATAGCCTCAATTATTGAGACCTATATGAAAAGTAATTGTTGTCTTACCATGATGTTATTTTATTCCAAAAGATGTTTACACAATGCCTTAACTATTCTTGTCATTATTAAAATATACCAGAACACAGTGTTCAGTTAGAAAGTGGGAATAGCTAAATTGATGCTAAGTTCTGGAATAGAGTGAAGAAGTCTGTCAGTTCTCTCTCACTGCTTAAATAAAGTTCTGTAAGATAAATTAGCATAATTATTTGCAAATCTGAAATCTTGAGTTAGAGTTTCCTAATGCAAAGTCTCTTTTCCCTGCTAAGTTCTATTGCACAGGAGATAATGCAAAGGACCCATGCTTTGACTTCTAAATGGCTTTCTGTTTGAAATAAGAATTCTAGTTGACATGTGAGATTATTTATAAATCTTCCTCCATCCACCTTTCCCTAGTTGGTATCATTTCCCCTCTAAGATTACCTTCAATTTACAATGTTATTCCCATGTTGTCTACTCCATTAGAATGGGAGCTTCTTGAGGGCTGGTACTTTTGCTTTTCTTTGTACCTTCCTCACTTAGCAGGTACCTAGCACCTAGTAAATGCTTAATAAATTCTTGTTGACCACTAACTCATCCACTGTATGTTTGCTGTATATCTACCTCCTAGCTTTGCTTTTCACCAGTCATAAATTGGTGTAGATCAGAATCAAAGAATCATAGAACCTCAGAATGAGAAGTTTATTGAGGCCAACTGATGGAATTCAGTAAGGGCACTTAGGTATTCTTTTATTATTTCCTTACTAATCTTGGGTATTAACTCCCTGTTAGCATTTTTTTTGTTATTTCATTTGCTGTATATAACAAAGCTTATTCTATTTGGCATAGAAGAAGCAAAGTAAGTGATGATCAGATCTTCATTCTCTCTGTTATCATACTGATCCTTTCTGTCTCAAACAATAGTTCTATCTTTTCTTTTATCTTCAAATAAACCAAAAACAGAGGCAAAAAAAAAATAAGAAAAAAAAAGCAGAACTCTTTTTGTGTTGTCCTTAGTTTTCCTCATTTAGATCATTTTGAGCTTTAGCATTCCCTCCTCCTCTATAGAGGATCACGTGTCACTTGGGTATTTCCTCTCCATTGCCTGTCCTTGCTTTCATCATCGGGACACCTTTTAAAATTCTCATTTAGTTGATCAATTTTCTTTGCATTTACCACTTCCCCTTTTCCAACTCATTGGAATTGCTTCTCTTTGTTGATTTGGAAGTTCATTTCGGCCATAACTGTGGCAAGACAATCCTTTTACACTTTCCCCTTTCCCCCTAAAAACTATCCCACTCTTAACAGCAGCTTTTCCAAAATTTTTTATCCTTCCTTAAACATCCCATCACATTGCCTGTTCCCACCTTCTCAGCTGAGAACCTCACCTCATATTTTGCTGAAAACCTTGTTGAAACCAAGAGTTACTTCATTTTCCCTCCTCCTTATCTTATATCACTCAGATGTTTTCTATCGCTGTCTACTTCACTTCTGTCTCAGATGAAGAAGTGGTCCTTGTCGTTTGCAAGGCAAAATCCTGTATTTGCACAAGTGATCTCATTTCATCTCTTCTCCAACGTGTTGCCATATTTAACAATAATTCTCCCCACTGTGCTTCAATCTTCCCCTCTCTACTAGTTGATCCCATACTACCTACAAATACACCCATGTCTCTCCCATCCTCAAAATATCCTCACTGGATTTGTCCATCTCTGCTAGCTATTACTCATATCTTTTTACAACTTCTTGGCTAAACTCCTTTGAAAAGATCTTTTTATAAGTTGTATCTCTACCTCATTTTCCTTCACTCTCTTCTTAATTTTCTTCAGTCTGGCTTTTGACATCATAATTCACCTGAAACTGTTCTCTCTAAATTACCAATGATCTCTTAATTGCTAAATCTAATTCTCAGTTCTCATCCTTCTTCACCTCTCTATAGCCTTTGGCAGTAGTTATCATCCTCTTCTCATTACTCTCTTGTCTCTAAAATTTTGTGACACTGTTATCTTCTGGTTCTTCTTCAGTCTGTCTGACTGTGCCTTCCCTTCATCTAGGCTATGCCCACCAACCATGGGTGACTGCCAAGATTCTATCCTAGACCTTCTTCTCCTCTTTCTCTATATTATTTTGCTTGGTGATCTCATTAGCTCCCATGGATTCAATGATCAGTTCTGTGTAAATGATTCTGAATTCTACTTGTCTAGCTCTAACCTCTCTCTTGATCTCCAGTCTTTTATATATAACCACCTGTTGGACATCTTGAATTGGATGTCCTGTATATATGTGAAACTCAACATGCCCCAAACTCAAGTCATTCTCTGCTCCACCCACTTCCTACCAGACCTCCCCTCTCATTAACTTCCTGATTACTGTCAAAGACACCACCATACTCACAGTCACCCACACCATCAACCTTTTTGCAACCTTTATTCCTCACTCTTTCTCTCTCTTTCCTTCCCCACCCTCCAATCCAATCTGTTGATTCTACCTTTTCAACATCTCTCATGTATACCATTTTCTCTCTTCTGACATTGCTGCCATCTTGCACAAGCCCTCATCACCTCATGCCTATACTATTTCAATAGTTTTCTATTTTCTCCCTGCATCAAGTCTCTCCTCACTCCATGACATCTTCCAGTCTGCTATAAAAATGATCTTCCTAAATCACAGGCTTGGCCATATCTCTCCCTATTCAATTTTCCCAGTGGTTCAATATTGCTTCCGAGGTCAAATATGAATCCTATGTTTAACTTTGAAAGTCCTTCATCACCTGGTCCCTTCCTATCTTTCCAGCCTTCATATACTTTGCTCCCTTCCTCTGTGATCCATCACTCTAGCCTCCTTTCTGTTCCTTGCACAAGACACTCTTTCCCTAGACTCTGTGCAAATTCACTGGCTGTCTCCCATACCTGTAATTTTCTTTCCTCATTTCTATTCCTGAAGTCTTTTAAGGGTTTCTAAAATCCCACCTTCTCTGAAGCCTTTCCCTAAAATGCACTCTTTAATGTTAATGCTTTCTCTCTGAGATTATTTCCCTTTTTATCCTACATAGATTTTGTATATCCATAGTTGTTTACGTACTGTCTTGGGGTAAATGGGGTATTCAGGGAAGACTAACACCCCTGATTTGAGGGCTTGGTAAAACCCTTTTCAGAGCTGTTCATCTACCTTTGGTGTCCATCTGTCACTCAACTCTGACCTGTGGCTCCAAGAAGCTATACAACGTACAGTGGCCACACCCTGGTAAAGCTGTCTTGGCAGAAGGCCTAAAGCAGGCCCCAAAGCTACCTGTGAGTTAGGGGGATGTTTACCCCAAATATGTGAAGACTTCCCTTGGTGGAATGAGCAGATGAGAACAATTTGTTTTAAGTCATGAGGTAGCTGAGGCAAGTGCTATGGAGTATTTAGAGCTTGGTCAGAGATTAAAGATGTCAAGGTCATCACCTGCAAACCCAGGCCATCTCCAGTCATCTTTAGTTTTGTCTTGCACTGGACTGTGATGACTCTGGAAGAGAGAGTGAGGCTGATGACTTTGTCCAGCTCCACCTTACTGAACTCCAATTCACATGCAAGTCAAGACATTGCCCGTGATGACACTGATCCACTTTGAAGTTGAAGGTTAACCATCAGACTTTCAACTCCTTGAGAACAAGAACTATCTTTGTCTTTCTTTGTATCCCCAGCACATTTCACAGTGTCTGGCACAAAGTAGACACTAAGTAAATACTTATCGAGTTTACTTGTTGACTGGAGAGCTTTTCATTCCTCTTATACTGATGGCCCCATAGAATTTTAGGTCATAGGATCTTCCCTATTCTTGCTCTTAATTCTTTGGAATCTTCTTTCCCCAAATCTAATTTATTTGGACTAAGTTCTCTCCTCAGAGATAGGAGACATGCTTATTTGTATCTGATTTTCTTCTCTCTCCCCAGTTTGTAACTTAGAGGGGTCACTTCCTACAAAATTTCCATTATTTCCATCCAGCCACTATTTCTTCCTTTTTGGTGAGAATATGATTAATAATATAATTTTCTCTCTTGATTCCTGGATCTCTTGAAGGGTGAATTATCATCAATGCAAATCAGTTGCTCTATTGTTTGATGGAGCAAATTTTCTTCATCATATATGTGAATACTGGATACTCCCATCACTATTCTGTGATGCCACTATGTTAGGTTTGTAATATCTTTCCTATACTCCTACAATGCCTGGCACATTGTAGGTGCTTAATGAATACTCATTGATTGATTTATTATTTTTTCTAAATGGTCAGTAGTATTCATGGTAATGAAATGGTTTCTCTTTGTGCTTTCATTGATCATCAACCCCATACACCCCCTCATGCTTCCCTATATTTTTTTATTAATTTTATTGATATGAATGCAACTATTAAACACGCAGCGCTCTACTGTCCTCTCCCTGTCCCCTTTTGTCTATTATATGCCAAATGTTATAATTTCTTTCTTTATGATATACTTCCCACATAGCCCCTTTTCCTCATTTTCAGTGATATATCGCATTCAGGCCCTCATCATCTCACTAGCTAGGCCAGTTCACTTTTTTGGCAGCCTACATTTTTAGGAATTTTAATTACTTTATATTTTAATTAAAAGTTGACATTAGATTTACAATTCCAATACATTTTAATTTAATTTAAATATCTCAACATCAACCCTACATTTGACTCTGTCACTTCAACTCATTTTTATTAGTTCTGAAATCTAGAATAGAACAATATCAGCCTAATCCTAGATTTTCTGAGAATTGAGGCCATGCTCACTGTATTCTAGTATGCAGATTTTATTCTCTTGACTTTCTAAAAATCTATGCAACATTCCCTTCTGCAGTATTGTGCTTCCTCTCCTATTTTCCTACACACAGAGCTGTGTGTGACTCAGAAACCACGTCTGTTGGGTCTTCTACTAGCTGAAGATGTAGTTCACCTGAGCCATGAAGGGCAATAGGTGCTCTCCCACTGTCCCCTTGCTTGCCTTGGTATCAACTCTGCTAGTGATTTTTGTTCATTCATTCCCAGTATAAAGATCATTCCTTTGGCAGCAAAAAACAGAAACAAAATAGACATTGAGCAGCTCTGCTTTCTCTCTTCTGTCAGTTATCATAGTGCCATATGCTCCAAGAAATCTCCTTATCCTCCTTTTTTTCCAGTATTGCTAAAAAAAATCCTCCAAAGTAAAACATTGTTGTTATTCTTACCTTCCTTCTCCAGCTTCAGCTTATACTGAATTTTAGTTAGAGACTATGCCCCCATCTTTTCTTCATCTTCTGTTACCTGGTCTGACTTCCATAGTGACATGTTTGTTTTAAAAAAATCCAAAGTTATTGTTGAGTTTTCTGTCCATGCACATCAAACCTATAGCCAATGCTTAATAAATGTTTGTCTGACAAATCTTATCATCCTTCTCATTAGAATGTTACCCTTTGTATTTTAGAATTTCGTCCTTGAGTATCTCTTGTCTCTTCTGAACTCACTTCTCCTGCATCATCTCCGTCCATGGAATCTGACATATTTTTCCCTCTGAGCCCTTTGAAATGTGTGTGTGTAAATATACCTAAACATCTATTATCTTCCCATACATAAATATAGATGCACATGCATGCTATGTATACATACATACAAACATACACATAAATGCACTTGTGTGTATATGTATATATATGCACATATATGCATATGCACAGTACAAAAACAGATGTGTACACACACACATAGTTAAGATTACACCTAGTTTTCTCTCCTTTATTGCATCTTCTAGGAGGAATGTTACTTCCTTCTTTATGTTCTCATTTTCACTCCAGCATCCGGTTTTTTTTCTATTAATAAAAATCAGATCTAGAATATGATTTCCTCCTATTGGTCCTTCTTTTTAAAAAATGAAGTTATTACTAAGGCAAGCCAAGAAATTATTAGGTTCTCTGCTTGTGAGAAATAGTACCTATAAGTCACTGAAATCCTCCACCACCGTGATATTATGCTTCTGTGCTATGCTTGTTATCTGTTTCTCAAATTCCTCATCCATTTCCACTTTCTTTTCAGGTTGTCTGCGGAATATGTCCATGGCAAAATCATATCAGTTTCTTCCTCCATTGATCATCAAATTATTCTCTCTCATGCTTTCTCCCTCTGGCTCCTGAATTTCTACACATAAACAAATATTTTTAATATAAAATGCCATCCCACCAGCTCTCTTTTTACATACCCTGTTTCTTTTGAATAAGACATATCCATCAAGAGCCATGGCCCAATCATGGGCTTCATTCCCCCATGGGTCAGTGGGATGAAGCTCAATCTGTATTCTTGCATTAGACCCTCTTGTTATTTTTTGTTTTAGGCTTTATACTTTGCGTATTTGTATATAGACATTTTAGGCCTTGAGTTTTACTTTTGACTTTTTGGAGGTTTTGTTTCCTGTGAACTTCTGGGTTTCCCAGCTGCTATCCTTTCCTCTTTGTAGCCATTCTCTATGATGCCCAGCTTGGTACATAGTCATAGGAAGTCTTCTCAATCCTCCAACATTTTTAATTTAATACCCCTTTGACTAGATGAATAAGATCTGCAACAAATACACTCTTACCAGCCTTTGTTAGGTGTCTTCCATCACTGGCCAAGAAGGTTTCATCTCTTTATTTTAAGGCGTTATTTAGAAATCCAAATCCCATTCTCATGTAGCCAGCTTAGCTGTTCACTGTCCAAATTAATTTTTGTCTTCTATATTCCTTGCTTTCAACAGGCAAAAGTTAGAAAACTATAACCAGTGCCCTTGTTGTCATGGATTTTTCATCTAAAACTTCAAAATGACAATAACTTTTTTTTCCCTAAAAGTATCATTACTTTCTCCAAGAAACATTTAATGGTGTATCCTTTATTCATGTCCCTCATGGCCTCAGTATGCACTCATAGACTATTGTCTAAACTTATCCTATTAAATTAATAATAGTTTTGTTTCTCTTCTTCCAGTTGTTAAATATATTGTTTCTGTACACACTGGAGACCAATGGGGAGCTGAAACTTTTGCCAATGTTTATATCACTCTCTATGGACAAAGAGGGGACTCAGGTGCTAGGAAGTTATATCAATCTTTGAAGAAAGGAGAATTATTTCAAAGAAACAAGGTAAAAAAAGTTGTCATGCATATTTAATAACCTCTCGCTGTTTTTAAACAAGTTAGGAAAAATGTTTTCGCTATGCATAGTCACATGGAAATATTGTGACTTAAACAGGTGTCTTGAATTCATCCTCTAAATCCCATAGTTTGTGTTTTGAATTCTCAGGTTGTTTATCAGACTCTTATAAAGGACACAGTCAAATATTAAAGGAAACACCCAACATATGAATGAGGAAAGGAAGCTTATTGTAAGCATTTGGGGTGGTGGGAAGAGGGTAGGAGGAAAAGAAGATATAATAAAGAACCACAGGTAAAAAAGTTATATCCAATGACATGATGCTAAAATGTGAAATATGATAAAGAGAAAGTAGAATTCCTCCATTCACAGATTGTTTCTCTTTTCCAAAGAAAATAATCTTTGCATTGAAAATGATAGGAAAATTGGTTTATCAGTATAAAGCAGGCAGAAAAATAAGCAAGCACCTCTTTGCTCCATCAAGGACATGTTTAGTCACATGCCAAGAGGATTCCGGGCAACCCCTTTACTCTCTACAATCTTCTAAGTCAAGACAATTGTTTTTGATACTTCGCTGAATAAGGTGTGAATCTTCTTTTCTTGGATCCTCTTTGACCTGCAGATGTGATCTTTGTTCTAGGGAAGCATTAACTGCTTTGACACCATGTTAGTTATAGAGTTCCTACACTTAAGGAAGTTCCTAAAATTAGCTTTTGATCCTGGGGTTCTTAGCCTGGGGCCCATGATCTTTTTTTAAAAAATATAATTCTAAGGTAATGGTTTTCTTTTATAATTCTATTTTTTTCAACTTTATACATTTAAGAATATTATTCTGGGAAGGGGACCATATGCTTCACCAGACTAAGGTGATTAAAAATACTGTCACACACACACACACACACACACACACACACACACACACACACACACACACACAAAAGATGAAGAACATCTAACTTAAAAAGAGAAGAGGACATTGATAAAGTGCTAGGGCTGAGATCAGGAAGACCTAAGTACAAATATGGCCCTAGACACTTACTAGCTGTGTGAAGCTGGCCAAATCACTTAACCTTTGTCTGTCTCAGTTTCCTCAAATGAAAAATCAGGATAATAATAGCACCTACCTCCCAGAGTTGCTGAACATCAAATGAGATAATATTAGTAAAACACTTAGCACAGTGCTTGAAAGGTGCTTACCAAGTGCTTAAGAGGTCCTTCTTTCCTCCCTTCCTCCCTTCCTTTTTTTCTTCCTTTCCTTCCTTCTTCCTCACCTTCCTTCCTTCCCACCTTCCTTCCTTTCCTTCCCTTCTTCCTTCCTTTCTTCCCTTCTTGCCTCGCTCCTGTCCTTTTTTTCTTCTTTCCTTCCTTCCCTTCCTCCCTTCCTCTCTCCCCTACTTTCCTCTCTCTCTCCCTTCTTTCCTCCCTTCCTTTTTTCCCTTCTTTTCTCACAAGAGGCAAATCTAAACAATAAGTAGGTGATCCAGTGTGTGAATGACCCCAGGTTCACTGTTCTTTTCACAACTGCACTATGCTTCAAATCCAGATAAGATGCCTTTTGTAAAGTGCTTAGCCCTTCTGCCTCCAGACAAGAACAAAATAAAACCTTATGTAATGTCTAATGCGAAAAATCATACTGACATATGTCTTCCATTAATTTTGGAAGCTTTTAAATTTTGGCATTTCCCATCATTAAAAACAATTTGCCCAAAGGAATATTATTTAGGAATTTCAGAAATCTTAGAAGAAACTGTAAGTCTCTTTTCACTAACAACTGTACTTTTATAATTTGTTTTTTTAAATACTGAACAGTCATAGGATGAGTTCTGTAATTGATTTTAATTTATTATTTTGAAAAATTCTTAGAAAAAAAGAAAGTTTAAATACCAATGATAAAAGTAACACAATAATTAACAAGAGCATCAATATCCAAAGACGTTTCTTCATTGTCTGCTCTCCCTTTCTTTAACCAGAGCTGTCATTTCATTAGTGTACATAGTCACTGGGTATTGTCATCAGTATATATCGATGCCTTCTCTTCAGTGGATAGTCATAAATGGTTAAGTGATCCTGCTAGCTGTTCGTGTCTTTCCCTTGAAATTGCCCAATTTTTCTTTGTGTCTATTTTGTATTTATTTTTCTGTGTGCATGCTTTTCATCAGTAGGTGGTAAGCTTGCTCAGGGCAGGACCCATTTTATTTTTGTCTTTGTATCTCCAGTATCCAGCAGAGTCCCTAGTATATGGTAGGTATTGAATAAATGCCTGTCAATGGATATATTGTAATGCCTCATGTTGAATAGGCATCATCAGATGCTTTTGGTAGAGTTATGAGCTGATTCAGCTATTCAGGGAAACATTTTGAAATTATGCAAAAAGAAATTTACTAAAATGTTCATATCCTTTGATACCACTATGCCACTAGTGGGCATAAACCTAAAAGAGTTCAGTAAGAGAGTTCATATATATACCAACACATTCATAGCAGCTTTTTTTACAGCAACAAAATAAGTTGCTGACTGCAGTGGTATGTGATTGAATATAATTGTCCTCTAAAGAATGATTTATATAAGGAATTCAAGAAAACATGGGAAGACTGTAATAATTGATAGAAAATGAAGAATGCAGAGCCCGGAGACCAATGCACACGATAATTATAATATTGTAAACTCTAAAAGGGAGCTGAACTCAGATTAAAGGTAGTGGTCAATATGGATTCTAATGAATTCTAACAAATTCCCTACTCTTTGTAGAGAGATGGGAAATTATGGTATGAATTCTCCTCTGATACTGTCACTTTGTTTATTTTGCTTAATTATTTATGTTGTTGGGGGCAATGTTGGGGCAAGAGAAGAATATGCCTGATGGCATAATAGTATAAAAACTAAAAGACAGAAATCAAATGGAAAATGGTAGATGCTTAGACTTTTGCATTTTGAGTGTAGCACGTGTCTTTTACTGTTTTTCCTGAAGTCTGATTATGGAAATATATATCTAAAGAAAAAAGAAAATTGGAGTCAGAAAGGTATTAGCATGTATTCCTCAATCGTAATTATTTTTAGTGAATAAAATGATGATTTCAGTAGTTTGGTCTAAGTTGTTAGAGTTCCTTATAAAAGCTCAACATTAATCAGAATTTTTGCGAAAAAGATTTATATGGATCCAAGTTGATGTCATTATCATATTTTATATTTATACAAGTTTTAAAGTTTACAAAGTATTTTTATCTACATTACCTCAGGAAATGTATGTGGTTATCTGCCAGGCCTAGAGGCCTGTGTGGGCTACCCGAGTCTTTCTTACCTCACCTCCGAGGTCTTCGGTTGGCCAAAACCGGATGCTCATATGAGAGAAAGGACGTTCCAGAGTCAAACAAGGGTTGAGCTTTATTTCAGGGTCTGGGTTACAAGTGCAGGGGGGTCTTCCTTAGGAGGAAGAGGGGGAGATTTCCTAAGGAGGCTAAGATCTTAAGGGATTGGAAGTAGAAGTACAAGTGGGGAGAGAGGGGGAGGGGAGAGAGGAAAGAAAAGAAGCGGAGCCTACTGTCCTCTTGGCTCCTCACGTGCTAAGAGAACTTTCAGGCTTCCTCAATCCTACTTAACCTTCAGCCACACAGTTTGCATCTCAATACCATGCTGTTAGATAACAATAGTGTGTCCAGATCCGGGACCATCTCGAGGGCGGGGAGATCTCTCTCCCATCACATTTCTCACGGGAAGAGGCAGAATTACTCGAGATAGCTCGGTTCACCTCTATTCCCTGCCGTTTCCTGGGAGGGTCTCGTGAGAGCTCTAAGATTTAGAAGCTCCCACCTTTACCCGCCCGAGACTGTCCACATGGAATTGAGCTTCCAATCCCAACAGTTATCTAGCATAATAACATAATTTGCATTGACTTTTATATGTTTAAAAACAACAACAGCAACTTTCTAGTTTGGGCAGTAAGTGGATAGGGGCTTGACTTGAAGTTTCAAAGACCTGAATTCAGTGTTTGCCTTAGACGTTTAGCTATGTGACCCTGAGCATGTCATTTAACTTTCGTCTGCCTCAGTTTTCTCATCTATAAAATGAGGATAAAAACAGCACCTACTGCTCAGGGTTGTGGTGAGAATCAAATGAGATAATAGATTTAAAGAGCTTTACAAACCTTAAAACTTTATGTAAATGCTGGCTATCATTATACCCATTGATCCTTTTAAATATTTTCTTTTGACAGATAGATTTATTCATAGTGGAAGCTGTTTCCCTGAGTCACTTGGAAAAAGTGCTTCTTGAACATGATGGAGAAGGTTATGGAGCTGGCCTTTATTTAAAGATGATAACTATCCAGGAGTCAAAAACCTCAGATATCGAATGGGTATTCCCATGTTGGAATTGGCTGGATTCCCATTTGGGAGCTTATGTAACTGCTTCAGAACTGAAGACTATAGGTAGGTCATTCTAGAATAAAATCTGAACAAAGCAAACTGATTGTAGATTATTTGACAACTAATAAACCAATGCTAGAGTTTCATTTCTGAAGTTCATTATTGTTTCCATGGCTTAATGAAAATGTCTGCTTGATTCGCTTTTTTTGCCATCTCATCCATGAATTTAGCCAATGTTTATGAAGTATCTATTGTGTACTAGGTGCTAGGAGAGAGATAAAATTTAGATAAGAAACTCTTTTCTCTTAAAGTACTTGCCATTAAGTAGGGGGCTAAGACACAAACAGAAATTATATGATAAATGCCTTAGAGATTTTGACGCAGAGGAAAGAAAATTAAGGGGCCACGGGTTCAAGTACTGGCTCTGCTACTTTATACCTGTTTGACATGAAGTAGCAATGCATTTTACCTGTCTGGGCTGCAATTTCTTCATCTGTAAAACAAGTAGTGGATGGGAGAACAGAGTAGAAGTTCTCTTCTAGTTCTAAATCTATATCCTTATTAAAATAAAGGTCCATGTGAGGTTTAAGGGGAAAGATTATTATTGATTAGGCAGCTAATTTCTCACAAATCAATTGGATCTTTAGAAACTCAAATTTGATTGTCAAAAATGTCATCTATTTTACTTAGCACTGACTTTCAAAGGAAAATTATCAGGATAAAAGATTGGGGGTTTTTTTGTATAAAAACAATATAGATCTTCAGTACAAATTAAAACAAACAAACAGTGCCACAATTCACCCTAACTTCATGAATGCCTTTTGGCTCTCTTGTGAAGAAGGAGCAGTTAAAGGATCAACACAGTTTTTCTTCATATTATAATATTCTGACCTAGAATTGTAGCAAAATTAAAAGTCATACTGCGTATTCTGTACATGTATAGATTTTGAGCACAGTTTGAGGATTTAGTATTAGTGTTTGATCTAGTTAATAATGAACCTTATGCCTTTTTTTCCTTCTTTTGGTACCTTTTAGTATATACTTACATGTCCTCATCCTTTAACTATTTGCAGAACCACAATGGTATTGAAGATAGAATGTTGGACTGGTAATTAGG
The DNA here is from genome assembly GCF_028372415.1 of Notamacropus eugenii. NCBI lineage: Eukaryota > Metazoa > Chordata > Mammalia > Diprotodontia > Macropodidae > Notamacropus > Notamacropus eugenii. Next base: position 272,971,570 of record NC_092875.1, read on the forward strand.
AATCCCAGGGCTATAGTTCTATTTCTGGCATTTTTTAGTCATATGTTTTTTTAGTTATATGTTAGTGAGAAGGTAATTTCCTTTCTATAAGATTTGGTTTTTTCATCAGAAAAATATTTCTGACAATAATACCTGTAATACAAGTTTTATAGAATTATTATTAATTAAAGTTTATTAAGTAAAGTTTAAATGGGATAGTTAAAGAATTTTATAGAGTTTATAAATGACCCCTTTTAATTACAATGAACCCAAAGAAGAACTTGAGTGGATAGAGATCACTTATCTATAACTTTTAAGCCATTGTGGCAATAATAATAATAATTATGATGATGGTGGTGATGGTGGTGATGGTGGTGCCAGTGATGGTAATAATCCCCTCAAATCCCCACACATTCTCCAAATCATGAGGTGCAGCAGGGATGGTAAAGTGAAGGAATGCTAGCCAGAGATTATATACAGTGAGGAGTCTGTTTGCCCTGAGTCCTCTATTAGAATTATAAAGGTCTGGCAGGTATCTTAAAATACTAACTAATTGATCATCTGGCAGTATAATTGATTGTATTAGGCCCATGGCTAGTGTGTTAGATGGCTCCAGTGTGATGATTTCATACAGTTTTTTTTCAATAATGCCCTCAGTTCTGAGTTATAAAACAACAGGCAGACCATTAGTGCTCATGAAATAGACTAAAAATATCAATGCTTTTAGTATATGTTATCATAATACCATAAAAATTGGAAGACAAATCTCACCAGTTATAGATAAAAAAAAATTTCATACCGGTTTTACTCAATAATATTCTTTGCTTCTGCACAGCAACATAGTGTAGATCAATGAAGGGCAATCATAAGAAATCATGTCATTCCTAAACCCAAACAAGCTGAGAAAAGACAAAGAATTGAGGAGTTATTTTATTCTAAAGATAGAAAACTTGAAGAGCTTAAAGGCATTGAAGAATTTGCATAAGACAAAACTTCAGATATGCTATTCAGTAATGAAATGGGTGGAGGAAATAATGATAGCGTCTTGAATAATTTTCCAAAGGAGATGGGCATACTTAGAATGGAATTTTGAAAAGACTTTTTTTTTTTAATTTGATGGCACAAATCCAATTAATTGACCAGCTACAATAAAATAATAGCTCAAAAACCCTAGTATCTATTACAACTATAATGAATAAAGAAATTTTCCCATGATATTTGTCAATGAACATAACTTTGCAGTCCTGCATAGAACAAGTATATTCTGTAATTTTTGCCATGGTAGGGCCCATAGGAGAAAAGGGTATATCAAAGAATCTTTAACATCAAGATCCATATGCTACCATGGAAGAAATAGCTCAAGAAAACTAATGAGAACTTATAAAATGCATAAAAATTAATCAATATCTAGCACTAGAAAACTTGAATACAAAATTACCCAAGGAAAATCTTTGAGAAAGAAACAAATGTATATGTCAAAAGTCAATAAAAGAAATTATTTACTTGACAATTGAAAATATAAGCCAAAAAGTTAATGTAATTCAAGAAGTAAAAGTAATGTAAAAACAATCAAAATAAAAATTTGACCTTAATAAAAATATTATATGGAAAAATATTGCATAATTTGTATAACTACATATTATTATATAGAAAATATTATATGGAATATTCTTAACCTGAGATCCATAAATTTTATTTCCGAATTTTGACAATTGTATTTCAATATAATAGTTTTTCCTTGTAATTTTTTGTATTTTATTTTATGCATTTAAAAACTATTCTGAAAATGGGTCTATAAACCTTTATCATACTACCAAATGGGTCTATAAGAAGAAAAAACTCCATTATAGAAGCCTGAGAATCAAAGGAATTAGAAGAGTATCCTTAAAGAAGAAAGAAACAGAAAAGTTCTGGCAATCTAAATGGTAGAATAAAATAGGATGGGTCAGAAGGTGGGAAAACCTGCCAACACTGAAGGTGCTTTTATTCTCCCTTCCCTCTCCCCCATTCTTGCAACACACATCTTCTCTTCCTTTGCCAGGCTCCTAAGAAACCATTCAGTCTGCTTGAGTACTCACATAGTTTAGATAATATAGAAGTCACTAATTCTATTCCATTTGGTAAGATAGTAAGCCACTAAACTTTACCATCTTCCCTGCCACTCAGTATATCTTAAGGTCTTCTAAGACTTACCAATTAACTGTCCTCTGTTCTTTACACTTCTGTTTCTGATTGACTTAACAAGGGCAACAGTCCATTGTTGGATAAGACCCCGTCTTTAGTGAATCAAGCAAATAGAACTTAGTATGAAGAACACCTCAATCTCTCCTTGAATCTATCAGGCATTTCCACTATGCCCAGCTGGAAGTCTATTCTGACTAAGTGAAAGAACTGGCTGTATCCTAAGGAGCTTGTACAAAAGCCAGAGCTGGTTCAGGACTGGGGAGAAATATCTTGGGTCTGGCACTGGAAAAAGAAGGAGTGGGGCTATCAAGAGCAGAGTCAAAAAGAATTGACATTGTAGGGACAACTAGTGAAAAGAGAAAAAAAGTTGTATTGATCTGTCCCAAAGCAGAGATGGTGGAAGGTTTAGGCTGATGCTCCCCCACCTCCACTCCTTTGTGCTTGTCTCCTCAAGGACTGAGGGAAGTCCCAAGAAAAGGTCTACTTTTTCTCTACCTTCTCCCAGTGCCTGATTGTTACTGGATACTGTAATATACTCTGGTACTTCTTTACCCAAAGTGTTTCTGCTAGCCTAAATGTTGCTTCAGCCATGAAGTCCAGAGATAAATATAAATCTAAATAAAGGTAGAGAGATTTGGTAACTTTTGCCTTAAAAGTAAGAAATTTTTCTGACTGGGATCTCAGAAGAATTGTAATTATATTCTTAACTTTTCATTTGAAATTAAATCCTTAAAGGGGCAGAGAATGGAATAAAGTGAGTAATTAGTGCAGTGGGGTTGTCGCATGCTTTTACAACCTAAACATCCTTGGGGCAGCACCCCTATGTGAACTCTGAAAACTTCTAGCCTCTTTATATCTCGCCATTGAACTTTCTTTTTTGGGGTTGTTGCCCCCAACAAAGAGATGAAGTCCTTAAGAGCAGGGACTCTATCTCTTTTTCTTTTGATATTATCAGTGTTTTGCACTGTACGGTACAAAGCCAAATAAATGTGTTTTTTAAATTAATTTATTCAACAAAACAAAACATCAACTTGCATTAGACACAAAACAGGAAGCTTACATGCCATTAATGTAATGAATAACAGAATAGTTACATCAAAGGCAGAAACTGAAATTCTAGTCTCCTGGTGAAACGGGAAGGAAGCAGGTCTGGATAAGAGCCATAATTATCAGATCATTCACAGTGTTGCCTGACTTGCTAGCAAAGCACTTTACCAGTTTTCTCTCTGATGAAACCTGAGCTCATTAAAAAAAAAAAAAACATCATGTATCTATTACTAAGATTAAAACACCACACCCCTCTAAATATAGAGAAATTGGGTGCTTTTCTCACATACTAAACAGTCACAATATGAATCTCTAAAAATTCTATATAGAACCTTACAAGAAACAATATTTTGACTGAGCATCAAAAAAACATAGGATATTTATTTGGTGAGTATTGAACAAGTCATACAGAAGCGTCATAGCATAAACTATTTTTATTGATTATTTGAAAAGTTGACTCAGTTCTGCACTCATGACTTAGTCATGATTGTACAATAAATAAAATACTTCTAAATATAGTGAAAATACTAGAGAATTTGACTTTTATATAGAAAACTGTTCTCAAATTAGAATACTAATAAAATGATGTAAAGAACAGTTAACATAAAATGTCATCTTCTAGGGAAACAGTTGTTTCTACAGTCTATTTATGCCTGCGCTTAAACCCATCATCATTACCACTGAGTTAAGAAGAGACATAACAAAACATGTTATTCATCTCTCTTATTTACAGAGACCAAATCAAGTTGTTTGGTTCCACTAAGAAGTACATATAACAGCAACTTCATCTCTTGAAAAATTTCTCCAACGTGTCTGTCATTTAAATGTGATAAGTGTCAAATTGTTAGTTTCCCATTTAGACTGAAGCCTTAGAACTTTATGCTTTTAAGCTGAATTGAACCAATGGATAAAGTTGATGTTTACAGCTCCCCTGGGCTTCTCCAAGAAAGACTTTTCAAGGATAAGGAAGGCAATAAGAAGGAAGCTAAGGCTGTATATATTAAGAAATTGACTGTAATCCTGAAATCAAATAAGAGCAAGAATATATTTGGAGAGATTGATACTTATGCAATACTCATTTTAACATATACATTTGATATATAAAATAGATAACAATGAATCTATAAGGCATCCACCAAAAACCTATACAATGCAACTCAGGGCTCATCACCCCAAGGCAATTATAAAAAGATGATCACTTCTTTAAGAAAAAGAAAAGACAGGATTGATAGACATTCTCGTAGCACATAATAGGTTAATAACTTCCATAAATACTTTTGCAATTGAATGATATCACTTCACAAAGCAACAGTACAAGATGCATATGTCACTGAATTTATTGAATGTAATCAAGAGTGTTTTATCTGTGGGTAGAGATTATAGAACAGCTAAGATACAAGACTGGAATCCAAAGGCACTCCATGGGTGACATTCACATTAGCTCAACCATCAGTATGTCAACAAAGGAGCATCAAGCACATGACTGAGTCATGGAGATTCGTTCTTGGAAATGATGATATGTATGATAGCAACTCCGCATCAGTCATCACCACCAGAAATTATAGAAATGTTATCCATAAGACTGCCTGTAATACAAAGGATAGAGTTCTGAGCCTGAAGTAAAAAAGACCGGAGTTCAAATCTGGCCTCAGTTACTTACTAGCTATTTGACCTTGGTCAAGTCATATAACTCTCATTTATCTCTGTTTCCTCATTAATGAAATGTGAATAATAGCACCTGCCTTTCATGGTGGTTGTGAGCATCCAATGTGATATTTGAGAAAAGCACAGCGTTGTCTAACACAGAGTTAGACAAAAGCTTATTCCCTTATTCCCTTCTTCTCCCCTTATGGAGCTCAGACTTAACAACTGGTGCAGATCAGGAAGTTAATTCATGAGAGATATACCACATAGCACCTTGAGAAAATTTGACAAATCTTGATAACCAGGAAGATATGGTCTGTGATTGAGAATTATAGAGCTTAAGCTTATTGTCCTTTATCAACTAATAGACAATAAATCCATGTTCAGTAAATATAAACCCCCAAATATAATAGAAATTAAAAACTATACTGGAATCCAAGCATAATTACAGACAGAGCTGTTGTCGACAACCACTGGGACATTATACTGATACATAAAAAAAATTAAGAACAACATTTTTAATATAGGTTACCATATAAAATATTCCTTATCTTCAAACTACATGAGGATAAAAAGATTTTAAAATATTGAATATTCAGAAAAAAATTAAGACCCCTGAGATTTTGCATGAGGTGCATACCATTAGTATTGTCCCATCTGACATTAAAATTGTCCCAAAGATATTTTCTTTATTTTTTTGCTTAATTTTATTTTTTTATCAGGAACTTATGCACCAAAATAATATTTACTTATACAGCAGACACAAAAAAGAATTTTATATGAAACAGGGAAACCTCTCATTTCACTCAATCACGTGATTTTGAAGAATAAATTCTATATGTGAATTTAAAAATTATTTTACTTCTCTGTGTTTCTTTCTGAATTTCCTTTTGTTTTGTGCCTTTAAAAAGTTATAATAATCTTTAATTTTTTGGGGCATAATTGCTGTTACTCCTCTACAATTCTTCCTTCCTCTACCTTTTGTTACCTCTAGACAACCACCCCATCCCAACCAAGAGTAAGTGGGGGGAAAATCATCAAATCTTCTAACAAATATGCACAGTCAAGTCAAATGAATCCATGCAGTGGACAACTGCAAAAATGTATTTCTCCGTACCTTGTGTCTATTACTTTTCTAACAAACTGGGGAATGTGTCTCATCATTGGTCCCCTGGAGGCATAACTGGTCAGTCATTGCTTTGATCGTAATTAGACTTCTAACATTTTTTTGTTTTGTTGTGTTGTGTTACTTTGTTATTATGAAAATTGTTCCCCTGGCTCCGATCACCTCACTCTGTCAGTTCATACTACCCAGGATTCTCTGAAATCTTCTCTTTCCTCATTTCTTACAATGCAATAATAATCCATTCCATTCATGCATTTGTATACAATTTGTTCAGATATTACCCAATCATTAGTAGGAAATCTAAGGTAACTCCCTTAGAATCTAGTTATTTTTAATTTTAATCTTTTTTTTAATTTTAATTTTAATTTCCCCTTCAGGGTCAAGAAGTTTATTTTGCTTATTCCTATTGCCTTTCTGGTGCTGTCTTTCCTCTTAACTCACCTGTCACATCCACACATATTTCCATGTTGAATTAAATTCTTTCCTATGCCAAAGTGATTGTGTGCATATGTGTGTGCATGTGTGTACACTCCTGGGTCTTTTTCAGATGAGAGTGAAATTCATGATGCCCAACCCTTTTTTCAGATTTGTCTAGCATCAGAATTCATCCCTTTCTTTATCCTTCTACACCTCTCTTTTCCCTTTTAAATCCTAAGTACAGAACCAATTCTTTCTTCCCATCCCCCCCACATATATATACATATACATACATATGTATTATATACATACATATGCCTATGTATGTATATAATACATATGTATGAATGCATATATGTATGTATACTTCAACCAGGTTCTCTTTTTATTTTTTTTCAACTCCATAAATATGCTTTGAAGATATTAAAGCTTTGAAAATACATTTGTTTCTTTGTGCCTGTTACAATGTCAGCACTATATAATCACACAACTGCCAATTATTCAAATAAATTTATCTTCATAAATTTCTCTGGACAATTATGTTTATATGTCAAACGTTCTACTTACCTTTGATCATTATAAATGCGTAGAAGACCTCTGTTTCATTAAAGATACCTTTTTCATGCATAGGAATTATATTTTTGTTTTCAGAGTAGGTATTCTTAATTGCAAAGCTATCTCTTTTACCTTTTATGATTTATGATTCATTTTTAGTAGAAGCTACCAGGACTTGTGTGATCCTATTGTATTTTGGTCCTTGGATCCTTTTGTGGTTACTTGAATTTTTTCTTTGATGTGAGAACTCTGGATTTTGGTGAATGTTCCTGGCATTTTTCCTTTTGAGGTTCCTTTCAATAGCTGTCATTTACATAGAGCTTTGAGATTTATGGAGTACTTTACAGATGTTTTCTCATTTGAATCTCACAACAACATGGGAGGTAGATGCTATCATAGCTCCATTTTACAGATAAGAAAACTGAGACTGAGGTATATTAAAGTGATTTCCCCAGGCTCATACAACTGCTCAGAGTCTGAGGCAAGATTTGAATTCAGACTTTCCTGTCTCCAAGTCCAGAACTCTATGTAGTATACTGTTTTGTTGTCTTCAGTCTAACTGAAGACATTTTACATTATCCTCTGATACTATTATATATATATGTATACATACATGCATACATATATATGTATATACAGTTTTTATTCAGGATTTTGATGATGCTCAAAATCATAGTTTTGGGGAGTCCAGTGATCCTTAAATTATTTCTCCTTTCCTGTTTTCCAGGTCAGAGTTTTTAATATCAGCTCACATTTTCTTTCATTTTTCTGCAATCTTTTCATTTTGTTGTAATATTTCTTACTATCTCATGGAAACATTGATTTCAGTTTTGCCTATTCTGGTTTTCAGAGAGTAAACTTAAGTAAAATTTACTGCTTTCTATTCTAAACTCTTTATTCTCTTTCCAATTCTGACCTCAGGAGAATTCTTTCATTTAAGAAAAACAAAACCAAACAAACAAACAAAAAACAACTCTTAGTTTTTTCCCCTAGGTTTTGATATTAATCTCATTAAAATCCCATTTTTTTCTTGAGTTTCTGATTGCAGTTATTGAGTTAGATTAGCAATAATTCTTTGTACTGATCGGTGTTCTTTATTTCCTCACCTCTTCAGCATTTGTCCCTGTACTTGGACTTTGTTTCAGATTCCCTGCTGTGTTCTTAGTACAAATTGTAAGCCCTACTTAGTCTCACCCTGGATCATTTGTCCTACACTGAGGCCAAATTGAGATTCAAACTGCCCTGTGGTTTTTCAGTACAGAGACCTGGTCTGAGAGAGGTGGCACCATGTTGGTCTGGTCAGCTCTGTACTGGACACTTCCATCTACTCCTTTAATGGTCTTCCAGGATCCGACCTAAGGGTTTTCTTTGTCACTACGTCTGGATGCAGAACATCACAGGTTATGTGTGTCCCTGGCCATCTCTGGATACATGATGCAACTACTCTAGGTTGGTCTTGACATGCCTGACCTGGATCCAACTAACTTTTATAGTGTTCTAAAAGTGGAAGAAATCATTTTCTCTAGCTTTTCGTTGGATCTCTTGATTACTTAGTGCTATGTGAATCTGATTGTTTTACTAGAGTTTGAGTATGGGAACTGGTCAACCTGCCACCTGCCAGGTGAGATAGCTGCCTCTACAGGTGGCAGGCTATCTAGCTCCCACACTCATACTCAATAAAATTCACATTTTATTTATGTGTGCTTTAGTTAATAGAACATTAAATAGGAAAGGATAATAGCAGAATAGCTACTTGTTCTTGGGCCAGTTCTATTTGAACCCCTTTAAAGAGAAAAAATGTATCAAATAGTGATGATCCTATTAACATTAATGACAATAAAGTTGATAAAATAAATTTCTACAGTACTTTAACATTTTAAAAGTAGTCTCATGTACATTATATCATAATATTCTCACAACCAACCTGTGGACTAGGCAGTGGTGTTATTTTTACCCTAGATGAAGAAACTAAGTCTAAGCGAGGTTAAACAATTTGCCCACTGTTGTATCATAAGTGTGCTAATGCGCTTTCTAAGCCAACTGGTTGAATATCCTGAAATTGATGCTAGCGGCAATTCCATGGAACCCTCCTACATAGGTAAGCCTGAATCAAATACCCTAAGGAGTCTGATAACCTGAAGTTCTAGATTTCTGTGTTGTGTTTCTAATTAATGTACTCATTTTGCTAAGTGAGGTACAGTTTACTTTTGTGCTCAAAAATTGAGCAATCGCATTTGTTCCTTGTATTTCTTTCATATTAATTTTTATATGGTGCTCTGTGCGCATGATTATTGAATATAGACTAGTCAGAAGAACTAACTGATCTTTTTAACTCTGGGGGAAAAAAGAATGATAAATCTGTAAGACTGTAGGACCTGAACAGGATGCCAAGCAGCTTGGATTTCTTCCTGAATCATCTTTGCCTTTGTAGTAGCTGTTGGAATGCAGTCTGCGTCACAATAAGGTGATGCTTGGGACTGCACACTCTTTATAAGACTAACCTTGAACATCAGAAAGGCTTTCTTTGGCAGTAGCTGTTCTCCCTTAGAGGAAGAAGTCAAGAAAAGAACAGAAAACTGTAGAACTTCAAAACTGAGCTCCAACTTCTCATTCATTTCTAGTAAAATTCTTGGTCATCAGAGGCCTTTATGGTGAAGCTTCCTTATTTAGAGTTGTCATGACCAATTAACAGTAACAAAATAGAGACTGCTTCCCTGCATATTAACCAATTCCGTTATATTGATTGAATAGAACAGTCAATTCTAAGGACCCTTCCTTGTGGTCTCTAAATATTGTGAAAAATAGTTTACTAAACAGTCAGTTGCTAGTTTGGATGAATTAGCTAGACATGCCATGCTCACTGAACTGAATACAGAAGGCATTTTTAGAGGGAGAGAAAGACAGAGACAGAGAGACAGACAGAGATAGAGAGACAGAGAGACAGAGAGACAGAGACAGAGACAGAGAGACAGACAGAGATAGAGAGACAGAGAGACAGAGACAGAGACAGAGAGACAGAGAGAGACAGACAGAGACAGAGAGAGAGACAGAGAGACAGAGACAGAAAGAGACAGAGAGACAGAGACAGAGAGAGAGAGACAGAGACAGAGAGAGAGTGAGAGAAAGAGAGAAAGACAGAGACAGAGAGAGAGTGAGAGAAAGAGAGAGAGAAAGACAGAGACAGAGAGAGAGAGAGCGTGTGTGTGTGTGTGTGTGTGTGTGTGTGTTTACAATTTCTCGTTTGCAGTTCCTTTGCTTTGCTATTTTGAAGGGAGACCATGGAAGAGCTTGGCATTAATTCTCTCTCCTATGATGAGTTGTTATTAGAAGGCAGGGTTTCTTAATCTGGGGTCTATGAACTTGTTTAATTTTTTGGATAACTGAATCTTAATATAATTGCTTTCATTTGTAAATCTATGTGTTTTTCTTTATTTATCTAAAAAACATTCTTTTGAGGAGTCTACAGTCTTCTCCAGACTGGTTAAAGGAGTTCATGACACAGAAAAGGTTAAAACCCCTTGGGCTAGGGCCTAATCTAGGATACTTGTAGAGTCTTAAAACAGTAACTAGATAGCAAGGTAACAATTGCTATAAGAGTTAATGAAATAAATACTAATTCTGCTTAAATAGACAGGGTTCTTAAATGATATGGTAAGTTTTTCTCATAGTGATAATTTTCTGAGACTAATTTAGGGATGGTTCATGCCCTCCAGTAAATCATTCTCAAAAGGAAAAGTAAAAACAACTTGACAACAAGAAAAAAAAAAAAAGCACTTGAAAGCTAAAGTTTAAAACACATAAGAACACCCAGATGTTACATCTCTTCAGAAATAAAAGCAATACTGTATTGCTCTCTTCTGAGTAACTGTTGCCATAGATACAACATAACCTGCAAATATAGTTTCGTTCATTCTCTGTAGTGTATAGTCTCTGGTTCAAATATATTATGATTTTCCCTTGTGTTTTCTCTTCTCATTTGATCATCTTTTTTAAGGAAAAAGACTGATTTGTACCCCTGAGCAGCCCCTGGTCAATGGGCGTTCTCCTGGTTCATGGATAGTGGACATCACTGGATGCAAGTTGAGCACCAAAGAAGAAATGGTAGAACTTTCCCTAGTCTTTTATGGACATCTGAATCACAAAAAGTTGGCACTTCACATGACAGAAAATGGAGCACAAATCAAAGTATTTCACCCTTTTCTTATTAACAAAACACTGTGTTAGAGTGAGAAACCCACGAACTCTTGGGGAATCATTTTCTTATAATTAGATTAAGGCTCTGGTGACCATGCTGAGAGATGCTCTGTGTTCGCACTTAATCTTCTCCTTCTAGTTCTCCTTCTTTCCCTGCCAGATGTGTCTTTGTCTCCTCCTTTTCCCTTAAATCCCCTTTACTGCCACACAGAGACTGTCTCCACGACACCAGACAACTGGTTTGATTAATATTTTGACTGAATTGACAGGTTATTTTAGCATCATAGAAAATAGCCACAGGAGAGCCTTCCCTAGTGAACAGAGCTAGGAGCACCCAAAAACACCTATTTTGAACAAAAATGATTTTAATGGTGAGATATTTCAGTTTATTTTTATATTGTCCAGAAAGAAACTGGAGAACAGGACACCTTTCAAATGTGCTTCTTCAGTAACCGAACATACAAATCTGATTGTCTGTCAATATCTGGGAGGGGTTGAGAGGAATGAAAAGGTTTTTAGGCTTTTAAGTTCATCTTCTCTTTTTCTTCCTATTGATGAATACTCAGAATTCTTCAGAGATCATTGCTTTACTTTGAAATAAACATATTCCTGGGAATTTGAAACTAAATACAAACATTTAATTTCCAGAATTTTACTTACTAGAATTTTGTTACCAAGTGATAGGTATTCAGAATTGTCTGTATAGACTGTAAAATCTTATATTATCAGTCTGAAAACTCTAAGTGGTTTCTAAGAAGGAATACTTTGAGAAATCCAAGATTGAAAAAAAACAGGGCATTACTCTGTGAAGTTTTGAGAGAATAAGTAAGAAAGTAGATTATACCAAGAAGAATTTTCAAATTACTTAAATATAAAAGTTTCTAATCAACTAACTCATGTACCCCTTTGAATTAATTAACCTTCAGTCCCTGCCTTTGCAACATATCTCCCTCTTTACCATTTGGCAATTCTGGAACAATAAAATTTATAAATTTGCTAGCATTCAAATTCAAGGACCTTACTTATTTTTATAAATATTTTTCTAAGTAGCTGGAATGGCATGGTGGAAAGAACACTGCTTTAAGAGTCAGGAAAGACCTGAGTTTGAATTCTGGTTCTGATACTTACCTGCATATTAGCTCTGTGACCAGGCAAGTTCCTTAACTAACTTGTCTAAGACTGCTTTCTCACCTGTAAAATGAATACAATAATACTTATACTACCAAGCTCACAAATTTGTTTATAAAGATAGTATTTTGTAAACCATAAAGCATAAGAAAAATGTAATTGTTTTTTCAAAGAATAAGGAAAATTGTGATGTTACTACTTCATGCATAGTCCAGAGCCCTAAGATTTCATTACTGTGGTCGCTGTCCCTCCACTAGGACAATTCATAACCAGGCCATCACATTGTATATGGGTCCTAGGCAATTGACAGTTAATTTCCTTGCCCAGTATCACAGAGCTAGTAAATGCTAGAAGGAGGATTTGAACCCAGATTCCTCTGACTCTGTGCTCACCAGTCTCTCTACTATATCACACTGTATCTGTATGATTTTTAATATTTCTTGTCTGGGTCTATATTAGGCCTTGAAACCCATTCTTTGTAGTTCTGAAGCCATCTCTTCATTCACTATATCAGGGCTGTATTTCAAAATAAGTATAAGATAGTTTTATCAGGTAGGCATTAGGTGGCACAGTGGATAGTGTGCCAGGGTTGGAGTCAGGAAGACTCATCTTCCTAAGTCCAAATATGCCCTCAGTAACTTACTAGATGTGTTACCCTGGGCAAGTTGCTTAAACCTTTTTGCCTCAGTTTCCTCATCTGTGAGATGAGATGGAGAAGGAAATGGCAAAGCACTCTAGTATCTTTGCAAAAAACAAGCGAACCCAAAACAACCCTCAAATGAAATCACAAAGTGTTGGATATGACTGAAACAAATGAATAACAACAAAATGTATCATGAATACACATACATGTGGAGATATGTGTTCATACATTTACTTCTACATACACAGATGTGCACATGACATATACACATACAGTATGCATGTGTGTAACATATAAATACATGTATGTACATTTATAACATACATATGTATGTGTGTGTGTGTTTTTATTCTAATAAATATTGAATTCTCTAAAAGTGAGCAGAACCCCGACATACACAGGAGGGCCTGCTGTTCAGGGTCCTAGATCTACTCTAAAAGGAAAGGCAACTTTGGAAGGGTGAACAATCACTTTAATGAAGCACATGTATCATTCTCTTAGTTCAGGGGAAAAGTCAGCACCCTGAACTTCAGAGAAAATACAAAGAAATAATAGTCAACAGACAGGGCTTCCAACTGTCTGACATAAGCAACACATACATATAGATCAGCAGACAGATGCTGTAGTCTGACCGTTACATACATACATACATACATACATACATACATACATACATAGCTACCAGAGAGAGAAGCACCAACATCTGGGTTTTCAAAGCCAGTGTGTGTGAGGGGGAGGCTCCTTCGTGGATGCCCAGAGTCTTCTTTGGCCAAATAAATGCTTCCAATGAGTAAGCCCCAGAGCAAAACCTCACCTCAGAGTACTTATACATTTGTTTAGAGACAGAGGGCATCACAACCCTTGAGAACCAGTGCCTCATTAACAAAAGGTTTGGGCCTTCCTACAAATCTTCTGAGACTCATTAATGGGTGGGGAATATCTTCTTTAATCACATTATTCAATCAGAAGCACTTGATTATACTAAAACAAAAAAATGCACTACCAATACAGATTCCAAATGCAGCTCAAAATTGATGAGCAGAGTTTGAGAATGAAGAAACATTTGACAAATTATTTTTTCTTCCAGGATGAACTTGAGGGCATTGGATCACTTTATAAACTTCAGGTGTCAGGAACATCCATTCAACTGAACAGATCATGGCATTTAGACACAGTACACCTGAAACATACAGCCACTGCCCTGGAAATGTGGTTGATTTTTGACTGTTGGTTTAGACCAAATGAAGAGGACTGTGTGGAACTTCCTATTTTGGTTTCAGGCCAAGACCCTCTACCAGGTAATATTTTTTGACTCTTTTCTTGAAACAATAAAAATTAAAATAGAAAATAAAATTAATTTACTTTATTTAAGAAAAAAATCCAGATTTCTTACAAATAACCTCAAAATAAATTCATCTTAATCTCATAAAATGTGTGAATCTAATTCTTTTTCTTCTGATCCTTAATAACCCTTTGCCTTGAAATGCTTTTTTCATCTGTACAGACTACAATGCACTAGATAAAGAAGTAGGTGCCCTAACAAATTCCGAAGAACTGTTTTGGATTCTGTAGCTGATAACTGGGTTCCAGTATGTAACCAGGGAACACACCTACATCTTGTTTTGGGAAACAAGATGGGAAAAAGCACTGAGCCTGAAACAACTTATTAAATCTTACCTCCAAGGCCAGCAAATGACTTTTGTGATTGGTGAGAGTAAGGGGTGCTTAAGAATTGAAACTTTGTTTGTTGGTACTATATTGATATTCATCTGAGATTTATTTTAAAATGTAAGCATGTCATTATGTTTACTCACCAGGGAGGAAAAAAATGAGGTCAATTTTACTTTCTGGTTTCCCCAAGACAGGGATGAAAAGCTTTGGGGAACAGAAACTACTTTTTCTACTTCCTTGTCAATCTGTGATTGACATAGGAAAGTAAGTAGCCAGAGAATATTTGGCTATGGAAAGTCTGTTCAGACACTCCTGAGTTCACCTTGGACTCCTTCAATTTTTACTATTTTTTTTTTTGTAATCAATCAATGAACAAACTTTTATTAAGTGCCTACTATGTGTCAGGCAAAGTCCTAGGCAACGGAGATACAAAAACAAATATGAACCATTCAGGGTCACAAAAGAGTTTATGTACAAATATTGTTGTTATTCAGTTATATCCAACCCTTCTTGACCCTATTTGGAATTTTCTTGGCAGAGATACTGGAGTGGTTTGCCGTTTCTTCTCCAGTTAATTGTACAGATGAGGAAACTGAGGCACACAGGATTAAGTGACTTGCCCATTGTCACACAGCTAGTAAGTGTTTGAGGCTGGATTAGAACTCAGGAAGATAGGTCTTTCTGACTTAAGGCTCAGGATTCTATTCACTGTGCCACTTAGCTACACCATACACACACACACACACACACACACACACACACACACACACACACACACACATATATGTATATACAAGCTTGCTATAAATCAAAGCTAATCTTAGAGAGGGAAGACATTTGCACTTGTGCAGGACCAGGAAAGACCTTTTTATTGTTTATTCTATGCAGAAAGTGATGCTTGAGTCTTGAAGGAATTTCTGAATTCCAAGAAGCAGAGGTTGGGAGCGAGAATATTCTAGGAATTGGTGATAATTCATGTAAAGACACTGCTGAAAGTCAATGCCTATCCTTTTCTGGCTCTTTAGGAAAGACTATATCCCCACATGTTTTCCATTAGGGTCACAATATTCCATATGGCATGTCAATTTCTTAATGTTACCTGTTTCAAGCACTGACCAGACTGAAAATTTCCCAACCATTTTATGCCTCCTGTGGATTTCTAAGGTGACATCACTGCCATTAACTGCAGGAAGTTTGTGGCCAGAAGACTCCAGTGGAGAAGAAGTCAGACCGGTTTAATATATATGATGAAAACATTGAGATACTTCTTTACCATAACAAGGACCCTAAAAGCACCCTTTCACTTTTAAAACTATCTCATGGGGAGATTTAGTAAGTCATATCCTATTTACAACTGCAGGAATAATTTAACTAAGTGAACATAACGTCACAGAGCAAAATTTATAAGACAGTTCCTTTAAAACCTCATATGAACAGATGGGACAATTGATCAAAACTCTCACTGTAAAGTTCTTTTGAATAAGTGGAGTTTACTTCTCAGTTTTTAAAGAGACGGTTTTTTTCATTTTAAACCATATTTTTTAAAAAGACTATTAGAAGTCTATAATACAAATTACATTTCTCTTTTTATTCTTTTCAAAGGCTTTTCTCCCTTTTAACCAGAGAGCAAACTGAAGCTCAGAGAATTAGGTGCATTGTCTATGAGTACACAGTTACCTAATGGCAGAGTTAGGACCAGAATCCCAGTTTCCTTATTCCTAAAACATTTATCCCTATAGATGTCAGACGTACAGGATGTTTTACAAAGACCAAATAAAATACTTTTGGTTTTTAGGACAGAGATTCTTATCAGTTGAACTAATGAATCATTTTAATTAAATATTAGAATCATGTGCAATACTGTGCCTGGAAAATAGCAATGGCTTTTCATTCATTCATTCACTCACTCCTGTTTATGCAGTCCTAAGATGGTATATTAGCAGAAATACTTTCATGAGCTCCATACTGTCCTTTAGGGATCTGAGAGGCATGCCAGCCAGGGAAGTATACTGAGCATGATTTTCAGCAGTACACTTGCTTCTCCCAAGGGACAAATTAAGCAGCTTGGGAAGGCACATTAAGTTTTTTCAGGTCATTGACATATCACATGTAGCAACTATATAAAACATGTGCATGTGCCATTTGTGTCATGTAAACATAAGAAAGAACCTACACATTTGGCATTTCTATTTGGAATTTTTAACTTGAGACAGGAGTGTTATGTTGATCAGCTCATGCCAAATGTCACAGCCCTGTTGTGGTGCTCCACGTGAAAACTCCAAATTAATTTCAGTTGTTATTTCACATGCATGGCATTTTACATACATTATCTCATTTGATCCTCACAACTTTCCTGTGAATGAGTTGCCATAATTATCATTCCAATTTTACAGATGAGGAAATTGGGCTGAGGGTGGTTAAAAATTTGTCACAGGGTCACACAAGCAGCAAAAATCTGAATTGAAATCCAAATGCAGTTCCTCCTGTTTCCATAATCATTATTCTATCCATTTCATCACACTGCCTTTCCAGTGTTGATCAGATGATAGACAACACTTAAAAAAGCAGAATGAGAATATTTATTTCAAAATTTAATTTTGAATTAAATTGTGTACCATTATTCTGGTGAGTGGAGACAAACCTAACCTGATCTATTCACAGGAGAATTATCAACAGACATCTAAGTGTGTACATCCTGGTATTTCTCCTGGTAAACACCCCAGTTTTGGCAGTCCTTCAGCAAGGCAGGGGGGATTTTATACTTCCCACAGGGGAAAAAAAAACATATAAGGGTGTCAAAAGACCTAAAATCCAATTACCACCATCCCTGCCCTCACTGTCAGGGTGTCTGAATCACTTTTCCTAGCTATTTTCCCTATGCACACTAAAAATAGGTTTTTAATCTAATTAAGAAGTACTTGATAAAAAAATTAAAGTAACAGATCTGGAACTAGATTGGCAAAGAGGAGACTTAGCTTGATTTTAATGATATAGTATTAATAAGAGGTATGATCGAAATGCATAGCATAAACTTTCCACTGTGAAATCTATAGTTTCCCATGGGAATGTCTCCTAGCTACTTCAATTGGCTCTGTTTAAGTACCTCTAATTAGATACTATCTACCCCTTGGAATAAAGAGTAATGTTAGTGCTTTTTAATAATACCATATTTCATGTTTTCACCCAATCTAGAAAAGAGTGAGCAAAGTATAATCTGCTACTTGTACAGTCTGAGAATCTTTTCTGCTCATTCTTTGGGTTCTTGTTTTCTTCTTTTTCAGGCACCTCATGAAAACCTTATTTCTGACTAGCGTAATCTTATGATTATATAGAGGCCTTCGTTAGGGGAATGAATGGGAGAGAGGACCCCCTCCTCTATTTCTCATAAGCATCTTTCTGTGTTTAATTTTGTTCCTGATCTGCGCAATTGGCCTTTCGAATGTTCCTTTAGCATGTGATCTTTTGGTATTTCAGGAGCATTTAAGAAATGATGATATAAAATGTCACAATATTTGAAACTGAACCCTTTCATCCCATTTCTCAAAAGGAACACACACTTGTGAAAGAGTGGCAGAGAAATTTTAAAACACAAACATGTTAGAGTGCATTTTATTTTATTTTGCCTTCACCTGTGTACCAGAATACTTGACAACTTTCAGTGTTTGATCTTGGCTTCCCACAGTTTATTTTGACACATTTTCTCAAATCAGCCATAATTCTTTCACAGGTAGGACTGTTTGGGAGTGCCTACTTTTGAATTGGTAGTGTTTTCATTTGGTTGATTGAAAATTGTTTTATTGTTTGCTTTTGTTCTGTGTCCTGGCCTTTAAACATTTGATCCCCTTCCCAGACTCTGACTCCCAGTTGCTGGATTTCTTCAAATCACAGCTCAGATGCCACTTCCTACAAAAGGCCTTTCTTGACCACTGCTGTCCCCATTCCCCCCACTCCCTCATGATATTACTTAATATTATTTTGTATAGGCAGAAATGGTAGAAAAGGGAAGGTAATTTCCCATAAAGAGAACATTGTGAACACAGAGATGCTACTCTGTACCAGGCCTACTAAGTGCTTTGCAAATATTATTTTATTTGGCCCTCACAGCAGACATAGGAAGTGCTATTGTCATCCCCATTTTACAGTTAAGAAACCTGAGGTAGACTTAGGTGACATTCCCAGAGTCACACAGCTAGTAGATATTTGAGGCTAGATTTGAACTCAGGTTTTCCTGACTCTAACCAGTTCTCTATCCACTGTGCCATCTAACTGCCTCTACCATGTACTTTATAGGGTGAAATAAACGTGCATTTGAGGGACAGAGAGTAAACCCAAGAGGGTAGTGTAGAACACCTGGGTAAGGGAGTGGAGAGAAAGAAGTTTTGAAAGGAAGGAGACAGAAATTGGAAATGATCTTGAATGGTAGCCTGATGCATTTAGATTTCAAGTGGTTGGCAATAAGTGGTCATTGAATACTTTTGATTTGGATATGATAAAGCAGTGCTTTCAGGAAATGAACATAATAGTAGTAGGCAGGTAGGGTGTATTGGAGGACAAGGGGATTGGCAGTGAGCCAGGTTAGGAAAAATATCTTCGTCCTCCCCTTAGAGATACATAGGAAAGTGCATCATGTGTAAATTGTCAGCTCCCACTCTGGATTTATACTCAGGACAGAGCAGGAAGGGTGCTTAGAGGCAGTTTTTCTTCACTTAGCTCTCAACTTCACTCCCAGGTTTCTCATTGTGGACGAATCAGACTGTTGGTGCTTTGTCAGAATAACTGCACTCAACAGTGATTAATGCCATTTGGAAATTTAGTAGCTAGAACACAGGATGCTTTTGGCAAAGATGGGAAAGAAGCTTTTCTAGACTGCTATATGGAGAATATTGAAGGACTTCATAGATAAAGAGCAAAAATTTAAAAATTTTCTATGGCATTAGTTTTTCACTGGTTATTTTTATTACCACAGTCAGAAAGGTAGGAGTGAAAAAACTAGTAAGTATTGCCACAAACTCTTTTGAGATTACCTGTTTTTAATCTTACAATGGCAGAGTTAGTCCAGGGTTTGCAACAGCATTTTTAAAGTGACCCTCATACTATAGAACAAATCTCTGTGTAAGATGTTCAGTCATGTCTGACTCTTCATGATCTTATTTTGGGTTTTATTGGCAAAGGCACTAGAGTGGTTTCTCATTTCCTTCTTCATCTCATTGTACAGATAAGGACACTGAGACAAACAAGGTTAAATGACTTGCCCAGGGTCGCACAGCTAGTAAGTACATGAGCTCCTATTTGAACTCAAAATGAGTCTTTCTGACTCCAGGTCTGATGTTCTATCCTCTGTGCCACCTAGCTGCCCATATATAATGCCCATATGTATACCCAAACAGAAACAGAGAGTAAGAGACAATTACAAAGAAGGGAGGGATGCAGAGAAGCCGTCCTAGGAATGTGTGAACCTGTATGAATTGTTAGAGTTGAGAGATAGAATGTTAGGTTCAGGGAACAGAATGGAACATGGGGTTCATGAATGAAAGTAATGTGAAACTACACTGGAGAGAAAAGAGGAAATCAGACCTCTGTCACTGCTTGACTATAGGGATTTTTCAACCTAGAAGCAATGGGAAGCCTTTGTAGATTTTTGTGCAGGGGTGGGATGTGGGATGGTAAGATATGTGACTTAAAAATACTATTTTTGTAGCTAGGTAGAGAATGGATTGGATAGGATAGAGACTGAAAGCAGTTGACCTGTTAGGAGGCTAATATATTACTTCAGCAGATGGGCAGAGAAAATCTTAAGTAGGGTGAGGAAAATATTGCTTGGAGGGAAGGGAACAGATGTAAAATATATTGGATAGAGAGAATCAATTGGGCTTGAAAGAGGGAGTCAAGGATTACTTTGCAGTTATATACAGGAGGGACTCAGTTGTTAGCAGCATCCTCAAAAAGAGTAAAGAAGTTTGTAAGGTGTTCAGAGAGTTATTTGAATGTATACTGAAGACCCATATATGAAGATCAGGGATGTAGCAGAGTAGTACAGATCTTATAGGCACTAAATTCCTTTAGAAATGAGAGACAGTGACTTAGAGAGAAACTGGTTGAAATAGCAAGAATGTGAACTGGACGGTACAGATGGATAGGGGAGAGATTACAGAAATATTGGCATATTAATGGTGTGGAATGGGTGAAGAGATGCAGGAATTTTCCAATAGCTCTTCATATTTTAATACATGACAGATGATAAGAGAAATTCTAGCATTAGAGAGGATGGCCAGGAACAACATAGTGGCATCTGCATCTCACAAGCCTTTAGACCCAAGCAAGGTTTTCAAGCTCGATGACAAAAAGACAGAAGTAGACAGTTTTATGGACAAACTGAAAAAAGGCAGTGGAAGTCAGAGAGATGAGAGGATTCTGAACCACAGAGATACAGGGGAAAGCTAGTTTGTTAATAATAGAGCCAAGGTTCTAGAAAGAACAATGAAAGACAACATTCGAGGGATAATGAGGGAGGGAAGATGAGCTTGATGAGTATTATAGAGTATAGAATAGTAATAGGGATAAGAGTTTTGCCTCCACAGATGCAGACACAGGCTTAGGGAAATAAACTGTAGATATATGATAGCCATTAGATAGGGGAAGTATGAGTAGTTGAGGCTCTTATCCATTCACTGCTAGGTCTACTTTTGCTTACTTTAAGTTGCTGATGAGAGAAATCTGATGGGTAATTACTTTCTGCCTTCCATTTTTATTTATTCATATAAGTTAGAGGATTTAAAGATGAGTCCAATTCTTATTCTCTGCAAATTGTACATTACATGTCTTTTTTTCCCCTTCAAATTTATTTCCTTTTGGCTTATGAATTCTGTCCTTCATATACATTCTCTGTGTCTTCCTAAAGCAATGCCACTGTAGTAACCCCTTTTATAAACATAATGAGTATGTATAAATATTTCCCCTTTAATGTGCATCATGTACAGATATACATAAAGTATGTATGCATGCAGGTATGTGTTTATACATGCATGTGTGTCTGTCTTAACCAGCAGGTCCAAACTTTAGCTCCCATTCCCGTGATCCAGGATCAAGGCAGTCTGCTTAGATTTAGACCCTTGGTTCTGCTTAAGATTTAAAAAGAAGAAAACTAAAGCCATGCAGATGTCTCAAATTAAGCTCAAATGATAGAACCATCCTCTTTCTTAATGATGAGACTGTCCTTCCTGTAACACTAGGTTCCAGAACAGCAGTGAAGCCGCAGGGCTTAGCCTGGATACTCTTCTCTGTTCAGATAAATATTTAAGTAAATGAAGTAAGAGCCTTCTGGGAATGTGAAGTCATTTTAGAGTCATTTAATTGAGAGGTCTGAGATTAGATCCTGGACTGAATCTTGGCAAGGAAGTGGCAAGTAGTAAAATGGCCAAGACCGAAAGGAATGACTAATTGACATTACTAGACCACTGTCTTGAGGGAATTGAATTGGATAAAGTGGGTACATTTTAAGAAGAGGTCCACAGAGTAGGCATTAACAACCATTGCACTGTTATTCAATCACTGAGTAGAATTGTTATGTGTAAAGTATGGGGCTTTACTGATTGGAGATAAAGAATAAATGAATGTTAATGATAGAGAATGATGGAATTATGTTTTATATCCTATCTGCTTAATCTTATGACAAGAAAACATAAGAAATGTGGTCAAAAACAGATTGTTAGGTAGCTTTCAAAAACCAAACATGTTAGAACTTCTTATTATATGTATGTGTGTCTGTGTCTGTGAATATATGCATAAATTCTGCTTTACTCCTTCACAGATAGGATTGTAAATTTCTCCTCTTTCTTTTCCTATTCTTTCTCCCCCTCACTCTTTCTGCCTTCTTTCTCTTTCCTTTCTCCCTCCTTTCATTTTTAACCATAGATGACACTGTCTTAGCTAACAAAATAAATATCTTGATTTGTGTACTGATAATCTATTCAAATCATCTCCAGTGAGAATAAAACTGTATTTATTTTTTGTCTTTAAGAAGTACAAAGATGACTAAAGTTATAATCTTCCTTTAAAGTTATTTGTGATAAACATAATAGCCACCAACAAACAGAAAGTTTTAAAATTTTAAATGGACATTTAAAAAAATGAACCTAGCACCATAATTTTCTTGTCGTTTAGAGTTTTTAATGCATCTATTAACTTTAACAAATAGCAGCTAAATACCCCTGTTTCCTTTCAGATTCCCTTCTCAACTATTTTTCTCTTTATTTTTTCTATATTTTGTTACTATCATTTTATTATTATATTTACCTATTTATCAGTATGTCTATTGTAATTTTTCCTTCATTCTTCATCACTTCGTGTAAGTTCCTATATTTTCTTGCATTCTTCATACTCATACTTGCTTATGGTACTGTGAAACAATATATTCTTATGTTATAATTTCTCATCTATTCTTCAAACTTTAGGCACTTATATTATTTCCACTTGTTTTTGCTCTCATGACCATTGTAATCAGTTGCACTTATCATCATTATCTTTCATTTAATCTTTTTTTCATAGTTTTCAGTGGAACTTACATAAACATAATCTTGGGATATCATTACTGAGCTTTTTGGTTTTTTTACATTTAATGTTTTGTGAACTATTGCACTGTTGGGTAAAATGCATGGTTTCTTTTTGCAACAAAATACAAATACTGACATGAAAATTTATCTTCTGTAGAGTCCTCGAAACCATTTTGAGGAAAGCTCCAGTAGCAGAGAGGATGAAAGATGATGTCATTTTGTTCTGAGACAGTTTTGATATCTTAAGCTGGAACTCTATATTTAAAAAAAACTTTTCATTACATATAGTTTGGAGACTATGAGTACTCAGCATGGCAGTATCTATTTAAAATGTTGTTCTTTAGAGGCTTCTGGAATGATGGTGGAGTAGATCAGAAAATCCAAGCTCTCAAGATTTTTCTCCACAATACAGGGCAAAAATAGAAAGGTAAAAATAAATAAGAGTAGGGGCAGAACAGGGGCCCTCCAGCAACAATTGGAGAAGATCTGAAGGAAATCTCAGGATTGGGGTTGGACCCTGTGAAGAGTAAACACCTTCAGTATAGAGACCTCTTAAACAGCAATCAGCAAACCCTGGGGATAACTGGGTTGGGAGGCTGTCTGGGCCCCAGCCACAAGATCTTTTACTTCAGGGACATCAAGGGGAGTTGGGCAGCTGAGCTGGGCTGCTGACAAAGAACACCAGACGTGGCTGTACTACAGAGACATGGCTGGGGAGGGAAGGAATCAACACAAGCCAGGTGAGTGCCAAAGCAGTGGGGCAGGAAAGCCACTGGCTGTGAGCACTTACAGGAAGCTAGAGGTCTTGGTTTGGGTTTCAGGCCAGAAAGGAGAACTGAAGGAAGATCTGAAGCCAGAGGCACTATGCCCCATACCTCAGGACTACAGGTGATTGCAAAAACTAAGATAGGACAAGTAAAAAATACACAGGCAAGGGAGAAAGAAATCCACCATAGAGAGTTACTATGAGAATAGAGAAGTCTGAGGTTCATCTTCAGAGGATGATGCTGAAGCAAAAGAAGCAAAAACAAAACCTCTTCTACCCTAACGGGTAACATTGAATAGTCACCTGACCAAAAAGAATTCATAGAACTTAAAAAAAGACTTTAAAAATCATATGAGAGAAACTGAGGAAAAACTTGAGGAAAAACATAAAAAAAGAACAAAGAAAAACTAGAAGATTATGAAAAGAGAGTCAACCAATTAGAAAAGGAGATTCAGAATCTTAAAGAAGAAATGACTCCTTGAATATCAGAATTAGGCAAGGGGAAGCCAGCAAAGCTATAAGAAACCAAGAAATAATAAAACAAATATAAAGAATTTATAAGTAGAAGTAAATGTGGAACATCTCATAAGAAAAACAATTGACATGGAGTGCCAGGCCTAGAGGCCTGAGGGCTACCCGAGTCTTCTTACCTCACCTCCCGAGGTCTTCGGTTGGCCAAACCAGATGCTCGTATGAGAGAAAGGACGTTCCAGAGTCGAACAAGGGTTGAGCTTTATTTCAGGGTCTAGTTACAAGTGCAGGGGAATTCTTCCTTAGGAGGGAAAGAGAAAGATCTCCCAAGGAGGCAAAGATCTTACAATAAGAGATTGGAAGTAGAAGTATAAGTGGGGAGAGAGGGGGAGGAGAGAGAGGAGAGAGGAAAAGCGGAGCCTTGTTGTCCTGTCCGCTCCGCGCCCCTCCGCCCAAGAGAACTTTCAGGCTTTTCTGATCTTACTTAAACTCTCCAGCAGCATAGTTTGCATCTGAATACCGTGCTGTTAGATAACAATAGTGTGCCCAGATCCGGGACAATCTCGAGGGCGGGGAGAGCTCTCTCCCATCACGTCTCTCACAGGAAGAGGCGGAAATACACGAGATAGCTTGGTTCACCTCGATTCCCAGTCGTTTCCTGGGGGGTCTCGTGAAAACTCTAAGATTTAGAAGTTCCCACCTTTACGCGCCCGAGACTGTCCACATGGAATTGAGCTTCCAACCCCAGCAATGGAGAATAGATCAAGAAGAGAAAATAAAAGAATAATCTGACTACCTGAGAAGTATGATCAAAAAAGGATCTTGATACAATACTACATGAAATAAATAAAATTGTTCTAAAGCATCAAAATAAGAGGGGAAAGTAGAAATAGAACAAATTCACTGATCATCATCTGAAATCCTATGAGAAATATTATAGTCAAATTCCAAAACCTCCAGCTCAAAGTTAGAATATTAAACGAACAAGAAAAAAAAGCAATCTCAATATGGTGGTGCTGAAATTAGAATCACACAAGACCCAGCAGTGGAGACACTAAAAGATGGCAGGTCTTGGAATACTATACATCAAAGAGCAAAAGAAGTGAGGTTCCAGCTGAAAATATAATAACCAACAAAGCTAAGTTATAATATAAATGAAAAATTGAATATTTAATGAATTGTCAGACTTTCAGGTCTTTGTTAAAAAAATCTGAACACAATAGAAAATTTGACATACAAGTGCCAAGAGAAATACAAGATGCATTCCAAAGACTAATTACAAAGGGACTCAATAAGGAAAAACTTAATGAGGACATTTTATATGTAAAATATAAAATATATGTCTAAGATTGTTATTAGTAATTGGGTAGTTCATAAGAAAGATTGGGGAATACCTGAGTATGATGTAACTTTAAAAAGTAGGAACAGCTAAAAAAAAAAGGTAATTATCTTATACAAATGAGGTACCAGAGGAAGAACTGACACAGAGGAATTAGGTGGGGGAGGAGGGCTGTTATTGGGAATGGGTTCAAAAGTGAATAATACACATATATCTAGAGAAGTATAAACGTCTTCTAACTTCAGAAAGAAATACAATGCTAAGGGGATAGGGAGTGGGGAGAACATAAGGGAAGGGAGGGTGAGGGAACAGATTAAGGGGGATGTAGAAGGGTGTTTAGATTTACGGGAATGGTAGGATAAGGGAGGGATCCTTGGAGGGGGGGATAGGGATAGATAATAGGAAGGTAAGGTAGCAAGTAGAAATAAAGTAGAGGAGTCAGGAGTGATAAGAAATAAGAGATATGCACAAACTTAAAAACAAAGACCAGGAGTAGAATTTGTTAGGGAAAATATATGTATATATATCTACATATACATATGCATGCACATATGATATGTGTCTGTGTGTATGTATATGTCTATCTATAAACATATATGTGCTTAATTGTAGCCCTCTGGGCAGGGGAGGGGAAAAGATGAAGGGGACAAGAAGAACAAAGTAAAAAGTGCACAATAAAGGACAAAAGAAAACTTACAAGGAATCAAAGAAAAGATGGACAGCTTTCAACACAATGCATAGCATTTATTACATAGGGTTTCTTGAAATAGAAATTAATTACTAAATATTTTGAATCTTCTCATGTTCTCTTGTGCACATGACATGCTTTTTCTTTTGTACTTGTTTATAATGTTTTTAAAATTTTTTATTGTGTATTTAAGTTTTAATATTTAAGTGTAACATTTTTTAAAAAAATGTTCTGAGATGCTCACAGGTACGTTTCATGTTTAAGTGATTATTAGCAAGAATTTTTTATTTTAGTTCTATCCCTATGATAATGCTCTATTTCCAATATAGTTTATTGGTTTTATTTTTAAGATCTGTTTGCAGTATGAGGGTTTTTCATTTGTTAATTGATGGAGAATAGTGTAT
The DNA here is from genome assembly GCF_028372415.1 of Notamacropus eugenii. NCBI lineage: Eukaryota > Metazoa > Chordata > Mammalia > Diprotodontia > Macropodidae > Notamacropus > Notamacropus eugenii. The sequence goes on from NC_092875.1 coordinate 272,998,375, forward strand.
TATTAGCTGAAATTTATATATTATTTTTGGTTTGCAAAGTACTTATTTAATTTATTTCATTTGATTCTCACAAGTCCCTTGAAGTAAATTATTTTCTCCATCTAGCAGCGACTTGTGATATAAATAATCGTTTTTGTACTGATAGATCTTTTCCTGTTCCCCCATGTCAATAACGTCTTTAAGCTATTGTCCTAGGAGTAGGATCATTGGGTCAATTATATGAATTATTATGTGGCTCTTTCTACATGACACCTTATTGCTCTTCAAAAGGATTGTCCCAATTTACAGCTTTGCCAGCAGTGTAATAATAAGCCTGTTTCTCTATGGTCCAACCTGTATTGAATGTTATCTTGTTTAATTTTGCCAATTTGATGGGTATAAAGTAGTGTCTTGGAGTTGTGTTAATTTACATTTATCTAACTACTAGAGTTTGAATACTTTTAAGGTAGCTATGAGTAATCTATGTCATTTATTTTGTAACGTCTCTTCATAGCCTCTGACCACTTACCTCATAGGAAATAGAAAGGTACAATGTTTCCTTAAAGGTAAAATGTAATCATTAAAAGAATCGTTTGCTTACTTTTCTTAAGTCATGAACATAGGGGTCAGATTTTTTTCAGATCATTCCCACTTGAGCTATGGATATACATGCCACACTTGTATATCTCAAATGATCAAAATCTAGCCAATTTGCCTCCCTAATCAAATCACCAAACATTTACTAAGCACCTACTGTGTGCTAGGCACTGTATTAAGTACTGGGGATGCAAAGAAAGACAAAATACAGTCTCTGATCTCAACAGGCTCATTTTCTTTTCTAATTAAAAAAACAGCATGGGAAAAACTCTGTCCAAACAAGATATATACAGTATAGAGATAATTAACAGAGGGAAGACTTTATCATTAACAGGGTTCTATAAGGGCTTCTTGTGGAAGATGGGATTTTAGTTGGGATCTGAAGGAAACTAGGGAAGCTAGTCATTGAAGACATGGGGGGAAGGGGGCAGCTAGTAAAAATAAATGGAGTCTCATGGCCTAATGGATAACATCTAAAATATGAAACTGAAATGTGCAGGTTTACAAAGACTTCAAAAATATGTTACCATTAATTGATTGCTGATCATATTCTCTTTTATTGGCTTACTTTTGACAGAAGATATGCTATTTTTCTCAGAAAGCAATAGATACTTATCCCTAACTATTACTTACAATGCCCTTGTAAGGTTAGAATGTTAAACTTTTAAGGAAGGATGTGGTCTAGTCAGGAAAAAACACTCCTTTTGGAATCTACTTGTACTTTTAATATAAAATTTCCAATAATCATTTATTGATTTAAATTTCAGCATTTTCAGAGTTGGTAAAATGCATTTTATTCTTCAAAATAATCAAGCCTACAGTTTTCACTACAGCAGAACAAAATGACATTTTCTGTTTGTGTAAATGTTAAGCATCACATATTTTACATAAGCAGAAAATACTATTTTTACTCCTTGGTGATGGAAAGTATGGCCTTGGTCATTTTCAAGTAAAAACAAAATGTGAGGTACTTTTAAAAAGCCTTATTTAGTGATTACAGTTTGCATCTGCTTTATTAGTTGAGAAACTGATTGATGGAAAAGAAAAATTATTTGTCTGCTATGCAAGAAATGCGGAATGAAATGATTGACTTACTCTCCATTGCTTTCTATCCTATATCAAATAGCTTTTTAATTTTTTTTACTCCTAACCAAATTTATTCATAGGCCTAATGAGACAAGGGCATCCACAGAATACAGAATAAAATGATGCATTTAAAATTTTTCTCTAGTGACTTTTTTCTTTATTTTTCTTTCCTGCAGTTGTGGAATACTCCATCCAGATACACACTGGAGATGTGAAGAATTCAGATGCCACTGGTCAGGTTTATATTTACATAAAAGGAGAAAGAGGTGATTCTGGGAAAAGATGGCTTAACAGTTCAAGAAGTAGCCCAATCACTTTTTCCAGAGGACAGGTAAAACAAAAATGTTACTTTTTAATAAGTGCTTTGATTTGCTATTTCTTATTTACGTGGAGTCTAAATTATGTTCATTCATTCAATAGACAACAAGTAGTTTGGAACGTACACTCAATATTGTGCTAGGTGCTGGAGGTGATAACAAAGTTTAGATAAAACAGTTCCCTGCCCTCATGGAGCTTATGGTCTCCTAGGAAGGTTAGAAAACAACATAGATAGCTATAAAATCCAATATTAAATGGGAAGCAAATTAGATGGGAACAGAATAGAGAGGGCCCAGAGGGGATTACTGTAGATGAGATCAGGAAGGGGAGAAAATAGCTATATTTCTAGATGCAGAATAAGAAAAATGAGAATTCTATTAGTGTATTACATTAAAGCTTTAATTGTTTATACATAATATGAAGACAAGAACATCCAGAAGGACATAGTGCTTAAGTGTCTTTCTATTTTTTTTCCTTTAAGCACTAGTGAGGCATGGTGGGAAAGAAAATCACTCACAATTGTTCCTGAGATCCTAAAGTCTCATGTGTTCCCTGGTGTAATAACCAAGGTCTATTCTCTTTATCCTGGGATGTATGACAACATAGGGCTATTGACAAAGAGGGTATAGAATCAATTACTCAGTTTCTTTCACTACTTCCAAAAAGTCATTCATGGTATGAAAGAAGAATGCAGCTTATTTCTCCAATAATTGCTTTCATCAGTTGGTAGAAAAAGATACATGCTTTTTTGAAAACATTCTGGGAATACCTGAAGCAATCCCTTTGTAAAGGCTTCTGGAATACTTTTTTCATGTAAAAAAAATGGAGGACCACGAAACAGGTTTCAAATCAGGCAGAAACTCTGAAGATCTTTGATTTAGAAGTTTTCTTTTTAGATGTAGGATTTACAGAATAGGACATAAAATCTTGGTTAATAGAGAAGGAAGGGGTGTACATTTTGTCCCACCTAAGTCCTATTGAAGAGAAATGGTCTTTTGCCTTTAATTGATTACCTGGTGCCCATACTAGAAACGGGAGATGCCAAAGTGTGAAGCTACCAAGGATACAGTATACATGATGAGTGAAACAAGGAACATTTTTTAACATTACATTTACAAATTCACAATCTAATGCTGCATATTACTTGCTTTTCTTGGTAGAAAAATTGAATATCTTTTGATTGAGGAATACTGAGATGAGTTGTTTAAGTGTAGGCTTTGAAACACAGATTTCAAACTTTTTCCTGGATGTATAAGTGCCATTTTTCTACTTCTGCCTGATGATTGAAAATATTAATTTATTACTGGTTGCAATTTATCAGATCATCTAAGAAGACTAAGGCATTTCCAAAAGAATAAAATCTGGTCCTTAGTTCGTTGCCTGAAATAGAGAGCAAGAGAGGTGGCTAATAACACTGTGTCAACAGCTCAGCTTAAATTTACCAAAAAATCCCACTCAATAGCTCACATTTATATAGCACTCTAAGGTTTACAAAGCACTTTACATGCATAATCTCATTCAACCCTTGCAATACCCAATGAGGAGGAGCTAATTTATTGCTCTTATTTTACAGGCAAAGAAATTGAAGCTAAAAGTAATTAAATGTCTTGTCCAATGTGACTAGCAAATGTCTGAGGCAAGATTCAAACTCAGGTCTTCCTAACTTCTAGTCTAGTACTCTATCCACTGTATCACCTAGCTACCGCAATACATTGTTGTTGTTCTGTTCTCAGAGTGGACCATGCCATCATGGAGATGATGGCATGATGTGCAAGTGACTTGGATTTAAATGAGGGAGAGTTGTGCAAAGTCCTAGCCTCACTTTCTCCTCCAGAGTCATTTGGGTCCAGAATTTTTTGGTAGCTGTGTGGAGGATCTGAACCTAAACGTCATCCTTGACTCCTTTTAACCCCTACCCCATAACCAATTTGTTGGCAAGTATTTCTGTTTTTATCTTTGTAATATATCATATATACCTTCTTTTTTTCTGACACTGCCACCACCCTATTCCAAGCCATTATGACCTCATGCCTGGACTACTGAATATCCTTCTGTTTAATCTCCCTGTCTCAAATGTCTGTCCATTCCAGTTCATCCTCCACTAAGATGTCAAATTGTCAAATCTTCCTAAAGTATATATCAGACCATGTTAGCCCCCCATTCAGTAGCTCTCTATTGCCTCCAGGATCAACTGTAAAATTCTCTGTTGGCATTTTTAAGCAAACCTGGTCCCTCACTATTTTTCCCATATGTAACCAATCCTGTGACACTAACCTCCTTGCTGTTTTTCCTCACATCAGACACTCTATCTCTTAGCTCCATGTCTTTTCACTGATTTCCCTCCGTGCCTGGAGCTCTTTAATTACTTGGATTCCTTCCGGTCTCAGCTAAAGCCTAGCCTTCTGCAAGAAGCCTTTCCCAGCTCTCCGTATTCTTAGCTCCTCTATGAATAGCTCCAATCTAGCTTGTATATGTCTCGTTTGTATATAGTAGTTTGCATTCTATTTCCCCCACTAGACTGTGAATCAGTGTGAGTAAGGTGGATTTTAGTGTCTGTAAGGCAGATTTCTGTTATTCTTTCTTAGAGTTTAGTTTCCCAGGATCCATGGCCATAACAATCTCTATTTCCCAGGCTCATGACTTATAAGCATTTCTACCATGCTTGTGCAGTGTCATATAATGATAAATAATATGAGCATTTGTGCTTAAATTTGTAAATATCCACTGTGACTGCACGGTGATATATAACAGTGAGATAATGTAAACTTGTGAGGCTATTTCTGACAGTATGCCTTCTTTATCTGTTGCCCCATAAAGTAATGGGCGCTGGCCAGTGCGTGGCGAAGCCTGAGGGGTGAATACACAAGTTGGAATGCTATGTGTGCTTTGATCGATCCTCATCAAGGCCCCAGGGGGAATCTGTGTTTGCCTCAACTGGCCCCAACTGAGGCTTGAGGGGATGTAGGGGTGAGCACAAGCTGTGCCTGTCTCTATTTAAGGGTAGTTGCTCCCCCTTCTTGTCAGCCCTTGCAAGACTGATGATTAGGGAATGCTGTAGGAGTTGGTGCTCCCATGATCAGCAACTCCCTTTGAGAAGACTAGACTAGAATAAAGTAAGATTATTAACCCTTCAAAGCTGTCTTCCTGTAGATCAAGAGTGAACCTGTGCTGTCAGTAAGAGAAGGGACTGATATTTGCCTGTGTTTATATCTTAGCCCTTAGCACAGTGTCTCACAAGTAGTATGTACTTAATACATTTGGCTTGACTTGTTGGAAGTGAAAGACTAGAGATGTAAACAAGTGGAGAGACTATTGAAATTATCCACTAAAGGAGGTGGCCACGTAAGTAGAGAAAAGGAGATAGATGTACAAAATCTTGTGGAGAAAGGATCAAAGAGAATTTCTTGCCTCTTTATGCAAATGTTTAGTTGTGGAGTGAAGGTCAGGGAAGTGTGAGAGATAACTATGTGCTTATGAATTTGAGTAAATAGGGGATGCTGAAGTCCTTAGCAGAGATGAGGATGTTTGGGGGAGGGTGCAGTTTAGGAGATGCGTTCAGCTGTTTAGGCTTAATTGTTTTCATCATACCCACTCTCACTTTTCTACCTAAAAGCTTCAGAAGACAGCTGTCAGAAATGTCAACTCAATCCTTGCCTTTACTTCCCTACCCCATAACAATTAGTCTTGCTATTTCTGGCATCAATTTCCAATTCTTTTCTTTAGTTTTCTTATTATGTTTCCAAATGATTTTTTCTATAATGTTTCTAATTGCTGTTCCACTTTTAAAATTTGTTTAGAGAAACAATAGCAGCAACCCCGACTTAGAGATTCTTGTGACATCTTGATATCTTTGTTATCTAGTTCTCATTTTGAAGACTTTTAAGCCTACATAAAACATGATTTTTCATTTAGTTGCATTCCTACTTTAGTTACTCTCTTATTTACTCTTTCTTCTACATCACTTCTTGACAAAGAACTAAAACAGGTATAGATCCCATGCTTAATAATTCTACATCTACATGCATATTTTAGATTAAACCTTATGCAAAATCAAGATATTTCCATTTTTTTCAAGGTATAAACCTCTTGCCCATGTGAAGCAAATTTACCTTAGCAGGAATCTTTTGATAATGCAATAATGACTATGCAGTTGTTATTGTAGCCTGGGGTACCATGAGACATCAATATGTTCTCTTGAAAGCTAGATCCAAATTCAAGGTACTCTTCAGGTCCTCTCGCTTGAGTGCCCTCTAGTGTATTCTCTTCCAGACCCAACCACATTGGACATACAGAATTATGAATAAACAGCATTTAATAAAATGTAAAGTAAATAGGAGTATCAGAGACATATTAAGCATTAATAAACATATGCTGAATTGAGCAAGGAAACATACTCCTTCCACAGTTGAGTGTCAATGGTCAACAAGCACTAATTAAGTGTCTACTCTGTGTCAGGCTAAGCCTGAAGATGCAAATATGAAAAAGAAAGACAATCCCTATCCTCAGGGGGTTTATATTCTAACAGGAGGAAGCAGCACACAAAAGAAAACTGAAAAATAGAAGAAGGGGAGGGAGAAGGAAGAAGATACTGACAGGGAGAGGGAGGACCCATAGTGGAAAAATCAAAGAATTACAAAATAAATACAACCACATGGGAAAAGAGGAGACAGGAGACCTCTGAGGAAGGTGTGAGGATACTTACAGTCGACTATAGGCAATCCATGCTCTTAGGGAGAACCTCACAGTCACTGAATGTTCCAAAAATTGTCTATGACTTTGTCTTCTAGGCTGCCTCCTCCATCAAGCTGCTGCTGATCCCCACAGTTCTCTAACAAATTACAGTTGCTAGGTGTTTTTGGCTTTGTGTTTTTCTCCTTACAAGAGCAGTTGGCAGCACAACAAGGTTAACTCAGGTCAAATATGTCCTTTTATGTTCTGGGATTTGGTTTGTTTTTTTTTTTCTTTTGGTCTTCTGTTTTCTTCTTAATGGAAACTCTTTCAGGCCAGCTTTCTTTTGGAATTGAGATAAAGTAACTAGCCCCAGACATGCAGGTTATGCTGGGATATTATTTAGCTATTAACAATAGTTCAGAAGCAGGGTAAAGTTTGCATTCTTTGCATTCTCAAGTAACTGATATATTGATTTTAGGTTTTACAGGCAACCAGTTGGTCCAGGATATATCCAAATCTTTGCACTAATGAGTTAAGTTATCATGGAGTCCATTTGTATTTCATTATAGTGTGATATCACTGAGAAATTAAATTTTGAGGGATTTAACAAGTAATTACGAGCATACATTTTAATCTAAAGAAACCTATTTCACTAGCCTTGTTTCCATGTAAAAAAAAATCAGTATAACTTTAGTGAAAATGATGTGATAGATGGGAAATATCATTAGTTTCTTCCCTTCCCGCCCCCTGCCCCAAAGAAAATGCATTTGTGAAACACACTTTCACATACATTCTAATTAGGGAGATTGCCTGATATAACCAAGTAGTGAGAACAGTGAAAAAGATTTATGTATCGTTATGCACTCCTGTTAAGATCTACTCAATGTACACTGGAAGAGAGGACCGTAATACAGTAAGGCAAAGACAAGTCCAGGCCTCCGTCCTGCATTCTGTATCCTTCCCACAATTCCACTATGTGTAATTACTAATAAACATCTATTGATCTTTGACTGCTCACTGATTTCTGTCTTTCAGGAAGAATAGCGAAAGCGTTTATAAGTATTCTTGTTTTGATCATGAACATTCTGTAAAATATTTATGTCTTAACATACCCATATTTTTTAGACTTGGCATGATTTCTGTGGACATACTAAGTACATAATACTCAACATTTTGGGGTGATTCCTAGTCCTGAAGGATGTGTGTTTCATCATGGGGTGGAACTCCTATTGACTCCACTGGCTGTTCCTCAAAGTGAGAATGATTTTTTTCCTCAAATCTGCCTCTTGTCTAGCCCTGGCTTCTTTAAGATTCCACCAAAACCTCATCTTCTGAAAGAGGCTTTTCCTACCCAGACGTCCCAGCTATTAGTGCCTTCCCTCTGAGACCATATGCACTGTATGCAACTTGTATGTACATAATTAATTGCATGTGTCTCCCTCATTAGGATGAGATCTTCTTTAAGTCAGGGAACATATTTTGGCCTTTTCCACTTACTAAGCTTATAGGAAGCACTTAATAAATCCTTATTGACTGATTGACTTTAGATATGCAGACCCAGGTCCATTTATGATTTAGCCTTATATCATTGCCTGAGACAGACACATAGACATCAAGGGATGTTGCTGCTAGGAGGAATCAAAGGCAGGATTTTAAGATCTTCCTGGACCCAAGTGTAGCATTCTCTCCATTTTTCCCTGAGAAAATAGCCTTCTGCGAAGATGTGCCAACAAGAGATTTCAGGTTGCTACTATCAGCCTCTTGTTTGCTCTGTGACCTTTGCATCCACAGACACAGTAATTAAAATAGCTTTACTTGTCATTTTATCTGCAACTTTCAATAATTCCTCCTAGCATATTTCGCAGACTTGTCTTTGTCTCAATTAAGAATTAATGCTTACAAAACATCTCTCTCTAAATGATCTCATAGCACCTTCCAATAGATAGCTCCATTTGACCTTCAGACTATCCTCTAAGGTTGGTAGGGACAAATGTATGATAATAAGTTTGGAAAGCAAACTATCTATGGGAAACAATATGGCGTTGAGTATAATGTTGTGTTAGGAGCCAGAAACCTAGGTTCAAATCCTGCCTCTTAAGTCTGCTAGCTCTATGATGATGTGTAAGTTATATAACTTCTCAGAGTTCCAGCTTCCTCCTCAGTAAATCAGAAATGATAACAATGGCATATATATGTATACATAATGTGTGTGTATATGTATATGCATGTATGTATGTATACATATACACACATATATTCCCCTTAACTGGGAAGTTAAGGAATGTACCTGAGGGAGTATTATACACACACACACACATGCATATTCACATACATATACACACATATGTACACATATATACAAACACACACACACACATATATATAAATTTTATATTTATATATTGATACTCCCTCAAATACCTTAACTTCCCATTCCGCATCTTACTCGTTGCCCTTGACCTGTTTTTCCATCTTACTTTTACTACACACATAAATGCTCATACTATTGTTCCTATCACCCACATATATTCCATTTCCACGTTCATGAACTCTGAAATTCTCTTATCTGATCACAATCTATTGTCATTCCACCTTCTGCCTTGAATCTCTAAAACCTGGTCTTCATCCGCACTTACACTTCTAGTTTTTCTACTCATTATTTTTTTTTCAGGCCATAAAACCCCTGTACTACCTACTCTCTTCCTCATCTTGAAACTAAAAAAAATGAATGAATTCATCTGTATCCTGTTCTTTTCTCCAGAGTACCTTGCCTCCTTATTGTATCACTGACCTTGACCTTCCAAATTTAAGCTTTGGATTACCCCCATCAACCATGCTACTGAATGAACCTGGAGAATTTTTGAAACCATGGTAATGGGGATCACTACAAATTTATGGTACATAATCCCAACTGGGCACTCTCTATGACAAAGCAATCTTTTCATACCTTCCTAACTGATTCATTATCTTAGTCAGCTTTTCCAAACTTTTTCATCCTGTTTCAAGCCTCACGTAGCTCCTCTTTTCTTTGTCCTCTCAGTCGAAAGCCTTGTGGAATATTTCGCTGGAACAAATTGAAGACATCCGTGAGAGCTCCCTTTTCTTCCCTTCTCTTCATCTCATATCACTGAGCTGTCTTCTGTCACTGTCTTGTCTTTCCCCTTGTCTCACATGAGGAGGCATGCTAAGGCAGATACCTTATGTGCATATATGATAGCATTCCATCACATCTTCTACAGCAGATTTTCCCCTCAATCATTTCTACTGTCACTAGTCTTTAGTCTATTTTAACTACTGGTTCCTTGCTGCCAACAAACACATCAATGTCTCCTCCAACTCTTGCCTACCAAACCTCACTGATCCCTTCATCAAAGCCAACTCTTTTCCCATATTTGTCCTGCATTTTGAGCCCAAGTTCTTTGAGGTCTTCTATGATCATTGTCTCCATTTCTTTCTTTTCATTCTCTTTGTTATTCTAGTCAGTCTAGCTTCTGAACTCATTATTCAACTGAAAATGCCCTCTACTAAGGTACTAATGATTTCTTAATTGCTAAACCTAAGTGCCTTTCCTCAACCCTCATCCTTTTTGACCTCTCTGTAGCTTTAGATACTGTTGATCAGCTTGTTCTCCTTGTACTCTCTTCCTTCTAGATTTTCAATATGTCCCTCTCTCTTAGTCTTATTCTTGCCTTTCTGACTTCTTCTTCTAAGGAGATCATGTCCACTAACCATGGTTGTCCCCTAAGAATCTAACTTAGGTACTTTTCTCTCTATACTGTTTCACTTGTTGGTCTCAGTGCCAACGGATTAAATTGTCATCCCCATGCAAATCATTCTCAGATCTATTTGTCTAGCCCTCACGTCTCTCTTGACCTCCAGTTTTACATATCCAACTACTTCTTGGACATCTCAAACTGAATATATGATAGACATCATAAACAATATATTGAAAACTGAGTTCACTATTTTTTGCCCCAGACCCTTCCTTCTTCCTAACTTCTCTCTTACTGTTGAGGACACTACCATCCTCTCAGTCACCATCATCTTCAGCTCCTTATTCTTATTCTCCTTATCCACAGCTCCCTTATCCCAATCTATTGCCAAATTCTGGTTTTACTTTTCTAATGTCTCTTGCAAATTATCCCTTCTCTCCTCTGACACTGCCAGCACCTTGGTGCAAGTCCTAATCACTGCATACCTTGTAGGACTAGTTAAAATGCTTGTTGTTGGTCCTCTGCTTCAAGCCTCTCCTCTCTAGTCCATACTTCACTTAGGAATCAAATTGATTTTTCACTGTCCTTTGCAATAAACTACAGTGGCACCCTATCACTTCCCAAATCAAATATCAAACCTTCTGGTTGGCTTTCAAAGCCCTTAATAACCTAGCCCCTCACTACCTTTCCCATCTTCTTACACTTTACTTTTTCCTCCCTCTGCTTAGCACACTATGAAATCCAGTGCCACCAGCCTTCTTACTATTTCTCACATGAGACACTCTATTTCCCAACTCTATTGCATTTGTAGTGGCTGCATTCTCTGGGTTCCTTTGAGTCCTAGCTAACATCCTACCTTGTATAAGAAGCTTTTTGCAATCCCCCTTAAGGTTAATGACTTTCTTCTTTTGATTGTAATGCCTATTTCATACCTCATTTGCACATAGTTGTTTGTGTTGCCTCCTACATTATATTTTGAGTTTCTCAAGAGCATTGTTTTTTTAATCTTTATTTTGTATACCTAGTATTTAGCATGGTACTTGACACGTAGTAGATGTTTAATAACAATTTGTTGACTAATTGAGATAAAAAGCTATTTATCTTGTTTGATAAAAGTTCATTTAAAAAAGAAAAGAAAAAGAGGGAAGCAAAGCCAAGATGGCAGAGTAAAAGCATGGACTTGCTTGAGTTCTCCCCAAAACTCCTCCAAATACCTATAAAAATGACTCTAAACAATTTTGAGATCTGCAGAACCCACAAAATGATAGAGTGAAACAAATCTCTAGCCCCAAACAGCCTGGAAGGTCGCACTGGGCTGGAAGCAGAGCTCAGTCCAGCATGGGCCAAACTGGCACAGATGGGCCCTGAGCAGGTCTCAGGAGACTGAATCACTGGCAGCTGTGGTGGATTCCAGACATTTTGGCCCACAAATGCCAAAGACAGTATAGAAAGTCAATGAAAAACTCTATCAGATCTGGGTGAGGGAGGAGTATGATCTGACCCCAGCCCCAGGGAGCCAAAGGGGGTGGAGGAGCCTGTGGTAACCTCAGCAGTGGCAGTGGCTGTTTCTGGAGCTCTAGGCCCACAGATTGTGGGGGAATCAAATGATTTATCAGAGGGGGATTGCAGGGATCTCTTTGTCATTGCTGACGTGGAATTGTCTTGCTTTGCCCTACTTGGATCTGGGTCCCAGTCCTGGGTGGGGGTCCTGGGGTGAGAAGGAGTGCTGGTTTGGTGGAATTTGTGGTAGCCATGGAGAGGGAATCCTCTTCACAGTTCCAAGCCAGAAAAGAGTACTTGAAGTCACTTAAAGTCCAGAGCATAGACCAGGAGAGGAGTAAACACTTCTCCTTCAATCATACAAACATGAAAGAGCTGAAAATTTGCAGGTCTCTAGAATTATCTCTGAAAACAGCTGCACAAAACCCCTGAAGATTGGGACAGTATACTACCACTACCACCACCACCATCACCACCACCCCTACTGAAAGAAGAACTCAAAAGTAAAGTAATTGGTTGGGAAAATGAGAAAATGCCAAAAAAAAAATCAGACTATAGAATTGTACTTTGGTGACAAGGAAGATCAAAACATACAATCAAAAGACAACAAAGTCAAAGCTCCTACATCAAAAGCCTCCAAGAAAAGCATGAATTGGTCTCTGGTTGAGGAAGAATTCAAAAAGAATTGTGAAAATCAAGTAAGAGAAGTAGAGAAAAAAATTGGGAAGAGAAATGAGAGTGATGCAAGAAAATTATTAAAAACATGTAAATAGCTTGCTAAAGGAGACCCCCAAAATACTGAAGAAGATAACACCTTAAAAAATGGACTAAACCAAATGGCAAAAGAAATTCAAAAAGCCAATGAGGAAAAGAATGCCTTAAAAATAGAATTGACCAAATGAAAAAGGAGGTCCACAGGCTGATAGAAGGAAATAATTCCTTAAAATTTAGAATGGAACAAATGGAAGCTAATGACTTTGTGAAAAATCAAGAACGCATAGAACAGAGCCAAAAGGATGAAAAAAAATAGAAGACATGAAATATCTCATTAGAAAAACCATTGACCTGGAAAATAGATCCAGGAGAGATAATTGCAAACTTATTGGACTACCTGAAAGTCATGATCAAAAAGAACCTAGACATCATCTTTCAAGAAATTATCAAGAAAAACTACCCTGATATTCTAGAACCAGAGGATAAAATAGAAATTGAAAGAGTCCACTGATTGCCTCTTAAAAGAGATCCCAAAAGGAAAACTCCTAGGAATTTTGCAGCCAAATTCCAGATTACTCAGGTCAAGGAGGAAATACTGTAAGCAGCCAGAAAGAAACAATTTGAGCATTGTGGAAATACAATCAGGATAACATAAGACCTAGTAGCTTCTACATTAAGGTATTCAAGGGTTTGGAATATGATATTCCAGAGGTCAAAGGAGCTAGTACTAAATCAGGATGAGTTGAATATGAAGGGATGATATCTAAAAAACAAAATTAAGGGGTGAGAGAGAAATATATTGGGAGAAGGAGAAAGGGAAAGATAGAATGGGGTAAAATATCTCACATAAATGAGGCAAGACAAAGCTTTTACAATAAAGAGGAAGAGAGGGGAAGTGAGAAGGAATGAGCGAACCCTACTCTCATTAGATTTGCCTTAAGGAGAGAATAACATGTTCACTCAATTGGATATCATACCCTACAGGAAAGTAGGAGGAAGAGGATAAGGGGGGGAAATGATAGAAGAGAGGACACTTTGGGGGAGGGTGTAGTCAGAAGCAAACACTTTTGAAAAGGAACAGGGTCAAAGGAGAGAATAGAATAAATGGGGGTGGGATAGAATGGAGAGAAATATAATTAGTCTTTCACAACACGACAGTGTTGTGTTTACATAGCTACACATGTATAACATATGTTGAATTTCTGGCCTTCTCAATGAGGGTTAGTGGGGAGGAAATTAGGGAGAGGATTTGAGAACTCAAAGTTTTTAAAACAAATGTTAGAAACTGTTTTTAAGTGCAACTTGGAAAAAAGATGTATCGGCAATGGGGTATAGAAATCTATATTGCCCTATAAAAAATGAGGGTTAGGGAGTTAGGAAGAGGTAGGGTGAAAGAAGGGAGGGTAGACAGGGGGAAGGGATAATCAGAATGCATGCCATTTTGGGGTGGGGGGAGGGAAGCGATGGGGAGAAAATTTGGAACTCAAAATCTTGTGGGAATAAATGTTGAAGACAACAATAAATAAATTTTTTAATGTCTTCAATTAACTACATATTGGGTGAGATTCAACAGCTATCGCCTTGAGATTAAGCTTTCTTTTTGTAGTCTCCTTTTATTCTTTGGCAAATCCTAGCATCTCTATTTGATTTTCAGCCACACTTCAGTTTGATTATTCTGACCAAACAAAAAATCTTCAAGAATATCATGATGTTTTGCTTCTCCTGACTCATTTATTTCTCTTTCTGAAAAATTAAATTATTACTCAAACTCAGGTTTCTCTCTGTACCTTCTTCTTGTTCTCTCCAATCAAATCTGAATTATCCTTCATGTCCCTATTCATGCTCTCTGAATGCTAAGCATTCAGACTCTGCAACGAGTGGTGCTCCTAGTATTTTTTCCAGACATATAACCTATTCTCAGCTAGCCTTCATATCCGTGTGCCCCATGTGCTAAATACAAAAGAAGTGATGTCTTCAATGGAACTTAAAATAGGCAACAGAAATTTTAGGAAAGATTGTCATTAGCTGCACGTTGACATTTATGTCTAGTGAAGGGGAGTAATTGAATGAGTATGGGAATCAGGAACTAGGACATTGAAGTTCTAGATAAGACTCTTCCAAGAACTAGCTGGGGAACCTTGCTCAAGTCCCTGAACTTCGCTAGGACTTAGTGCCCTCAATTTCCCTTTTGAGATTCTCACCAACTCTAAAATGACCCAAGTTTACGGAATGGATTGGATAGAATATAACCTAAGAGAGGGAACGATCGATCTCTTTTCCATGGATTCATCACTCTCCTGTTTAATTCTTTCTTTAATTTCAGGTGGAGGTTTTCACAGTTAAAGCAGTGCACCTTGGTAAACTGCATCACATTATTCTTGGATTCCAGAGTTTGAAAAAAGGTACAGTGACTTCAGAATACAAAATAATTGCCTGCACATTGACTGTACAGCTTGTAATACATTAAATATATTGGGAATTTAATGAGTGGTTGTAACTTTAATTCACCACACTATTTTGATAGATTAATTTGGTATTGTTCCTATGTAAGGACATGCAGGAGATTTTTACAAAGCCTACATCAAATCTGTCTATCACTAAGGCAATGAAATAAATATAATGGGGTGTTAAGGGAAGCACATTCATTCTATACTGATCTGAAAGCCTTATAAATCTCATTATGAAATCTAGTTTGTTTCAGTCCCCCCTTCAATCATTTGACAAAATAGTATCAAATTGTAGTAGAGTAGCCTAGTAAGATGGTTTTCTTTGATGAAAAATGCTGGTAGGCTTTTATAAATCCTGTTTGTAACTCTTTTGAAAAATAACTCATGTTTCTCAAAGGAAGAATATGCTTCAAAGAATTGAGGATTTATGCAGGTCTCAGAGGTTGCTGACTCCATGCACAACACATACACAGAGCTGTGTAACTTTGGATTCTTCACTGCCAACTTCAGAGGTCCTTAATGACTTTCTTTTAGCAATTATAAGAATTATCAACAGATAATAATGGCTATGCTTTGTGTTATTCATTGGAAGAATAAAGAAGGGAAGATTGTAAAAATGTCAGGTCCCTTGGAATACCCTTTGTAGCCCCTACCATTTAAACCTGATAGTGTTTTATATTCATAGTTATGAGAGAATGGGAGCATGTAGGTGGCACAGTGGATAGAGGGCCAGCCCTGGAGTCAGGAAATCTTATTTTCCTGAGTTCAAATCTGTCCTTGCATACATACTAGCTGTTTGACCCTGGGTAAGTCACTTAACCCTGTTTGCCTCAGTTCCCTTTCTATAAAATGAGCTCCCAAACCAGTTCAGTATCTTTTCCAAGAAAACTCCAAATGGGGAGGGGGGGGGGTCACAAAGAGACAGACATTACTGAAAATGATTGAACCACAAAAATGAGAGAATGGATCCTAGAATTAAAAAAATCATTCTGATGAATTTATTCCCTCTCTTTTTTCCATATCCAACATGTTGCCAAGACCTACTGATTTTACCTTTGTAACATCTCTCACTTAGAGATTCTCTCTTCTTATCCTCAATATTTTGTTTAGTGCTTGTCAACTAGTAGATGCTTACTAAATGTTTAATGACTGACTGAATAGTAAACTCACTGTACTTTGCTTTATCAGAATTGGCATTTAGAATACACAGGTTTTATTTCTGGTTCTGCCATTTAACTTCTGTGACTTCAACTAAGCCATTTCAACTTTGCCCTCTGTTTAGATACATAAATGTGTAATGGGGAAATGAATATAATAACAAAGATTGGACTTATTTGCTAGTTACTCATTATATATGTATGTATGTATATGTGTGTTTGCATATATGCATGAGAGATGGGCTGTCAAGTGACAGTGGCTCTTGATGAGAGGATCTTTCCCTCCCCATATTTATTTACATACATGTACTCATATATATGTTTATATGCAAGTGTATATACATGCATCTAAACAAATGTATGTATATATATACAATGCATATACATATACCAATGTATGTTGCTCATGTGTATAATGCATGTGTATTTATAACACAATATGCATATGTGTATGTATATACATATATGTACACACATACATGCCTATACATATGTGCACAAAGAGAGAAAGAGATCCCAAAGTCATAGGGGTTGTAAAAAGTAGAGCTGAAAATATAATCCATGCATTCTAAATTAAAATTCTGACAAAACAAGATGTCTTTAGATTAATATAAAAATAAATTCATTTAAAATTACATCTGTTTCTAGATGTCAGTTCTTGTATAATTATGAATATTAAAGACTGACAGGTTTAAGTGGTAGGGCTTGGTAATTTTCAATTGACATTTTTACCATTTTTTTCCATTTTAAAATTGTCAGGCAAGGATGAAAAAGAAACCCCATTTTTCTCTTTAAGGTGAATAGATATAAAATATACATGTGTTTCTACATATGTATTGTCAGCATAGATAAACTATTCTTCTTTCTCTGTGTTCTTTACTGGAATAACAAATAGAGAAAAGGAAAATGTAGGGAAGAGAAGTGGTTTGGACCCATGATCCTATGATTTTACCAAAGTGGAAGATTCATAATGTAGAAATTTTCTCTACCAAAGAAGATCTTCAATTTGTCTATAACTGACAATCTCAGTCATCTGTGACATTGTGAATGTAGGTAACTTGGCCCTAGTCACATGCCTCTGTGTCAGATACAGACCTTGAATTCTGATTTTCCTGATCTCAAGGCTGACTCTCCCTGCACTCCCTTTCCCTGCACTGACATGTTATATCCCTTAGATATCCTATAATTAAAAAAAAATAATTCTGCTCTACCTGTTTGAAGAATAGTTGTTGAAACCATGCAACATGTGCTACTTCAACTAGGTTCCACCCTAACAAAAAATGGTTACATCTCTTTAGTGGCCCATAGGAACAGCAGTGCTGATATAGTTACAATAAATTTCCTACAAGAAATGCGAAGTCACTAAATTACAACAAAATTCCATTACAATCATTTATTTTTCCCTCCCTCCCTTTAAAGTTCTAATTGCATGTTCAGTTTTCACTTGCTAATTTACTATGCTCTTTGCAGTGTCTTCAGGGACCTGAAGAGAGAGAAGCTGAAATATATCTCATTTATTCTTGACTTACATTTCAGCTCCTATTATCTTTTGCTGCATTATACATCTTCAGCTTCCTACAATACCCACAAAAACAAAATTAGTCCAGTAACCCACAGACTTGGAGGTCTGTGCCTTAGTTTCTCCCTTATTGCTATTCAAATGTATCTTTTTAAATTTCCTTTTACTGATTCACTTCTGAAAAGCTGAAAGGCTAGGCATCACTTCTCTTAGATAAGGAATGTGATTTCTAGCAAAGTATTCATTATAAAAAAACCCCCAACATTATGCTACAATGAAAATTTATGAATGTATAGGTTGCTGTGGTGCAAAGGACTTTGATGTTTACTGAGAGAGGTGATATGTTGTGCAAATATTAAAAAGGTCTTAAAAATATAGATTGCTAACTCACGATTTTTGCCTTTTTTATTTCAAGCATTTCATACGAACTATCGAATTTAATGAAAGATGAAGTCATTTTCCTAGAAAGTCACCAAATGACAAATATTCACTCCAATGATATATCAATGATGTGTTTTTGAAGAGAAAATGATCAATTTGGGCACTTGTTGCTTTTGCTTCTGGGTGGTTTTTTCCCAACAAATTTTGCTGGACTTCATTAATTCTTGGCATTTACCTTCATGATTTCGGCAGATGATACTATTTGTCTGTCAAAAAGGAGATACTCCTTCTGTTTTTTTTAGAGAAAATTAAAAGTCTTAATCATTTCTCATGTATGTGTAGAACCTTTCCAGGCTAGGATTTACCCAGATATATTGAGAAGTATCATCTACAATTGGGTATCATCTAGTACAATGGAACTTAATGTCATTTTCAGCACACCTATCTGATGTCTGGTTTCTTAGACTTTTTTACAATTAAAAATTAATTTTCTTTTTGTATGATTATTTCTATTCTTTTTGCCTTATTCAGTTCAGCTTAACAAACATAGCATTTACTTAAGAGAAGTATAAGATCCTGAGAGCTGTATACATCATAATAAGAGTACATACAAAGAAAAGATCAGGAAGCATATTGCAGTGGTTAGGGTACTGGATTTGGAATTAGAAAGTGGAAGACCTTAATTCAAATCCTGGCCCTTTGGCACTGCCAGAAAGTTGCTAAAATATCTCGACCTTAATTCCTCACCTGTAAAATTAGAAGATAGGGCAGTGGCTGTATGTTGCTTCTGTCTCTTAAATTTTCATAAATCAAAGTAGACTACGAAATTCAATAAGGGAAAGAGTAGGCCTTATTATCTACAAAGAGGCTGTAAGATTATTCTGCAAAATTAAAAAAAAACAAACTAGTTTTTAAAAGTGAAAAGTTTTCACTTTGAAAAATGAAAAATTCCATCATACAGGTTATTATACTGACCTACTGATTAATAATAAAGAAATATTTGTTCTTTGACTCAGAGCTGGGAGGTATTTTAAAGATCATTCAATTTAGCCCTTTCATTTCATGGACAAGGAATGTGAAGATAGCAGAGATGTAGTGATATGGCCAAGGCCATTTTCCTAGTAAACAGCAGAGTCAAGAAGGAGGTCTGACTAACCTATTACCTATGAATATAACCTACGAATCAAATTCAAGTTTTAAAACATAGGATTGAATCATTAAATTCATTTCTATCTAGAAATATAGATTTAAATAAGAGCTTTCTTTGATATATGCTTCTTGGGGAAGCATCTTAATAGCACTGTGAGGGAGTGAACACATCTTCCATTTATTTTAAAACTGTAATAGTTATTTATTTTTAACATTCTTTTCTTTTTAAATTTGGAGTTCCAAATTTCCTCTCTCCTTTTGATCCCTTCCCCCGCCCACTGAAAAGACAGACAATAAAAGATCAATAAAACATGCAAAATCATGCAAAACATATTTCCATATTAGCCATATTTTAAAAAGCAAGAAAAATAAAGAAAGTGAGAAAATTATGCTTCAATCTGCAGAGTTCATCAGTTCTCTTGCTGAAGGTGGATAACATATTTCATTGGGAGTCTTTTGGAATTGTCTTAAATCATTGACAGATCAGAATAACTAAGTCACAGTGGATCATCATTACAACCTTGCTGTTACAATGATCACTTTGTATTGTATTCATGTCTTGACATGTTTTTTGTCTGAAACTACCCTCATCATTTTTTATAGCACAATAATATTCCATCACAATCATATGCCACAACTTGTTCAGTCATACTCTGATTGATGAGCATCCCTTAGATTTCCAATTGTTAGGTACCATAATAAAAGCTGCTATAAATATTTTTATATATGGAGGTCCTTTTCCCTTTTTTATTATCTCTTTGGAATACAAACCTAGTAATGTAATTGCTGGGTCAAAAGGTATGTGCGGTTTTATAGCCTTGTGGGCATAGTTTCAAATTGCTTTCCAAGATGGTTGGATCCATTCACAATTCCACCAACAGTGCATTAGTGTCCCAGTCTTTCCACATCCCCTCCAACATTTGTCAATTACCTTTTCTATCATATTAGCCAATCTCATAGGTGTGAGGTAGTACCTCATAGTTATTTTGATTGGCATTTCTCTTATCAATAGTGATTTCAAGTCTTTTTCAAATGACTTTAGATAGTTTTGATTTCTTCTTCTAACATCTGAAAGTTCATATCCTTTGACAATATACCAGTTGGGGAATGATTCTTATTTTTATAAATTTGATTCAGTGAACTAAGATGACAGGGTAAAGGCAGAGTGACAGAGCTCTACCACAAACCTCTCAAAATACCTTTAAAAATGACTCTAAACAAATTCTAGAGTAGCAGAACTCATAAAAAGATGTAGGGAAAGAAATTTCCAGCCAAAGATAACTTAGAAGGTCAGCAGGAAAGTCGGTTGCATCATGGTGAGGGAGGAGTTCATTTTAGTGAAGGCAGGCCACACCAGCACAGACAGGGCTATGGCAAACACAGACTGAACCACTGTCAGCAGTGGAAGTTTCCAGACCTCTCAGCCCACAAGATGCCAAAGACAACTTGGGACATCAGCCAAAAAAGGCTTTTCACACCTAGGTGAGAGTGGAGCATAGTCCAGTGCAGGTCAAAGAAGCACAGCCCCATGATAGCAAACCAGAATCAGGCCTTTGGAGTGAATAAATTAGCAGCAGCAGCAGCTGTTTCCAGAGCTCTCAGCTCACAGACAGTAAGGGGACAGTAAGGGGGTCAGAAGGAGATTACAGGGATCTCTTTGCGAGTACTGAGGCAGGACTCTGTTGCTTTTTCCATACTTGCATCTAGGTTTCAGTCCTGGGTATCAGTTCCAAGATGAGGAGGAACACTAAAATAATGGATCTTGTGGCAACAGTGAGGCAGGGGGGTGTCCTTCATCACAGCTCCAGGGCAGAAAAAAGTGATTGTGGTTTCTTACAGACCAGCACTCAGGTCAGGAGAGTAGTAAACACTTCTCCTCAGCTTGTAACACCCTGGAAGAACTAAAAACTTACAGGTCCCTAGAAATAGCTCTGAAAATAGCTGCACAAAATCCCTGAAGCTTGGGACAGTGTGCCATCCATGCCAGAAGCAGAGGCCTACTTTAAGAAATAGATAAAAGTCAAGTAAAAGGCTGGAGAAATGAGCAAACAGTGGCAAAAAAAAAAAAAAAAACAAAACCTCTTGACTATAGAAAGTTACTATCGTGGCAAGGAAAATCAAAACACCCACTCAGAAGACAGCAAAGTCAAAGCTTAGGAGCATCCAAAGCCTCCAAGGAAAATAAGGATTGGCCTCAGGCCATGGCAAAGCTCAAAAAAGGATTTTGATAATCAAGTAAAAGAGGTAGAGGAAAATTGGGAAGAGAAATGAGAGTGATGCAAGAAAGTCACGAGAAAAGATTTGACAGCTTGGTAGAGGAGATACAAAAAAATACTGAAGAAAATAATACTTTAAAAACAGACTAGGCCAAATGCTAAAAGAGGTCCAATAAGTCAATGAAGAGAAAAATTCCTTAAAAAGCATGATTAGCTAAATGGAAAAAGAGATCCAAAATATCACTGAAGAAAATAATTCCTTAAAAATTAGAATGAAGCAAATGGAAGCTAATGACTTTATGAGAAATCAAGAAGCAATAAAACAAAACCAAAGGAATGAAAAAAATAGAAGGCAATATGCAATATCTCACTGGAAAAATAACAGACCTGGATAATAGAACCAGAAAATTTAAAAATGATTAGACTTCCTGAAAGTAATGGTAAAAAAAGAGCCTACATGTCATCTTTAAAGAAATTATAAAGGAAAACTGCCCTAATATTCTAGAATCAGAGGATAAAATAAAAATGGAAAGAACCCACTGATCACATTCTGAATGATATCCCCAAAAGAAAACTGTCAGAAATATTATAGCCAAATTCCAGAATTCCCAGGTCAAGGAAAAAATATTACAAGCAGGCAGCAAGAAACAATTCAATTATTGTGGAGCCACATCCAGACTAACCCAAGATCTATCTAGCAGCTTCTACATTAAAGGACTGGAGGGCTCAGAATATGTTATTTTTGAGGGCAAAGGAGCTAGGATTACGACCTAGAATCTTGTACCCAGAAAAACTGAGTATAATCCTGCAGGAGGAAAAATAGATATTCAATGAGACAGAGGACTTTCAAGCATTCTTGCTGAAAAATCCAGAGCTGAACAGAAAAGTTTACTTTCAAATACAAGACTCAAGAGAAGCATAAAAAGATAAACAGGAAAAGGAAATCATAAGGGACTTAATAATGTTAAAATGTTTACATTCCTACATGGGGAGATGCTGTTTGTAATTCATAAGATCTTCCTCATTATTAGGGTAGTTAGAAGAAGTATATATAGACAGAGGTCACAGGTATGAGTTGACTACGAAGGCAAGATATCTAAAAAGTAAAATTAAGGTGTGAGAGGAATGTACTGGAAGAAAGAAAAAGGAAGAGGTATAATGGGGTAAATTATTGTACACAAAAGAGGCAAAAAAAGGTTTTTACAGCTCAAGGGAAGAGAGAGGAGTGAGTGAACCTTACCCTCATCATAATTGGCTCAAAGAAGGAATAACATACACATGCAATTGGATATAGAAATCTTTCTTACCCTGAAAGAAAGTAGAAGGGGAAGGGGATAGAGAAGTGGAAGTATGATAGAATAAAGGGCAGATTGGGGGAAGAGGCTGTCAAAAGTCAAACACTTTTGAGGAAGGACAGGGTGAAAGGAGAGAGAGAATAGAATAAATGGGGGGGGTGATAGGATGGGGAGAAATATACTTAGCAATAGTAACTAAAAAAAATCTTTGAAGCAAGTTTCACTAATAAAGGTCTTATTTCTCAAACATATAGAGAAATGAGTCAAATTTATAAAAATAAGACCACTCCCCATTGATAAATGATCAGAAGATACGATCAGTTTTCAGCTGAAGTAATCAAAACTATCCACAGTCATATGAAAATATACTCTAACTCACTATTGATTAGAAAAATGCAAATTAAAACAATTCTGAACTACTACTTCATACCTATTAGATTGGCTAATAGGACAGAAAAGGTAAATGACAAATGTTGGAGGGAATGTGGGGAAAATGAGACATTAATCCACTGTCAGTGGTGTTTTGAACTGATTCAGCCTTTCTCTAGAGCAATTTGGAGCTATGCCCAAAGAGCTGTAAAACCATGCATATCTTTTGAACTAGCAATATCACTATGAGGTCTGTATCCCAAAAGAGATATCAAAAAAAAGACTTATATGTACAAAAGGATACCCATCAGTTGGGGAATGACTGAACAAGTTGTGATGTGATTATGATGGAATACTATTGCACTATAAGAAATAATGAGCAGGATGCTCTCAGAAAACCTGAAAAGACTTGCATGGGATGATGCAAAGTGAAATATACTGTGTACAAAGTAACAGCAATATCGTGAGATCATCATCTGTGAATGACTTAGGTATTTGCAGCAATATAGTGATCCAAGACAAGTCTGAAGCACTTATGATGAGAAATGCTATTCATCCCTAGATTAAAAAAAACTGTTGGTGTCTGAATACAGACTGAAGCATACTTTTTTAAACTTTATTTTTTTGAGGGTTTTTTTTGTCTGTTTTGTTTTACAACATGACTATTATGGATATGCTTTGCATGACCACACATGTATAACCTGTATCAAATCGCTTGCTTTCTCAGTGGAGTAGGGGATGGAGGAAGGGAGAGAATTTGGGACTCTTAAAAACAAATGTTAGAAGTTCATTTTTTTGTGTAACTGGGGAAAAATAAAATACTAAGTAAAAATAAAACAAAAAATAAATTTGAATCAGTTCTATACTCAGTATATATTAGAGAAATGAGGACCTTCTTAGAGAAACTTCCTGCAAAATTTTTTATATTACTTCATTGTCTATGGTACCTTTTAGCAAAATTAGTTTCCCTGATGATGCCTTTTAATTAGGTCTCTTTTTACTTTCTCTGTGTCTATGATCATGATTGCTTCCTCTGCTTTTCTTACTTCAATTGAAGCATATTAGGTTCTGCTCCATCCCTTTATTTTATCTCTGTATCTTTCTCTTCCATTTATTTTAACCAGATAATTGGTTTTTGGATGAAGTTGTTATAAAGGAAGGACAAACCTCTGTCAACACTCATATATTTGCTCATCAAAACTGGATCGGCAAGAATTCAGAAAAAGAATTTAGTGAAGTTATAATTCCACTGAAAGGTAATACTGGTCTTGTTATTTCAACGCCATTATGCGATTGCTTAATCTAGAAAATAATATAATAGTTGCCATTATGTGAATAGTTCAACTACAATCCTTGTAGATCTAAATAGTGCTTCAAATTTCCATATGAACAGGATTAATTAACAAGGATTCAAAGGTCAATTCACTAAACAATAAATGAAAATGAATAAAGTTAGAGGTTTATTATCTTGAAATAAATCTATCAAGAATGGTGCCGACAGGTTTGGGTATTGGTCTGAAAATATTTTATCAGTTTCTTTAATATTCAGGAGAGTCATCTTCCTGAATATGACTATGTATCAGTGGACTGTGTATAAGTTAAAAATAAAGAGAATTTGAAGACCAAAATGGTAGAGCTAGATCTTTGCCCATTCACTCTCCATTAAAATAATAGAATCTCAGAATATTGGACCTGACAGGTACCTTGGAGACATATTGTCTATCTACTTTGATTTACAGTTGGGACTGAGGCTGAAAAAGGTCACAGAGTAAAAGACAGATGATTGAAAATCAGATGGGTATAAGCCTACATATCTGGTCCACAGAGTGAGATCTTATAACTCATCAACTTAAAGCCCATTTTGACAAAGTTCATGAGCATTTTTGTCCTATTTTTGTACTACAGTTTGTCATGAAAATAAATGAAATAAGCACATTAAATTCAATAAAAGTTTAGAGGTATAGGAAAAAGTTACTGAGGTCATCTATTACAATTCTATCTTCTTACAGATGAGGTAACTGATATCTTGAAAGATAAAAGGCTTTTTTAAGGTGATAGAACTCAGACCTTTTGACACTCAATGTCAAAAATAAGCTGGCAGTCTAGGTATTCAACCTAGCCAAGTCCTTATGAATGAGTCCCTGTCAGTGACTAATTTTCACAACTGCTTTCTATAACTTTTTTATGAAGAAAATTTTATACGATAATGTTGCTTACAATTTTGTATATTTTAGAACACAAAAGCTATTATATGTATTGTCATTTTAACAATAATTTGATATTTTTGCTTATGTGCAATTATGAATTCATTTAATACATAGTAACATATTATGTAATGTAATTAGATATTGTGTACAATACATGATACTAGTGGAAAGCAAAATTAGCTCCAAACTTATAATTCATCTTCAAATTATACTTTCATAGAGCTTTTTTCTCAAAGATAACTGACAGCTGTCTATTGTTCATTAAAAATCTACTTCAAAGCCTAGTAGCCTACAAGTATATTAATAAAATCCAGGGGAAGGATCGCAAATTAGTCAACTCATTATTTTTCAACAGATTTGTGAACAATACAATACAGCTCTTTAAGTAATACAAGTGGGGACACGTTGCTATTTTTATAAATATTGTTTAAAATTCTCAGATTCTTAAATGGAAGCAAGATGAACATTCAAAAACAGAAAATTCTCTTCCTCCCCTGGGTTACAATTGGGAATACTGCTGAATTAGCCCTACATATTTCTCTTGTATGAAAACATCCAAAGAGCCTGGTTTTTATTAATGGGAAATTCTTAGAAGAGTTAGACGCCTTCCAAAACACTGCTTCCTAAAACTCTTATTTCTTCATAGTCATATTGTATTGTCTCACTTGATTTTTGCAACAATCCTGTGGAGCAGATAGTGAAAGTATGATCATTTCCATTTTCCCAATAAGACATTAAATAACTGCCTCCAAATCATGCTATTAATTAATCATAAAGCCTATGTCTTGAGACTAAATTCAAAGTTCTTTTTATTACCCATACTAGCTCACTCACTTACTCAGAAGCCTCTCCTGTCTCCTCAGATTGGCATTCAAGGACTACCACAGCCTAAATCCACCCTGCCTAGCCAGCTTTATCTTTCTTCCCTCTGTGAACCCTTTTGCTCCAGCCAGGTCATTTATGAGAGTGCTTTCCACAAACAAACAACAAACAACAAACAACAAAACCCGTATGTCGTCTCCACTTCAAAGCTTTACTTATCCTATTTTGCTCCTTTCTGTTGATCCAGATTCTCATCATTCATTCATGGTTTGTCTCTAGATGTGTCTCTTCCAGAAGACTTTTTTCATAGTCCTCATTGGTTTCCCCCTTCTCTGAACTTCTGGAGTACATTTTGTCTGAAACGCCAGTTTTGTCCCTTAATAATGTAATAACTTGTGTGGTTCTTTCATGTGTATTTCACATCATTACACATACAGTAGGTACTACATCATGAAGCTTTTATTTCGTGTATACTATGTATCATGTGCTGTGCTAAGAACTGGGGATACAAGTACAAGTCATTAAGTCATTCCTCAATCTCTAGGAGCTTACTTCTAAGGGGCGGGGGGAGGGGGTTGGGGGGGTGGGAGGAGGAGATAATACAGAAAGAGGAAATAGAAGTGAGGGAAACAGGCACACAAAGGAACACTTTGGAAATGGCCCAGAAGTGATGTGGAAGTCTGGTTCTGTGAAAGCACATTATTCAAAACCCAGGGTCCCAAAGGTAGGGTCTAGGTTCTGATGACAGGAGTATGAAAAGGATAATTTTTAATGAGTGGGTATGCTTTCGGGGTAAGTAACTTCAAAACTGGAAATGCTTCACTTAAAGGGATTTATGCATCTCTAACAATGATTAAATAGAGTACTTTGAGATTTTCAAAGCTTCTTTTCATTTGCTCCTCACAACAATATTAAGCATTAGCTGCAATAAGTATTATTTTTCTCATTTTATAAATGAATGAATTTGAGAGGCTGGTATTTATCATAGTTACAAATTTCAGAAGCAAGATTTGAAGCCAGGTCTCTACTGACTCTGAGCCTGGTTAGTGCTCTTTCCACCTTGTGACACTGGCTGTTGCATTTAATTATTTTTTCTTCCTTCCTCCCTCCTTCCCTCCTTTCTTCCTTCCTTCCTTCCTTCCTTCCTTCCTTCCTTCCTTCCTTCCTTCCTTCCTTCCTTCCTTCCTTCCTTCCTTCCTTCTTCCTTTCTTTCTTTCTTTCTTTCTTTCTTTCTTTCTTTCTTTCTTTCTTTCTTTCTTTCTTTCTTTCTTTCTTTCTTTCTTTCTTTCTTTCATCCTTCCTTCTTTTCTTTCTTTCTTTCTTCTTGTTTTTTTTTTTAATTATAGAGGTAAATGTGATCCCTGCATTGATAAAAGACTCCCATGTTACCAGCAGAGGTCAGTGGCAAATGTGGCTCTCTGCATCTCCTCTACCAGAAAACATTCCAGATATTGAATTGATTGTATTTGGAATGAGAGGAAAATCTCCTGCACAGAAAATTAAGAACTTGAAAAACAATCCATTTTTGGTAAGTTTACATGAATGTTACCTTTTGTTTCAGTCTTGCTAGTCTGTCAAATAGTATTTTAATTGGCTGACTGAAAAATAATGATAACCATGGCATTTGGACTGTCTCTCAACTCTTGTAATTTGCTGGGTTAATCTCACTTACTTGATAAATTTAAAGTCACTGAAAAACATGAAGAAACTCTATAGAGAGATGTGGTCAGCAGAACTTCCAGTATGCCTTTTCAGACATAAAAGGATGCATAAAAATGCAAAATGCCTAAAAATTGTTTTGAATCATTTTGCCAAATCTCAGACGCTACCCTATCTTGGCTGCCTTCTTGATAATTCAGTCTAGCTGCTTGAAATTTTTCCCCCAAAAGGATGGAGCTTTCTGTTGCTTTAACAAGAGTGTTATAAGGAACTAGCACTGCTCATGTGTCATCCTTTTTTAGAGACTTCCAGAGACATAAAAAGCATTTAATTATGTTCTGGAAAGATCAATGTTCACAAAGTCTTTCTATTAATTCTATTTTTTTTTAATTTCCTAGTTGCACATTGATGACATTGGTGACATCACAAAAGTTTCTTTTATATTGCCTGGCTCATGTTTGAAGAAAGGCATTAAGCTACACAAGGTACTGTTCAGTACTGTATATAAATCATATTGAAATTATTGCAAGAAACATATTCTTTGAACCAAACCTTTTTGGAATATTAAATTCTGCTTAGCTTAGAAATAAATCATTTCCTCAGTAAATAAACAGTATTCTTCCTCCCCCTTGAGAAATGGTAAGCAAGCTGTTATAAATTTTTGGAGGGAAAGAAAGACCCTTAGAAGCCTGCCTCATTCATTACCTGTCAAGGAGAATACCTTTGACTAAAATGCACAATGAGAGGGTTGGAAGAGATGGCTTCTGAGTTTCTTTCCAGTTCTATGCTTGTGAACTGTGATTCTATGATACACAACCTGAAAAGGAGGTGAGGTTTAGACATGGAATGCGATAAGAGGGAACACAGAGGTTACACTGGAGTCAGGACTCTGTTATCTCCCAGGAGCTTTTGCTAAGAGGAGAAAGTTTTCCTAGACTGCCTTGGAGTACAAGAATTTTCTGATGGAGAAAATATGAAGGACCTCAGAGTCCGGGTTAAGGCACTGTTTCTAGTTTGATGCTGACACCTTCCCTTTTTCTCCCTGATCATGAGATTGTTTATAGAAGAAGAGTGTAGAGTTCAAAGAAGCTACTTTACCCTCCACACATAAAAAAAGACATGATATTAACACCTACTAGGCTATGAATTGGAGAATTTCATGAAATGCTAGACATTATTTGAAGTGGAATTTTTACCTGGATATTATCATCTTTCTAGCTTCCCATCACTCCCATTTCCAGACAAATGTTCTGTTTTCCTATCCATTCTGTCTTCTTCTCTCCCTATTTTACGTCTTGTGACTTATATGCCATTAACATTTATAGAGTGATCACTGTGTGTAGGATTTTGGGCTACAGTTGTCTATACCACTCATTTGGGACTCAATGTTTGCTCTAATCTTTATCCTCTGTGTTGCTCCACTCTGATATGGGAAAGACTAGTCTTCCTAACTAGATTATAGATGTGCCATACTCCTTGGCATCACTCAGATAATGCAGAATGATGTTATGCAAATAATAGGCACTAAATAGATATGATGAATGGATCAATTATTTAACTAAAAAAGACCTCATTGCCTTCCCCCACTATTCCCCGTGGTGTCCTTCTTTTTCCATCTCTTCTTTTCTGAACATGCATGTCCTTTTTAATATCATCATAGTCCTGCCACATTTAATTTTTTGGATAGAAAATGAATGTGAAATATGTAACATCATGAAATGAAAATTACTGACCTAGTAGGAAAGGGTGATTACTTTTGTTCTTATACTGGTTGTCATTAGGGATTTGTTTTTGGTTAATTCTTGTTCATGAGAAGAAAAATTAGAATAGGAATATTGAGAAGATTATGCCGAAGGAAAACATACTACCAGGTTGAAAATAACCCAACAAAGTTTTTATTTATTTAAGAAAATCAATTATATCTAAACATTTCTCTTGAGAAAACTAGATTTGCCCGAAGAATTTTGAAATATAAGTGCATGCGATAAAATGCATTTAAGTCAACAGTGACTAGTATAGGGTTCAATAATGTGAAAAGACTGCTGTTTCTTTGGAGTTCAACCTTGCTTAAGAGTCTCTAAGTGAAAAAAGACAAATTCTGACTCTGGTTATTCGAAAAACAAAGCATTTATGGAGCAGAAAGGGGAGGCATTAGACCAGGAATAGATTAGTTCTCCCATTTGGAGTATCACAGGTGAAGGCTATTTATATTATAGGGTTGGGAGTGAGAGCACATCAATCCTCACCCTTAATGATACAGTAGTAAAATCAAAACAAAGTAGGAATTTGCCCCTTAGGGCAGTGTGAGGAATTGGGTCTGGGCTGAACAGTGAGATGGAAAAGGAGTCTGCATTAAACCAAAAAAAAAAAAAAAGGAAAAGAAAAAGTGAAAGAAAAAAAGAACTGAGACTGACACATTTTTTAAAAATGGTTTGGGGGAACTTAGTGATTTAGGTCTACGTTGGGAGGCAAGGAGGAGTTCATGTTTTTCTATGTCATACAATCTTAGACATAGTTCTATAGAAAAAGGAATGAGGAGAGGAAGACTATATAACATAACGAAGGGATAATGGGAAAACTAGACCCTCGTTAGTCTCTCCTCCCTTTACACTGAAAAACACTTAGCAAGAACACTGTAAA
This sequence comes from Notamacropus eugenii, assembly GCF_028372415.1. NCBI lineage: Eukaryota > Metazoa > Chordata > Mammalia > Diprotodontia > Macropodidae > Notamacropus > Notamacropus eugenii. The sequence continues at coordinate 273,028,814 of NC_092875.1, forward strand.
TATTAGTTACCCAGAAAACAGTGAACTCAAACAGCAGAAGTGGTCAATATAATCTCAAATAAAGAAAAAGTAAAAGGAGATAAGGTTAAAGATATGGTCAAGAGGCATGGGGGAAAATTATATTTTACACATGTACATATATATATGGAATATATATATAGCACCTAAATGCATAAGGGAAAGTAGAACTGAAATGAATTAGGAAAGAATAAGGAGTTGGACACTACTGTATTTCAAAGTATATTATTAGGCAGTTATCAAAACTGTCTTGTACTGGATTTTGAAAAAAGAAATTGTTGATCAGTACAATAAGCTACATAAACAATACCTAGAAACAAATTCCGACAGAAGTCCAAGGTTTACAAAACTCAAGAACACAAACTCGTGGGGAAAGAAGTTTTACATTTGACAAGCATTGCTGGAAAACAGTCTGACAAAAAAATAGAGTTCACTTAGCATGCCCTTCTTTATAACATATAATTATATTCCAAGTAGATGAATATTCTCAATGTAAAGCATTGTATCATAAAACAAATTAAAATGGAATACACAGCTACATATTGCACAATTATAGATGGAGGATTTTTTTAAAAATAATAAGACAAGTAATGGAAGAATCATGAAAGGCAAAGTAGCCTAAAGAGCTATTAATTAAGTGGATTATATCCATCCACTTAGAAATTAAAACATAAAATTTAAAAATATTGTTAGTTCATTTAAAATAGCAATAATAAACCTATTATGTATTGACATAAATAGCATGTTTTTATGAAAAATTTGAATAATTTTCCAAAACAAAAAATAATGAGAATTATGGCATTATGTTGTTTTACATATTTTTCAAATCTCCTTAATGTTTGGCTTATAGACGACAGTACAACTCTTACATTAGCTTCTGCATTGAATCTGTTGAAATACTTTTTTTAAGCGTATGCAAAGAAAATTGTCTCATACACACACATATAGTTGCAAAAGAGAAGTATTTTAATATGGAAATAGCATGTTAGTATTGTTATGAAAACTAATTTAACCTCTAGGATACACCCCCCACCTCCACACCCCCACCAAATAGTCTCAGAGACCTCTAGAATTCCATTTGCAGTACCATGAGAACTACTGGACTGTGGAACTGAAAGTACACTAAATCAGTGCTCGTGGATGGGTGAATTAATTCAATCATTCTGGAAAAAATTTGGCGTTATACAACCAGATAAAATCAAGTGTTTGCTATATCAATGTTTCTTAAGTTTTTGGTTACTTTATGTTGAGAACAGTAATAGTTTCAATACTGTAGATACTTGAATGACCAGAATCTGTCCACTGAATAGAAATGAATTAATAAGACCTGAATTCTCTTCTGTTGCTGGCAGCTCCGGCTCAAAGACATGGATACGAAGGAAGAACTGGCCTTTTATGTGGCAGACCGGTGGCTCTTTGATGAAGATGGATCAGAAAGCGTGACGGAGCTAGCAGCAGTCAGGCCAGAAAAGGAACCCCTAAGAGGTATCACTGCTAAAATAAGAAATAACTCTCCACATTTTTTTTTTCTGAAATGTTTCATTAGGTTGTTCATTTCACATTAAAAGGGATCTAATCTTGGAGAAATCTCTTACAGTCACAAGGAATTCCGATATGCTTTAGTCTTACTTCTATTTATAAGATTAGCACTAAAAATCAGAACGTTGAAGACTGAGAACTGGAAGGGGCATTCAGGGCCATCTTGTCCAACTCCCTCATTTCAGAGATGATGAAATTCAGGCTCAGAGAAATTCTCTGATTTGCCCAAAGTCACCCACATAGTAAGCAGAGCTGGGATTTGAACACAGGACCCTCAATTCCAAATCCAGCACACTTTCCACTGTGCCTAGAACATCTACTAACTTAGACAAGTAATTTTATTCATTCATTTTAAATGTGAGGGAGGTCTGTGTTTGGTTTTTAATGCTCCACTGTGGTACTAACATAGTAAGATTTTTTTAATGGTTACTATGTTTTATAATTTAAACTTAAACCAGAATGGAAGAGGAGTCTAAATTTGGGAAGAGGTTGATGCATATAATAACTAGTAGTCAAATAGTGTTTTAAGGTTTGCAAAGTACTTTATCAGTATCTTATTTGATCCTTACAACAACCCTGGGATATAAGTGGAATTATTTTCCCTGTCTTACTGATGAAGAAACTGAGGTAGGTAGAGGTTAAGTGACTTGCCCAGGGTGACACATCTAGGAAGTGTCTGAGGTCATATTTGAACTTGGGTCTTCCTGATTCCAGATTCAGCAGTCTAGCTAATTGTTTACCTAGCTGCACCTCAAAAGCTTCTGTTACATATGTCTCTCTCTGGATGTGTTATAAAAATGGAGAAATTGTTTTTTATGCCAATTCTGACTAATTCTGCAGTGTGTGTGTATACACACATATACACACATATGTATATATTTGCACACATATAGACACACAATAAATATAGGCACATACATACATGCTACATACATACATACATATACATATATGTTATATACATACATATACACACATGGCAGTCTTTATCACAAGATGTGTAGAAATGGTTGAGCACAGACTCTTAGCAACTTTTCTGTTTCAGACCCAGAAGGCTGGTTAAGTTGGTAAAAGGTTTCATAACTCTTTTTTTTCCTACAGTTAACACTGCCCTTGCCAAAATATTTTCGTCATGCTGCCTAAAGGAACATGTACTACCTAACAATATGCTGTCATCTAGACATCATGGTAGATAATAATTATTGCTATCAGTGGGAGATGCTAATGCATATTGAAGGGGAGAGTTGAGCCACTTTGCCAGAGCGCATTAATTGGTAGTGGCAGCAATTATCTCACTGAGAGCCTAATACCCAGTGCTGCTGATTTGGAACAGACATAGGAATCTCCCATTGTGGTTCTGTCTCTCCTTGTTCATAAAACTCCAGAGAAGACAAGGAAGCACTAACTCAATTTAAAAGCTATAACTAATATGAAGAGAACTTACTTAAATAGCAGCTTTTTTCTCACTCTGAATGGAAATTAGAGTATGAACATGGATCTAAAATGTGGAATTTGGATAATATCTGAAAATGGAACCTCATCACCAAAGAACTCTGAGGCTTAATTTTTCACTCTACTGTTTCTCTGGGCATTCTTCAAAAAAGGAAGTCATGATGGCACTCTATCATATTTAAGTAAAAGATGTTAGCTGACCTTGAGAAAATCATAAAGACTGTTTCTTTTCTCTTCAGGCATAATACCATGAACATAGCTGATATTCAGTACATCTAGCTCAACCCCTTCACTTTACAATTAGGGAAAATGAGACCCAGAGAAATGACGACTTTTCCCAGGTCAAGGAGGTACTACTACTTAAGTAGTAGAACCACCATTTAAACATAGTTTTTCTGATTCCAAATCCAGTACTTTTCAATCTATCCCACACTAACCAAGGCCAATGGTTGTTATTTCTAATGCAGTTATTTATATTAAACATTGCATGGATGAATAAAGCTTTTATTTACCACTTTCCTTTTACAAAACACCATACTAAGCACGGGGTATAAAAATAGAAAAATAAGACCATCCCTGTTCTCAAGCCACTCACATTCTAAGGAGGAAAACAATGCATACGGAAGGTTTCAACTGCGTCAGATAGAAAGGTCCCATAACATTAGAGTACAGTGGAAAAACAAATGGTAATGCTTGGATTTCTTTTTGAATTGTCATTTCTACTGAGAAGTTTTTGAATCATATCAGTTTTGTAGTTGAACTATTTGACATTATAAAAGACTTTGATCAATAGATGTGGTAATGGTACCTGCAGAAACTGTTGCCAGGCTACATATCCACAGGGTTCCTTCCCAGGGTGACTGAGGATGCTAGGTTGGAAATACTGCTATTCCAAAGTCTATTGGGTTCAGGATCCTTAGCTTTCTCCACCAGCATCTGAGATAAGATGGTATTCAAGGAAGTGAAGATAGTGATTCAACTCATCTGGCATCTGCTACATTCTACATCCCCCTTAGGAAACCCTACTGCTTCAGCTAGGCTTCCTTGACTATCATGTGAATGGCATTTGGTTGTCTATTGGTAGTGATGGCCATCCAGAAATTTTCTGTCATGATGATAGCTGTAATGGCTGGGCTAGAAGCAAAACTGGTGATCTGGGCAGTGGTGCCACCCTCAGGGCTCCTGTGCTTATCCACCCCGTTGGTGGCAGTTGAAAAGCAGATATTACTGGGGATGATGAAGAAGGTTCCTTCTCCACAAGTTCTTTCAGTGATGGCTGTGTAGTGAGGCTGGAAATAGATCTGGTGGCCGGGAAAACCCTGCCATCCCCAAGACTTATGGCTATCTTCACCAGGGTTGAAAGGGGAGATAATAGTCAAGGGTAGAGGAGTGGGAATTTGACTCACCAGACATATGCTGCCTCGTGTCTTTCCCATAGGCTACATTGCTAATTCAGTTAGACCAGCTTACCTGTACTGTGTGTATATGTTATCGATCCCTGATTGTTCTTTTTTGTTAAATTTACCTTCTTCCTTTGCTTTATTTACAGACGTGCTTTACTTAGTTAGTATCCACACAGGGATACAACCAGCATCAGGAACTGATGTGGATATGTTTATCACAATATTTGGGGAAAATGGAGACTCTTGTCAAAGAAAACTCAGGCATTCAGGATTAAATTCCCGTTTTGAAAGAGGCCAGGTATAGTATGAGCTAAAGAAAAAACAACTGTGTGTATGTATGTACATATTTGTGTATAAGGGAGCGTATGTGTATGTGTATGTGCCACAGGAAACCTGCTTAGCTTTTAGAAAAAAATCTTTTTTACAAAAGAATGATTGGCAGAAGTGACTAATTTTAGAGAACAGCTTCCATCATGTAGTAGGTGGACAACAGATATTCACTGATGATGTCAAAATGGTTATGGGTTTTTATCATCACTGTGACTATTGAGTACAACAAAAGTAGCCATTGAGAAATGGTGGCCTAACAATGATTCAGATATAATTAGAAAAATAAGAAATGATATTATGAGCTCCTAGGATGACTCTTTTGAATAAAAAATGAGTGTGCTTTATTTTCCTTCTGCTTTCTTTTAATTTTTTAAAATCCTTTCTTAAATATTCATTTCCAGCCATATCCCCAACCTGCTTACCTTCCTGTGTGAAAAAGATTTTTTTTTAAATTCAGCAACATGTCAGCTGTGTCAGACAGCATATGCAATACTCCATAGTCATAGTCACATAGTTCTTCAATGAAAGGGGGGAAATGCATTTCTCTTTTCTGAAGTCCCTCAAGTTAGTTCACTATAATTACACAATTCATAGTTTCATTCTAGTTGTCTTTCCGGATACATTGTTACACTCATCAGGTATATTCTTTTCCAAGTTTTGCTTACGTCATTTCCTGTCATTCATATGGCTTTCCTAGTTTCTGAGTACTTTTTATATTCATCATTTCTTCTGGAGCAATAATACTCCACTATATTAATGTGCTCATATGTTTAGTTGTCCTCTCATTAACCTGTTTTTTTATTTTTATTCAGCTATTTTCCTTTAAAAATACAATTTTTCTGATATATTGTTTTCATATCACCACATTTTTCAGTGAATCTCTCCTCCTCTCACTTCCCATAATCCTTATAACACATAAAAAAAGAGAAAAAAACTTCTGTATAACTAACCAATATGTCAACCAAGTTTAATGTTATGTTTGGTATCTTGCTGCCATAGCCCCCACCTTTTCCATAGAAAGGAGGTAATGGAATTTTTTGTTTCTCTTTCTTAGGGCCGAGTTTGGTTTTGTAGCATCCAGATTCTATTATTTTGTTGTCATTGTTTTTTCATTTATGTTTTTGTAGTTATTGCTTTTCTGCTTCCCTGACTTTCCATTGTGTCAGCTCATATAAGTCGTTTCATCCTTCTCTGTATTCATCATTTCCTATAGCACAGGAATATTTCATTAAATTCATATACTACACCTTGTTTAGTCATTTCCCAATAAATGGACATATACCTTGTTTGCACTTCTTTACTACTACAAAAAGTTTTGCTGAAAATATGTTGGTGTTTATAGAACTTTTCTTTTTATCATTGAAAACCTTAAGCCACATGTCTAAGAGTGTAATCTCTGAGACTAAGTGAATGTCTATTTAAATACGTTCTTTTGGAAATTCCAAATGTGTTCCAGAATGGTTAAATCAATTTTCAGCCTCACCATCAATGTTTTGGTATGCCCATCTTTCCACAAATCCTCCAACATTGACGATTGCCATCTTTGTCATCTTTGTCATCTTTTGATTGTGAGATAAAACCTCAGAGCATTTTGGTGTGAATTTTTCTTATTATTGATAATTTGGAGCATTCCAAAATTTTTCCTTTAAGAAGTGTTTGTTTAGATCCATTAACCTTTTACTCATGAGAGAATGACTTTTATATTTCAGTATGTTGCCTTTATAAATTGTATATTATATACTCTGTCAAAGATATTTGATAGAAATATTTTCCCCCTAGACCATTTCCCTTCTTATCATAGTTGCTTTGATTTTGTTTGTACAAAATAATTTCACTTTCATGTAAGCTAAGTTTTCCAATTTACCTTAATTCATTATTAAGAATTTTCTTACCCCAGCCCCAAAGTTATATCTATGAAAGTTACCTAATCTAGTTCTTTTGTAATCCTATTATAATGTGACTCTTAAGATTTAGGTCATATTTCCATTTGGGTTTATATTATGGGATATAAGATACTTTGGTCTGAACCTAATTTCAGCCAGTCTGTTTTCAAGTTTTCCTAGCAATTGTCGCCAAACAGGGACTTTTTCCCTAGGTAATCCCATTTATTTTCCATGACAGAAAGCTTTTCTATGAAAATTTGGGTAAATATCCTGCTTTGCCCTCCCTAGGGATATATGCCTGTAAATCAAGATCTGTGGGTAAAGTGAATGGAATTGTTAGTTCCTTTTATTTCACAAAATTCAAAACTGTTTTCTAGAATTGTTTTGCCTCAGTTTTCTAAAATAAGAAAGTAGAATGCAGCTGTAAGAAAACCACACAAAATGAACATGTTGCACTTAGATGTCTTTTCATTCAACTCAATATAAGATGATGATGAGGATATAATTTATGTAGCTCTTAAAGGTTTAAAACTGTTTTATACATGTTAACTCATTTATAACAATAATCTTGTGAGGCAGGGGATTTTATTATCACCTTTGGTAGAGGAAATTTCCTCATCAAGTTGGTCCCTATATTGAAAAAAAAAAAACAGGTATATTTCCTATCTGAGTGTTTGAGAAAGAAAATGGTAAAGACCAAGCTAGAACAGAAGCAAAAAGGACAAAAAAAGATACTAAATGATGGAAAATGCTGATGGATATTTCACGTAACATTTAGCGAATCCAGTGTAGGGCTATCATAAATCCATGACTCTTTCCTTTTTTTCTTTTCAACTTGTAGGCAGTAAGGTGGCACTGTAGATAGACAACAGGGACTTGGAATCAAGAAGGCATAGGTTCAAATCTTATCTCTGACACTTACTAAGTATTATGACCCTGGTCAAGTCATTCAACCTGCCTGCATTTCAATTTGTCCACCTCTAAAATAGTGTAATCATGTAAAATATTTCCATATTAGTAATTTTGTACAAGATAACTTGAATTTTTTTTAAAAAATTAAGAAAAAAAGATGAAAAAATAGCAGGCTTCAGTCTGTATTCAGTTAATATCTGTTTCCCCACCCCATCTGGAGGTACATAGTATGTCTCATCATTAGTTCTTTGGGATTATCTTGTATCATTGTATTGTTGAAAATAGCTAAGTCATTCACAGTTCTACATTGAACTACATTGCAGTTACTGTGTACAACATTCTTCTGGTTCTGCTTACTTCATTTTGCATCAGTTTATATAAGTCTTCTCAAGTTTTTCTGAAATCATTCTGTTTGTTACTTTCTATAAAACGATAATTCCAATACATTCATATGCCACAGCTTATTTAGCCATTCCTCAATTGATTATTGTTCCCTTTTTAAAACAAATTGTTAATACCTCTTCTATTATCTGTGCACTTGTTTTAAGAAATGTGATTGCCAAAGAAATGTGTGGGAAAAGATAGGTTCCTAGTATTTTAGCTTTATTTGATTATAAATTGACCAATAAGTATTCCAGTGTTCCAGGTAATATGTAATGGAGTACCTACATATGGCCATGGATAAATGTGTTAAAGTACTATAGCCATAGCTTTCTAGAGTTTATCTCCAGAGCACTTAGTGCAATGACTTGGGGAGGGCTACAGTACTTTGGTCCGTAAAATCCTGGCATTGAAGGGATATCATGTCATTTAACCCAATTTTTATATCAATCATGAAATCTATCAACCACATGGTTAATATGACATTCATCTTCAGCTTGAAGACCTGTATTCATTGGGAACTCATTACTTTAAGAGTAACTCAATCCATTTTTTTTAGACCTTTAATTTCAAGATTTCTAATTTGTCCTTACAGTGACTTGAAATCTGTTTCCTTATAATTTCTACAAAATTGGTCTTGGTTCTTCCCTCAGATCAAGTAAAATAAATACACTTCCTCTTTAGACCCCTCCAAATATTTGAAAACAGCTACTTTCTCTACCCACATGTTCTATTATTTGGGCTAGACAGCCATTTGACCAATCCTTGTATGACCTGGATCGTTAATGCCCTTACCATTCTGGTTGCCTTCTTGAAGAGTCCATCTTCTTTGTCAATGTATTTCCTAAAATGTTGGACTGAGAAGTAGATACACTATTCCAAAAGTGGCCTTATCAGAACTGAACATTATTTATTTTAGACACTAAAATTCTGTTAATGTGTTGCCTTTTTTTTTTTTTAACACCAGTGATTATTATTCAGGGTTTGTCTTTTTCCTTTCATAATGTCTTTGTAGTCCCAATTTTTCCCATACTGTATTTGTTTTATTGATTTTTAAGGGAAGGGCCTCATATTGTGCTTGCATTTTTATCTTTAAGTTAAGAGAATGACTTTATATTTCTCCCAATTAAATATTTCAACTGATTAACTTCAGCCCAACTTTCTATTCTATTGAGTTTTTTTTTTCGTTTGAGGGTAGGAGAGTAGGGTATCCTGATTCATTTTATTAGTTATCCTTCCTAGTTTCAAGTCTTCAATCTATTTGATAAGTTTGCCATATGTAGGTCATCCAAGTCATTCTAAAAAAATGTTCAACAAAATGGGGACAAAAATAGAGCCCTGAGGCAATTCCTTAGAGGTTTCCTGCCAGGCTGACAGTGATCATCAATAAGTAATGCATTTCAGGTCTGGTCATAGTATGATTTCTAAATCTACCTAACTGTTATCCCCAGCCCACATATTTCTAGTTGAAGTGAAAATTGGTCTAGAAAAAATCTTTTAATTATATTATTATAGTAATTCCTGAGTAGAAGTAGAGCAAAAAGATGGTCTTGATTCAGAGTCACCTACCTTTCCATTTTTGTAACTGACCAGTAATTCTCTATTCTTGGATCACATAAGACAACAGATGACATAAAATATGGCCAAGCATAAAAAAGAATAGTCTTAAAATATGTGAGAGAAACACGCATGATTTCATGTGATATTTGTAAAAAGAGGTCTGTAAATTATTTTTGAATTTCACAGTTCATTTGTCAATTTTTGTGTAAAACACTTAGATAAATTAATGAACACTTATTAGATGCTTACTGTGTGCAAACACTGATCTTTTTTTCCTACTCTGAAATAGAATAATAAAACCCCTTTTCTTTTTTTGTTTTTCTCTTTTTCTTTTGGTCTGGGATAAGGCAAAGACCTGTAATTTCATTAATATAGGAAACTCCCAATGTGGAAACTTCTTTCATCTATGTACATGAGGAACTCCTGTGTAACTTAAAATTTTTCCCTGGGACAATGAGAGGTTAAGTGACTTGCCCAGAGGCTCATACATAGTTGATATATACGGGAGACGGAAATCAAACCCATCCTTTCCTGAACCCCAAGCTCAGCCTTCTCTATAGTTTTCTTTTGGTTCTATAAACCATTTAAACCAGTGCAGTTATCATATCAGATCAAGCAATGCCAAGAGTCAGAGTACCTGGAGTACAATCCTTCCTCTGACATCTGCTGCCTCTCTGGCACTCAGCACATAGTTTAACCTCCCTACATTATTCCCCCAGAAACTCACTCTCCTTATTTGGGAAATGAAGGGGGTGGACTGGATAGCTCCTGAGGTTTCCATACAGATCAAAATCTATGAACTATTAGACTAGATGTGAGATACAGAACAGTTTTTCCTCCTCTCAAATTGTTGAATTGAAATGTTGTCATTGGCACGGATAAATAATTCATTCTAATTATGGTATTTCAAAAGCCATGCAACTTTATCAGTTATAAACTGAATTAATTCAGCATAAGGAGCTAACCTTGGAACCAAGAAAACCCAGAATCAAGTCCTGCCTAAGATACATGTTGAGTGTGCATTGGTGGGTAAATCATTTAACCTGGCAGTTCTCTAGGAAAATCCTTAAGGTGGTAGAGGTGGTGCCAGCCTGCATTGGTAGAGGGAGTTTCCCTACCAGAGATTTCCATAGGACATTGAAATGATGAACAGGTCAAATAGCTATTTTTAAGTTTAGACATATTTTTGTTTACATGATCATAGAACAGAAAGAGGAAATAGGCTGGGTAGACTTCAGGAAATTACAAAACCCCTTTAATGATCCCAAGCTTCCCCCAAAAAACAAAGGCTCATCATTTTAATATCATATTCAATGGTTGTTGTTTTTTGGTTAAAAGGAATGCAACACAACAATCTTAAATGGAAAATGAATACAATGAGGATAATAGAGAGGGACATGCAGGTGTAAGCATGTTGCAACATATGACTTATGTGGAAATTGGAAGAAGAATAGGAATAAAATATATAATTATGGAAATAGATGATAGGAAGACAAGATAGGCTAACCATGTGTTTAATGAAATTGAAGAATGACCAATGGACTGCTCAAATGCTTCATTGCTATCATCAGGATATCAGGAAAAAGTCACAGACATCTCTAGCATGGTGCAACTACCCTCTATGGTACACTTATGGGAGGATATGAACAAGAAATCCACAAGGTGGACTGTGGTAGATAGGCTGTGAAATGCATTGTGAGAAGAGACATCCAAATCATTGAAATCTGAGGATCTAACTAAATGGCTTTTTTGCCCATGTTTTAAGTTTAACATGAATGAAAAATTTCGCCATACCTGAGAAAGCTCAGTTGAAATTTGGGTAGTAACTTTAAAATATACCATTTTTGAAATCCAATACTAATAACAAAGCTACTATATTACTGGACAGTTTAATAATGGGTAAAAAAATAAAACTCTGAGAAAAAAGTACAATGACATGAAATAATATTACTAATAGGCTGGAATAAATAATATGCTGAATTTGATGAGAATTAATTGAAAACAATAGATGATTCTGTCCACTACTGTCTAATGTCATGAATTGGTAGTGGCAAAGAGTGGTGGGAATGATTAACTTTAAGGAACTTTCCAGAAGTGAAAAAAGACAGAAAGAATCCTTGTAGTAGAGTTTTTCAAAGTTTAGGGTCATACAGATTGACAAGACAGAAGATTTTGTTTTTAAACTGTCTAGAATACAACTGGAAAAAATGAGACTTCTGTAAAAAGTAACTACTAAGTTATTTACATCATTTTCTCTACCATTTCCTTCTTTAGGTCTCATGTAGAGAAATTAAAGCATATATGGGAAAGATTGAACTGTGGTTAAAAATAATTCCTCTCTACCATTTTCCTTTCCCTCCTGTGTGCTTTGTATGAAGTAAACTTAACACTGGACAGCCGTTCGGGGGTGGGTAAAGAGAGTTTGGACTAAATGACTAAATGAATTTTTCCCCTACCCTCTATTTTTTTCATTTCTGGTCTTTTAGTCCTTCCTGGATGGTTGAGTGGTTGGCAACTAGTGAGATTTAATCTGCTTCTTCCATCCATCTGGTCTCTTTTATGTCACCCACACATACACCCATATATCCACCTACACATAGGCTGTGTCTTACAAAAACACAGTGAAGTAGAGAATTGAGGTAATTATCTGAATAATCCAGGCCAAGAACTACTTTCATCCAAACTATCTAGACAATTAGGATAAAAATATTTTTGATATAAGTCATCTGGGTTATTGCTTCAATCCTCATTCAAAATTTGAAAATATATATGAGAACCAGAGAAGACTGAAAATTTGATTCTCTGGGCAATGTTATGAACAGGTCTGTAACTCCTGCTGTGTGTTGATAGATTGGTGTCCATTTTTAACCAATTTAGAATTATACAAATAATGCAATAGATTACATTTCCCCCACAGTGCCACCAACTTGTCATTTTAAGAGGGCTTTCAAAACAGACAATAATTCAGTAGCCCCATAGTGGAATAGAGGAACCTAGAGAATGAGACTGAGCTAATCTCACAGTCCAGTTTACATATCATTCATACTTACACAAATACTTTAATTGCTTCCATGGTTTTTACTTTCCTTGCAGTCACTGAAAATTACTTATTGCTGAGGTCCCCAAATATATCCAGGGATAGACCTTGTGATATTATGAAAAGAACACGAGATTCAAGTAAGATGTTTTCTGTTTTGAAGTCATGTCTGACTCTTTATAACCCCATTTGAGGTTTTCTTAGCAAAGATACTGGAGTGGTTTGCCATTTCCTTCCCCAGCTCATTTTATAGATGAACAGATGCAAAAAGGGTTAAGTGACTTGACCAGGGTTGCAGAGCTAGTAAGAGTGAGGCCAAATTTGAACTCAGGAAGATGAGCCTTCCTGACTCCAAGCCTAGAACTCTGTCCACTGCTCCATCTACATTTAAATCCTGGCATTGGGGAGGACAGGGACCTGGGCCCCAGCTTCAGCTCTTCAATTTACCATTGCTGTGACCCTGAGAAAGCTACTTAACCTCTATGAGCATCTATTTCCTCAGCTATGACCATGAAAAATATTGACACCCTCTAAGCTTCCTTGGCATTCTAAATCCTGTGATGCTAAGAGAGGACCTATAAGTTGAAGAGAAGTTGACATTCTTCATGGAAGAGGAAAATTTCCTTATAGGGATTTCGATATACAAGTCAATATATCCCCCTATAATATCTCTGCCACTCTTACTAAGTTTAAAGTATGACCTATGGTCCAGGAATAGACTTCTTGTGTTATATTATGCATGTTGCTTACTGTAACGCATCTCCTTACTAATATGTGTGCTTAGAAGTAGGGAATACATATACAATGTGTGTGTGTGTGTGTGTGTGTGTGTGTGTGTGTGTGCGTGTGTGCAGATCAGTGCAGGAGCTTATTGTTCCCTCAGTCCTGATTTGTCTCTCTGACTATGCTTTGTTTTTTTATACCCTCACCCACTCTGTTGACAATTTTGACTAATTTCTCTCCTAGAGCTGATCTTTTTTTTTTTTATCATCAGTTTTGCCTTTCTACTTCTCTCCATTTGCCAGTACTGGAGATCATAAAATTTGGGTACCCATTCCTTCAAGAGGCAGCAGGTTCATTAACTACAAACCTGCCTCTATCAAGGAAGAGGATGCAGCTCTTATGCACTAGTGTCAGGAGCTGGAAATGGGCAAAACCTGGTGCCTTCTGAGAGTTTTTCATTTTCAAAATGGTTAGCACTAGTGTGTGAGATGTGGGAATAGGAGTATCTTGGCACTAGATCTCCACTGTTGGCAGTGATCTAATACAGTAAAGTGATTGGTTTAGAGTATGTGGTTCTTTCCAATAGCACAAATCTGTAGCTCTTCTGTTCCTTTCAAGGTCAGGACCAAGTTGTATATTAATGAGAGAAATAATGTCCATTATTTCTCAATGAAGTGTCTATGGGAACTGGGGGTAAAGTGTATTTGTACCTTTGTGTATATTGTTGCTGTGTGTGTTCATTCTGTAATATTCAACTGAACATGAGGACCAGGAGTACCTTCAGATCAAATAAACAGATGAAATTCAAGAATATGTCATATCATATAGGCAATAAACACAGAAATTAAGGGAAACATTTTGAGAAGGGCCAATGGTCCTGGTAGAAAAAAGAATAGTGGTTTTTTTCCAGGTTAGAGAAGGAAAGATATTCTCTAGTCTTCTCACAAGGAGAATCTATGACTCTATTTATGTAAGGAATTTCCAGGTGGAAAAAATTCCCTTTACCCATTCAGATCAGCACTTTTGTCTATAGCATATTGTCTTAGAGCACTGTCTAGGCAGTTAAGTGACTTCCCCAGGGTCACACAGTCAGTGAGTACCTTGAACCCAGGTCTTTCTGTGTCCAAAGTTGGCTGTCTATCTACCACACTAAGTTTCCTCTATACCTCCCATAATATAAGTATTGAAATTCATTGACCTATACCTAGAGAGTTTCTTGGAATCAGGAAATTAAGAGTAAGAATTAATGGGAGGAGAAACAGTATCTAAATTGAAATATATGTACAAGATGGACCATGAAATTAAAAGGAATAAATGAATAAAGAGTTAATGAAATGGATCTTTAACATGGAATAAATGATTAAAGTGTGGATGGTAGATTTCTACTACCTGGACTTATGATGAACTTCTCTCCAATAAAGTAAAGCAGAAAGTGACTTATAGTATGGTGTGTACCTTAGATCTGGGTGGGAAGGGGAAATGACATTTAAGAGAAAAGTTAGAATCATATGACCTACAAAATTCTATGGAGTAAGCTAGTCCAAGAGAAATGGGATGCTGTTAACAATTAAATTCTGAAAACAAGAAGAAATGATTCTGAGCAAGAAAAAAATAGATGCGCTAAAAAGACTAATGTGATGACAGAGAACTCATCAACTAACTTGGTTGTATGTGTGTATGTGTATATGTGTATATGTGTGTGTGTGTGTGTGTGTGTGTACGTATATACCCATCAACTGAGGAATGACTAGAGAAGGGTGTTATACCTGAGTGTAATGGAATGTTGTAAGAAATGGTGAATTTGGTAAATGCAGTGGAAAACTGGGAGAGTTACATGAACTGATGGAAACTAAATTAAGTCAAACTAGAAATATAATACACTGCCTATAGTAGTGCAACTGGGAAGACAAACACACACATACACACACACATATACACCACAAATAGAAAATGAATGCTGTAAAATCATAATAACAGCTTTGTCTCAAGGAAGGAATATGACAAGGTACCACTCTCTCTTCTTTACAGAGATAGGGGACTATGTAAACATATAATATCAGACATCATTGATGTATGGATTAATTTTGCTGAATTATCTTTTACCTTTTTATTATTTGTAATAATAGCTCTCTGAAAAGGGGAAAGGAAGTCTATATTGGGGAAAGGAAGATATATATTGGGAGATGTGAGTGATATAAAAAGATATTAATAAAAATAAATAAAAGATCTGTTTAGAAGATGGAACAGAAGGGAAGTAATTAAGGATTATTTCAAAAGACTATCAAGATTTTATGTCTAGTTTCTGGAAAACTTAAATTTATCATGAACTGAGACTGGCATTGAATACTAAGCATAATAAATGTAACTTTTTAGCCTATGTTGGAAGAAAGACAAGGACAGAGTGGAAAAGAATGACAGTGGGAAGGCAAAACTACTTGCTTTTTAGTTTGCTGGTTTTCTAACCAAGAAGAGCAATCTAACCTGGGATGGATAAAAAAGAGCTGAAATTCAAGATAAGCAAGGAGATAGTAAGATAGTACTTAGCTACCTTCTGTGAGTTTATTATCTGGACAGAAGAACTACATATCAAGGTACTGAAAGAAGCAAAGTGTGTAATTGTTGAGATGCTATCAGTAATCTTTGAAAAGGCCATGACAAAAAAAAGGTTCTAACAAATGGAAAAAGGTTTTGTGAACTAGTTATAGGCAGAATCCTGCTTGTCAAAAAAAGATTGATTCTTCAAAGTATATTCCAGTAATACTGACTCTAGTTCTTGTCAAAACCCTAATACACCTTATTAAATAGGTATTTGGTGTGGATTTTGAAAGGAAGTGATCACTAGGACCCAGTTGACTTCCTCTTCTTCCTCTTTTTTCTTTATAACTGGTAAGATCAGCAAATAATATAAATATTTGCAAGACATTCAGAAGTTTCTCGTTATACGTCTTTATAGACAAGGTAGAGTTCTGTGGGCTGGACCACACAATGCAGTCACATGATAGATGCGTTTAGGGGTATAAGACAGGAACTGGACATGCAATTTCATTGAAATAGGTTACTCCCAGATGTGGAAACTCCCTCTACCCATATAGGTTAATACTTTCTCTTCAACTTGTCTTAGACAGTGGTACAAGGCACTGAAATATTAATGAGTCATCCAGGGTCTAACAACCAGTACATACCAAAGGTAGAACTTAAACCTAAGTCTTCCTGACTTTGAGGCTAGCTCCCTATCCACTATGTGAGATGCTTCCTCATAAATGCATTTAGCTTATGTGAAATACAGTGCTGTATACAGAGAGAGAGACAGAGACAGAGACAAAGACAGGGAGAGACAGAGAGAGAGAGAGACAGAGAGAGAGAGAGACAGAGACAAAGACAGAGAGAGACAGAGAGACAGAGACAGAGAGACAGAGACAAAGACAGGGAGAGACAGAGAGAGACAGAGACCGAGGCAGAGACAGAGACAGAGAACCATTTATCAAATTATATGATGACTGTAGAACCTAATCCCCATATAAAGGCTAATCCAATTAGGTAGATTTGAAACATGATGAATGATCAGATGCAAAGATAGTCAACTTGGAGGAATGTCTCTACTAGAGCATCTGTCTCTGGCCCTATACTGTGAAACAATTTTTAAAAAATCAATTTGGATGAAAGCCTCATTGATTTGGATAGCATGCTTATCAAATTTGCTGGCAAGAGGTATAGCTCACCAAGTGTAAAAGGATTTGAAAGCCTCTTCACAGGCTAATATCTTTTTTTTAAAAAAAGCATTTTAAAATATTGATGTTAAAATCAAGTGCTTTGCAAACATTTCATTTTATCTTCTCAACAACCCTGGGGGCAAATTCCTGTTAACTCCATTTTATGGATGAGAATATTGAGGTTGAGAGAGGTTAAGTGACTAGTCTAGCTTTACGTAGTAAGTATCTGAGGCTGGATTTGAACTCAGATTTTCCTGATCCAGATTCAAGGCTCTTTACGAAGCTTTCATTTATTTCTTTCTGACAAAAATGATCTCTTGCTTCTCTAAATCTCAAAGTCATTCTTGATTCTTCCTTCATCACTATTCACTTTAAATATCTTAATAATCTCTTACCACTTTTCCTGTCTCTACTTTCTCCCTTCTCCAAACCTGTGCTGCTCCCAAATGACTCTTTCTCCTGCTCAGTTCTGATTGATATAGTTCTTTGTAAAAGGTTTTGATGGCTTCCTATCACTTTTGAAATTATATTTGAGCTTCATGCCTTAGTTTTCAAAGCCCTGTACCATCTCTAGTCTATATTTCAAGCCTTATCCCTAGCTGTCTTCCTTTATACATTCTCAACTCCAGTCGAACAATAATACTTAACATCTCACAAACGTGACACCTCCTCAGTATTGTTCCTCTTGTTGTGTTACTCTGGAATGCCACGTTACCTCCTCTCTCTTGCAATCCTGCCTATTTATTTATTAATGTATAGCTCCAATGAGATTTCCTCAATACAGGATGGCACTTCCTGCCTCCTTCCCAACAGTATTCTTTCCTCCTCTGATCTGGCCAACATAGAAATCCAGTTAGCCCTGCCTTCGGTATCATTCCACTACAAGTCACAAGAATGTAAGTGTATGTCTGTTGCTTCTTGCTGTGCCAAGAGCTGAGGAGAAAACGGAAGACAGACAATAAATTTATCAACAATTAACAAGCATTTCTTAAGTGCTCACTATGTGACAGACACTATGCTAATTCCAAATTCAAGCAAAAAGAAAGACAGCCCTTTGTCTCAAAGAGCTTACATTGTAATGGGGGAGAAGGCATAAAATGAATATACAAAATGTATACAGAGTATGTCTGAGAGGTAACCTAGATTAGGAAGACACCAGCAGCCAGACAGGCAAGGCAGTCTGGGAAAGGTCTTCTTTGAATGTGGCATGGGAGCAGAATCTTGAAGGAAGCTAGTTATTTACTCGTGTGTGAGCTCTGGGAGACAAGGCACTATTTCACACTTACTCTTTTTAATTCCCTCTTATTTGTTGTTAATACTTGGATGTTCTTTTGTTGATTGTTGAACGTTTCTGCATGCTACAGCCCAAGATCTACTGAAGTACTAAAGTGAAGTTGGACTTTTCCATTGGGTCACTTACAAGGTTTTCCTGTTATTTTCCTTTCATCAGGTGAGCACCTTCAGCCTGAGAGCAGTGGACCTGGGCATGGTCAGAAAAGTGCTTGTAGAGCACAGTGGCACTGGCTATGGTGCTGGATGCTATCTAGACCAAATCACCATTCAAGAATCTGGGAGAAGAGACAAGGAATATGCTTTTTCTTGCCAGCAGTGGTTAGACAGTGAAGTTGGTGACAGACAGATGGAAAGGAAATTGAAACTTCTTGGATATATCCGAAAAGATCCACTGCCGGATAATATTCAGGGTGAGGCATCATAACCAAATTGTAGACACAGTTCTTTTCTTAAAGGGATTACAATTTCTATATTTTTGTATATATTTTTCTTTTGGTAAAATTTGTATTTTATATATTTGAAAAATTATTTTGCATTTATATTTAGGACAATATCATTCCATAAACATTCTATGTGTTATTCAGTCATTTTCAGTCATATTCTACTCTTCATGATGCTGTTTGTTTGTGTGTTTGTTTTTGACAAAGATACTGGAGGAGTTTACCTTTTGTTTCTCCAACTCATTTTACAGATGAGGAAACTGAGGCAAACAGGGTTAAGTGATTTGCACAGGGTCACATATTAAGTGCCTGAGGCTGTATTTGAATTCAGAAAGATGAGTCTTCTTAACTTTAGACCCAGCATTCTATTCATTGTACCACCCAGCTACCCTGTTCTGTTTATACTTTGAACTAAAGAGAAAGAAAGTCAGGGAGGGAATAGAGAAGCTGGTGATAAATGGAAGGGATAGGAAATGGGATTAACTTGAATATTGGGAAAATATCAAAATATTTCATCCTTTTGGCTCTGCAACTAATGATTTTTCATAAGATCATAGATTTCATAGATTTTAAGTTGAAAGGAACTGTAGAGATTAGTCCAGTACCCTTGGTTATAGGTAAGGAAAGTGAGGCTCGGAGAGGTTACCTAATTTGTCTATGGTCACACAGCTAGTAAGGATCAGTGGCAGTTTTTGAGCCTGGATGTTCTTGACTCCAGGCCCATCACTTTTCATTATAATACACTTCCTCTCATAAACAGAAATCTGAAAGAAGAAAAAAAAAACTTTGGTCCCTTTTGCCTTCAGAATTTGGATCCACGTTTCTTTCAACATTCGTAGGTATCATCATCTCTATGCCAGTTTTCTTAGTTGTGACTTGACACAATTTCACAGATGACTGTTAGCTAATGCATTTCAATCTGTGATATTTTAGCACAGCCACACATATTATTCAGCATGTGATCACAAGATAAAGTGTTGAAAAGAATCAGATCAAGGAGCTTAAAAGAAAGGTCCTAAAGAAACTATACTAAATTCAGGATCCTGGGTCTTAAAGACTGAGATTCTTGCCAGTTCCATTACTAATTAGTAATGTGGGAGTGTATAGATAGCACCCTAGGGGACTGTAGAGTTCTCCCCTAAAGGTAGCAGGGATATTTTCAACACACACACACACACACACACACACACACAAATGCATGCTGTCACTTTTTAATGATCTAAATAATGCATGTTTAAAACACATAGAATGACCTATTATTCTTTCCATCTGTACATATGGTGCTCCTTTCATACCTTCACAAACTGTATGACTCATCCAAATTGTGTTATAAATCCTCAGTAAGGATCTAACCAATACATCAAAGGTCTCCAATTAAACCACTTGGGTTTTCTGTCTGCTATGCCTCATTATCAGCACATGAGCAACCACCTCTTTTTCCAGTCATATATTTCCTCAGTTATGTCCTTTCTTTCACTGCACACCTAAAACCTAGCCTTAATCACTGAATGAGTACTGCCTCAGTCAAACTGAGAACAGGGACAGATGTTAACTTAAAACAAGGCCATCTCCTCTCTTCTTCCATTCTGATCTGTGTCTTGCCACTGGACTCAAATGGCTCTGGAAGAAAGAGTGAGACTGGTGACTTGGCACAGCCCTCCTTCACTTAAATCCAATTCACTTGGATTTAAGTCATGATGTAACCTTCCTTATGTTACGATTCTCTTCAATAATGAAGGACAAACAACAACCTGTGAGAGAAGTCACTGCCCCACTGGGGACCCAACCGACCAATTTCAGTTGAGCAGTGCAGCTCCCTTCCTTCCTTCCTTCTATCCTTCCTCCTTCTTACTCCCCCTTCTCCTTCTGTCCACTTAGGATATTATACCCTGAACTGTGGGTGCTCTGCCCAAACGAATATAAATTTTGATCACTGAAACCTCACAAGATATTCTGGGGTTTCTCAGCTAGATTTCTTTCTTAAGGACCGTTCCTTAAACCCAAATCACCCTGTCTCTCATTGATTCGCCAACAGTAGGTCCCTATCCAAGCTTCATTTGGTCACTGTTTGGGCTCAGAGTGAGTATAAACAGTAATTGTTTCTGTTTTGGCCAGAAACCCTGAGTCTCTTCCCTCCCAGACTGACTTTTTTTTTTTTAACTAGGTAAAAAGGGTCATTTGTTGCCTCTTTTGTTACCTAGCCTTAATCACTGAAAGATTGTTGCCTCGGTCAAACAGACCTTAACTTTAAAAGTCCAAAGTCTCCCACTGCATGGAAGCCATCTCTAGTAGTAGTGATCTGTACCTTGCCACTGGCTTGCCAGATGGCTCCAGAGGAGAGAGTGAGATTGGTGACTTTGCACAGCCCTCCCTCACTTAAATCCGACTCATTTGCTAGTCAAGATATCACCTTGCTGACATCATGGTTGTCTTCAGGACTGAAGGAAAAATAACAAGAACAACAGTACCTAAAACCTTTTATTGACAATATGTTGCAGACTATTGCTACCTACCATATATTTCCATTGCCTTTCAAGTTGTTTATAGTTTTAATTCTTCAATAATCATTATATTCTAGAATTCATAGCTAAATAATATAGCTAAGAGAATGTTGTTGTTAAAGAAAGGTGGATCTATTTACCTGTAAACTGTCTGGGATCATTAAATGTACTGTGTGATTCCCTAAATTTGATGCAATCTGATTTCTCCTACTCCATGGTCAGAGCCGAGCTACAGTTGTGTAAAAAATATGTGCTGATGAATTAGTGTAATAAGCTTTCTGTCTGTCCAAATGAAATCCAAAAGATGGACAATATGCATTTTATTTGCTTTATTTTTAAAATGTGCATGGTCAGTGTCATTCTCATTACGATATTTTTCTAAGAAGAATTTGCAATGTTCCATGGCATAATGCAATTAAAACCACTGTCAAAAAGAAACAGTTAGAGAGTCTTTTATCAGCAATAGGAAACCTTTCTTTCATTTTACCTTAAGACACTGACTTTTGGCAAATATGTATTTGTTGAGCATGTATTTATACTTATATTATGTATATCTAAATCTAATACTGACCAGTCTGATCTTCACTGCCTGAAGGCCAGGTATGTTACACATCACCCTCCCTGAGGGTTCTCTGGTACCCTTAAGGGTGGTTGGAAGTGCTCTACCAATGACTCCAGCCTCTACCAGTGCTGATTTCCCAGTTGAAAAGGGTGATCCCTTACCCCTCTATTTCATTTAACCATTTAACAGTCAGATTAGATTTTGCAAAGAAATATTTACTTCAAAAGTATAATAACAAATATGCAATTTGCTTAGCTAAATTTTTTAAAAAGCACAGTTCCAAGTGCAAACACCTCCTTGGGCTCCAGTCCCAAGTATCTGGCTTCTCAGACCTTTCTTTATAGACTAGCTAACTGCATCGTCTTGAGTGGAATCCTATCTTCAAGGTTGCCATGGCTCCAACTCCTGGGTCTGGTGGGGGATTAATGCTTGCACCAGAAAATGAGAACAAATGAAACATAACAAGATAAACACCACTGGTCTATTTCATAGAGATACAGGGTGAAAACACAAGAGGGAGAGAAGGCAACAACCCTGCTTCCACCTTGCAATTCGGGAAAGAGAAATAGACTGTCCCAGTCTGTCAGTTTTAAAAACACAGCCCTGTTTCAGCTACCTAGCCAGTTGAAAGAAGCTACTCCTGTCCACACAATAGGTGAATTGAGTGTATCTTCTCCTGAAAACAAAGTGACTCCATGTTAGAAGATCTAGGCATGCTCTAAGCATGCCCCCATTACATATATTCCCCTGCTTGATTTCCCTCACTTATTGGGTAATACGCAGTGGGTCATCAAACAAAGTAATCTCTTTAGGGCTTTTTTCTAAAATTTCTTATATCATTTAAGTATGTGAGGTATCTTCTTGTGTAAGGATTATCTTTAAGGTTGCATTTTTCTCCATGCTATCAAATATGATCTAGAAGTCAATAATCAGTGTGTGAGAGTAAGAAGATTTATGTGCCCTGAATTTATCACCCATCTGACTTTAAAGACCTGTTTGTCTGTGTAAGAAATGTTTCCTCATTGTGTTTTCATCAAGGATGCTCTATGAGCATAGATCGTTTCCATATTTTATGGATGTGAAAAATCACAGGGGTTGGTCGCTGTTGTAGCTTCCTCACTGCCCCTTTGTCATTAGTTCTGATAAAAGCATTCCTTGCAATAATTTCTATTCTTTTTGATTCTTTATGTCTTTGAAATAACTTCAGAACTATTCCCTGAATCATTGGGAAGTATTTCACTTCCATTGCAGACATTTTTTTCTTGGTGCATTTAATCAGGTCTAACTGTTATTCCCAACTTCTTCAGAGCCATTGCCACTGTTCTCCCCTGATTAGAGCCAGCTGTTGCCATGGAGAACACAGTGAGAGTAGTGGCAATAGGAGACATCTAGCTGCTCCAACCCTCCCTACATATGAGCATCCCTCACAACTTTATCCTGAACCCTCTTTTTTTCTCTGTCTATAATCTTTCCCTTGTTGATCTCATCTACTTCCAGGGTCAATGGACCTAATCATACTCTATCATTGGTCACCTCTGTTCAGATCACTTCCACATCTGTGTGTTGAAAAACTGGTTTCAAGAAACACTTTCATGGGCCACTTAATCACATCATTTTTAAAGCGATCATGATGACTATAAGTGAACATATCATCTGAAGATTACAGTCCAACATCTGTTACAGAGAATTAAGCAGAAGAAAAACCCTGTGAAGAACTTGATGAGATTCTCCAAATTAAATGCAGTTTGATGCTTGGTCACTTGAATATGAAATATAGCACAGGGGAAGATGCAGAGAAGTTTATTGGAAAAGATATTTCAGACTCAAACAACAAAAGAAGCCAAAGGCTTATCAACTATTCAGAATCCCCAAGTCTTTTATTGAAGAAAATAGAAAGCACCGAAAATGATTGAAGACCTCCAAACGACGCAATAAAACATTCAATTCAATTTAAGTAATGTTTATTAAATAATTCTTAATAGACATAATAAATAAGCAGCTCCTCCAGATAGAAGTCAACCAACCAACCAACAAACATTTATAAAATCAAGGACTGTTAATAAGTCCTATTTTCAGGGGTTTACTTGCTACTAGTGGAATGAAACGTTCACAGAAAAATAATTACGGGATATATTCAGAATAAATACAAAGCAATTTGTAGGAGATAGGAGACCAGAAACTGGGAAACTTAGGAAAGGCCTTTTGAAGCCCAGCCTTGATGGCAACTTGGGATTCAAAGAGGTAAAAAGGGAGAACATTTCAGACATGGCAGAAAGATTATTTAACGGCCTATCTATGCTTATGCCAAAGAGTCCTATATGTTACTCTCCAGAACTTGCTAAACTGTGGGTTGTGAACCCATACGGGGTCGTGAAAAATTTGGCAACAGTAAAAGGTTTCTGATTCCACAATGATCAAAATTAATTAAAAATTAAGTGCATAATGAATCCAAGGTGTTTCTGGCAGTACTTACCCATGTTCCATTGTGCAACTTCACTGCAGCTTTGGTTCTGAACACAAAGCAAGTGTACTTTGCACTGTGCATGCAATGCCAACAAATGCTGCTGAAACAGGGAAAGTGATTGGAATGGAAAAAGTTTAAGAAGCCCTACTCTAGACAGAAATAAAAAAATATGAGGAAAATGTAAGTTTAGAGAAAAAGATGAGTTATGTTTTAGATAAAGTTGGCTTGAGATGCCTTTGAGATATTCATTTAGAGAGATGTAAAGTGCATAGCTGGAAATAAAACATAAGAGCCCAGGAAAGAGATGAGGACTTTAAAAGGAGAATTGGAAGTCATTTTCATAGAAAGAATAGCCAAGTTCCTGTAGCCAACAACATGTCAAAGATTACCAAACATGTCATATCTTCAAATTAGCAGTCTGTGAACACTTAGATCATTGATTGTCACTGGTCAGGATAAATATCAAAGCAAACACCAAACTGAATTTAAAAAATAGATAAAATTCAGAAGGGGCTACATATAATTTAAACAGTTCCCACCAACCTGTTTAAATAATCTATTGACTATAAAATTTTTTCCACCTTCCCTTCAGTAGAGCAGGGAAGGGATTATCTTCTTTTTTCTTTCTTTTGGTTTCCCTCTACACTACCCGGCTCCCACATCTATTGCAAAACTTTCAACATAGTGATGCTTGTTGAATTGACCCTGCTCATCCAAGTATAAAGTCAAAGAGCCAGGAATTCAACAAAAATTGGTGTGCAAACAACTGAGAAAAAGTAAGACAAGTACATTTGTTGAATTATATAATAAACCTTATACTTTTATATTTTAAAAAAATTTTTAATATCTAAAATTTCTTTTTTCTGAAATCACATTTTATATGATTTGGCATCTGTTTTACAAGGCTTCAAGGCATATTCATTATGAAACCATACTTTTCTTTTTTTTAAACCACAATTGATATTAAATGTACCTTTGATGAACAGTCTATTTCCCTAAGTCTAACCTTGATTATGGTCTGTAAGTTTACTATGGAGGTTTCAAACAGGCGAATTCTCAAGACAATTAGAACGTGTCTATTTATATCATATGAGTAAATTTCTTAATGTTTTTGTGATGTGTGATATGGTATAAAGTTACATTATAGTTTTCCCTCTTTTCCCTCTCCGTTTGGGAATTTTTTTATTTTTAGGACAATGCTGCCTCTCCAAACATTAACATATCTATACAAATTCATCATTCCCTCAACAGAACAAGACTCTAGGCCCACTAGAAATAAGAAAAATCTCACAAATTTTTTTTTTCTTTTCAGTGAAGGTTTTACAGTTTGATGAAGATGTCCACATCTTACAGGCTTTACATGAAATTCTTCTGTCAGGGGTTTTGATATAACCTTGAAATGATTGAAATAATGACCTTTTTGCAATCTTTAGTGTTCCAGCCTTTTTATTGTCACTCTCATGTCAAGCCTTTCTCTCCACCCATAGTAATGATTAGAAGTTCTTTTGTTTTTTACTTACCTTCTTGTTCTTACAACTTAATGAAATTGATGCTGCATTATAAAGGAATTAATAAAAAAAATACTCTACTAGCTGTCATCTCCCTCTTTTCTTCTGAGGATTAGTTACAATATTATGAAGCAATTAATTCTCAATTCTTGGTGCTGCTTTTTTATTTTTTAATTTTTTTACTGCAAATTTCTTTTCATCTGAATGTCAATGATCTGATTTTATTCTGGGCTTGAGTTATCATTGACCCATTTGACTTCCCCACGTAAACAGTTGCTGCAATATCTCTTTTAGTCACTTTATTAAATTCTTCATGAACTACATCTTTTGTACATTTCTTTGGAGTAACATCCTGTCTTACAAAACAAACAAACATGGCACCTGAACAAATTACTGGAGAAAATAGGGTTAAAAGACCTATGGCATCACCTAAATGGGATTACAAAAGAGTATCCATATTTCTTAACACCACATGGAACTTTTAGAAAAATTGATCATGTATCAGGGCAAAAAAAATATTGTAACTAAATGTAAAAAAAAAAAAAGCTGAAATAGTTAATACAAAATGTACAAAATGACTCAAATGTACAAAATGAAGCCATGCTTGTCCTCAACAATTTAAATACCATCATACATCTAGTGACTCTAATCCAAAGTTCTTTCCACTATATCAAGTTGATTCTTTTCTGGCAAATGTGGTCTCCAGAATCTGTGTGTATAAACCTTCTTCTTAAGTGGATTAAACTCTTTATTGAAAGTTTAACAATTTATTTACCTTATCTTTAATATATATCAAAAACATGTCAGATATGGCTATACTTACCTATTCTTCAATATACAATAATAATTACTTTTCAAAAGCAAGAACAACTCTCTTCACAGGTAAGCTTTGGGATTAATTTCTGAGATATTGGACTCCACAGCCACCTTTAGCCAATGTGGAGTCTTGGATAAATATTTTTAAAGAAGCTCCTGTCTATATAAATGTTTGATTGAACATGTATTACATAATTCATAGGTCCATTTGAGGCATACTGATTTATTGATGAAGATTTAGAATAATTAGTTTAAAACAGTAATCTTTTCATAAGAAGTATTGAGATTAAAACATTGAATTTTACAGAGCTAAAACAACCATCTAAATCTTGATGACTATTATATTCCATTTGACAATTTGCATTATAATGTGTGTGTGTGTGTGTGTGTGATCACAGAAGGCTAAACAGAATCATCCAGACCATCCTCCTGGCTATTTATAACATTGATTCTCAGATCTTATAAGAATACAGTTTATGTCATGAGGGCTCACCTTACTCCTTTAGCTGAGGGACTGACTCCAATATATGACAAAAGCTTTAGCTTAATTTTCAGAAATTATTTTCAAAACCGTTTGATAGATGATAACAACAAGTTAAAATTTGTCAAATGCTCTGCTGTCATTCCCCAGTAGTCCACATCACAAGAAAATCTGAAAATGTTTCCTTTCTTGCAAAAACACAGTGAGTAAACATTTTATTATGGAGCAAAAGTTTGCTTCAGTGCATTTTGCATGAAAAGGGTCCTGAAAATAATCTTTTTCTTATGAAATATATAATTTTTAAAGATATTTTTGTTACATCTTATACTGAAGTTTAAATTATTATGTTTAATTTTATCTTTTATGTTGGCAGTACCAATAAACTGAAGAATGACACATTGACACTGTCTTTAAATTTTATAATTCCCTGTTTTTCAAATCTCAGATATAAGAACTATCTCTTTTGAAATTAAAATAATAATTACTTTGTATCAAATATACAAAATACTTAAAATTATAATATAAAAACTAAAACAAGTGTTACATTTCAACCATTGATTTTAACTTACATAAAATCTTCAAATTTTAAAAATGCATTATAACTTTCATTTTCTCCTGTCATTTCTGACAATTTAAACACATATGAAAATGAAAAATAATGAATTAAAATATTCCACTCTATACATAAACTATGCAGTCTCTAACATAGTATTATGTAAGAGAAGATGCCCTCCTAAAATCTAGTGAATTAGTATATGTGCATATTTTTGATGATAACTGCCAATCTGTCCCTTGTTTAGACTGAAGAATTTTTAAATTTAAGTTTGTCATTGCAATAGTCATAGTATAAATGGTTATGGTATATTAAAATGAATTTGAAAAAATAGTAGACTATTTCATACATTATAAAGTTTTAGGTAAAGCACACAGTATTTTTAACCATCCAACATTGGACATATTAGAAATTTTAAAACGCAAAAGCAAGACATCCAAAGAAATTAACTTTGTAACACATAGGGAATGTACTACTAATGTTAAGAGCTAAAGATTAAGATTCTCAAAATGCAATGTAATATATTAAACCTGAAACATACATGAGATGTCAAGAGAGAATGTTTTGATATTTGCTTCAGATAAAAAAAAAAACTGGATTATTACCACTGACCTTGTCTCTACTACAAGTTTGCAATTGCTAGCATAACATCAGCAGTCACGTTACATTTTTCTTACAAAGAAGTATCTTTTAACAATGGATACATTTCTTGCCCACACTTCATTGTCTGTGCATTTATGTTATGATTGAGTTTATCATCTGCGACAATGTATTCAGTCAATAGTATATGTTGTACTTTCAAGTGACTCATGGCAGTTAACAATGAACAACAAATCTTTGAGCACTTACATGAATTGCTGAAAATGTGGGGGCAAGTGGAATATGTTAGATGAATGCAGAATGTCTTCTGTTATTCTACTCCATATGGTGATTTGAGGAGATTAGAATCCAAACTATCCTATCTGATCCAGGACAATTGCCTGGTTTAATTTAGGTGTATTCAGATGTTCCCATAAACCATGCAATAAATCCCATAAAAATAAGATAATACAAACTTGGCTATACAGATCATTCATAATTATTTATTTCATTGTCTTTCATTTTTTCTTAATAATCTTTATGCCTGAGATGGGCATGGCCCTCCAAAGTGGGCACACCCTGAAGAATACAGCCCTAAGTAGGAACCTTGTTTGTGTATAATGGTAGTACTCTTACATATGCTAAAGTTATTACTTTTGGTCAGATCAGAAGTTTGTGGGAAATTTATCATCTACATAAACTATTCTCTTCAGTTAGAGGGCTGTTAGGTGGTACAGTAGATAGACCACTGTTCCTGGATTCAAGAAGACCTGCATTCAAATCCAGCCTCAGACACTTACTAGTTGTGTGACCATGGACAAGTCACTTAACTCCTGTTTCCCTCAGTTCCTCATCTATAAAATGACAGGTGGAGGAAATGGCAAACCCCTTTAATATCTTTGCCAAGAAAACCCCAAATAGGATCATGAAAAGTTGGACACAACTGAAATGACTGAATAACAAATTCATTTAGAACCAGTTTTCAAGCTGATTGGATTTTTTAAAAGTCACACATTTTATTTCATTAACTAATTAGCAATTTAAATGTTATAGTCCTTTCTGATACCGATGTTATGCAGGACTTGACTCCGCTGCCAATATACTTAACCTGAGTCTAAGGAGACACAGCAGTGTATTCAGTTAGCAAGTTTTTATTAAATGACTTCTGTGTGCCAGGCACTGTGCTGGGGCCTATGAATACAAAGACACAAATAAAATAGTCTCTGCTTTCACTGAGCTTACATTTTATAGGGAGAAATAACCCATGATATACAGGCAACATAACTAACCTCTCTGTGTGTTTATATGCCATTGTCTTCATTGCTTTCTATAAACTGTTTTTGGAATAGTGGACCAGATCTATGATTTCACTAATAAAGAAAATTCCAGTGAGGAAACGCCCTCTACTAGAGCAGGTGAGTTCCTGCTCTTCAATTCACAGTCTCACTGAATTGCCTTGGGGCACCAAGAGTTTAAGTGACTTGACCAGAATCACTCCACAGATACATATTAGAGATAGGACTTGAACCCAGGTCAACACACCACCAACACCTCAACCATCACCTCTCCTCTCAGGTGGAGAGAGTCTAAAACCCTGCTACCAAGATCCTCATGAATGGTAACCCTCCAGACACCTCCCCACATCCATCACCAAAAGCAACCAGTTTTGTGGAAAAGGAACTCAACAACCTTATCACCACCAATCCCAACTGCCACTGACGGGCAGGCAAGCCCAAGAACTCTGAATAGCAGTACTTCTTCTGCCACAATGCACCCAGTTTCTTCTAGCCTGACCTCAAAACCACTGTCCGGGAGAGCAACCATGATGGTGGTGCGGTAACAGATCTGCTTCCTCAGTCACTATTCAAGACCTAAAAGGAAAGCTGTCAACTCCAAAGTCCTTATAACTGTCAAATGGCTTGATGTGTGAAACAAAAGCAAACAAAAAAACCCCAAAACACTAATAAAGTTTTATCAATGAAAATGACACTGAAGAAGATACATTGCCAACTTCTCTGCCAAATGTAATTCAAGAACTACTGGGCCTTTCCATCTGAATTGCAGCTGAAATCTAGTATATGTGTTACCTCCCTCTTTGAGAATGTGAGCTCCTTGAGAACAGAGCTTGTCAAACATTTCTATGTGTGTCTTTGGAGATGAGTATAGTACTTTGAACAAAGCAAGTGCTTAATAAGTGTTTTTTCATTCATTCATTGCTGATTCAGAGCCCAACTCTCTATTCACTATGCTGTGCTATCTCTCTCACCTTCCAAGGAAGCCCAAGTCAACAAAGGGAATAGGAATTGTATTTCTTACAGTATGGGAAGAGAGGAAGCTAATAAAAGATTAGGACTAGAAAACAGGGTTTTCCGTGGTAGCAAGAGTTTTGAAGGATCTTTCAAGAGAGAAAAAGAGGTGGCAGAGAAGCGTTTCTTCCTGACATGGGTCATGAGAAGGACAATGGCAGACAATAGTCCAACATCTGCAGTTTCCACCAAGCCACCAAGGAGGAATCCAAGAGATAAAAACTAAAGGGATGAGTGATGAAGCATCAAGACTCTGTTTTTCATGGTAGGTGTTCCCTTAGGTAGATGGAGCATGAAGTTTGAAAGGGAGGAATTGGTGCTTTTAATTCCACTCTCTTGCCCCTTCACTTACTTTAAATGAGTTCAACTGGCTGTTTTCCTTTCCTTTTTATTATGTCCATAAATTGTATTTAAAAATACTTTGGCTAATTCAATGATCATCAGATATGGCACGTAAGAGATTACTGCTAACTTTGGAAAGAATCAATTGATGAGGTTGGATGTAAGGAGCTGGGAAGTGTATAAGATGAGAGGAAGTACAGGTAATCAGTGAAGACAGCTTTTTTTCTAGGATTTTGACTATGATAGGGAAGAGAGATATAAAGTGATAACTTGAGAGGATGGAAGGGTAGATGAAGTTTTCAAAGGATAAGAATGAATTCGAAATGTTCATATTACAGAAACAAGGCAACAGATTGGGAGAGACTAAAGATTAGAGAGAAGGGTGATAATTATAGGACTAATCTGCTCCTGGAGAAAGTGTATAAATGGAATGTGTATTGGGTTATGAAACAAAGGGCTTGAGTTTTAAATCCTAGCTCCACTGCTGTGAACTTGTGCAAATGACTTTGCCTCATTTGGCCTAGTTTCCTCCTCTGTAAAATGTGACTTGGGCTAACTGACCTCTAAGGTACCTGTCACCTCTAAATCTCATGATTCAGCCCTGACATTTTTCTAGTTCTTGTGATTTTCCTTATTCAATCCAGGGCAACCTAGATTAGTAATTAGATACAGGAACTGTTTCATGACCAGGTGCTAATATCTTACAGCAAGGACTCATCCCTTTGATTTAATGATTGTTTTTCCCATGGTTGGTAAGTTAATTGTTAACTTCTGTTCTTACTGAAGTTGACCACAGTTTCATGTCTTAAAAGTTAAGGAATGTTTACAGACAGAAATCATTTCTATGACTTCTAAAAGACAAAGCTTAGGAGTAGTACTTATGTCAATACTTCAAGAACCTGTATTTTCACTGATGTGAGGATTCACATCACAAACAAAAGAGACCTCAACTCATCAGAAACTCAGTAGATTGTCTTTGAAACTTGCTAGAGCTGAAAAACTCACTAATCTTTAGCCAAACTTGTGACAGATATTTTTAAATTTAGCCAGATATCTGTTTAGTCAAGAAGACTTTTCAACTTCATAGGACCTACCAAAGCTCCATTGACAGTCTTAGAGAACCCAGGCTCACTTCTATGTCAGGAAGAGGCACTGGAGTAGGATTTTGGTGGAAGCATGCACATACAAATTCATTTTTAATATTTGAGTAGCCTATTTTTCTTTTTCCACAATGACCACAAATATGTTATTTTATTTCTACTTTTATCATTCTATGATGCTCTTCACATTTCTGTGGTCCACAAAGTCAGAGATTTTTAGAAATTTACATTAATCCATTGTATGATTTAAAATATTTTAGAATAGTCACCAAGTATGTCTTCAGTGAAAGCTTCCCCATTATTATGAAGTTGGAGATTGGAAGAACCAATAGTAATCAATTAGTCAATCAAGAAGTCCTTATTAAGTGCCTACTTAAAGCACTGTCTGAAGTACTCAGATTAAAAGGATTAAGAGTGAAAACAGTCCCTACTGGTGAGAAACTGATAATACAATATAAGGAGAGACTGTGTATGTGTGTGTGTGTGTGTGTGTGTGTGTGTGTGTGTGTGTGTGTGTGTGTGTGTGTATGTGTGTGTAGTCAAAGAGGCAATAAATACATATTTAAATGCATGTAAATCTATAGTGAAGGAGATAATACACATAAAAATATACACATCATACATATAAAGCTAATGAATGTACAAATTAAAAATAAGGTAGCAATTGGAGGGATAATAAAACAATATAGCTACATTCTTTTATTTTTTCTATCAACTTCTTCGTAAGTTTCAACACACAAAAGCAAAGAAGACAGTAAAAGGAAAGTGAGACCGTGCTGAAAATAAAATATAAAGAAATAGCAATTTCACAAATAAATACCTTTTACACAAGTTTTATCTCTTTAAAATCTTCAGACAGCAGAAACAGTCTTTTCAAATTAGCAATTTCCTAAATTAATTTTTATCCACAGAGTACCTAGCACATAGTAGGTGCTTAATAAATGCTTATTGATCATTTGATCCATTCTCCAAAAAAACAGAATTTTAGAATCAAGAGAAGAAAAAAGAAAAAGAAAAAAAATACGTAAAATTCTAACAGTAGTATCAAAGGTAACAACTGAAATGTGTCATCAAATTGCCTTGTCAAACTTTCTGACTATGCTGCTTCTGAATTACCAAAATAAATTAAACACCTACTACGCTTTAAAAAAAATTGCAACTAGAAACTCTTGGCCCTTTTGTGGTTAGCAAAATAGTGTAGTTTCAGCTGATTGCAAAAGCCAACTGTAACAGTATTGTAACAGAATAAAATATTCTGTCCCCCTTTACGATGGCTGATCTCAAGCATAAAGCTTGACTTGGCTCCTTGCATACTCATCTTGCTGCACAGATCTAGAAATGTCAAGATTCCTGGAACAAGCTCTTCTAAGGATAAGTGTAACCTACTACTAATCTATACTCTCCATCTCTCTTCCTTTTGCTGCCCCCTATGAACTATGTTTTGACACCTTTCACATATCAGTCTCTATCTTTTATAAGGTACAGTGCTGTCGATAGACATTATTTCTGGGGAAAGTTTACATTTCAGAATAAAGTAAGTTCCATGAGGGCAGGGATATTTTTCATTTTTGTCATTGCATCTCTAACCCTTAGCACAGTACCTGGAAGATAGGAAACATTTACTACATATTTGCTGAAGTGAATTGAAATTTAATTAATATTTTGAAGTCACTTAGAGAAAGGAAGTGTAGACTACATATACATCCATAGAATGTGTTTACAGAGGACTCTAACAAAACACTTTGAATATTTGTAATATCTTGGTCAACTTATCTTTTTAGTAAAATTCAGTTAGAAATAGTCTCGGGACAAGTTCCTATCCTGCCAGTGGCAAAGTTGTTAGAATGCCAGCTCTGGAGTCTGGAAATTTGTTGTTGTTGTCGTTGAATTATTTTAGCTCTGTCCAACTCTCCATGACCCCATTTGAAATCTTCTTGACAAAGACACTGGACTGGTTTGCCCATTTCCTTCAACACATCATTTTACAGATGAGGAACTAAGGGAAAAAAAAGCTGGGCAAGTCCCTTGATCTCTATAACAAGTGGATAATAATAGCACCACCTCCCTAGAGTTGTTGTGAGGATGAAATGAGGTGATAACTGTAAAGTGCTTTGCAAACCTTCAATCACTGTGTAAATGCAAACTATTAATTATATACATATTTAATATTTGTAAACTAACACTAACATTAATAATAGCATTGGAATACAAGATCATCTTTTGTAGGGCCCCTAAAAGTATTTTGAGGGCAACCATAACAGTAGAAACAAGATGGCAGATGATATGGGCCTAAGCCTGTTTTCACATGGTTTTGATTTCTTCCACTAGGGTGCTATATTAAAAAAAAATATTTCTCATATTTTAGAGATTGTACTCATTTGGCATAGATCTTTCTATTAAAATGTTATTTTTACTATAGGTTGATTTTATATCTGTATGATTGTATGCAATAACTTTAAGTGTAATAATGTTTCAGTTCTAGTAGAACTAGTTCTGGTAGAATTTACTTATGAAATTCTTCAAAATATTTTTGGTTTTGTTGTTGTAGTCATCCATCTATTAGGCCAACGAACAAACAAGTACTTGCATGAGCAACATTCGGTTTTGTGAGTGGATTTTTTAAAATAGAGTGAATATGGTTAAATCAGTGCTCCCAGCCCCCAAACTTATTAGTAGGGAATGGTGAAGTTTTATAAGGTAGCAACCTGAGGATGCTTACACATTTATGTAGCCCCCCACACAGTGGAAAGTCTTATAAAACTGCCATTTATGAACAAAACTAGCATCTGCTTTCTGGGCTAACAGTTTTATGAGGCAAAATGTATTCATTATATTTCAGGGCACAAAATTTAATCCATGACATTTCTAGTTCTGCGTAAAACTAAGATAATTGTATTCTTTTGTATTTAAATAGCTGTCAGTTCCATTTACAAGGATCTTCCACTGTAGAAGGGAATATTTGTGTGTCTAGAGTTTATATTTCTGCCTCACCTCGGATAGATCTCTACCTGCTAGTCAATAAAGGTATCTAAATGGGGAATATTAGTCAAATCTATAGCCAAATCTTTTATCTTCAGTGAATCAAATTTTTCAGTTGAATATTTTATGTATTTTAAAGACTAAACCTGTTGGTTTTGCCTTTTTCATGTTTAGTTTTGAACTGTGAATACATGTAAATACAGTTATTGTTGCCATCCTCTAAAAATATACATTTTAAAATAGTAGAACACATGTCACAGATATTGTATGGGAATCAAGCAGTGATGTGTAAATTATTTGAGAAAAGGAATAATTTTGATATTAATACATTTTTGTGATATCAATAATCACATGCATGTACTTCTACTCATGCTAGACTAACATCAAATATATGATTTTGACCAGGTGAAACTAGATTGGGTTGCTGTTCTAACCCTGCTCCCCCCACCAGACACTTTATCAGTTGAGTGCTGGCAATGTGAGCCACTCCAATACCTGTCAGAGCGGGAGTCTAGAAGACATCGCCACTTTCTGCACCCTGGCAATAAGCTTTGCAGTGATAATACAGGTCACTGTAGTGTTTTCTATGAAAGGTAGTGGTCCTACAATATTTTCATCTCTTGCCCCAAAGACCAGCTTCCAAAGACAACCAAAGATCAGTGGAGCATCTTCCTTGAGGCAGGAGTCCATGTATTTTCAGGCTTTACAATTCCTTCCCTGATATGGAGGACCAACCAAATGGAGGATCATTTGCTTCCTAAAAACTATTTCTTAAGGCAATTAGCGTATTTTATCATTTTCTCTGGGGCAGGAGGTTACAAGATCCTGGGCCATGTTGGTGTCTCCTCTAAGGAAGAATGGTAACCAATATGATGCCATGCCAACATCGGTCCCAAGATGAGAGGCTGTGTAATGAGTCTAGAGCACTATAGGGTCTAAAACACGAGGTTAAAGTACTTGTCACATTCTCCTCCCTCAATATGCTAGGTATTCTAGCACCTGTTTTAAATAGGGAAGTCAATAATTACTCTAGGTGGTGCCAGCATATACTCTCTGAATCAGGAAGCAATACAGCTTCAGGCACTTAAGCTCTTGCTCTGAAGCAGGGGGCTAAAGATACCTCCACTTCCTTACCCCCCTCAAAGACCAGCATCAGGATGAAACCCAATCTACTCAAGGGCATGCATTACTCTACCAGAGGTAGGAGGTAATACAATTATAGATCATGCAGACCCTAAAGGTCTTGAGAGCTTGGGATACTCTAGTACCTGTCCCAGAATGGAAGGCTCTGGGATCCCCAAGGTAGGAGGTTCAAACAGTGTCATCTCTCATTGGAAGGCCAGTTTCCCTTGGCCTCCTAGTCAACTAAAGTACCAGTTAAAGTAAGTGGCTCAGATGCGAACACCTTTTGCTTTGGAAAGTGATATATACAATGGCTGTTTCCATCCAGTTCTAGCTCCATGTCCTCTCATTGTTACTTCTTGCGTCCTGGCTGTGCTTGTGGGCTCCCAGAAAACTTGGGACACACCTCCTTTTGCTCTTTTCCTTCTGAGCATGTCCTCTGATGGTCTTCTAGGACAAAGCAGTGACTTAAACAATCCTTTCTGCAGCGGGCTTTTTCTAGTTTCCCAGCATTTAGAACATCCCTTTTGAAGCTAGACTTCTGTCTCCTACGTA
Source organism: Notamacropus eugenii (assembly GCF_028372415.1). Classification (NCBI taxonomy): domain Eukaryota; kingdom Metazoa; phylum Chordata; class Mammalia; order Diprotodontia; family Macropodidae; genus Notamacropus; species Notamacropus eugenii. The sequence continues at coordinate 273,065,363 of NC_092875.1, forward strand.
ATGAATCTATTTTCGTATTGCTTCTTTCTAGTAGAATGCAAGCTTCCTGAGAACTACAAACTGGTTTTACATTTAGAATAGTACTTGCCATTCAATATTTAATAAATATTTATTGGTTGATGGATTGACCTGCTACACATATGTGTTTCATTTTTCTCTTTTATTGTGTTTTGATTCTGACATTTTTAAGAATGAGAGTTACTGTAAGGAAACATACAAAAAGATAAAACTTATAAAGAGCACACTTCAATGACTGTTAGATGGCAGCAACTATAGGTGCAGGGAAGTCAAGCTCATCAAGTGCCATTCAAGAATGCAGTGAAACAGTCATTCACAGTAAAGTGAAGAATAAAATGCAGTCAAAATGTTGCTGTGGAAGAGCCCAATTTTTTTTTCTCAGAAAAAGACTTTCAGAGGGACCAGCAGCTGGATGGATGGTGGTAAATTCTTCTTCAGTATGACATATGCTTCTTTAAGTTGGAGCATGAGAAGACCTTTTTTTAAATAGCTATTTACCATTACTAGTAAGGAAAAGAAAGCACACTTCTCATGGGCAAAGTAATAAAAGACTGATATATTTAAGTACATTAAAAAATAGTCTTGAAAAAAAATGTATCTTACTTATGGACCCAGGAAAATGGTATAGTAGATAAAATCATAGCCACAGAATAAGGAAGACCTGAGTTCAAATATGGCCTCTGACCTTTACTAGCTGTGTGACTGTGGGTAAGTCACTTAACCTGTTCATCTTAGTTTCTTCAACTGTAAAATGGAGTTAACAATAGCAGTTACCTCCCAGGGTTGTTGTGAATATCAAAAGAAATATTTGTAAAATAGCACAGTGCTTGACACATAGTAGTCACTTAATAAATGCTTCTTTCCTTCCTTTTTTTTTAAATTGAAGACACTACTAAATCCATTGGCTGAAGTATATTAGCGTGCTTATCAGATTTGGTCATGTTTATCTGACTGTATACATACACATACATTCACACACATATGCATGGATGGATGGATGCATGCATGTATGTATATAACTCCAAGAAAATGTTTGGGAGAGGTGTTCTTCCCATCCCCAAGACCAGCTTCTCTTGGGCCCACAGATAACTTGAGTGCCCCATAATTATTGAAATCTTGCTACTATTGAGGTAATGATAAACTCTAATTGTATACACACAGAGAGAAAAATAGATATCTATATCTACATACACATACGTCTAGATTTACTAAGTAGAATTATTCTAGGGTTACAGAAATCCCTAAATGAAGATGAAATACTGAAAAATATCCTCACCTCATATGAGGCATCACACCAAGAGATGAAAATAAACGAGTTTAAATGGTCTTGGAACATTCCTGACTAAAATTACATTGAAAATCTATGGATTGTAATCAAACACATATTTCAAAAATACACAATTTTCCAAAGGCACACTTAAAATCTAGTGCACTAAAAGTATGGTACCATGATAAATTAAGGAATATGTAAAATTGCTCAGTATCAAATTGTATTTTTAAAAGTGCAGCAAAAGGAGGACCTTTTGCAGGGTAAACACTTTAAACAGGAAAAACTTTATGAAGTTTATTTTATGTCTATAAATTTAACTATTTTACTTTGTGCCAATTACTTTGCACACTGCTATAAATGTAATATTGCATGCATATTAAATATGTTTCTTAACTTTTATGTTTTTAACCTTTATTTGTCATTCTATTTTCATTTTCTATGTCCCTCTTTCTTTGAGAGAATGTGGCTATATGAGACCTGATTGGTGGATATATTATCTACTCAATTGAGTAAGGCTCTCTGAAGAAGAAGATATAGAGTTTTTTTACTGTAGAAGATAGAAACATGTTGACAGAGAATAGATTATTTATGATGCTATAAGACTCCCTAATGTTATAACTAATTTTTCCTTTCCTTTATCTTGAGAGGAGAGAACATATTCTTCACTTAGAAAAAATACAATGTAAGTAATGTGTACTGTGGTTATTTTATGATACATTGGTACATAAATAAACTGTAAAAATTAATCTGAAAAGGAAGTCCAAGTTTACAATGGTTGCAGAGTGAAGGATAGACTGTGTCATCTCATTTTCTGTTGTATATTTTTCTAAATGATAACTTCTCATGTAAAAGTAGAGGTTATATTTGTTTTTATAAGTCTTTGTTCAGTATGAATCTAATGAAAATTCAGAATAATATTGGGTTCCATAGTGATTTTAGTTACTTTTTGTGTGTTTTCATTTTTTTCTATAAATAGGAACTTGGGATATCACTGTAAAGACAAGTAATGTTTTGTCCAGTGGCATAAACCCTAAAATGGCCTTCATTGTATGCTGTGAGCGGGGCACTTGCACACCAGTCATACTTCCAAAAGGCTCACTTCAAAGGGCCCAAATCTATAAGACCACTATGGAAATGAACAGCAATTATGGAGCCATAAAGAAAGTGCGTTTGCAAGTAGAAGATGCTGAGGATGGGGAAGTCTGGCATTGCCATGAGGTAAAACTTATTAAAGCACACACACACACACACACACACACACACACACACACACTCACATACACACACATATGCACACATACAGACTTGGATTTTTACAGTGCAAGTTCCTAGCGGGCCAAGATTGCTCATTATACATTATAGATGGATATTAAACATGTATATGTGCATACGTATGCATACATATGCATGCATATCTCCATACACACATATATATATATTATATATTTACATTACAAAATTTTCAGTGTGGTGTATCATAGTCTTAATATTTTAAAAATATAGTTCACTTGTATCTTTTACTGTGACTTTTCTTATTAAAAAAATAATAACGTGAGCGGCCAAGAGTCTTGTCACCATGATTTCAAGAGCAATATGAAACAGTTCCCTTTTCAGATGGCATTCAGAGACTAAGAGTCTTGTTAATTAGAAGATGTCCAATGGGTAACTACAGTGGTTTTCATATATCAAAATACTAGTTTATGTTTGTTTTATTTTCCTATTTCTATCCTGATATGGCTCTGTAAAGCCAGGGTAGGGAGGCATTATTTCAGTAATTCCAAATGGGCTTTTACATGTTCTGGTATAATCCAAAATGGACAACAATCCAAGAGACTGAAAAGACCCACAGTGAACACCTCCCCCCCCAAAAAATATGTCACTTAGATGTAAGAAAGAGGAAATGAGTAACAAAAATGACACTCTTTTCTCTAATGTCTAAGATATTAAAGTGAAAGCCTTGGATCACATCAAAACTTCTCTGACAGTAGAGCAACATTTGTATTTGTAATGAAAAAAGAAGTCTTAAGAAAGAAACCTTTCATTTTAAGTTATCAATATGCTTTTATCCAAGAGCATCTCATGCCCTTTTTGTTGTCACAAAGGAAGAAAACTATTTGCCTCAACAATTGCAAATGATGGCACCAATTATGTGATGAAACACACAGCAGCCATTAATCGACTAGCCCACTTTTCATTTTTGCCTTCTCTCCATTAAAATGTCTGCTTTTGGTGGGTTGGTCAACTTTACACTAAATATCCCAGGCCAAGGGAGCTCAGTAGCAGTCATGTATTGAAAATTGAAGCTTGCTAATGAATACGCCTGAGAATAGAGCCCTCCATGAAAACTGGTGTTGTGACCTCAAGGCAAGTTTAAAGAAAAAGAAGAACCTCTGAAGTCGTCAGAATGATGATAATCCATTCTCAAAGGTGTTCACAGAAGGCAACTCAATGTGGCATTGCCATTCTCTGGAATTGTTACACATGGTAGGTTTTCTCAAGACAAGGTATGGTGCCTCCTGCTGTCTCTTTTGTCAGATTTGAAGATAATCATACTTATCATCTCTTCTTTTAACCCTGCAGGGAAGAATTAGCTAATTGTAGAGTTGTTTGAAATGAATACATTCATCCAACGTAAAGGGAAGTTGGGAATATTCCATACAGTCTTCATAGTATCAAGCATTTATGGTGGAAAAATGCTCAGTCAGTTTGTAAATAGGATCATTCCTCCTCCTTTCCCCCAACACTCACACACATACTCATATAAATTTAGTAAGATTTTTGTTCATCATACACTTAATACCAAAAATAATTGCCTTAATGATTATTTTTAAGTGTTTCTTCTTACTTTGTCTATGTTTAATGAAATGAATCACATAAAGTCTCAATTAACTAGATAATGTTTTGCTCAGTGGTATGTGCTATCTCACTACATATTTGTAGACCAAATCAGTATTACCTTGACTTTAAGAAGTGTAAATGTCACCGCCTCAACCCCAAACCTCAGCTTGGCTTTTCCACTCTGAAAATTATTAAATGTCCAAAACTTAAGCAAGTGATTGTGTTGGAGCCTTGGGAAGATCCATTAACAGATTTTAACCCAATATAGCACAGGATTAGAAAAGTCTCATTATAGGACTGTGTTACTTACTGTTTAAAAAAAGTATAAATCAGATTCATGTTGGCTTTATTTTGTTTTGTTATTCATTTTATTGACATATTTTGTTTTTACATGCCATGACTTTCTCCCTTTTTCCTTCACTTTACCATCTCCGAGAAAACCATCCATTTTGAGAGAAAGTTGACTTTATTTTCTTTAAAGACCCTTTTATCATTGAAAATAGTTGCAGAAAAATTATTGTATCAATAAAATGCAGACCTTCTTGATTTTTGTCACTCTCTCTCTCTCTCTCCCCTCTTTTTTTCTATATTGAACCTGAATTTCACCTGTAATTAATGTTATTTCTGAGTATGTATCTATGATTTCTTTTTCTTTTAAAAAATAGTTCGTTTGAGGACATGGTCCCAAGGGTATTTGGGAGGATCACATTCAAACCATTATGAGTTTCCTTGGAAGTCCATTGTAATGAGTCAGAGAGAAAGTTACAGAATTTAGAGCTAAATGAGGCTTTAGAGATCATCTAGTCCAATCCCAATCATTCTACCTTTGGAGAAACTGAGACTCATGGAGGTTAAGTGAACTTACACACACAAAAAAGAGAGCTGGGATTCATACCTAGGCCTCATGACTCTGAGACCAGAAGCTCTTTGCATTGCATGATTCTATTTCACGTGGGAAATGAATATGAAGAAAGCTTGTTAAATATCTCTATGCCCATCCAAGGGCCTATACAGACCAACCAAAACATGCTATTGGCAATTTCATTCAATAAGGCTTGATTGCTGCTCTGTGCCAGGTATTATGGCTAGGTCCTATGGATTCAATGACATAGATAAAACTATCCCCATCCTAAAGGAAATTCCATTGCATTAAGGGGGAAACACATACAGAAAAGTAAATGCAAAATAGAAATAAAACAAAGCACTTGAACATAGAAAGAAGTAACAATAGGGAGAATCAGGAAAGACCTCTCCAAAGAAGTGGCATGTGAGCGGTTTCTTGAAGGGAGCTCAATCTTCCAAAAAGTAAAGAAGAGGAAGGACAAAATTACAGTTATGAGGGATATCCTGTACAAAGTGAGGGACCTGGGAGATAGAATGTGGAAAGATAAGGACTAACAAATAAGTTCGTTCTCCCTCAGCCCACAGACAATCAATAATTGATAAATCTGGTAAGTTTCTTTTTCGACAACATTTCTCATCAACATCCTCTTCTCTACACAGGCTCTCATCATCTCTTACCTAGACTGCTGCAAAACCATCCTCAGGGGATTCCCTGCCTCAACTCTTTCCTTACTCCAAACTACACTCTAATCACTGCTCTTCTTGGTTCGCAGTCCAGTTCTCAATCCACTATACCATATCCTGAATTGCACTTGACAGGCTGAACACAGAACAAAATTGAAAACACAATAAAAGTGACCATATCATTATAACGTTTATTATATGTGAAGAGCAGCAAGGAGTCCAGTCACAGTGGATCCCAGACTACATCGGGGTAAGATCTAATAAGAGTAAGATCTAATAAAACTGGAAAGGCAGGAAGGGTCTAGAGGAGATTAGGGACAGTTACAGTTCCCATCCTCCATTCTCACAGTAGGGTCAGAGCCCCTTTGCTGATAAAAATAGCTGACATTTACATAGAACTTTCAGGTTTATAAAGTACTTTACACTTCTCTCATTTGAACCTCTGAAGAACCTTGAGATTTAGGTGCTATTGTAATCTATATTTTTACACATGAGTAAGAAGTTCATAGAGATTGAGTGCCTTTCCTAAGGTCACAGAACTATGTGTTATGTATTCACTGAGGCAGCATTTATAATAAGCTCTTCCCTACTCTGAAGTCCAGTATTCCACCCACGATGCCACCTAGTTGTATCTCAATAAATTTGCTCCTCCTTAAGATGAGAGGATGCACATAGAGTAGTGGATAGACAGCAAATCTGTTCTGTGTTCAATTTCTGCTCCTGATACATGATTATGTGATCCTTAGTAAATAATTTAACCAGTCATTGTCCTGGGAAATTCAGCCATCTTTTGCCTGATATTAGATATTGACTGTGGTTTGTATTTTGAGACTACTCTGACTTAAACTTGAAAGACACTGGTGAGTGGAGGGAAACCTCAGTAAGTTTCTAGGTGGAAAATCAAAAGCCACATGCCACCATCTGAATACAGATATTTTGGCCACACAAGAACCCCTTGGGGCGCTACTTGTTGTCTGTCACCTCTAACAGTCTTCTTAATATGTACATATGAAGTGAACAGGATCAAGAAAGTGATTTTCAAATTAAGAACACATGGTATTAATGAGGTCAAAATAATAAATAATGTAAGGGTACTAGGAGCATCATACCTAAATTCAAACAACTGTTTAATCATCGTTGCAAATGTAGGGCCAATATTCTGCCTCTGTCTAGCTTTATATCCATTAACTAGGATTTCTACAACCTCTATCTCTGACACCAGATGTGACTAATGAAGCTCTGTAATAATCCTCCCAGAGGTTCCTACGGGAGCTCAGGTTAAGTAGTTCCTATGCTCCTGGGAGCTAACAGATGATTTAAAAGAACTCTCTGAGCTTGCTATTTCCTCTCCATAATTCTCACTAAGTTTCTCAGAACACATGATTTATAACGGGAAGTTATAGAGCATGGGAAAAGAGAACTTGAAATAACCTTTGGAAGTTGGCATTGTGGAAGCTACAGTGAAAGTGCAGATTTATAGGTATATCTTTATATACCATCAGATAGATGATTATGGTTATGGAACCAATGGCACGTTGTTTCAGCATGTACTCTTTACAATTCTCTTCATGAATGTTGTTGTTTTTGTTGTTGTTCAGTTGTTTTTCATTTATGTCTGATTCTTTATGACTCCATTTGGGGTTTTCTTGACAAAGATATTGGTTTAGTTTGCCATTGCCTTCTCTAGCTCATTTTACAGATGATGAAACTGAAGCAGTGTTACATGGCTTAGTAAGTGTTTGAGATCAGATTTGAACTCATGAAGATCACTCTTCTTGACTTTAAGCTCGTTGCTCTATCCACTGTACCACTTAGTTGCCTGCCATAATACTTAAGAGAATAGTATCATTTAGTTCTCTTGGATGCCCTGGATTCCTTAGCCAGTTTAATGTGCTTGCTTGCTGGCACCTTTTCCCTATCATGGTATTCATCCTCCTGGTCTTTCTTTCATTCATCAATCACTTTTGTTTTTAATCTCTTCTCAAATATTTGAAAGCATTTTAAGTTATTACATGTCACTTTTCTATAGTTTCTTTTTTCTTTTTTTAATCCTAAATGTTTATTGATTAATTTTTAGTTTTCAACACTCATTTCCACAAAATTTTGAGTTCTGAATTTTCTCCCCATCTCTCCCCTCCCCAATCCCATAAGGTCTTGCATTCTGATTACCCCTTTCCTTCCATATGCCCTCCCTTCTATCATATCCCTCCCTTCCCTTATCCTTCTCTCTTTTCTTGTAAGGCAAGATAGATTTCTATAACCCATTCCCTGTGTTTCTTATTTCCCAGTTGTACACAAAAACATTTCTCAACATTCATACCTAACACTTTGAATTCCAGCTTCTCTCCCTCCCTCCCTCCCTCCCTACCCATCCCCACTTAGAAGGCAAGCAATTCAATATAGGATATATATGTGTAGTTTTGTAAAAGACGTCCATGATAGTCATATGGTGTAAGAATAACTATATTTCCCTCCACCCTATCCTACTTCCCATTTATTATATTCTCTCTTTTGACCTTGTCCCTCCCCATAAGTGTTTACTTCTAATTATTCCTTTCTCCCATTTACACTCCCTTCTGTCCTCCCCCTCACCCCACTTGTCCATACTCCTGTACTTTCCTGTACTGTAACATAGATTTTCATACCAAACTGAGTGAGCGTGTTATTCCTTCCTTAAGCCAAATGTGAAGAGAGTAAGATTCACTTTTTCCATCTCACCTCCTCCCTTTTCTCCTGCATTGAATAAGCTTATTCTTGAGTCTTCTATGAGAAATAATTTGACCCATTCCATTTCTCCCTTTCTCCTCCCAATATATTCCCCTGTCACCTCTTAATTTTTATTTTTTTAGATATCACCCCTTCTTAATCAGCTCACCCTGTGTGCTCTCTCTCTCTCTCTCTCATATATATATACACACATACACACACACACGTGTGTGTGTGTGTATGTGTGTATGTGTGTACAATTCCTCCAACTACCAAAATACTGAGAAAAGTCTCAAGAGTTACAAATATTGTCTTTCCATGTGGCGATATAAACAGTTCAACTTTAGAAAATCCTTTATGATTTTTCTTTCCTGTTTACCTTTTCATGCTTCTCTTGATTCTTGTGTTTGAAAGTCAAATTTTCTTTTCAGATCTGGTCTTTTCATCAAGAATGCTAGAAAGTACTCTATATCACTGAATGAAAATTTTTTTCCCCTGAAGTATTATACTCAGTTTTGCTGGGTAGATGATTTTTTGTTTTAATCCTAGTTCCTGTGACTTTTGGAATATCATATTCCAAGCTCTTTAATCCCTTAATGTAGAAGCTCTCAGATTCTGTGCTATCCTGACTGTATTTCCATAATACTTGCATTGTTTCTTTCTAGCTGCTTCTGATATTCTCTCCTTGACCTGGGAACTCTGGAATTTGGCTACAATATTCCAAGGAGTTTCTCTTTTTGGATCTCTTTCAGGAGTCAATCAGTGGATTCTTTCAATATTTATTTTACCCTTTGGTTCTAGACTATCAGGGCAGTTTTCCTTGATAATTTCATGAAAGAGGATGTCTAGGCTCTTTTTTTAATCATGGCTTTCAGATAGTCCCATAACTTTTAAATTGTCTCTCCTGGATCTATTTTCCAGGTCAGTTGTTTTTCCAATGAGATATTTCACATTATCTTCTATTTTTTCATTCTTTTGATTTTGTTTTGTAATTTCTTAGTTTCTCATGAAGTCATTAGCTTCCATCTGCTCCATTCTAATTTTTAAAGAACTATTTTCTTCAGTGAGCTTTTCAATCTCCTTTTCCATTTGACTAATTCTGCTCTTTATAGAGTTCTTCTTCTCATTGGCTTTTTGGACCTCTTTTGCCATTTGAGTTACTTTATTTTTTTAAGGTATTAATTTCTTCAGTATTTTTTTGTGTCTCCTTTAGCAAGCTGTTGACTTGCTTTTCATGGTTTTCTTGCATTGCTCTCATTTCTCTTCTCAATTTTTCTTCCACCTCTCTTTCTTGATTTTCAAAATTCTTTTTGAGTTCTTCTATGGCCTGAGACCATTGCATATTTATTTTGGAGGTTTTACATTCAGAAGCCTTGGCTGACCTAAATAGTTCCTCCTCATCTGAAAGGATGGAAGAAAATACCTGCTGACCAAGAAAGTGACCTTCTATTGTCTTATTCTTTTTCCCTTTTGGGGGCATTTCCCATCCAGTTGCTTGACTTTTGAGTTCTTTGGCTGAGATTCAGATCAGCTGCTCAATTCCCCCAGGGGCTTTAAGTGGAGGTCTCCCAGGTGTGCCACTCCATACCACCCTCCCCTCTCATGGGTGACAGAGCCCTCCCACTGACCTTGAAGCTGTCTGTTGTGTTTGTGGGTTGAGCAATCTTGAGACTGCTGCTGCTGATGGCTTCCTGAAGCCTGTTCAGGGTCCTGTTCCTGCCACGTCAGGCTGTGCTCCATGCTTCCTGGGCTGCTCGGCATGTGCTTCACCAGTCTTCTGTAGTTTCAACTATATTTGAAGCTCTTTGAGATCAGAGGCCATCAGTTTTCTTATATCCACTTTCCCTCTCTTACTGCTCTCCAAAATTATGTAACCATAGATAAGCCTTGGGACCTCTGCAAATATTGATGAGTTCCTTGACTAATTACATTTCTACCAACCCCATCAACCTATTATTCTTTCTCCCTTATCTTTAAAAATGTCCACTAGATTCATGATTTCATTGGTATAGAGAGCTTTGGGGGAGAAACTTTTCCTACCAAAGTAGATCAGAAACTTTTGAAATCTTCTAGTCTTAGAGAATTGCCAAGTGCACTGAGAGATTAAGTGCCTTACTCAGAGTCATACAGTCATTATGTGTCAGAGGTACAACTTGAATCTAGTTCTTCTTGGCTCCCAGTCCAACTCTCAATTTCATATGTTGAATTGCATTTCATAAACTGAACACACAACAAAATCGCAAACACAATAAAATTGACCATACCATTATAAAGATAGTTAACATGAAACTGCAAATGCACAGTGTACGACTTGTTATGTCTTTCAAATATACAGCAAAATTATGATGTAAATTTCTTTTTTTCTTCTCTTTTTTCTTCCCTCTCCCCACCCTTCCCTAGAGATGACTACCATTAGACACAAATAAGCACATATATATATATATATATATATATATATATATATATATATATATATATATATATATATATATATATATACACACACACATACATACATATATGTATATGTGTACATACACACTATATATGTATATAAAATTATTCTATACATCTACTTATCACTACTTTCTATGGATGCAGATAGCATCTTTCTTCACATGTCATTTATAGTTAATTTGAGTATTTATATGTAGACAAAATAACTTATCCACTGAAAGTCATTCTTAAAATATTATTACTGTTACTGTGCACAAAGTTCCCTTGGTTCTGCTTATTTCACTCTTCATTATTTCATGCAAGTCTTTCCATGTTTTTCTAAAATCATCGAGCTCATAATTTCTTGTAGCACATTAATATTCCATCACAATCATATGACACTCATTCAGCCATTCCCCCCTTGATGAGCATCCCTTCAATTTACAGTTCTTTACCACAACAAAGAAAAGTTGAGGTTGAGTTGTGTATGATAATGTGATTCTAAAAATTGGGTAGGTAAAAGTTAAAAGGAGAAATTATCTCACAAAAATAAGGAGTGAAAGGAAGAAAGTAGGAATCAAGTAGGGGTGTAGGACTATATTGCAATATTGTAACATTACTCTTCTCTGGTTTGAAGAGGAGACAGTTTATGTATCTGAAGAGGTTTAGGTGTCTTCTGAACTTCTAGAGAGGTGAGAAAACTGGGGAGAGACTCTTAGAAGGGGATATTGATTAAGATTAGGAGGGTGGAGTAAATAGATAAGGGACTTTTATGGGGAGGGTAAAATAATGAATAAGTGGGTAAAGGGAGAAGAGTGAGTAAACAATCACATTTATAACTCTGAATGTGAATGGGATTAACTCACCCATGAAATGGAAATGGATAGTACAATGGATTAAAAATCAGGATTCAACAATTTGTTGTTTAAAAGAAATATATTTAAAAATGAGAGACACATGCAGAGTTAAAAATGGAGGGTTGGAGTAGAATTTGTTATTCTTCAGCTGATGCAAAAAAGGTAGGGGTAGCAATTATGATCTCAGACAAAGTTATGGCTAAAATAGATAAAAGAGATAAACAGGGTAGCTACATTTTGATAATAGGTACTATAGATGATGAAACAATATCATTACTGAACCCTAAATGCATCAAATACTATAGTATCTAAATTTTTAAAAGAAAAGTGAAATGAATTCTAGGTGGAGATAGATAGTAGTACTATAATAGTAGGTGACTTTAATACCACTACTTGGTATATTTCCAGAGATGATTATGGGAAAAGGAAAATAATTTGTATCTTCTAGAGTGTTTATAGAACCCAAGTCTTCTTGACTCCAGGGCTGCTGTTCTATCCACTGCACTACTTGGAGTGCTTCTGTTACTTTCTGGGCAGAAATAGTGTGACTTTTGTGGCTCCAGCTCTTAAACTACTATTTTGGTTATATAGCACATACAAGGAAGCTTGAAATGTTGGGAGGGAGTGAAATTAGGGTGTACCCAATATGAGGGCATTGTCTTCAACTACATATGAAAAGTGGGCAGTGAATTTGAAAGTTCAGGTTCTGCCCTCTATAAAGAAAAGTTGTGGTAGAAGTTTAGTGCTCCACCCTCAGACCCTCTAATCAGAGGAGAGAAGACTGAGGGAATTGAGGAGGTGTTGAGTATTCAAGGCTGAGTTTCATCATAGTGAAAGACCTTGACCTGAATCTGGGGCCAACTCCAGTCGTCTTGATGTCAGATTGCTCTGGAGGAGAGGGTGAGGCTGATAACTTTGCAGAACTCTCCCTCACTTAAATCTAATTCACTTCAAGTCATGGCATCACCTTCTTGATGAAATGGTCCTCTTCAAGAACAAAAGATGAGCAATGATCAGCATGGTGATTTGATTTTAAGTTATCAAATTATCCTGGGAGAGGCATCTTGTTCCTAGGGAATTGAAACCAAGGAGAACTTCAGATGAAAGGTTCTTATCCTTAAATCCCTGAATTTGGTTTTAAAGTAGTTTTATAATTATTTTTAAATAGTTTGTTTCATAATACTATGTGTTTATTTTGTGAACTTAAAACATTATTTGGAAAAGGGGTCCATAATCTTCATCACACTTCCAAAAGGGTTGAAGACAAAAAAGGGTTAAGAACCCCCTAGTAAAGAAAGAGAAGAGAAGAAGGCTCAAAATAGAGTTTTGAGAGACAGTTAGAGGTAGGGAATGACTGGGATAAAGAAACAGAAAAGAAGACTAAGAAAGGGTAGCCAGATAAGCAGGAGGAGAACCAGGAGGGAACTGTGTTGTGAAAACCTAGAGAGGAAAGAATAGCCAGAAGGAGAGGACAATTAGCAGTGTCAAAGGATGTAGAGAGGTCAAGAAGGATGATAACTGGGGAAAAGTTATTAGATAGAGCAATTAAGAAATCACTGGTAACTTTAAAAGTGGCAGTTCCAATCAAATGGTAAAGTCTGAAGCCTGATTGAAGATGGTCTGAATTCATGTAAGAGCACACAAAATGAAGGCAGTAAATAGAGTTGGCTGTCTGAAGTAGTGCACCCACAAAGGGGAGGACGTAAAATGATAGACAATGGGCATGGTTGTATCAAGTGAGTTTTTTTAAGGATTCAAGAGATGTGGACCAGTAGAAGGTGGGAAACTGAAGATCAGAAGAGAGTGAGGAGGATTCTGGGAGAAGTCTGCTGAAAAAGATGGGATCAAAAGTTCATGTAAAAGGTTTTGCTTTGGCAAGGAGCAGAGTCATCTCTTCAAGACAATAGTGAAGAATGAATTGTTGTGGGAAGACATCTGGGTGATATGAAATATGGAGAAAAGGAAAAGAGCCTTTTGGGGAATGGCTCAATTTTTTTTAGTGAACTATAAGGTAAGGTCCTAAGCTGAAAGGGTGGGGGAAAAGGGTACTGTGGGAGGCTTGAGAAGAAATGAAAATGACACGTGTTTTGAAAGTGCCTTCCCTGAAAGTATGAAATGGGAAGTCAGGTTTTCAGTGTTTTCCAGCCGACCACATTCTTATAATAACACAAGTGGAAAGTGCAGTGAATACAAGATCCCACTGTGTTTATTGTTTGTAGCCTTTCAAAAAAAAGTATTGATTTTTTTAGGATCAATGCAGACTTAGAGCTTCAACTGCAACAAAATGTCACCCGTGTATATATTAAAATCATACAAAATTCCTTAATAGATACAGTAATAGGGACAATTTTGCTTAATGACCTTCCAGTTATACTAAGCAAGGGATAAATATGGAGACGTGATCACTAAATGCATTTGCCTCTGTCATGGAAAATGTTCAACACACAGTCCAAGAGGAAAATGGGTTTTCTACGTGTAGTAGTTTTGCACATTTTCCTTTTGCTAGATGAAATTGTTTGGATTTCACCAAGCTGTACAGATTACTTTGGGCTTTCACAAAAACAGATTCATATTCAGTGCAAAGAGTCTGGCTCAACAACAAACAAAGGAGCTAAAAAGTAGATTAGACAGTAAGTTAAAAACATTTATTAAGTGCCTACTTTGCACCAGGTAACTGGAAGTATAAAAAAAAGGAAATTACAGTCTCTGTTCTCAAGGAATTCACAGTCCTCACTGTAATAGGAAAGACAACATGTATACGATAATGTACAAACAAGCTAGTTATAGGGTAAATTGGAAACAATCAACAGAGGGAAGGCACTAACATTTAGGAAGAGGGTGAAATTTTAACTGGGATTTGAATGAAACCAGAAGATGGACAGGTAGAGGGAAAGCACTCCAGTAATACGGTCAGTGAAAATGCTCAGGGTCAGAAAATGGAGTGTCTTGTGAGAGGAAGAGAGCCCAATGCGATTGGTTCCCAGCATATTTGGAGAGTCATAATGTATAAGAAAACTGGAAAGATTGTAGTAGGAGTGATAATATTAAAAGTTCTAGAAGACAGTTCCCAAAACATTGAATAGCGGATTTATAGAACGGCATGAAAAAAATGTGCAACAGGTAATGAAGACATAGATGGTATTATCTACACCTTTGGAAGGAATTCCTCAATTAATGAAGTCTCAAATGATTTATGTACTAATGTACACGAAGTCCTGATTATCCAAAAAAGTGTTGGTATCAGAAAAGGCAATTTAAAGTCAATTATATTAAAAACAGCTACTAGAAATTCACAGTAAATAGCTTTTAAAAAGTTTAATTGGAATTCTCTCTTGAAAAAAGTCATAAAAATAAGCTTTCTCATATTAAAACATTTAAGGTATAATTGTAGCTATGTGTTAATTTTTAGAATGAAGAAAGGACTGTTTGTTGATTTACTTTGGTATAGTTTTTGTAACCAACTTGCATGATAGTATTATATGCCATCCTTCATTTCACATTTACACTTTGCATCCCATTCGTGAACAGGGTCATTGCTGCAAAAATTATTTGATAGTTCATGAGTTTTCCTATGAGTCTACTAAAAGAATTCTCTTTTCAAGCTCCTCTTGAAAAGGCTGCTTATTAGGATCTTGACATAATGGACTCTAGTACTCTCTGCACTTACCTGCATCTTCCCTAACAGCACTCTCCTGAAGAATAGTGTTCTCTCTTTGGGGTTTTGGAAACTCTCACTATGGTTGAAAGGGCTATTGAATGTTGCAAAATTCTAGACACAATTTTTCATTTAAAGTTTAACCCAAGTCTTAAGTACTACTGATGATTTTTTTTTTAATAGTAGTGTACGTGATACTAGCTAAGAAATAGAAGGGAATAGATTAGGTAAACAAGATACAGTAGCCAATTATTATAGCAATCTACTGTTTGATAAATCCAAAAACCCCAGCTTCTGGGATAAGAGCTCACTATTTGACAAAAAACTACTAGAAAACTGGAAAACAGTATGGCAGAAACTGGACATAGACTACTGCCTGACACTGTATACCAAAATAAAGTCCAAATGGGTACACAATTTAGATATAAAGGTCGATACTATAAACAAATTTGGGGAGCAAGGAATAGTTTATCTGTCAAATTTATGGAGAATGGAGGAATTTATGACCAAACAAGAGATAATGAACATTATGAAATGTAAAATAGATAATTTTGATTGCATTAAATTGAAAAGGTTTTGCACAAATAAAGCCAATGCAACCAAGATTAGGAGGGAAGCAGAAAACAGAAAGAATTTTTACAACTAGTATTTGTGATAAAAACCTCATTTCTAAAATATATAGAGAACTGAGTCAAATTTACAAGAATACAAGTCATTCCCCAATTGATAAATGGTCAAAGAATATGAACAGGTAGTTTTCAGAGGAAGAAATTAAGGCTATCTATAGTGATATGAAAAAATGCTGTAAATCACTATTAATTAGAGAGATGTAAATCGAAACAACTCTGAGGTACCACATCATACCTATCAGATTAACTCACATGATGAAACAGGAAAATGATAAAAGAGTATCACATGCAAGTGTAACAACTGATGAATAATTTGATGTTTTCCTTTTGGTTTGTTTAGATAAAACTTCAGCATAAGAAAAGTAAGGAGAGCATAGAATTCCCTTTTCTGCAACTCTTCACCAATGTGGAAGGATGCACTGTGGCTGAACTTCCAGTCCTGACAGCCAGCTGTGCTTTCTCAACAGGTTTGTAATTAATTTCAACTCTATAAATGTGGATTAAGGCCTACTATATGCACATGCTTTGTGAAAGATATAAGAGCAGTCACAGAGGGGCGTGTGCCCACACAGAACTTAATCTGTAGCAGAGAGCTATATACATACACAGACTACTTTAATACATAATCATTCATTGTATTTTGAATGCTTGTTGAAAATAAAATTCTGTGTAACTGCAGAAATGGCCAGAAGGCATTGTGTGTGTATGTGTTTTCGTGTGTGCATGTGTGTTTCATCTATGAATATTTACAACCTTGAGTCATTCATGACTATAAAAATGAGCTTTGACAACTGAAATAAGTCACAGCTTGATGACTGGTACCTATGTTTAAACTAATTGCAAAAATCAGAGGATTTTAGATAGTGTTCTTTTTCTCTAGGCAGCCAAAACCCCCAATGAACCTTCACTAAAAATGAGAACATTAAGAAATCCCAGAGACTTAGAGTTGCCCGGGACCTCAGAAGTCACCTAGTCCAAAAAATATCTTAAAAATACTTCGAACAATAAAGATGCATTAAATAAAAGGTATTTGTACAACACTCTAACACACCATAAAAGTGGGCATCAGTTTTAACTCAAAGTGCTCTAGGAAAGGCAAATCCACTATATTCTCAAACAACCTATTCCACTTCTGGAAAACTCTATTAGGGAAAAAAAGCTTACATTAAAACTAAATTAGCTTCTTTGCAACTTCTGCTCATTGCTTCTAATTCTGACCTCTGTAGCCAAACAGACCAAGTCTAGTAACTTTTCCACATGACAGTCCTTCGGTCAGTTGGTCAGTGAGTAGAAAAGAATTTTTTAATCAATTAATATTTGCAAGGTACCATGTACTAAGCACTGGATATACAAAGATTGGTCAATAAAATCAATGTCCTCAAGGAGCTTATATTTCAATAGGGAAGACAACATCTAATAACTAGGTCCATACACAATATTTAACGAGTAAAAGTAATCTCAGAAGGGATGGTACTAGTAGTTTCAAATATGTGAATATAACTCCTAAGGCTTTCTTCCCATTCAGGCTAAACATTTCTCTTTTCTTTACCTGATCTTCACATGGCATGATCTCCTAGCATTTCATCATGCTAGATGTTTTCCTCTGAATGGTCTCCAATTTTTATTTGTATTTCTTTCCACTGGTTGACCACCATGGAGGATGGAGTAACTCCATCCTTCTCTTTGTCTCATTACCCCCTTAAGTGTGATTTTCAACATTAGGACTTTTCTGCTTATTGTTTCTCCCAGCTAGACTGGAAGTTTCTTGTGGGTAGTAAGTGTTTTTTGTTTTTGTCTTTATATGTACCCCCAGTGCCTGGTATAGTCCCTAGCAGATAGTAGGTACTTAATATGTGCTGGTTGATTGATACCTATCCCACATCTCTTCAATAGCTGTTATTTCATGTACACATTAGTAATACTTAGGCTGCGTCTTCATGCATTGCATAGAATCATACATTTACAAACACACACACACACATACACACACACACACATGGAAAAGAAAGAAGAGGATCATTGAGGCATTTTTTTAAATGGAGAGGAAAGAACAAAAGGGTCAGATAACCAGATATTTGAAAGCAACAGGTTGTTAACCTGTGATATTTCTCCAGCCCTTTTGCCACCTCTGTGATGGGAGAGCAGTCTGCAGTTGGTCTACACAACAGTTGCTAATTATTTATGGAAGAAACACCTTCCAAATTTGCTGAAATAGAGAGCCTTCATTTTGTGTGTCTTTCTGTGCTCTGACTCTTACAGAAATACCTCTTTGCCCAAACCTGTTCATTATGCCAGGAGCATTGTCACCAGAGGCTGAGAAAGATGGCATTTTAATAGCAGGCTTCCCTGCCTTTTTACCCTCTTTCAACATGATTATTGACTCAAAGTTCCAGTTCTTGTAACTATTTTGTCATCATGTTTACAGACACAGACTAACTTTACCTTTTGACAAGTTTCTCCATCAAACCTAATTCCCTGAGTAAGAAACTCTAGGGGAAAAAGTGGCCATAAAGGGGCTCCAGAAGAGAAAGGAGAAAAATTGAAAGCAACAAAATATAATTATTAAATCTACCTTGAGGAATTTATCTTTTGATATTTTGTTTTTGCCCTGTCTGGCTTAAAGTTTTGAGTTAAAAAATACTTGATGTTTGCTAGTTTGTTTTATAGAAGTTTTCTTGATATTTGGAGTCATGTGAAAGAATAGAAATGGTTTCTATTCACAAGGCGTTTGCGTTGTGATAGAAGAAATAGAAGAAAATAAATTGTGATCTGACTGGGCGTGGATTAATCCATCAATCATTCTGCATTTCCCTCTATCAAACAAGCCCTAATCCTGTTCTTTGCCCTTATCATAAACCTTACGTTAGCCGATCTCTTTCTTCTCCCTTAGCTTTACTCATAATCCTGTTCATTATCTTTACTCTGCCATCCAATCTCACGATTCCTCACTTCTTCCCCAACTCATCAACTCTGCACTGGCTACACTTCTCCCTTTCTTAACTTTGATCTTTGGTGAATCAGTTCAACTAACAGCTTCTATAAATGCCAATCCCTTTCCCCCTTGCCCTATTGCCAATTATGTCTTGATAAATCCCAACCTTAGATTTCTCCTGCTCTCTACCACCTTCAGTTCTATTCATGCGCTGATGTAGTAGATGTAGGAAAAGTCACAAAACCATACTGAGTGGGTCTATTATAAATTTATGTTACATATGTCCAACTTGACCCTTACTGAAGCAAAACAAATCTTTTACACCTGTGTAATCGGTTTGCTTTACCACTCGTAAAAATGCCATCCTACATCTTTTCATCCCTCCTCAAGCTGGTTAAGGTACCTCTCCCACCACTATTTCCACTGATGACCCAATTAAATACTTCACTGGAAAAAAAATTAGACCTTTTCACCCCTTTCTTGTCTCATACTACTCAGATACCTCCCCCAACTATCTTTTCTTCCTTACCTTTTTTTAAAATAAGAAGTGACACTTCTCCTACCTGAAGCAAAACTTATTCCACAAATTCTTGATTTCATGCCCTCTTTCTTCTCCAATAGATTTTTCCCACTGTCATCCATCCCTACTCCCACTAATCTTCACTATGTATTGGAATTTTCCCCTGCTGCTCATACACAAATTATTACTTCTTCCTTAAAAAGTAAAACAAACAAAAAAACCTCACTTGATCCTGCCACCCCTGCTTGCTATCATCTTAAATCTTTCATATTCTTCACAGTTAAAACCCTTGGAAAACTTATCAAGACTCAGGGCAGCTGGTGACACAATGGATAGAGCACCAGTCCTGAAGTCCGGGGGACTAGAGGTCAAATCTGACCTCAGACACTTGAAACTTACTAGCTGTGTGACCCTGGGAAAGCCACTTAACCCTGCTTGTCTTTCACAAAAAGAAAGAAAGAAAGAAAGAAAGAAAGAAAGAAAGAAAGAAAGAAAGAAAGAAAGAAAGAAAGAAAGAAAGAAAGAAAGAAAGAAAAACTATCTAGACTTGATGCTTATATTTCCTCTATTCTAAACCATTTATAGTCTGGCTTCTGACCTCTCCATTCAATTCTTCAAGCTTACCAGTGATCTCTTTTTTTCATTTTTCCACATTAGTCATGTTGTGAAAAAAATAAAATTACATAAAGTTAAAAATAGTAAGCTTTGATCTGCATTCACACTCTATCAATTCTTTCTCTGGAGATAGATAGCATTTTTATTATAAATCTTTTAGAGCTTTCTTGAATCTTTGTATTACTGAGAATAGCTAAATCATTCACAGTTAATCATTGCACACTATTCCTATTACTGGTCACTTCACTTTGCATCAGTTCATGTAAGTTGTTCTAGATTTTTTTTTCTGAAAGCATTCTGAAAGCTCATTATTTCTTATAGCAAAATAATATTCTGTCATATACCACAACCCGTTCAGTCATTCCCCAATTAATGGATATCCCCTCAATTTCCTATTTTCTGTCCTCCCACAAAATGAGCTGCTATAAATATTTTAGTATATATAGGTCCTTTTCCTTTTTAAAAATTGCTTTGTGATACAGAACTAACAATAGTGTTGTTGGATTAAAGAATATGTATAGTTTTATAGTTCTTTGAACATAGTTTCATATTCCTCTATCGAATGATTGGATCAGTTCACAACTCCATCAACTGTGTACTAGTATCCCGATTTTCCCATATCTCCTCCAACATTTGTCATTTCCCTTTTCTGTCATATTAGCCAATCTGATAGGTGTGGTGTGGTAACTCAGAGCTGTTATTTCAATCTCATGGCAAAGGAAATCAATAAAGAAATAATTATTAATCACTAACCAAAAGACACTATGCTAAGAGCAGGGGGAGAAAGGAATATCAGCAAAGAAGTAACAAACTGCTGAGAATTAATCCTTGCCATCAAGAACCTTATACTCTAGCTGGAAATAAGGCTTGCACCAGATGTGATCAAAGCATAATAGGATTGTGGTTTTGTGTAGCTTGTATTTCGTACTTTTTGGTGACATTTTTCTTTGTATAGTGCAATGGACAAAGGCCTGGCTCTGGAGTTAGATGACTTGGGCTCATACCCTACTTCTTTCTCCTACTATCTATGAAACCTTGAGTAAATCACTTACCCTCCCTGGGTCTCAGTTTTCATAACAATAAAATTTGGGGATTGGAATAGATGACTAGTGAAACTTCTTTTAATTTCAGTTCTATTATCTAATTCTATAATACTATGATATACATGAAAATAATCATGCAGGTCCATAGTTACCTATGAGTGATAATAATCAACAGTTATCATTGGAACATGTAACATTGATTTCTATTATTATTAAGTAGTTTATATTTCATCGTAGATATATCACCAGGCTATATAGTCTAAGTGAAAAAGAGATAGGGTTTATTAATTTTTTCTTTTATTCTGTGAGTACTTTGAGGCACAGTTGGATTGATTCTAGATCTAAGGTACATGCAAAAGAGCAGTTAGGTTATTTGAAGTGATGGTTCACTTGAAAAACATTTAGTCTCTACCATGTATGTTTCATAGTGTTAGATGTTGGCGAGTTGCAAGTAAGGCAGGTTCCCTATGCTCATGGAATTTACAATTTGGTGACTCTAAGATATACCCATTTATAAATATAATATAAATTATAAGAGAATATGTGCTAAAGATGAATACAAAGTTCTATGAGATCACGTAGGGATAGATCACTTCCAATGAGGGAGAATTAATATATACATTAGCCTCAAAAAAATATGAATATCTGAAAAATGTTATAATCTTAAAAATATTGCATTTTTAAATGATAGCATTTTAAGAAAATTATAGAAATGTGATTTAAATTCTATCAGTCATGAACTGGAATCTCACTTTTAAAAGTGTTGATTTGCTTAGATTAGTCCCTTCTATTGATTTGTTTGCTTATTTTTAGGCAGTTAATATGATTTTTAGGCACTGGACTAAGAGTTAGAAAATATAGGTTCTTGTCTCAGCCTTGCTTTTAATTATCTATAAGACCTTGGGCAAGTCACTTAAATTCTTTGGGAATCAGCTTTCTTGCCTATAAAATGAGGCAGTTAGATTAATATCACTTGAAGCTCTAAAATTTGTGATTCTCTAATGATACACAACATAGTTTACCAATGGTGAAAATAAAAATTATTTATACTTGGATTAAATGAATTTTGTGGTAGGCCTGGATGATCTCTTGCTTTCTCTGCCTTCCTTTTATTTACACCATTGGCTGTAATCAATTTCACAATGGAAAAGATCTATAATTTTAAAAACATAATAATCAGAAAATTGATCTATCACTTTCTTCAAGCTGGTTATTTGTTCATCTTTATTCCAACTTCTTCTTATTCAGAAAGCACTGTCAGGATTTCACATGTTTGTATGATTTGGGGAATTTCAGGATCCCTAATTTGTGCCGGTATAATAGATAAATATGCCATTTTTTATTTCCCACAAAATCATTTTTCCTTCCAAAATGCTTCAGTGACTAAAAAGACTTACAAGCTCAGTAGGAACAGCTGATGACTTTGACAAGAACAGAAAAAAATAACTCACCTAGGCAACAGTAAATATAAAGAGATGAGTGACAGAAGCACACTTAATAAAATTAACAGCATAAATACAATCCCTTGGTCTTAATTTGGTACTACTGATGTGAACAGGATGAAATAGAGCATAGTATCATAGAATCATGGACTTAGAAAGGGAAGGGACTTCAGAAGCTACTTTATTCCCATCCTTCTCATACTGCAAATGAAGAAGATGAGGCCCAAAGGAATTGGGCGACTCACCCACGGTCAAAAAGATGGTGACAGCTGAGATTTGACCTGAGGAAAACAAACAAGCTGCACGGAACAGTTCAGTTTCTTATGAAAGCCTGATTTTTGTCCTTTTTCACATGTTGAAATGCCTGTGTTTGCTAATGATTAAGTTCATGATTGAATTAAAAAAGGAAAAAAAAACTGGTCATGATTTCTATCAGTAATACCCATTATACTTATGAGTAACATCTAAGGAGACATCAAACAGGGATGCATATGCTTATTAAGGGTGTTTGCTGCTATTGTGAAGGATATCCTACACCATCCAAATAAGGGCTTTGCTACTAATGGGATGGCCTTACACACACTCATATTTGTGGATGAAATATGGTACTAATTTTATCATGTCCCTACACACTCAAAAGAGACTTACCTAATGATCCATGTAGAAATAACTAAATGGATAAAAACATTTGTTGATCATAGTATGACATGATATTGACTAACCCTCTAGTTTAGTTCTTTTGTGTGTATTTATATATATACATATATTTATATGCACACATATACACACATATATACATGTATGCGTGCATGTATCTATATCTATGTATCTGTGTATGTATGTATGTATGTATCTATGACAGATCTTGCAGTTAAATAATGAGTTGGTTCCAGAACTGACTAGGAAGAAGAGAGCAGGGTGCAACTAGATGGTGCCTGGAGTCAGAAAGATCTGAGTTCAAATGTGACCTCAGGCACTTATTAGCTGTGTGATCCTGTGCAAGTCACTTAACCCTGTTTACCTCAGTTTCCTCATCTATAAAATAAGTTGGAAAAGAAAATGTCAAATCTTTCTAGTATATTTGCCAAGAAAACCTCAAATGGGGTCACAAAGAGTCAGAGATGACTCAACAACCACAAGAACAACCAAACAAAACAACAACAGAGCAGGACAGATTCTCTTTGTTAAATGTTTTAATTCTTCCAGTTATCTTTAGTTGTAATATGCGTCACAAATTACTGTATAATTCAACTCACAAAATGAAAATAAAGTAGATTGGACTTATATTACGGTAAAATGAAGATTGTGCCAATTTCAGGACTTGTTCATTTTAAGTCAAATATTGTGTTGTTTTCAGTAAAAGAATATACTCTTTTCATTACCACTGGCAAAACTTCAACTTCAAATACCAATATGAATGTATATGTCACCTTGCGGGGATCCTTAGGAGACACGGGAAGAAGGAAGCTAACCAGGAAAGGAGAGAAACTTTTCACCAAAGGAAAGGTATGGCAATAGCTTTTTGAATCTTTATATTCTGGACTATATTCTGCTGCTCTCTATTGCAGTCATTTTATTTAAAAAATGGCTATTGGATTGTGCATCTGCTTCAGATCACTGTAGGTCATCTATAGCATTTTTCCTGTTATTTTGTTTTCATTATATATTTAAAAATATTGTAAATCCTCAGATGCTGGGACAAGGATAGAGGAACTATACTTCTTAATTTAAAGAGGACAGTTCTAGAATTCATACTCTTTATTTACTTGTTTTACTTTTTACCAAGACTTGTGACCTTCCTTCTTTTCTGCATCTTCCCTTATCTTTGCTGTTTTGTCTCTCCTCTTTATTTTTCTTCTTTTTTTCCTACACTTACTATTTTACCTCCTCTTCCTTTCTCTCCTCCATCCTTTCCTCTCATTAAATTCTTTCTATGTAAATTATTCTAGACATTAGGAATACCAAATGAAAAATGATATGGCCCCTACCTTTAAGGATTATGCAGTTTAGTGCAGGGGGCTGGGAAGGTGGGTGTTATGGTGTATGCACAAGTGAGTATATAATAAATAGAACGGAAAAGAAGCAAAAAGTATCATGTAATGTGATGGGTTGTAAAACAATACACATTTATCAAGCACTGTATGTGCCAGGCATTAATCCGAACTGTGGTGTTAACAAATAAGAAAAAAAAAGAGGATAGTCCTTGCCCTCAAGAAGCTTATGACATAAAAGGGTAATTCAGCACACAAAAGAAAACTGAAGGGGAAGAGGGACCACCAGAAGGTATGATGTTCTATGAAGTCAAAACCAAAGAGAGCAACTAATGGAAAATGGAGAGTTGGAGCAGGTAAAATTCTATGAAATGAGGAGAAAAAAATTCTTTCATTTTAGGGTATTGTCAGCGAAGGCTTCAAAACAATTGAGATAGACCTTAAAGAAATGGGAGGCACTTCAACAAATGGAGTTCATGGAGGCGGGGAGGGGGCTGGGGCATGTTAAGCGATGGTACTGAGATTTTAAAAAAAGCAGTATGAGATGAGGGATGAAGAATAGTCTAGTTTGTCTGTAAACTACCTATAGACTACATGTCAGGGAGTAGTATGAGACATGGCTGGAAATGTAGGATGGGGCAGGAATGTGGCAAGCCTTAAATGTCTTATTCAGTAGGCCATGGGAAGCCAATGGAGGTTTTTGAGTAGAGGAACAATTTGACCAATATGCACCTTGGGGGAAAAAATTGTTCAAGTATCTAATATTATTAAATACTTTTAGAGAACCTTGAGATTCTTGGAAGAACTTTAAAATTCCAAAATAAGAGTTCCCAGAAGGTGTGAGGCCTTCAACTAGAATAGTTAGAATGGAAGCTAAGAGGCGTGGCCAGAAGTATTTCAGAAGAAAAATAGCAGGATTTTCCAGCTGATAGGTTGTGTGGGATGAGAAAACATGAGTTGTCAACTTTTCTCCTAGATTATAAACCTAGATGTCTGTGAGCGTGGTGGCACCATTAATGGAGACCGAGAAGGGAGGGAAAGAGACAAGTTTAGGGAGAAGATGAATTCAGTTTTAGACATATTGAACTTGAGGTGGTAGAGACAAGTCAGCTGGAAACATGCAAAAGACAATCAGGAATGTGGAATTTACCTTGAAGGAATGGTTGGAGGTGGAGATGGAGATGTGAAATTCATATTCCTTCTCTTACTTATTCTCCCCTATCTCCTTTTTCCTCTCTTTTCCTCCTCCTGATTCTTAATTTTTTTTCAGCAGATCATATTTACTCATAAATCTTTATATACTTAGGCATCTGTTTTCTAGGGAAATTTGACATAATCTTATCCAACTCTCCTGGACCACACCCCAGCTAGATTTACTTAAATCCTCTCTAACAACATTGTGCCTAGCCACCTTGTACTGTGAAACATTTTTGACCAGGTACCCTATCAGAATTAGCAAGGAAAGTAAAAAACTAGATCATGAAAGTATTATCACTTATACTTTTGCCTGGAGTTGCTCCTGATCATGCCTATTTTAGAAATTACAAGACTTAAGTTATAGATTTAGTTGTGAAACTCAAGTGTGAAAGAAACTAGGTCTTCAATCTCCATGGTTATGGAGCCTGCCATTCTGATATTGATTATATCCCCAGAGACTTGCTAAGTTCCTTTTCCATAGGAGGCAATCAATTAAATGTTTGTTGAACGGATCAGTCAGTTACCCCTGGTTTCCAGAAACACTTTGGACATGTACTTTATTTTTCCTAAGTCTCCCTATTTCTAAAACATATGTAATAATAATTGCTGTCTACATTAGAAGTTGCTGGCAGTATTCATCTTACAAAAACTCACCTTTTTCTCACCTTTTGGAGGTGAATGGTTTCTTTAAAGTCAGTGGCATATTATTTAGGAAATGAGTGCACCGGTTCATTGATCTCAATGGAACCCTAGAGGCCTAAATGAGCTTATTCACCTCTAAAAGGAGAGTGGCTTCATGCCTGTTCCCTAGCAGAATATTTTTAAAACACTTTTAAGTCTTAGAAGAGCTTTGGAATTCCAAAATAAGACTTTCCAGAAATTCAAGTAGCCTCCTTGGCCTGAGGGATACCCAGGTCTCCCTTGGCACTTCTAAATTGGGAAGGTTTTCTTTCTCTAGGAGACATCTGTCAGAACAGTGCATTAAATAAATGTATTTGGAACATCTAAACAGAGCTTGGCAACATCGGGGGCAGCTACTGACCCTGTAGCGCACAACTGACAGTCTTACTTTTGCTAAGTCTTGGATAAAAGTAAACGTGCAACAATTACATGTACAACAAATGTACAAGTGACATTTTTGTGGCAATTTCAGGCTTGCAAAGCACTTTACATTTATTATCTCATTTGGGCAGTATGGTACAGTGGAAAGAATACTGACTCTTAAATGAGGGGACCTTGGTTCACATCCTACTTCTGAGTTTACTATCTGTATGATCTTGGATAAATCTCTCAGCTATCCCAATATCTGCCTCGGTTTTCTCATCTGAAAAATGAGAAAATTAAATCAGATGATTTCTGAACTCCCTTCCAGCTCTAGAGCTGGTATTCTATGATTCTTATAAGGTAGTTGTTATTATACTTATATTATAGATGAAGAAATTGAGGCTTATAGAAATTGAATGATTTGCCCAAAGTCACACACTCGTTAAATGTCAAAGATAGAATCCAAACACTGGTCTCACTCCACATCCAGCATGTTTTTTTAGGGAGGGGGATCATATCACACTGACTTTCTGAAAGAAAAGAGGGCTTTCCTTCTCTTTTTTCCCTTCCTGACAGTCCCCACTCTTAAGAGAGATCAAATTTATTTCTGGGCATAGCTTTCAGCCTGAAAACACAGGTGGAGATAATGAATGAAAATCAGTTACACACTTCATGAAGTAAATTGAGATGATGGCTACAAGACCCAAAGGACCTCTCTCAGATTAGAGAAGGATCTCCAGCTCAGAGGGTTGTGACAAAGACTCTTTGTTTGTTTATCAGACTTTGAAATTCCCTAGGATCAATTTGCCTCAGCATAACATGTAAAGGGTGTACCCCCAATGGCTTCACACTTCTGGAGATGTCTTCATGTCTCTGGAGATGTCTTTTGGATCTCAAGTGGACAGATAACAGTAATTTGTGGATGCATCTCCAATTGCACAACTGTATGTATCAACTACGTACTATGTCTGATGTAAGACATGACTGGAACTTATACTGATTTTACTTCAAAAATCTATTGTGCTTCCTAAGAATAATTTAGTACACAAAAATGTTGTTCTGCCTCTCTGAGGTGTTTTTACAGCATTAATTTATACTGTAATAATGATGATTGTCATGATGATGATGATAGTAATAGCCAATATTTTTAAAGGGATTACTATGTGTCAGGCACAGTGTTAAGCAGTTTACAATTATTACTTCATTTGCTTTTCACAAAAACCCCAGGAAATGGGTGTTATTATAATCCCATTGTGGAGATGAGAAAGCTAAGACAAACAGGTTAAATGACTTGCCCAGGATCACACAACTGCTAGTTGTCTGAATTAGAATTTCAACTCAGGTCTTCCTGACTCCAGGTCTAGCACTCTTAGTTGGCCTCAGTTTTCTCTTTGTTATGTGGATAGGCTGTAGTGAAAAACTCATCTTTTCATTTCTCTTACTTTCAGAGCTTTCTATTGGGGTAAAAACCAAGTGAAATGGGTGACCTATATTGTGTTTTGAATTTCATAGAAAATACATGAAATCTTCATGTCAGATCCTACAGAAAACTCCCCCACACACACACATCATTTTAACCTTTAGTGGTAAGGTTCAGTGGAAAAGTTTGACTTATGAGAGCAAAGCATTTGGGATATTTACTGTGTCGTCACCCAATCCACTTCCTGGTTCATGATGCACGTATAAAAATTGAAGGTCATTTTTAAACCTTTTGGTTTAAAATTGCTTTCGTTGCATCCTCCACTTCATGACCGTAAGGAGCATTCACAGTTCAAACATGTGGTGCTCTAATGTCAGCTTCATGTAAGAATTCTGAGATGACCACTAATCACCAACAGGCAAACCCTACTGAACCACTAGCTTGAAACTGTTATCACTCCTTTTCTAGGAGAATCATATGTTCTCTAGGTTAAAACCTTCAGAAATCTGGTTCAACATATCAAAGACAATGACAGTAATAAAAATAACAACAAAACCAACAAATACAAAAGCAGCATTTATAGAGCTTTTAAGGTTTTTAAATTTCCATATATATATCATCTCATTTGCTCCTTGCAACAACCCTATCAGGTTATTATTTCCAGTTTACATATGGAGAAGTTAAATGACTTATCCACAGTCCTATAATTTACTAACTTACTTGAGTCTCAGTAAGGATTTGAACTCAGAAAATTAAACAAATTTAATATTAATAAAAATCAAACACCTCCAAATTCTCTCCTTTCCTCCTGCACCTCCTCCACCCTTTGAGAAATCAAGCAATTTGATATCATTTATAAATGTAGTCATGGAAAACATAATTCCATATTAACCAAGTTGCAAAAAAAGAGCAAGAAATATAAAGAAAGCTTAAAAAACTATGATTCAATCTGCACTCAGAATTCATCAGTTCTCTTTCTTGATGTAGATAGTATTTTTCATCTGGGTTCTTTAGAATTGTCTTAGATCATTGTCTTGATCAGAGTAGCTAAATCTTTCACATCTTTGTGACAATATTGGTGTTATTGTGTACAATGTTCATGTTTCCTAGGTTCTTAGATTCACCTGTTGACTTCACTTTGCATCCATTTTCATGTCTTCTCAATTTTTTTTCTGAAAGTATCCTACTCATCATTTCTTTTAGTACAATAGTTTCTATCCAACAATATACCACAACTCATTCAATCATTCCCTAATTAATTGTGATCTCTTTAATTTTCAATTGTTTGGTGCCACAAAAAGAACTGCTCTCTCTCTCTCTCTGTCTATATATACATATATATATATATACACATACATATATATGTTTGTGTGTGTATACATATAGATATGTACACACATATGCACACCCCTATTTGTACATATATTTATGTATGCATATAAAATATATTTAAATATGTGTATGTATATTATATATATATGAGTGTAAATTTATTCTAGATATAATTCTACTCATCTGTTCTCTCTCTGGATATATATAGGCTCTTTCTTGATGTGTCATTTATAATTAATTTGGGTATTTATATTAGACAAAATAATTTATTTGCTCTAAGGTGTTCTTAAAATTATATTATTGCTACCACACATAATGTTCTCTTGATTCTGCACCTTTTGCTCTTCATTATTTTGTGCAAGTTTTTCCATCATTTTAAAAAATTGTTGAGCTTATCATTTTTATAGCACAGTACCATTCCTTCACAATCTTATTCCACAATTTGTTCAGTCATTCCCCAGTTGATGGGCATCCCAGCAGTACTGAATTCTTGGCCACTATAAAGAAAGCTGCTATATACATTTTAGAACACAAAGATTATTTTCCTTTTTCCTTAATCATCTTTGTAAATAGACCTAATAGTGATATTGTTGGGTCAAAGGGTATATAATCAGGTTAATAACTTATTGGGCATAATTCCAGATGACTCTCCAAAATGGTTTAATCAACTCACAATTCTACCAATTAGTGAATTATTCCTTTGATTTCTAATGTTTTTAATAGGAATAGTTATCATATTTTCTCAAAACCTTTTTCTGAATCTATTGATGTAATCATATGATTTTTAATTGATATAGTCAATTATTCTTATAGTTTTCCTAATATTATATAATTATACCACTCTTGGTATAAATCCCACCTGGTTATTGTGATTTTTGGGATATATTGCTGTATTCTTCTTGCTAGTATTTTATTTAAAATTTTTGCATCACTATTTGTTAGGAAAATTGACCTATAGTTTTCTTTCTCTGTTCTTTTGTCTCCATAGTGTGTCATACAAGGTATTTGACAGGACTCCTTCTTTACTTATTTTTTTTCAAATAGTTTAAATAGTATTAGGATTAATTGTTCCTTAAGTGTTTTATAAAATGTGCTTGTAAATCCATATGGTCTTGGAGAATTTTTTTCTTAGGAAGCTCATTTATGGATTGTTCAACTTCTTTTTCAAAGGTAGGGTTAGTTATATACATTCTATGTCCCCTTCTGTTACTTTGGGAAATTTATTTTTTTAGTAAATATCCATCCATTTCCCTTAAAGTGTCTGTTTTATTGTTATATAATTGATCATAATGATTTGTAGTAATTGCTTTAATTTTATCTTAAGCAGAGCTACATTCATTCAACTGTTTTGATATTGATATTGTTAATTTGGTTTTCTTTTTCTCCATCCACTTAACCAGTGGATTTTATCATTTCCCCAAAAAAACCCAACTCCTAATTTTATTTATTCATTTTTTTTCACTTTCAATTCTATTCACCTCTCCTTTCATTATTAAGATTTTCATTTGGTTTGTAATTGAAAATTTTATTTCTTTTTTATTTTTTCTACTTTTTTTAGTTGCTGATAATTCATTGTTCTGCTCTTTTTCTCTTTTATTGACATGCATTTTGAGATAAATTTTTGTCAGTACTGCTTTAGCTGTATCTCAATAATATGCTATATCATTTAATGAAATTATTGTTTCTGTTGGTCCACCCAATTTTTCTTTGACTTACTTATTCTTTAGGATTGGATTACTTAATTTCCAATTAATTTTTAATCTGTGCTTATATGGCCCTGTATTGAATGAAATTTTTATCGAATTATGGTCTGAAAAGGGAGCATTTTATATTTCTGCTTTTCTGGATTTAGTTGTTTTTATGCCCTAATGTATGGTCAAATTTTGTGAAGGTGCCAGGTATAGCTGAGAATGAAGTACATACTCCTTTCAATACTGATTCAATTTTCTTTTGAGGTCTATCATATATAGTTTTTTTTTCTAAAATTCAATTGATCTTCTAAACTTCTTCCTTATTTATTTTGTGTCTAGATTTATCTAGCTTTGAGAGCAGAAAGTTCAAATCCCCTCCTATTATAGTTTTACTGTATTTCCTTTTATAACTCATTTAACTTTTGCTTTAATAATCTGGATC
This sequence comes from Notamacropus eugenii, assembly GCF_028372415.1. Lineage (NCBI taxonomy): Eukaryota > Metazoa > Chordata > Mammalia > Diprotodontia > Macropodidae > Notamacropus > Notamacropus eugenii. Next base: position 273,096,968 of record NC_092875.1, read on the forward strand.
TATACTTTTCAGTGCATAGTTAATATTAATATTATTTCATTGTCTATGGTACCTTTTGGCAAGATGTAGTTTCACTGTTTATCTTTTTAAATTTATGTTTGTTTTTTTGCTTTTGCTTTGTCTGAAATTATGATTTCCACCCCTGCCTTTTAAAAAACTTATTCTGAAGCTTCATACATGCTGCTTCAGCCCCTTGTTTTAACACTGTGTGTCTCTCTATTTCACACATATTTCTTGTAAACAACATATTCTTAGATTCTGGTTTCTAGTCCAGTCTAGCTGCTTCATTTATATGGGTGAATTCATACCATTCACATTCACAGTTATGATTGCTAATGGCATTTCTCTCTATCCTATTTTCTTCAATTTTATCCTTCTCTCTTTTTTTTCCATTCTCAAAAGTCTTTTTTGATCTCTGATTCACATAGTCTGCTCCTCCTTTTTACCACCACACCTTTTCTCTTTCTCCTTTCCTCTCTTATTTTACTGTTGGGTAACACAGATTTCTATACTCAGTTGAGTGTATACATATTTTCTTCCTTCTTTGGACCAATTCATACACAAATGAAGTTCAAATATTGCTCCCCCTTCCTTTTTTATCCTTCACTGTAAAACCTTTTACTTGAATACTTTTATGTGAGATAATTTCCCCCATTCTTCCTCTACCTTCCCCTTTCTCCCAATGCATCCTTCTTTCTCACCTGTCCACTTTTTAAAAGATCATTCCATCATAATTTACTCCTTCTGGGATGCTCTATCTATGAAGAGTCCTTTTAATTGCCCTAATAATGCTAAAGTTCTTGGGAATTGCGTGTATCATTTTTCTGTAGAAGAGTGTAAACAATTTAACTTTGTTGAGTCCCTTATGATATTTACCTTTTTATTATTCTCTTGAGTCTTTCATTTGAAAGTCAAATTTTCTATTCATCTCTTACCTTTTTATCAAGAATGTTTAAAAATCACCTATTTCATTAAATATACATTTTTTTTTCTCCCTGAAGAATTATATTCAGTTTTCCTGGGTGGGTTATTTTTAGTTTTAATCCTAGCTACTTTGCCTTCTGAAATATCATATTCCAAACTAACCTCTCTTTTAATGTCATAAGTGGTAAATTTTGTGTAAGCCTGACTGGCTCCACAGCATTTGAATGTGTGTGCATGTGTGTGTGTGTGTGTGTGCGTGTGTGTGTGTGTGTGTGTGTTCGTGTATTTCCTGGCTGCTTGAATTATTTTCTTTTTGACTTTTTGACCTGAGGGCTTTGGAATTTGGCCATAACATTACTGGGAGTTATCATTTTGGGATTTCTTTCAGGAGGTAATTAGTGGATTCTTTCCATTTTTATTTTATATGCTAGTTCTAGGATATTGGGGCAGTTTTCCTTCATAATTTCTGAAAATATGATGTCTAGACTCTTTCATTGATCACGGCTTTCAGGCTGTTCAATGATTCTTTAATGATCTCTCTTTGATCTGTTTTTCCAGGTCAGCTGTTTTTCTGAGATACTTCACATTTTCATTTTTTTTTTCATTTCTTTAACTTTGTTTCTTTATATATCATGGAGTCATATAATTGGCTTTCCGCTCTGTTGTCAAAGGTCATACTCTGTGGAGTCTTCTCTACTGATTGTCTTCTTGATCACCGAGGCTTGTTCCTTGCTGCTGCTATTTCTCTTACTGGTCAAATAATTCTGCTGTAAATGCCATGGAGAGGAGTGGGGCAGAGAAAAAATAGAATCTCTTTCCCCTACTTTCTCCCTTCTCATAGAGAAATAAGTCAAAAGACAAAGAATAATTTCTTCTCAAGAGCTGGGTTCTTTCTCCTTATCTAGCTCTTTTCTCTACTGACAAGTACACCCTCCACAAAGATTTCCTGTCCCAAATGCCCAGAGCTGGCAAGCTGACCTTTTAAAGGCCAGTGGGGCATGACCAGTCTTTAGCCAACAAATGACAGTCTACTTTCCAATTTCATCAGGAAAAACTCCACACTTCATAAAAAGGTAGCAAGGAATAGGCATGTTTTGCACTTCATTCAACATATGAAAATCTCATTATCTCTATCACCTACTCCTATAATTTCATTGACTCAGCTAGGGGAATAGTGATTGATTATATGTTCTGACAAAGACCCTCCTGTTTATTTGAATGAATTTAGTATTCCTCCATTAGACTATAAACTCTTTCAGATGAAATCCAGAAAAATATATTTTCTCTCTTTTTTCATGGTCTTTGGATAATAAACTTCAAAAATTGTATTTACCTTATATTATTTCTGTATGCCTTGTAGAAATAAAGAGTGGGAATATTAGCACATATTTGTGAAAACTTTTTGAAAGCTAGAAATGAAATTATTTAATGACCATATAAAATTTAAGTCTATTCTTGAATAATAAATAAGAACAACAAGCTATCATGCAAAAAGCTTTGTGAAATCATTGGATAAAAGAACTTGACAAACAAACATAATTCCACTATGTCATTTGGCACAGGGCATTTGAGGACTATTGCCCAGGTCCTGGTCTCCATGCATGCAGTAGTTCTAAATAGATTTATTGTGACAGTTTAGACTACAATTCCTAGACATCTGATATTGAACATCCTTAGAGCTAGAAATTCTGGAAATGTGTGTCTACAACAGTAATGGTCTTTTAAGTTTTTGGAGAATCATAGAATGTGAGGGCTGGAAAGCATATTTAGTCTAACACTCTTATTTTTCAGGGAACTAAGACAGAGATAGGTTATATGATTCTTTGTAAGATCACAAACGTAGCTAGCAATGAAATTAAAAGCAATATCCAGAACTCTTGTCTCCAAGTCCTATATTCTTTCCAAATCACATTTTTATGTTTAAGAGGTGTGCTACTATTTTAGTAATGTGTTTTGGTTTCTTCTGTAGCTATCTTAGAGTGATAGTACCATTAACCAATAATAAACAGAAGTCACTTTTCTATGAAATAAAATTCAAATTATGAAATTAATTGCCTAAAAGTACATCTCTAGTGAGCATAATATCAGATATGTTACAACTAGGAAATCAGTATAATAAAGAGAAGAATGGAAAATTTGAGCATTCAAATGGATTTGCAGTGGACCAAAGGCTCAATGAGAAAGAGACAGCTTCCTTCTACTCATGGGATGAACACCAGCTGCAAGCTAAATGAAAATTAAGATTTGGATTTAGGTTTTTAATTAAAAAAGAAAGTTTAGGTATGGGAATGAGTGTTTTTTTTAATATCTACAAATCAAATAAAAAGAAGATCAGGTGGCAGAGAAATTCACTTACATGAACTGTATGATCCCACACTTCTGTGATTCTTCACAAATGATCTTTAGGCATGGATATTTAATGAATAAAAAGAGAAAGACTTGAGTGGCTACATACAATTGATGAGAAATACTATCATGTAATTTACCCAGTCTCAGAGCTCTTTAGCCAAGATGAACCTGAGAAGAACATGTGAAAAATTTAGTAAATGCTTTATGCATTTTCTCCATCTAATCAGAGACAGAGCGGAGTTGATTTTTTTCCCTTTTGTAGAACTAAAAGTATGATTTTGATTTCCATATCCATCAACAAAAATATCTCTGGGAAAATGATATTAGTTTGAAATTTTGAAGATATTGGTTACAATCCAAATTAGATAATTACATCTGCCTTTTTAAAGTTTTTATATTGATTCAGGTGGAAACAGTTGTTTCAAAATAGCTACTCAGTGTCTCAGAACTAGAAGAGACTAGGAGTTCATCTAGTCTAACCCTGTAAACTGTGATCTATGACAATGAATCATTTTATGAGAGGAAAATTAACATCTATTTGCACTATATTCCATATAGATTATCATCTATCTTAATTCTAGAATCTTTCCATAAAAAACAATTTGGAACAGATTCAATTCAAGTTATTTTTGTTCTCATCAACTTTTTTTCCTGAGTTAAATAACTCAGTTGGAAGATTCAGTGCTTTCTATATGTCTATTTTGTCTATTTGGGACATAAAAGGCATTTCATTGAAGAAATAGAGTAGCTAGCCTTTGTTAAAAAACAATCTTTTACATAGCCCCTTTAAGGTAAGGTTACACGATGTAACTAGATATATAAACATGGTTTTCCTTCTAGTAGTGAATGGACAATAAGGAAAGGACATTAGAGAAATATCCACCCACCCCCAAAATAGAGTAACAGCTGACACCTTCAAAAAAGCTGAAGAAGTTCTATCTAAAAGATAGAACTAGGTATGTCACCTGATTGTTGTATATAAATAATCTCAGTTCATGAAAAGAAGAATTCTATGGTACTACAAGGGACATCCCTTTGGATTTGGTGTATGCTTACACTAGGCTTCTGTCATATTTCCTTGTTGATATGGAGAAGACCCTAGGTTCATTGTCACTCTACACAACAGAATTATCCAGAAATATTGAAAAAAGATGGGCATTTTTGAGAGAGGCATAGAGTCTTTGCTAGATACATTTGATTGGTGTGCTTCAGATGTTATAGATGAGATGACATCCAAGATTTAGACTTCCAGGAAAACACTAAGTACAGCGCCTGGAACATAGTAGGTGATTTCTAAATGTCGACTGACTGATCAAAAGGGAAGGTATGCTAGGCAGGATAAAGAAATATACCTAAAGCTAGTACAGCCTGACATGAGAAAGACTGGAATAACAATAAAAAACAGGATTTTTTTATTGTATTATCACAACATTTAACTTTGCATTGTGATTTTAAGGAATACAAAAATAATTTATTTCCTGGTTCTTGGCTCCAAGGGACTTGTAGTTCTGCCATGAAAATATGCTATACCAATGGGAAAATCAGAGAACAATAGCAGACAAATTGTGTGGAGTGAAATTATTGAGGAAAGTGGTGCAGCCATTAAAATTAGGCAAAATTTTCTTAATCAATTAATTGTTAGAAAGTATTAAATGTGGAAGGAACAGCATAGAGCTGTCCTTGGGATGACCCAGAATATCTGTCCTTTGGGATATGTTGGAAGTAGTGGGGAATAGTAAATTCACAGTATTCACTGTTGAAAAGATCTTTAGAAAGCATGTATTCAACTCACATACATGAGATTTGAACCAAAATCCTCTGGCTCCAAATCTAGCATTCTTTATACCAAATTAAAGAAAAGAACATTATCAAATACTTTAGAGGAAAGGAGATGGTAGACAGCAATGCCAAAAGACTCAGAAAACTCAAAGAAGGTGAAGACTGAAATGTAACCCTGAGATTCACTAGTTCAGACATCACTGGTAACCTATTAATGGGTTGGAGATCAGTCTACTATTGCATCCTGTTGACCACCTGACTTGTCAGATCCCAAGAGTTATTGAATGGGACATGAGGAGTCAATTACAATCACAAACCACTTTCCGAAGTTGTGTTAACAGATGATGATTAGTTGTAGCAGTAGAAATGGAAAAGAAAAAAATGAATCTAAGAAAAGTGTCAAAGAAAAACTATGAAGATAATGTAAAGTGATGGGAACAAATAATTTCAAAGATAGAGAAGATCAGTTGACACTAATTTGGTTGATAAATAAAAATTCTTTCCACAACTTCACTAAACATCTGTTGTCTCCCCCATTAGAATATGAGTAGGGGCAATGCTTTTGCTTTTCTTTGTATTCCCAGTGCTTAACACAGTGCATCACATATAGTAAGTATTTAATAAATGTTTGTTAACCAATAGATAAATGGTCAGCCTTCAAAGAGCAGGAATCCATTGCCTCCTGAGGGAGCCCATTACACATTTACACAGGTTGATATGTTACGAAAATTTATCTCTAGAATCTCTGATATTATACCTGCCCTCTGGGGCCAAACCAAAAAAATCTAATCCTTCTTCCATATGATAATGATTCAAATACTTCATGAGAGACTTTTTCCACTCTCCTCCAAGTCTTCTCTTCACAGGTAAAACATCCTATTTATTTCCATCAAATCTTTTTTTACTCTGCTTCCTATTCTCCCACCATTTTGGTCACTCTCCTCTAGATATAGTCTAACTTATGTATATTCTTTCTAAAATATGACCTCCATAATAAATAACTTTAGCACAGTTGCAGGATATAAAATAAACATACATGAGTCATCAGTATTTCTATATATTGCTAACAAAATCCAACAGCAAGAGATAGAAAGAGAAACTCCATTTAAAGGTCTTGAATGTATTATAAAATATTTGAGAGTCTACCTGCCAAAACAAACCCAAGAACTACATGAACACAATAAAAAACACTTTTCACACGAGTAAAGTCAGATCTAAATAATTGGAAAAACATCAGTTGCATGTGGATAGGCCAAACTAATATAATGAAAATGACAAATCTACCTAAATTAATTTACCTAAATTAATTAATCAGTGCCATACCAATCAAACTACTAAAATTATTTCGTAGAGCTAGAAAAAATAATAATTCATCTGGAGGAACAAAAGGCCCAGAATTTCAAGGGAATTAATTAAAAGAAATGCTAGTGAAAGTGGCCTAGCCATACTAGATCTTAAATTGTATTATAAAGCAGCAATCATCACAGCTACTTGGTACTGGCTAAGAAAAAGAGGAGCAGATCTATTCCACTATCAGCCTGCTATAGCATTCTGTTGACTATCTGATTTGTAAGATCTCAAGAGCTATGGAATGGGACATGAGGAGTCAATTACAATGACAAACCACTTCCTGAAGCTGTGTTAGATATAGATTAGGAATAGATTAGGTACACAAGACACAGTAGGCAATGACTATAGTAATCTACTACTTGATAAACCCAAAGACCCCAACTTCTAGAATAAGAACTCACTATTTGACAAAAAATGCTGGGAAAGCTGGAAAGAGAAAGTATGACAGAAAGTGGGCATAGACCAATGTCTCAAACCATATACTAAAATAAAGTCCAAATGGGTACATGATTTACATATGAAAGCTGATACTATAAGCAAATTAGGGAAATAAGAATAGTTATCTGTCAGATCAATGGAGAATGGAGGAGTTTATGACCAAACAAGAGATAGAGAACATGATGAAATGCAAAATGGATAATTTTGATTACATTAAATGGAAAAGCTTGAGGGAACTAGAAAACTGGGAAAGAATTTTATAACAAGTGTGTCTGATAAAAGCTTTACTTCCAAAATATATAGAGAACTGAGTCAAATTTGTAAGACTACAGGTCATTCTCCAATTGATAAATGGCCAAAGTATATGAACAGGCAGTTTTCAGGGGAAGAAATTAAAGTTATCTGTAGTCATATGAAAAAAATGCAATCACTATTGATTGGGAAAATGCAAATCAAAACCACTCCAAGGTACCACATCACACCTATCAGATTGGCTAACCTAACAAAACGGAAAAATGATAAATGTTGGAGAAGATGTGGGAAAGTTGGAACACTCACTCATTGTTGGTGGAGCTGTGAGCTGATCCAAACATTCTGGAGAATAATTTGTAACTGTGTGCAAAGGGCTATAAAAATGTGCATACCCTTTGACCCAGCAATGTGATTTCTAGGACTATATCTCAAAGAGATTATAAAAATGGGAAAATAACCCATATGTACAAAAATATTTATCGTAGCTCTTTTTGTGGTGGTCAAGAGCTGGAAATTGAGGGGATGCCCATAAATTGAGAAATGGCTGAACAAAGTAGTGATATATGAATGTAATGGAATACTATTGTGCTATAAGAAATGATGAACAGGTGGACTTAGAAAAACCTGGAAAGACTTATATGAACTGATGCTGAGTGAAATGAGCAGAATCAGGAGAACACAGTAAATAATGACAGCAACACTGTGTGATGACTAACTTTGATAGACTTTGCTCTTCTCAGCAATGCAAGGATCTAAGACAATTCCAAAAATTATGAGGAAAAATGCTATCCACATCCAGAGAAAGAATTATGTAGCCTGAATGTAGATCAAAACATACTATGTTCCATTTTTTTGTTATTGACTTTTTATTTCTCATGGTTTTTCTCCTTTTGTTCTTATTCTTTCACAACATGACTAAAGTGGATATATGTTTAATGTGATTACACATGTATAGCCTATATCAGACTGCATGCCATTTGGGGGAGGGGGTATGGGAGACAGGAAGAAAAAGTTTAGAACTAAAAGTCTTATAGAAGTGAATGCTGAAAACTAAAAATAAGTAAATAAAAGTTGTAAAATAACACAGATACAAAGCAAATAAATAAGCAAACTAGAAATATTTGCAATAGATACCTGAAACTTTCCCCAGCACAAACAGGGATAAATCAAGAATAGCACTTCTATTATGTGACTTGGTTGGTGAAATACTAACTACAGCAATAAGGCAAAATATCCACATAAGAGGAATTAGCAAAGAGAAGTGAAAATTATTCCTATTTGCAGATGGCATGATGCCTTTACAACCCCTCCCCCCCCCCAGTAAATGGTATATAGAATAATGAAAAGATAATTAATAGCTTCAGTACAGTCGTGGGATACAAAATAAATCTGCAAAATCATTTTACACAACAATTACATACAGCCCTAAAAACAGGGGGAAAGAACCAGTATTGCAAAAATGATGGTTTAAATTAATTTTTATAGTATTATACCAGTCAAACAGTCAAGGCAATGTTTCATGTTACTAGACAAAAAAATTACAAAATATATTTGGAGGAAAATAAAGTCTACAATTTCAAGTACAATAAGATGAAAATATACAAATGAAGAAGTATATCATTATAAAGCAGTAGTCACCAAAATAATTTGGCATTGCTTAAAAAATATAAAAGCAGAACATCAGAACAGAGTGGATAATTAGGAAATGAGATGCAATGGAAAACAGAAGTACAGTGTTTGATAGAATAGAAAAACATGTATTATTGGAAAAGCAACTCCCTTTTAACAGGAAAAATTTGAAATACCAGAAAAAAAATTTGAAATATATTGTTTCTACCAACATCAACCACAATGAGAGAACATAAAAGGTTACATAATTTTAAAAAAAAAAATAGATAATGAGGGGAGGGGTGGTGGTGAAACCAAGATGGCAGAGTAGGACCTGCTCTAGCTTTACTCCCATAGCCCATAAAATACTTGTAAAAATGACTATAAACAAATTCTGGAGGAACAGAAGCCACAAAATGACAGAGTGAATGAGATTTTCAGCCCAAGATAGCCTGGAAGGCCAATAAGATAGGTCTATTGCACTGGGCTTGGAGCAGAGCTCAGTCCAGCCTTGGCCCCACAGTGCATCAGGGACAGGACTGCAGTAGCCTTCATGGAGTGGAATCATGAGTAGTCACTGTGGTTCCCAGATTTCTCAACTCACAAATGCCAAAGACAGCTTCAAAGGTCAGTGAGAAAGTTCTTTCACCTAGGGAGAAGGGTCTGACCCTAGCCACGGACCCAGGGTAGCAGAAGTCACTATGACACAGTGTCTATTTGTGGAGCCCTTGGCCTAAAGACCCTGGGTGAATCAAGGGGCTAATCTGGGTCTCAGTCCTGAATGGCGGACCTGGGATGAGGAGGAGCACTGGTGTGGTGGAGCTGGTGGAGACAGTTGTGGAGAAGGAACCCTACTCACAGATCCTGAGCAGAAAAGCTTGTGGTTGCTCCCAGACCAGAGCATAGGCCAGGAAATTATCAAAGAAAACTGCCATGATCTTCTAGACCCAGAGGCTAAAATAAATATTGAAAGAATCCACTGATCACCTCCTGAAAAAGATCTGAAAATAAAAACTCCTAGGAATATTGTAGCCAAATTCTAGAGTTCCCAGGTCAAGGAGAAAATATTGCAAGCAGCCAGAAAGAAACAATTTCAGTATTGTGTAAATACAATCAGGAAAACACAAGATTGAGCAGCTTCTACATTAAGGGATCAAAGGGCTTGGAATATGATATTCCAGAAGTCAAAGGAACTAGGATTAAAACCAAGAATCACCAACCCAGCAAAACTAAGTATAATACTTCAAGGGAAAAAATGGTATTTCAATGAAATAGAGGACTTTCAAGCATTCTTGATGAAAAGACCAGAGCTGAATAGAAAATTTGACTTTCAAACACAAGAATCAAGAGAAGCATGAAAAGGTAAACAGGAAAGAAAAATCATAAGGGACTTACCAAAGTTGAACTGTTTACATTCCTATGTGGAAAGATCATATTTGTAACTCTTGAGACTTTTCTCAGTATTTGGGTAGTTGGAGGGATTATATACATATAGACAGAGAGCACAGGTTGAGTTGAATAGGAAGAGATGACACCTGAAAAAATAAAATTAAGGGGTGAGAGAGGAATATATTGGGAGGAGAAAGGGAGAAATGGAATGGGGTAAATTATCTATCACAAAAGAGGCAAGAAAAAGCTTTTTTCAGTGGAGATGAAAAGAGGGGAGGTGAGAGGGAAAAAGTGAAGCTTACTCTCACCACCTTTGACTCAATGAGAAAATAACATGCACACTCATTTTGATAGGAAAATCTATCTTACACTACAGGAAGGTAGGGGAGAAGGGGATAAATGGGGTGTGGGGGATGATAGAAGAGAGGGAAAATGGGAGGAGGGAGTAATTAGAAGTAAGCACTTTTGGAGAGGGACAAGGTCAAAAGAGAGAATAGAATAAATGGGAGGAAGGATAGGATGGAGGGAAATACAGTTAGCTTTTCACAACATCACTATTGTGGAAGTCTTTTGCATAACTACACATGTATCACCTATATTGAATTGCTTGTCTTTTCGGTGGGGATGCATGGAGGGTGAGGGAGGAAGGGAGAGAATTTGGAACTCAAAGTTTTAGGAACAAATGTTGAGAATTGTTTTTGCATGCAACTGGGAAATAAGAAATACAGGTAATGGGGTATTCGAAATTTATCTTACAATTTATCTTACAATCTTATCCTACAAGAAAAGAGAGAAGATGAGGATAAGGGAAGGGAGGGGTGTGATAGAATGGAAGGTAGATTGTGGGAAGAGGTAATAAGAATGCATGGTGTCCTAGGGTTGGGGGAGGGGAAAGATGGGGAGAAAATTTGGAACTCAAAATCTTGTGGAAATGAATGTTGAAAACTAAAAATAATTAAATAAATTTTAAAAAATAAAATAAAAATAGAGAATGTGTGCAAACATCTTTGAAAATTATGTTTATGGATAATGTTTAATTAAAGAAGGAATGGGGCAGATTTTAAAATATGATTTTGATTACATGAATTATGTGAATATTTTTCACATTTTAGAGAAATAAAATCAATGAAAATGGAAAAAGAGGAGGATTATATAAGTCATATTCTATTTGATTTATTAAAAACAACAACTATGTGCCAGACACTGGGATAAATACTAAAGATACAAAGAAATTGCACATATACACACACATAAAGAGGGGGGAACTTTCGATTTAATGGGGGTGACATGAAAACAATTATGTAAAAGCAAAGAGGGTAAGTTGTAGATAAGCTTAGAGAGAATGCATTGAGAATGAGGTGAGCTGGGAATGGCATAGATTTGGGACTGGAGTCAACCACAGAAACCATGTACTCCAACCTCCTCATTTTGAATATTATGAAATGGAGGTCCACTTGAGTGGTATTCCCAGTTTGAATATTGTGTATAATATCAAATGATTCTGTATTAGGCTTTTTGCTTATTTGTTTTTTTCTTTGTTATAAGAGAAAGGTTCAATATGAAAGGTATAGGAATTTCATTTTAATTTTTAAATGACTCATTTTTAATTTTTTAAAATGGATATAATGTAATGATAAAAATCATAGTTAATATATGTGTATTCATATACACATGTGTATACATATAATAAAATATAAAGGAATTAAAGTTTTTTTTAAGTTAATGGCTATGTAAATATTTTACTTATACTGTGAAATAAATACTTAAGTGTTCTTAACTGCTCTAGATTCTGCAATGATTCAGCCTCAGACAATCTAGATTTCTATATTGAATGTATTATAAAACGGTGTTATTTCCAACACATTCATTTACAGTGGAAAATATTCCTTTTAACTGGAAAAATTTTATAGCAAATTTCTTTAATAAAGATCTCATTTCTCAAATATATAGGGATCTGAGTCAAGTGCATAAAAATAAGAGCCACCCCCCAGTTGATAAATAAAGGATATGAACAGGTGTTTTTCAGAAGAAGTAATCAAAGTTATATATAGTCACAAGAAAAAAAATGTTTTAAATTTGTATGGATTAGAGAAATGCAAGTTAAAACAACTCTGAAATACCACCTCATACCTATAAGATTGACTAACATGACAGAAAAGGACAGCAACAAATGAGGATAAGGGAATAAGAGGATAGGGAAAATTGAGACACTTAATTCACTACTGGTGGAGTTAGTTCAAAACTCCAGTTCAACCATTCTGGAGAACAATTTAGAAATACAGCCTTTGATCCAGTAATACCACTCCTAGGTCTCTATCCCAAAGAGATCCAAAAAAAGGAGAAAAGGACCTATGTGTACCAAAATATTTTAGCAGCTCTTTTTGTGGTGGCAAAGAATTGGAAATGGAGGGGATGCCAGTTAATTGGGGAATGGCTGGACAAGCTGTAGCATATAATTGTGATGGAAAACTGTAAGAAATGACAAATAGGATGAGTTCTGAAAAACCTGGGAAGACTTGTATGAATTGATACAAAGTGAAATGAGCAGAACCAGAATAAAATTGCTATAGTAAAAACAATATTGTGACAAAGATCAAATACAAAAGACTTAGCTACTCTGAGTAAGACAATTCCAAAGGACCCATGATGAAAAATTCTAGCCATCTCCAGAGGAAGAACCAATGAACTCTGAATGCAGATAGATACACACTTTTTCATACTTTTTTTGTTGTTTTATTTTGTTTTTGTTTTCTTTTATTTTAATTAATTTCTTTAAGGTTTCAACATTCATTTTTACAAAATCTTGAGTTCCAATTTTTCTCTCCATTTCTCCCCTCCCCCACCTCAGAACTCCAAGCATTCTAATTACCCCTATCATCAATCTGCCCTCCCATCTAACATCCCTACCTTCCCTTATCCCCATCTTCTCTTTTGTCCTGTAGGGCAAGATAAATTTCTATACCCCTTTACCTGAATTTCTTATTTCCTAGTTGTATGTAAAAACAATACTGAACAGTTGTTCCTAAAACTTTGAGTTTCAACTTCTCTTCCTGCCTCCCTCCCCACACATCCCCATTGGGAAGGCAAGCAATTCAATATAGGCCGTGTAGTTTTGTAAATGACTTTCACAATAGTCACATTGTGTAAGACTAACTATATTTCCCTCCATCCTATCCTGTCCCTCATTTCTTCTATTCTCTCTTTTGACTCTGTCCCTCCCCAAGAAAGTTGACTTCTAATTGCTCCCTCCTCCATTGCCCTCTCTTCCATCATCCCCCCCACCCTGCTTATCCCTGTCTCCCCCACTTTCCTGTATTGTAAGATAGGTTTTTATATCAAAATGAGTACACATTTTATTCCTTCCTTTAGTCGAATATGATGAAAGTAAGCTTCATGTTTTTTTCTCACCTCCCCCTTTTTTCCCTCCACTGAAAAGTCTTTTACTTGTCTCTTTTATGAGATAATTTGCCCCATTCCATTTCTCCCTTTCTCCTCCCAATATACTTCTCTCTCACCCCTTGATTTCATTTTTATAAGATATGATCCCATCCTATTCAACTCATTCTGTGCTCTCAGTCTCTCTGTCTCTCTGTCTCTCTCTATGTGTGTGTGTGTGCACACGCGCATGCACATGTGTGCAATCTCACCAACTACCAGATACTGAAAAAAGTTTCAAGAGTTACAAATATTGTCTTTCCATGTAGGAATGTAAACAGTTCAACTTTGGTAAGTCCCTTACGATTACTCTTTCCTGTTTACCTTTTCATGCTTCTCTTGATTCTTGTGTTTGAAAGTCAAATTTTCTATTCAGCTCTGGTTTTTTCATCAAGAATGCTTGAAAGTCCTCTATTTCACTGAATGACCATTTTTCCCTCCTGAAGTATTATACTATATACATATTGTATAATATATATAGCAATATTTTCTCCTTGACTTGGGAACTCTGGAATTTGGCCACAATGTTCCTAGGACTTTTTTTTTTTGGATCTCTTACAGAAGATGATCAGTGGATTCTTTCAATATTTATTTTGACCCCTGGTTCTAGAATATCAGGGCAGTTTTCCTTGATAATTTCATGAAAGATGATGTCTGGGCTCTTTTTTTCATCATGGCTTTCAGGTAGTCCCATAATTTTTAAATAGTCTCTCCTGAACCTATTTTTCAGGTCAGTTGTTTTTCCAATGAAATATTTCACGTTATGTTCCATTTTTTCATTCTTTTGGTTTTGTTTTGTGATTTCTTGGCTTCCCATAAAGTCATTAGTCTCCATTTATTCCATTCTAATTTTGAAAGAACTATTTTCTTCAGTGAGCTTTTGAACCTTCTTTTCCATTTGGCTAATTCTGCTCTTTAAAGCATTTTTCTCCTCATTGGCCTTTTGAACCTCTTTTGCCAATTGAGTTAGACTATTTTTAAAGGTGCTATTTTCTTCAGTATTTTTTTGTGTCTTCTTTAGCAAGCTGTTGACTTGCTTTTCATGATTTTCTTGCATCTCTCTCATTTCTCTTCCCAATTTTTCCTCCGCCTCTCTTACTTGATTTTCAAAATCCTTTTTGAGCTCTTCCATGGCCTGAGACAATTCAATATTTATTTTGGATGTTTGGGATACAGAAGCCTTGACTTTTGTGTCTTTCTTCATTGTTCGTCCTCATCTGAAAGGATGGGAGAAGATATCTGTTCACCAAGAAAGTAACCTTCTATAGTCTTATTTTTTTCCTTTTTTTGGGCATTTTTCCCAACCAATTACTTGACTTTTAGGTCCTTTGTCAAGAGTAGGGTATACTCTGGGGATCTGTAAGATCTCACTTCCTCTAAGGTGATACAATCAAGCATGTACACTGGTCTGGGAGCAGAAAGAGATTTTTGTGCCCAGAATCTTAGCAGAGTTTCCTCTTCACAACCACCTTGCCTTCAGTTCTACCAAGCTAGCACTGGGGGGCTGAGATTCAGATAAGCTGCATAGGCAGGGCTGACATTCAGTGTGAGATAAAGATCAGCTGCTGCAAAGCCTCTACACAGAGCTGAGGTAAGAATCAGCTGCTCAGTGCCCCCAGGGGTTTTACAATCCAACACTGGATGCGGGCTGCTGTAGGGGCTGCTGTGGGAACTGCTGCCACCTGCCAGATGTGGCCTCTGGGCCTCTGCCTGAGGTTGGGGCTATGGGAAGGTCCTTCTCCTTTCTCGGCCAGCTGAAGAATTCCTGTCACTGACCTTTGGCACCTGTGGGTTGAGGTATTTGGGAACCACTGCTACTGTGACTAGAGCTTCCGCCCCCAAGGCCTGCTCATGTCCTCCTCCCAGAGTCGCACCACGAGGCCAAGACTGGGATGGGTGGTGCTCAGCATCTGGTGAGACAGACATTTACTATAGCCCTTTCAATTTACCCTGGGTTGGAAATCTCCTCCACTCTGTTGTTCTGTGGCTTCTGCCACTTTAGAATTTGTTGAGAGTCTTTCTCTGCAGCTATTTTATGGGCTGTGGGGGGAGAGCTAGCATATGTGTGTCTTTGTACTCCACTATCTTGGCTCCACCCCCAGTTTTTGTTTTCTTTTACAACATGGCTAATATGGAAATATGTTTTGCTTGGCCTCACATGTAGAATCAATATAAAAGTATTTCTGTTGACAAGGAGAGGGGAAGGGCAGGAAGGAGGGAGAAACTTTGGAAAATCTTTCATCACACTCTCCTCACACACTGTCCTTTGTATTTTCCCAGTATTTTTTACTTTATTATATAACTTACCTACTCTATGAGATTTTAGATATTTGGAGGTTTGGTCCTGTGTCTGACATTATCTTTGTATCAACAGAACCTAGTATGCCTTCCACCTAGTCACCCAAGAAGTGTTTTTTGAATTGATAAAGGCATTTGAGTCAATAGCTTCCTGTAGACGCATACTAAAGAAATTATTTCTCAGGATTACTGACTCATATAATGTAAAGAGCTAAGTTACTTTTTCTTGAGGGTGGAATATGAGTGAAATGTTCTTAAAAGCATTTCTTAAGAATTCCTAAATTCTTAAGAAAAAGTTCATCTATATA
This sequence comes from Notamacropus eugenii, assembly GCF_028372415.1. Lineage (NCBI taxonomy): Eukaryota > Metazoa > Chordata > Mammalia > Diprotodontia > Macropodidae > Notamacropus > Notamacropus eugenii. The sequence goes on from NC_092875.1 coordinate 273,113,098, forward strand.
GCACACAGATTAGCAGTTTATCTTTTCAGAGTAAATGTGGTTCCATATTTTATAACTAAAATATAGTCCATAAATATATACTTATTTATTAATTAAAATGTAGTACGAAAATTTCTTCATCTTGAACTGCCTCTTTTTGCTCTTCTTTCTTAGTAGAATGGTACCATTTTATTATTGTTTTTCTAAAATTGATTGTCCCTTTAGTATTACTAAGAAGCAAGAACAGGTCTTTATATGCATGTAAGGGATATAGGAAAATAATTCAAAATGACATTTGGAGAAAATCCATTTTCTTATAGTCACTCATCAGGAGATTCACTTTCCCCCATAATTTTCCATTAATATTAAGCAATACAGAACTTTTCCTTCCCTAGATTTTAATGTTAGATAAAAGAAACATTTCTTTTTATCTAATGAATCTTTTTATCCTTTTTTATTTGATATCAAGTTGCCTATCTGTATTATTTTGTTATGTATTTGTTGCTTCTCTTTTAGGATTTGAAAGAAGTTCTTTATGAAATCTCATTTTCTGCATTATTTGCCCCCTATTTAGCATGTAACTTTTAAAAATTAGCATAGACTCAATATACTAATTTTAATCAATAAATCAGAAGCATTTTTTAAATTCTTAATTTGTTCCAGACACTGAGCCAAGTCTTGGAAATACAAAGAAAATGTAAAAAAAAAATTCTGCCCTCAAGGAGCTCATATTCTAATGGGGGAGGCAACGTGTATATAAATGGGTACATGTAAGATACACACAGAATAGATACAGCATAACTTTGGAAGGAAAGACATTAGCAATTGAAGAGATTAGAACAGACCTTCTGCAAAAACTGCCATTTAGTTGAGTCTTGAAAGAAATCCAATGAGTCTAAGAAATGGAGAAAAAGAATTCTATACATGGAGGTCAGCCAGAACAAAGGAACTGAAAAGGGAGATGGAGTGCCATGTGCAAGGATCACATAGACCAGTATAGCTGCACTATAGAAAGTGTGGAGAAGAATGATTCACGCCACAAAACAAGTGACCACAAAAACATTTTGCTGTGAAATCAACTTTATCATTATCCTTGAAAAGACATGGATTAAAAATATTCCCCTTCCCCAAAACAGTGGTAGAGGGGCATTCATTCCATTTCTTTTGCTCTTCAAAATGTCCCTTTAGTATTTGGAAAGAGATACTATACTTGATCACTATATTTAGACATCAACCAGGCAGGTTGGTACCATGGTAACTGCTGCATGAAGAAATGTTAGCAAGAGCTGATCGCTTGTGTTCTGTAGAATTACTTGTTTAGAGCCAATCCAGCAAGATTAAAGATGCAGTGCAGGCCAAGGTGACATGTGCTGCCCACACACTTAGGCCAGCCTGCTCCCAAGGAAGATAGGCAGGATGAACAAGAATAAAAAACTAAGATCAACCCTAGTGTTCTCTGTACCTGACAATCATAGAATTGTAGTGGGAATGAAGAATTGATGTAAATCTGCATCACTGGTGTTATCACTCTGCTCTATGACATAGAATCTTCCCTGATACCAATTTAATACAAAGATATTGGGTTATTTTATGTAGGATTATTTTATTGTCCTGTAATCTTTTTGAATATTATTGATTTAAAAAGTGACTTGGTAGAATGGTTCATTTGGTCAACAATCAGCCTGTGTTAAGCACCTACTATGTACAGAGCCTTGTGTTAGGTGGGAATTGCAAAATTTAGCTGAGACATAGTCCCTACTCTTGCATCATGGGGATTATAATATAGTAGGTAGATAAGAAAGAAACATAATTAGGGGAGTACAAAGAGCACTGGTCCTGGAGTCAGAGGCCCTGGATTAAAATCTCAGGTCTGATACTCGCTGCCTACATGACATTAAGTAAGTTACTTAGCCTCCCCAGGGCCCACATATAAAATGAGGTGGCTGGATTACATAGTCTCTGAGGTCTTTCCTGCTCTGGATTTTCTGCATTATTTGCCCCCTATTTAGCATGTAACTTTTTAAAAATTAGCATAGACTCAACATACTAATTTTAATCAATAAATCAGAAGCATTTTTTAAATTCTCAATTTGTGCCAGACACTGAGCCAAGCCTTGGAAATACAAAGAAAATGTAAAAAAAATTCTGCCCTCAAGGAGCTCATATTCTAATGGGGGAGGCAATGTGTATATAAATGGGTACATGTAAGATACACACAGAATAGGTACAGCATAACTTTGGAGGGATGGAATCTGCTATGGATCTATAATAATATATATAACAAGAGGAATCAGACCTGATGCCAAGAGGTAGATGAAGGCCGGGGGTAGGGGAGTTTATTATGGGTGTAGAAAAAGATCTGGAGTTTTCATTTTGATCCAAGATGAACAAATATTGTGGTGACCCTTTTCCTTGCTACTTGACTTCTCTTCCTCTAGGTACTCCAACTCTAGGATGTCCTGATAGACCTGTGCCTGAGCTCAGGTCCACCAGTTCATCAATCTCCCTCTAACTATGGCTTCTTCATGTTGCTTTTCTCTGTTCTTATGGAAATTTAGTTAATCATAATCAAAGAACTGAATCCCAATCATGTTCACAACTTTCTCTTTCAAAGAGGAGCTAGAACTAACACCCAGAAAGGAAAGGAAAGAAAAACATGCATAAAGAGAGAGATCTTCCTATAATTGAAATATGACTCAAATCCCTCACTTTGACCAACATTTGATGTGGAAGGATGGGCATACTAGCATATATTGACTACAGACTGCTAGAATAGTTTCCTTAACTTGTGGAAAGAAAAGAACCATGCATGATTTCTGTAGTTTAGGATACTTCAGGTGTGTGTATTCTCTCTACTAATGTACCTCCACCAGCTGTGATTTAGTTTATAAATCTAAGGCACTGATCAAAGCTAATTTAGTTTAAGTAACTTGTTTAGGGTCATATATCTAGTAAATACAGAGGTGGTCATTTGAACTCAGGCCTTTCTGACTCCAAAAAGAGAACTTAGGCAGTGTCATGGCTACATAGTGTAGAAGGTAACGTGTTTTGACTAGAAGTCAGAAATATCTCTGGTCAAATCCTAATTCAGATAAGTTATGTAACATCTCTGGTCCTCACATCTTCATTTTTAAAATGATGGAGTTGAACTAGGTTGTCTTTGAGGTCCTTTTCTGATGTAGGAAGAAAACCCTACCCTACAATCCTGATTTCAAGTTAATGGGGAGAAATAGAACTCTCAAGCTCTTTTTGGATCAGCCCAAGACTTACCAAGGACTATTAAATTAGCCTCTATAGGCACATGCTGTCTCCTTGGACTAGACTACAAGGCTATGAAACTACAATCACATTGATTGTTTTCCAGATGAAATAAATGTCTCCTTTCCTAAGAGGAGACCAGGATTTCCTAATTGTCTTTGCCAGCATCACAACAGAAGGATTAGAACAATATTTGAATTTTATAATTTAGTAAGGACAGCCAACAACACCTTCTTTGGATCTCAATATCTTTGTGAAATATCTTTTTAAGACATGATAGCATTGAAATAAAATATCAAAATAAAATGAACTTTCAGCCAGATCTTTAAGTTGCTTTATGACAAAGTGTTAAACCAAGATTTTAAAAAATAATAAAGCATTTTCAATCACATTTTTCTAATCAAAATATTACTAATGAATGGTTTATATGCCATTGATAAACATTTAACAGTTGTTAAGACTGTGATTTTTTCCTTTTTATCAAGTAATTTTAATTTCTATTTTTGCATGTTTTATAATTAACTTATGTAAGTACAGTTGTATATGTATATTATGAAACTATGAATAACTATAAGATATGTATATATGTATGTTTGTGCTCATAATTGTTGAAATTTGGCTAGTGAACTGTCATCTTCGCTGATATCAAGGAAGAGTTCTTACAAGCTCATTGTAGAGTATTACATTTTTACATTTTAACAAATTGATTCCAAACACACTTGAGTTTTGATTGGAGGATTTCTCAAGGCAAAATACAAGGGATAAGTTTCATGATTAATCAGAATCAATTAAAAAACTTGAGAATTTTAAGTTTTTAAAAAATATTTGTCAGATAGGAAACAGCTGAGATCTTCCCTTTGTGTTGTGTCTGGCAAAGTGCTTCTACTAGGAAAAGAAATGTCAACTTTGACATTTTTTAGCTCACTCAATAGTTTAATATTACCTTCAGTGAAAGATTTCTTTGCAAGAAAGTTTTTAGTTCCTTGTCCATTTGTGAAGATTTGTTTAGTTAAAAATAGATACCATAATCCATATATCCACTCAAGCAGGAGATGTGTAAATTGGTAATACATAATAGAAATGACCCTAGGTAAGTCATTTAACCTCTGTTTCCTCCTCTGTAAAATGAGGATAATAATAGCACCTACCTCCCAGACTTATGAGGATCAAATACGATAATATTTCCTGTGTTTAACATAGTGCCTGTCACATAACAGACATTATATAAATGTTAGCTATTATCATCATTATTCAGCTAGGTGACACAGCAGTACTGGGACCTAGAGTCAGGAAGACTCACCTTATTGAGTTCAAATGTGGCTTCAGACCTTTCCTAGCTATATGACTCTAGGCAAGTCACTTCATGCTATTTGCCTCAGTTTTCTCTTCTATAAAATGAGTTGGTGAAGGAAATAGCAAACTGCTTCAGTACCTTTGCCGAGCAAATCACAAATGGGATCATGAAGAGTTGGACACAACTGAAAAACAACTGATAAATAAAATTATCATCCTTATCATTAGGGTACCACTGACGACACATTCAGCTGTGGAATTCCTGCTCTTCACCAAGGATACCTTAAATACTATACATGACAGCAAACCATTAACATGTACAGATGGAGGGATGGCTCTAGAGTCAGTTCACATATTTAATATAAGTAAATCTTAACTTATTTTGAAAATAAATAATTTTAGAAGAAATGATAATATTTTCATCCCATATCTCAATGGATAATTTTTTGTCTACCTCTGGAGAGATTTAATGCCATATGAGAGACCACAGCTTCAGAGAAGTATTTTATTTTAATCATATAAAATATCACAATAGTCAATTCAACATGTCAAGAAGCATTTTGTTCTCTAGGTGCTTCCTATATGCCAGCCACTGGCACTACTATATGGGGTGGGGGGGTGAGTGAGAGTAAAGAATAAAGGCTGATATCTGGTTTGGGAGCTTGCTCAGCTGGAATTGTACTCTCTAGCATGTTTAAGGGATGGTGGTATACTCAAGAGTAAATAAGGAAATTTGGACGAGGGGAGAGCTTAGAGAAGAAAGAAAATTGGTTCATTTTTGGACATATCTAAAAGAAATCAAGATTTCTATAGGATATGCATTTCAAAATGTCTGAAAGGGAGTTGGGGATATGCTAGTGAAGGTCAACAAAGAAGTTAGGGCTGAATAAATACATCTGAGAATCATCTATATAGACATGAAATTGAATCCATGGGAGTTTATGAGATTGCTAAACAAGATATCATAGATGGAAAAGAAAAGAGATACAAGAAAAGAGCGTTGGGGGATAACCACGGTTATCAGAAATGACATAATTGAAGATCCAAAAATGGAGAATGAAAAGGAGCTATAAGAACAGACAGGAAGAAAACCTGGAGAAAGTAACATCAGGAAAATTTATAGGGAAGAGAATAACAAGAAGATATTGATTGACAGTAATATCAAAAGCTTTAGAGAGGTCAAGAAAGATGAGGTTGAGAAAAGGCTATACATAAATTTCTATGACATTTTAATAACCAGTAGGTGTCACCACGTTTGGACAAGAATATTGTTCCCTTCTTAGTGGCCGGTTTCACTTGAGGAAAGCACAGACCTGATGAAAACCTATGGAAACAAGTGACACACATGCATTGATATTTATGTTTATCAGCTCAGATCCCTAAGGTGGGGCAGCTCTATCCAGGAGCTTGCTCTTTTGTGACACAACTTCACTTGGAAAACTTTTATTTTAGCTGAACTTAAAATGTTTGCCTCACCTCTCAGGCTGCAATAGCTTATTTCATCCTTGTTGACATGTTTTTATAACCTCATGCAGGTGGATATGTTCAGAGTTGATGCAGTAGATATTGGTCTTTTGCAAGCATTGGATGTGGAAAAAGGAAAAGGCCCTGACTGGCAGCTGGAGAAGATTACCGTGAGAGAGGCATCAATGGAAGGAAAAGAAATAGTGTTTCTAGCTCATAAATGGCTCAAAAGTGGAACAAACTCGGCAATTACATTGAATGTTACAGGTGATTTAAAAATAATTTCCTCCAGAAAATAATTCTTGTGACTGAATACTAATAATTCCGTTGAATTTTTGTTGGAAAGGCAATAATACAGGCAAATATTTTTCTTTTTGTTAAAGAACATTTAAACAGTTTCCATCTTATGGAAAATGTCAGTGTGTTGTTTAGACTCAGCACAATGAATGTGAGTGGAGTCTGCAAAGTTGGCTTTTATTTCCAGTTCTGGAGTTTATTTACTAGATGAGCATAAAATTAAATAATCCCCCAAACAACACTTAAAATCTTCCAACCTTAGCTTCCTTATATAAGCAATAGGAAACCTATATAAGATTTGCCCTCACTCCAACCTCAAGAGATGGATTATGGAGCTTAATTGGATGATATATGGAAAGAATTTTGAATTTTTCAAGGACAATCACATTTTAAAGTATGTGCAGGACACATGCATCATTTCTATTTTTCATCATATTTACTTAGCAGCTGCAGTAAGAAATCAAGACATGTCTGGGTATTTATTAGATACACTTAGTAACTCAATAGTTATTTAGTTTTCTTCTCAAATCATTGCCATGCCATTAAATCTCACACATATGTAAGAGCATTTTAATTGTATCACATTTTTTATTTAAGTGTATACTCAACTGGGAACAAGATGTAGATCATTAAATGTTTCTCCCTCAATATAATAGTCATAGTTTTATAGATTGTTAGTGCCAAAAGGTACCTTAGAGATAAAATCCACCATCATTTACACATCACCAATTCTGTTTTTTTTTTCTACTTCTTTACCCATCCTGAGAATCACAGTTTGATCTGATAGGATTTCAAAGACATTTAAATTATTACCTTATTTCTGGTGAATCTATCCTTAATTTTATTGTCATATTTTAAAAGAGTAAGTAACAATGTCACTTATTTTTAGAATACTAAGTTGTGATTTTGTACTATTAAAAAATACAAATTACTTTTGAAACTAGCTTAAGAAATAATTCTGATATGAAAGTTATTATATACCCCAGGAAAAAACAAACATTTTGTGAACTTCTAGAACACAAGCTTTAATTGACTTTAGCATGAAATCGCAGAGGAAAGATATTTTATTTTATACAATTATATCTTGTTATGACTTAAGTAATTAGTTTGGCATTAAAAATATCTGATTAATTCAGACACATCCAAACCAGTGATCGCAGTAATTATGTAAATGAAGGATAAATAATTAAAAATGAAAAATAGTTGAGTGTCTAGATTCAAAGCTTTTCAAAATATTGTGTGTGTTCTAGACCCAGCTCATTATGTGAACAGTGTCTAGGAGGGTAAGCTTAAGTAGAAAAATCAAATTGTAGATTTCATGATTTAATCTTAATCTAAATGATGCTCCATTGCTTAACCACAAATGAATACAGATGCTCATTATCATTTAGGCACTGTTTTGTGAAAACATTAATTTGGATTTCAATCTCCTTTTCAATTAGAAATTGAGGAAATCAGGCCCACGAATGCCTTGCCACCAGGAAGCCAACAAAGAAAGTCAGGTAATCCTCATGCCACTATAGTCAATCTAAATACAACCCTATGGGAGCTACTTCATATCAAACTGCTTAATTTCCTTTGTTACTACTGTGCGTGTGCAGTTAGCTTTCAGCTAGTCGATCATCATACAGTAAGATTTAGGGCTGGAAAAAACCTTAGAGATCACATAACCTATTCTCTTTTGTTTTTACGCCTGAAGAAATTGGTCCAGAGAAATCAAGACCAGACCCACACAGGTAGCAGAGTAAGAATTCTTATCAGTTTCTACATCTCCAAATCCAATGCTTTTTCCTCTACCACAGTAGTTCTCAAATAGTGGACCTTCCCATCCTAGTGTCCCTGACATGCTTTCAAGAATGTGATGAGGTCAAAACTATTTTCGTAATATTACTAAAATATTATTTGCCCCTTAACATGCCCCATAACTTTTTGAACTGTATATCTCTGTGAGGTCAGATTTTCTTCATATTCTTCAACCAAAACAACATATCACAACAAACTAAATACAGAAGCAGGTATGATAATCCAGCTGTCTTCTATTAAGCCAGACATTAAAGATTTTCAAAAATATTTAACACATTTTTTAGTTTTCCCACATTTTTGTTTTGAAAAATATACTTATTTCTTATAAAATATGATATTTATGTTAACATATAATGGGTTTCTGATATTTGCAAATAATTAAATGTTTGAAAATTTCTCTTTTTTAACTTCTGAAATGGTAAATATTGATAGACTAAAGCAGGAGTGTGATGGTAAATGTTAAAAAAAAATATGCCTGCAACAAATGTTTAATTTTATTTGGCATCATTAACATTTACTCCATCACTTTCTTAAAGTTTGGACACTAAGCAAAACAATAAATCAAATCCTCATTTGTAATATTGTTCAATTTCCAAGAGGTACATGGTGATGTTGAAAATGTAATAATTGGTTCTCATGAGCCAGATCAAGCTGACTCCAGCATACCCCTGAATCCAAATAAACAAAAGCTTTTAGGGGTACTCTGTTTTTAAAGGGTATAAATGAAATTAACGTATTTGAGAATTGCCACTCTATGATATTATTTGATCCTATGATCCTATAATTAATGAAGGGTGAGGAAGGGAAATACAATAAAAATTCAGTTATCTTTTATGAATTTTTCCTGGCATATAAGTTTCATATGAAAATCACATTTTACTATAAAATCTTCCCTTATTCTATTCATATCTTATTTGGTCAGAAGGCACATGGAAAATTTATCTGAAGCTTCGAGAAAAATCAGGCCAAGAATATAAACATATTGGGCCAAATATTCCTCATTTGATTATGATTCTGTATGGAACTTATGGAAAGTCAAGTCCAATGATTTTAGAAAACAGGCTGGAACAACATGCTGAAGATACAGTAACATTTGAGGTAAAATAGAATGTGAACTTTGCCTTTCATCATTCTTTTTAATTTTTAGATTGTCCACTTTAGACACTGACCTGCAGCATATTAAATAAATCATTATAATTTTAACCAAGTAGAAATCATGTCTCCTATTTATACTTGTTATTTTGTATGTCGTATGTCAAGAATGATTTTTTCATCAACGTGATAAAACTATGAATAGACTCTTGCAAATGTAATTAATTCAAAGAAATATAACTTGTTCCAACATTACTAATTATAGTTTATTATGTAATTTTAGATAGCATTTAAGTGAATTTCTTGTGCCTCAGTATACAAAGATCCTTGAAAACCTATTTCACAGAAATCAGCATCCTATTTGATATTAACTTGTTTCCTTGTCTCCTAGGTATTCATGCCCTCTGATTTAGGAACTCTTTATAAAGTACGGTTGGGTTTGGAGAGTTTGCATTCCAGCACATCACAGCTGTCTGTTCATCATTTTAAAATGCAGAATAAAGCAACCTTGGATACCTTTAGTTGTTCTATAAATAAAACACTTCCTCTTTCTTTTAATGGAGATAGATGCATTGAGTTACCTGTCGAGTGGCCATTAAAGGAAGCACTGTCTGGTAGGTATTTATCTATACTGAAGATGATGAATGATCCTGCAGGCTAATGGCTCCTAATATCACAATCAGGGTTTTTTTTAAAAGTAGTACATTGTACTATCTTTTAAAAAGTAACTCAGTGAAGCACTACATTTGTAATTGGCCCCAAAGAAGACATAAGAAAATGTACCTTCTTCTCTTTTATTTTTCAGAATCAGGGTTGGAGTAGTCTATGGTTATGGAATACTGCGTGGAGAGTCAGATTTGGTTATGGATTGGTTAGCTTTACTGAACTGTTTGGTTTTTCCTCCCCCTTTTTCAGAAATGAAAGTGATATAAAAACAAAAAGTTTTAAATATTGAAGTGTTAAAATTTTTCTTTAGAGTGATTTAAATCAAACTAAGAATTCCAGATAGATTACTAGTATTCATTTTCTTTCTGCTCTGGAGATTGTGATTCTTTATGAATTCAAGTTTTATGTTCTTCATCCTCCAATGATCCTCTACACTACAGTTATTACATTCTGTCAGATAACAGAAGTGACTTTTATGTCTTTGGACTCAAGATTCAACCCTTTGAATGCCCCCTTATAGTTAGGTATTGTAGAAATTGCTAAATAGTCTTCAAGAAAGTAGTTTGATACTAGACCAGAGGAAGCCTGAAACCACAAGTGTCTGTGAGAATTTCATTCTGTGTCCAAGAATTCTCACAGCAAGTGGTACAGGCAGAGTTCAAAGACAGCTCCTTCAATGTTCTGTTGAGCAGACGCTAACGTGTGAAAGAGTCCTGTTTCTCTGTCAGGGTTGGTTCCTTCCTCCACACCCCTATAAGCCCGCAATCCAAATTGATTTGGGGCTTCCTGTTTTCTCCACTTGACAAAAAAAAATAGCGCGAGTAACATGTTGTCTGTGGAAGGCTGCCAAAAATGCAGCATCCTTCAAGAAAAAAAATCACCCACTTGAAATTTCCAAATATAGTTCAAAGATGCTTGACAAGATTTTATTGCATTGTGTTAGTAATAAGCTAGTTTATTAAGGTCTGTTTGTTTGTCTATTGATTATTTAAGGAGGATGTTCTCCGGTGCTAGGATTATTGACTGGTCTTCAGTGTGTAGCTGAGAAGTGGGAAGCTGAGATACATACCTTGATATGTGTAACTGTGTTTTATCACTTATCCACTGCACTAGATTCTGTGCTATGGAAATCCTTCTAGAATATCACTTTTCTGGGAGAGTAGAAAAAATAGAACTCCTTTTTCTATGTGTCCTCCATGGGTCTTATGTAGTGCTAGGCATCTGTACCTGTATTGGAGATGAGAATGGAAGGCAAAGAAGTATTTTTAAAGTGCCTGCTATGTGTCATATACTATTCTAAGCACTTTTTTTGCAAATATGATATCATTTTATTCTCACAACAATTCTGGGAGTTTGGTGCTATTATTACTCCTTCTTACAACTGATGAAACTAAGGCAAACAGAAGTTGAGTGACTTGCTCAGGGTCACACAACTAGTAAGTGTTTGAGGCTACATTTGAACCCAGCACTTCCTGATCCCAGACCCAGACACAATCAAGTGTGCCATGAGCTGTCTCTATAGATTTCTGTTGTTGTCTGTATCTATATCTATGTCTGTATTATCTATGTCTAAAAATCATTTATATCTATATAAACACATTATATATATATATGTACATATATATATATATCTTTCTGCATGCTTGTTGAATGATTGACTCAGAGCTTTACCATTATCTCTTTATTATATCTACTGGACAGCAAACAGCTAAAATATTTCCATTCATCTTTTCTTTTTTAATTTATCCTTTCTAGTTCTGCAACTAAATAGACGAAGGTTGGTAATGGAACTACGAGAATGGTTCCTCCATCTGTTGACTAAACATTGCAGATAGAATTCACTATCACTATGAATAGTATACTCAGCACACAGTAGGTGTTCGTTACATATTGGCAAACTGTTATAATCCCCACAAAAAAAAAAAAAAAAAACCATGGAAATCAATCCAGGATTATCTCCCTCCCCCAATTTCATAGTAAAACAACTTCAGGAAGTTTTTTTCAGGAACTTCCAGGAAGACTTATCTCTTAAATATTCAGGACTCGTATTGATTTAGAAAGTAAATTCCTTGACTCTGACACTCTTTCTAGGTATAGAACTACTTCTAAATGTTGCTTCTTCAGCAGAATAGTTCACACTATAGTTTTCTACTAATTCTCCATTCACATATTATTTTATTATGGATTAATTTTCTTTCACATAAGAGAAAGGGATATTGCAGTTCTTCATGCAGTTATTAACAGTACCCATCTGTTGATTATGGCTAATATTTTTTTCTGCTGTCATTTTTTAATGCTACACCCTGAGTTTCAATAGATTTATTTGTCTTTGGTCCTTTATTTTTTCTTCTCTAAGACATTTTTTTCCTTTCCACTTCTTTTCCCATATGTTTTTCCTTCTCTAATAACAACCCTCTGGTCCTTTAAAATGCTGTTATACATTATCTAAAATTTCCTAAAAATATCATTCTAAGAAGAGACTTGGGAACAAGACTGTCTTCCTTTTCTGAAAATCATTCAGGACCTTTTTTCAGCAAGTGGCTGCTATAGTCCTAGGCTGATGGAAGCAGATTCAATAACTTGAAAATGATGTTTCAAGTGGAGGCATCAAGGTACAGAAAGTAGAAAAGGAGGGGAATATTTGTTGAGGACTACCAAGTATGTGAAATTGGTCAGAAAAGTTACTAGCTTAATATAATTATGCAAATCCATCAAAATATCCACCTAAATTGAGGTTATAACCCTAAGGGTACATGGAAATAGGAACATTCTTCAAATGAAAATGGAATTTAAGGATCTCTGTTGGTGTGATTTGTTGCTCTGCCTACCAAAAAACAAAATGGGGCTTTCTGATAAAAGACTGGGGCAGTGGGGTCAGGGAGGCATGGAGGAGACAGGTAGGATGAGGAATAAATCTCATCTGACATCCTCTGGCCACCAGTGGAGTGAGAGATGAGATAAAGGATGGAGCATGTCCTGTGGACATCTTTCTTGTATTCTTCTCCATCCTTGTTTAGTCAAATAATACATAATTCCTTTTTCTTTCTAAATTCTCTGTAGCCTCCTCCTCAGGTTTTCTAATGATAGGAGATAAAACGAACCTTTCTGTGCTTGAATTTTTGTTTTTATTTTTTGCCAGATGTGATGGTCAATGTGGGTTTGGAGTGCTTTCCTACTCTAATAAAGGTTGTCTGCCCTTTGTGCTACGGAAAGCTTTTTCTCTGACTTATTTTATTGGCTTAAGTAGATGGACAGGGAAGAAAGACATTATCCTTCCCTAACCCTACCCCTTCCAAATACATATAAGAGAACGAGGTACCAATTGATGATATATTAGGAGCCCCTTAACATATTGTCCATATCTTTCTTTTCATTCAAAATGAATCTCTTTTCTGTCTTCTACATGTTTTTTCCTCTATTAAGTCACTGAGTCTCACCTCTGTGTCTTTTGGACTTTTTACTTCTTCTTTTCTTTCCTCAAAATTATCTTTTCCTCTAAAATACTTAAAGCACTAGGATTTTGAAACTTCTAGCATCTTTTTACATTGCTTATTTTCAGCTATTGGTCTATTCAGATTATGATGTGATAAAATAATATGAAATATCACCCTAAACTTATTCACTGAATTTTATGACTAGAGTTAAAATCCACAAAATTCCCAGAAGTTGTGACTTGTATACCAGTTACCATAGAATTAAGATTCATATAACCAAAAGTTAGTCCTTTCTTAGAAGGAAAAAAAAAAGATTTCTCAAAGCCTCAAGGATCAAAACATGTTTTATTTAATGCAAAAAATGTACAAAATTTATCTTGAAATCTGTTAGGCTTCAAACACTGGCTGGAAAGTATGAGCATTGTTACATTATAGGCCTTTAAAATAAAAGTATATTGGTTTGATGATATATTGTGGTTGTGTTAGTATCATTGCTAAGCATTTCATAGGCACTGAGGAATTGAAATTGTGACAAAGTCTGGGAATATAAACTGACTTCATTTCATTGTCATAGTTGGATGTATTTGCCTGTATCGTGTACTTTGTCTCAAAAAAGAAATCTACCATCATATTTTAACGGCAGATTTGTGAAAGTTACGTTTATAGCAATAACCACACTGTCTTCTTCTTGTCACCTGGCAGTGGTTAGATATCAGGTGACAGTCTTTTCGAGCAATTTTTTCCACTTGAAGAGTTTAGTTCAAGTCAGTATCTGCATCTTTGGAAACAATGGAGACACAGGAGATCGGGCGCTGGTTCTTCCTATTGAGGATTCACATCAACATATAGATGATAAAGAGGTAGTTTAAGTTTTATCCTCACTAAAAAGTATTCCTGAAGGGTTCTTTTGTTTTCTCATTTGAAAATGTTTACAATTTTAACTTACACTAGTTGATCATTTATGATTTTTGTGCATATGTCTAGTCTTTTGCCCTGGAGGCTGTTGATCTGGGAGAACTACAGTATGCCAACCTCTCCATCAGCAGTTCAACAAGTAAGTTTAGTTTTTGCCTTTCTCATAAAGACCATCAAAGTAGACTAGAAATACAAATATGTTTTTGAATACTTTATGAGGAGTGAAAGAAAAACCCATTCAGATCTACTGTCCAGGGCACTGGGAGAGTTTTTACTTAGAGGAGGCAATTGTCCAGTACACATGAAATGTTTCTAGCATGTAGTTCTTATGATTAATTGGCCCCAAAGATGTACACTCAGCACAGACAATGGTTAGTCAAGGAAGGGTATCTTCCCTCCAAGTGGCCTTGTATCTATGGGAGGAAAAGTATATTAAAGTTAAGATGACTATGTCTTCCAATTATTTGGCAATTTCAAAACAAGAGTAGAGGCCTCAGCCATATGCTGGTTATTCGTCCTTATCATTTGAAAGTGATCCTTATAGAGGGGAGAATTTCGGAAGAGTAGTTGGATCTATAACATCCCATTTCCTCTTCAGAAGTAAAGAGTACATAGCTAGCCACTTTCTGAGCTGAAGAGGCTGTTTTTGGATAGCCTATAGAAGGTCACCTACTGTAAGGAATGTAATTCTTTCCTCCTCCTAGAAGATAATAATGAAGATGAAAGCCAGGTGGCTAGGTACTTCTCATTTTAGTAATGTTTCTAGTTAGTATATAGAATTAAGTTGTTAGCTGAGTTGAAATTAAAGTTATGAGTCCTTAAATGTATCCATTAAAACTAGAAGTAGTTATCATGACATTATAATTTTTAATTAAAATTACACAGTGACACTTATAGGGAAAAAAAAGTCTAGTTTATATTGAGGGAGACATAAGGTTGTTGAGATTACTGACAACCAGATCCTTGTGTTGCATTTTGAATGCCTGAGAACACTGCATAACAATCACTTAATGATCAAATTCAGAGAAGGATTTAGGATGTGCCGTTGAAGTGTATTTTGTGTTCTTTCTCTTTGTAGGCTGCGAGTTAGATGTGAAAACATTGCATTTGATGGAGGCATTAAAAAGAGATCCCATTTATGTATTGGAAGTGAATCAGTAAGTTTGACCTTTACAATTAATGGTGGCAACAGGATGATATGGAGTCCATCTGTTGTTTTGGGTATTGGGAAGAAAGACATTTAGCAAATTTGTAAATTTCTTATTTTTTTCCTCTATATGCCAAGAAAACAAGCTGATATAAGCAAGGTCAGGCTGTCTCCATAAAGCAGGCCAGACTGATTCCCATGCTGCAAGGCCATGAGGAAGAGTTAATGTGGGGGATGGGGCAGTGATAGACCAGTGCTGCTATATCTCAACCTCCTGGAAAAGGGCAGAAAATGCAAGTTCCTGTAAAATCAATAAAGCAAATAGCTAATTGCTCTCAGGGGAACTCTGATTTTTGTCTTAGGGGCACAAGAAATATAAATCGCAGGTGTTTTAGAAAGGAAAAAACCAAAATTCTCCTTCCTTAGCCCATGACAGAACTATTCAGAACCTGTTCTGGTTTTGTCTTTATGGCCCCAATGCTTAATACAATGCTTGCACATAGTAAATGACTGATAAATGACTGTTGATTGATTGAGTGAGTGATGAATGCTATGGCCTTAGCACAGAGCCTTCACTACAAAAAGGGCCAAAGACCTACAGCAAGAAATATGGAATGAATGAATTAAGCTGCAGTTTTTTTTTTTTTTTTTTTTTGTAGTATCAAAGGAGGGCAGACTGGTATTGTTTATAGTTAAGAGGAATTCAATAGTTTTGCTATCCAGCTCAAAGGAAGGGAAGGGATTTGTTTTGTTTTGTTTTGATTTCAATTCTATCTCCCTCATCCAACTGTGAGCTTCTTGAGAGCAGGGACTGTTTTTGCTTCTCTTTGTAACCTCAACACTTAGCACAGTGCCCACCATGTAGCCAGCCCTTGCTAAGTGCTGGTTGACTTAACTGTCAACCCTCCTCTAAATCTAGGACTGAACTTGACAGAGTGAAGAATCAGTCTATGATTATTTCCATGTAGACCAGGTAGAGTTCTGGCTATGTTGTATTAATATAGTGTAGAAGGATTAGGAAAATCAATTTCTACCTTTAAGTGACAATCGGCATCTTCCTGTGAACTAAGGGGAAACAAAAACCAAAGGAATAGAAAATATTGTCCTTCAGCTTGTTTTGTGTCTTTATACGTGAGTGGGAACTTTTGACATATCACCTCCCACCTTATCATTCCTCTCTTCTGGGAATACAAGGACCCAAACCCTTTTTTCATTCTTCTAGCTAATTCCCTTAGGTTGAACTTTTCATCATGAAGGAGAGAATCAGCTCCTTCGAATACTTCCTTAATCAGCTACTAGCAGAGGAGGAATTTTGTGACTTTGGAAATGACTAAAAGAATCAATGGGCACCACCACAGAATATTCCTGAAAATTGTCATTTCTGCATGGTGACTGGCAGAGGTACCAACAAACAGAGTAGGCTTTGTGGTGTGGCACTGAAATAAAAAGACAAGAGCAGCCACACTACAATGAGGATAAACAAAGGAGATCTAGGTTAAAGTCCACAATATTCTGAGAACACTGAGGGAGCAAATCTTAAAATACTTGTTATGGAAGGAGGATGCCAAACATATGGAAAATTCAAAACTGTTTTACTTATAAAAAAGTTGTTAATTCAAAAAATTAGTAATCATCAACCTTTATACCTACCTTCCACTCCCACAAACATCTTCATGAGAATAAATCACACATAGATCAATCAACAGTTAAAAAAATAAATGCCCTAAAAAAGACACCATTTTAGTCACACAAATAATTGAACAAAAGAGAATATCAGATCTCACTATAACTATTGCTTATTGACTATAAAAAAGTATTTTATTTGATAGAACAAAATGCTTACACGAAGACTCTCTTATAACAATGCCTACTATATATTGATGCTAAAATCACATTAGATTCCTTGAAAGATGAAACAACAGAAGTAATTTTGGCCCACAGTCGTGGCATTATAAATATCATGTGAATCATAGATCAAGGGTGTTTGTTCTTAAGAAGGCTATGTAGTGTAGAGTTCAAATGGAAAAGAGAGTCCCTATAAAAGGTGTCACAGATATTCTTGTTTGCAGATGACATTGTGTTGATTTCATTATGCACAGAACTATCACAAGGCCCCATAAATGACATTTATAATTATTCAAGAGTTTGGCCTAACTATTCAGATGAGGGGAAAAATAACAAGTGGTAAAGAATGCTTATTGATCAAAATATGATATGAAATTGAATGGCTAGCCAATCAAATGTACATATATATAGTTTATGTGTATGTGTTTTTGTATGTGTATTGTGTGAACACACGCATATACATGCATATATACATGCATATATACATATACATGCATATATACACACACATATGTATGCATATGTATGTGTATGTTTGTATACACAACTACAGATGGGCCATGAATTGTCCCCACAAGTGACTGGAGCAAACATGAGGAGAGTGGTCTAGACTGCATTTGGGAAATTTTGCAGTGCTTTATATGACCCCAAACTTCTTCCTGATACAAAGGCCCTTCTCAACTCCAATATTCTTCCATTGATACTTTATAGTGTAAAACACAACAGCCTCCAAAAAATTAAAGTTTCAGGTCCCCAAAAGGCCAGCGGAGGGATAAACATGGGCATGAATGCAATGTAGCAAGTTGTCAACAACAACAACAAAAAACTTTAGTGGAGAAATGGCACAAGTGATATCATCAAAGAAATATATTCCAAAAGAGGACGTGAGGCACTCACACAGCAAGAGTGGAGTACTAATGGTCTATTGGTGTCTATACGATGTTAAGAGATATAGAAGACAGACTCAGAATAGATACCAGTGGGATTTTAGTAGGTTACTTAAAGAAGGATATGGAAAAAATTCTCTTAGGATAAGAATGTATGACTGGGTCACAATCTATCATGGAAGTAAGACCCATATCACTAAGATAACAATTCCAAATAAGTCTCAAGTATTGTTGTTGAGTTGTTTCAGTCATGTCCAACTCTCTGTGATCCCATTTGGAGTTTTCTTGGCAAAGATAGTGGAGTGGTTTTTTATTTTCTTCTCCAGTTCATTTTATGGATGAAGAAACTGAAGCAAACAAGGTTAAGTGATTTGACAAGGATAAGTGACTTGCCTTGGAACTTACAGTTAGTATTTGCCTGAGGTCAGATTTGAACTCAGTCTTCCTGACTCCAGGCCTGACACTCTATCCACTGTGCCACCTAGCTGCCCTAATTGAATTAGTGCTAATTAGGTAATTAGAATTATCTTCTAGATAGAAGCATAGGTAGGTATCATGAATGATAGGTAGGTATTCATAAATGAAAAAAAAAATGCATAGTCCTGTAATAATAACGATGAGTTGTAACAGCTAGCACTAATTTAAAATTTTTGAAAGTTTTCCAAATATTATCTCAATTTATCCTCACCACAACCCTGCAAGGTAGGTGCTAGTAATATCCCTATTTAACAAGGAAACTGAGGCACACAAAGCTTAAGTGACATAACTAGGCTTACACAGCTAGGTGCCTGAGGCTTGATACAAATTTTGATCTTCCTTCCAGGTCTGGTGCTTTATGTACAGCACCACCTGGCTGTCTGTAAGAAAAATACCAAGAGACATAAAACTCAAAATGAGCAAAGATTGGCGCTAAAGGCTAAATATAACAAAACAAGATGGGGGTGTGGTAGCAAATAATGGACAAATACAGAGGTACAACAGTACAACTGCTTCAGGATGAGGGAGCACATAGGATGATAAGTAATACATGACAGAGGGACAACTGCTCAAATCATCCTTTGCTTCTGTTTTTGAACTTGAAAAGATAGAACAAAAATTTCCCATTGAGAATTAACACCTGAGACTGGAAAGGTAGCACCTACTCACCCTTAAAGAAGTTTGTCACCGATGGTTTAGATTTTAGATTCCTGAAAGAACTTGTAGATGGCATTGCTGAGTCACTGTCAATGACCTCTGAAAGGCTATGGGGTATGGGGAGATAACACAGGACTAAAGAAGTGCAAAAGTCAGAATTTATGAAAAAAAATCAAGAATGAACTAAAAATGTAATAAGCAATTAAACTTAACTTCAATTCCTGGTAAAATTGTAGGATGTTATTAAAGTAATATTTTTAAAGATTTAGAAAAGGGAGTGATCAAAAAGAGTCAACATGTTTTCATCAAAAACAGGGCATGCCAGAATAAACTTATTTCAATTATTGGCATGGTTGCAAGAAAAACAGATGAGAGAAATAATGCAGATATAGTGAATATAGGTATAAACATTTCACAGACTTGTTCATGCCATTCTGGTGGGCATTATAGGAATAATATAGATTAGATGACAAGATATCTAACTAAGATTCAGAACTGGCGGATAGATGAGAATCAAAGAAGCACAATAATTAAATGCCAACTTGGAATGAGATCCCTAGTAGATTACTCCAGAGATTTGTCCTTGTATGTCCCTGTATATTTTCTCATTTTTATCAGTGGCTTGGATAAACACAGAAATGGGGAAAAGCTAGGCAAGAGAGCTAATACAATAAATATTTATTAATCACCTGCTATATATTAGGCACCATGCTAAATTCTAGGGTTACAAATAAGAAAAATACAGATAACCGCTGGCCTCAACGAATTTACAATCTAATGGGAGAAGACAATAAATAAAGGAAAGTTGAAAAAGGCAAAAATGGAAAGTGAGAGAAATGATGGATAGTACTTGGGGTGGGTGCATGATGAACAAAATGATGAAATTGAAACCGGAAAGCTCCACTGGCTGGTAGCAAATGAAGAGGTGCCTGAGATATTGATCCCTCTATAAAGAGGAGCCATTAGAAGTATCTTTTGCTCTGCTCTCCAATTCAAAACAAAAATATAAAAAGCAACTGAGATTATTGATGAGTTGTGAGAAGCAAAGCTGAAGCAATCACCATGATGATGAGTTTTCCTAGTGAGTTTTTCCTGGGTGGAGCATGATGAAGATGATGATAGAGCTGAAGCTAAGTAGAACAGCTGGTGCCAGATGAAAAGCTAACATGTTGAACAAGAGATACATGGTCTGAAAATATCTCTAGGGGAAAAGAATAAACATTTACATGGTGCCTACTATGTGTTAGGCATTGTGCTAGGGTCTTTATAAATATTAACTCACTTGACCCTCAAGGTAAATACTGTTATTTCCCCCTTTTTTATAGTTAACTGAAGGATATGGAGGTTAAGTGACTTGTTCAGGGTCACACAACAAGTAATTGTCTAAGGCTGGATTTGTACTCAGCCCTCTTGACTTTATGGCTGGTGCTCTATCCACCATGCCACCTACTTGTTTCAACAAGATAGAATGTTGAACTGAATCCAATGAATTGAAACTTTATTGGGATAAATATGAAATGTTAGGTTAAAAGATCAGCTTTTAAAGTATAAGATGGGAGGGATGCAGCTGTACGGTAAATCATCAGAAAGAGGTTTTGAAATTAATGGACCACAAAATCAATGAGAGTATCATTACATGGCAGCTAAGAAAGCTAAGGCAATCTGAGATTGCCTCAAGAGATTCTTGGTGTAAAAGGGCTAGACTTATTTATTTATTTATTTATTCACTTACTTATTTGTTTGTAGGCAATCAGGGTTAAGTGACTTGCCTAGGGTCATACAGCTAGTAAGTGTCTAAGGCAGAATTTGAAGTGAGGAACTCTGGTCCTCCTGACAACAGGGAGGGTGCTCTATCCACTGTGCCACTGTGTTTATAAGATTATAATCCTGTTGTTCAGAATGAATCTGAAATATTTTGTTGACTTTTTATTTCCACATTTTAAGATGTCCGTGAAAAGACAATTAGAATGAGAAGGACGTGGATATGATGCCATGTAATATGACACAGTACTATATAAGAAGATCAAATGAAGGAACTCAGGATGTTTAGCCTGGAGAAGAGGTGACAGTAGCAAAGAATGAAGGGAGCATTCAAAAGGAGAACTCAGGCTACCATGCCATGTGAAAACTAGAACAGACTTTTTTTTTTGCTTTGCTTTTGGGTGATACAGCAATTAGGAGAAACCACAAAAATGGAGATTTTGGCTACATGGAAGAAAAAACTCCCTAATGATTACAGTCATCATAGAGTGGAATGGGTTTCCCTTTTGGGGGATTGGTCATTGTGTCTCCTTTTGTTAGGATATTTCAAACAAAGAAAGGCTTCATCGTTGCTGTTTGGGCAAGGGAATTATTGAAGGGATTGTTGTTAAAATAAGGGTTGGACTACGAGGCCTGCAAGTTCCCTTAGCCATGACCACAAGAGAACCTCTTTATAATGGTAGGATGGGATGTTTCACTTAAAGAAAAGAAAGGTGCACAGAAACAACAGGTGATAAGTGGAGAAGGTGAGCTATACTTATTCCCCAGTTTGGTTTTTTTCCAGGGCTGATTCTGAGTACTATTTCACCTAATGAGAAACCCTTTGAGGTTTCTATGTTACTTCAGTGTAAAAATTAAATAGGCTTTGTGGCTAAATTCTCTCTTGGAGAAGAAGGTGGTGATTCTAACATAATAGAAAGTCATGCTGTTCAGCCCCTCTGCAAGAGAAACCATATTAGCGCAGCGTTGCACTTGAGTTCCTTTCTCAAAAACCTGAACACTATCTGGTCAGGTAAACCTCAGAAAGCAAAGCTCTGAACTTTTTTTTTGCTTAATCTACTGTTTTCTCCAGAGTTTTCAATGTTTCTAGCTAAAGTGCTCTATATATCTTGTTGTTATATTTAATTTATTTGGCAGAAAGTTTATCATGGATGCTGATAAGCCTGAAATTCAGAAAAAAATCTCAGTCTCTTACATTATGGACAAAAGAGAAATTGAATCAACTGCTGAAATGGCTCATAATTCCCGTGAAGAAAAAAGCTCCAAAGCTGATAGGAGTGTATATCATATTAAAGTGTATACAGGTGATGTTAAAGGAGCAGGCACTAATGGCAAGGTGCGCATCACCCTCTTTGGAAATCAAAACAGCTCTGAATCTTTTCTTCTCACCGAGTCACTGGAGCATGCAAATCCTTTTGAAATGGGAAAGGTGAGTTCTGAAGAGTTTATGTTTTATGAAATAAATCAACTCCCCTCACTTTGGTAGTATCATTTTCTAATGCAAAAGACCTCAGTAAAGTGAACAATATTTTGTCCTGCTTCTTTTTTTCCTCTTAGTAGAATGTAAACTTTTATGGATAGAGACTTTCTTATTTTCTCATTGTGTCCTCATTATCCAGAACACTGCATCACACATGGCAATTTTGTAAATTGGTTTTTACTTAAGTCAAAGCATTTTCTAAATATTGAACTCATAATTTTATGTATTCTTTTAAATTAGAACACTGTATGTCTACCCCACAAAATTTCCCCTACCTCCTCTTGCACAGCCTTTAACATCTTTGAATATATAGAATTAATCCTTATGAAATTATTTCTTTCTTTCCTAAATTAGTGACATACCTGTATAATTCTTCCTATTTCTTACTTTTTACTTCCTGTTATCTTTCAAAGGGCCATTTATGCCCCTCCATTGACATTCTGATTCAGAGTCTTATGTTATTGAGATGACTCCAGAACCTGCAAAGACCTTGACCTAAAGGTCCCAAGGTTTCCCAGTGCATCTTGGGTCATCTCCAGTCATCCTGATGAATGTTTGGTCACTGGATGCAGATGGCTCTGGAGGAGAAGTGAGGCTGAGCCCTCCTTCACTCAAAACAAAGTCATGTGCAAGCCACGTCATCATTTCTCTGATGGCATGATCTTCTTCAGCAACAAAGGACAAATACCTTGAAAGTCATTTAGTAAGTCATGGAGAGTCTGAAAGATGTATCATTCAAGAACATCCATAGCCTACTATGGAAGGATGCGCAGAATCATAGATACCCCACATGCTGATGGATTTATATGCTGTAGTGCCTAAACATAAAATGAATTTGTGTTATTTCACATTAGCCCAGAAGTTTGTTTCTTCGTTCATCTTTTACAGTTTCTCCTCTTTCCTATTATAAACTTTTGAAGGGCAGGGATTATATAAAACAACCACTACAGGATAATATATGTCAAGTGAATTAATATGTGTTGAGTCCTTTCCAAATTTTAAATCATTATATAAATGCTAGCTATCATCATCATCATCATCATCCAGATAATACGGTGTCTTGGAGATAGGAAGACCTGAGTTTAAATCTACCTCATACACTTATTAGCTGTATGACTTTGAGTAAGTCATTTAACATCTTTTTGCCTCAGTTTTCCCAAATGTGAAATGGAGATAATGGCACCTATATCCTAAGATTATCATGAGGATCAAGTGAGATAATACTTACAAAGTGCTTACCGCAGTACCTGGCGCATAGTAGGTGCTACACAAATGGTAGCTGTCATCATCATTATCAACTATATTATTATGTTTGGTACATATTTTGCTTCTTACTGCCTTTATCTCTAGCCTTCTTAGAATGCAGTAGATGCTGCTATTGCTCCTCTCAGCTTTTCCCTGGCGCTATGCTCTATATTGTCAGGCAGGGGCATCACTCTTCATGTCCTCTCTGACCCAAACTACTTCAGTTTATTTTTTAAACATTTTTTAATTACATGTAAAACAATTTATATATATAGATATATTAATTTTTGAGTTCCAAATTTTCTCCCTCCCTTTTCTCCTTCCCCTTCTTGAGATGGCAAGCAATTTGATTTAGGTTATACATGTGCAGTCATGCAAAACATATTTTCTATGTTAATCACATTGTGAAAAAAAAGCAAAAAAAAAACAAGTAAAGAAAGTTTTTAAGAATATGTTTCTATCTTCATTCAGACTCTATCAGTTCTTTCTCTGGAGGTGGATAGTATTTTTCATTTTAAGTCCTTCAGAATTGTCTTGGATCATTGTCTTGATGTGAAAAATTAAGTCATTCACAGTTATTTGTCATATAATATTGCTGTTACTATATACAGTGTTCTCCTCACTTCACTTTGCATCTGCTCATGTAAGTCAAACTACTTTATTTTAAAGGAAAATACACACAAAAGGTAATACCCAACCATTGGTATTTAGATCTTGCCCTGGTCATACGACCCCTGGATATCTAGATCTAGATCTAGCCTAGACGCTCTAAGGATAGATGAAAGTATATATGCTATATGTAGTTAATTGGTTGGTTGGTTGGTTGCTGTCCTTCATTCCTGAAGAGGACCAAAATGACATCACAGTGATAAAATGAAGTTTCTAGTGTACAACTGTAGCTGATCAGATCAATACGAGCTCGGAATGCTCTGCCACAGATTGGGCATAGATAGTCCGTGTAAACATTTGGGGTGTGGTTGAAGGGAAGAACCACTGATGAAGAGTAAAAGGCATAGGTTTAAACCTTGACTCTACCTTTTTCTTCTGGTACAACCTCAAGCAAGTTGCTTAAGCTCTGCTCCTTTTGTAAGCAGGCAATGAGAAGAAAATACTGGTCATTTTTCATGTAATCACCTATATGGTAATGAAACTTGAACCTTGCACCATAACTTTTATATTTAAGTCAACTATTGCCATCTGGGAGCCACATCTAATAAGAAACAAGACAGGTAGGAGGGAAACAATGAAGTCCTAGAAAACAGCCATCAAAAGCATCAAAGCAATGTTGACTCCAATTTCTCTGTTAAAATGGGATTGTGTAGCTCCATTTATAAAATGAGGCTTGACATCTAGCTAGTAGAGTACATATCATTCAAGACCTTGAGTTAGGAAGCTTTGAGGTGGAATCCTGCCTGCTTCAAACACTAGCACTGTGACCCTGGCAAGTCATTTAATCTCTCTCAGCCTTAGTTTTCTCATCTATAAAATGGAGTTGACAATAGTGTAAAATGATATTTTACACACATCCAGAGAGAGAGAGAAAGAGAGATTGTTCACTTTGCAAACCTTGAAAGGGTTATGTAAATGCTAACTATTATTACTAGTATCCAGGGAGAGGGGGAGAAGGAGCAGATCAAAGATCCCTTCCAGCTCTCAGTTTATCATCCTGTGATGTTAAGCTATTTATCTTCAGAATTCTCAACCAACACAAACCTGCACCTCTTATACAGGTGACCCTTGTTTGGATTTGGATTCTTTGCTAAATACCAAGCCCTAATCAACCACAACTTGAGTTGAACTCCATCCCAAATAACCCATTTCACTAGGTTAGTGGGTTTATGGTTGACATGCTTAGATGTTTGCATCCTTGCAACTATAATAACAATTCAAGACCTGGGAAGCATTAGGGAAACAAGTTTAGAAAAAGTGCCCAAAATAATGAAAATCCTTCTGTAACACCACTAAGAAAGAAAAAGGTATGTTCAGAGTTTGTCACTAATGGTGTATTATAAAAATAGTCAGAGAATGAGAGGGAAGGAGGGTGAAGCTAGGAAAATAAGGTCACGTTAAAGTAACAAGAAGAAAATAAAGTCAGTAGGCTCATTAGGCCTTCCTTTTGAATCATAGCCTCTTATTTGTCTTTTTGTATGGTTACAGGTGTTTGGGAGAAATGTTATTTACTGAGGGAAACTATGTATATGTTGTCTTCTCGTAATTCAAAAGAATATCCTATGTTTTAGACCCCAGGCATAGAAAAAAATTTAAGTAGTAGGATAAAAGAATGAGAAATCATTATTCTGTTTTTATTATATTCTTGTTTTTAGTCTATGTATGTAGATAATAATAATAAAAAGTACATTTCTTTGTATGCTGACACGTTCCATTGTGTGGAGCCACCACATCTCTTATGTCCCCTATGCAAGGTTAAAAAACAACAAGTAAGGACCAGAAAAGTACATTATTTTTCCTATTTAAAGGAAGGCATATTATCAACCTAGAACATATACTTAAGGCATTCATTAGTAACAATTATTCATCCTGTTATCCACCTGGTATTTTTCTACTAAATGTATTTGCTGTAGTATCAAATCTGAGCAAGTCAAACATTCTTGTTTTCATGCTTTGATGTATTACATTTTAATCATCGCACCTCATTCTCTTTTTTAAAAAGGCAGACACATTCCAAATTAAAACAAAGAACTTAGGATGCCTGGACCGAATTGAAATTATGCATGATGGAAAAGGGCTCAGTAAGTACCTGTGTTTCTTTATTTTTACCAATCTAGAATTGCTGCCCTACGGGTCTGTGGGTGGTCTTTATATTTGTAGATGCTCCCACTGACTACAGTGCTCTCTGAACATATGAGGATGGCTGAAAAGACCAACGTGTAGCCCAGGCCTTTTCCCGGTGTGTGTGAATGAAGACTGCCCTTTAGCTAACAGCTGTAGATACTCTTTGCCAAGCTTGTTGCTATTTTTGATTCTGGACTTTCCACAAAGAGAAGGGAGAAAATGATCTCATCACTGACTGCTAGGTATAAGACTGGTCTATCTGTTTCTCTACTGCCCCAAATTCTACATTACCTGACATTAGCTATTAACACAAGCTTCTACCACTTATTTTGTTTTTTTAAGATTATAATATATTATTTTCCCCAATTACATCAAGACAATTTCAGCACTCATTTTATAAGATTTTGGGTTCCAGATTTTTCTCCCTTCCTTCCCTCCCCCTTCCTAAAATAGAGGGTAATTTGATATAGATTATGCATGTGCTATCATGTAAAACTTACTTCCATATTAGTCACAGTTGAGAAAAAAGAAACATCAAAAGGAAAAAATGACAAAAAACAATAAAGTGAAGAAGGTATGCTCTGATCTGCAATCAGAGTTTATCAGTTCTTTATCTGGATGTGGATAGCATTTTTCCTTCATGAATCCTTTGTGCTTGTCTTGGATCATTTTGTGGCTGTGAAGAACTGAATAATTCATAGCTGATCATCACACAATGTTGCTGATGCTGTGTACTGGTCTCCTGGTGCTGTTTATTTCACTTTGCGTCAGTTTGTGCAATATTTTCCAGGTTTTTCTGAAACTGCTTGTTCATAATTTCTCAGTGCTCAATAGCATTCCATTACATTCATATACCACAACTTGCTCAACCACTCCTCAATTGATGAGTATCTCCTCAGTTTCCAATATTTTACTACCACAGAAAAGGGCTGCTATAAATATTTTTATACATGTAGGTCCTTTAAATTCTTTTTATGATCTCTTTGGGATATCGACCTAGTAGTGGAATTGCTGGATCAAAGGGATCACAATTTGGTTGCCTTTGGGCTAGTTCCAAATTGCTCTCCAGAATGATTGGATCAGTTGACAATTCCATCAATAATGCATGTGTCTCAATTCTCCCATATTCCATCCAACGTTTCTCATTTCTTTTTTTGTTGTTGTTATATTAGCCAATCTAATAGGTATGAGGTGCTTTAATTTGCATTTCTTTAATCAAAAGTGATTTAGAGCACTTGTTCATATGCCTACAGATAGCTTTGATTTCTTCATCTGAAAACTGTCTATTAATATCCTTTGACCATCTATCAGTTGAGGAATGGCTTGACTTAGTCCTGTACATATTTTTAAAATAAAGCATTTATTGGAGACACTGGCTGTAAACACTGTTTCCTGGTTTTCTGCTTCCCTTCTAATATTGGTTGCATTGATTTTGTTTGTGTAAACCTTTTTTTAAAATTTGATGTAATCAAAATTATGTATTTTATATTTCATAATATTCTCTGTCTTTCTTTGATCATGAATTCTTTCCTTCTTCACAGATCTGACAGGTAGACTATTTCTTGCTCTTCTAATTTGCACCCTTTATGTCTACCATGTACCCATTTTGACCTTATCTTGGTATGTCATGTGAGATGTTGGTCTATATCTAGTTGGTGACCTATTGTTTCCTAGTTTTCCCAGCAATTTTTGTCAAATAACGAGTTCTTATTGCAAAGACTGGGATCTTTGGGTTTATCAGCTCTAGGTTACTATGGTCATTTATTACTGTGTCTCATGTACCTAATCTAGCCCACTGATCCACTACTCTATTTCTTAGCCAGTACCAGATAGTTTTGATGATTACAGATTTATAATATAGTTTGAGATCAGGCAAATTAGACCACCTTCCTTTCTATTTTTTTTTCATTAATTGCCTTGATATTCTTAACCTTTTGTTCTTCCAGATGAATTTTGTTATTTTTTTGTAGCTCTATAAAATATTTTTTTGGTAATTTGCTTGATATGGCACTGAGTAAGTAAATTAATTTAGGTAGAATTGTCATTCTTAATATGTTGGCTTGGCCAACCCATGAACAACTGATACTTTTCCATTTCTTTAGATCTGATTTGATTTGTGTTAGAAGTATTTTCAATTGTGTTCATATACTTCTCTGAGTTGTCTTGACAAGTAGACTTCCAAATATTGTATATTGTTTGTAGCTATTTTTAGTGGAATTTCTCTTTCTGTCTCTGGCTTCTGTACTTCCTTGGTCATATAAAGAAATGTTGATGATTATGTGGATTTTTCTTATATACTGCAGCATTGCTAAAATTGTTAATTATTTTGAGTCATTTTTTTAAAGTTGATTATCTAGAGTTCTCTAAGTTCAGTGTCATTTCATTTACAAAGAGGAATAGCTTTGTTTCCTCATTGCCTATTCTAATTCATTTGATTTCTTTTTCTTCTCTTATTGCTATAGGTAATATTTCTAATACTATATTGAATAATTATGGTGCTAATGGAAATCGTTGCTTCACCCCTGCTCTTATTGGGAAGGCTTCTAGTTTATCCCCATTATAGATGATGCTTGCTGATGATTTTCGATGTATACAGCTAATCATTTTAAGGAATGCTCCCTTTGTTCCTATGTTCTCTAGTGTTTTAATAGGAATAGGTGCTGCATTTTGTCAAAAGTTTTTTCGGCATCCATTGAGATAATCATATGATTTCTGTTGGTTTTGTTATTGATATGCACAATTATGTTGAAATTTTTGCTAATATTGTACCAATCGTGTATTCCTGGTATAAATCACACCTAGTTATAGCATATAATCCTTGCAATATATTTCTTTTTTTATTTTTTTTATTATTTTTTATTTTTATTTAGTTATTTAACTTTTACCATTCATTTTCACAAAATTTTGGGTTCCAAATTTTCTCCCCTTTTGTCCCCTCCCCCACCCCAAAACACCAAGCATTCTAATTGCCCCTATCACCATCTGCCCTCTCTTCTATCATCCCTCCCTTCCCTTGTCCCCATCTTCTCTTTTGTCCTGTGGGGCCAGATAACTTTCTATACCCCTTTAATTGTATTACTTATTTCCTAGTAGCAAGAACAGCACTCAACAGTTGTTCCTAAAACTCTGAGTTCCAACTTCTTTTCATCCCTCCCTCCCCACCCCTTCCCTTTGGAAGGCAAGCAATTCAATATAGGCCAAATCTGTGTAGTTTTGGAAATGACTTCCATAATAGTTGTGTTGTATCAGACTAACTATATTTCCCTCCATCCTATCCTGTCCCCCATTGCTTTTATTCTCTTTTGATCCTATCCCTCCCCATGAGTGTTGACCTCAAATTGCTCCCTCCTCCCCATGCCCTCCCTTCCATCATCCCCCCCACCCTGCTTATCCCCTTATCCCCCACTTTCCTGTATTGTAAGATAGGTTTTCATACCAAAATGAGTGTGCATTTTATTCCTTCCTTTAGTGGAATGTGATGAGAGTAAACTTCATGTTTTTCTCTCACCTCTCCTCTTTTTCCCTCCACTAATAAGTCTTTTGCTTGCCTCTTTTATGAGAGGTAATTTGCCCCATTCCATTTCTCCCTTTCTCCTCCCAATATATTTCTCTCTCACTGCTTGATTTCATTTTTTTAAGATATGATCCCATCCTCTTCAATTCACTCTGTGCACTCTGTCTCTATGTGAGTGTGTGTGTGCATGTGCATGTGTGTGTGTGTGTGTGATCCCACCCAGTACCCAGATACTGAATAGTTTCAAGAGTTACAAATATTGTCTTTCCATGTAGGAATGTAAACAGTTCAACTTTAGTAAGTCCCTTGTGACTTCTCTTTGCTGTTTACCTTTTCATGCTTCTCTTCATTCTTATGTTTGAAAGTCAAATTTTCTTTTCATCTCTGGTCTTTTCATCAAGAATGCTTGAAAGTCCTCTATTTCATTGAAAGACCATTTTTTCCCCTGAAGTATTATACTCAGTTTTGCTGGGTAGGTGATTCTTGGTTTTAGTCCTAGTTCCTTTGACTTCTGGAATATCATATTCCATGCCCTTCGATCCCTTAATGTAGAAGCTGCTAGATCTTGTGTTATCCTGATTGTATTTCCACAATACTTGAATTGTTTCTTTCTAACTGCTTGCAATGTTTTCTCCTTCACCTGGGAACTCTGGAATTTGGCCACAATGTTCCTAGGAGTTTCTCTTTTTGGATCTCTTTCAGGCGGTGATCTGTGGATTCCTTGAATACTTATTTTGCCCCCTGGTTCTAGCATCTCAGGGCAGTTTTCCTTGATAATTTTATGAAAGATGATGTCTAGCACCCCACTCCCCTCTCAGCAAACTGAGAAGAACCTCTCACCAACCTTTGGGGCCCGTGGGTGGAGGGACCTGTGAAGCCGCTGGAGATTCTGTCCCTGAAGACTGCTCGGATCCGCTCCTCTCGGTGCCATGCGGCCAAGGCAGGGCTGGGCTCTGCTCCGGGTCTGCAGTGTGAGGACCTTTGGTGTCTGTTTTCCAGTCTCTCTGGAACAGAAATCTCGTCTGCTCCATTGTTCTGTGGCTTCTGCTGCTCCAGAATTTGTTGGGAGTTCTTCTTTACAGATATTTTATGAGCTGTGGGTTTGGAGCTAGCGTATGTGTGTCTTTCTATTCTGCCATCTTGGCTCCGCCCCCTGATATATTTCTATAATTGCCTTTCTAGTATTTTGTTCAAATTTTTTATCCATATTCATTAGGGAAATTAGTCTCTAATTTTCTTTCTATGTTTTTATTCTTCCTGGTTTAGGTATCAGCACCACATTTGTGTCATGAAAGGAGTTTGGTAGAGCTCCTTCTTCACCTATTTTTCCAAATAGTTTATACAGCATTCAAATCAATTATTCTTTACATGTTTGGTAGAATTCACTTGTGAATCCATCTGACTCTGGGGATTTTTTTCTTAATGAGTTCATTAATGACTAATTCAATTTATTTTTCTAAGATGAGTTTATTTAGGCATTCTATTTCCTATGCTGTGAATCTAGGTAATTTTTATTTTCATAAATTTTGATAAGTTTCATCAGATTGTCAGATTTGTTGGCATAAAATTGGACAAAATATTTCCTAAGGATTATTTTAATTTCTTCATTAGTGGTGATTTTGTCCTTTTCATTTTTGATACTGGATATTTGGTTTTCTTTCTTTTAAAAAAAAAATCAAATTAATCAATGGCTTCTTTGTCTTATTGTTCTTTTTTCCCACAAAAGCAGTTCCTAGTTTTATTAGTTTATTGTTTTTTTTTTTTAACTTTCAATTTTATTGATTTCATTTTTGATTTTTCAGGACTTCCAATTTGGGGCTTAATTGGGGATTTTTTTTTTAGTTACATGCCCAATTCACTGATCTTTTTTTCCTCTATTTTGTTAATATAAGAATATAGAGAAATAAACTTTGGCTGCATCTCATAAATTTTGAACGTTATCTCATTGTTGTCATTCTTTTTAATGAAATTATTTATTGTTTCTATGGTTTTGTCTTTGATTCACTTATTCCTCAGGATTTGATTATTTAATTTTCAAATAATTTTAATATATCTCTCCATTGTGCTTTGTTGAATGTAATTTTTAATGCCTTATGATCTGAAAAGAATAAATTTAATATTTCTGCCTTTCTAAATTGGATTTTGAAATTTTATGCCCTAATACATGGTTAGTTTTTGTGTTGGTGTCTTGTGCTGCTGAGAAAAAAAAGTATATTCCTTTCTGTAGCTGTTCAGTTTTCTCCAAAGGTCTGTCATATCTAACTTTTCTAATATTCTATTCATTTCCTCAGTTTATTTTATTTATTTTTTTGGTTGGATTTATCAAGTTCTGAGAGGGGACAGCTGAGGTCCCCCACTAGTATAGTTTTGTTGTCTATTTCTTCCGGTAACTCACTTAACTTCTCTTTTAAGAATTTGGATGCTATACTACTTGGTGCATATAATGTTTAGTATTGGTCTTACTTCATTGTCTATGGTACCTTTTAGCAAGATGTAGTTTCCTTCCTTATCTCCTTTAATTAGTTTTATTTTAGTTTTATTTTGCTTTGTCTGAGATCAAGATTGCTATCTCTGCTTTTTTTTCTTTTTACTTCAGCTGAAGCATAACCTTTACTCTGTGTCTGTCTCTCTGCTTCAGGTGTATTTCTTGTAAACAACATATTATAGGATTCTGGGTTTTGATCCACTCGCTATTCACTTCTGTTTTATGGGAGAGTTTATCCCATTTCATATTCACAGTTATGATTAGTAGCTGTGCATTTCCTTCCAACATATTTTTCTTCCTGTTTGTCCTCTCTCTCTTTTCATCCTTCCCCTCCTTGAATGTGTTTTACTTCTGCTTAACACCTCCCCTTGTCTGACCTCTCTTCTGTCAGACCCCATGACCCTTTATGCAATCTCCTCCCTTCCTACTTTGCTGTTGGGTAAGATAGATTTTTTATATTCTACTGATTGTTTATATTATTCCCTCTTTGAGCCAATACTGATCAGAATAAGGTTCAAGTAACATCCATTTCTCACTGTCCCATCTTTTCCTCCACTGTACTAGGTTTTTCCACCTCTACCTGTGAAATAATTTACCCCATTCTACCTCTCCCTTCCTTCGGTACCCATTATATTCATCTTTCTCATCCTTTAATTATTTTTGCCATTCTCTTAAATTCACCTTATACCCATGTCCTCTACCTATGCATATTCCTTCAAGCTGTACTATTCTTGGCACAATTTTTAGGAATTACAAGTATCATCTTCCTGTGTAGGGATGTAAATAGTTCAGCTCCATTGAACCCCTTATGTTTTCTTTTCCATTTTTAACTTTTTAGCCTTCTCTTGGGTCTTGATATTGAAGATCAAATTTTTTTGTTCAATTCTGGTCTTCTTTTGAAAGTTTGAAATTCTTCTTTTTCATTGAATGACCATTTTATCCTTTGAAGTATTATGCTTATTTTCGTGAGGTAGATGATTTGTAGTTATAGTCCTATTTCCTTTGCCTTCCAGAATATCATGTTTCATGACCTCTGATCCTATAACATTGCAGCTGCTAAGTCCTATGTAATCCTGATTGTGACTCCCCAATATTTGAATTGTTTCTTTCTGACCACTTGTAATATTTTTTCCTCAACCTGATAGTTTTGAAATTTGGCTATAATGCTCCTTGGAGTTTTAATTTTGAGATGTCTTTTCCAAGGTCATTGGTGGATTTTTTTCAATAGCTGTTTTTCCTTCTGGTTCCAGTGGTAGTTTTCCTTGGTAATTTCTTGAAAGATGCTGTCCAAGTCCTCCTTTTTATTGTGACTTTCAGGTAGTGTGTTGATTCTGACATTATGTCTCCTGTATCTATTTTCCAGGTCAGCTGCTTTTTCCAATGAGGTAGTTTATCTTTTCTTCTATTTTTCATTTTTTTGAACTTGATTGATTGATTATGGATGTCCCATAGAGTCATTAGCATCCACTTGCCCAGTTTTAACTTTTAAGGAGTTGTTTTCCTCAGGTATGTTTTGTACTTCCTTTCCACAATTTGCCAATTGTACTTTTTAAGGAGTTGTTTTACTTTTCCAGTTCTCTTCATAATTCTCTTCCATCACTCTCTTTTCCAAGGTATTTTTCTACTGCTCTTATATGATTTTTAAGCTACTTTTCAAGCTCTTCCATGAGTTCTTCCTGGGCTTGATACCACTTCCTATTTTTGTTTGAGGTCTTGCTCATAGATATTTTGACATTGCTATTCTCTTCTGAGTTTGTGTCTTGATCTTCCCTGTCACCAAACTTCTTATGATCAGATTCATTTTTTTTTTGCTCATCTTTTTTGGCCTTTTCCCTTTCTTATAATTTGAACTCTACTCCCAGGGTGGAATGGACACCGTTTCATGCTTCTTGTTCCAGGGGCTGCACATCCTGACTGTTTCCCTGGTGTTCCACTGATATTGCCCTGAGACCCATAGGGGACCTTTGCATCTGTGCTGAGGGGATGTGGTCGAAGGTGGCTGGGGCTGCTGGAGGCCATCAGTGTCTGGCAGCTTGCTTGGTGGTGAGCTGGGGTACTAACGCTGATTTCTGGCATGTGCTGAGGGAGGTGGGATGTTTCTGCATTTCCCAGGGCTACACTGAAACATAGTAGTCTGGCGACTGGAGGTTGTCTATTTGCCCAGAATTATGCTGAAACATGTGGTGGTTCTGGCTGCTGGAGTCTACCAGATCCCCTGGCTATGCTAAGGCATATGGGGGATCCAGGTGTTGGTGTTTGCCTGCTCTACCATCCTGAAGACAGGATGCCCTGCTGGTTTACTGAAGTGGAACCTGCTACTGGCTTGCTGGGATGCTTCCTGTCCTGGACTGTGCTCCCATTTTGACAAGTGAAACATACCTTTCCAGTCTACCTTCCAAGTTTCTTGAGCTCAAAGATTGTTTTATCTTACAGTTTTTTGGTTCTGCTTTTTCAGGATTTGTTTTGGGGTGCTAGTGTATGGTTGTTTGGAGGCGAATATGAGAGAGTTATGGCAATTTGTCGTTTACTCCACCATCTTGACTCCTAGACTCTATTGTTTATTTTGAGTGAATTTTTTAATGCTACCTTTATTTCAGTTCTTTTTTCCAACAACTGCTACTTAGAGATCTGTTGCCACAAATAAGTCATGCCACTCCATTCTAATGGAGAAGGTAGAGCAAGCATTGTTTTCTTGCTCAGTCACTGGCTGCACTACTGGGCTTTGTTGTTTTCCTTCCTGTCTTGCTACTTCTCATTTGGTGTGGCTCAAAAGTAATAATAACAACCTGCATAGAAAGGTCTTGGTGCTATTCATGGCACAGTTTCAATCATAGACAGGGCAATCTCCAGTCATCCTGATCTATGTCTTGACACTGGATCCACATGGCTCTGGAGGAGAAATTGAGACTGGTGACTTTGGAGAGCCCTGCCTCACTTAAATCCAACTCACTTGCAAGTCAAGGCATCACTTTCCTTATGTCATGTGTCCCCTTTGAGAATGAAGCACAACGTCTGTGAGTGCCCACTGAGGACCCAAATGGCCAGTTCCACTTGGTGAGCAATGCTACTTCCTTCTTTCCTCCTTTCCTTCCTTGCTTCTTTTCTTCCTGCTTTCCTCTCTTCCTTTTTTTTCCTCCCTCTACATGGGACTTATACACTTGAACGTAAGTGCTCTTTCCAAAGAAATATAAATTTCTGGAAATAGAGTTATGGAAACAAGACATTGATAAAGCCATTCACATTCATATGGAGTAACTTGACTATGCCTTAAACCCAAATCACTCTGTCTCTTAACGATTGGCCAATAATAGGTCATAGCCAAAGCCTCTATTAGTCATTCTTTGGGTATCATTGGCTCAGAGTGAGTGTAAATAGCAATTTGTTTTGGTTCTGGCCAAAAACACTGAAGTTCTTCCTCTCCCAAATTGAACTTTTTTTTTGAATGGGCAGATGAGACCATCTTTTGCTTCATTTCTTACCCAACCTTAAATCACTGAATGGGTGTTGCCTCAGACAAACTGAGACCTGGGAAAGATCTTATAAGGAATATAACTTCCTGGAAATAGAGCTCTGGAAGCCTAACATTGGTAAAGTCATTCAGATTCATATGGATCTACTTGACTATGCCTTAAGCCCAAATCACTTCGAATCTCACTGATTCACCAATAATGGACCCCAAACCAAGCCTCTGTTGGTCATTGTATGGGTTTTGTTGGCTCAGAGTGAGTGGAAACAGTAATTGTTTTTGTTCTGGCCAGAAACTCCGAGGCTCTTCCCCTACTAGATAGATTTTTTTAATTAGGTAAAAGAAGCCATTTGTTCCCTAATTTCTTACCTAGCCTTAATCACTGAATGGGTGTTACCACAGATAAACTGAAACATGGAAAAGTCCTTAGCTTAAAAAGGTCAAGGTCTCCTTATGGGATGGGGCCATCCCCAGTCATTCTGATCTATGTCTTGACACTGGACACAGATGACTCTGGAGGAGAGAGTGAGGCTAGTGACTTTGCACAGCCCTCCCTCACTTAAATCCAATTCACTTGAAAGTCAAGACATCACCTTCTTGTTGTCATTGGTCCTCTTTGAGAATGAAGGACAAACAATAGTACAGTCATCAAGATTATTGAGTCAAAAGTAATCAACACCTTCATTTCACTGCCAGCCAACCAAAGGACAGAATCATTATCTTCATGGAAGCTATATACTTTACAATCTATTCATCAACCAGCCTACTACCTGGTAGCAGAATTCAAGGAGTGCTTTTGAGTCTATGCCAGCAAACATATTTGACTTTCTGTGGATTGATTGAGATACCAGAAACACTCCAATGTTAAAATGAGGATGTACTGATAAAACATTAAGGAAAAACCTATACAGTAGAGTGGAAGCATAATTTTGCAGAGGAGGATATTGCCTTAATCAATACAAATCAAAACAGGTACATCTTATCATGTGCTATGTTGGTTCATGTATCCCCATACATACTTCATGGAGGATCCAAAACCCCCACAAAGATCATTCACTGACATTTGGAGCATACCAGTTCTTCACTGTCACTCATTAATATTGGTCAAAGGTGATAATTTGATTTTTGTTTTGCTGTAACCCATGAAACTAGAAAATAACAATAAAGAAAAATATACAATGTTCCTGTAGTAAAATGGAATCATGTAACCAACAATTATAAGGGAAATTACTATTTGAAAGCCACTACAAGCTTACAATGAATCATTAATTTAGAAAAAAGTCTCATAATAATTGGCCTTTCCTCCATACAATGCCACTCCCAGCCTTTTTATATAAGTACTACAGACTACTCTATTTTTCTTCTGAGTATTTGGAAAAGATGGTTATTCATTCTCCTACATATCTCATTCCACTCATAAGCTTGGGTTTTGTTTTGTTTTGTTCTGTTTTTTTTTCCTTTCTCTGCATCTACTATTCTCCCTAATATGCATCTGCTCCAATGCCCATTGATGTTAGGAAATTCAGAATTGTTAATGGGAATATTGTTTGTACAGTCCAAATTCTTCCTCCATTTCTTTAAGCTATTAAGAGATAAAATCCTACAGTTTCAGAATGACCTTTGTAATTCTTCAGTATTTTCACTGAAGTTCATAAGTCAAGGAAAAGGTCTTGGAAATTATTTAGAAAGTCTTTTCAGTGATTGAAAATACCAGAGGCAGACAGACTGTCTCCTGTGAGGGAATCATTTCTGTGTAAATCATCATTTTGACTTGAACTTTATCATTTTGATTGGAACTGTCCTGTCTACTTC
The DNA here is from genome assembly GCF_028372415.1 of Notamacropus eugenii. Taxonomy (NCBI): domain Eukaryota; kingdom Metazoa; phylum Chordata; class Mammalia; order Diprotodontia; family Macropodidae; genus Notamacropus; species Notamacropus eugenii. The sequence continues at coordinate 273,150,868 of NC_092875.1, forward strand.
TTCATGGAAGGATTTAGCATGCTTGCAATGCAGTGCCAGGTAAAACAGAGAAGTACCTTACATGAAGAGATGAAGGTAAGTAGAAAAATAATGACCCAAGTAAGATCTAGTATAATAACCACAATAACAACACCAGCAACAACATCTAGCAAGACGTGAACTGGTGGCTACAATGAAATATTAGACAATACTATTTTTCATGGCAGATGACAAATCCCCATATTCTAAATACAGACCTTAAAATATTCTACACAATTCAATGAAAATATACTAAACCAGATCATTGCAGCAAACTGACCTGCTGCTTACAATCACCCAGACAAAACTTAGATCCATGAGAACTTAAGAATAGCATTTTAGTAGCTGTCACTTTCTTAAATATGTATAAACTCTAAAATACATGGAGAAGATGCATTTGAAATATAGAGACCTAGCAGAGGAGATAAGAATTATTTGGGAACAGGAATGAAGTGCATGTCATTCCTATTGTCCTTTCTGCCACTAGAATTTTATCAAGGATGTTTTTGGTGAAGCTACATGCTAATAATCTTATTGAGTTATAAAAAGTGGTTTTATACTTCTGAAATAGTCCAGCAAGCATAAATATAAAATGATAGTACCTGAATAATAGCTTATCTCTTACCTGTTTCTATCAGAATTTTATCAAAAAGCTAAAGAACTAGATGACAACAACAGTGATGATGATGATAATGATGATGATGTCACTGACTGGGTTAGCATTCTAAGTCAGTCAATAAACATTAACTAAGCATTTAGTGTGTTCCAGGATTGTACAAGTGCTAGGAAGATGGAAAAAAGGTAAAATTTAGTCCCTGTTCTCATGGAGGTCAAAGTTTAATTGTGGGTGGTAGGGGAGGGAGACAAAAATAAATTATGTACAAACAAGCTTTATACAGGATAAATAGGAAATAATCAACAGAGAAAAGGCACTAGTATTAAGGAGGATGAGGAAAGGCTTCCTTTAGATGTTGAACTTTTTCTGGGACTTGAAAGAAGCCGGTAGAAAAAGATGAGGAAGGAAAGTGTTCCAGGCGTGGGGAATAACCAGTTAATATGCCTGGAATCGAGTTGGAGTATCTTGTGAACAGAACAGAAAGAAGGCCAATGGCACTAGTTTACAAATCATGTAGATGAAGTAGGGGTGTAGATTGTAAGAAGACTGGAAATGTAGGGGTAGTAGAACCAGGTTGTGAAAGTCTTTGAACATCAGAGAATTTTACATGTGATCCTAAAGGTAATAGAAAATAAATGGCGAGAAGTGTGTGTGTATGTATGTGTGTATGTATGTGTGTGTGTGTGTGTGTGTGTGTGTGTGTGTGTGAAATGGTCAGACCAACACTTTAAGATCATTGGCAACTGAGCAGAGGATGAGCTGGGATCCACAAAGACTTAAGGCAGGAGACCAGCCAGTAGCAAGCTATTGCAATAGTCCAGGAGTGAGGAGATGAGGGCTTGCACGAGAATAGTGGCAATATCAGAGGAAAACAGGAGGCATATGTGAGAGCTATTGCAAAGGTGAAATTGACAGTGTGATGAAACTGCTTATAAGATGAAATGAAATAGATGGGGAGACAGAAAGCTTCAGGCTTGCCTTACTCTAAATACGCAGAATGATCAATTTCATACAAAATATAGCAGGGTAAGTGGCATTCCTTCTTTCCCTTCTCTTTTTTGGTGCCACAAGAGAGCAAGATACTCCAGAACAAAACAAATACCATACCCTACTTGCACTGAAATACTTCAATGCAGATGGCACTAATCACTAAAGTGGGCAAGCCGTTAGTGCTCATGAATGGTCTGAAGAAATGAATATTTTCTATTTTTATCCAGTATTGTTTCCTAACAAAATTAGAAATAGATCACAAAGAAATCTTTCCAATGTTGGACAAACTAATGAGGTGCTGACAGGTTCAAGTCACACAACAATGTGTTGCCAACCAATGCAGTGACCCATTAAAAATAATTTCATGCTGGAAAAATTTTTAAAAATAAGATAAGAAAAATTGGAAATTTTGAAACATTGAAAGTATTCATGTAATATAAACTCCAGAAATTATCCTTAATAATAAAACAGGTTGCATAAAGCACCAATGCCTCAAATAATTTTGAAAGAAGAAGATTGACATACTTAGAATGGAATTCCAAAATCACTTTTATCTATATTGACAGCATGAATCCAGCTAATGGACCAATTAAATGAAAACATAGTAAGTCAAAAAGCTTGCAAATTCTATCAGGTATCTTTTTGTGGGGTCAAAGACCCCTCTGCCAGTCTGGCAGAAATGAGTCCATGTGTACCTTCTCAGAACAGATCATTAAAGCATAAATTAATTTTAAAGCATAAAGTAAAAGATACATAGGATTATGATATAAATCAAATTAAAATACAGCTATCAATTTTTTAAAGTTCACAGATCCCAAGTTAAGAACTCTTGTATCTAATTATCATAGATGAATGTTTTCCCTCATGGTATTTAACAAAAAGTGTTAGAACAAGGACTGTTGGCAGCAGTATGTGGTCATTTCCATGGTAATTATCAAAGGGGAAAAGGTAGAGTTTTCAAAGAATAACTCTAAGCACAGGTATTCTTCCATCTCAGCAAAAGTGATTTGAGAGAGCTATTGAAGTAATATTAAACTACATTGCCTGCACTTTTGGTATTTTCTGTGAGCCTAAAAAGGATAAGTTTACATCCTATTTTTTTTAGAACTACACAAAAGAGTTATTATATTCAGCTGTGCAATAACCTATAGAACAACAACAAAAATAAATATAGTAACAGGATATCAACTACTCTCAAGATGATTTTTTTAACTTTTTAAAATAAAAAAATATTTATTTCAACATATATGCAATTTATCCATTCTACTACCCCTTCTGTTCATCGAACAATGACAATTAATAAGACACCAAAACCTTAATCATACAATACATATTCCCCCCAAAACCTAAATTCCCACCTTGACTATAGCTTTTAACTTCTTGTTTGTGGTGAGAGCGAAGTGGCGTATTTCATCTTTAGTCCCCTGGACTTACGGTTTACCATTTCTTTGATTTGAGATTTAATCTTTTAAAGTTGTTTTTCTCTACAATATTGTTGTATTTGTATTCATCATACTCACTTCATTCTGCCTTAGTTCAGAAAGGTCTTCATAGTTTCTTCTGAACACTGTCCTTTTCGTTGCTTTCTTTGGAACAATAAATCCCATTATATTCATAAACTGTAATTTATTTAGTCATACCTCAATAAAAGGACAGCCCTTTAGTTTCCAGTTTGGGGATAATATGAAATATCTGCTATAAACATTTTTGTGTACAAGGTCTTTATGTCTTAAGCAAGCAGATCTCTTCAGAGTATGGCCTAGCAGCAGCAGCAGCAGCAGTAATGTAGCAGGGTCAAAGAATACGTACAATAACTTTCTAGGCATAGTTCCAAAATTGTTTTCTGGAATTGATGGACCAGTTCACAGCTTCACCAACAATGCGTGCATAGTCTCCTTGTTTTCTTACAGTCTTTCCAATGTTTGTCATTTTCCTCTTTTGTCATCTTGGCCAATCTAATGCTCAAGGTGAAACCTCAAAATCACTTTAATTTTAAAATTTCTAATTATTGGTGATTTAGAGTCTTGTTCATGAAAACTTTATCTATCCAATCTCCATTGAAAAGGATGAAAAAAATAAGATGATCAATCAACTACCATTTACTAAGTACCTTCTGTATGTCAGATACTTTGCTAGGTACTGAGGATACAGAAACTGCAACAAAAGTCAGTTGCAAAAATAGAAATGCTCCTACTGATAGTAACACTAGAAACGGAACTGAGTATGACATAAACATGGAGAGAACTAACTAGAAACTCCACTGAAATATCTGTGAAAGTTCTCTGAATATACATTTGTGCATTTAGATTCTTGATCTGGGACATAATTAAGTAAATAAAAATTAAATGTTGATATGTCTTTGAGTGATGATAAAAATTATTTTCCCTTAAATTTCATGAATTTGTATTCATTAATACAAATTGAACTTTTCTTTTATCATGTAGACTCTCACTATTACTTGTTTATCATATAGTCTAAAAGGGAAAATGCATATGTATTGAAATACAGAAGTGTGTTTGAAGTTGATTTCATATAAATGAGAGAATTTCATATTCTTTTCTTAAGAAAAGTTTTAAAAATTTAGCATCATAAAATGGTAAAACTGGAAAGGATTCTTAAAATTAGCTAGTCCAAATACTCTCAGTTTATAGATGAAGAAACCAAGACTTAGAAAAGTTAAATTTTTATGTAAGATTCTACAATATATTGATGATATAACCAAACCTTGAGTACAAGTGCTCAGACCCAACTCTGTAGAGTCTTTCTGCAATATTATTATCTAAGTTTGAAATATAGCTCTCAAGTCAATAATTCAGTAAGATTTAAATTTCCAAAATCTGAACTTGAAACAAATAACTTCTTTTGATTTAAAAAAAGATGTATAAGTTTTCATGGGTTTTGAGAAACATTCTGAGCTTATAGAAATTTCTAATAAAATTGGTGAATAAATGTAATATGCAGTCTTAGCAGTTTGATCTGTTCTTTTGGAGTGTTCTACTTAAAACTTTCTGTTGCTCTGAAAGAAACAGTCTTTGTTGTGGATTCCTATGGCTTTCTTGCTTTGGCATAGAATAAAGATCAACACATATTAGCAGTAAGCTACATTCTTAAATAGAAGTCTGCCTTGGTAAAAAGAGATAATATCAAGTTTTCAGAATTTTCCCTGTATTGCTTCATATTCTACATTTGATGTAACTCAATTTCTAGAATATGTTTAAAATGAATTAAAATTGAATCCAAACTCACCTTTTTATATTAGTTCTAAGAACTGGCCCCATGATAAGAAAAATACTTTTGAAAAGAGTTTGAGATTCTGCTTCAGGGTTACTGTGTTTGATATTGTGAATATCAACAATGTTAAATCATGAACTATACTCTTCAGTGTCAAAGAAAAACAACAACAACAGTTATAAAAAGAGACCCTATGTATCTATATGTGATATGTAATATATTAAGTTGTTTGTTCATTCGGGATTTTTTTCCCCATAGCAAATGGCTGGTTTCTAGAAAAAGTGAAAGTCATAGATATGTCTACAAAGGAAAAGCATTGCTTCCAATGCAATCGGTATGTAAGTCCATTTGTTTCTATGTGTGTTTAAGAATATCAGTTCTCATTATATATGTATTTGTAGCATGTATATAGGATATGTAATACATTTATGTGTTTATGTGCATATGTATGCGCACATAGTCCTTGAGGTAGCTTGCCTCTCACTTGCACTGGTAAGTGGCTTCGGAACAAGACTAACTACTATTCCTGGAATCCTGAGGGGTTTGGGGTTTCTCTAGTACTTTTGTTCATGAAGTTCATCCTCTTAAATTCAATCATCGTTTGCTATCTTCCCAATATCATCAATAGCCCCTTAATATCAATTAGCCTTTACAAAGTAATATTTACTGAGAAAGAGAATTGAAGCTCACTATATTCCACTATTTTAGTCTCTGAGGAGAATGGACTTATACTTCAGGCAGTGATTCCCACACATTTTCCCACATAGTTCACTTCTAGGTGTGACTGTTGTACTGTCGAGATGTTCCCTTTCTTGTAGGACTCGTCTTGGCTGTCAGGTCAGTATTTCTCTCCTCTGGGCTGGCTCTTCACTAGGTTTCACTGCTGAGGTTACTGGAAGACTCTTGTTTGGACTCCAACATCTGGAATTCTGATGTCCTCTAACCTTCTGAATCTCACAGAATTGTATAATCTGTTCTATTTCTGTCTTGGATACTCATTCGCCTAGAATCAGGAAAAAGTACACAGAACAGATATTGAAAAAGAGGTAGCACCCTACATTCATGGGCTCATGACAACTGAATAAAGAGAGTAGGACACTAGTTACTGCATGCCTGCTGTAGCCAGAGCTACCACTCTAGCCCACCTGGAGGCTTAAAGCATTTCTTCTTCCTCATTTGACAGTAGCCTAGGAAGAAGGAGAGCATTGCTCTAACTAAGCTTTTATATACATATTCATTTTTGCCTCAGAAGTCAGTCAAAAAGACTTTTGTCACTGCTTAGCCAACTTAGAGGAGAAAGTCAGGATACCTGAACATGCTTTGAGTCAGGGAAGGGAAGGCTCTCTGCATCTCATACTTCCTGAGGCAAACTCACCATACCGTCATATGGCCGTGGGGCATGTGAAGCACACTGTCTATATTCTTAAAGACTTGGCCTTCATTAGTCAGCCCCACCTCCCACATACTATATATCTATATCGATCTCTATCTCTATATATATGCATATATACAGAGATAACATAGTGACATATAGATATAGAAAGCTGATATAGATATCCATATTTATACATACATGTATGTATACATTTACATATGAATACATATATGCCTATGGCTGAGCATGTCTGGCTTGTGCTCTGTATTAACACTATGCCCTCTCTAATGCCCCAGCTTTTCCACCCCTTATGGTAGCCTAGGCTACATAAGCTTTTTATTTCAAGGCATGAATAGTCAATCGAGCAGAACCATGTGATTTTAACAGGCAAAAGAGGAAGCTGTCCTGGGCCACTCTTTGACCCTTTTCCTCATTGTTGATTTCCCTCAGAGAATGTCTCTCTTACCTTTCCCACTCAGTTCTCTCTACCACTACTACCAAGAGTGAATATGGTTTGACTGATTATCAGAAAGAGAGCATTGTGCCACTGAATAGGGAGAAAGAATTTTGACTGAGGGCTTTTGTCATGCTCTCTGTTCCACAATCTAATGAAAATGGTACTTCTGAGAAAGTCCTGCTCATTAATGGATATGAGAACTCATATGAAGTCATCTCAGTGAACCCCTAGCTCAGAGTAAAGCAGGATCTCAATAATCATGAAGCATAATGGCTAATAAGCAGCGACCTGAGGAGGTCTTGAGAGTTGTCAGTAGCCCACCAAGATTTTAATGTCTTTGCCAAGGATTGCCCAAGGAGATGTGTTAACAAGTAATAACCTATTTTCTAGAAAATGGAGATGAGTAGAAAAAAAGGAAGGAAAGCAAAGGAGAAAAACGTAAGTGGGATGGAGTGGAAGAGGTGGGAAAATGAGTAAAAATTCAAACCCTCAAGAATTTGAAAAAATGCATTCTATTTTACTTAGTTTTATTGTATTTAAAATACAATATAAATGATATATTGTATATTATATAATATGTGTATATATACAGAAATAGACATATAAGTGTTATACATATATGTGTTGTATGTGTGTGTGTATACATATATATATATATATATTTCAAACAGTATTATACAAAGCAGCCTTTTACACAGTTCAGCACAATTCAACTCAACAAACATTTATTGAGCACCTCTAATATGTGAGCAGCATCCTAGATCCTAGGATATACAGATACAAAGGAGCCATTGAGGGATCATCTTCAAGGGGCTCACAATTACTCAGTCTTCCCAAAATCCCCTAGAAAATAAAGTTGCCCTGTTTTATATGTAGTCAATTTGTGTAAATTGAGTATATTGGATCCTTTTTTTATTTACATATAAACCCGTTACATTTTTAATAATTTGTAAAAAGAAACTCTACCCTGGACCTTAAAGATCTAGGCATCTTAATTTAGGTTCTTTTTTTCATGGAGAGAGAGGCAGTATGGCCTAGTAGATTAAGAGCCATCTTTAGAATAAGCAAAACTGTGTTCAAATCTTCCACTGATACATACAGACTGTATGACCCAGGGCAAATCATTTAACCCCTGAGTTAGCCAGGCGATTTCCTGGCTAACTTCCTTGCAGAAGAAGGTCTGATATACTTTGACAGAGGGAATTTTCTCATTGAGAATCCCAATGAAATAATACTTATCATCTCTCATTCCCCTGAAAAATATAAAATCTGCCATCAGAGGATAAATTTAGTTAAGCATAGAGAAATTTATCATCAGAAGCCAAATGATAAATTCTTTGGCTACAGTAAGTTATGAAAAATAAGAAAAAAAATAGCAAATAGCTCTCAGTCCTATGTGACCAGTTACTACTCTATAGTGGTAGAAACAGAATCATGAGAGAAAGAGGCAGATGATTATCACAAAATTTGTCTTTAACAGTCTAGAAGTATGAGTTAAGAGTCCACTATGTGCCAAGAATTATTCAAAGGCAAAAATGAAACACTCTGTCATGGGGCAGGGCAGAGACAACATATGCATATCTATACAAAATATAAGCCAACAAATACAAGGTGATAGAGGAGGGAGAACACTAGCTGCCACAGGGAGAGTAAGAATGGCCTTATGTTGAATGTGGCATTTGTGTTTTGAAGGGAAAAGAGGGCTTGAAGCATAGATAAGGAGGAAGAGTACTGCGAAACTAGGAGACAGCAGTGCAAAACTACAGAGGTGGGAAGTGGAGTGTTGAGTTTGAGGAAAAGAGAGAAATTTAATCAAATATGGGAAGGAGAGTAATATTTAGCAAGGTTGAAAAAGATAGATTATGAAATGGTTTAAAATATTAGCAAAGGAATTTATATTTGATTCCCAAAGCAATAGGGAGCCACGGGAGTTTATTGAGTAGGGGAGTATTGTGGTCAAAGTTGTGCTTTGATAAACTCTCTTTATAGCTGTTTAAAAGATGGATTGAGGAAGAAGAAAGATGAGAAAAATTACAAGACTCTTTCAGTAGTTCCAAGCACGAAGTAATAGTGGTCTGACCTAGAATAGTAGCTATGTGCGTAGAAAGCAAGGAAATCGAGTGAGAAATATTGTGGTTGTAAAAAAGAGGGTATTTAGAAAACACAGAGAGTGAGGAATGAAAGATAATCCTCCTATTGTTACTGGAATACTAGTGATGTATTGGAAAGAAATTGGAAAGTAAAGAAAGTTGACTTTGGAGGAAATTATTTTAAAAATTTCTGTTCTGGGTATAGTGTATTCGAGATATCTACAGCCTATCTAGTATGAAATTTCTAATACACAGTTGAAGATCAAATGCTGGAGATTTAGGAACTAGCTTCGGGCAAGCTATAGAGAATAAAATTAAATCCAAAGAAGCTAATTGTATCACTAAGAATGTGCAGATAGAAAAGAAGTTCTGTGATTTAATACTGTGTTGGAATAGACAGGTAGAAGAACTTGGAGAGGTGTCATGAAAACCTATAGAGAAGAGAATATTCAGGAGATGACAATGGTCAATAGATTCAAATGCTACAGAGATTGAAGGTTGGTGTTTTAAATATGATTTTTATCCAATGACTAACAAGCTGAGAGTATCTGCATCAATCAATAAGAATTTATTAGCCACCACTATGCTATACAATGGGAAAGACAAAAGAGTTTACTGCCTTCAAGGAGCTTAAATTCTACTAGGGGAGATAATGTAATTTATAAGTATATATGAAATTGTTAAAAAAGAACTTTTTGAGGGTTGTTTCATGTACTACCTATAAGACCTTGAGCACATTATTTCACTTCCTTAAGCCTCAGTTTCCTTATTTGTAGCAAGAGGCAGTTGGACTAAGTGAACTCTAAGGACATTTCCACATTCAAATCTTTAATCCTATATACCTTGATATTGAATAACCTCATTTTGGGGGACAATGGAAAAAAATCACCTTGAAAAATATAAGAAATGAAAATAAGAAATGAAAAGGACAAAAAAATTTCAGATTTTTGATAATCCTAATAATACATCATCAATACTATTTTCTACAAGAAAAAAAGTCCAAAGGCAAAACTGACAAATATCATAAGGAATAAAAAAGAAACAATTAAGATCAGAATTTTTTAATGCAGTGATCATTGTCAGAATCAGCTATGTACTGTCATACCATTTGTTGAGTAAAATATATTTAGTCAATACTAAATGAGATAAAAGATGAGAAGACTTCATCTTCAATAACATCTCTCTAGCCCAACGTTTTTAAGCAAATTTGTACGGGAATGAAATGCATATTCTCTTATCAATAAGAAGGTCTATGAGGCTTTCACCAGTAAAAAGAGTTGATAAGGTTTTTAGGGCAAGTTCTAGAAAGAAATTTTAGTAGTTCAAGGTATTCTGCCTTTTCCTCTGGTAAATACCACTATCATTAGTGATGCTTTATTAGGATTTTCACACTTGTTAGATTTTAGGTATTAAAAACTGAAATACTTACATGCTTAAAAATAACTTGTTTATTCAACAAAATACAAATTAGTCAGTTTATCTTTATACTCTTTGACTATTAAATATATTACATCATTTAGGTGTTCAGTGTGAATATGTCTGGTCCGAAATTGTCCAGAAAAAGCCACTGAGGCAGAGCTCCAAGTAAATAGCACTTCGTTAAAAGGTCCATGGTTCCCTTTAATAAAGTGGATCTCAGATCTTCCTCATGATATTAGATGCTCCCGTTCCCCAAGATCTTGTTTTTATAGGTATTGGTGCCTAAATATGCAAAAGAGGCATGGTAAAATATAGAATCTCACTGGTTGACAGACTTTCCTTTTGAGGGTCAAAAATTAAAATGAACAAGGCAAGAGTTATCTCCAATGACTAAGTAGTTGGTCACCTGCCCATGTTGGACAAGAGAAAATAGTGCAAGGTACAAAACTAAGTTGGGTGACTTTCCAAAGAATCAAGGCATCCTATCCATGCTGGGTTTGGACATGAAATTTGAGTAAAATGGTAGTGACATCTTTGTCAGCATTCTTGTAGTTGTAAAGTGAGCTTTCTAACTAGTAAACAAGTAGTGAACATTACATTAAAGTCTGAAGTCTACTAAAGGCCTACTATAAGAACTTATTTAAACATCTCTATATGATTTATGTAAAATATCAAGCTGATTAATACTGATTGGAATAGAGTAGGGATCCTAATGATCATATCTCGCAAGGTGCCACTTTACAGAAAAGACATTGAAGAGCTAGAGTAGATCAACGAGAAGGTGGCCACCATGCTACATTAACAGTCATTGAAGGAAGACATGCTGCTTGACCTGGAGGAGGAAAAACAAAACAACCTTAAGCAGGACACAGGATATCTGTTTTCAAGCATTTGCAGGATTATTGGGTGGAAGGGCTATCATACTTGTTCTGCTTAGTCCCAGAGCACAGAACTAAAAGATGTGGATAGAAATTGCAGTCTTGATGTCAGCCAAAATCTTCCTATGAAGCCCAACTATTTCAAACTGGAAAGAGCTGCCTTGGGTTAGCCAAATCTTCCTCACTGAAGGTCTTCAAGAGAAAGCAGAAAAACTACTTGCTATGTATGTCAAAAAGGGGATTTCTATTCAGATATAGGTGGGTTTAGCTAGACTCTGAAGTCTCTTCCAACTTTGAGATTCAGTGATTCTGAGAAAGTAATGAACAAGAAACTCTTGAGTACTTCTTTTGAACTACTTCTATTACACCCATAATGCATTCCTGGAAACATTTTCAGGTGTATCTTCCAGAAGATAAAGGGTTACATCAGTCACTTTGGAGATGTCTGTTACCAAGAACAGAAACTATTTAATGGGCAGAGAAAGAGGGTGGGAAATAAAGTATGGGTGCTTCATTAAGCAGCTGAACTGGCTGAGTAGGGAGGCACATGTGAAGCTGAGAAAATTCATGACTACTTGTGTCTTGTCACCAACTTAACCCACAACATGTCCTCTCAACATGGATTGCTATGTTTCTCAACTAACAAGTGGCCCTCGGTCATTTTTATTGCTTCTGGTTGACCCCCTTGATTTAGACTTGTTTACAGCTGCTTAAAGTACAGGTGTTAAGTGCCTCATTAACACTTTTCTTTTACTCACTCTGGGCAGCACATGTCCCCAAGTACCTCTTTCAGTTTTTCCTCAATTCTTTCCTACCATATCCTCTAAGCCTTGATGTCTTCTGTCCCAAGTTTGGCTAACAGCTCTAAACTTTTTAAATGGAAGACATGAAGTAATGCTTTGTCCCAGCTGTGTAAGGGTGGATACCTCACCTAGAGTAGGATGGGAAGAGGTAGTGAGGCAACTTGTCTCTTACAGAAGTCCGAATGTTATTTCCTCTATAGAAGCAGAAGCAAGCAAACTGACAAATAGGTGGGTTTAGCAATATAAACAGGCTACTTCACAAAATCAAAAAAATTCTTCCCTTGTGTCCCTTACTACTTACTAAAGAAATAACTGTCATTTACTGTTGTTTAAAACAATACTGCGGCTACTACTGCTGCTGCTACTGTTACACTACTACTCCAGTGCACCAGAAGAACTTAAGTTATAACAATTGAAATGCTTTTAATGGCAATGTTGGACTATTGAGGGTTATGGATAAAGTGGGAATTGAGCTCTAAAGGCAAGTATATGCTGACTGCTAACTCCATTTGAGGTAAACATTACCTGTGGTGCCAATCTCATTTTTCTTTTCTTTTTCTCCAAATATAGGTGGCTTACTGAAGATGAGCATGATGGACTTGCTGTTATAAAACTTTATCCATAAATCTGTTTTTTCTGCATTTATCTTCAACATGGTTCTTTTTTCAAATTCCTATTGATCTGAATTCTTGTATTTCTTTATTAATTATAAAGGTTCTATAATTATTATAAATAAATGTCTAAATAACAGCTAGCATTTAATATCACCAGTAGCATTTAATGTTTGTTGCATATGTAATTCCTTCTATGAGAAATATTAAATAGTTGGACAGGAATAATCTGTAAATAAACAGACTTAAAACACAATAGTGACTCTGTCCATGTGTGACAAATACACTTAAGCAGATCAATTTAGTCCCCAAGACACTGTTTTTTTTTTCCATTAAGTATTGATTGTCCTGATAGCCTTTAGTAAAATAAAGTGAGGAAACAATCATGCTGTTACTACAAATGTGCAACACATCTGTCTTTCCAAAGAGTTTGCTCTAAATATATTTATGGCAAAGCAGAGATAATAACAATAATAGCTACCAAATATAAAATGCTTTCAGCGTTGCAAAGTGCCTTGCATATACTATCTCATTTTATCCACACAATAACTCTGAGAGGTAAGGGCTCTTATTATCTCCATTTTACAGATGACAAAGCTGAGATTGTGACCTCCCTAAATTTGCATAAATATATGAGGCTAAATTTGAATTCAGGTTTTGCCAACTCCAGGTCTAGTATTCTTTTCACTATGTTACTAATATATAGGAGAAATGTATTAAATTCCAGATTGTAAATGTATTTAAGTTCCGGGTTGAAGAGTTCCATAGTGCTCCTAACTTTTCAAAACTACTCTCCTTCATGTCTGATGCTCTGAAGTATTGCTTGGTTTTATGAATCTCTGGAGCTGGAAGAGATGATTGGAAGTCATCTAGTCTTCACCAGTGATATTATAGGTATGGAAACTGGTGCCCACAGAAGTTAAATGGCTAACCTATGTTGATAGAGTAAATAAATGTGCTAGCCTAGACTCTAGGTTTTCTGACTCCCAATCCAGAATTTTTCCCTCTACCATGTTGCTTTCTAATATATGTCATTATTACTAAGAATCATAACTATATTAATTTCCCCTAATTCTTTGTTCATTATAATATTTTCTTCTTCCTAACTTCCTAGTTACCTAGGCTTATGATCTTCTGGTAATCATTGACTCTCTGTTAAAAGGAAATAAACATTAATATGGTGCCTATAATGTGCCAGACACCATATTAAGTGCTTTAAAAAATAGTATCTTATTTAATCATTACAACAACCCTGTCAAAAACTTAATTATTGTCCCCATTTTATAGTTGAAGAAACTGAACCAAATAGCTAAGCAACTTGGTCACCCAGCTAGTAAGTGTCTCAGGCAAGATTTGAATTCAGTTCTTCCTGACTCCATGCTCAGTGCTCTATCTACCTTGTCAAAGCTGCCTCCTGTTAACTGCCATATACGGTCAATAGACAAGTCAACTTTACCTTGTCAATATCTCTCATATATCTCCTTTCTTTTCATTTTGACTATACCTATCCTAGTTCAGGTCCACTATTTATACAGTGATGATACAATAATAATTTCCTGGTCTGCCTGAATTTCAGTCTCTTCCTTTTCCAATTCATCCTTCAGACTGAGTGAACATTTCACCTATGTCCCTGATCACTAATAATCAAATACCTTCAGTAGCTTATGATTGCTTACTAAGATGCATAATTCTTGTCATGTCCTTCAGGGCTATTGACAATCTGGTTCCAATCCTTTAAGGGAAGATCTCTACGATTTGTGTGTGTGTGTGTGTGTGTGTGTGTGTGTGTTTTAATTTCCTTTATATTATTAGTATATTACTTATTTTCTGAGCAAGTGACTTCCTTCTTCCCCATTAGATTATAAACACCCCGAGAAGACAATTCTGAAGGACTTACAAGGGAAGAGAATATTGACCTTCAAAGAAAGAACTGAGAGATCTGAATACAGATCAGAACATACTGTTTTAACTTTATTTTTCTTGTTGTTGTTTTTGGGGGAGAGGAGGGTGGATCTGTTTTCTTTCAGCACATACCTAATATAGAAATATGTTTTCCATGACTGCAAATGTATAACGTATCAAATTACCACCTCAATGAAGGGGAAAGGGAAAAAGAGAGGGAGAAAATTTGAAACAATTTTTTAAATGAATGTTAAATATTGTTTTTACATGTAATTTGAAAAAAATATTTTAAAAAATGGACACATTGAGCCCAAGACCAAGTCATATTTAGTTTGATAGTCTCAATACTTTGTACAAAATAGGTGTTTAATTAGTATTTGTTGTTAAATTATCCTAAATAGTTTGAGTTCAAAAAACGACGGAAAGCTAACCAAGGTTGATTTTTCAGCAAAATTTCCAGCATTTTCTATTCTCAATCAAGTGAGAAATACCTTGAGGACATCCTTTCTCATTGGAGGCTCTCAAATTAGATTTCCACTATGATCAGAAATAATAAGTGGTGAGAAATGAAAAAATAAAAAGTAAACAAAATACCAGAATATTCTCAAAACCCTGATCATTTGTTCCTTTGTTCTATCCTAATAAATTGTTTTGACAAGGAAAACCCATAATCCCATCCTTCCTCTACCCCTCCTCCCACCCTCCATGAATATGTTTTGAATAGTGTAGGGCCTATACTTGGAAGCCAATATGGTAGAGTAAAGAGCATTCCATCTGAATATTCCCAGCATTGCCCTTCAAGCAAATTTAAAATAATACATCAAATTAAATTCTAAAATGGCATAGCCAACTAAAGGTCAGGGTAAGTTTTTTTTCAGCCCAGAACAACTGAAGAGGTGAGGAGAGATCTGTGGCACTGAGGTGGGGCTTGGACAGAAATGCAGCATGGTAGTGACACTAGTTATGAGCCTCAAAGGTGGTTTCAGGGACAGACACGATAGCAAAAGAACCAGGGGCTGTCACTGCCCAGAGATGGTAAGGAGATTAGAGACCAGTTAGGGGGGAAAAATACAACCTGCCTCACTATCCTTCATGCTAGCACTAGACACAGGACCAGTTGCCATTTGGCAATTCCACTTCCCATTACACAGTTTCAAATTGAAGTTCCAGGAAGGAGAGGACATGTGATGTCAAGAAAGGAGTGACCCTATCTGGATCAGGACAAGAGTATAGACAAAGAGAGCAATGATTACACCTCTCTGCACATCATAGCACCTTGGAAGCACGAAAAAGTTACAGACCCTGGGTGTTTTGAAAAAAGCAGAGTAAAGAAGCCTGAAGTTTGGGATGACTCCCTGCCAGAAGTGAACAGGGCCTAAATTTAACATGAAGTTCAAAGTCAAGAAATGGATGGGGGAAATGAGCAAAAAACAAAAAATAACTTGATTATAAAAATTTATCATGGCGAAAGGGAAGTTTGAAACACATACCTCAGAGGAAGACAACCACTAGATAATATCTACAAGTAAAGCCTCAAAGGAAAAAAAAAGTAGATTGAACCCAAGACCAATAAGAATTACTAGAAGATTTAAAGATTTAAGAGCAAATAAATTTTAGGGAAAATTTGGAAAATAAATAAAAGCAATGCAAGAAAAGTATGAAAAGAAAATCAATAGCTTAGAAAAAAGGCACAAAAATGCTGGAAAAAATAATTCTTTTAAAAACAGAATTAGTCAAATAGTAAAAGAGTTACCAAACTTCATTGAAGGAAATAAATTCTTAAAAAGCAAAGTTGGCAAGGTGGGGAAAGAAGTACAAAACCTCATGAAAGGAAATAATTCCTTAAAAATTAGAATTGGTAAGAGGGTGGAGCCAAGATGATGGAGTGACAGCATAGACTTTCTTGAGCTCTTCCCCCAAACCCAGCCAAATACCTGTAAAAAAAATAGCTCTAAACAAATTCTGGAGCTGCAGAACCCACAAAGATGGAGTGAAGCAAATCTCTAGCCCAAGATGTCCTGGAAGGTCAACAAGAAATGTCTATCACACAGTGCTGGGAGCAGAGCACAATTCAGTGTGAGCCATGCTGGCACAGACAGGACCTGGGCAGACCTTGGTGGGACTGACTCTTGAGCACCTGTGCCGGTTTCCAGACTTTATGACTCCAAAACATGGAGGACAAATTGGAAGGTCAGTGGAAAAATACTGTGGGACCTGTATGAGAGACTAGAGTGGTCCAGCCCCAGGGCAGCTGAGGACTGAGGAGAGGGAGGAAACTGCTGCAGCCACAGAAATAGGAGGGGCAGCCAACAGTACACCCTCCCACATTGGAAGCAGAGAACTACCTTCACAAAGAGTTCAAAAGTCAAGTAAAAGGCTGGGGAAACGAGCAAAAAACAGAAAAATAATTAGACTATAGAATGTTACTTTGGTGAGAAGGAAGACCAAGGTATACAAACAGAAGACAACAAAGTCAAATCTCCTCCATCCAAAGCCTCCAAGAAAAATATGAATCATCTCAGGCCATGGAAGACCTCAGAAAGGATTTTGAAAATCAAGTAAGAGAAGTAGAGAAAAAAATGGGAAGATAAATGAGTGATGCAAGAAAAACAAGTAAATTGCTTGCTCAAGGAGGCCCTAAAATGCTGAAGAAAATAACACTTTAAAAATAGACTAACCCATATGGCAAAAGAGATCCAAAAAGTCAGTGAGGAGAAGAATGCTCTAAAAAAGCAGAATTAGCCAGGGGGAAAAGGAGGTCCAAAAACTCACTGAAGAAAATAATTCCTTCAGGATTACAATGGAGCAGATGGAAGCTAATGACTTCATGAAAAATCTAGAAATTATAAAGCAAAACCAAAGGAAAGAAAAAATATCAGATAATGTGAAATATCTCATTGGAAAAACAATTGACCTGGAAAACAGGTCCAGGAGAGACAATTTGAAAATTATTGGACTATCTAAAAGCCATGATCAAAAAAAGAGTCTAGACATCATCTTTTAAGAAATTATCTATGAAAATTTCCCTGACATTCTAGAACCAGAGAGTAAAATATATATTGAAAGAATCCACTGATTACCTCCTGAAAGAGATTCCAAAAGGACCACTAGAAATATTGTGGCCACATTTCATAACTCTCAGGTCAAAGAGAAAATATTGCAAGCAGCCAGAAAGAAACAATTCAAGTATTGTGGAAATACAATCAGGATAACAAAAGATCTAACAGCTTCTATGTTAAGGGACTGCAGGGTTTAGAATATGATATTCCAAAGGTTAAAGGAGCTAGGATTAAAACCAAGAATTGCCTACCCAGAAAAACTGAGCATAATACTTCAGGAGGAAAAATGATTATTTAATGAAATAGAGGACTTTCAAGCATTCTTGATGAAAAGACCAGAGCTGAACAGAAAATCTGACTTGCAAACACAAGAATAAAGAGAAACATGAAACAATAAACAGGAAAGAGAAATCATAAGGGACTGACTAAAGTTGAACTATTTACATTCCTAATGGAAAGATAATATTTGTAACTCTTGAGGCTTTTCTCAGTATTAGGGTAGCTGGAGGGATTACAGATATATAGACAGAGGGCACAGGGTGAGTTGAATAGAAAGGGATGATATCTAAAAAAGTGAAATTAAGGGGTGAGAGAGAAATACATTGGGAGGAGAAAGGGAGAAATAGAATGGGACAAATTATCTCTCACATAAAAGAGGCAAGAAAAAGTTTTTTTCAATAGAGGGGAGAAGGGGGGAGGTGAGAGAGAAAGAGTTAACCTTTCATCACATTTGGCTTAATGAGGAAATAACACGCGCACTCAATTTGCTATGAAAATCTATCTTACACTACAGGAAAGTAGGTGAGAAGAGGATAAGTGAGGTGTAGGGGGATGACAGAAGTGCAAGCAAATGGGAGGTGGGAGTAATTATAAGTAAACACTTTTGGGGAAAACAACTGACCTGATCAAGGAGAGATAATTTAATAACTATTGAATTGCTTGAAATTCATGATCCAAAAAAGAGCCTATATATCATATTTCAAGAAAAAAGTAAAGCCAAACTGCCCACATAGCTTATAACCAAAGGAAAAAAATTGAAATTTAAAGAATACATTTGTCACCTCCTGAAAGAGATTCCAAACTGAAAAACTGAAGGAATATTACAGTCAAATTTTAGAGCTCTTAGGTCAAGAAGAAAATCCTAAAAACAGCCAGAAAGAAACAATTCAATACTGGAGTGCCAGAGTTAAGATAACACAAAATTTAGCATCTACCACTATAAAGAAGCAGAAGTCTTGAAATATAGTATTTTAGAAGGCAAAAGAGCCAGGATTACAACCAAAAATCACCTACCTGGAAAAACTGACTGTAATCCAATAGGGGAAAATGAATAATTAATGAAATGGAGACTTTCTGAGCATTCCTGATAAAAAGACCAGAGCTAAGTAGAAAATTTAACATTGAAACACAAGAAGAAGCAAAAAAGATAAACATGAGTGAAATCATGAGGAGCTTAATAAACTATTCCCAGATGTGAAGATGATACATGTAGCTTCCAATAACTTTATCATCATTAGTTCCATCAGAAGGAGTATGCTTAGAGAGTATGGGTATGAGTCCATTATGTATGGATGATCTCAAATTGAAAAAGGGTACATTCCAAAGGAAAAATGGAAGACTGAGAAAGAAGTATGTATTTGGAACAAGGGAAAAGAAAGAAGAATGGGAGAAATTACCTCACATAAATGAGGTGTGCAAGGAAAGGTTTTTACAAGGGAGAGTAAATGGGGGAGGGACAACTGCATGACATTTGAACCTCTTAAATGAACTGTTTCAAAGAAGGAAGAATATATACTTATTATACACACTCAATTAAGTATAAAAATCCAAGTTACCTAAGTGGGAAGTAGGAGAGGAAGAGGCTGTAAGAAAGAGAGGGTGATAAGAAGAAAGATGGGTTAAGAGAGGCAATGGTCAGAAGCAAAACAGTCTTTTGAGGAGGATCAGGGTAAAAAAGAGAGAAAGATAGAAACAAAAAATAGGATGGAGGGAAATATCGAGTTACCAATCATAACTGAATGTGAATGGGATGAACTCGTCAATTAAACAGCAGCAGCTAGTAGAATGGATTAGAAACCAGAATCCAACAATATGTTTACCCAAAATACACTTGAAAAAGAAATGCATACAGAGATAAAATAAAAGGCCAATTTTCCTATTGTATATTGATGCAAAAATTTTAAATAAA
The DNA here is from genome assembly GCF_028372415.1 of Notamacropus eugenii. Lineage (NCBI taxonomy): Eukaryota > Metazoa > Chordata > Mammalia > Diprotodontia > Macropodidae > Notamacropus > Notamacropus eugenii. The sequence continues at coordinate 273,170,505 of NC_092875.1, forward strand.
ATGCTAGCAAAAAAATTACAGCAATATATTACAAAGATCATACATGATGACTAGGTGTGATTTATACTAGGACTGAATAGCTGGTTCAATATTAGGAAAATTATAAGCATAATTGACCATATCAGTAACAAAACCAACAAAACTTATATGATTATATAAACAGATGCAAAAGAAAATCTTCTGACATTCCTTCTTACTGAAAGGATAAGAAAGCAAAGGAAACTTTTCTTAAAATGATAAACAGTCTCTACATAAAATCACAAGCAAGCATTATCTCAAAAAGGGAAAAACTAGAGGTCATCCCAGTAGGATTGGGGGTGCATCAAGGATGGCCATTATCAGCTTTATTGTCCATTGTTGTACTAGAAATGTTTGCTATAGAAATAAAACAAGAAAAAGTTATTGAAAAAAATAAGAATGGGAAGCAAAAAACCAAAACTATCACTCTTTGCAGATAACATGCTGGTGTACTTAGAGAACCCTGGAGAATCAACTAAAAAAAACTAATCGAAACAATTAACAACTTTGGCAAAGTTGCAGAATGTAAAATGAATCTATAGAAATTATTATCATTTCTGTATACTACCAACAAAACCTAGCAGGAAGAGGTATAAAGAGAAATTTCATATGAAATAACTGCAGATAATATAAAATACTTGGGAGTCTACCTGCCAAGGCAAATCCAGGACCATATGAACACAAATACCAAATAGTGATATAAACAATTGGAAAATAATTAATTTCTCATGATCAGGCTGAGTCAGTTTGATAAAAATTACATTTCTGCCTATATTAATTTATTTATTCAGTGTCACATGAATTAAGTTACCAAAGGATTTTTTACAGACCTAGAAAAAATAATTACAATTAATCCACAAGAAAAATAGGTCAAGAATTATAAAGGAAATCAAAGAAAAAAAATGTGAAAGAAGGTAGCCAATAGTACCAGAATTGAAATTATACTACAAAGCAGTAGTCAAAATAGTCTGGTACTGAATAAGAAATAGTGCTTGTTCAGTTAAATAAATTGGTACCTAGTAGCAAATTACCATAGTAATCTAGAATTTGATTAATCCAAATAGGTGAGCTTTTGTACCAAGGACTCATTTTCTGGGAAAAAAACTGCTGTAAAAACAAAGGTAATTGGGCAGAAACTTGACATAGGCCAATATCTTACATTGTATATTGAGATAAGGTAAACATGGGTACATGATTTAAAAATAAATGGTGATATTATAGGCAAATTAGAGGAGCATCTAAAAAAATACGTCACCTTATCTAAATAAAAGGTAAGAGTTTAGGATCAAATGAGAAATAGAAAGTATCTAGGGAGGTAAAAAATGAATGATTTTGATTACATGCAATTAAAAAATACAACCAAAATTAGAAAGAAAGCAAGTTTCTCTGATAAAGAGGATTTGGGGAAGATGGTGGAATATGGCAGGAAATTGCTTGGCTCTCCCAAATTCCCTGACAAACCATTTAATATCATGCCTCCAAGTGAACTTGAGCAATGCAGAAATAACTAAAAGTTGGGGTAAAGCATTTGTTTAACCTAAGACAACTTGACAAGACTTTGGGAAAATCCTGAGTTCCTAGGGTGGTGGTCTGCCCTGATTGAAGTGCAGATGCCTGTAGGCAGATACCGCTAATTAACAAACAATAAGCCCTGGGGCACCTGTGTTGAAGTAGCCTCATCTTCAGGAACTTCTACCCCAGGGACGGTATTCGAGTCAAATGACTGATCAAGGGATGATTGCAGAGACCTCCACTAGTGCTGAAAGAGGTGTCCATTTGTGCTGACCAGACTTGGTCCCAGGTAGTGGCTATGGGACAGAATGAATGAGCACACACATGTTATAGAAAGGTGGGGCTCTGCTGTCTTTGGTCACTCATAGGAGAGCAGAGTCCCTGATTTGGGTTCCAGGGCAGAGTGTTGGACTGAAGCTTGCAGTCATCAAAGGAAACACAGGGAATTAGAGCATTTGTAGTGACAGCATTTCTGGGGTCCCTGTCACAGCTCAGGAACTGAGAGGAGAACCTGAGGTCAAGCTCCCAGATAGAGCTTAGAAAATAATAGCATGAAAAGCCTGAAGCTTAAGATATTATCCCTTATGTCTTGGGACTAAAGCCCAACTCTAATACAAAGTTAACAGCCAAGAAATAAGCTACTTAAAAATGAGTAAGTGAAAGAGAAAGAACATGACCACAGAGAGCTACTGTGGTGATAAACAAGATTTGGATTCAAACTCAGAAGAAAGCAGGTAAGTCAAAATAGCTCCTTCTACTTCAAAGAAAAACATAAAATGGCCACAAGGCCAAAAATAGTTCTTGGAAGAGGTTGAAAAGGATTTTAAAAATAAAATAAGAGAGATTGAGGGAAAATTAAAGGAAAAAATAAGAATAATGAAAGAAAATCCCAAAAATTATAAGAAAGTTAAGCAATTGGAAAAAGGGATCCAAAAACTTATAGAAGAAAATAACATCTTAAAAATTAGAATTGGGTGAGGGAAGCTAATGACTTCATAAGACACCAAGAAAAAATAAAACAAAATCAAAGGAATGAAAAAATAGAAGAGAATGTGAAACTTCTTGTTAGAAAAACAACTGCCTGGAAAACAGACGAAGAAAAGACAAAATAAGAATTGTTGGACTACTGCAAAGTTATGATAAAAGGTGCCCTGAAGTTTTAGAACTAGAAGATAAAATAGGAATTGAAAAGAAAATCCACTGTTGAGTACCTGAAAGAGATCCTAAGATGAAAACTCTCAGGAACATTATAGCTACATTTCAAAGCTTCCAGCTCAAGAAGAAAATACTATAAACAACTAGAATGAAACAATTTAAATGTTGTAGATCTACAGTCAGGACAACATAAGATTTAGCAGGTCCTACAATAAGAGAACAAGGGCATGGAACACGTTATTCTGAACAGCAAAGGAGTTGAGTTTGCAACCAAGAATAACTTGCCCAGCAAAGTTGAATACAATTCTGCACGGAAAAACTGGGTATTTAATGAATTAAAGGACTTTACGGTATTTGTAAGGAAAAGACCAGAACTGAGGGAACATTTTTTTCTTATGAGAATCAGGAGAAACATAAGAAGATAAACATGAAAGATCAATTATAAGGGATTTAATAAAGTGAGACTGTTTACTTCTTACATGGGAAAATGTTATCTGTAACTCTTAAGAATGCTATCATTACTAGAGCAGTTTGAGAGAGCATGCACAGACAGAAGGCTTGGAGTTGAGTTGAGTATGAGAGGATGATCTTTGAAAAATAAAATTAGGTAGGAAGAGATAAAATGGAGCAATTGTCTCATACAAACAAGATGTGAATGGAAGAACTGTTTAAGTAGAGGGTAGGAAGGGATGGAGGGCTGATAGTGCTAGAACCTTGTTCTCATCAGAACTGTGTTAAAAAGGGAATAACATACACATGGAAGGGTATAAAAGCCTTCTTAACTTACAGAGAAATAGGAATATGAGGGGACAGGATGAGGATGAGGGAGGGACTTTTAGAATGGTGATTTGGTTAAGGAAAGAAGGGCAAGGAAAGAGAATAAGAAAGGATTCTTAAAATGGGTGTGGATTAGGGAGACAGTGATCAGAAGTAAATTAGACACCTGAGGTGGGATAAGGTAAAAAGACAGAGAGAAAAAATAGGATTGAGGGAAATACTGAACTAGCAATTATAACTTTGAATGTGAATGGGATAAAGTCACCCACAAAACAGAAATAGATAGCTGAATGGATCAAAAACCAGAATTCAACAATATGTTGTTTACAAGAACCAAATTTTAAAATATGAGATACACGTACAGCAAAAATAAAGGACTGGAGTAGAATTTATCATGCCTCATCTGATACAAAAATATAAAAAAGCAGAGGGTAGCAATCATGATCCCAGAATAGATTTAATTAAAAAATAACTGGGGAAACTAAAATATGATAAAAGGTATGATAGAAGACAAAATAATGTCAGTATTAAAATTATATGCACCAAATGCTATAGCACCCAAAATTTTTAAAGAAAAAGCTAAATGAATAAGAGGTGGAAATAGAGAGCAAAACTACAGTGGTATGGGAGTTAGTTTTATGATAAGAATCAATAAAATAGGTGAATCATTGGTTAATATTGTTTTAAACAGAGAGAAGAAAAGCAAATCAATAGTATCAAAAATGAAAAGGGTAAATACACCACTAATGCAGGTAAAATCCAAACAATTATTAGGAGTTATTTTTTGCTCAATTATATGCCAATAAATTTAATAATTTAGATGAAGTGGAAGAATACTTGTGCAAATATCAATTGCCTAGTTTAACAAAAGAGGAACTAGAATTTCTAAACAAACCCACTTAAGAAAAAGAAATTGAACAGGACACAAATTATAAATTAATATACAAAAGAAAAAATAATTGGAAACAGATAGATTTACAAGTGAGTTCTGCCAAACACTTAAAGACCAACTAATTCCAATATTAAAAAATTTATTTGGAATAATGGGTGAAAAAAAGAGTCTAACCAAATTTCTTTAATGAAATAAATATGCTGACGCCTAAACCAGGAAGAGTAAAAACAGAGATAGAAAATTATAGATCCATTTCACTAATGAATATGTATGAAAAAATCCTAAATAAAATACTAGCTACGAGACTAGAGCAATATATTACAAAGATTATATACTGTGACTAAGTGGAATTTATGCCAGGATTGCAGGGATAGTCTAACATAAGGAAAACTATTAACATAATTGATTATATCAACAACAAAAGTAAGAAAAATCATATAATTATCAATAAATAAAGAATATTGTTTTACAAAATACAATGCTTATTACTTTGAAAAATACTTGAAAGCATAGTTATAAATGGATTTCTTCTTAAAATTATAAGAAACATTTACCTAAAACCATAAAAAAATGTTTATAATGGGAATAAGATAGATAACTTCCCCAAAAATATCAGGAAGGAAATAAAGATGCCCATTATCACTGATATTATTCAAATATTATATTAGAAATCCTAGCAATCACAATAAGAGAAGAAACAGAAATGAAAGGAATCAGGATGGGCAATGAGGTAATAAAACTATCTCTTTGCACAGACATTATGGTGATATACTTGGAAAATCTAGAGATTCAAATAAAAAGTTGGTTGAAAAAATAATAATTTTAGAAATCATCAGCATTTTGATATATCACCAATAAAATAATGCAAGAATAGATGGGAAGAGATATTCCACTTAAAATAACTGTAGACAGCATGAAATGCCTGAGAGAAATCCAGGAGTTACATGAGCATAATCATGAAATACTTTTATACAAAGTTCGATCTAAATAATTGCAGAAATATTGTTTGTTGGTTGACAGAGTCAATATAATAAAAATGATAATTTTACCTGAACTTGTTTTCTTATTCAATGTCATATCAATTAAATGACCAAAAATATTTTATTAAGCCAGAAAAAAATAATAACGAAATTGATTTTGAGGAACAAAAGATTAAGGATATCAAAGGAATTAATGGAAAAATGTAAAGGAAGAAAGTTTAGCAAATCTTAGTGGAAGTACAAGATCTTCAACTATATTATAAGGCAGTAATTATAAAAATTATCTGGTACTGGCTAAGAAATAGAAAGGCAGAACTGTGGAAGAAAATAGACATACAATACACAGTAGTAAATGCTTATCATTGTGTTTGACAAATGTAAAGATTCAAGTTTTGGGAATAAGGATTCACTTTTTGGCCAGGGCCAGACGATTTACAAGTGAATTCTACCAAACATTTAAAGAACAATTAATTTCAATACTATATAAACTATTTGGAAAAATAGGTGAAGGAATCCTACCAAATTCTTTTTATGATACAAATATGGTTCTGATACCTAAACCAGGAAGAGTCAAAACAGAGAAAGAAAATTATGGACCAATTTCCTTAATGAGTATTGAGGCAAAAATTTTAAATAAAATATTAGCAAACAGATTACCACAATTTATCATGAGGATAATACACTATGAACAGGTGGGCTTTATACAAGGAATCTAGAGCTGGTTCAATATTAGGGAAACTGTCAGCACAATTGACCATATCAATAACAAAATTAACAGAGATCATATGATTATTTAAGTAGATCGAGAAAAAACTTTTGATAAAATACAGCACTCTTTTCTATTAAAAGCACTAGAGAGCACAGGAATAAATGGAGTTTTCCTTAAAATGACAAGTAGCATTTATTAAAAACCACAAGCATTATACATATGTAATTAGAGGTAATGGGGATTAGTTAGAAACATTCCCAATAAGATCAGGCGTAAAACAAGAATGTCCATCATCACTATTATTATTCAATATTGTACTAGAAATGTTAGCTTTAGCAGTAAGAGAAGAATAGGAAATTGAAGAAATTAGAATAGGCAAATTATCACTCTTTGCAGATGGCATGATGGTATACTTAGAAAATCCTACAGAACCAACTAAACAACTGTTTGAAATAATTAACTGCTTTAGCAAATGTGTAGGACATAAAATAAAACCATAAAAATCATTGGTATTTCTATATATTATCAACAAAGCCCAACAGCAAGAGATAGAGAAATTTCATTTAAAATAATTGTAGACAATATTTTATATTTGCAAAGACAAATCCAGGAACCCTATGAACACAAATACAAAACAATTTTCACATAAAGTCAGATCTAAGTAATTGGAAAAATATCAGTAGCTCATTGGTAGACCAAGCTAAATAATAAAAATGACAGTTCTACCTAAATTAACTTACTTATTCAGTGCCACACCAATCAAACACCAACAATTTATTTTATAGAGTTAGAAAAAACAGTAATAAAATTCATTGAGAAAAAAAGGTGCAGAATATCAAAAGAATTAAAGAAAAAATGCAAGGGAAAGGAGCCTAGCCATATCAGATCTAAGCTGTATTATAAATCAGCAATAATGAAAACTATTTGGTAGCAGTCAAAAATTGAATGGTGGATCAGTAAAAGAGATTAAGTACACAAGATACAGTAGTCAATGGCTATAGTAATCTACTGTTTGATAAACCTAAAGACTCCAGTTCTTGGGATAAGATCTCACTACTTGACAAAAACTGCTGTGAAAACTGGGCATAGACCAATATCTTACACCATATATGAAGATAAGGACAAAATGGGTACATAATTTAAACATAAATAATGATTCCATAAGCAAATTAGGAGGGCAAGAAATAGTTTACCTGTCAGATTTATGGAAAAGGGAAGAATCCAAGACCAAACAAGACAAAGAACATCATGAAATGCAAAATGGATAATTATGATTACATTAAATTAAAAAGATTTTGTAGAAACAAAATCAATGCAATCAAAATAAGAAGGAAATAAGAAAGCTGGAATACAATTTTTGCAGCCAGTTTTTCTGGTAAAGATGTCAATTCTAAAATATATAGAGAGTGGCATCAAAATTTTAAGAATACAAGTCATTTCCCAACTGATAAATGGTCAAAGAATACAAACAGGCAGTTTTCAGATGAAGAAATTGAAACTATCTATAGCCATATGAAAAAGTGCTTTAAATCTTTTTTGATTAGAGAAATGCAAATTAAAACAACGTTAGGCACTACCTCCACTTATCAGATTGGTTAATGTGACAAAAAAGGAAAATGCTAAATGTTGGAGATGTGAGGAAATTGGAACACTAATGTATTATTGGTAGAGTTGCGAATGAATCCAACCATTCTGGAGAGGAATTTGGAATTATACCCAAAGGGGTATAAAACTGTGCATACCTTTTGATCCAACAATACCACTGCTAGATCTACATTGCAAAGATTTCATTAAAAAATGGAGAAGGACTCATATATACAAAAATATGTATAGCAGCTCTTTTTGGGATGACAAAGAATTGGAAATTAAGGGAATTCCATCAATTGGAAATAGCTAAAGAAGATGTGGTTTATGTATATAATTGAATACTCTAGGTCTATAAGAAATGATGAATAGGAAGATTTCAGGAAAAACCTGGAAAGACTTACATGAACTTATGCTGAGTGAAGTGAACAGAATCAGGAGAATATTGTACACAGTAACAGCAACATTGTATGATGACAAACTTTGATAGATTTAGCTCTTCTCAGCTATTGAGTCCAAGACAATCCCAAAAGACCATGATGGAATAATCCTATCCACATCCAGAGAAAGAACTATGGAGTCTGAATACAGATTGAAGCATGCAATTTTCTGTTGTTTTTTTCTTTCTCATGGTTTTTCCCTTTTGTTCCGATTCTTCTTTCACAATATGACTATTGTGGAAATATGTTTAATATGATTGTACATGTATAGCATATATCAGTGTCCATGCCATCTTAGGAAGGGGGGAGTGAGAGAATGAGAAAATAACTTGGAACTCAATCTTATAAAAGTGGATTTTGCAACTATCTTTATATGTAATTTGAAAAAATAAAATACTATTAAGTGGGGGGAAAAGAATTCACTAGGTAGTACAAATTATTGGGAAAATTGGAAAGCAGTCTGGTAGAAATTGGGCATATATCAATATTTTATAACATTTACCAAGATAATATAAAAATGAATACATGATCCAGATATAATATCTGGATACACTATATATATTATATATTAATTATATATTATATAATATCATAAGAAAATCAGGAAAAAACACATTGTTCATTTTAACCTTAAGATTTATGACTAGGAAAAGAATGTATGAATAAATAAGAGATAGAGAGCATTGAGAGGTGTCAAGTGGATACTTCTGTCTATATGAAATTTTGTGAAGTTTTGTACAAAGAAAACGAATGGAGCAAAGATTAGAAAAAACAGAAAATTGGGAGAAATATTTATAGATAATTTCTTGGATAAAGGTCTCATATCTCAAATATTTAGAGAACTTTGTCAAATTTATAGGAATATGGGTCACTCCTCAATTGATAAGTTGTTAAAGAATATAAATAGGCAATCTGTCAATGAAAAAGCAAATCTATATCTAAGTTATTATTGATTAGAGCAATACAAATTAAAGCTTCATTGTGATATTAGCTCATACCTATCAGATTGGCTAAAATAACAGAAGGGAAAAAATGACAAATGTTGGAGGGGCGGTGGAAAAATTGGGACACTAAAAGACTGTTGGTAGAAGTATGAACTGATCTAACCATTCTGGAGAGTAATTTGGAATTATGCCCAAAGATTGTGCATATCCTTTGATACAGCAATACCTAAGGTGATCAGGGGATAAAAGGAAGAGAATTTTTATGTTCTAATACATATACATATATGTGTATATATATACATACATACTCATTATATATACACATATGTGTAGGGTGCAGTGGATAGAGCACCAGTGCAGGAGTCAGGAGGACCTGAGTTCAAATCTCACCTCAGACACTTGACACTCACTAGCTGTGTGACCTTGGCCAAGTCACTTAACCCCAACTGCCTCATCCTGAGTCATCTCCAGTCATCCTGATGAATATGTGGTCGCTGGATTCAGATGGCTCTGGAGGAGAAGTGAGGCTGGTGACCTGCACAGCCCTCCCTCACTCAAAACAAAGTCAAGTGCAAGTCATGTCATTATTTCTCTGATGGCATGGTCTTCTTTGGCAACCAAGGATGAACACAATATACATATATGTGTATACACACACTCACAAATATGTAGGTATATATAGATATAAATATATATAATCAGCTCTCTTTGTGGTAGCAAAGAAGCTAGAAATTAAAGGGATGCCCATCATTTGGAGGATGGATAAACATGTTGTGGTATATGATTGTAATGGAACACTACTGTGCTATAATAAATGGTGAGCAAGTTGGTTTTAGAAAAAAACATGGAAAGACAAATGAAATAATAAAGAAAGAAATTGGTAGAACCAAGAGAACAAAATACATGGTAATAGCACAATTGTCTGAAGAATAAATGTGAATAACTAATTTATTCTGAGTATTATAAATACTCAAATCAATTAACTTCAAAGGACTTATAAAGGAAGGTGTTTCAGAAAAAAAACAATAAATAGAAGTATGAATAGTATAGTATTCTACACACACATACACACATCTCTCTTCTCTCCTCTCTCTCTCTCTCTCTCTCTCTCTCTCTCTCTCTCTCTCTCTCTCTCTCTCTCTCTCTCTCTCTCTCCACATATACAACTGGGTCAGTGATGGCATTCTCTAGGGTGGGTTCGGGGGGGGAAAAAGGAGACAATTTAGAACTTAAATGTAACAAAAAATAAATTAAATGAAGCACAAATTTAAAAAAGAAAAAGAAAAGTCAGATGGAACCAAAGAAACAACAACAATAAAAAATTTTCTGTGATGAAGGTCTCATTTCTCAGATATATAGATAATTGGGCCAAATTTATAAAAATGAGTCATTTCCCAATTGATGAATGGTCAAAGGAGATAAACAGTCAGTTTTCAGAAGAAGAAATCAAAGCTATCAATAGTCAAGTGAAAAAATGCTCCAAATCACTAATAGTTAATAAATGACTCAAAACAACTCTGAGGTATCACCTCACATCTTTCAGATTGACTATTATGACAGAGAAGGAAAAGGATAAAAGAGGAAGGGGATGTGGAAGAATAGGGATAGTAAGGAATTGTTGTGAACTAGTCCAACCATCCTCGAGATGAATTTGGTACTACACTGAAAAGGCTATTAAAAACGTACACATCCTTTGACCCATAAATACTGATACTAGATCTACATCCCAATGAGATTTTTTGAAAAAGGAAAATGATCTATATCTATAAAAATATTTCTATCCACTATTTTTGTGGTGACAAAGAAATAGAAATTGAGAGGGTGCCCATCAATTGAAAAATAACTAAACAAGTTGTGGCGTATAATTGTGATGGAATCCTATTGTTGTAAGAAATGACAAAGGGTATGGTTTTTTGAAAAAACCTGCTGAGACATATGAACTGATACAAAGTGAAGAGAGCAGAACCAGGATAACACTGTACATAATAACCACAATATTGTAACAATGATCAACTGTGAAAGACTTAGCTACTCTGATCAATACAATGATCCAAGACAGTTGTCAAGGACCTATCATGAAAAATATCCATGAAAAACCTGCATATAGAAAGCTGATGTATTCTGAGTGCAGACTGAAGCATAATTTTTCACTTTTTTCCTTCCTTTTTTCTTTCCTTCTTTCTTTCCTTCCTTCTTCTTTCTTCTTTCCTTCTTTCCTTCCTTTCTTTTTTCTTTCTTACTTTCTTGCAACATGACTAACATCCAAATATATTTTTCATAATTTCCCATGTATCACAGGCATCATATTTCTTGCCTTCTTAATGAGTGGAGGAGAGACAAGAAGGAGGGACGACTAGGAACTCAAACTTTAAAATTAATGCTAAAATCATAAAAACTACAAAAATAGAAAGGTGTAGGACCAAAGCTGTGAATAAGAACTGAAGAGATTTCCACCCCTACTCTGTCAGTCTTGTGCCTCAGCTAATCCAGTTATAGCATGGTATAATGTTGGAAAAAATAACAGGATGTGAGGAATTAGATCAGAGTTTAAGCCCTCTAGCTTCCCTACTTAGTAAACACTGTGTGACCATGAGTAAGTCACTTTCTGGGGAAGAAATCTTTCTAAGATTCAGTTTATACTGTATAGGAAATTGAACAAACATTCATTAAATACCAACTGTATTCTAGACAGGTCCCATTTTAGGCACCAGTGATACAAAGATAAAAATGACAATAGTACCTGCTCTCAAGGCAGTAATGTTGTCTTGGAGTCACATAACATGTATGCCAATTTTTTTTTTCATGTCTGACTCTTTGTCACCCCATTTGGGATTTTCTTGGCAAAGATACTGGAGTGGTTTACCATTTCTTTTTCCAGCTCATTTTATAGATGAGGACATTGAAGCAAACATAGTTAAATGACTTGCCCAGAGTTACACAAATACTTTGTGTCTGATGCTATTTTTGAATTCACAAAATTGAATCTTTCTCACTTTAGACCTGGCGCTCTATCCATAGTGTTACCTAGCTGTCCCCATATATGCCAATAAATAAGTAAAAGTGTATTCACAGTACTGGGAAAGGTGAGTGGTTAATAAAAGAATTGAAAACAGATTCATGTAGAAGGTGACACTGGACCTGAGGCTTGGGTCAGAAGATCCCAAGAGGCTGGTGTGTCAGGGATAAGATAGGGGATAATAAGCTGAGCCAAGATTGCAGTGCTACCTTAAAAATCAATTGAATGCATATTTTTCTAATGGCATCGCTTTTTTATGCAATCATCTGTCCTATCTCCTTCATTTCCGTCCCTGTATTTCATCTTCTGCAGTCTACATGATGATCATCTGTCTCACCTTTGTAGAGGCAATCTGCTGGTGGAAATTTGCAATCTTTGCTTATGGTATAAGATGGTAAAATCTTTCATAGAGAGTCCATTCAAGGAAGAATGATTTGCTAAGCATGTTTAAGTTGTGTCATCTTTGACGGCCAAAACTGATGATGAAACATGAATTCTCACACAAGTTGATTTTGGGATATTTCAATGATTAATTTGAATAAGTGATTATCCTCATGAACACTGATTTGAACAGAATAAAGAAAACAATGATGTAACATTATTTCCTAGGAAAATGGAATTTCCTTTTAAATTGTTATAATTGTTACAATGATTTTAAACTCCATCCCCAGAGACCATGGCCTGCTTACTTTTTATCAGTATTCGTTATAGTAAGGCACTTTGTTGTGACAAGTTATGGGCTTTGTTCCATTAGTAAGTCTTTAATTAATGGTTTGTAATATATTAAATCTCTTCCATATTGTGTGGAATTACCATGTGTAAATAAGGCCACTGTAGTCTATTTTATATTACTAATAGTAAATACTTTCCATTAGTGTCTGTCTTTTTTTTCCTTCTTTCCAAAAATTGCCTTGATATGACCCATCCTATGGGTCATCTAGGTAGCACAGTGGAGAGAGTGCCAGGCTTGGAGCCAGGAAAACTCATCTTCCTAAGTTCAAATATCTCATTATATACTTACTGACTATATGACCCTGGGCAAGTCACTTAACCCTGTTGGCCTCAGTTTCCTCATCTACAAAATGAGCTGGAGAAGGAAATGGCAAACCACTCTAGTATCTTTGTCAAGGAAATCCCAAGTGGAGTCATGAAGAGTCAGACATAACTGAAAATATTGAATAACAACATATATGTTTGCGTGTACCCAATTGATTCATTTAAAATTTAAAGAAGTAGAAACCCCCAAGTCCTGTGATTGCCCCAAAATGAGCGTATAAGGCAAAATAGTTTGTATCTTCTTAAACATAACATTCAGAGTGTTTTTTTTACAGACAGAGAAACAGAGGCAGAGACAGAGACACAAAAAGATACATTGTAAAAGGGAGACAGAAAATTGGTTAATTTGACTTAGAGTAAGTAGATAATAGATTTAGCAATTCATTTATCAAAAGTGAAAAATAATAACCAACAAAATGCATTTTAGAAGGACAACCACTTAGAGAGATGATTGTACTATGTTTCTAATCACCTTTTTTGGCCATTATCACTCTGATGGCATGCTATTGCCCTTGTTATTTGCAATATTAAGATGACAATCAGCCAGCTTTATGGTATCAAACAGTAGAGAGATTGAGGTGGACATTTTTTTAGGGGTGTCTTTTCCATTGATGAAGCACTGAATGCACATTCTCTAGTGATAGTACCATTGTAACTGATCTTATTTAGAAACTACTGTCATACATGCATCTATTGTCACACCTATGCTAGCAAATAGGTCTATAGTGACATCCAGTTCAATTAGGTCTATGTATACTCTCTGTGTATACTAAATATGATCTATGTATACTAAATTGATTTTATCTAGGTTTTTTTTTTAAATTTGCAGACCCCCAAAATAATAATACATTTTATTCATTAACTTTGCCTGAACGATTTCAGTCACAACCATAGAGCCATGGGCCCCCAGAGAGCTATAGAAAATTAATTTAAAAGATGAAATTCAATTCTTAGTGCTTAAATCAAGACTTTTGTTTTTCAAATAGGAAGATAAGAAGACAAGAAATATAAGGAAGATTGTGGAGGTACTTATGAAAAAGTTATAAAGGGTTCAATTAATAATGAAGAGTAAACTGGGTTCATTGACATGTGGTGTGGTGTAATGGATAAAGTGTTGGAATTGAAGTTGAAAAGACAAAGATTAAATTCTTTAGATACCTACTCGCTATATGACCTAGAAAAAATGTATTTCACCTCTCTGATCCTCAGCTTCATATTCTTTAAAATATGGATACTACCTTATAGATGTCTGTTATTATCAAATTAGATAAGGTTATAAAGTATTTTGGAAATCATAAAGTATTTATGTAAATGTGAGCTTATATGAAATTTTATTCCATAAAATAGGAGCTGAAGTACATATATGTGGGTTTGGATACAGGAGTAATTCAGGCTACTTTTCCTACATGTTTCCTACATGAATTGAATTCCTAGTCACAAATCTTTTTTCAGAGAACTGTTTCATAAGAAAGCATTTCATTCGATCTCTTTTGCTTCTGTCCTCTTGGAACATGGTCAATGAAAACTCACCCTTGAAATATTCCAAGTCATATAATAAACTGGGTTGAGGATCCAGTGTTATCAAACTCAAAAAGAAAACAGATATTTGTAGGTCACATCTTGATTTAGAAAACCAAAAATTAATATTATGTTGTATTGAATTTTTATTTATTTTATTAAATATTTCCCAACCGTAGTTTAATCTGATTTGGCTCTCATTAGGGAGGCTTGTGGGCTGTGAGTTTGACATTACTGGTGTTCACTATGTAAATTAATTTTCCCCATAACTGTCTATGTCATTCTGTAATATGTCTCCAGTGTCCAAAATAATACCTGCAAATTCTGATCGATGTTACCTAGTAATTGTTTCATATAGCTGTTTTACACAATTAAATTCAAAGGATCATAGAATTAAAGCTGGAGGGAACTTTAGGCATTCCTCTACTTTTTATGTTCTCAGTTTTGTTAGTACAGCTGAGTACAATAATTCTGATAATTAGGTTTTTTTTATTTTTTTCTGGCTTTATTGTGATTTCACCGTGTTCATTTGCTATTTTGCAGATTTAATCTTTTGCTCTGTTCTTTTTATTCAGATTGGCTAAAGATTTATAAATTTTGTTAGACTTTTCAAAGAATCGTATTTTAAGCTTATTTATCATTTTTACGTAATTTTTGTTTTCAGTTTATCAGTTTCTTCTCTTTTTTATTAATTTATTTTAAATTTGAATAAACAATAAAAAAGAAAAAGAAACATCATAAACATAAGTATTAAAGCTTAAGTACAAAATAAGAAAAGGAAAAAAAGCAGAATGCAAGAGAGGATTGAAAATATACAGCAATACCTTTCCATTTCAAGAAAGTCTATATAATAAATAGGACCCATTGTGTTCAGAACTGTCTATCTTTTCTTTGCTTCCTCTTATGCTTTCTTTTTACTTTGTTCCTTTTTTCTCCTTTCCTCCCTCCCCCTAAAAAGTCTACAGTTAAGTGTGGATACACACACATACATAGATACTCATACGTGTGCATATACAAACAAACATACACATATACATAAATACACACACATGTACACTTACATGCACATACATATACTTGGATATCTACAATCATACTCATAGATAGACATGTACATTCATATGCATCTATGTATGACTGGACTATACTTCTTTGTCCTCTGTTTCTCTGAAGGTGAATAATATTTTCCTTCATGAGCCCAAGTCTTTCCATATTTTTCTAAGTCCATCAACTCATCATTTCCCACACATTCCAACATCATACTGTCTAGTCATTTTAAATAGTCTAAAACAATGTTGATTAATACAGCTGACATATAGTGTGGTTTCCCTAGTTTTATCTTTCAACTTTATTTTCGCTTTAACTTTATCTGAGATGATGATTACTACCGCTGCTTTTTATCCTAATAAATTCTATTCCTGATTTTTTTTTGTGTGTGTATATTTTGTTTCCTATCTCTCACAATTACTCCGCATTACTTCTACCCACTACTTTGCCCTGCTATACCTTAACCTACCAAAGTTCCAAGGATCCTTTTCTTATCCTTTCATTCCCACTAAACACCCTTCTATACTCCCATTATTCTATTCCCTTACCCTCTTATTTCTTTATAAATTTAGAAGACTTTTATTCCTTTCTAAATGTATACATTGTTCTCTCTTTAACCCAGACCTGATGTGAGTAGGGTTCTGTCTAAAAATCCCCTCTTTATACTTTCCCCACCTCCCTATCCCCCTTAGACTCTCATTTCTTTTTGAATTTAGAAGACTTTTGTACATATGCGTGTATGTATGTATGTATGTATGTATGTATGTATGTATGTATGTATTGTCCCCTCTCCTTGATGAGGAGAGTAGGTTTCCAGAACTACCAGACCTCCTCCCTGCCAATTCCCTGTATCAGTTCTTCCTCTTGCACCTCATTTGTACAAGATAATTACTTTATTTTTCTTTCCTTAAACAGTTACTTTTAAAAATCACATCACACTCAGGTCTACCCCAATCTTTCTTTCAAATTACCCTATTACCAATAGCAATCCTAAACATACTTTTTACATTTCCTCATATAAAAATTAAACAGTCTGTCCTTATTGAGTCCCTTGTAATTAATCTTTTATGTGTACCTTATATTTCTCATGGATCTCGTATGTTGAATTTTCTATTAAGTACAGGTGTTTTTGCAACACAATCCTGAAAGTCTGGGAATTCATTGAACGTCCACTTATGTTTTTTTGGATTATGCCTACCGTTACTGGATATGACATTTTCAGCCACAACCCCAGTTCTTTTGTTCTTTAATATATAGTGGTCCAAGACCTGTGGTCTTTTAGTGTTACCACTACTAGGTCTTATGTAATTCTAAATGAAGCTTCTCCATATTTGAATTATTTTTTTTCCTGTTCATATTTTCTCCTTGCGCTGGGGGCTTTGTAATTTGGCTATGATATTCCTATAGGTATTCCTTATAGAATCTCTTTCAGGTAGTGATTAGTAGATTTTTTTCTATTTCTATTTTCCCCTGTAAGGGGCAGCTAGGTAGTGCAGTGGATAGAGCACCAGTGCTGGAGTCAGGAGGACCTGAGTTCAAATCTCACCTCAGACACTTGACACTCACTAGCTATGTGACCTTGGACAAGTCACTTAACCCCAATTGCCTCATCCTGGGTCATCTTCAGTCATCCTGGTCACTGGATTCCTATGGCCCTGGAGGACAAGTGAGGCTGGTGACCTGCACAGCCCTCCCTCACTCAAAACAAAGTGAAGTGCAAGTCATGTCATCATTTCTCTGATGGCATGGTCTTCTTCGGCAACGAAGGACGAACACACGCAACTTTCCCCTGTTCTAATGCTTCAGGACAATTTTCACTAGTTATTTATTGTATTATTGTATCAAGATTGTTTTTTCATCATAGCTTTCAGTTAGTCTGATTATTCTTATGTTTCCTCTTCTTGATCTGTTCTCCAGATAAGTTGTTTTTCTTGTGAGCTGTTTTACATTCTCTTCTATTTTTTCATTCTTTATATTTGCTTTATTATAACTTCTTATAACTCATATAACTTCACTGGCTTCCCCTTACCCAATTCTAATTTTCAAGCAGTCATTTTCTTTCTTAAGATTATGAATCTCCTTTTTCCAGGTGGTTGACTTTCTTTTCATAATCTTCTTGTTTTTCTTGGATTGTTCTTATTTGTTTAAATTTTCCCTCAATCTCTCTCATTTGATTTTAAAGTCTTCTTTTAAAGTTCTTCTATGAATTTTTTTGGATAGGTGACCATTTGACAAAACATTTTTTGGAGTAAGAGAAACTTTTTTTTTTTTACTTTAGTATCCTCCTCTGAAGATCTGTATTCTGTCTTCTGTATTCCCATAGTACCTTTCTATAGTTGGGTTCTCTCTCCTTTGCATGCTCATCTTTTTTCACTTGTAGCAGCTTATTATTGGAACTATCTCTAGTCCTGGAGTTTGGGTGATGGTGCCTCTGACCTTACCTTCTTCAGTTTTCCCCTCTGGCCTGGAACCAAAACTAAGAACATCGCCCTTTCTTTTAGTGCCTATATCCAGCAGTTTCCCCAACCCACTATTTCTGCACTCATCTAGCATGTGCTGGTTCCTTCTCACCCAGGACCATGTCTCAGCAGCATAGCTGGGCCGGGCATTCCTTTTTTGCAGAGGTTCCCTCAATCTTCCCCTGCTCAGACACATGACTCTTCACGCTGTCATGGAGGTAGAAATTCCTGTGGCTCGGGAGGAGGCTACCTCTTAACCCAGCTAATCCCAGGGCTCACTGCTCCCTGCTTCAGCTGTTTCAGTCCTGGGATTTTTTTTTTTTTTGGAACTTTCTTCCCATTGCCCCAACAGGACCACTGTTCTGCCCCTACTCTTGTTTATTCTTACTACCCTCCATTTGCCTTGAGGTGCAATTTTGTTTGGAAGAGGGGGAAATTTGGAGAGCTTGGAATTTTCTGATCTACTCCACCATCTTCCCAGAATCCTCTCTTCTTCTCCAATTTTAGTATGAACTTTTCTGTGTTTATTTTAGGTTTGTTTATTTGTTAGCTTTCTCATTTTAAAAATGTACATTCAGTTTTTATTAATTTTCTTTTTCTATTTTGTTAAATAAGTTTCCAAGGTAATAATTTCCCCTCCAATTAATGTTTTAGCTGAACCTCAAAAATGTTTTTATACTTGAAAGCTTCATTGTTATTATTTTCTTTCACATAATTATTGCTTGTTTTTATGATTTGTTCTTTGACCCACTTATTATTTAGAATTTCATTGTTAAGTTTCCATTTGTTTATGTGACATTTTCCTTGTGTGTGTAGTCTCCGAATTGATTTTATAGTGTAACAGTTTACAAAGAATGTACTTATTATTTCCATTTTCCTTACATTTGCTTTCCATATCTCTGTGCACTAATACATGATCAATTTTTATCAAGTTTTATGTGATGTTAAGAAATACATATATTCTTTGACAGTACCATTTAGAAGACACCATCAGCCTTTTAGTTCTGGTTTCTCCAGCAATTTGTTCAATTATTTTACCTTGTGTTTATTTTTTTTCTGTTAGACTGAGAGAAGAGCCTTGAAACCTCTTGCCACTATTGCACTCTTTTTTTTTTATTCTTCAATTTTTTGCCCTTTATGAATTTGGATACTAGGGCATTAGAAGCATATAAGTTTAGTTGTGATATTGTTTTCTTTTTCCTAGTTGCTTTCAGCATAACGTAATTTCCTGATTTGTTCCTTTTTGTGTTTTGATGGATTTTTTTGCTCTGATAGAATGATTGCAAGTCCTGATTTTTTAATTCATCTGATGCATAATAATTTTTTCCCCACCCCTCATTTTAGTTCTGGGTATTTCTTAGTTTACAGAATATCTTTCTTATAAGTAACAGATTGTGGGATTTTCTTTTCTTATTCAATCTGTTGCTTTTTTGTTGTTTTATTGGCCTGTTTAATCTGTTCACATTTAAAGTTGTGAGGTTTGTGTTTTTCATCTTTTGTGTCTGACAGTTTTTAAATAATGATTGTTCCCTCTGTAAACATATTACTATATGTCTTCAGTTGTTTTAGCTTAGTTTTCCCATATTTGTTTACCTTTCTTTTCTTTTTGTTAAGTTTCTTAAATAAAGCAAATAATTTCTTCAGGTCTGGTTTTATTTTTAAGGATGTTTGGAATACCTCTTTCATCATAATGGTTAGAATCAATTGTGGGGTGTCACCTTTGGTGCATCTTCAGCTCCTTTGCTTGTCAGAACACAACATTCCATTTTCTCTTGCAGTTTCTGTTGTTTTCAGAATAGTTTTACATTGTTCTAATTTCTTTCCCTTTATATTTGAATATCTTTCTCGTGATCACTTACAGGACTTGTTTGTCAGTGGAATTATGATTACTTTTTGCTTAACTTCCCCCAAATATCCCTTCACTTCCATGTATTTGTCTTTCCATTCAGTTGTTCTCTCTTTTGTTTCTTTGATAAGACCACTATGTATTCAAATCATTCTATTCTGCCAATTATTTCTGGTATACAGGTCATAAATCCTGAATTTACTATTCTTAATTCTCTTTTAAACTATTCAAGAACAGTATGCTGTTCCATGTTCTGTTGAGAATCCACAGATTTTGATGCATTTTGCTTTTTTATCACAATATTTATTCATAGATTTCTAGACTTCCTTTGCTGATATGGAGGCCATATCACCATCTGTTATTAATATCTTTCCTGTTTATTTATCTGCTACACTCAAGGTTGTTAAAAGTTTTCATCTTCCTCATAATTTTGGTAGTTTCAGGCCTTTCTCTCCTTTATATCTCAATATTGCCCATTTTCTTATTCTTTCCCCTTTGAATGTGATTTTCCTAGAGATTGGATCACAAAGCCATCTCAGCCTCTTCCCATACTGGGAAATTCACTTTTCACCAGCCTCAGTCCTTTCCCCAAATGTCTTCTGGGTATATAGTCCAGGCCCCAGCTAAATCCTGTACTCTGTCCCTCAGATGGCTTACTGTACAGTTGCAAACAACTGTCCTGTCCCCATTTTTTCTGTTCTTCAGTTCTCTGTTGGGGCAGAGAGCCATGCTCTGCTGTTGTCCTAGCTTAAGAAATCTTCTGCTTTTTGACTTTCTGTGGTACTGAGAGAAGTAGCAATGGTTAGGGGTAGAGGCTAATGGGCATAGAGCTGAGTTCTGTTGCATGTAAGCCTATAGATTAGTTTGTATAGCCCTGATGTGAGAGCATGGGGTATACTAAGGGAGGGGATGCTGAGTGAGCAAATTAGGGGAAATTATCCTGCTCTAGTTCATTGAATTTTTATTTCATTTAAATCATCAGTGTCCTAGACCTTTAAGACAATGGAACTTGATTTCTCTAGCATGCAATTCCTGTTTTGGAGAGATGTGAGAAGTTGTGAGGATCAAAGAAAATGTCTGATCTTCCATCTTGTTGGTTATGTGGTCTGTGGTTTGGAAGGAACCTCAGAGGTAATCTAGTCAAACTCTTATCTGATTGGTGAAAAGACTAAGGTTATATAGTGTGCCTAAGACTACATAGGTCGTTAGTTGAAGAGTTAACATTTTTACCTATGACTGGCCTCTTATAATCCAGTTCTCTTTCTATTGTACTGTTCTGATCTCCAGAGAGTTTTTAAATAAACATATATTTCATTCTTCTAGACAAATAGTTTAGTATATTTTAACACTTATCTGTAACTTGCTAAAGCATTTTGCAGGCAGTAGGAACATATAAATACCTGTTGTCATTTAGACTTGCTTTAGTAAATGCAGTCTAATTCTTAATAAGGAAGCAATAAGAAAAATTGTAATTTGTGGTTGTTATTGATTTTTAATTTTGTATTACTTTTTCTTAGACTAGATCTATAATTTTATTGATGTGAGGACCTGTAAATTAGGAAAGAATTTTATGTAAGAAGCAGTATGGTGTATCTGTTAGAGAGATTAGATAGAGTTAATAACTTTTGAGGCAGAAAGCCAGATACAAGTCCTGTTTCTGAAACACAATGGCTAAAGGACACTGGGTAAGTCATTTGATCTCTTATTTCCTCAGCCACCTCTGAGTATATGTGAAGAACAGATTTAAATCTGCATTTTATTAGTGTATTTGTATTAAACAAATTTCAATTTATATGTCATTTGCACAGTAAGATTGTTAAAAAGTAAAGTCATCATGTTCTTCAGGTACTTGCATTTTTATTGAGTGAATGGCATTTTCTTTTGTAGTGCTTACACCTTCATATATTCTGAGGAACACATGAATCACCTTAGCTTCCTTTAATGCTCTTTCCCAAAGAACTCAGAAACTTAATTAGGGAAAAGCAGTTCATCGGGCTCTGGAATGTGGCCCAGTTCTCTTTCAGACTTCAAAGAGAGTTCTAGCCACTAAAGAGATAAGGAGGAAGAGACGAGAGGTGGTGAGGTCCCCTGGGCATTCCAGGGTATCTTTTCTCTGCTGTTTTTGAATAATGGAAGCTCAGCCTGCTGAGGCAATATCTACAAGTATTAAAGAGAGTCCAGATCAAGTACCTTACATGTGATTTTTCCCTTCAGGTTAAATATGTGTTTTAAAATATTGGGTGGAGGTTATAGAGAGAAACAGTTTATATATTTCTGACTTCCCTATTTTCAAAATGCTTGAATAGAAATAGCATATAATAATGAAGATTAGAAAATATGAATTGCTTGAAAATACTGCCTACCCAAAGTTCTGGACATCCTCGTTGCCCTATGGTCAATGTATGGTTTACACTGTAAGGTGCCTATATCCAGAAATGTCAGTTACTGGAATAGAGGAATTTTGCATTATCTTCAGCACCTAGGAATATAGTGAATATTAAATGATTTTGTTTAGTGCCATTTCAGAACTTGAAATGTACCTACGAAAAAATGAAAAAAAATTTAAGGGCACTGGTATAAGGGAATTTATATTCCATTGATCTACAACATGCTTATTTCCAAGATCTGCCTTGAATTCAGTCTGGTAGATGGCATAAAAATTAGAAATGATCCATCATGAAAGCTATTGCTACTTCTTTAGCATACTTCTTTTTTTTTAAACTTATCTATCTACTTTTAGTTTTCAACATTCACTTCCACAAGATTCTGACTTCCAAATTTTCTCCCCATCTTTCCCCTCCATACAGCCCAAGACAGTGAGCATTCTAATTACCCTTCCCCCAATCTGCCTTTCCTTCTATCACACCCTTCTCTTCTCTTATTCCCATCCCCTCTATTTTCCTATAGGGCAAGATGGATTTCTATACCACATTGCCTGTATATCTTATTTCCCAGTTGCATATAAGAACAAATTTTAACATTTGTTTTTAAAACTTTGAGTTTCAACTTCTCTCCCTTCCTCCCTCCCCACTCATCCGCACTGAAAAGACAAGCAATTCAATATAGGTGATACATGTGTAGTTATGCAAAACACTTCCATAGCAGTTATGTTATAAAAACCTAACTATATTTCCCTCCATCCCATCTTGCCCCCTCTATTCTCTCTTTTGGCTCTGTCCCTCCTCAAAAGTGTTTACTTCTAATTACCCACTCCTTATATTTGCCTAACCTTCTATCATGCACCAGTCCCATTCATTCCCTTCCCCCCTACTTTCCTGTAGTGTAAGATAGATTTTCATACCAAATTAAGTGTGCATGTTATTCCCTCCTTAAGCCAAATGTGATGAGAGTAAGATTCACTCTTTCCCTCTCACCTCCCACCTCTTCCCCTTCATTGAAAAAGCTTTTTCTTGTCTCTTTTATGCAAGAGATAATTTGCCCCATCCTATTTCTCCTTCTCCTCCCAATAAGTTCCTCTCTCACCCCTTAATTTTATTTTTTAGATATCATCCCTTCCTATTCACCTCACCCTGGGCCCTCTGTCTATGTCTACATAATCCCTCCAACTACCCAAATACTGAGAAGAGTCTCAAGCATTACAAATGTTATCATTCCATGTAGGAATGTAAACAGTTCTAACTTAGTAAGCCTCTTAAGATTTCTTTTT
Organism: Notamacropus eugenii; assembly: GCF_028372415.1. NCBI lineage: Eukaryota > Metazoa > Chordata > Mammalia > Diprotodontia > Macropodidae > Notamacropus > Notamacropus eugenii. The sequence continues at coordinate 273,194,125 of NC_092875.1, forward strand.
CCTGTTCACCTTTTCATGCTTCTCTGGATTCTTATCTTTGCAAGTCAAATTTTCTATTCAGCACTGGTCTTTTCATCAAGAATGGTTGAAAGTCCTCTATTTTATTTAATGACAATTTCCCCCCTGAAGTATTATACTCAGTTTTGCTGAGTAGGTGATTTTTCGCTTTAATTCTAGCTCCTGAGACCTCTAGAATATCATATTCCAGGTCCTGCAATCCCTTAATATAGAACCTGCTAGATCTTGTGTTATCCTGATTGTATTTCCATAATACTCGAATCATTTCTATCTGGCTGCTTGCAATATTTTCTCCTTGACCTGGGAACTCTGGAATTTGGCTACAATATTCCCAGGAGTTTTCCTTTTGACATCTCTTTCAGGAGGTGATTGGTGGATTCTCTCAATATGTATTTTACCCTCTGGTTCTAGAATATCAGGACAGTTTTCCTTGATAATTTCTTGAAAGATGATGTCTAGGCTCTTCTATGATCATGACTGTCAGGTAGTCCAGTAATTTTTAAATTGTTTCTCCTGGATCTATTTTCCAGGTTAGTTGTTTTTCCAATGAGATATTTCACATTGTGTGTTATGTTTTTCAGTCCTTTGGTTTTGTTTTATAATTTCTAGATTTTTCATAAAGTCATTAGCTTCCATCTGCGGCATTCTAATATTTAAGGAATTATTTTCTTCAGTGAGCTTTTGGAACCCGTTTTCCCTCTGGCCAATTCTACTTTTTAAGGCATTCTTCTCTTCATCGACTTTTTGGATCTCTTTTGCGACTTGTGTTAGTTAACGTGTTATTTTCTTCAGCATTTTTTTAGGTTCCCTTTAGTAAGCAGTTGACTCATTTTTCATTATTTTCTTACGCAACTCTCATTTCTCTTCTCAATTTTTCCTCTACTTCTCTTATTCAATTTTCAAAAGCCTTTTTGAGCTCTTCCTTGGCCTGATAACCAATTTATATTTTTCTTATAGACTTTGGATGCAGGAGCTTTGACTGTTGCCTTCTTCTGTTTGTAAATTTTGGTCTTCCTTGTCATCAAAGTAAGATTCTATAGTATGATTTTTTTCCCCAGTTTTTCTTCATTTCCCCAGCCATTTACTTGACTTTTGAGTTCTTTGTCAAGATAATTCTCTACTTCCAGTAGGGGTGGAGGTTCACTGTCAGCCACTGGATCCCCCCACAATCTGTGAGCCTAGAGCCCCAGAAACAGCCTCTTCTGCTGCCTCTGCCCTTGCTGAGACTGTTGTAGGTTCTTCCACCCCCTCCACACCCTGGGGCTAGGACCAGACACTGCTCTCACAGAGGTCCCACAGGTTTTTTCCACTGACCTACCAATTTGTCCTTGGCATTTTGGGGTCATGAAATCTGGAAACCACAATAAGTGCCAGGGATTCAGTCTCCCTAAGGTCTGCTCAAGTGACTTCTGTGCCAGTGTGGCCCAAGCTGGACTGTGCTCTGTTCTCAGCATGGCACAATAGACACTTCTTGTCAACCTTCCAGATTGTTTTAGACTAGAGATTTCCCTCACTCTGACATGCTGTGGGTTCTGCATCTCCAGAATATGTTTAGAGTCGTTTTTTACAGATATTTTGCTTGGCTTGGTGGAGGAGCTCTAGTAAGTCAGTGCTTTTATTCCACCATCTTGGCTCCACCCCCCCCCAACATAATTCTTTATGTTTTTTTCCTATTTATTTCCATTTATGTTTTTTTCTAGGTAATAATGCTTTTACCTTACTTTTCATTTTATAATAAAAATAACATTAATTTAATAATTCTTAATGTTCTGTTTAAATAATTGTGATGAACAATGGATTATTTTTATGCATATCATTTATATTACATGGAGTTTAGGGTAGCAAAGAGAGAAAATATAAAATAGTCATTTTTCTTCTCAGCTAGATAAACATAAGCTCTACTGGACTTATTTAAATGAACAAAGAGAACATAAAGCAAGGAACGTATAGGAAGAAAAAAACAGATGACAGAAGAGAAAACAAAAGGGAAAAAGTCTTCTTGTGGATTTATTAGTGTCTTATAAGGAAGAATGAAAACTGTTCATTAATTGGGTCAGCAAAGTATATAATCTATGTGATTTTCTAATATAAAGATATTTGTGTTAAGGAAATAGCTCTTGAATTAACTGTAAACAGAAGGCAAAAAATATTTGTTTCACATGAAAACAGAGTAGTTACAAAATTATTTTTTAGCCAAAATAGAGATCTAAGGAAAAAAATGAATTGAAATGATTGGATATTGAAATAAATGAAATAAAACAGAGTGCTGACAGTTTGCTTACCCTCTGGAATTTTTATCTACTAGGATTCAGTCAGTAATCCTAAAGACTAAATTCATTCCATTTGCTAGATTATAGCTTGACTTGAGAGATGGATGAATGTTTCTATCACATGTACTCACACATACATACAAGTATACATTTTGCAACATTGTCCTTCATGCCATCTACTTTTTAAACCTTCACTAGGTTCTCTTCTCCCAGCCCGTGAAATATATTTGATCCAAAACATCTTAATGAAACAATTGCATGCCTGTCATTAAGTATGAAAAATTATTAAACTAGAATAATGTCCGTTTCAGTCTTATCAACAAAATAGAGGAAACAATTTGAGCTGTTGAGACTTTGACTCATAAAAGAAAATATAGTGGGTACTGATAGGAACATATCAGGACACACCCCCTCCAGCACTCCCCCCAAAACAACTACATTGTTTGTAAGCTCCTCACCTGCTTAGTCCACCATGTAAAGGTAGAGGCTTCATCCAGAGACATAATCCTCCCCCACCTATTTGCTAAGTTCCTGACCCCAGCTCCTCTGTCCAGTAGCATTGAGTTCTTCAACAACCTATAAAAATCTTCCACTTTTCTTTTGTTGCTGTTGTTGTTCAGTCATTTTCTGTTGTGTTGGACTTTTTGTGATATCTGCTTTCCTAGAGTATGCTTTCCCATTGAAGGGTTAAGCTCTCTCTCCCACCTGCTTGCTCCAGGTTTAATAACTGAGCTCTGGTAGTAACTCTGAACCCACAATGAGCTAAGGAAATTATATAAGCAGGAGGAAGTACAAAAGTCTCAGGACTCATCAGTAAGCTTGAAGGGGTTACTCTGTAGGCATGCCTCAAGTTGCAAACACCTCACCTGTGTACAGCAAATTTTTGTACATCTCCTCCAACTTCCCCTTTACACTAAACTCTCTCCCATGATTCTGCTTCTTCTAAAATTTTTGTGATTTTAAAAATATTTTATTATTAAGTTAACTGTAAAAATTAATGAAACCAATTAAACACTTTCATCACTTTACCTTGATTAGCAAGGGCTAATGAAGACACCTAGCCATTGGTAACAACTGACAAAAGGACAGACATTGTATCTCACTTGATGCTCAATCCCCTTCTCCTCTTTTTTTCCTTCTTCCTTAGGTGGATTATGCATATATTTGTGCACATTCTTTGAGTCATGATTTCAAAGTTGGGAAGGACCAAAAGGAGATATATACTCCAATACCAACCCAGGTAGGAACAAGAATCCTTCCTAGATCCTGCTAACTTATCTTTCAATTTCCTTGAAAAGCTCCAGAAAGATAGAACTCACTACCTAACTTCTATGGGAGCCCATTCTACTTTTGAAGAAAATCTTCCTATTTCTAACTTCCACCCATTCTCCTAGCTCTACCCTCTGAGACCTGGCAGAACAATTCTAATCCCTCTGACAATGAGAATTCTATAAATAGTTGAAGATCTGAGCTACCTTGGACAAGTAATGTAGCCCTTCTCAGCCCCACTTTCTTCATCTGAAGATGATAAAGTTGCATTAGATGATCCTTGAGATCTCATGCCACTATAAATCATTGAAGAAATGATGATGGTGATGATTTTGATAATGAACTCTCATAAGTCTTCTTTTCTCCGGGACAATTATGCCCAGTGTTATAAACTATCTTTATTTAGTATGATATATAGTTTCATCATTCTTGCATCCCTCTTTTGGACATATTCCACTTTCTTAATATCCTATCTGTGATGCAACAATAAGCACAGGATTCTAAAATGTAGTATGACCAGTACAGAGCAAAGCACAATTGTCACATCCCTTATTATGGAATTCCTTCAACTCAATTTATTTCATTTTAATCTATTTCTTTAGAATGTACACACATCCTTTCTCTTGTTCTTCCCCCCATCTTGCAATTTTTTATTCAGTTACCTCAGAAAAATTCTCTTCCCTTCACTTTTTTCCATTTGTAAGCCAAAAGAAATCCTTAAATCTTACTGATAAGGATAAGAGCAGTGATTAATGCATTTGTATCAAGTAAAAAGAAAGAGAAAAAAGAAAGAGAAATTTTGAAAATGAACTGAACTTCATAAATAATCAGAGTTATCAGCCACTTGAAAATCTCTTTTAGAATAGCTACTAAAGTTTCCAACTACCTTACTAAACTGCCTTTCTTTAAAGCACAGACTCAAAATAAATAAAAATAATTTATTCAACATTGTTTTTTCTCTATTTTGAAATTATATTTTCTCTTTCATTACAAATGCATATTACTGCTAAACTGTGAGATTCTTGAAGGCAGAGGTAGTGTTTTATGTAACCATATCTCAGTCACTGAATAATCTAGCATTATGTACACACTAGGTACTGACCAAACGTTCATTTGTCCTTGGAATAATTCAGCTCCATGAGAAGTTTCATGAATTGCTGTTTGTTGACCTAAGAATCTACCCAAAATGAAGAACACTATTTATATAGAGAGAAATGAGTTCTAAGTTCCAAATATCTAGCTTATAAATACCATTCTAGAACATAAGACATCTGTAAGTTGTATATTAATAGTAATAGAGTGTGAAATGAAGCCCACTGACTTGATATTTCCTACTCCATCAAATATAGGCTGTTTTCTCTGGGTTTTGAGGTCATCTCTATTCTCCCCTGCCTTACTTGTTTAACATTATTTGCCAAAACTTAAGTTTGTAATGACTCAGGATACCAGCTATGAAAGCCTCTCTTCATGAAAAAGTAGTAGTAGCTCAACGAACCTATAAGATATTCCATACAAGGTTACCTAAGATGGGCATGTCATAGTGGAGAGCTCTGACAAAAGGTGACCCAGTGAAGAAAGAAATGGCAACCGCTTTAGTATCTTTGCCAAGAAAACTCCATTGATGGTGTTAAAATGATAAAACATATGAAATCAGAAGATGAGTTCCTCAGGTTGGGCAGTGTCCAATATACTACTGGGGAAGAAAACAAATACAAGTAGCTCCAGAAAGAAGGAAGCAGCTGAACCAAAGCCAAAAAGAAGCTCAGGTGTGGATCTGTCAAAAGGAAAATCTGATATTAAAAGGATCAATACTCCACAGGAACCTTGAATGTAAGAAATATGAATCAAGGTAAGCTGAATGTGGTCAAACAGGAGATGGAAAGGTTAAACATTGACATCTTGGGCGTCACTGAACTTAAATGGATGGGAATGAATGAATTTAATTCAGGTGATCATTACATGTACGAGAATCCTTTATAAGAAATGGAGTAGTTCTCATGGTCAATAAAAGGGTGAGAAAAGTAGTACTGGGATACAATCCTCCAAATGACAGAATGACCTCTATCCAAGGCAAACTGTTCAAGATAGCAATAATAAAAGTCTATGCTCCACCAATGATGTCAAAGAGGTCAAAGTTGGTCAGTTTTTTTGAATACCTACAATATCTTCTAGAAATAACACCAAAAAGAAAAAAGACATCATCATATTCATGGTAGGAAATCAAAATGCTAAAGTAGGAAATCAAAAGATAATTGGAATAACAGAAAACTTTGGCCTTGGAGTACACAATGAAGTGGAGACTAATAGTTTTGTCAAGATAACTCAATGGTCATAGCAAACACTCTTTTTTTCAATAATCCCAAAGTTGACTCTACACATGGACATTATCAGATGGTCAATATCAAAATGAGACTGTTTATGTAAGTTGCAGCCAAACATGACTGTGGCTTGGATCATGAGATTCTTACTGAAAAATTAAGACAAAAATTGAAGAAAATAGGGACAACATCAGACCATATGATTAGATCTAAATAATATGAATATGAGGTGGAAGTGATGAACAGATTTAAGGGTTTAGGTTTGGTAGATACAGTGCCTGAAAAACTGTGGACAAAAGTTTGCAACATTGTATAGGGGGCAGCAACAAAAACATCCCATAAGGAAAAAAAAGATCAAGAAAGCAAAATGGATGTATGATGGTTTTGCAAAGAACTAAGAGAACTCTGTACACAGTACAATTATGTATGTTGTGCAATTATTAACTCTGATAAACTTAGCTCTTCTCAGCAGTGCAAGGATCTACAAATCCAAAAGATTCATGATGGAAAATGCCATCCACATTCAGAAAAAGAATTTTTGGAGTCTGAATGCCAATAGAAGCATACTATTTGCTCTCTTTTTTATTTTTTTGTTTATTCTTTCTTGTGGTTCCTCCCATTGGTTCTAATTCTCTTTTACATCATGACTAATGTGAAAATATGTATAATATGAGTGTATATGCAGAACCTCTATCAGATTGCATGTCATCTTGGGAAGGGGGAGGGTAGGGAAGGGGAGAAAATGTAAAACTCAAAATCTTATGGAAGTAGATGTTGGAAGCTAAAAATTAATTAATTAATTAATAAAAAATTAAAATGAAATGACAAGCAGGTTGGTTTCAGAAAAACCTGGGAATACTTACATGAAATCATGCTAAGTAAAGTGAACAGCACCATAAGAACACTGTACACAGTAATGGCGACGTTTTAATAATGATCAACCATGAAAGACTTAGCTACTCTGATCAATATCCAATATCCAATAATCCAATACAATTCCATGATGAAAAATGAAATCCACCTCCAGAGGTCCGAACAAGTCTGGGTACAGATTGAAGCATACTTTTAAATTTTTATTTATTTTTCTTTTTGTGTGAATCAAGATAGGGAAATGAGGAGATGGTGACTAGTGCAGGGGAGATGCCCTGGGAGAGAATTGAGGGATCAAGGGAGTGGATATTAAGATTGGATAAGGAAATTTCAGAATTTTTTAAATAAAAAGTGGGTGATTTGTAAGTGATGGCAAGAGAAAAAGTATGGTTATTTTGTGTATAGTGGAGTGGGATGGAGGTAAGCAGGTATACAAATTGAAGAACTGAGTGGTTTGAGTATTTGAAGAAGAATCAATATATATCTGTTGAAGTCCCCTAGTGTAAGAGTAGGAGTTAGGTTGGAGGGGAAAATTGTTAACCAGTCTGTAGAGAACAGCTACCAGGATTTTGATTGAGTGGTAGTTATGAATGGCATGAACCTCATAGAAAGAGAGGCCATTGAGCCATGGAGGAAAGGGGAGCATAAGGAAGTTCAATGAGGAGCAAGGAGAAACCAGGAGGTCTTATGATTTAGTAACAGCTGGCAGATGGAAGGGAGGATGGAGGAAAAGATTTAAGATGAAGGGAATTTTCTGGCTTATGGAACAAGTATTCCAGAGGACACAGTGGAAGGTCTGATGAAATTAGGACAAAACTTTGGGCTAAAAGGACTGAGGGATTTAAATGCTTAATCAGGTGGAAGGTGGTAAGGAATGGAGTCTGAATATTGTTTGAAGGATTTCAAAGTAGTTGGGAGATGAAGGGCATGAACAGATATGAGAATATTAATCACTGAGTAGATAGTGCCATTTGTGTACTCTTAAAGGGTGCAGTCAAAGAGAGGTTACTCTTCTTTGCACTGAAGGTTCTGCACAGCCCAGTAGGAAATTGGGCTGGCAGCAGAAGGTGGTAGAAGTCTTGTCCTGTTACAGATAGAAGTGGTTGTTTTGGGTAGGTGGAAGATTCTTGACCTGGGTCCTAGAAGCCTTTCCTAAGGCAAGATGCTGAACCCAGCAGGAAATAAAAAGGATCAAGGTGCTCATACACATGGCGTCTAAAGTCTTCTCACCCAAGGCTGGCTATCAGGCAGTAGCAGGAATTGAGCATTTTGGACTTGAAGACCAATCCAAGGTAAATAGATCCCAGTCACCTTTTAATATGACAGTCATAAGTAGGTCAGATAAGGATAAATGCTGAGGTTGGCAGGATATCTTTGGTGTCAAGAGTTCTACTTAAAGCTCATCAGTCATTCTAATTCTATCTACTTGTCCCCCTTTTCATTCTGAGGAGGAGAGACCAAATCTAACTAAATAGTACCAGCTCTTTTTATTACAAGAGTTGTTCATATACATGTTAACACACACACTCTCACACACACACATACCGTTAGGTCATAAACTGAGAGCAGATACCTAAGGTGATTTTTATACATCTATATATGTCCTCACAGTGCTTGGAGGAGTTTTTCATACACAATGGGCATTCAACATATAACTCTTGGTTGAATGAGTTATATATGGATATATGCATATCCATATTCAACTTTTAAAAAATTGATTTTTACAATTTACCATGAATGTTGGGGCAACTTCTTGTTCTCACTTGCAATTTGCTCCCCAGTTCACTCTTTCCATCCACATGCTATCCATTCTTCAAACTTCAACTTCTATTTATCTGCCTTCATTGATCTCTGTTTGAGACAGATAGGTGACACAGCATGTTAGGCTTAGAATAAAGAAAACCTGAATTCAAATCCTGCCTGAGACCCTTGGTAAATGCTTGACCCTGCACAAGTCACTTAACCTCTCTTACCCTCAGTTTCCTCATCTGTAAAATGGGGGTTAATTAAAGCATCTACTTACCTCACTGGATTGTTGTGAGAATCAAATAACATTTGTGAATCACACTTAAGGATTATATAGTGCCAGCTCTCTCTCTCACTCTCTCTCTCTCTGTGAGTGTGGGTGGGTGTGTGTTGGCTGGCACAACGTGTAAGGCTCTGGACCTGGAGTCAGAAGTTCCAATCTGGTCTCAGACACTTCCTAACTATGCGACTCTGAGCCAGTCATTTACACTTCGTCTGCTTCAGTTTTCTCATCACTACGATGGAGGTAATAAGAGTGTCTACCTCCTAAGGTGGCTTGAGGACAAAATGAGCTATTTGTAAAGCACTGTGCAAACCTTAAATCACTATATTAATTCTGACTTTGCTTGGTGATGGTGGTGGTGTTTCTTTCCTCTGAACTCCTGTTATACCTTAGCACAATTTACTTGGTGTATATTCCATATACACATGCACAGACATATCAGGAGATTGACCAGTGATAGTGCAGACTTTATGGAGCATGAAATATGCTCTACCATAGAAGGTATGTGTGCCTGGTTCTAGAAATACCTGATGGTGTGTAACGTTGCTCTCTGATCCAGAGCATGTGCAGGCATTTTATTACTATTTCCTATTGGCTTCCTTTGAGGCAACAAAAAAAAATTTTTGACATTGTGAGCTTCAAAAATTTGGAAGGGTTAGCAGGGATCCAGCAACTAGAGTCTATAGTGGAATCACTGGCAGTCACAGAAGCTGAACTTGGTAAAAATCCAGCCCTGAAGATCAACCCACTCAACTTAGCCTAATAGTGAATCAATTGGATTCCCTACATTTCAGAATCCCTTGGAGACAAATAGAAGTCTTTTCTCCTTTTATTTTTAAAGATGTTACTGTATAGTTTTCTGGTGTTTTTCCTTCTAAGTCAGACCACTTTCTTTGTGATAATAACCTCTGCTTTTTAAAAATGCTCATATAATTTGTTATGTTACTATCTCCGGTATTAGTTATTATAGCTAATATAAGAAGTATGGATTTTGTCTTCATAAAATATCTTCATAAAAAATTTATGAGTTCATAAATGCTCATTTTCTAATTGTTTTGACATTCTAAACCCAATTAGATAGCTTGTCTTACTGTGATATCCTTAAGGATTACCTATTGATAGGAAAGTTGATCCACTGTCCTAGAAACCTTGCGGAATCAACCCCAAATTCTTAATCTTTGTTAAGTCACCTCACACATTTTCTGAGCTTATTTGGTTCTGTTTTGTCCTGAATCCAGTCTACTTTTACCATTGCTGAGTGAGTTTTCTATGTCTTTAATGTATGTTTATATAGATATGATTCTCTCCTCCCTTCTTCTCACTGCCTCCCCTTACTCCTCCCTCCCCCTAACTGAATCCTACAAATTATGGTGTGTTGGTTTTTCATCTTTCTTTCTTTTATATAATTATTAATTGTTGCTATGATTTGTTCTTTGACTCATTATTTATTTAGGAATTCATTGTTAAGTCTCCATTTGTGTCTGTTTCTTTAATTTGTGTCTTCTGAACCAAAAATGACTTTTTATTATGTTTTAGGATATAAAGGATGTATTTGCTATTTTTGCCTTTGTTTGCCATATCATACCTTAATCCAATTTAATTTTTACAAAAGTTCCACATTGTGTTGAAAAATACATATAGTCTTTTGCAGTCCCATTTGGAAGGTGCTACAAGTCTTTTAGCTCTAGTTTCTCTAGCAATTTTTTCAGTTCTATATTTTCCCTTTTGTTTTATCTTTCTTGTTAGACTTATCCATAATTGAGAGAAAAATATTGAAATTTCCTGTCACTATTGTGCTACTATCTATGTCTTCTTGGAGCTTAGTTAATGTTTCCTTTAATAATCTGGATGCTGAGGCATTTCGAACATATAAATTTAATTCAGATATCAGTTTATTATCTGTGGTTCCTTTCAACATGATGTAGCTTTCCTGTTTAATCCCTTTTTGTTTTTTTGAATGTTTTTACTTTGTCAGATAGCATAACTGGAAATTCTTTTTTTTAATTCACTTTATGTGTAGCATCCCCCCTTCCCTTAGTTTTATTTTGCTTAGGTCTTTGTTTTTTATATGTGTTTCTTGTAAACAACATATCTTAGGGTTTTGTATTCTCATCTAATCTATCAATCTTTTCCCTTTGACTGGATTGTTTAATCCATTCATATTTAAAGTTATCAGAGTTAGCTTTTAATTTTCCTTCATTTCTGTCAGATGTTTTTTCCCCCAAGTTTATGATTTTTCTCTTCTTTTGCTGTAAACACAGTACGATGTCTCTTTAATTTCTTTGGCTTAATTTTTAAAGGGTGATCTATTCCCAGTATCCCTCTCCCATATTTTTTTAAATATATGAAATGTTATTTTATTTTCAGTTCAAAATTCTCTCTTTCATCCCTCCTTCACCCATTGGAAAGGTCAACAAAAATAAAAAAACCATTAGAAATATGTATAGTTAAACAAAACAAATTTTTGCATTAGTCATGTCTCTTCTTCCCCCTAAAAGAAAATGAATCATGGAGAAAAAAATAAACTTCAGTGTGCTGAGTTCACCCATTTTATATTTAGTGCTGGATAATATGTTTCTTCAATAGTCTTTTGAAATTATGGTTGATCTTTCATTGTGTTGATTCAAGTTGTTAAATTCAAAGTTGATAATCTTCATAATATTACTATTATTGAATAAATTGTTCTCCCAGTTCTAGTCACTTCACATTCCATCACTTCACACAAATGAGCCCAGGCTTTTCTGAAACCCTTTCTTTCATAATTTCTTGTGGTACAAAAATATTCCATCACATTCATGTATAATAACTTGTTCCACCTTTCCTCACTTGATAGGCATTCCATCAATTTCCAATCCTTTGCCACCACAAAGAAAGATATTTTACTCTCTTTTTTAAAATCTCTTTTGAGTATAGACTTAAAAACAGTATTTCTGGGTCAAAGGATATGCACAATTTAATACCTTTTTGGGTTTAATTCCAAATTGGTTGCCAGAGTGGTTGGACAAGTTCACAGTTCTACCAACCATGTATTAGTATACCTGTTTTCCTATAACCCCATCAGCATTTGTAATTTTCTTTTTTTAGTCACATTAGCCAATGTAATGAGTGTGAGATACTTCTTTTAATATGCATTTCAGTGTTGTTTTAATTTGTGTCTCTCTAATTGTTAGTAGTTTAGAGCATTTTATATGGCTATTAATAGATTGGATTTCTTATAAAAACTGCCTATTTATATCTTTTGACCATTTATTAATTGGAGCTTCTTTCACATTCATTACCCATTTGCCTTTGGAATTTTACAGATTAATTCCTTTTCTTTTCCTCTTTTTAATATGGTTATTTATACCCTCCCCCCCCCTTTTTGCCCTCTCATTCAAATAGAATCCTCCTTTTTCTCCTTTCCTTCCACAGTATTATTTTTATTAAATTCCATTTTTACCCTCCCCTTTCCAGAGAGGATTTATTTCCCTTACTCTCTTCATTATCCATCTTCCCTTTTTAATCTACTCTAGACCCTCATCCTCTGATTCATGGTCCCTATACTTATCTGGTCCAGGGGTGGGAAACCTGTGACCTTGAGGTCACATGTGGCCCTATAAGTCCTCAAGTGCAGCCCTTTGACTGAACCTAAACTTCACAGAATAAATCTTTTTATTAAGGATAAGGGAATTTTTTCTGTGAAGTGTCGATTCAGTGAAATGACTTCATTTGAGGACCTACAGGGCCACATCCAAGGCCGCAGTCTCCCTACCACTGATCTAGTCCCTCTGTGTTCTCTACATTCCTTATAGAATCAAAACTTTGAAGGTACCATTTCAGGGTTTCTAAGCAGTTTCCATCATTGTCCTGAAGAACTTGCCTTCAAATCCCCCTTTTACATTTTGTCTCACTTTTAGAAATATACTGATTCCTGCAGGGTGATAGAAAGGACACAGACCTGTGGCAGGACCCATGCCTCAATTTTGCAGTTCACCACTTTGCCTTTGCCCTGTGGTCATCAACCCTCCATTTGCTTCAAAATCTACACCCTTACCCATGTCAACTCTCTTATCCACCAGTTCTCCTAGACAATACCCAGTGCACCTCCCTTCACAGAGCATCTCTCATCATCCACAAGAGCAAGAATACCAGAAGTGGTACTCCCCTCCATCACTAAAATAAGGCCTCCCTTTCCTCCACCTCCTTTTCACTACAATCCTGAAAGCTTTTTCCTAAGAGACCACAGGAGTCACCTTTCCCTCAGTACTAGCCCTTAAGTTGACCAGGACACAGCACACCCTCTTCTCTCTCCTACTCCCCCCACCTCTAAGTACCTTCCCTTACATTCTTTAATTTGGGTTCACAAAAAAACAAACAAACAAAAACAAAATATTGATGCCAGTATTAGCTGGGTATGGAGAAGTTCATTCCATGATGGCCCAGACCCACTTCTCCATCATTACCTCCACCTGTCTTCAGTCTTCATCCCTGTTTCCTTGTGCACATTTAAGAAGAAGTATCTTAATGGTTTCTTTGCCACCACTCTTGCTGCTGCTGACCTTGCCTGATGCATTTATTCCTTGTCTTGAATTTCTGTTGTGTGGGGTTGTTGAGAAGCAAGTTTTCTTCCTGTATTGTTTTCTTTCTAAGAACACTTTGAATGCTTATTTATTATTGAACATCTATCTTTTTTCATTTATGGTTATGCTCAGATTTGCAAGGTAGGTCATCTCGGGCTGCATTTTGAGCTCCATTGCCCTTGGAACCTATCTCCTGAATTTTCTGGTGGGTGAAGAATAGTCTTGTGGTATTTGAAATTCCTTTCCTTTGTATTTGAAAGTCTTTCTCCCAGTTGCTTAGAGATTTCATTGTTTCTCCATGAAACTGTTAAATTTTAATCACTATGTGTCTTAAAATGTTCAACCTTTTTGGGGGATTGGGTAGGGAGCAAATCTATGGATTATTTTATTGACATTGTTTTCTGTGTTCAGAAATTCTGAATAGTTTCCTTGTGTTATTTCTTTCATTCTTGTTTCAGGACTTTTAGACTTGTCATGTTCTTTTGGGAGCCCTATACTTAAGATATCTCTACATGTCCTGTTTTTGAAATCAATATGTTTTTCTTGTCAGAAGTGTATGTTTTTTTAAATGTTATTTTTTGTTTCTGTTCTTCTAGATTGACCTCCACCTCTCTGTATTTGCTTTCTCAATCATGTGTTCTCTTTTCTTTCTTTGTTGAGATTTGCCACCATGGATTATTTTTTTCTGTTTTGCCAAATATTTCTGCTGTTCAGGCCATAGTTTCTACTGTCACAGATTTGATTTTTTAACCATTCAGGAATAGCGCCTTTTTGTTTCATCATCTCCTCAATTATATACCTGAATTATGTTCCTTTGTTTTGCCATATTTATTCATAGATGCCTGAACAAGTTTCCCAGATCTGGAGGCCGTATTTCCTTCTGCTATTAGTTTCTTCCCTATTGGTTTATCTGTTTATCTTCAAGGTCTTTGAGTTATTTTCCTCTTAAGATGCTTGGAAATTTCTGTTTTGTTTTCCCCTCTTGCTTACTTTCTGACTTCCTCTCCTCTCCTTGTTTATCTGGGGTGGGGTTCTCAAAGAATCTCAACCATTTCCCATAGTAGGTAATTCATGATTCACCAGCCTTAGTCTCTGCCCCAAGTGACTTTTGAAGTGAGGCAATAGAACTGACCCCAGTTGGATGCTGAGTTCTTTTCCCTCAGCCTTATTGGGTTGCCTTATAGCTCCCCACACATGGTCTCCTACCTCATTCTCTCTGTTCCTCAGTTCTCTAGCTCAGCAGTAGAGAATGCTGTCATGCTGCTGCTATTGAAGCCTGAGTAAATTTCTGTAGTTTAGAGTTTGGATCTCAGTGATATATAGTTTAGCTCTATTACAAGCCCAGACATATGTCCTGCCCCATTCCCTCTGTTCCACTGGTCTCTTGCAGAGCTCTGTTGCAATACAGAATGCTTCTGTAGTGCTGGCTATCAGAGCTTCAGCAAATTTCTGCATTTTGGAGTTTGAATCTCCAAAGCACTGGAGGGGGTTGGGATTAAGGTGTGGGGTTTCATTCTATTGTAAGCCCCCAGGTTAAGTCCACTTGTGTAGTTTTGCTGCTGGATGGTAGGGGAAAGAGTGTTGGGTAAGCCCAAGTTAGGCAGGGAGTTCATGGAATTTTTACCTTTTTTGATAAAGAATGTCAGGTTTTATGGTTTGCTTGACAGAAATAAGAATGGGAAGCTAGAATATACTCCCTTGATTTTTTAAAATTGTGGTTCAGTGGTAATACTGGTGAATGAAATACATGTTATCTAGGAAAAGATAGCTTTTTTTTAAATAAAATCTTTGACTGGGTAACAAAGAGAAAAGAAAACAAAATAGAAAAGTACAGAAACGTACACATTTGTAGAGGAGAGATTATTTTATCCTAAACTCCATCACAGATTATTTTGACCAGCACAGTTTATGGGACACTCACATATTCCTTTCCTTCACCTGTGTTGGAGGCAGAGGTGTGCTGGTAAATGTTTAAGGAAAAGTGGGAGGGAGGGGGAGATGCTTAATACACTTTAAGATCAATCTATATTATCAACATTTTCTTCATCACTTTTTAAAAATCTAGACAATAAAGAAGAGCAAATTAAGTCCTGATTTGTAGCATTTACCAACTTCTAAGGTGTAAATGCTCACACTGCAAATTTAACAGCTGGTTCAGTATAAGCTGGTTTCAGTATACTCTTGATTGGTGTTATCTTAAGTTACTTCAACTTCTAGCCTGAGAAAGGTTTGTGTTGTCACTGCTTCATGATCTTGTAGTATCCCTCATCTCCTCTAAAATCTGCTTCCCAGGGTTTATTAATTTTTGTATGCTACTCCCAAGTCATTTTCTCTGGCCCTCAGCCTCATACTGGACTTCTGTTCTGAACTCATAAGGCTGAGATTTCTTCTCATTATATACTTTTAACCTTAAACCTGTAAGCTAATTACCACAGTAATAGGAACCTCTGCATTGTGTTTCATGACAAGGATGGAAAAATATAATTCCTATGAAGTGATCAATCTATTTATGGAAATAATTGCCTTCCAAAAGCTGTACAAAGAGAAAAAATATGGTTTAAAAGAGTCAAGTTTGTGAACTGATGCTAAGAGAATTTGAAATATACCTTACCTTTAACACTGAAATCAAAGATAAAAAGCATGCCCTCCCATGGGGTGTCTCTTGGGGCCACTGTTGGCAAGAGAAAACTGGGCTACATGAATTATGATTCTGACAAAGAAGTGTAGTTCCTACATGTGTATGGTATAGGTATATGTTCTTCTAAAAGAAGTCCTGGGCCCTTCTCTATAGCCTATTGTGGATTCCTATTTGCACCTAGTACAATACAAGTCATTTGCTTTGTGTTAGAATACACTCTGTCACTTGGGAGTCAGTAACCTAAGAGATAATTTCTTTCCCAAAGTGCCTTTGCAGTAGTTAAACCCAGTAGGAACAATCTGAGTAAGACTCTTTAGATTTGAACTTGATGGGGGAGGGAAAGAAGAGGGAATTTTTTGCCCATTGGTGTTTTCCATTAAAGGACTTTGCTGTACTATTAAAGTTCAATATTAAGGGCGAAGTTAATTTTTTTTTGTCTGACATTCTCAAGTAGTTAACAATATTTAGCTTCCTTCAGAGTTGTTCTTTGCTCACCATATTCATCATTAGGTTGTTTTGTTCATGTTATATTGGACATATTAATTTAGTTTGGTTTTGTGTCTGTGTGGAATATAGTCTCAGATCTTTCTGCAAACAGTTCCGTTAAAAAGAATAGGCAAAGAATCAGAGGAAGGTTAAAAAGCAAGGTTGTGAGCATGTCAGCCTGAGAGTGAATGACAGTTCGTGTTCAGTGAGTGGAACCGATTCCATTCCAACTATTCAAGCAAGTTGATACGTCTTTGCCATAATATAGTTTAGGTGCCTCTTTCTATAAGCAGAGAAAAAATAGTCATTCCTAAGGACCTAAATGATCCTCCTATTCAAATCGCAAATTAACTCTGCCATTTCCGGTTCCTCTTGCCACTGGCTTGATGACTAGTGAAAAAGTTGGTGGGAAACTAGTTACAGGGAAAATGTCATGCTTTTTTTCCTCTCGATGTAAATGAATATAACTGGTGCTGTCGTTTGAAAATCGTGTCACCTCACTTCCGTTTCTGCTCTTTGCAATCTGAGTCACTGCGTGACAATAAGAATTACAGTCCCTGGCTTTTACATTTGCAAAAGTTGCATGATGCAAAGCAATAACTTAGTTTACTTTGGGGAAAGGTGACTGTAGAGCATATTTATTTACTGGACCTTTTAGAATATGTTTAAGTTCTAAAGTTTTTCTCATTGTTATCATTATTACTTTTCTGTGATAGTGAATTAAGCTGATCCCGGGCTGAGCCCTTTTTGAAGGAATAAGGACATTTACTTATTCCACAGCTTCTGTCTCTTTAAGAGAAAAAAAAAATTAAATGGGTGGAGAAGGTGGTCGAAGCTCTTTCAATTTAGCCACTTCCAGATGTTCTGGTCTAAGGAAAGCCCTCCTGCAGTCTTAGAGTCCTGCCCGGGTGTTAACAGTCAGATCTTCTACTAGCTGACAGACCTGCAGTACTTCACCACCTGCTGAGACAAAGTGGAAAACCCTGTCGCTCGGGCCAGCCACCCAGAGTAGTTACGGGGCAGGGCAGCAGTAGTCAGAGGCATGAAATAGCCACGGGTACACAATCAGGTGGCTTCAGACTAGGAGAGAAGGGGTAGTGTACCAAGATCGATCATGCTTTTCCTCTTTCAAGCTCTCTGCTTTCTGACCACCACCTCCTCTTCCCTACTAAATGCCCAGACACCAAAGCGCGCATTTAACCCCTACTACCAGTTTTCCTCTGCTCTTGAAAAACCTCTGAGAGCAAGCAGTTCCCCTATCCTAAAAGGAATAGCTCCAATTTCATCCCCAAGATCCCCTTCCCGGGGACCCTGTCCCGCCCTGCTGCCCCGCTCTTCTACTTCTGGTCCAGTCTAGCCTCTCGGGTTTTGCCTTATGCAAGAGCATCGATTCCAGGCAACAGGAAAGGTCCTTACCCACCTGCTCACCCCAGGGGCTGAACACACACACACACACACGCACGCACGCACGCACGTTAACACACAGTACAGAAACACACTGTGACCTGCTCGCGACTAGAGATCCTCCACTATACTCCACCAGGTCAAAATCTCTCTCCCATCCCTTGTATGGTTCAAAACGCTACCTGCAACACCCTTTCCAGGTACCAAGAGCCTAGTGATGAATACAAAAGAAACAGGACTTTCCTCCCTCTCCCACAAATGCACAAGCTGCTCTTCCACAATCCTCTTTTCCTCTCTCGGGTTCTATGCAGAAGACCCCTCCCTTCACCTCTTTCTTCTCCCCTTCCCCTCTTTCTAGCAAATCTACCAACCTTTTCCAAAATAGTCTACAAACAAGAGGGAATAGAGAGTGTTGGCCCTGCACACCTTAGCCTCTCTGGGATAAGGAAGGTCCCACTTCTCCACCCTTTTTTCCTCCTCCTCCTTCTACTCCGGGGGACCCTCCTTCCCCCTCCCCCTTTCGTACAGGGCTGGGAGCGGCAGCAGCTGGGAGAGAAGGGATGAGGTCATCCTCTCACTCGGAGTCAGCTGGTGGAGGAGAGAAAGAGGGAGGGAGGGAAAGGAGAGGAATGTACAGGTCCGAGGACCGCCGCCGCGGCTGCTGCTGCTGCTGGCGGCGGCGGCGGCTCGGACAGCAGCAGCAACCGGGAAAAGAGGGAGAAGGAGAAGAAAAAGAAGAAGGGGACTGGAAAGGGAGGAATAGGAAGACTGGCTTACTGTAGGCAGCCAGGCGGCGCTCCAGCTGGCGGAAGGGGAGCTGCTAGCCCCAGCCCAGATCCTACCTACCCAGCCAGTCAGCTAGGAAATCAGGGAGTGGAGCAGCAGCAGCAGTAGCAGAGGAAAAGGCGGAGGGAGGGAGTAAAGAAGGAAAGGGAGGGGAAAGAGAAGAGAGAAAAAGGAGGTGGCTGGAGGAGGAGACAGTAGGGGGAAAAGGTGTCAGATAAAGGAGGGTTTTTCTCTGGTTTTAAGGCATCATGGCCGCTAAGTCAGACGGGAGGCTGAAAATGAAAAAGAGCAGCGACGTGGCGTTCACCCCGCTGCAGAATTCGGACCACTCGGGCTCCGTGCAGGGATTGGCTCCGGGTTTGCCGTCGGGGTCCGGAGCTGAGGACGAGGAGGCGGCCGGAGGTGGCTGCTGCACGGACGCTGGTGGAGGTGGTGGTGGCTGCTCGCGGTGCTGCTGCTGCGGCGGCGGCAGCAGTAGCTCGGGCGGCGGCTCGGGGGTCTCTGGCGGTGGGGGAGGCTCCTCCTCGTTGTGCCTGCGTCTAGGCAGGGAGCAGCAGCGCTACTCGTTGTGGGACTGCCTCTGGATCCTGGCCGCTGTGGCTGTGTACTTTGCGGATGTGGGGACAGACATTTGGCTGGCAGTGGACTACTACCTGAGGGGCCAGCGCTGGTGGTTTGGACTCACTCTTTTCTTCGTGGTGCTGGGTTCCCTCTCTGTGCAGGTGTTCAGCTTCCGCTGGTTCGTGCACGATTTCAGTACTGAGGACAGCTCCACGAGCGCCTCAGCTGCCGCAGCTGCCGCTGGCTCCTCTTCCTCCAGCTGCCCACAGCCTGCAGCCGAATGCAAGACGGTGGTCAGCGGTGGGTCTGCGGTAGGAGAAGGAGATGCTCGTCCTTCAACACCGCAGAGGCAAGCTTCAAATGCCAGCAAGAGCTATACCACCACCAACAGCAGCAACAGCAGCAGTGCCACCCGGGCCAGCGGCAAGAACAGGTCTGCTTCCTGTTCATTCTGCATCTGGCTCCTGCAGTCACTCATCCACATCTTGCAGCTCGGGCAAATCTGGAGGTACTGTATCAGGGGTGGAGGGAAAGAGAGAGGCTTGCTGCCAATATTACACGACCACCCACTTTCGTTTTTGCACTGTTATAGTTTGTGGTGATATTGTCTAAGTCACACTTTCTTAGGTACTCCCGACACTTGCAGAGTCTGACGATTATTTATTTTTTTTAATTTGAAGCTATTACCTTAGGAAAGGAATAGAAAACGGGAAAACTGGCGTTGATTACCCCACCCTTCCTTACTCTCCTCTTCTAGTTTTTTTTTTTTTTTCACTTGCAACAGTCTTCTCCACCTTTTTTTTAAACTGATAATGCTTTGGTGAGTGGGAGGGGCTCCACTGAGAAGCTTTTAAATATATTTTTAACGTAGAACTTGTTAGATTTGGGAGTGCTACATGGGCAATTGTATTCTTTTGTTCCTCCAGAAAATTTCTATTTCTAGTTAGATGTGATTGATCATCCATCAGAAGCGCTCAGGTTTTCAGCATTTTTCCCGTGACAACACTAGATTCAAAAGGAAAGTACCTGGCAGATACACAGTTAGTTGAGTTGTCTTTGCATGTGAATATTGAGCTCTTAGTGTGATACTCCTTTTTTTGCCGTAGGTTGATGTAAATGACTACCCTTAAAGTGTATGTTATGTGGACTCCTTGGTTCATCACTTTCTCCCTCATCATACTTGATTTTTAAACTGATTAAAAACACATGAAGAGAAAGGAAGTGCCTGTATATGTGGTAATACTCTCTGGCATCTAGTTGGTGGTTTTACTCTGTTAACGTGAAGCAGATCAGATAACAATCTCCTTACATACTGATTACTTAAATATTTAAAGGGAAATACTAGCCTGAACTTGTTAGGTGAAAGAGACCAGTTATTTCATAGATTTGGCTATAGTTTGCAAAGTGATTATTTTGGGTGATTTTCTTTTTTAAAAGTTTTTTTAGAAGTCCTTTAGAGCAACATTCTACAATATATTGAATTCCATATATATATGAAAGAATGTGAATAAAGATGTTAGTACTCTGAAACTTCTCAGATCTTCCTACTGAACGGATAGTACAGGTCTTTGTAACTGTGCCATGAATAAATATAGAGAATTTCTTAGAAAGTATGTCTAGGTAGGAGACAAGTTTCTGTACTTTACTACACCAATATTCTGTTAAAACTCTTATTCCTTGTGATGTCTTGTGGTATAACAACTGCAAATGTGGTAATTGAATAGAGAAAAGCCATGTGGAAGAAACTTCTAGACTCTGTGGAGCTGAAGCATTATCTGAGTTTTCTGAATCCTTTCATTGAATACCACTGCTTGCAATTAAGAAAGTGATCAGTCTGGTTCTCTACTAGGTTTCCTAGTATGAAAGGGCTTCTATAGAGACAAGCATAAAAGGATTAAGAATGATTTCTTTCCAGAAATCCCAGAGTTTTATTTTAAAAGTATCTAGTCAACACAGTAACATAAGACAACTTTAATTTTTGATACCCCCACAATTTGAATGCCTCATAATATTTTAAAACATCATTCTTAAACATGAAAGTCTTATCTCCAGTGGGTTTTAAATGTTTCACTGATTTATTTCTTTGAATTATTTTTCATGTTTATGTAGCCCCAAATTCAACATGAAGCATCTATAGTGTTTTCCTTTGAAAGAGTAATATAAACATTTAGTGATAATTAAAATAACAGTAGCAGATATTTTTAAAAATTTGAATTGACAGCTTTTTTCAAAATTTAGACAATTTTTGCAAACTACTTTTCTTCAGTTATCTTTAGTATTCCACACCATATTTTCTTTTTAGATGTGTAGTAATGTTTCAAGCACTTTACAAAATAATGAAATGAAATAGAATTATTCTTCTTAGAAGGCAGCTTTCTATAAAGAATCTTTCGCGTAACTTTGTGAACTTCAGTAGTTCTTTTGATCATTTTTGTACTTAAATAAACTTTTCCAAATGAAATTGGGTGTATAGTTTCTCCTGATGCCTAAGAAGGAAAACTAAAAAGGCTTTTAAATATCAAAGTTTCACCATCTCCCAACTCATATGCAAAGGATAGTAGGAAGGAGGAGGTGGAGATGGAGATGAAAAGCTATAACTGTCATATCATGCCATGGCTATATAGTGTATCTCATCAGAATGGCAATGCTGATAATTTAATCCTCTTGCTAAACTTCACATAACCCTTTTTTTCTTGGAAACCTCAGAGCATGCCAAGAGAATCTATGATCTTCTGGGAGGTAAAGCTGTTGGTGGATTTAATTTCTTATGTTGCTGCCACATTTTCAGGAAAACTGACTAGATGAAGTAACCCAACAGCTGGCCCACCTTAACATTTTTCATAAGGTGTGGCTGATAATTATAGATAATTAGGATAGTCTGTTATGACCACACTCAAAGGTCAGTTACCTTCTTTTGCACTTCACAAATCCTCATTTTCCAATTCATTGTCTTTCTTTTATACTATCTAGTGGAGGGGAACAAGGGAAAAACTGCATACAAGGAAACATTTCCCAAATTACATATTTTCCTGTACTTTGGAGGGTTAAACTAAAACTTTGGGAAATATACATTATTTTTTACTACTTTTAATGAAATGATACTTATTTTATTAAGATCATACTGTTAGCTAGAGGATTCCACAATAGCCTAATTCTTTAAAGTAATAAGAATTCCATTCACTCTTAGAGCTGTTGTTCAGAAGCCCTGAACTAAAAATATACAACTGTACCCAATGGGCCAAAGCACATGAAGTCATTATTCATATTTTAGAATGCTACTTTCTCTGGTCGATAAAATAGATTTTAGCTAGCTTGGTAACTTTTTATTGTAAGTGTTTTCATGAAATTCTAGTTATTTTCAGAGACTGGGAAAATTCTGAAAGCTGTCAGGGGCGAAAACTCTTTGAAATGATATCAAAATGCTGATTTGGCTGGAAATTGTCATTTGGAGTATTCTAGTCAAGATTCATATTTATGCATTTCTTACAGATGCAATTGCTGTAAGCAATGATACATATTCATTTTAATTAAAGCTTACTAATGGGAAATTAATGGTGGTTTTTAATGTTGCATGGGGTGATCCTGGGAAAGAGCTATTTGAAATAATGAAAGTGAACTTTTTCTGCCACAGCAATTATTACTACAAAAGAACTCTGTTAATGAATGAAAAATATAACATTCTTCCTTCTTGTTCCTTTTTTTCTGATTTCAAAAATTTATTAGGGGGTAGAATTCAGCCAGCTATGGACCAGGTTGAGAAATATTTTTACAGGTGACTCATTGACAGTGATTTCTCTTTTAGTTAGTTAGTCAATAAGCATTTGTTGAACATCTGATATGTAGCAGGCACAGTGCTAAATGCTAGGGATAAATAAAAAGCAAAAGCCAGTCCCTGCTCTCAAGGAGCTTATGGTCTAATGAACGAGACAACAAAGAAAAAGAAAGTATAAACTGGAAATAATTAACAGAGACAAGGCATGAGCATTAAGGTATATCAGCAAAGGCTTCTTATTAAAATATGGTTTTAGATGGGACTTAAAGGGAGACAGGAGGTGGAGACTGGATGGGTAGAAATATTCTAGGCAGGGGAGACAAACAGACATTCCAAATGCTTGGAATATGGAAATGGAGTATCTTGTGCAAGGAACAGTAAGGGGGTCAGTGTGATTGAATCTTAGAGTACAATAGGGGCAGTAAAGTATAAGAAGGGAAAGGTAGGGGCCAGGAACCAGGTTGTAAAAGGCTTTGGATACCAGACAGAATTTTATATTTGATTCTGGAGGCGATAGGGAGCCACTGGAATTAATAAACACCTCTTTGTAAGATTTATACTAATTCTATCTAGTCTGTAGTTTTCTAGTTTTAAAAATGTATTCTTGCCGTTTACTCAAAGTTTCTATATTTTTTTAGTAAAGGAAATTATTTGCTGTAAACAAAATATAAAGTATAACATAAAAATATGGTATAAACCTTAATGTTTTTGACATTTCAACAAAACTTTTCTATAATGTTTCCCATGAGAACAAGTTTTGAAATCATGTATTAAGAAAGTTGCTCTTTGACCTTTATCTAAATGTTTAAAAATTAAGCTTGATATACACACAAAAATGTTAAATGAAGGAACAATATAATGGAAACTTCATTGTATGCCAAATAGTTCACTTTGCTCTACTGTGTATAATGTTTATAATGCAACAGGACATAAACAGGAATATTGATATTTTTAGAATTAATAATTCTATGTAAATAGAAATACTGTTAACAAAAGTTATGTACTAATTATTCCTGCCTTCCCCTACCCTACCCTAAGAACTCCTAAATAGGACAGACTTTTTAATTGTCCTTTCGTAAACTAAAAAAAAAAAAAAAAACAATTTGTAGTTCAATTGTATCCTTATTACATAAGGATATTTTACCTTCTTTCAAATCATCTTTCAAACAGTACATTCTTGATGTCACTTTTTAAAACTGCAAGATTTTTTAATCTTCATATCTTTTTAAACTAAGTTCAATGCACCTCAGGTTTACAGAAAACCCATTGGTATACAATTTTCAAATCTACATCAGAAACTTTAGTCATAGTTAGGAGCAAAATTGGCACACTTAATGCTTCCACTTTTCCTTCAGATGGTCTATCATGCCAGGCATCTTGTAACAGATATAGTGGGGAAATAATTGATATTTGTTCATTGTCACCATAATAACTTGAAATTTTATATCACTTGTTTCAATGAAGGCAGGTGAGAATAATGGTTATCATGCTTACATTATCTCCTCAGTGATTCCTAACACTGACATTGGTAAGCATAAATCCTTCATAATTAATAGGAATTGTGTTGAATCACAGGTTGCTACAGAACTAAGATGTGAAGATATAGTATTGATGATAGGTTCTTCTATATTCTTTCCTAACTAGCTCACATCTGTTGTGTGTCCAGTTTTGGTCAGCACATTTTAAGAAGGATTAAGGAGCTAGAGTACCTTCACAGGAGGGTAACTATCATGGTGAGAGGAACCCAAAAGGAGACTGCTACCAAAGGATGACTTGAAAAAGTTCAGCTAGTCTGGGGAAGATTGATGATAGAGGAGAAACAAAAGACATCTTCAAATATTTAAAGATCTATTACGTGGAAAAGAGATTCTTTTATTTTTCTTGGCCCTGGAGAGGAGAACATTTTTTAAAATCTATAATTAGAATTGCTTAAAATTAGAATGTTCGACCTTTGGTGAAAAAGGAAAAATAGCTTGGTGAGTTTTCTGTCATAAGAAACTTTCAAGGAAGGGCTAGTTGACTTTATTGGGAATATTAAAGAAAAAAAAGAAAACTTTTTTTTCATTGCACTCTGTACTTCTGGGTATCTCTGGTTAGCTTAAAGTCTCTTTTCCATGGTGTATTTCCCTGATGTTCTCTGGTTAGTTTATGCCACAAATTTGGCCAAGAAAATTTTCACTAGAATGAATAATAACATGATCCCAGGTCATTAGAAAGTAGCTCTGGGCATAGAAGAAAATGCCTAGGAAAGTGTAGAAAACTCAAAAAAAGGAAAGATAACCCATAGACAAGTCAGGGGAAAAAATCATTATTGATGGTGTGTTAGCACACTACTGGGCTATACATGTATCATGAAAGATTAGTGCAATCTGTCTTTTTGTTAAGTGGGTATTTCTTTTACACTTGTCTTCCCTTCTACAAAGCCTCCTGAGGGAGTTAAAATGTTAGCTTGTTTTAAAGGAACTGGCTAGGTCTGAGACCAAATTTTCATTTCATATGTGCCTCAAGCATCTCTCTTCCATTAATAGAACACCTTATGATTTTAAAGGTACCTTCTGGTATGAGTGTGTCAATAGACTGATGTAAGAACTGTCTTCCCAAAAGAATCAATTGAGTAACAATATTATTTTTTAAAATGATATTGTATAGAAAATAAAATGTTGGCCTTGTTCTTTGATTTAAAATTCATTTTTAGATAATCAGTGGGAAAAGCTAGGCTTTGCTTTCTTGATATTTGGAGCAACTAGTTCTCCAGAATAATTCCATGCCATTCTATTTGCAATATTCCATATTTAGTCATATTTATATGCCACTTGATCCTCACAACTCTGTGAAGCAAGAAGAGAAACTGCTCTTGTCCCCACTTTATACATGTAGGGACTGAGGACCATAAAATGTTTGGCTTCCCCAAGGTCATAACAGTAATTAGTTGTAGGTCCAGGGCTAGGGCCCAATAGCCAGATTCCTAATATGATTTTTTTTTCTTGCCAGACTCAGCTGCCATATATTTAATCTTGCACTAAGTAGAAAGAGGGATCAGAGAGTTTATTTGGAAACACATGGTTGTTCCTCTTTATAATCTCTTCACTGGTTTATGGATATAGAGTCTTCCCAGGAGGATCACAAATCTATGTAATTTCTCCAAATGCTAGGCTTGGTATTTCAATTTTAGCTGATAGATATGTAAAACTCCATGTAACTCTACAGCTCCCCATACTTTTATGTCAGCTTCTCAGTATTGGCTCTTTCAGAGACTGTTTGTGTAAATGATGTGGGCATCCTGAGTACTATATCTACCTGTTCCAGTATCACTGATGCAAAGGGTTTCAATTGCTTT
This sequence comes from Notamacropus eugenii, assembly GCF_028372415.1. Classification (NCBI taxonomy): domain Eukaryota; kingdom Metazoa; phylum Chordata; class Mammalia; order Diprotodontia; family Macropodidae; genus Notamacropus; species Notamacropus eugenii. The sequence continues at coordinate 273,220,442 of NC_092875.1, forward strand.
AACCTAGTTGAACTACAAATGTATTGTTTTCCTTATGAAATAGAAGGAACATATTTATCATACAGACTATTACCAGGAGAGTGGCAAAATCTTGTCAGAAACTGATAAATATAGAAGCTGCTAATAATTAGTATTCTTAAATATCTATGTGTTATTTGCTTTCTGTTTGAGGAGTATCTGTGAATTCTGGATTTCTTGCCTAAAGCACATGTGCTCAGTTATTTGCTTCTAACTCTTATTGATGCTTGAGTATTAATTCCTTAATTGTCCATTATGTATTTTCTACTTTTGTGGAGAGAAAAATTCGAAGGTTGTGCTTCTAAGTAATATTACCACTATAAGAATCAAATAGAATCACTCTCTTTTCATGGAACAGTTTGATGTAATCTCATAAATACATTTGTTTTCTTCTTTTAGAGGTTAAAGAGAGCCTGTGAAAATAAGGATGAAGGATTAAAATTGAGTTAATTCTTTTTTGTGATTATTTCAAACTTTAGGCTAAAAAAGATAAAATAAGAGAAGAAATGAAAGCTTTGAATAGTTCCCAAATATAAAATGGTATTATCCACATAAGTGTTGAAATGAAGATTTTATTTGGTCTTCCAGGTCTTCCTTTATTTCGTCTTTGATATAGTCCTGTCTAAGTATATACACAACGACATTTTAATGTTCGCATTCAAGAGAAATTTAAATGGATACACAAGCATTATAATATTGTCTGTTTGATTCTTATAAAATTGGTGCACAGTAATTCACAATGGGGAAATATTTTTTGCAATTGCCTATACTTGGATTATATTTCTGCATTTTTGCCAATGGAGGACTCCAACTCAGAATGACTGGTTTATAGCCCAGTGGAAAACAGCAAATGTGATGGATGACCCTTCTAAAATGACCATGACAATGGCATGACTATATATATTTGTAGATACTGCCAAAGATATAATTCTTTCTTCTGCAGGGAAGATTGGCTAGCCTTGTTATCCATCAGTTCTCTTAGACTGCTAATGAAAATTATTCAGGAAATTAAAGCAAATAAGTTGAAAATTGGACAAAATACTCTTAAATCTACCTAGGTTTTCTGGATTTATCAACATTTTTTTCATAATTGGGGCTAAATATTACAAAGAGTTGGGTCTCATCAGGACAGCTGCACCTGAATGCCCACATCTGCATTCCTGTGCCTCCTGGCAAGAATTGATAAATAATGCATTCTACCTGGGGAAACTGTAAGCTAACATTTTTTTGCAATCTTCCCTTCCTAATATGTGAATGTCTAAATACACAACCAGACACTACATGGTAAATTTTGGTGTCTACTCACTTTAAAGTGAGGTAGAGAAAAGAGACAATTACTAAAATAAACAAGGTCCAAATGTTTGTGGCAACAGTAGATAACTATATGGTCCCTTTTGGTTCTTTCTAACTATAAGAGGATGTGGAGATTGTCCAAACTTGGAAGATCAGTAGCAGACTGCTAGTGAAGCAGTTTGTGAAAGTTTCCTTTTAGAGAGTGATTAATGCAGAGAGGCACTATGGCAGAGAAAACAGTAGACCAGGAATCAAGAGATCTGAATTCTCATTTTTTATTTCATATTGCATTTTTTCCAACTTGATCATTTTACTTCATTTTTAATTAAAAAGCACTTTACAATTTAATCTATACCTCCCACTATCTTCTCACTGAGCAAATAAGAAAAAAAAATAAAAAGAAAGTCCTCAATAAATAGTTTCATAGTATAGCAAAACAAATTCCCACATAAGTCATGTCTGCCTCTTTTAGCGTTTCATCAGCTCTCTGTCATGAGGTGATTGACATGTTTCATCTTCATCCTTTTGGTCTTCTGCTTTATCCTTGCGTTGACCAGTGTTCTAAAGTCTGGAAAAGTTGTTTTCCTCTATAACATTAACTTTCTGCAGATTGTTTCTACTAGTTTTCACCTTGCTCTTTATTGGCTTATAGAGATCATCACAGTTTCCATTGAAATTGTCCACTTTTTCTTTTCTTATTGCACAATACCTTTCCATTTAATTCTTATACCAAAATTTGGTATAATTGAAAAACCTTTTCCAAACAGGAGGAACTTTCCTAGTGTTTCCAGTATTTGGAAAATGATAAAAGCGTTGCAAGAAATATTTTGTACATATATATCCTTTTCCTTTGTTTGGTTTCTTTGGGAGTACATGCCTAATAAATAGAATTTCTGGGAGAAAGGGTATACTCAGTTTATTAATTTTCTCAACGTAGTTTCAAAATTCTCTCAAAAAATGGCTAGACTAATTTATAACTGTATCCATAGTGCATTTAAGTACCTGTTTTCCCACAGCACCTGCAACATTTATCACTTTTCTCTTTTGTCATCTTTGTCAGTCTGATAAGTATGTGGTAGAACCTCAAAATTACTTTCATTTACATTGACCTGTAATTATTAGTGATTTAAAACATTTTTCATAGGACTGCTGATAGCTCAGGCTTCTTCATTTGAAAATAGGCTATTCATATCCTTTGACCATTTACTTAATAGGGAGTGACTCTTAGTCTTATAGATTGGAATGAGTCCCTTATATATCTTGGATATGGACCTCACAGAAAATTGTTGCATTTTTATGAACTTTGGATGAGTAGGTTGTCAGTAGGTGATCAACTTCCTAAAAGATGAAGGTAATTCATGCATAGAGAAGAAAAAGCATGAGCAAAGGCATGGAGGGAGGTGAGAAAGTATGGCATATATTTGTGGGATGATGAATGATTCACTTTGGTACATTTATACATGTCTAGCATTTACAGCAGATGAATTACCATCCTCATTGCTTTCCTTAGAGTCACTGTACATCAGCTTTAGATTTGTAAAAATACACCTAAGCTTTCTATGATGGTTCCATAAGTGGTGAAATTAGCCCTTTGAAAGTTAGTCAACAAGAATTTTTAAAGTTCATGCTTAATTCCAGGCACTGTGCTAAGTGCTTTGGATACAAAAGCAAAAAGCTGTCCCGAACTTCAAGGAGCTTATGTTCTAATGGGGATCATTGATAGTAAGGATAATTAATACATAAAGCTACTATGAATATTTGTTAATCTAACTTAAAAAAATAATTCCCATATCAGTTTTCATATTCAAATAGTTTAGTCAGTATAATAATCCTAAATTTAAAAAAGAAATAATCTTAAATAAAATTCTGTACTTCTATTAATTATAAAATATGTACCCCACAGCTAAATTTATCATTTTCTCAGTTTTCTAACGTTAGGGAATATACCCTTGTACTGCCTCTAACCATAAACAGAAGCAATAATAAACACACTTAAAGAGTGATTATTTGTATCAGTGATGATGCTCTTGTCTAGACAAAACTTCCCATGAAATTAAAAGCCAGTCCTAAGTTATGTGGTCATTGATTCAATCAGCTGCTAAGTAAATTACAGCTCTTAGAGAACTATGGTCAGATAGTATTCTTTTCAAAGAAAAGAGATGCATTCAGATATGTTCCAGGACTTAGCATAGTGTCTAGCACTTAGCTATTGTTGAGTCATTTCAGTTGTGTCCATTTTTTCATGACCCCATTTTGGGATTTTCTTGGAGAAGATATTGGAATGGTTTGCCATTTCCTTTTCCAGTTCACTTTACAGACGAGGAACTGAGGTAAAAAGGGTCCGCTGACTCTCCCAGGGTCACACAACCAGTAAGTATCTGAGATCAGATTTGATCTCAGGTCTTCTTGATAGGACCTGCATTCTATCCACTGTACCACTTAGCTGCCCTAGCTTACAGTAGACACTTAATAAATAATAATTGACTGACAGAAGTGACTTAAGAATAGTTAAGTTAGGTGGCCATGTAGGACATAGCATGTCTGGGATCTTAATGAGCAGTATCATTTTTATACATGCATATGTCTTATTGCCAGGCAAATCTCACTCTTATGCTGCATAGGGATTTTTATCTATCATCTCACGTGTGTTACAATGACTGAAAGCTACCAGTGACGAGTAGCACAGGATAGACAGCAAGAATAGTTTTCAAGTAATAATAATTGATATTTGTATGAAACTTTAGAGTTTTCAAAGTGTTTTAATATATTATTTAATTTCAATCTCACAATGACACTGAATTAACTATCTCAGTTATTGTTATAATTTTCATTTTGCTGATGAAGAAATTGAAAAACAGAGTGGTTAAGCAACTTGCCCAAGATCATGGAGCAAGTGTCAGAGGCAGAATTCAAACCCAGGTTTGAATTCAAGGACTGAGGACCTTGGATAAGGCCTACAGGTTCCTCGTGCCAGCTTAAGATGTATTATATTCTGGTCTAAGAATAAAGCATTGTATTAACATTTTCTGTGTGGGAGTAGTTAGTTTTTCTAGGCTACCAGAAATCAATTGTTGGAAGAAAAATCAACCCATTTCCAGATGTTCTGGGGGAATTTACTAGCCAAGATTCTCATTCCATTTTGATAAAGAGGAATCCTTTTTTAAATTAAAAATGTACAAAATCTTTTCCAAACCTTAAAGCAGCACTGTATAAATGCTAGCTGTTTTCACTAGAAAGAAGCATGTGGCTCAGTGAGTGGAAAATTAGACTCAGAATCAGAAATATTTGAGTTAAAATCCAACTTTAAACACCTGCTAGCTGAGAGATCCTGGCCAAGTCACTTAAACTCTTCCTGTCTCAGTTTTCTCATCTGTAAAATGTGGATTATAAGAACACCTGCCTCTCAGGATTGTTCTTAAGATAAATTGAGATAATATTTACACACCTTAAATCAACATTCATTATTATTATTAGTTGTTTATAGAATGCAGTAGTGGGTGGGTTTGAATTCTGCCTCTGACACTTGCTCCATGATCTTGGGCAAGATGTTTAACCACTCTGTTTTAGACCAGAATATAATACATCCTAAGCTGGCACGAGGAACCTGAGGCCTTATATCTGATGTGGTTTAGTAATCCAAAAAGATCTACCTTCAGTGAAAGATATTCTTAAAATGTCAGAGAAAGCATTAGTTGAACTACATAAGAAAGTACATTTTGCTTAAAAACAAGAAAAAACACTTTCTAAAATTCCATTATGGGAAATTCCATCTGTGAGCTTTGAAAAACCAATTGATCTTCTCTTTCTGTGGCTCATATAATCACCATAAATAGACTCCAGATGTTTCTCTGAATTTTTCTCTTTTCCTGTTCTGCAGCCTGTAAACAGTTTGCCATCAGAATTTGGGTGACAATTGTATTGGGGGAAGTGAAAACACTGATTTCTGGCCTCAACTGGCTCTATACTGACAATATCAATGGGAAAATTAAAAATGAAAAAAAAGAGTTTCACCAGTTTGAAAAAGAGCCTGGTGTAGCAGAAATGGCACTGAACTGGAAACTGGGAGACCTGATTTCTAGTCTTTTTTATTAACCGGATATGTGACTTTGGGGAATATCACTTTTCCACTCTGGGCCTCAGTTTTTTCACCTGAAGAAAAGAGAGTGGGACAAAATAGATGATAGATATGTAAGATAGTTTGTAGCTCTAGATGTCTGTGGGTTGGTCACTTTTGCACTCCTTAATTCATTGCCAGTTATATGAAGTCAAATGCTTTTTCATTTACAATAATAAACTCTTGTTATTGGTCAATCCAGAAAGGATCCCCTCTACCCCCTACACACACACACTCACACACACGCACACACACACACACACACATAATGATTTGAGACACGTGGATATACACGTGTAACATAAACCTGGACATATATACCTGGGTGTTCAAATAAATAAATAAAATAAAAGCATATTGTCAGTTAGCAGGAGTTGCAACTGGAGAAATTTTTTTTAACCTCTCCTGACATTAGGAAAAAGGAAAAAAGACCTATACGGAGTTGGGGTCTTCATATCCTTATTAGCAAAAAATAAAGCACAAATATTAGTTATTGCCACTCAAAAATAACACAATAAGGACAATTATATATTCAAGAAAAGCAATATGTAATCACTTAATAGTGAACATGCATAAGAAATGAGTGAAGAAGAAAAATTGTTGTCACTTTCACTTAAGAAATATGTTTACTTCCTTTAAGAATGATTGATTGCTCCTGAGCTCAGTGATTAGCTTCTGACAAAGCCCAAATGGAGAATGTTTTCCCATAAACATGTCAAAAAGAGAACTAATTTTTACAACCAAAACGTTTAAAAAAAAAGCCTAAGTACCATAATGGTCCAAATATATACAACCTTCAACTATATGCTTCCAGTGAGATCTCTTCAAAAAGAAGTGTCTATGTGTACTGAAAAAAATCCTAAGCTACATTTAGCTTTTATGCAGTGCAGATTTTGACTGTGTTTGTTATAAATGTCTCAGGTGACAAAAAAACAACAACAAGAACTTGGATTCATAGCAGGTCAAGGTCCTGGGAAAATTTTCAATGAAGCATAGTCATAATATCAAAGTTTGTGAATTTGACAAAATTTCTGTGGTCAAGCTGTCAAACCAAAAGAGGGTTTGAAGGATAAGCAACGTCAAAGATCTGAAAAGCCATCTAGAATTTTGAATTTTGGAGACTAGGGATAAAAGCTTTATACTATGTAAGCATAAGCAATGTGGGGGGTGGGGAGAAGATGAAAAAGCAAGTCAGAATCCAGGAGGTCAAGGTCCTGGCTTGTGAAGTTACCAGTGGTTAGGAATGGGAGATTCAGACAAGGAAAGAGAGCAGTTACTCAATTCCTGAGCAGGGGAGCCCTCAGGAATCTAGGGAATCCAACAGATCAATCGTGGCACTAATGATCACAGATGAAAAATTGATACAAAGAGCTGAGAGGAGGGAGAGATCCAGCTGGAGTGGTCAGGCAAAGTTTCACAGAAGAGAAGGCCATGAAACTGAGCCTTGAACGACACATTTTGTTGAAAAAAATTTAAATAGATCATATAGTGACATAATTGATTGCTTGGAGGATATTGATAGACAGCAATAAGTGCCAAATAAGTGAAGAATGCAAAAATGAATGCACTTTATTTCTCTTGATAAAGTCAATAAATACCTGAGTACTTCTGACGTTCCATAACTGGCTCAATGCAAGTATTCTCTATGTTAGTACAGAACAAGTGTATTATTAAGTTAAGCCATGTAAATATTCCTTTTAATTAACACACATTATGTACTCCGCATTGCAGATAATAATAATGAGCATATTAGTAAGTCAGTTCTTAGTTTTCCAAATGAAATTCTATAAGAAAAAAATTACCCAAATCCCAATTTCCCAGATTTGAGCTCTCGTATTGCAGTGTGCCTTTCCATTATTCAAAGACTGGATTGCTGAAGTGGATGATGGGAAAGATGAATCTATCACTAGACTTCTATAATGCAAAATCATGGATCAGTAAAGAATTAGACCGAGCACCCTAGAAGAGGAAAGAGGTAAACAGTCAGGTTGTAATAGCCAGGAAGTGAATGGAAGAATGAGGTGACAGTATCTCATCTGAAAAATGGTGATTGTAGTCCTTGGTAAGTGAAGACTGTGCTGGACTTTCAGGTGGAGTAATATACGGATTTTCTTCTTTCTTACAAAGATACTGAAGTGGAACCAAGCCAAGGGATATGAGGAAAGTCATCTGTGGTAGTGCCTAGCTCAGCAGCAGAGTACCTGACTTCACTGGTGTTTCATATTCAGTTTAATTTCCCTCTTTAGAATATCTCTACCCCCATTAAAATATAAGTTCCTTGTGGCAAGGCATTATTTCTTTCAATGTATTTACATTCCCAGAACATAGCACAGTGTCTGGCACGTAGTAAATGATTAACAGAGACTTATTGATTGATTTAGTAGATTACTTAGCATCCATAACTGGAAGAGAAGGGAATGCGGAGAGGGAATGATCATTTATTATGATGTCTATGTTCCAGGTGCTATCCTAAACACTTCACATATTTAATCTCATTTGATCCTCACAACAATCCTGTTATCTTCTCCATTTTATAGTTGGAGAAACTGAAGCAGAAAATGGTTACAGTTAAGTGTCTGGGGCCAGATTTGAATTCAGGTCTTCCTGATTCTAGGTATAGAGAATCTATCCATTGCACCACCTAAATGAGATTGGAAGAGAGTAGAGAAAATAGCAGATCTAGACTTGGAAGATGAGCCTCTGTCAGAGACATGGTTATAGATTTTCTTTAAGCAAGGGGATGCTAATATACCATACCCTCCCACCCACCCCTCAAAGATTACATTGTATGTATTTTTATATATTTATATGTGTTACCTAGTGTGTCCTCCAACAGAATAAAACTTCCTCAGGTATAGGCACTGGTTCATTTTTATATTTGTTTCCTTAACATCAAGCACAATTCTTGGCATGTAGCAGACTCTTAACAAATACCTATTGAATTGAATATTTGACCAAGAACGCAGACATTCTCAATTTTACTTTGGATTACGATAACTAATGTATGACATGAATTTCATCTTATTTTGTGGAATGATAGGCCCATAATACATAGCTGCACCTGTAGAATAAATCGAATGGCCACAGCTCTAATGTAATAGTATAGCATTTGTCTTCCAAATGAGAAAAATGGTGTTCAATAATATTGCTAAATGTGTCAGTGTCTGAATTTTGGAACAAAGATATAATGGAATGATACATCATAAATTCTGCATATACATAGATATATTATCAATTCCATTTTCTTTCTCAATAAATAAAATTGTAGATTTTTCCAGAAATGCATGTTTTTCAAAGTAATATTTGTAAAATTTTCCTTTTGTGCAACAGCTGGTGTTGCTATGCCATCACTTGTGTTGCTAAGGCTCCTCCTCCCCTCCCCCCGTTCCCATCTGTGTGTGGAGATGTGATTGTTCAATTCAGCGTTTGAAAATGTTTCTAGCGACAGTTACTAAATTACTTTTGTTTCATCAAAGTCTTCAGTAGGTGTGGTCACTTTGATGAGTTTGAGGTATCAGGGTATGCTTTTTCACAGAATAACAGAATGTAAAGCTAGGAAAAATACATTCAAGGTTGTCTGATCTGAGTCTTCATTTTTTAAATGCATAAACTGAGAGTAGTAGATGCAATATCCTAAGGCCAATCGGGGTGAAGAACCCATGACCTTAAGGTCACTTGTGGCCCTTTAGGTCCTCAAGTGAGAGCCTTTGACCGAATCCAAACTTCCACAGGTTCCCTACCCAGGCATTTTTTTTCCTTTAAAAGTATTGAGTTCTTCCTCAAGACTTAATTGGTTTAGTAAAGTAAGGTGTTCACTTCCTGGTGGATTAAGTAAAAGAAGCATCTTAGGAAGAGTCAGCAGCTCCTCCCTTCGGTTTCTAGCCAATACAATAGCAGAGCTGGGAAGCTATGACCAAATGAATCACTGTTATATCTTCGCCCAGTATCCTTTCCCTGTTATGACTAAGTAAGCCTCCTTTTGTTAACTATTGGGTTATCTTGGTGTTTCATTTTATTGCCATCTCAAACTGAACTACTGGATCAGCTTGAGTTCCATTTGATCCTTGAGTCAAGTCATGAGGGAACACCATCCTGGGTTTTCTTGGGGCAGAGAGATAGCATGCTTTAGTGGGAAGAAACCCGAAATATTAGGAGACTCTGTTCTTCCCTTAATGTTCTCATAGTCTGTGGACAAGTCATTTACTTCATTGATGGGCTTCAGGCTCTTCAGCTTTGAAGATGAAAATCTCTGAGGTCTCTTCCAACCCTGCTATGTTTTTTAAATCTATTAGTGATATATACTATTGAATAATTCTATACTTTACCAGATACCCTATGGGGTAACAATTTTTTTTTCTTGGACTGGGCTAATTTTGAACGAAGCAACTCAAGGGATCAGTTTCCCACATTTTTACACATAGTTTATGGATCAATATTATTCCTAATATGCCATTTCCTTCTGTCACCCTGAGGCAAAAATAAATGTTTCCCTTCTACATTTTGTAGCAGCAAAGAATGCTAATTATGTTGCATTCCCCTGTGGAGAGAAGACAATTGACCTGCATTTATGCCTTATTTCTGTATGCAGTCATATAATATGTAGATTGGAACTCTCCCTTACATATGTTCATGAATTATGGATTCAACTCTAAGCACGTAAGGCTAAATACTGCTGTCAGTCATATCTCTTACTGAGACCAGTAAGATTCGAAGCTATGTGACATAATTCCAAATTCAACCTGTACAGCTTACTTCAAAAGAGCAACTTTATAAGCATTCCACCATTAGCCAGGTAGGGAGGACTGATTATCATATATTTTAAATTCAACTTTCCAGGATTAGATATGTTTAGCATTAGTATGGTCAATACCAGATGTCTATTTTCCAATCAGAAAGAGTGCTCTTCCTTTTTCTCGATATGCCAAATACTCATGGATCAAAGTTGTTTTTATAAGTGCATACCAACTGACATTTAGCCATATTTCTGTTTTTTCTTCTCTGTGTTTTTATTCTGTTTAATGGCATCACTGCAGACTACAATTCCTCCAGAGAACTAGGTAATTTCCAAATGTTTTTTTCGTGTGACTGGCAAAAAAAAAAAAATCTCATTTATCAGAAGATCCTGTCCCATCTTAGAGAAATGGGGATAATTACACCAATAAGATCTTTTCCTTCCAGCCGCACATTGGCTTCAGGGTTATGTAAGGTCAGGATTCTCTTTGCCAGAGCAGAGATGAGGTAATTAAGCTTAGATCCAGACAAACTAGAATTTGACATTCTCTATTAGCAAAAGAACAAAGTGAAAGTATTTAAGTGAATTTGGGCCTAGTTCTCATTAAAGATTCTGATAGTACCAGTTAAAACTCTATTTAACGAGTTTATTGGAAAAGGCATAAACATAAACAGACTTAGGAACATGTTAAATAAAGATGTACTGTAAATAGAGGCTGGGCAATTAAAAAAGATTTACCAGAGTGAAGCTAAATACAGTATAGTGGATAATTAATGGGGCTGAGACAACTCAATAATAACTACCCTGAACTTTTACAATGGTGCATTAACATATGTGTGTGTCAGAAGGAGGGATTGCCTTTACAACCAACAACAGTTTGCTAGGAAATTTTTACCACTGAGGTTAATTAGGGACTCATGGTAATAGAAGATGTTCATTAACTTACTGAGCCAAAGGTGAGGTATACTATTTAACAATGCCATTCATTCATGGGTTTGGTTTGTTGCTTGTTGTTGTTGTTGAACCAAAAATTGTTGAGTTGTAATCAAGACCTTACGTTGTCTTGGGTCCCCTTGATATAAGTGGCACTTTGCATGACCTAGGAGTTGACTTCCTTCTTTTGGAAAATGAAGCTACCCTACCATCCCATGGAAGAAATCAAAGCTTAGACTTCAATGAGAACTTTCCCTGCCCATGTTACCGTAGTAAATCAACAATTCACTCAGCGTTCATGAACCCATCAACCATTCAATAGCCATTTATTATTTAAAGCCTTTAAATAGTCTGGACTATGAAAAAGTGGGGGTCGAGGTGGTGAAGTGGAAAGCATGTAGATTTTGGAGCCAGATCTCTGTTGTTCCATTTCTTACCTGTGTGATGTTCAGCAAGCCTTTTTTGACTCTCAGGCTTTGTTTCATCTGTAAAATGAAAAAGTCAGTCAAAAAGTCAAGCATTTATTAAGGGCTTACTATGTGCCAGGCCCTGTGAAGTCAGACTAAATAACCTCTAAATTCTTCCTCTTAAATCTATGATCTTATGAAAATGTTGGTTAGAATTTTGTCAGCTTTGCAAATGTCAATTTAGGCTTCATAGCCTAGATGCTACCAAATGAACGTGATTTTTTTTTTCTAGGTGTAAGGAATGCTAGAAGTATATTGAATTTGAGACATTTATTGCTCAAGTACTCTTAATGGTACATAGAAGGGGCCGCTATCTCGCTAACATTCCTGGCCATGGAAAGACACAGAGAAAAAATATGAAATAGATAAAATTACTACTACAGGGTGCTGCAATTTTATATTTCTGCCTGATAGAAAATTAACTTGTGAAGACTCTGTAGCTTCCATATATTGTAGCTCTAGTGCCAATCAGATAACATTCTTTGTTTCTCAAGTTTTAAAAAACAAAAAGTGCTCCTCCTCATGTACCTCTTCTCACCAACAAAAACTTACAGTTGACATCCTAGTAACACTTTATTTAACTGATCAAGCAAACTACAAGGGCCTGAATCATAGACTGATTCATTTGACCATGTCCATTGGTCCGATAATTTATGATTCCTCTTTTGTTATATTTTGTAACACATACCAAGGTAAAGTGTGATCGGTCGCATGTATCCATTCATTATTTCATTTGCCAAATTTTAAATGCCTCATGTACTATGCTTTGAATAAGGTACAGAAATGAATTAGATATCAACCCTAATCTGGTATTCAGAGTACCTTTCTAGATTTCTTGGTTTTAGGGAAACATTCAAAGACCCATGATGTACCTGAACTTCCTAAGATCTTCCTAAGGTTGTAGTTTGGGCTGTCTAGATATTAATGCCTTAAGTAATTTAATAGAGTAGGTTTTCCTAGTTTTTGAGTACTAATTTTAAAAATGCAATCAACTGAATATTTACACACACACACACACACACTCACACACGCACACACTCATACCAACCTGATAATGAAAATAAGCCTGTTAAACGGGACATTTGGGGGTCTGATGGTATATAAGAGAAAGGCACTGGGGCCCTGATTGAAACTCTTATTCAAAGGAACTCTTAAGATAAAAAAGGCTTGACTTAAAAAACAACACCACCTGATATACACTAAGAGGCATGGAGCAAAGAATAAGCATTTATAAAACATTTACTATGTGCCAGGCACTACACTAAGTGCTTTACAAATATTATCTCATTTAGTCCTCAGAACTCTGGGAGGTAGGTGCTGTTATTATCCTCATGTTACCATTGAGAAATCTGAGGCAGATAAAGTAACTTGCCTCAAGTAACACACCTAATAAGTGACTGAGGTTGCACTGAGCTCAGGTATTCCTGACTCCAGGCCCAGCAGTCTTTCCTCTGCTATCAGATTTCTCTCTAGCTCTGTGAAAGCTGTAGTTGTGAAACTTCTCCTTGACATCTGCAGGATACAGAACAAAATGAGAAACAAGCCTGAAATCGGATTTGATTGCCTTGAAACAAGTAGTAATAATTTCTTTTAAAATGGAGTATTTTGGAAGTAGTTTGGGATCATAGGGAGAGTCCTGGATTTGTAGTCTGGTTTCTGATTTTATCACTCAGCTAAAATAGCTCTTCTCCAAAGTTACCAATGATCATTTCATTGCCAAATGTAATAGCCTTTTCTGGACCTTCATTCTTCCTGAGTTTCTATAGCATTAGACAGGTTGATCACCTGCTCCCCCTTGGTGCTCTCCTCACTGGATTTTTGTGACACCTATCTCTCTTTCTCTTTTTCTGTGTGTGTGTCTCTCTCTGTCTCTGTCTCTGTTCTGCTACCTATCCAAACAATCCTAAACTTCTTTTGGTGGATTATGAGCTATAGCTGGTCCCCAACTGTGTGTGTATATATGTATGTGTATGAACATAGACAAATGTGTGTATGTATGTATGTAAACATACCTCATCGTTTTGTTTTTCGCTATCTTTGCTTTTTTCTATATACTTTCACCTTCTGAGACTGTTACTGTCTCTTTTGACTTCAAAGCATGCCTTCTCTACTCCTGATTCATCCTGGAACTTCCCTAAAATACCTAAGGCCTTCTTTCTATGAAATAGTTGAACATCCTGCAGCCTGCTAAACCTGGAACCAATGCAAGGTTTTGCATTGTATTGCATTACATAAGCTTCATTCTCCACCCAGCTCTGTTGCTGACACTGTGGACTTCAAAATCATGCCCCCACACAGAGTGTTTTCCTCTCCCTTTTGTGAGTTGTTTCCTCCATTAAAATGTAAGCTCTTTGAGGGCAGGGACTATTTTTATTTTACTTGTGTTTCTGTCCCTAGTGTCTGGTACATGGCAAACTCCTAATAAATGCTTGTTTTTCCTTCTCTCTTGCTTGGTGACATCATCATCTCTCATGGGTTTAGTTACCATCTCTTTGCTGCTATTTTCTAGTTCTCTGTATTCAATCCCAGTATCTCTCTTGAGCTACAGACCTGCATTACCAACCAGCTACTGAAAATTTTGAACTAGGTATCATTTAACAATCCATCAGCAGTCAAGAAACATTTATGAAGTGTTAACTGTGTGCCAGACGCTATGCTAAGTGCTATGGATACAAAGAAAGACAAAAACACAGTCCCTGCTCTCAAAAATATCATGGTCTAACATAGGAAACGATAGGCAAACAATTATGTATATGCAAGATATACGCAGAGTAAACTGGAGTAACCTCAGAGGGAAATGTGGGGTGCTTACAGGGATGGAAACTCTGGTTCTCATGGGGAAGAGCCAGTGGAGAAATAGGGCATGAGTGGAAAAGTCAGATGGATTTTCATGTGGAGATGGATTTTCATGATTCTCCTAGCTCCTCATGCCCTTCCTTGAAAAATTACCTTGTATTTATCTTATACGCTTTCAATATATAGTTAATTATGTGCCTACTATCTTCCCTGATATTATGTAAGTTCTTTATTTGGTATAAATTGTTTTGGTTTTTTCTTTATAAGCCCAGAGTTTATCGCAATGCTTGGCATATGGTAAATTTTAATAAAAACTTGTTAACAGAGTATGTGAAAAAATGATAACAATGGAAATAGAAGTAGTAAAACAATGATGATCATAAAATGGATTGGTTTTTATGTTAAGACTCAAAGCCCTCCGTTATAGATAGATCTGCTGCTCACCTTAGTTATCATTACATACCTCTAATGACACATGAGGCTACTGCTCCCTTGCTCCCTTATTCACCTGTTCTATTCCTTCCCTGGCCAAGGAGCATCTCCACTGGTCCAATGACATCTCAGAGATTGTTCTTGATCATGCTGTGCAATGTTAGGGCTTTCAGGAGAGTTAATGAAATATGTATCATTCAAAGCAGGGCCTTGAGGAAGGAAGTACATAACCAGATTTGTATTGCTCCAAGACAGACTCAAGGTGAGTGGAGGAAGGTTGGTGGTAGTTGAAAGGAGAAAGAAATGTCTTAATAAGTGCCTTAGTGTGAGTGCTAAGATTTATCAAGGCACTGCCGTGTTTCATGTTCATTTTGTTGTACTAGTTAAAAATAGTTTCTTATTTACTTTAGGAATGGAAAATGTTACTTCTGATTGACTCTTGGTGTTATCAAGACATCACCTCATTCTTTTGCAAACTATAATTTCAGTCTCCATTTGATTTTGTTTCAAAACCACCACATTATACATTTATGGAATACATTTAAAAAATCTTGTCAATTAAGTATGTGAGTTCTTGACTTCTGTGTGTTCCTTTTATCGTAAGAAATCAATTCATTCAAAAGAAAAAAAGGACAATTAGATCTTCGGCTTTGTTTAGTTAGCTTTTCTATCGTGAACGCATTTATTGATTTTCTAGGGGCTAAATGTGTGTGTTGAAATGGAGGTGGAGTAAATATAAGTATGTAATACTCTCGATGACCCATCTTATTCTCTGGTGGTAAATCCCTCCACCTGGGAGACTCGATCCTGCCTCCACCCTTGACCCTAGGTCTTGTCATGATATGTAGAAAGAAGATCTCACTTCCCTCTTATATACAGAATAAGTAGCATCTCCAACTTGAATGGATAGCAAGGCACCAGTTTTTGGCTTCCAGAAATTGCAGGGCAATGAGATGGCACATGTTGCTTCCACTCATAGATATATCTTTTTGAGAGGGAAAATGGTGGATGAAAAACTGACTGGCTTTAAAAATTTACTGTTCACTTCATGGAATTGACATCCTGCTTTCATGTCTGTGGCCAGGGGCCTGTGGAATATTTGATCTGTATATTCTTAAAAAATCATGAAAGTCCCTTCACACAGGTGGCTCTTAGAAATGCTGCTGTAGCTCATTGGGAGTTTGGATGAGAGTCCTCATGGCTCAGTAACTTCAAGCCTAGCATATGGTAAAAAGCAAGAAAGCAAACAAGTAAACAAAGGTGTTAGTAAGTTTATTCACGGCCTGGATTTCTGACTTAACTCTTAACTGGCGGCCAGTCTCTAGGCTTTGACATGTTTTACAGCTAGAGCAAATAGATCCATTCCCTTAGGACTTTTACTCAGTTTTTCACATATTGCAATATCTTTCAGGGAGACAAAAGGCTACCGGTACTTCTACCCAAACCACATTTATTCATTTGGTATATAATGAAAGAATTTTTCAAATACTTTCCTGAAACCCAGATTGGTCTATGGCATTTCCTTGTTCAATAATATCAGTCTAGATAATATATTAAAAAAGGAGATGAAGTTAGTTTGGCATCATAATGAACACATGTTGATCATGATGGCTACTTCCCTTTCTACATACTTACAAATTGTTTCTAGAATACAACATTTTACTTTTCTGAAAAACAAGCAAAGCATGAATGGGACCTTGTTTTCTTTTTTTCAAAGAAAACCTTTGTGCCTTTTCTACATTTTGAAGTCTATAGCCAAGGTAATTATGTATATGACATTCACATATAACCACTCACATGTATACAATGCTTTATAGTTGTTCATATGTCTTTTCGTCAACCTTGGGAGGTAGATTTTGCAAGTATTATCTCTGTTCTGCAGAAACTCAGGCTTTGAAAAATGAAGTGATTTTGCCAAGGTTGCTCTGAAAATGGATGGAAATACTACTTCTCACTCACCACTTTCATACCTCACAGTCAGTACTCACTAATTATCTATCTTGGTGCATGTGGAGTGTCAATAATAATAATTTGCTTTGATTTGAATTTATACCAAAGGTTCTGGCCAATTTGTTCTAAAGGAATGGTACAATTAAGAGACAAGAAATTTTTAAATGTAATTATTATATTTTTATTGTATCATCTTGCAATTTTACATTGCCTTTATGTTTTTCATATGTAGTTTTATTTGAAACTCAGCTAGCATTCCTTCTTTTCATGTAAATTCCATGATGATGAGGATCATGTCATATCTAAACATCATATCATATTCTACTCTTTTACAAAATAGGATGGATCTAATCTCTATTATCTAAGTGAGGAAATTGGAGGCACAGAGTCATACTGGCTCAACCAACAACAATGTCAATTTTTTAATCACCTACTACATAGAGAACACTATTCTAGACACAAGAGGAGACACAAAGTTTATATAAGACATAGATCCTACCTCAAGGAAATGATAGTCTAGTACAAGGGTGAGAGAACAATGGAGAAAGTTACAATACAGAACACACATGAAGCATGCAATGGGAAATTGCAAACTAGATTTTTGTAGGTTTTTGACATATAGCTGGATAGTGAAGAGGATAGAGTTCTAGCCCTGGAGTTCCAATCTAGCCTCCAACAGTTACTAGCTGTGTGAACCTGGACAAATTACTTACTTAACCCTCTGTCTGCCTTAGTTTCCTCAGCTGTAAAATGGGGATAAGAATATAGTACACGTATCACAAAGTTGTGAGGATAAATGAGATGTTTGTAAAGCACTTGACATAGTGCCTGATATAACAGGCAATTAACATATGTTTCTTCCCTTTTCCTAAACACATATTCATTGAAACTAATTATTGATGAAATCAAGAGTACATTTCAGGCCTCCCAAGTTCTTTCTCTGTCAAATTCTTTCTACCATGTCACAGATAAAAATATGATTTTGTCAAATCCACAAAAATAAAATTCAGTGAAATCTTGTTTACAGACTGCTTTGGTACTCAAAATGGATATCTGAAATTCAGTGGCATTTTCTTATCAGGGCATACACAACTATGTAACTTTTAGGGAATTTTTGTGATGGATGTTCCTTGAAGTGAGTTGACAGTCTTACAGTTTCACAATCATTTGGTTGTCAGAAAGAGTTACCAGTGAGCCAGATTCTGTTGTTTCTGTGTGTTTGGGTTTTCCTATTTTTAGTGTGCTGACTTGTTTTCTGCTTGTCTTTTTGGATCAGATATACTTCAGATTGTTTAAGAGTACGACATGAGTATTTCCCATAGATGTCCCAAGCCTTCTCCCCAACTCTCTGACCCTAACCTCTCAAATCAATGCCAGTTAAGATCCAGTAAGAACTTATATGATTGGAGTTCTGCTCATGCTTGCAAACTCTAAAAATGTCTACTTTACTTACCTTTTAAAATATTCCAAAGAGACCAACAAGAGCATACCTAAAAGATTATTTTACAGAACAATGTAATTAATGTATAAGGCTTTGCTCAGAATTGATAGTTGACATATTTTAAAATATAACTATGAACTCATCTTGTTAATTATGTCTATCCTTTTTTAAAATAGTATACTGGTGGCCTAGGGTGCATGAAAAATTGATTTATTCTAATGAGGAGACCAAATCAGAGGCTGGTGTGGTTATCAATTAGAAGGTTGGGTTTCTGGAAAATTCCTAGAATGTTCAAAATTAACAAAGCAGTGGTCCAAGAAATAAAGAATAGACTGATTATGCCTTCACAGAGCATGTCTGGATTTTTTTATCCCCTTTTGCTCATGAGGAAAGTTGTGGTTTAATAGTTTGTAGTGAAAAAAATAATAAAAAACAGGCAGATCAATTAAGAACAATTCCATTAAAACTCAGAGGGTTTTTTTTTTCTGACTCCAGTTGCTTCCATGATGAAAAAATGAGTTTCTAAATTAGAACTAAGGTTCCTTGTGACTCCCTTATTTAAGAGTCCTGGAATCATTTATTTTATAGGTAGTTTAGGAAGTGATTGGTTGAAATATAGCCAAAGCAAATTCAGGCATCCTCCATTTTGATTTGGTTCCATGAAGAAGCACCCTCCTACTCTATGAAAGAAGAAAACTTTAAAAGAGTTATGTTCAATTTTTAGATGGAGCCATGCACAATTCCTTACATAAAGGTTTCACCAGAAATCTGATGAATTAACATTGAATTCTCACAGAGATTGCAGCTTGAGTAATGTCATAGATATTGCCTGCTATTTGTAAGACTTAAAAATACACACAGCACAATGCTACCTATTGAATTTTTTCAGGGCACAAAAACCATTCATATCTGGCATGATAAAGAATGGGCAAAAGAAGAAGGTTTTTTTTTTTCATTCAAGCGATATCTTGGTGGGATTCAAGCCCTTTAGCACATATTAAGTGACTCATTCTTAAGAGCACTGAAGAGTTCATTAATTTAGAGCTGGAAGTGACCTATGACACCATCATTTTACAGGTGAAGAAACTGAGTCAAGAAGAGGTTCATAATAACTAACATTTATATTTTAAGCTTTATCCCCCACTTTCTAATTCTAATATTTTACCTCTATTAATTATTTCCTATTTTTTCCTACTTATAGCTTGTTTCTGCCTGTTTGATTGTTTATTGTTTCCTCCATCACATTGTGAGAACCCTGAACACAGGGACTGTCTTTGTTGTGTCTTCTGCCTCTTTTTGTATCCCAGTGCTTAGCACAGTACATAGTATGCACTTGATAATTATCTGTTGACTGATGTAGTACTTCAGGGTTTGAAAAGTATTTTATATTATCTCATTTGATTTCAACAGCAGCCCTGTGAGGTAGATATTAATATTATCCTTATTATATAGAGTAGGAAACATAAGCATGACAGAGGTTAGATGATTTGCCAAACTAGGAAGTATCTGATATAGGATTTGAACTACTCTTGCCTCCATATCCAGCACTGTAACCCACTACACCAGCAGACTAAAATTATCAGAGGCAGGATTTGTACTCAGGATCTCTGACAATAAAAGTCAGGCTCTTCCTTCTGTACCATACAGTGTGCTATGCCTTACACTAAAGAAATATAAAGAATTATGATTCTGGCAGTATTGGATGAACATATATGTGTTCTAAATCAGTTTTTAAAAACTTGCATGGGAGAGTGGAGATGGGCATTTATTCTGTTGTGGAAGCAAATATGGGAAATATCACCTAAGATGTTTGATTTTATATGTAGTGACCCAATATAAAGAGCTGACATTTTTACCATTCTGATTAAAGCTTAAGTATGTATAGTTGTTGTTCATTTGTGTCTGAGTCTTTGTGAGCCCATGTGGGGTTTTCTTGGTAAAGGTACTGGAGTGTTTTGTCATTTCCTTCTCCAGCTAATTTTACAGATGAGGAAACTGAGGCAAAGAGGATTAAGTGACTTGCTCAGGGTTACACAGCTGAGTAACTATTTGAGGCCGGATTTGGCATCAAGTTTTTCTGACTCCAGACCTAACCTAGCTTCCCTATGTATGTAAGGACTTTTTCTCAAAGATCTTTTGATCAAAGTCCAAATGAGT
Organism: Notamacropus eugenii; assembly: GCF_028372415.1. Lineage (NCBI taxonomy): Eukaryota > Metazoa > Chordata > Mammalia > Diprotodontia > Macropodidae > Notamacropus > Notamacropus eugenii. The sequence continues at coordinate 273,240,775 of NC_092875.1, forward strand.
ACGGTGATTATTGGATCAGCTTCTGTGTTTGTATCTTTTATGGGATTCTGTGAGTAATTTTTATCTCCTGCATTTTCCATAGAGTGAACTAAGTGTTGTACCATGCTTGATTTGCATGTGCTACTTTCTTACACTGTGTACTTAGGAATGACCTGAAGTCCCTTTACCCACACTTGGGACAAACTAGTTTCAAGTTATATCCTGATTATACTAGATTTCCTCAGAGGATTTCAGTGGATGGAGAACAGTGAACTGAGAGAAAGTAAAAATAACCCAATTCTTTTGAACCTAAAATCTTGAAAGACCTTGGACCATTTGTCACATAAGAATGAAGGATTGCAGATCATAAACAGCTAGCATCTACACCTATTTTGTGGAAACTGGAGGTGGTAGGGTAAACCAATGCTTTTCATCAGTGATGGGAACTCCTGCAATGAAAAACTTCAATACTAAATCAGTTCAATAACTCATCTGTAATGTAAACTCTTAGAAAGTAGTGTAATTTTGAAAAATTAGGACTTTGAAAAATAAATCTGGATTTTGGACTTAATTAGAGGAAGGGTATTGGAGGGGAAGAAGGAAGAAAACCAGGCAACAACTTCACTACTTTGGATGACTATCATCAATAATGACTGTCCTTCTTGTTCTTTGTTCCAAATTAACATAGATAAATTGGTTTATTGCCCAATAAAATATTCATACATTACATTGGAATCCTGAAAAGATAGGAGAATCCTAAATTTATATTTGAGATCTTGATATCAAAAAATATTCTTCATCAAAACATCTACTATAGAGGGAGCACATTTATGATGATTGAAAATACAAAGAAAAGAATAAAAAGCTTCACCACTGAGAGACTAAGGATAATGTCCTTTCTGGGTAAAAGGGCAAGTTCTGGAAACAGTAGTATAATGGAGAAAAATTCTTTTAAATGTATAAGCAACACTCTTTTGGGGAAGGAAAGTGGACCATAGTTCTAAGACCTACCAAGCTAATGTCTTATTTAGTAAGAAAAAGACCCTAGAAAATTCTATTAGGAGAAATAATATTCTTGAACTCTATAGCCAAGGGTTTAATATTGACTTTCTCTTAGACTAGATCTATACATGAAACAAAATAAAAACAGAGAAAACTGTTCAGTTTATTCAAGTGCCCCAGTAAAGTTTAGTCCCATTGATATGTCTATCTCAGTGGAATTTTAACTAGCAATTTTTGTGTCCAGAACAAGTAACATGAAACCTGGCCTCAAGTCAACTCTTAATACAGAATCAATTGAATTGTGTGTCAACCTTGATGTATGGAAGTCCCAAGAGGAAGTTGCTGAGAAGGCCACCTTGGGAGGAGAGGGAAGCAGACTGGGGTACTCAACTGGAATGTGACCTTAAATTCAGGAAAGAAACAATGCAATCTGGGAACTTTCTATTGTTCTTGATATGTGCTAAATTCTGTTATTTGTATCCTTCTGAAGTGCTATTGAAAGATCTGGTCTTTTTTCTCTAGTTATGGTATAAGTGATTTGGGGACATGGATAATCCAAGATATTACAACATGTCTCAATTTCTATGTCACATAGACATAGCCTAAACCTTTGTGGCAAAGAGAGGGTTGAAAGGTATTTAGTATCCCATTGGTTATTAAGGTACAATTCATTTTACTTTGCTTCACGTACTGTGGCTGACTGTGCAAAAGCTCTTCAACAGAGGATTGTAGCTTATTTTTTTCTCCATTAAAGATCGTGTGTGTGTGTGTGTGTGTGTGTGTGTATGTGTGTGTGTTCTCAGTTCAATGGCAGGAAGCCTTTTTAATAAACATATTATGGCAGATTTTCCCAGCTTCCCTTAACCAAAGTACTTATCTTGTTAGAAACAAGGACCATGCATGATGTACTAGATGGTGAAATTGGATGCTGTTTGTTTTCCATCTGACCTATTTTATCACAATCTGGATCCTTTGGATCTTTCTAGTTAAGAAGTCTCTTTCCCTGGAGGTTTGACTAGCAGTGCCTGAATCAGTTGACTCTTTAAAAACTTCCACTGAACTAAGTCTGGCTTAACGATTAATGCTATAGTCTTCGCATTCTTTTGAGAAAGCCAATTGTAAAGTGTTTTCAACACACATATATCACTTATTGCCAGTACCAATGTTGAATGCTTGACCTCATACAAAGTATTCATGATGATCATTTAGGGAAATAAGCTGATCTCTCATCCAACAAAAGTAAAAGCCAAGATGCTGAATAGAAACAGCTCTTTGGAAAGTAGAGGTTCAAATGAATCTGGAGAATCAATATTCGTCTTGTTTTTATGGAATCACAACTTTTGTTATTTAGTTTAGGAACTGTGATATTTAAGACAATTTTGATGAATCAATCCTTAATCCATCAATCAACAATTATTCATCTACTACGTACTAGGCATTGTTCTAGGCAATGAGAGTGACAAAAACAAAAGAATATCTATCCTCAGGGAGATTTCATTCTAGTGGGGGAGATAAGTCCATAATGAAGGGCATATAAAATACATGCAAAATAAAGTAATTTGGAAGACAAGCACTAGCAGCTGGGGAGATTTGGAGTAAACAGCTCTTGAACTGATTGCTGAAGAAAACAAAGGATGCTAATGTTCCTCCCAGCAAAAAAGGGGAAAAAATCGCATGACCAAGAGATTTATGTAAAAGTAGAAGATAAAACTGTTATTACAATTTTGTGATCCTGTCATTGGTTGTTTCTTTCATTCTCAAAGAGGACCAAAATGACAATACTAAGCTTGAGTCAAGTTACCGAGTGTCTGACCATGGCTGAGCAGACCACTACGAGCTCGGAATGCTCACAGGTCGAGCACAAATAGTCCATGTGAATATTTGGGGTGGATTCTCTAAATTTGCACATCTCCTGTTTCTTTTGAGCCACTTGAATTCTGTGTTGCTCGTAGAGCACAGTATTCTTATCATAAGGCTGATTTAGAATTGCAAAGGATCTTAGAGTCCAATGAATTCAATCTCTACATTTTATAAAGGAGCATATACATGGAGGCATAGAGAGGTTAAGTTCCTTGTCCAGGAGTCAGTGTCTAAGGTGGGATTTGAAAGTAGATCTTGATTTTAAGGGTAGCCCTACTATTCCGTACTACCTCAAAAGAATAAAAGGATAATGCAAAGAATATGAGAATTCATGGTCTGACAAACCTTACTGTCTCAAACCATTATGCTATAGAATGAAGATGATTGAGTAGGGTTCTCCTCTGCACTTGGGCAGAAACTTTAATGGAAAGTTGAAATGAATTACGTATAAGGTTATCCCTCAGTCATACACATATAGTTTCCAATGAAAACAGAGGGAGTAGCAGTCATGTGACAGAAAAATGTATTCCATAAGACTTAGTCCACTGGTTAGTAAAATGGATTGGACTAATATGAGCATTCATGAATATGCACTTTGTACTAAAGGATTCAGGGTCAGCCAATAAACAGAGTGTAACTAATTCTCATACTTGATACTGATTACTTTGAAGGTATAAGTTAATATTCCAGTGCTTTTGTGAATATAAATTGTCTTTATCAACATTATAAAAACACTTCACGTAGTGAAACTGAGAAAATGCTAACACATTTAATAGCAAAAGTTGTCAGTGAAGTCTTAAATTATGCATGTTGATGGATAAGGGGTGATGGAATTTTCCTCCTCAGTTATTGTCATCAATTAAAAAGGGTAGATAGATGTGAAGAATTATCTTGCATTGAATTTTGTCTAAATATCTAATCACAAAATATTAAGATGAAGATTTATAATAGATATTTTGACATCCTGGCTGATGTGGCAAGGTTGATAAAGCTAACATCTTTTTTGTTCTGGATTACCTAGAGTGCAAGGAAGAAGGCAACAATCACACCACATGAGTGAGGCACATGTAGTCTTCTCTGTGGATTTTTGGAATAATATTTTCTTATCCAATATGATCATTAAACATTCTGTGATCTGGAAAGTAATTAGTATCATTTGACAAATTTCATATGTGTATGTACATGTATATATACGTATATATACATATGCAAGAGTATTATATGCATGCATACATATACATTATACTATGCATATGTGTTTGCATGTGCATAATTTCTATATGTTTATTTTATATTTAAATGGTTGTACTATAAATATGTAGTTTTAGATCTTCAAGAGCATAGTAAAAAATTAGCAATTGTTCTTTTTAGGAGATAGACAATTAAAGGGTAAGCCACTTTCCTAAAATGGCTAAATGTTGTTCAGCTGTAACAGCAAGCATAGTAGGATCGTTAGCTGTTTTTCTGGATTGACATGTGCAAGTGGGCTCTAGTCAATCAGATGCTGAGCAGAACTGTACATAAAGAGAACCAGTGTTGAGAAGGTAGATATTAAGAGAGTCAGATTTGAGAAGAAGAAAACGCAGAGAGAAGAGCTCTGATGGCAGAGACTTGCTGAACTCTGAACTTTGAAAGCAAATAGAACTCTTAGCTGGTCCCTTTTAAGAGCTGTTAAAGTGAACTGAGCTGTTATCACAGAGCCTCTGGATTTTTAAGATGAATTGAGATGACGGGTGCTGGTGGTGTGTCAGTATTGTTGTTGCCCTGTTGAGCTTTGTTTTCCCAGAGGCAGAAGCTGTGGGCAGGAGCTGGGAGAGTTTGGAGTGGAGCAGTCTGCTTACCTGTGAATCCAGGCAAGAGTAGGGAATGGTCAGCCCACAGAGGAAGAGCCATGGGACTTGGAAGTCAAACTTGAGTTAAGATGAAAGAGAACTTTACTTAGATACTTGGTATTGATTAAGGAGACTGTTCTTACTGTGATCTTGGGGTGTATGGTGTGGTATTTTCTGCTACTCTTTAAGGATGTGCTGTGCTAGGGAAGACCCTAGCCTGGAACACCCAATTGTATAAACAAGTATTTGGGGCAATGCTACTGAATGCAATGATATATTCTATGTGCCGTAGGACATACTGAGTGTTAAGATGTACATATGTATATGTATGTATGTATGTATATGTGTATATATATATATGCACACACACACATAAATATATACATCTATAAAGAGAGAGAATGATATATTTTGCTTAAGGATGTTGCTATGAATGTTATGCTTTACCTTATTGAACAATGTTTAGTTTATTGCTAAATAAATAGTTCATTATACTATGTGATTAGACCCTAAAAATTCTTCACAGCAGCAGTCCTTAGGTGTGCTGCCGTGACTGGCATTGCAATGTGGAGAGGTCTGGATGATCTAATTTCTGGCATGCCCGACACAGAACAAAGATGAGAAGAGCAGATGCACTCTTGAGGTGGGTCAACCCTAATTCATATGTGGATAGTATACCTTTTTTTAGTACTATTTATAGGCACTTTGGGAATCTTCCTGTATATGATGTCATTACAGATGCCTCTAGGTTCTTGCTCTGTAAAAGAAAAAGAAAAGAAAAGAAAAGAAAACAAGCAATATAAGTAAATCTAGTAATAAGAGCAGACTTTCACGATACTTTAAAGTTTGCAAATAACTTCGTAGATATTCTCTTTTGAGCCTCATAACAATGCTCTGAGGTAGCTACCACAGGTATTATTATTCCCATTTCACAGATGAAGAAACTGAAGAATTTAAATGATTTCTCCAAGGTCCCATACTGAGTATGCTTCAGATACAGGATTTGAACTAAAGTCTTCCTGACTTCAAATCCAGTATTCCATTCAGTACATGAGGCTGTCTCTCATATTCATATCTCCCATGGGAAAATCAAGAAGAAGAAGAGGCAGGAGAAAAGTGAAGACAGTTTTCTGCCTTCATGTCCAATATAATCATGATTTGAATTTCCATATCTCTTGTATGTACCAACATGTCTTAATAGAGCACATATTTCAGGACTGACATACACAAGAAAAATTTGAGATGGATTTGTCCATTAAAAATAGCAACAATACTTCCTATATTAATACAAACAAAAGAGTGGATAGAGCACTGAAATAAGTCAACAAGAACTGGATTAAAATCCCATTTCATCTACTTAATAGCTTTGTGACTCTGGACAATCTATTTAACCTCTTTGAATGTCAGTTTCTTCATTTGCAAAATCTGGATAATCACAACAGTAGGGTTGTATGTACGTACTTATTTGCTTTTTTCCTGCACCATTCAAATGTGTACTGCTTGAGGGAAATGACTAATTTTTTTTTGGAGGGGCGCATTTCTTAAAATCTCCTGTGTTTAGCAAAATACTGGACCATAGGTGAGTAATTAATAAATGTATGCTGACTTCTTGGGCAGGGTTTTGTGCAGGTGGATCAAATGACAGCTTTTTGTAATCAAAAAAGAATATTGGGAGATTAGCTCATCTCCTTTAGATTCACTGAAAGCATTAGTATAACAAAATTATCATTGTTTTATTGTCATCTTTATGTATGATGGGGTTCAGATAAGAACAAGAATAAGACAAGTCACTAATCTCTTGTTTTTATGGGTTTAACGTTCAACCTTTTATGGAGGTAGATGATATAACATCTTTTGTAGCCTCACTGAAAGCACCTTTGGTCTTCACTTGGCAAATGTTAAAGCACTCTATCAATGCTGAGTAGTTATTAATATTATTATATTCAAATTATTATAGTGATTATTCTTCTGTTTGGATTTCTAGTTAAGTTTTATAATGCTGTGGTCTGTGAAAGCTGCTTGAAAATAATTGGATGTGATCACTTGCCACACTACACACATATTCTTGTGTGCCTGGTGCATATACTAGTAAAATAAACAGGCACATTCTATGGTTTAAAGTTACATTATTTAGAAGAACCACAGGAGCAAGGCGATAAGTTGGGCAAGTGCCTGCAGGCAAATTCATTCAATTTCTATCCATATGGGATTAGCAAGTGAATATTGGAGCCATTTCAGATTTGCTTTCTCAGGGAAGACAGATACTTCTTCCAGCACAACTTGTTTTTTACCCTGGGTATGTCCAATAATGTTTCCCAATTATAAAATAATAGTGGTTATATTAGGATTTATTGAAACAAAAGCAAAAGCCTTTGAGAGTGTTAAAAGAAGCAAAATACAAAAGAGATACGAGTCTTACTTCATTTCAAGACCTGTCTTCCTAAGACCCAATGCACGTGGTACCAGAACAAGTGAGAGCATCCTTGAATGGTAGACTCAGAAAGCATTTGTATACAGACTCAAGGATGGGGAGGAGTCCATTGTTCCTAATGTTAGTTGTTTCCTGGAGGACTCCACGCTCTAGACTTTCCCACCTCCCTAAATTGCACTCTCTATTTGCCTGGATTTACAGTAGGGCATAAGGAATATTACATAGTGATGGCCTGCCCTGGTATTTGCATAGACTTTTTTTGTGATTAGTAAATAGATGAAGGATTGGGGAGCTGGTATTATTGAGATGAAAAGGGAGGGTAGGATTAATCAGTAAATTCTTTCCACATCAGTCTACTGCTTGAAGCAAATCTGAGTACTTGGGAAGATAGAAATGGGAAAGTATATTTGATCTCTTCTTTAGATTACTTTTAGGGGGCTTGCCTGTTTCTCCAAACCTATTCCATCCTACTTCTTGTCTTGTGGGCTCACTCGCACACATCTCCAAGATCTGGTGTCTAAAGAAAGGGGAGTTTAATAACATTTCAACTGGTTACTAAGGCTATTTTTTGAGGAGTGCTGGTAAATGTTTTAATAAGAAGGGCTTTAAACTGGTGATTAAAAATGTGTTTTTAAAATGTTATCATTACCAATGCTAGCTCTATTGCCTTGCTTAAAAAAAAAATTTTGAAAGAAAAAATACATTTGCAATTTGCTTTATAAAACTCTACTTGATTTTCACAACAAACCTGTGAGTTAGCTGTTATTATCACCATTTTATAAATGAAAAACTGAAGATCAGAGAGTTTAAGTCATTTTCAGAGTCATACATCTAGTAAGTATAAAGGTGGGATTCAAACTCAGGTCTTCCTTACTTAATCAAGTTCCTTATCCACTCTAGTAGTTCCTTTAATCTAGAAACCATTAAAAATACTTTTATTGATGTATTTTGGTTTTTTATGTTGCCATAATTTTCCCTAAGATTCCCTGCCCAAGTTCCCAGAGAGTCATTTCCTATAACAACATTTTTAAGCCAAAACAGAGGGAAAAATCAGCATGACTGATCAGTACATTAAAAAAAAAACTCTGAAAGTATACATAATGTACATACAGACCTCACACCTCTGCAAGGGTGCAGATATCATTTCATATCACATTTCCCCCCAGTGTTTCTATTTTCATAATTATACTATTTGTATATAACATTTCCTTGGCTTCATTTACTTCATTCTGCATCAGTTCATGGAGATCTTTCAATGCTTCTCTGTATTCACCACATTTATCATTTGTTATAGCACAGTAATAGTCCATTAGATTATGTACTTCAATTTGTTTAGCCTTTCCCCAATTGATGAGTTTCTACTTTGTTTCCAATTCTTTGATATCACAAAAGTGTACTTTATGATATATAAATATCATAATATATCATAAATATAGATAGATTTATAGATAGATAGAAAGATAGATTGATAGATAGATAGATTATAGATAGATAGATAGATAGATAGATAGATAGATAGATAGATAGATAGATAGATAGATAGAAACTTTCTTCTTAATGATGGATTACTTGGAGTATGTTCCTGGTAGTGGATTTTCTGGGTAAAAGGGTATGTGTATTTTCGGCACTTTATCTGCATACTTCTAAATAGCTTTTGAAAATGGTTGGATTAATTCACAGCTCCACCATCAATATGCTAGTGGATCATCTTCCTGTAACCCCTCCATCATCAACTTTTCCCATCTTTTGTTGTCTTTGCCAGTTGCAGGATGTGAGGCAAAACATCAGGGTTATTTTGATGTGCGTTTCTCTTATTGTTAGTAATTTCAAACCTTCTTTCATATATGCTCATTAATAGTTTACAATTCTTTAAAAAATGGTTTATTTGTATCCTTTGACCACTTACTTATTTAGTCAGTTATGTGGCAAAGTACATACAGCACTGGACAAAGAATGAGGAAGAAACTCAGCCTCAGACACTTACCTGTGTGACCCTAGACGAGTAATTTAATTGCTGTATGCATCAGTTTCATCACATGTAGAAAGGTGATAATGATAGCACCTCCATCCCAGGGTTGTCATGAAGAAAGAGATAATACTTACAAAATTTTGTGTAAACCTTCAAGTCTTTTATAAATGCAAGTTATTTTTATTATATTCAGTATCATCATCAAAGTCATTATTGTTGATGACCATGTGATATAATAATCCCCTGAGGATTGTTATAGTTGTACCCCAGAAATGTTGGTGTACTGTTTCATTATTATCATTTTCTTTTTCATAATTAGTCATTTTTAAAAATAATTTGTTCTTTGAACTCACTCATTACTTAGGATGTCATATTTAAGTCTCTATATGAGTTTTCTTTTGTCCATGCTTTCTGATTACTATCTTTATTGCATTATGGCCTATAAAGGATTTGTTTACTATTTCTGTCTTTTTAGCATTTTAAGATACCCCTGTGTAATAATATATGCTCGATTTTTGTAAAAATCACATGTAATAATGAGAAATGTTAACATTTTATGGCAGTTCCATTTAGAAGACGCCATAAGTTTTTCAGCTCCAGTTCCTCTAGAAATGTGTTCAATTCTGCATGTTTTCTTTTATTTATCTCTCTGTTAGATTTATCCCAAACTGATAAAAAAGACCTTGAAATCTCCTGCCACTATGATTTTGTGCTCTATGCTTTCTTGTAGTTCCGTTAATTAATTTTTCCTTTGTGAAATTAGAAAATAAGTCATTTGGAGCATATAAGTTTAAAGATGATGTTAATTTGCTTTTTTTGCTTTCCTTCAGTATGATGTGGACTTTATCTTTTTATATTGTGAATTTTTGTTTTTGCATTATCTGATACCATGATTGCAACTCTTGCTTAATTTTTTTTTTAGTTTTGCCTAATGCATAGTAAATTTTGTCCCATTCTTTCATGTTTATTCCATGCATATCTTCGGGTTTTTTTAAAAGTGTTTCTTGTACGCAATTATTTGTGGGGTTTTGTTGTATTATCCAATGTGTTATTCTTGAATGTTATTATTTATCCCTTATGGTTCATTTTCTGTTTCCTTCCCTTTTAATTTCTTTTTCTCTGGAAGCTGGACTTCAAGGACATTTCAGCTTCCCCTTGTTCTGCACAATTTAAATTTTTCATACTCAGTTTCTATTCCTAATGACTTCTGAGGGATAGAATTGGCCCTAACTGAATGCAGTGCCCTTTGTTTCAGGAAGACCTGGTGAATATATGCCCTTGTTCCTTCTCTTCTCTTCCTCTAGTCTGTAGTTGAGTCCTATTGTAGCCTAGAGTGCTGCTTTACTGTATTCCCAGCAAGAGTTAGCTTCTCCCTTTTAGTTTTCTTTGGCAGTGGTGGTGGTGGTTAAAAGAAGTAGAGTTGAGTTCTGTTGGAAGTCAGTGGGTGAAGCTCTGACAGAATCTGACGAGCAGTAGGATATAGGGATTCACTCTTTCTGTTATTAGTTCATTGAATTGTTGTCTCTTTTGAGGTCTTGGTGTCCTAATGTATAGAGACAGTTAAAATTGCATTATCTCTTGTATATAACTCCTATTTTGGAGACGTTTGAGAAGTCATGATGATCAGAGAAAATGTCTCATTTTCTCAACTTGTTGGTGACATGAGCGAGAAGTCAGACATAGACTATTATAGCAATATCCCCCCTGGAAAATGACAAATGAATATTAAATTATTTTCCTGTTGTCTTTCAAATATGTTTTATTTATTAAATTATGTATGTATGCATATTAAATAATGTAAATTAGGATATGCTACTATACATAAGCAGTGTAGTCATCCAAGTTGGTTGCATTAGAAATAAGAAAATGTAGAGACCTTTTATTTTACTTGCCTCATAATAGTGTGATAGGTGGTGCAATGGACATACACTGGACTAGGAGTAGGGAAGACCTGAGTTCAAATTTAGCTTCAGAAACTTCCTAGATATGTACCCTTGGGTAAGTCACTTAACCTCTGTTTGCCACTGTAGAAGGAAATGGCAAATCGTTCCAATATCTTTGCCAAGAAAACCCCACGGACAGATGTCCACAGGGTCATAAAGAGACAATGCTACTGACATGACTGAACAACAACATAATAGTGTGAAAGTGACCTTGAATTGCCAGTGGAGGACCATCTCTATCAGGTTCTATTTAATTGAAAAGGCATCAAAATGTGGACTTGGTAATGAACTATATGTTTGCCCATCTGAGAACCAGTCCAGCTATGTGCAAGATGGTTATCAGTTTATGGTAGGGTGACATGAATTGTTAGTGGCCACAACAACTCATGAAGATCACCTAGGCAGACATGAAAAGTATGAGCATGTGAAGCTATCACAGATTTTTGATGGACTGTATGGGTATTACCACTGACATGCCTAAAGGGATAAGTACATCAGAAGAGCAGAAAGGAAATCTGTATTTGGATATCATGACATATTCAAAAGGACACTGGATTTGGATTTGGAGTCAAAGGACATAGATTTGAATCCTAAATCTGTCACTTACTACCTGTATAACCTTAATAATTTACCTGCCTAAGCTTCCATTTCCTTATCTCCAAAATGAAGGGGTTAGCCCAAAGTTCCTCTCGGAGATCAGTTATGTGAAATAAAAATGGAGTATTGTCAATACTCTTGTATTGTCTTGTCAATTTAGATGTTCCCTTCCACAATACAAATCACATTCCACCTGTGCCTATCTATCTGGTACTACTCTTGACCATAAATTTACTACAAGGTGTCCATCCAACATGTTAGAGGACTTCCTCCCTTTTTTCTGATATCAAAAGTGTTTAATCAGAGGACTGATGTTCACCAATGATTAGTCTATCTTTTCTGATTTTACATTTCAACATTGATATCTTTTACTTTTCTCTTCAGCTTTCCTTATTTGTTCTATGGAAGACTGTTTGCACCCACAGTGAGCTTCTAAATTGCCATCTGTGTGATAATAATTTTCTGTTCCTTGAGATAATTGTATTCCATATAACTAATATAAACTATATTATATGTTATATATAACTAATATAATGCTTATGATACCATAGTACTAAACATTAGAAAAGTTATTACAATAGATTTTGGATATGTGTTCATTTTCTCTACTAAATATAGAAACAGGAAAATGTGGCTTTAAACAGCAAGAGAAGAGCATCAGGGTGGACATTCATGTTAGTGATTGTTAGTCATTCTTGTTTATCTTAAACAAAAGAAGAAAGTGTCTATCCTTGTGTCTTTGAATGAAGCGCTCTTGGAAAATTTTCACAGATGCATTGGAATAGCTGGCCTTTCAAGTCTGAAATTTTGTATTTATGAAAGGGATGTAAATATGTATCAGCTCTGTAGAAGTTGGCTAAACTTACCCACCAACCTCACTTCTTATGGCTCCTTGAATAAATAAAGGCTCCTTCTCCTGAGTCCTCACTGTCTCGTTAATGAAGTCTTTGTTCTAGCCTTGACTTACGTTTATAACTAGTTGATACACTTGAGGTATTATCTCAGGCATGGCATTTAAAGTGGGCTGCATATAGACTCAGAAAAGAGATGAGCCAAAAACGATAAAAAAGAGATTATGTGGCCTCTCCAAAGAGAGAGAGACAGAGAGAGAGAGAGACAATGACAGAGAGAGAGAGAGAGAGAGAGAGAGAGAGAGAGAGAGAGAGAGAGAGCAACGACCAGATGAAGACAGACCAACGTAGAGATGCAAGTTTTCAAAGATTTGAATCTGTCATAGAACAAGCATTTAGTAAGTGACAGGCAGTGAGGATACAACGACAAAAATGGAACAATCCCAGCCCTCAAGTATCTCACAACAAATGTACATATATGTATATACTAAGTAAATAAAGGGTAATGGAGAGGAGCACCACAAGCTGGGGGAACTAGGAATGACCTTGTATAGGAAGTGGCAGTTTTGCTGGTACCTAACAATTATAAAAGGGAAAAAAAAGAATAGAAGTAGCATTGTGTCTCAGTCCTATCCTTCCTCATTTCCTATGAATTATGCAGAATCTAGGGTTGGTTGGCTCTAGTAATGTCAAGTTCTGAGGGGGATTATCTACAGTGATATCTACTCTAAATTATAGAGACTGTAAATCCCTGGAGAAGGTAGCCCCCCTGGCAAGGAGATTTTCATGATTGTTAATGGATTGGATAAAAGTCCATTGTGTTTTCTGTTAAGTTAAATAAAGCACTCAACCTGAAGTCTATGAAATTAATTTTTAGATAGCTGTATTCCAATACAACTGGTTTTCCACATACATACATGCATATACATACACACATATATGTATATGTACACATACATACATGTGACATTTTACACATAGAAACACATTATGGTGAGTAGGCTTTACCAGAATACTAAAGAGATCTAGATACAAAAAAAGGAAAGAACCATTGGGTTAAATGAAATCAACTTGATATCCTGCTTTTCCATGAATGCTTTCATGGAAGCCGTGAGCATTCTTCAGAAAACCAGGAACAAGATTTTGAAGTTCCAAAGTGGGATCACGAGCCAAAGGACATGACTATTCAGAAGTTTTTGTTCTTAAATTGAGTCTATATTACTAGATCTTCACTAGATCTCATAAAAAAAATTACTCTGGACCTGTCTAGGAGTCTGTGGATATATTTCTGGGGTTCTATGAATTTGATTTTTAAATATTTTAATAATTACATATCAATATAATTGATTTCCTTTATAATATTATTGAATTTATTTTAGACATTTAAAAGCATTATTCTAAGAAGGGGTTCTGCTAAAGTAGTCTATGACTCAAAAAAGATTAAGAATCCCTGCTTTAAGACATTTAAGATAAAGCCTTTAGTTATCTGTTGTCGATAGATGATTTAACAAGCATTTGTTGTGTGATCTGCTATGTGCCTTTTATGGAGAATTCTGAATTTAGAGTCAAAGGATCTGGGTTCAAATCCCAGCTTTGTATTTATTACATGTGAGACCCTGAGCAAGTCCTTTTATTTTCAGGGATTCAGTATCTTCATTTATAGAATAAGGAGATTAGACTAGAGGACTTCCAAGGTCCCTTCCACCTCCAAGTCTGTAATTACAAAAGTGAGTTCCTTTTCATTTCCTCAGGAAGTTTACAAAGTAGTACAAGCTATAAACATTTGAAGAGGTAACTAAATGTGCAAGAAAGGAGATAGCAAATGTCAAATAAATGGTTTAGATCATAAGTACAACAGCAGTGTAGACTAGTTCTATAGCAGAAAGAAAGCTTGAGAGAGAACTAAAAGTAGGGTTGAATCTGTATTAAATAGTGTAATAAGCAGTATTGTACAAATTAAATGACATGCATTGAAGTACCGACATTGTGACAGAGACTAGCTTTTATACCTAGTATTGTGTAGGTCTCTCAGACCCACTGACCTACTTCCTGCTTCTTTGAACTGATTTTAGATCTTCATAGGGGAGAAAGGACAGAACCGGTTCAGGGCTTCTTTAAAACCTTGCAATTTTTTTCACAGTGATGGCCTAAAATCAGTCAGAGAAGAGAGTAGAGGGGGGAGAAGAGAACTGGTTTTAATGAAGAGGAAACCCAAAGAGGAGATTATTGTTTAAGACTCCTTTCTCTAAGTGATACTTGTCATGTTCTAGGACCATCTTCCTGATTTGCTCTATTGGCATTTCATTCACTACTTTATATTGCTTGGAATGATATATTTAGGAAGTAAGAGATGGAAACCAGTAGATAAAGTAAGGTTTCCAGTTCATCTATATTTCTAGCATCCATGCATGGATTTCAATCTTCCATCCATTTATCCCTGTCCTCTAGGAGCATAGCTGATAGAGGATGTATATTAACAATGGAATAAGACAGTAAGTGGAAGAGCCTTGAGAAAGGAGAGGAGTAAAACTTGTGATACAACTTCTGGTCAGCTATTCAGAGCAAAAATACTTAGAAGAGATAGTGGATAAATATAAAAATCATCATTTTCTGATTCTCTGAGAATGTACAAAGACTTCAGGGATTATTTCGGTATCCTTAGTTATATTCCCAATGTAATGCTGAAAAAATTGATAATAAAGGGTGTCAAAAAAGAATATGAGACTATTCAATAAAGGAGCACATCCAATTAGTGTATTCCCTAAGAAGCAGTGCTTATTCAGCTTACTGTGCATGGAACATTCAGATCACATTTTTATGTTTTAACCACTGACATCCTTTACCCAATCCAAGTCATATTTATGGGTGAGTTTATTTTTCCAAAAATGAAGTGGATGTATTGCTCTGAAGGCATGAAGATAGTCTTCAGTCATAGGCTTTTTAATATATAACTTCACAGAGCCCCAGAAATGCACCTATAGATGCATGGCAGGTCCATAGACCCCAGGTTAGGGACTCCTTCCTTAGATATATAAATTGTAAATAGAGGCTGGATTTTCAGAGCATTGTGCTTCCCCTCCACCACCTTTATATCCCTAACACTTAGCACAGTGCCTGATACATTACATAGTATGTTCTTAATAAATTCTTGTTAACTGACTGACAGTTGACTGGTGTTTTTAGGCAGTATGTAATTTTATTACCTAGGCAATTGATATGATAAGACATATGGGTTTATGGTCATTGTTTTCAATTTACATACTGCATAAATCAGTATTATTACAACTCCTCATCAGAATTATAATACAATGTAAACTTAATCTTCAACCTTTAAAAAAAATGTAATATACTATTTGGAGGGAAAAGAAAACTACCCTATATCAAACCAAATTGAATTCCTTACACACGTTTCTTAATTTTCATAGTTTCATAGTTCTGCTTTATTTGTTTTGTCAATATCGTTCTCATCTGGAATATCATTTTCCTATACTTTAACTCCCCGTTTGCTAGAGACCCTTTAAATTCTAGCTAAAAAATTGTCTCTTCCATAAACCTTTCTCTCTCTCCTCTCTGCTAGCATAATCCTCACCTTCTTATATTTTACATGCCTTATCTCTTCCCCTAGACTGTAAACATCATAAGGACAGGGATGGTATCTGATTCTTCTTTGCATCCTTATAGCGCCAACCTTTAAAGCAGTTGTAGAAGCAGGAGGCACTTAACAACTATTTTTTGAAGGCTCAGGTTCTTGTAAGTAAATCTGTATGTGTATCAAAGCTTATGGAACTTAGCCCATGGCTTAGAAAAATGGATAAACTCCTAGGATTAAGATAGTGCAATATTTATGTCACATTCCCCTGCGTTCCCTGCTCAACTACCTCCATCCCTATCACTTTTTCCTGAGTGTTTAAAATTATTTCAATCTATAGCTACACTATGGAATTTTAAGATGAGTTTTGAATATTCTATTGTCTTTGGGGATCTAGCTTTAATTTTTGATTTAATGTTATATTAATCATGAAAATACAGGAAAGCAATTTAATAATATTGGGGATTCTTATTATTTTAGAATTTGGATCTTGTTAAAATAGCTTCCATTCTCAGGAACTATGTGGTACCTTATCTTACATATGAATGTTATACACAAACTCATCTTGTCTCTGGCATGAGTGCCACAGAGCTCACAATCTATTTAAAAGTTCATTCTCTCTATACAAAATCATAGTGATGAACAGATTTTGAAACCAAGTGGTTGAAATATACCTTTCAGATGACATAGAAAAAACGATTTATTAGATTGCACATCTTGGTAAAATAAAGTGCCTTATTTGTGTATCAAAATCAGTACCCCGGAACGCAAACAGATCAGGGTTATCAGATGTTTGTTCCAGGGCACCAGATATAAGATGGTGTCTAATTTAATGGATCTTAACTACATTTAGAGTTCTTTGTCAATCTAAAAACAACAGGGTATAGTGTCTACAGAATAAGAATAATTAGTTAAAACAGGAATAAGTCAGATTTCACGCTAGGGTAAACTCCTTATTTCTACTTCTGTTCTGCTCTCCTAAGAGGCAGTACTTGTATCCCTTGTCCTATTTAAAGTTTATGATACTGGCTCTGGGTGTAAAGATACATCATTCTGGCTCTATCAGAACCTTAACTTAATTTGTTCAATTCAATTCAGCATCCATTCATTAAGTCCTAGAAGACTGTAAATCTATGAAGTCTCTGGAGATAGGAAGACAAAAATGAAGCAGTCCCTGCCCCCAAGGTACTTACTCACCTTTAAAGAGCATTTGAAGGTTTATACAATATTTTCCTTATAAGACTTCTATGAGGAAGGAAATGCATGTTCATATACTATCTCTATTTTTCCCATCATGAAAAACATTAAGTGAAGACAGAGCAGTCATACAGCTAATGAGTTCAGATTGAATCCAGATCTTCTGCCTTTCAGAAATGTTCTTTCAACATACATATAGTTTGCATCTTCTGTTCTGTTTCATTTTTCTATTAACAGCACTGGACCAAACCTGAATTGTCAAAAAAAAGCATAACTTCTAACACATCATGAGAAACAGGACCTTGTGGTTCGTTAACTCATTGCTTTTATGCCCCTCAAAACTCTCTTTACCAAATTCCCTATCATCGTCAATGCCACCAATATTCTTCTATTGCCACAAACTAGAAACTTTGGACATACCGTTGGCAATTATTTCTCCTCCACCTATCCCATGTGTCATTAACTCATATTGTTTGATCCATAAAAATGTCTCCTGAGTTTGTTTCTTCTTTTATCTTTCTATTGTACCCTTCCCATGCATAAATTATTGTAAGTATCCGAACTCATCACTCTGATTCTAATTTTCCCCCCAGTTCTTTCTGAAGACATATCAGCATTCTCAAAAGATGTCTTTAAAGTGATAATATCCTCTAGTTGCATGAGCCTATAATTCTGCCTAAGAATGAAACCACTTCTGCTATAACATGTATCCATTTTTTATTTTAAAAAATGCTACAAATAAAAGTATCACAGTCATAGAATAAATTCAAAAAGAAAATGTAAAACAGTTTCCAACCTCTAGGTGTTTATTTTCAAATTCCTGCCCTTTTTATTCATTCTACTAAAGGTAGTGGGATATGATACATACACAAACAAGTATAAGGTATGTAGTGATGGAAAAAAGATCTAGGCAATTTGCTGTGGAAAAAAAATGATTGGGAGTGTGGTTTCAGTGGGGGGGGGGAGAGAATATTTTCAGCCAATGAATTGGGAGATGATAAGGTAACATTTCAAGGAGGAAGTGACACAGGTAATATTTCAAGGAGAAATGGAGCCTTGAAGGAAGAAGAAGGATGAGAAGATTTCAGAAAAAAAAAGGACAAGCAAGAAACATTGCAATTTACACAGATTTGGATCCAGATGCAATAGCTTCATTTGCCACTGTTGACATGGTGAATTCAATTCAACAAACGTGTGTTTGGCCTTGTATTTTATTGGACATATAGGTTCTGAAACAAATTTGAACAAGAAAATGATATTGCAATGAGAAAAACTACAAAGTGTGAAATGAGAACTTTGACCTTATTTCTGTTCAATCATTCATGTACTATTAAATGACATATACTACGAGTCTAAGATTTCCTTAATCTATTGTCTCTTCCACCTTCTCATGTTTCAGAGAAGAAAACAACAACACTGAAATAATTTTAGGGGTGGGAGATAGAAAGAAAAATAACACTGTCATGGTGAAAACCTTCTAAACACTCCTTCAAAAAATCATTTTTTAAAAAACAGTTAATAAAGAAAATTTTCAGAAATAAAATGTAACATTCTGGCATCTCTGTATGTGAGTTTATCATAGGGCCAAAGGTAAGGAGAGAAAACTTCTGAAAGAGGGTTACTGGTGTTTGATAATTGCAATGAATTACAGGTCATTTTCCATTATGACAAATACCACTGGGATGAGATCTGTGTGCCGCAAAGCATTCCCAAGTGAATGTAATGGTCCATTTACTATATATTCTGGATGATAACACATACATTTTACTTTGTGAAAAAGTACCTAAGATCATCTTGCCTCTTATATTTAGAGCAGGGGTCTCCAACTTTTTGCATTAGAGAGTATACTTTGGGGACATAAAATATGTCCCCAAATTTGAAAAATAATGGAGTCTAGGGAGTTATGAGAGGTATTGAGTGCTCCTACCTCCACCAACCTAACCAACCAGTTTTGAGGAAGAGATCCTATTTCCCTCACCATTAGAAATGCCCTTGCTCCATAGGGATGAGGAGATGATGCTTGCTCTTGATACCATGATCAACCAGGGCAGCTTTGAAGAAAGCAAACCAAGTGCCTTATTTGTTTTCTAGTTATTAAGTGGTAGTTCCAAGTGCCTCTGTTAGCTCTGAAAACCTCGCATTTCAAGCAATATTCAGGAATGAATTTTTTAAGGAGTTATTTTGACAGATCCTTAAAATCAGTTGTAGAAGTAATTGATGTGATCATATACATTAGCATATATTAAATGTTGGTTTCATTTGTTTAAGGTAAAACAATTATCTTTAAGCATATTTGTGAAGATTAATTTAAAATGGATACATACGAGCGCAAGACTTTAAAACATGTTTGATTTTAACCACTAGAAAACAAAACTTTATCTGGAAAACTGTAGTGTGTGCTTTCCTCAGTTGCAATAGGAAAACACCAAAACAAAACAAAACAAAAACCATATAGCAAATCTGCCACAGGTAGGTGAATCAATGAAAAGACTAGAAAAAGCCTTTATGAGTGAGATCAGAGAATTTGGTTAAGACTACACTTAAATCATTCCAGATCAAGGAGAATCTCTTCTCTTTTAAAAGACTGCAAGTGTCTGTGAATGATAGATTCAGTAACCTCTTTTGTAAGACAATTATGCCTTTTGATTATAGAAGATATCCCATTTTCTCCTCAAACTCATGACTTTAGATTCCCAAAACTCTTAAATGACACACCAAATTATTTCAAGTGCGAATAATTATGCTGTGAGAGCAAAATCCTGATGGTCATTCAAGGTACAGTCATACCTCAAAGTAAAGGCACACAGTTTATTAACTGACAGGTCATTTTCATTTCACCCCAACCCTAGACACTTATTCCAACTTTTCAAAATTTAAATGGGATGACCTGATCTTTTGAGTATTGGAGATTTTACCTTCTTACAAATCTATGTACTTAAATTAAAGACATATAGATTCTTTGATGAAATCTTGATCATTGAAGACTCCCAAGACCCAGTGCAATGAAAGTTCAGCAAATAACCTTACAGTAGCATAGATAAATTATAACCTGGCCTTTAATACAATCTTCAGATCCTGAGACATAAAGAAAGCTTTTCCTAGCTTAGTCCTGATTCCTATCTGTATTATAATATCCTGCCATATACACGGAAACTCTTCCCAAAAGGTAATACAATATACGTCAAGAAAACATACCCAAACATGCATCCATAAAATTTCCTCTTCAATTTGTGAGAAATATGGATAGGTGTGAGAAATATGGAAAATATGGGGAAAGGGTTTATGAAGTGAAATTATCTATGAAATAGCTATGGTAGTCTGTATTTTTATCTGATTATTTTACTTTGGGGAGTTTATTTTTGGACATTATGTAAGCACAAATGTGAGATTTGCTCATGGTAGTGAGGGCAAGTCATTAAAGCGTTGTTCCTTATTTCTTTTAAACTGTTAAATAAATGAAAGTAATACTTGACAAGCTCTCTTCCCCCTGTGTTAATCTCCAATTTTTCCTCTGTAAAATCTTGTCTACACATAATTGTTTCCATTTTGTCTTCTCCTTTAGAAAGTGAACTCCTCAAAAACAAGGATTGTCTTTTTGTCTTCCTTTTGTATCCCCAGTACTTAGCATGGTGCCTAGTACACAGTAAGTGCTTAATAAGTGAATATTAACTGACTGCCTTTGGACAGAAAGCACAGTACCTAGCCCAGATACAATCTTTAGAAGAAAGATAGACCATATTTCATGAATCTGATAGTTTTGCAGAGGGATAAGATACAAAGGTCTTATACAAAATTGTACATTATTTCTTTAGAGAATGACAAAATGTTTTGATGGCAGCAAGCATGATATTTATCCAATACAAATTGGGTCATTTCAATCATGCCTGATTTTTCGTGATCCCATTTGGGATTTCATTGGCAAAAATACTGGAGTGGTTTGCCATTTCCTTCTCCAGCTCATTTTGCAGATGAGGAAACCGAGGCAAATGGAATTAAGTGAGTTGCCCAGGGTTACACAACTAGTAGGTGGTGCAGTGGATAGAGCACCAGTGCAGGAGTCAGGAGGACCTGAGTTCAAATTTCACCTCAGACACTTGACACTCACTAGCTGTGTGACCTTGGGCAAGTCACTTAACCCCAATTGCCTCATCCTGGGTCACCTCTAGTCATCCTGATGAATATCTGGTCACTGGATTCAGATGGCTCTGGAGGAGAAGTGAGGCTGGTGACCTGCACAGCCCTCCCTCACTCAAAACAAAGTCAAGTGCAAGTCATGTGTCTGAAACTAGATTTGAATTCAGAAAGATTAGCTTCTTGACTCCAGGCCTAGCACTCTATCCACTCTACCACCTAGCTGCCCTATTCTGAGATTATATAGGCATTGACATATTGTCTTGGACTTAAGCAAAGGGGTTATGGACAAAGTACAATGTTTCTAGATTCTGATGTCTGTTTGGCACACAGTGAGTATGTAATAAACACTTGTTGACTTGACCTACCTATGAGTATTTTGGAGAAGTCAGGTATGATATGTTTTAAAAGACTCGTTATTTGTTTCATATTCTAAAAGAATGTGTACTCCTATATTTGAAAATCAAAAGAGTTTTAGTTGTGAGAGCTGTTATGGCTCTTGACCTTCTGCTTTGCCTTAAAATGGACATGGTCTTGGAAGTATTCCAAAAATATATGTGCATGTGTGTATACACACATGCACATATATGTATATATACACACATACATGTGCCTATATATGTATATACATACACATACATGTGTATATATGGTATATTTATGTGTGATATACATTGTACATATATACTACATATATTATGTAATATATAGTATATATGTATAATACATGTATGATAAAGAGTATCTATTCTGTTTTCAGGAAAAAGAGGGGTTTTTTTGCCCAAATATTCTATATCTGCTGAATCATTTCATTAACTATATTGGTATTCTACCTCCAAGGCTCTAACTGTAACATTTCTTCCGATGGAGCCCTCTTTTCTGGGTACTCTGCTGAGATGTACCTTATACGATTGATTGAAGGATCTGCTCTAGCCTAAACTGTGAGAGAAAATACAGAGAAAGGAAGAAGAAACAAGACCATATGGAAAATGCATTTGAATTTTTTAAGAGGCACAAGGTAGATGTGAGTCTGCAAGAAATAAAATGTATTTGGGGGATGGCAAATGTTATGGAGCTTTTAGAATTGAATAAATGTTAAAATTGAGAAATTAATACTTATAAGTACTTCTGATAGTACTTTATATTCAATGACCCCATTTAATTCGTTAGACATGTATGAAGTGTCTACTGTATGCATCATTGTATTACTTTACATTCTGTCTTATGAAGTTAGTAGAAAAAGTATCATTATACTAATTTTCTGAAGAGAAAATTGAGGCATATGGCAAGGTAAAGTGACCTGGTCTGGAATGTCCTGTAAATAAATTAATAAGGTTGTTTCTGCTATAACAGATTGCCTCTAAATCTGGAATATCATGCTTCAGTATGGATTCCTTTTTAGTACTTAATATTTCTTTCAATCAGTATGATATTGTCATGCTGTTTGACCTGCTAAAGACTATTATTAGAGTCAGACACAGTTTCAAAAAAGCAAGATACTTTTATTTTAGGAAGGAATGAAATGTACTTGAGTCTTAATTTCCTACTGTAGAAAGTTGTCTTATAAATTGGTATATGAAAACCTTGAAAATTGGGCAGTTCTATATTGAGGAGAGATTTTCAGACAAAGACCATACACTATAGATAGATAAATGGTACGGCCCTGGATCATAGTTCTGGGGCTAAAAAGGACCTCAGATGCCATATAGATTAATGCTTTCCTTTTACAGTTGAAAAAAAAAAAAATCAAGCATAGAGAAGTTGTGTCAGAGGCATGATCTGAATTCAGATACTCCCTCTTTGGAACTTGGCTCCCTCACCTTTCCACATGCATCCCTAATGTCACTCTCCTTTTCTATGTCTATTACTGTTTTGATGAAGTTTGCATTCGAAACCGTATTTGAAAAACAGTCCAAGATGCACGTATTATAGTTAGATGCTAGCATTTTCCACATGTGGCCTCAAGGCCGTGTGTTCCCCATTCCTGTTTAAAATTTTAAGGCTTAAGAATTGTTTGTTCTCCTACAAATGGTGTGAAGTAGATAATGAAAGTATTGAAGGTATCGATCTTCCTATTATACCAATAAAGAATATGAAGTTTGGCAAGACATAGAATTAGAAATTGAATCCAGGTTTAGAAGCCCCCCTTCCTCAAGAATATCTTTTTGACCTTTAGTTCTTTGTTTCCTATTTCAATTCCTTTTGTTTTTTAAGGAAAAGGTATTTGGCTAACATGGGGTCTGTTAAGAGATATCCTTCAAAATTCAATGCAAGGTTGATAATAGTAAGAAATTGGTTCTTAGTCACCAGGAATATATCTTATTATCTTCTAGTAATGATAAATCCATTTCTGAATCAGGAAGCAAAATTTGTAAGCACGTTGAAAAGATATCAACTGATCTTGAACAATTTCTATTCAAACAAGGCCAAGTCCTATCTGAAAATAAGCTGTGGTTGAGGAAGGAGATAATCCAGCATATAGGAAATAAGGCCAGCTTTCCACCAAATATACTATGAAGAAGAAGCAGTGTGGTGGAGTGGAAAGAATTTTGCATTGAAAGTCAGCAGACCTGATAGAAAGTCCTCACTGTGCCATTTACTATGAGTGTCGAGGAATCACAGGGTCTTAGATCTCAGGGCCTAGAATTCGAGATGGACAGGATTTTTGATGTCATCTAGTACAACAATATTATGTTACATATGAGGAAACTGAGGCATGGAAAATTTAAGTAACTTTCCAAATTCACATGAATGGTCAGAATTTGAAACCAGTTTCTATGACACCAAATACTGCACTGAACTGTACTGCATTCAATGTAACTTTGGTTCACTTACCTAAGCTCTCAATTTTATCATCTCTAAAAGGAGGGAGGTTAACCATTAAGTCTTGATGCCAATTGCAGGGAGCATTCCAAACTTTTTTTTTTTAGCTGTAAAATGCTGAACCTGAATTTCATAAGCTGCATCAATCTTGTTCATTTTTAGCAAGAACATGTGAGGAGTGCTAGCCTTGGTGTTCTTGACCAGTGGGGTTTACAAGATTTCCAAACAGCAAAAAGTGCAATGAAAGTGTTTTCTTTGGCAGTAACAAAGTGACATAGCAATTCTACGCATACTCCCTCCCCCCCGCCCCCAAACACAAACACACACAGGAGAGATGTGCTAGTTCTAAACAACAGGGCGTGGGAGGGAGATGTAGAAGTGCAGAAGAGTGGGGAAGAAGTAGAAGGAATTATTAAGCATAATTTAAAGTTAAATCTGCACTATTAATATGTTCTTAAGTCTAGAAAATCAACAAGCATATAAGTAAGTCTTCATTGGTAATCTTTGTTATTTTCTGACATGTATATGGTCACATTGGAAATTTTTTTAAAAACTCAGCTCTACATGCTGGTTAGAGTTGGCTCCAACACATTCTCAAAACTTTCCTTCTTTATTTAAAAAAAAGTGTGTGTATTTCAAATTACCCATAGATATAAGTTTTCCTGAGAAAAGGGGCCATTCTAAGAAGACTCTTGCAGATAAACCATATTTATGAAAGTGGACCTTAGATCCAGATTGACAAGAGGCCAACAAGGTGTTAGCTTTGATAGTTGTGTTGTATTTTACATTTTCTTAACCTGCTTAAAGCCTTAAAGCTAAATGACAGATATTACATAATTTTTCAGGACTCTCCAGAGAAGTTTGGGTCTGATTTAAAATCTGATAAGATGTTCATTATGAACCATTTATCTTTCTTTCACAGAATAATGAGAGGTTTTAAGCAGAGTTCTTAATGAGGTGAACATTAAGAAAATAATACACAGGCTCTAAGAATTCTATTTTGTCTTCAGGGCATGATAAATGAATGGTCAGTCATTTGCATTCCTAATTTTTTAATATTTACAAAGTGCACCAATCATTTAATTGATGCTTTCTGGTCCACACATAGCAATTTAAATTGTTTATCCAGTTAGTATGAAAAATATTTATTCAGATGAATCATTTGATTACCAAGTTTCAGAAGAGACTTTAGATCCTAACTATTAACATTCATACTTGGAAAAAGAATACCTCTGATAAATAGTCATCCAGTCCTCTCCTTGAAACCTAAAAATGAGGGATGGTCTACTGCCACCTGAGGAAGTCCATTATACTTTGGAATAGTTCTAATTTTTAGGAAGAATTTTTTTCCTCACGGAGCTAAAATCTGTCTCTTTGTAACTCTACCTATGGCTTTTAATTCATTTTTCTGGGGTCCCATGGAATAAGCTTAATCCCTCTTCCATCTGACAGCTCCCAAAATTATTGAAGATAGTTATGCTTTTCTTAAACCATTTTTTCTTCAAGCTAACCATCCCTGCATAACATAATCTTGAGTCTAGTTCACTCTCACTGTTACAGTTGCTCTCTTTTGGAACTATTTCAGTTTGTCAATATACTTTTCAAAATATGTCACATAAGACCAAATATGTCCCTCTAAGTATAGCCTGATCAAGGCATAGTAGTGTACTCTTATCACCTTTCCTCGGGGAAATAACTAGAAATTCCAGCACCTGAGAAATGTATTTTCAGTCAGTTTTTGTATTGGGGGAGGGAATGAAATATTGAGGTTATGACCAAGCTTGTGTTGGTGTAATGTAGTTGAAAGATGAATATCTGAGAAACATGAAGACTAGGAGGTCAGGGTATTTGAAGGGGACAGGAGAGTTTGGAGTGGATAAGATTGTAAATCAGGTAATGGACTTATTGGGGGGCAGGACCTTGAGGTCCATTGATGACAATTAGGATCTGGAGTAGATGAAATAAATTCAAAAGAAGGAGAAATAGTTGCTGAGGTATGGTATGAAAGGGATATCTGAAAGAGACCAGGGAGTGGGGTGGAGCACAAAGTTTATAAATTCCTCATCCTAGCCCTGTGTGTCATATTATGTGAGAGATGCAGAAAGTCTTGGAGAGGGTACCAAAGATGAAATATCTTAGGAAGGCAGGAAGGAAACAAACATTTATTAAGGACTTACCATATGCCAGGCATTGCTTAGTAATAGGAAAGACCTTCTGTCACCTCCAAGAGTTAACAATCTAATGGGGTAATACAACACACAAAAAGAAAATGAGAAGACTGGGGCAGGGGGTGGGGGAAGAGTGGAATGAATGTACCTGGGCAAAAGGTCAGAAGAATAGGAACAGAGGGAAGTCTGGTCAGCTTGATCCATGCCACAAAATGAAGACTTCAGGAGGAACTCACCAATGGAAGAAGGGAGTGAGTCATGTGTGCATCTATTCTAGGGGGAGAAGGCCGCAGGGTATTTTTTTTCATTAAACAGTAACAATTTAATTATTTGACTGTGACACTGAGAATCTATAAGAAACATATATGAGTAACCAATATCCAGAAGTGTAAAAGTTAAAAAAGCATATTTTACTAAAAAAAAAAATAAAAGACCATTTTAAATGTGAAATATTCAACATCATTATTGATCAGAATATCACTGACTATCCATTTTGGGCCTCTTCCAAAAGTCTCTCCTTGTTGCTGATTTTTTTCTACCTTTGTCAAATCCTTAAGATTTTTCTTAAATGGAAAAAAAAAAGGTATTTGTTATATAAAGTAAAAATGGCACTTATCAGAAAGGCCAGGGAAACCGTAAATCAAACATTATGAATTAATAAAAAAAACATTTATTGAATTCTTATCTCTATTAAGTTTCAAGTGCTTATGCTCAGTAGTGGGGATGGAACAACTACAGAAAGACAGTCTGAGATCAAGTTCACACTTTGTGGGGGGAAGACAACATTTTAGAGAGTTCACTTGCTGAGTTCATGAAAAGACTTTTAAAAGTTCTGAGTCTTAAAAGTCAGAAGAATGCATCAGAGGGGCAGATTGCAATGGCCCAGACAGGCATTTTTAGATTGTTGGAAGATCAGGTGATATTGGAATACTGTGGGGCATAAAGCAGGGCAAATGGTAAAGCCAGGAAGTCCTTAGAAAGCAATGTCAGGACAGGTAGCAAAGTTTGCTTGACAATCCATTTTACCTAAAGGAAAAGTTGGAGACTCCCATTATCCCAAAGACACTTGAGCAGTCAAGCAGTCTGGATTGGTTTCTAGGTAGTTTGGAGCAAGAATTGAGCCAAGTCAAGAGTTCAGTTGGATCTGACAGAGATGAGGATATCTGCCTTTTGCTTTTTATTATTAGTACATGTGAACGATCTCTACAGTTATTTATAGTATGTTTGTTATAGTATATAGTATTTTGTTTAGATTACTGAAAATTAAAATAGCACATAGAAAAATCAAGAGAGTAACTGAAGAAAATGACCCAAGATAGCCATGCAAGACAGCTACAACACAAGGATGGGGAAAGGTTAAGGAGATTGACTTGGAGATTGTATTGCAAGGATAAGGAGAGTGACACTTTAAATTTCACTACCTACAAAGTATTGATCGAGTCTTCTCGCTTTCTAGTTGCTTCTCTGGCTAATCTTTGAGCTTCAGTATTACCTTCAAGTTTCGAATAGGCAGATACGTACTTCCACTCCACATTCATGTCCTGAGTCATACTATCCAGCTTAGTGAATTGGTCTTTGTAGACATCTTTATTTTTACTTGTTCTCCAGCGATTTTCTTTCCAGTTGCACATCCATTCATTCATACCTTTGCTGATAAAGTTGATTATCTATGTACACAGTAAGTCTGTCCTTATTTTGGGCCTTTGTTTGCTCAGTCCTTTTAGTAGCTGCTTCTAAGATTCCTCTGTGGTTTGTCTGTCATCCAGAATGTGAATCACTTATGTTTAGATCATGATCTGGTCCCCAGTAGACATCAATACCTCCTTGTGCTCCTTCTCTTCCATTATTTTTGCAGGCACTCTTGATATACACAGTGTTAGGGTCTGATGCCTGGTGCAGTTGCCCATACTGACTTTCAGAACCTCTAGTCTCCTAGCCATAGTTATAGCAGCTTGGACTGTGTTTCCCACTCATCTCTAGTCTCTCCAAAGACTTGGTGAAAGAAGAAAATGAGTCTGACTTCAGAGATGGTGACCACAGGGTAATTTAGATGAACATTTCTGGACAATGAGGGTTTAAGAGTCCTCTTCAGGGGAAAGATAAATTTCAGTGATCACCAGAAGGTGGAAGGAATATGAAAGAAATGACTCTAGGATGAAGGAAAATTAATTAATTTCCTAAGGAGAGAACTAGAAAGTAGAGTGGAAAGGAATAACTGACAAGAATAGGGATGGGGAGGTCTAGGTCTGAGTTTACTATAGAGATGTAGGAGATTGAGAAATGGTATGTGACTCCTTTCCTGCTGATTCCTCTTCTGATGTCAAGCTGACCTTGGGCATTCCTCATAGGTCCCCAGATCAGCTGAAACATTGGGAGTAGTTGACAGTATTAGAAGATTGTAGAAAGGGGATATAATGATCACAGATCTTAGAAGGTAGCAGTTCAGGAATCAGGAAAATGATCTGACTGGTTGATCAGGCAAATGTCTGTTGGGAGAGAGAAATTTCTTTTCCAGATGTGGATGCCTGAATTAAACCTCAGCTTACTGGTGCTAGCTTCTTCTCTATTTCTTTACATACTATGTTTCCTTTAGAGTTACTAAGACTATATTACCATTTTCTCTGTAATGTTATTAATATTTAGTATGTATTCCACTAAAGACCAATGGCCATTTTTCATCTCCAATCCAATATCCAACCTCTATTGGGAAGAGTGGCAGCTTCCATTTAATGATCAACATTCTCGCACCTGATCACACTCTTGACATCTCAATGGCTCCAAATCTCTATAGAGCATCCTCCAAATGTCATTCTCCATCCCATCATCTTGATGATGGGGGCATCAAATAAGTCTTTATTGCCATCTCACATT
Organism: Notamacropus eugenii; assembly: GCF_028372415.1. NCBI lineage: Eukaryota > Metazoa > Chordata > Mammalia > Diprotodontia > Macropodidae > Notamacropus > Notamacropus eugenii. Next base: position 273,270,018 of record NC_092875.1, read on the forward strand.
GAGGAGGAAGCGTAGTTTGTTGCCTATTAAATAGGCATTCTAGATGACACAACCAGAGTAATTTCTGGTTGATACTGCATAGTGAGGAAGTTAAGGGGCTTGAGAATAAAAAAATTGTTTGGGAGGGTGGGAAATGTTTGAAGGATTATCTGCCTCATGTGGTCATCTGGTGAAATGGATTTTTTAACCCATTTTAGGACTTCCACTGATGTCTGTATTTCCTCCTATTAACCTATTAAATTCAGTCTATTTTACTACTCTCTTTCATGATCTTTCTGAAACCTGATTCTGAAGCACTGACTGAACTTTCCATCCCTAATGGAATGATTGTCTGAGTCATTCACAGAACTTATTTTGAGTCTCTGGTACATTTTAGAGTGTGCTCCTGGGGATACCTAGAGTCTTGGACCCAAGATCCAGTGGGCCCAATTTTCTAAACAACTCTTAATTAAAATGGTTTCCAAAGATGCCAGCTAGGGCTGGCTAGCTTCCTCTATGTCCAAGTAGACTTCTTGGTTATAACCTGCTGAAAGCATACTCTCACAGAATAAGGAGACTATAGGAAACTTTCCAGGCAATTAATTTTCAGGCATTTCTCACCAATAGAAGATTTAGTAAGTCAATCCTAATTTGTTCTTCTTTTATCAGGTCTGAAATAAATGTTGTGGTTCATATCGTTTACTATAGAATAATGCTCTTCAAAGAAACAACACTATCAAACTGAAATAACTCATCATTTTAGTGACAAAGAACACAAGGAAACCAGCATTATTTTTGCTAATGATCTTGTGATTAAACTTGTTAGATAGAAAAACTAATGATATAGATGTGTGTCCATTAAGATGATAAAACGAAAAAAAAATGAGAGTATGGGTCAATCAGGATCTTTCATTCCTTTACATTCAACAGTAATGATTTATCAGAACCTTTCAGAGGTGCCCTAGTATTATTGTGATGCAATGATGCACTTTGTTTGAGAATTTTTTCTTCTATAGTACTAATTATAAGGGCAAACCTTAACTGTCAAATGAACTTTCTCTTACAAAGATTGTGATTAAGTCCTTTGTGTAAATAAATCAAATGTTCTTTATAGAGTGTTAGCTAAATGATAGATACTTTGCCGTGTACTGTTTCTGTACAAGCCTTGCTGGAGAAGAGACAGACCTTGTTAACGTAAGAACATTCTGGAGAAAGGCACAACCCAACGATATTGGCAAATTGACAGGGCATGTTGACTTAGAGCATACTTTTGATGAGAGAGTATTCCCAGGCAAGGTAAACACATTGATAAACTCATTGCCTTTGATCTACACACATAACTTCTATTGATGTTAGTTGAATTTCCAGGCATGGATTAGAGAGTAGTATATGACCAATTGATTGGACTTGGGGCTTTTAATGATATGGGAGAAGATTGACATGCTCTGTGTATATGAAAAAGACTAGTAGCACTTCCCAGGGAGTTCTGTTTCACTCATATTGTATTCCTGGACATGTATCTATATCTGTCTATCTATCTACCCGTGTGTGTGTGTGTGTGTGTGTGTGTGTGTGTGTAGGTGTTAGTGTGAGGTGATGTAGTGTTGTTTTTGTTATTTTAGTGTCTGATTAAAATGAGAAATGTTTTACTTTGATCCAATTTTTCTCTTTGAAGCTATTTTGGATAGAAATTTTTAAGAATTAGAGTACGAATTTCAAAGTCTGATGGAACCTTAGAGAACAGCTAATCTAAAGGCTTTTCTTGAGCAACAATCTTCTTTTTAACAAAACTAACAGGCACAGTAGACTTCCATTGAAGGAGTGCTGAACTCCACCAGAGACAACCCACTCTACTTTAAGACAACTCTAATTATCAGTAAGCTTTTTGTTATGTCAAGCCAAAATCTGCCTCATAGCCTCATGTACTGTTTTTAATTCTGCTCTCTGGTTCAAACTATTCAATTGTGCAATATCACAATATTAAAGATGTCCCAAAAGTCTTAGTGCAGTTCTAAGCCATTAAATCTAGAATCCCTATGACTATGTACCTTATGCCTTCCATCTCCTGCTGGGCACAGAGTGTCCCTTAAGGGAAGGTGGCAAGCAGCCAAGCCAGGTATCTTTCTTCTGCCCCAAAGAATTTCCTCCTACCCCAAGACAATGACTTCCATCTATGCTAGCACACAGTAACTTCCCATTTTCCAGTCACCAATGGGAAGAGAAGTAGCTTCCACTTAATGATCAGTGGCAGTCTCTTCTCAACGATGAATATTCTCACACCTGGTCATACCCTTGACATTTCAATGAACCTGAACCCCTATAGACCATCCTCCAGATTCTATGCCCCATCAAACAATTCCTTATTCCCATCCTCCTCACCTCTCTCAACTCACAGTATCAACCTGACAACCATGCCCTCTGGAATTCTGGTTCCAAAGGCAACAATCTACCTTCAGTCCTTAATCTTTTGCTGTCCCACTTCTTCCATCTATTAGCTGCTCCTAAAAACTGATTCCTCACTGATGACACAGATTCTCTGACCACTCTTTCTAGTACTGAATGCACCTTCACCAATTCTCTTCAGCTAACTGATCAAGGAAGTTGGAGTACTCCTAGTTCTTTAATCCCATTTTCAGTTTCTCCTCTACCTCCATCACTTCCTTTCACTTTCATGCTATTTATATCTATTACTCAATCAAAATCCCCATGGCTGCTATTTATAGACTTCCAGGTCACTTCTCTTCCTTCCTCAATTAGTTTATACATGGCTCACTGTCTTTGTCTCCCTCTCAACTCCTGACTTCATAATAGGAGATTTTACAGGTCTCCCTCAAACTTCCTAATCACTGAGTTCCTCAACGTACTCACTTCCCATGACCTCTTTCTATATCTTCCATCAGTGACACATAATGACAGTCATGCTCTTGATCTTCTCGTCACCCAAAAATGTATCACCTCCATGTTCAAGAATTCTAAAATCCTCCTATCCAACCATAACCTATTGACTTTTCACCTATCACTCTGCCTTCCTTTACAAAACCCTTCTCTTCCCCTGCATGGTAACTCCAATCCCTTGACCCCTTATTTGTCTCCCAGGTCATCTCCTCTGCATTATCCACACTCTCCTTTTTCCTTCATCTTGACCCCTTGGAAACCAATTCAACTCTATACTTCCTTTCTCTTTTACATCCTTAACCCTCTTATCATATGGTTTGTTATACCCTGACAAGTCTCAGTCTTGGATCACTCTCACCATTTGCCACTTTTGCTCCTATATGTGTGCTACTGAACAAAGGTGGAGAAAGCCATCTATTCTGACTGGGCCCACTACAAATTTATATTACGTGATGCTCACTACTGCTAGGCAATCCAATTATATATCCCTTATCAATTGACTTTCCCATTCTCCATAGTGACTCTTTCTAATCTTTCTAACCCTCCACATACCTCAAAAGGGCGCCCCTGCCCTGACCGACACAGATGAGAACCTTGCCTAATATTTTACAGAAAAATTGAAGCCATGTGACATGAGTTCTCTCTTTTCCTCTCTTCTTCATCTCCTATCATTCAAATGCCTTCTGCCACTATCTCCTCCTTCACCTGCCTCACATGAAAAAAAATAGCCTTACTCCTAATGAAAGATAACCCCTCTACCTGCACAAACAATTTCATTCCACCCTGTCTCCTCCATCATATTTCCCAATTCTGCCATCCTTATTCTTTCACTTATTTTTTGGTCTCTCCTCATCTACTGGCTCATTCCTTGCTGTCTATAAATACGTCCATATCTCCATGAGCTGAAAAGAAACCCCTCACTTGATCTTTCTCTCCACTAATTATTGTCCCGTTCTCTCTTCTGCCTTTTAGATTTAAACTCCTTGAAAAGACTATTATATGTGTCTCCACTTTCTCCCCTCTCACTTTCTTTTTAACGCCTTACAATCTGACTTCCAGCTTTACTATTCCACCAAAACTGCTCTCTTTAAAATTATCAGTGATCTCTTATTTGCCAAATCCACTGGCCTTTTCTCAATCATCATTCCCCTTGATCTCTCTGCAGCCTTTGATAATATTGATCACCCTTTATCTACTCTTTGATACTCTCTTCTCTGTTTTCAGGTCACTACTCAGTCCTGTTTGTCTTCCTACCTATTTGACTGTTCCTTTTCAGCTTTCTTTGCCTGTTCCTCATCTAAATCGCACTCTCTAAATATAGGTGCCCCTCAGGATTCTGCCCTGGGCTCTCCTCTCTTCTTACTCTATGCTACTTTACTTGGTGATCTCATCATCTCCCATGGATTTAATTAGCATCTCTCTGCTGATGATTTTTGGATCTACCTATCCTGCTGCAAACTCTAGGCTGACCTCTAATCTCAAATCCCCAACTGCCTTTCAGACATCTCAAACTGGATATCCAGTAAACTTCTCAAACTAAACATGTTCAAAACAGAACTCATCATTTTCCCCCTAAACCATTCTCCTGTACCTTTTTTATTTCTATAGAGGACAATACTATCCTGCCAGTCCCTCAGGTTCACAACCTATCCTCAACTTCTCATTATCTATCCACTTCTACCTCACATACACTGTTGCCAGATTTGCAGTATCTCTTTAATATGCCTCCTTCTGTCCTCTAAAACTACGACCACTCTACTGTAGGCCCTCATTACTTTTTGCATGGACTATGGCAATAGCCTTCTGGTGGGTTTGCCTGCCTCAAATCTCTCCCGCACTTCAATTCATCTATTTAGCTGACAAAATAATCTTCCTAAAGCCCAAGTCCAAACATTTCACTTTCCTTCTAAATAAAGTCCAATTCTCTATTGCTCCAGGAGCAAATACAAAATGCTCTGTCTAGTATTCAAAACCCTTCATAATTCAGTCCCTTCCTGTCTTTCCAGTCTTCTTATACCTATAATCTGCCACATATTTTTTGATCCAGCATCACTGACTTCCTGTTTCATGAACAAGATACTCTTGGCTCTGAACATTTGCTCTGGCTTTCCCCAAGGCCTGGAATGTTCCCTTAACTCCACCTAGGTTCAATAAAATCTCTTCTTCTATAGGAGACTTTTCTCAATACTTTTTAAGTCTAGTGCCTTTCCTCTGTTAGTTTTCTTTCCTGTTTATCCTATATACACCTTGTTTTGTATATATTTGTTTACACAGTTTCATCCATTATGTTGTAAGTTACTTGAAAGGAGGACTGTGTTTTGCCTCTGTTGTATCTCCTTGCTTAGTATAGTGTCTGGCACATTTACTTCATAAATGCTTATTTATTACTTGATTTTAAGTTATTATCTGAAAGTCTTAAAATGAACTAAGACTTTTTGGACATGCTTCACATGGCCATATGTATAAATAAGCACGCTGACACGTCCAGGATGGCCTACTATCACAGTTCTTTGATCTACATTTCCAAAAGGAAAGGCAACTTTTGAGGGGTCAGCAATCACTTTAATCAAGCACATATATCATTCACTTAGTTCAGGGGGAAATGTCAGCACCCTGAACTTCAGAGAAAATACAGAGAAATAAAGATCAACAGGGCTTCCAAATGTCGGACCATAAGCAATACATATATCACAGATCAGCTAACAGATGCAACCGCCCGACCATACATATATAATTACAAAAGAGAGAAGCACTAACATCTGGGTTTTCAACTGGGGTTGGGGGGCTTCTTAGTGGCTGCCTAGAGTCTAGTCTGGCCAAACAAACACTTCTAATGAGTAAGCCTCAAAGTAAAACCTCACCTCAAAGTATTTATACATTTTTCAGAGCCAGAAGGCATCACCACCCTTGAGAACTAGTGTATTGGAAATTAACAAAAGGTGTGGGCCTCACCTAATCAGAGAAATGATGACATGATTTGCACTTGACTTTGTTTTGAGTGAGGAAGGGCTGTGCAAGGTCACCAGCCTCACTTCTCCTCCAGAGCCATCTGAATCCAGTGACCAGATATTCATCAAGATGACTGGAGATGACCCAGGATGCACTGGGAGATCTAATACATCTCATTCAGAGAAGCTGAATGGTGCAGTAGGTGTAGTATCTAAAGGACTAGACTGACTTGCAATCAGTGAGACCTGTTCTCAAATCCTCCATTTAACAAATAGTGTATTGGTAATGTTGGACAAGGCACTTGTGCTAAGCCTCAGTTTTCTTCGTCTGCAAATTGAGTATAAGAAAAATGGCTGTTTTATAGAGCTGTTCTAAAAATTAAATGCTTTGCAAATCTTGAAGCCCTCTAAGAATGCCAAAGATGATGATGTCATTCTTGAGACATCTGAACAAGAAAGAATGAGTGGTCTGATAAACTGTAATATAGTAATGAATTCTTTCAGCTGATAGTGACATACTTATCCTTTATAAAGCATGTGCATATGTATGTTTGCATGCAACATTCACAGATGTTTAAAGAGAGTAATGACTTTTAATATAATTAGTAGGTGAAGTTTCTTGGTGACTGTATATCTGTGATTTTTTCAAAAAAAGATAGTAGGATTGGGTGGAGAAACACAAGCACAGTTGTGAACCGAAGTTTCACTTTGAGCAGTAATTCTTTCACAGGATCTTGTCAGTGCTGATCTGGAACTCATTATAACTAGCATTTATTAATGATCTTGCTTCTCTTTGCATCATTCCTTCTCAGAAAGTCAGGCACTTAAGGGGAGCATTTATGTATTTAGGGTACTAGAATAGTCATCTTTAATGTACTTGGATAGTGATGTTCCATTGACACAGTCCATCTTAAGGAATAATCATAATGAAATGGAATACACTGCTTTCTACTTTCTCAGAAACTGCTATTTCATTTGCATATGTATGTGTGTATATATGCATATATATGTATCTATAAAGCATTTTCTCCAGGAAATCAAACACAGATCAGAAGAATTCTAACTTACCAGGGAGATTTTGCAGTAAGAAAATGAGCAATGACATGCTACAGTAGATAGGATGAGTGTTGTATTTGGAATCATGAGACTTGGATTAGAATGCTGGTCCCCCATCTGTGGTCCTGAGCAAGTCACTTAGCCTTTCCAGTCTCAGTTTCCTTAGAGGTAAGATGGAGGTGATAATAGCACCTACGTCATAGAAGATCAGATGAGATAACACATGTAGAGTTTTACAGACTTTAAAGATCTATGTAAATGCTAGTGAGAATGATAATAATGATGGTTGAGAAGGAGCATGACATTGGGCAGAAGTCAGGCATCGGAGGTGTGTTCACATTTTGCCTCTGAGAAAGTCCTATCTGAGTTACCACGATGTTCTGGGCCAAGCTTAGCTCAGTCCAGCTCACTGATTTCAGACTCAGAATGAGAATACAATGAAATATACTTGTACCATGAAACTCAATAAAAATAATTTTGCTTAAGAAAAAAGATTTAGAAGAATATAATTGCCTATTCAAAAGGACCCTTCTTGTCTTCAGATAAGCATCTGCATTTCCATTCTTCATGGTAGTAATGCAGGGCAATGGAAATTTAGCTGAATATCTGAGGTACTAAGTCCCCTTAGTTGGTCAGTCAGTCAGTAAGAAGTTATTATGTGCAAGGCACTGTGCCAAGTACCGGGGATACAAAACAAACAAACAAGAGCAAAAGACAGATCCTGACCTTAAGGAGCTCACTGTCCAGGCTTTTTTATGCCTCAGGCAGAAAGTCCTGGCTGAGGAAGGCCTTCTTGATCCCTTCAAAAGAAAACATTCCAGCTTACATAAAAGCAGACAATACTCCCGCCCCCCCAAAGTAAGTCTCTTGAATATCTTGCAGGTGAGTTGAGATCTTTATCTGTGGCAGGGGTTTGGTGTGTGGGGCTGGGCAAGGGGACATGAGATCCCTATGTGAATGTTTCCCTAAATTGAACATATTACAGGTCTGGACTACAACAATGACTACTATCATGATTATGGAGAAGCAGTGTAGCATAATGGATAGACCAGGCTTGGAGATAAGAAGACCTAAGACTCAAAGTCTTCCTCTAACACAGCTCAGGAACCTTAGACATATCATTCAACTTTTCAATGCTCCAAGTTATTCACTAAGACTCTAAATTAGAGCCAAGTGAATCATATCTGGTCACTGGATTCAGATGGCTCTGGAGGAGTGGATGAGGCTGGTGACCTGCTCAGCCCTCCCTCACTCAAAAGAAAGTCAAGTGCAAGTCATGTCATCATTTCTCTGATGGCATGGTCTTCTTCAGCAACGAAAAATGAAGACACCAAAAACAACAACAAGCCAAACTGTATATGTGGAAGGGTTTTCCACAGTAAAGACTTCCTTCACAATTGATTATAAAGGTTCAGACTCTCCCCTCAAAAATAATCACAATTTTGATTTTCACCTTGTGGTACTGGACAAGTGATTTTACCTCTCTCCGTGTCTGGTCAGAACAAATGATTCCTTAAGTTTCTTCCAGTCCTAAATCATATCACTCTGACGTGAGCTTGGGGGTGTCACAATTCAAATTGTTCCCATCTTTCTTGTCTTTGCCCTCTCTTCCTAACGAGTCTGAATTCCATAGGATCTTTAGCACAATCTGACACTTGCACCTGTAGCTCCCTCTATTAAGTAGCTTCAATGGAAATAAGGGAAACATGGTTTGCAATTTTGTTTTCTTAATACCCAAAAGTCCTGTATACTTGGCATTTTTGGTTTTGGTCAAATATCCCAGAAAAATATATTAAATATTTAATTGATTTATTAATTTTTTTAGAAAGTTACACAGTGAGAAAAGTACATCCATGTTGCATACACATACCACACACACACACACATACACACACACACACACACACACACACACACACACTTACACCCATAATATGTGCACTGATACACACTTAGGTCTGTCATTATTTGGAAAACTAGGCACAAACAGGAAAAGGGATGAAATGCCAAAAATAATCTCCCCAAACACAAGTTCTGGACTGTATCCATTAATTTACCTCCTAAATTCACCAGATAAGAAATAAAGAGACATTTCATAATCTGAATGGCCTAAATCTCCATCTAGCTGTCTCAAAGTCCCTGGAGCACAATGGCTGAGGTCACAGAAGCACATAGACAAATAGATTACAAAGGCTTAGCTGTACTCAGAGGAAATAGGTGCTTCAGTAGGGTATTATTAGTGGAGATATGACCTACCTTGTCCCCTGTGGTGTGTATTCTTTGCTGTAGGCAGTGTTCAGGGTTAGGTGTTTAGTGCTGGAACTATTTCAAGGAGGGTAGATACTTTCTTCTTTATCTTGGTTCATGACTTTCTAAGGTCATGTGGTTATGGAGACTAGGGCAGTCATTTGGAAACCTCAAGGGCTAAGATTCAAACCATCATTACTGTTGTAATGGGGACAAGTAGGAGGGAGAAGTGAGTTGCCTGTGCAAGTAACAGACTGAAACCCTCAAGTAGCTCTGAGCTTGGAAAGCATTAGGTACACATGGGCAGTTCACATACTTGATAGATTTTGAAGACATGGAAACTGAAAAATATCAGAAGCTTTATGGTGCTTAATCCTCTGTTAGATTCATTAATACACCCTAGCACTGCCATTAGTTTTGCATTTAGAGGTTCTTCTGAATTAGCATTCTAATTTCAAATAAAAACTCAGCTAATACTTGAAGTTCTTATCCCTGATACCTATACAAGTGACTTTTGTTAGTAGCTTTAGAAGGAATTTCAAAAGCAAAATTCATTTTTATTTCAATCAATCTCTGTTTAAGATCTCTGTTTATTTTTTTAAGTTGTTACTTCTCCTTATCATGGTACATGTGGACTGGGCTGGGGAAATGATAGGAGGAGAGTATAGAAAACTGTTTAAATGCTTCTCGGTGGCATTACTTTCCTGAGAAGTGTGAGTCTGAACTGTGAGCATTAAAGCCAATAAGGCAATCAAGTTTGATTACAGGCAAAAAAGACTTAGGACTTTTACAAGATGCTCTGTAATTTGTAGATTCTTCACAATATAATTCCAGATGTGCTGTACTTTGGAATTAGTGGACCTGACTTTAAATACTGACCATTATTTACTTCCCTATGTAATTTGGAGCAGGCCACTTAACCTTTCTAAATCTCTGTTGCTTCATCTGTAAAGTGAGGGCTTGGACAAAGAGACCTATGAGGTTATTTTAACTTAGAGCTTTAACTGGAAATTCTTCCTCCTGGAACAGTTGGGGGAGAGGTACTGCTGCACATAAGACAGATCAGTCATGAGTACAGTACCTCCAAGAAGTGAGGAAGCTTATACTCAAAAGAATCTTAGTCATATTCCTACAGGAGTTGAGAAGAAAGGCAATTTCTGGGAGAAACATGTCAAGGTAATAGGATCCTGGATACCACATCCTGGGGCCATGTGAGGGATCTAGTCAGAGCCATGCAACACAGGCTCATGAAGCTTGAAGATGGTCTTTGAAACACCCTCCCTATTAATCTGTTGGTACCTTGAGCAAAACCCTTACTACCCTTACTACTTTGCCCTAGTCACAATGTCTTTCAATTCTGAAGTCTATAGTCCTCCATTATAAAGGGATAAGACTTAATTGAGATCTCAGAGATAAAATTTGAATATAAATGCAAAGTCTCTGATTCCTAAGCCCAATACATCAGGTTTACAAAAATTTGTAGCTTAATTCATGCAATTTGTAGTTTATTGAGGAATATCTCAAATATATAATTGTACAAAATAATATATGATAAGTTAATAAGGGAGATTCAAGGAAAGTGATACATAAAATCCAAGGGGAGAAAACTCTTACTCTCTGGCAGAATCAGAGGAAGGTCAAGGATTTAGGGCAGGAGACAACACCCCAGAAATCATATTCAACCTTCTTATTTTATGAATGAGAGCCCTGAGAAATGAGGTGATTTGCCCAAATTCACATAGGGAGTGAGTGGGTAGTAGCAAAGCTCAGCCTTCGTGGAAGAGGTTTATTTAAAGAATAGTCAAGCATTTAAGAGGCAGAAAATCATCTGGAAAACATTCCAGACACAGTGAATAATAACACACCAAAAACGCAGAGGCAGTAATGTGTAGCTATTTAAAAAAATGGATTAAAAGTAGTCCATATTAGAAAGGGCACAAGCTTTGTGGAAAGAGAGTGATATGAAATGAGACTTGTCGAGGTGAGCTTAGATTGTCTTGAACAACAGGCAAAGAGTTTTCACTTTATTTAACAAGCAGCATAGAAGAACCTTGACTGATTTTGAGAGGAGTGACATGACTAAATCTATGCTCAGAGAAGATCCATCAGGCATTGTGTGAAGCATGGGTTGGAGGGAGAGAGAGTGGAGGTGGAAACCTGTTAAAAAGTTATTGTATAATCCAAGTGAAGGCTAAAGAGGCCTTCAAGTAGAGAGATGGATGCTTAAGAGATGTGGTCAAGGAAGGATTAATAGGACTTCATAGGTAACATCAGAAAATCAAGATGAAAAAGAGAGAATAACCCAAGCAAAAAAAAACTAAGAAGACTGGATTAAATAGTGGTACCACTAATAAGGATAATAAAGTCAGGAGATCCAAGGTTTGAAGAAAAGATAATCTCAGTTTCAAATACAATGAGTTAGAAATGCCAATGTGCCAACAGGTCGAACTGTTCTGTAGGTAGGTGGGTCTCTGGAAAACGTCTGGGCTAAAGATACAGATTTGGGAGTCATCTAATTAGACACGATAGTTGAAGCTATGGGAGAGAATGAGATTTTCAAGTTAGACTATATCTAAAGAGAAGAGGACAAGAAAATTCTCTGCCCTGTAAAACTGGAAATATAATGGGGGAAGGGGTCGGGTAAGAGAACTTTTAATGTCTATTCCTCCAAGTAAACTTTAAATCAGCTTCACATGACCAGGAGCTGAAATGCTTCTTAATGAAGGAAAAAGTAATAATTATTGAATTTGACCCTTGAAAGCACAAATGAGAACTCATACAAGGCTCTGATACTACTGTTGTTAGTGCTGGGAAATCCCTGATAAATAAAGACTATTACAACACAATTAATTTTTCCCATTGATGATAGTGACAACTTTGCAATGTAGGGTGTTCTTCAAGCCATGAAAATACTGAATGTATAGTTCTCCTATAAGATAAGGCTACAGCTTTTTAAAAAATTCATTTGTTTTTTAATGTGAACAGAGAAAAACAGCTTCAAACACACTCTCGAAGTATGTTTCCAGATCCTTCAAAGAGCAGAATTCTAAATCCCATCATAAGCAGATGAGGAATGATGAGGTGCCCATGAAGTTCAGTATTACATTCAGCATGTGCTTGTTGCTTGTTCACATAGGTCCATTATCATTTTTATTCAGAAGGAAAAAAAAAGACCACAGAGGCTCGATTCCTTGGGCAAGTAAATAGAGTCAGGTGCCAGGGCTAGAAACGTTTCTCCCTGCCTGGATTTTGGGTCCCATATCTGAAGTGAACTTGTGAATCCTTGAAGATAAATAAACATGCTGTCACTGGTAAAGAGTGAGAGATATTGGACATATTCATTATGGTCTCCCTGTCACACCAGAGAATTTCAGAGGTTGTTAAACCATTTTTCTTTCAGTACTGAGATTCCAACTTCCTGACAATAGCAGTGAATGATTTTTGTATAGGCACCCCCCCCCCCCAGTGGGATTTCTGTTACCAGATTCACATATGCTTCCCAGGGATTATTATTTTCTAAAAATCATTACTATATGGGATTTCACAGACTTCAATGCTTTCTTACAGTGAAGACCAAACACAACATTGAAATACATGGAGATATACTCCCTCCACATGAAGGGAAACAATGGGAAAAATAGCTTAGATAATAAGATGGTGTTTCATGAGACACAAAAGCAAAGTTGGAATCTTTAAATACCTCAAGAGCAGCCTATGAGTTGATAAGTGCTGGCATTTCCCTCATGTGATCATTAATGCAGGATGTACCTTTGGCCTTCACCAGCTAATAGCTAAAAGGTTCAGAGATAAAGTTACTGAGCTTAAATGAGGTGACAAAGGATATTTATATTGCTGGGGGAGAGATTGGGAGTACAAGGGAGGATAAATCCTGGACTGGAGCAATGAAGCTCAAAAGTGTCTCTATCTGCATTTCACAGTACATAAGTGGATCTGGTCTCCACTACATCTTCTCCTCAGCCAGAATGTCAATTTATGCCTTCAAGCAGGCATTTTCTGGGTTCTCCTCTACTAATACAATCAGCTTATAATGTCATAATTTAAGAAAGCGGATGCTTACTCCAACAGCAAGTTCCATTTTGCCCATTAGGCACTTTTGCAACAGTGAAGACTGTGTTAGTCATTCTGAGAGACAGTTCTCTCAGTGCAGAGTCCTGAGGCACCTAGTCACCTGGCCTTTGTAGGTCAGTTTCTATTTAGAGCAAATCAGTGTTAGAAATGAATCTTTCAGCAGACTGGAGAAGGGGGAAAGGGAGGGAAAGCAGGTTTCCTTTGCATCCTTCTTTGAATTCCTTCCAAGACAAACTTGTTTTCCCTTCCGGCAGAATATGGTGATGTTGGGGTGGTACAGTCCCCAGGGAGAAGGCAGTGTACCATCTTTTCAGGACATCCTCTCAGGCCTTAAGGGAAAGATCCGGTGACTTTAGGTTAATTTCTGCTGCCCTCCAAGTCAATTGAATAGTTCTTTAGCCCTCAGGTGTGTATCTAGACACTTAACAGGGAGCACCTGGGACTCCTGAAGTTTCATCCTCTCATAGCTTTACTTCTCAGGGGGCTATAAAGCTTTAAGTGCTTGATTTGGGTCTCTATCAGCTGACAGGATAATCCCTCACAAGTTAAAAGATAATTCGAGGTCAATCTATCTTTCAGGAAGACTTTCTGCCAGTCTCAGTACAATTTTATCCACTAAGACATGAGACCTGGCATTATAATCTACTGTCACACAGCTTGCACCAAGCCATGGACTGCTTGCCACAAGGAGACTCCAATTCTATCCATCACAGGAAGTCATGGAAGCAATAGGCAGTGTGTCACTAACTGGAGTCAGAGAAAGAAGGTAATGAGAAGAAGACTTTGGAACTGTCTCCCTAAATTTCACAGAAATTTCAGTTGCTTGTAGTTACTGAAATTCTAGTGATAAACTAATTTCTTCTGAGTTCCTGTTTTCCTTAATGAAGTTATATACATTTGTTTATTTTCAAACTAAGTGGGCATAATGTACAGTAAAGGAAATTAAATAACTCTGGCTTTGGAAATCATCCGGAGATTAATACACACTCCCTCTTAGCCTCTTCCTCCCAGCACTATTAGAATCCATGCAAGGTATTCAACAGTAGAAGAACTACTATGGGTAATTTTAAAATCTAATATTTGCATATAGAAATAAAACTTGTTAAAGAAAGAAAAGAAAAATAACTCATTACAAGTTGTGCTAGTGGTTATAATGACTATGGATTTGTTGTTGAGTTGTATGTTTTGTTTTTCACTCTAAATTCCTTACTCAAGTTAAATACTGATATCAGAAAGTATTTTTATTTTTAATCCTATGAATCTGTTAGTTGATCATCAATTCAACAAACATTTATTAGTCACCTACCATGTATATTAGAATCTGGCATAATTATCTATACCATGTATAATAACTCTAAAGAATTTGACATAATTATCTGCACAGGAAAAACTAAGTATGCTGAAAAATTCCTGTTGTCCAAAATGTAGCATGAGCCCAGGTGAATGGGCTCAGTCACTGATTTCATCTGTCTCTGTGTTTGGATATGTTTTGGATTGTTGTTCTTGTTCAGTCATTTTCAGTTATGCCCAAGTCTTCATGACACCATTTTGGGTTTTCTGGGCAAAGATACAGTAGGAGGTTGCTATTTTCTTTTTCAACTTTTGCAAATGAGGAAACTGAGAAAAACAGTGTTAAGTGACTTGCCTAGATTCACACAGCTAATAAAGTTCCTGAGGCCAGATTTGAACTCAGAAGATGAGTATTCCCGACTCTAGGCCCTGTGCCCTATTCACTGCACCATCTAGCTGTTCATGCATATTGGATACTCACTGAAAATAGACGATCATTTGGGCCCAGAATTGAATAGAAACATAAGCTGAATTGTTTTTTGGGAAATTACAGTTATTTTAATGACCCCTAACTTCCCCCTCTGTTTCAGATAGTAATATAAAAGCCACCTTTTAATTGTCATTATTTTTCCAATATTGTAAGGTTGCAAACCATGGAACACTACCGGTGCTAAAAGAATTTAAACTGACAATTTTCCAAAGAATAATGGGAATTATATAGGTAGCAAGAGATAGGATTTGAACTAAGGTCCCTTGACATCACATCCATTGCCCTCTTTCTGTGTAGCACACTGTCTTTCATGAAAACACACATCCATTGGAATATTACTTGGGTATTAGAGATACAAGAATGGAAATCAACAGAGCCCTGGGCTCAAGAAGCTTACCATTTAATGGTAAACAAGCATGATATAAAGTAAGGCTCATAGGCATACATAAGGCTCAGATTAATTATTTTAAGAAATTTGAGGAAATAGCTTTCAAATGATCAGTGAGGGAAAGCTTCAACAGTAGACTTGGAAAGAAAAGAAGGATTTTAATAAGCAAGGATGTGTTAGTGTTTTCTAGACATGAGGGATGGCTATTGGTGAGGACCCTAAGGAGAAAGACACCAGAAAGAGATTCAAAGACAGTGTGGTTGGAATGGAGGGTGTGTGAAGGAGAGTAGAATGAAATAATCTAATTTCTTGTGTCGTAGGATAGAAAGTAAAGATTGAGAGAGGACCTACCGGTAGATAACATGTTAAATTTGTGATGGAAACTTCAGGAGGGGGAGCACCTGAAATAAACATGAGTAATACCCATTCAGTCTCAGTCTCTTGACACAACACTCAACTGTGCTGACCAATTGTTCTAGACTCTATAACTCTGTTGTGGTTATTCCACCATAAACTCATTATTATCCAAGAAGAATTAATTAAATTTCCACTGTGTTCAAGGCACTGAGCTATTCAAATAAAATAGCCAGCCTTGGGAGGTAGTGAGTTTCCTATCATTGGAGCTTTTTAAGCTTACACTGAATGATCACTTACTGAAGAAGGTCCTCTGCTTCAGGTGGAAATTCTCCTAGCACTAAATTGGAAGAGTTCTGAAGTTGGTTCCCTCGCCCACTTATATGCTTTCTGAGACTTGACATAATCACTCACAGCAATACCATTTGTAACTCATCAAATGACTCATCCTTGCGCAGGTGGCCTTGTGAATGAATGCACAACCAGGTTGTTAGAGGAAAAGAACAGATTGTGCCCAACAACTAGTACTAATGATCTCTGGCATGTAGGATTTATATTACCCCATTTTTCAAGGGCCTCAGCAGAATGGGTTCCATGGTACTAAGTATAGAAATGCTATGTGGGCTGGGTTTAGCATTCTTATGTTGCGCATGGGACAGCAGTAAAGAAAGGTTAAGTAAGCCACTGGTGGGGTTGAAAGCAGAGTTCAGATTTGCTGTCTTTGCATGCTGGTCTCTGTCCATTGAACTGTGTTGCCTCTGGGTCAGTCTTTCCTTTAAAATAGATTGGAGGAGGAGAGGGATAGATTGACTACCGAGAGAACACACATTGCTCCCTGTTTGACCTTAAATCCATTGAAGAATGTCTCATAATACCCAGCTGTGTAGGTTACTTGCTCCTGGATTCTCTCAGGGATGAGTGAATGCAATAGATTGAAATAGAGAGGGAAGCTGATGGGGGTGGTGGAGTACAAGAGTTGGTGGGACATAAGAGGAGTAGACGAGAGTGTGATTTTATTTCCATGTCTGCAGTTACATCCATGACTGTGCCCACCCTTCCCCATGGGGTTCCTCCAAGCCCAAATCTCTCCCTAGCTTTGAAAGAAGCTCCCTATCTGCTTCAGACATGTTGCTACATCACAAACAAGCCCAGGATCACCAGAAAGCTTGCTCCAATGAGGGAGTGATTGTTTTTCCCCTTTGTGATTTGGTATAGGTAATGCAGAAGGACACCAGCTGAAAAGCTGTCACTGTTCTGAAATCATGTCACATTGTGAGCCTGCCTGGGGAGTTGGTTTTATGGTCTCAGCCCTGCTAGTATGGACTTGAAGAGGTGCTTGCATCCTTTTCTGCATTTCTCTTTAATCTTCCTTTGAAAACACAGTATTTTGACATTGATAGCCATATGTGATCTCCTCAATTCCATTTCTCCACCTTACCCATTGAGATCCTTTGGCCTTAATACTAAATCCCTGTCAGGGCCATCTGTTGGTGGTTTAATGGATACCAGCTGCTGGTCAGAGCATCTCTTGCATCAGTCTTATGAACAAAACCCAAATTCCTTCCTGGTGGTGATTTCTGAGAGAAGAAAAATATCCTCGCAGCCATAAGAGATGCTTCTCTACTTATACGGGTCATATTAGAGTTTAAATCTCTCCTGTGTACTTGTTGAATCCTGTCTGACTCATTATGACCTTGTTGACCTTACCATGAGGTTTTCTGGCCAAAACACTAGAGTGATTTGCCATGTCCTTCTCCAGTAGATTAAGACAAGCAGAGGCTAAATCATTTGCCCCGAGTTACACAACTAGCAAGTATCTGAGGCCAGATTTAAATCCAAGTCTTCCTTACTCTTAGCAAGGCCCAGTGTCCTATCCACTGAGCCATCTAGCTGCTTCCAAGAGAAAACAGAGGGTGAGTCACTCGCCCAGGATCATATAGTTATTAAATGTCTGACTCTGACTTTGAGTTCAGATCTTCCTGGCTCCAGACCCAGTGCTCCAACCACTGAGCCATCTAGCTGCCCCACTGCACATGTAACTGTGCACTTACTCAACAATAATTTGGGTTATGTTTATTGTCTTGCCCTTACTTTCTTATGCTAGAGTACAATCACTGGGAGAGCATATAGGATCATAGATTCAAAGTGGGGAGGGATTTTAGAGATCATCTAGTCAACCTCTTTCATTCTTAGAGATCAGGAAACTAAAGATCAAAGAAATGTGATTCTCCCAAAGTCACACAGAACTAGGATTGGAAACAAGTTCTTTTGAGTCCAAATGCAATCATCTTTCTGATGTACCTTAGTTACTTACAAATCATAAGTGAGATGGGACTTCGGTGTGAATGTAATCTAACCCCTTCATTTTATAAGGGTATTTGAGATCCACAGAAACAAAGTCACCCAGGCAGGAAACAGAGGAGGCAAGGTTCAAATTCTCTGAACCCAAATGCAGGGACTACCCTCCCACCTACCTCCCCTTTAAGATGGAGTCTCTATCTTACACAAGTTGGAAGTACAGCAGCCACTCGTGACCCAATCCCGATGGTGATCTTTACTGGACATTTGGCCTGCTGTGTTTCCTCCCTCAGGAAGCTCACTCCTCCTTGGAGAAACTGGTAGTCCCCTCCTCAAAGGATTTACCACATTAGTTCCAGATTTAGTGCCAACACCTGCTTGGTTTTGTCACTGAAGTTCACAATTCTGAGCTCAAGTGATCTGCCAGCTTCAGCCTTCTCCCCAGCTGAGCTTTTAGGCATACACCTCCATACCTAGCAACTGTGTCATTTTTTAAATTATTCCCCTGTGACCAACACAATTACTATCCTAAAAGAATTAGATGCTTAATATATATCTTCTAAGTTGAAGAGAAGGGATCTCCAAGTTCTGAACCCTCCAAAGGAAATTCAGTTCATGTCCTTTAACCTAAACCAATGGTTCTCAAATAGTATGCTGTCACACTCATTCTCTATGGTTTTCACTAGTTGTACTATAGAATTTTAAATGTCTTATTATCCAGAATAAAATGAAGTCTGTAATTAATATTCTGTTTGTTTAATATAAATCCCAATTGCCCATTTTACACACTATGGTAAATATTTGCAAAATAAACAAAACTGGCCTATTAGATGAATGTGTTAACCACAAAACATGTCTTTACTTTCTCCTCTATACACACGTTAGGTGGAAAGAATCAAATCAGGTCAATAAAAACTTATTAGTCATTTACTTATTCCTGTACTAAGCACCAGGGATTCAAAGAGAGGAGGTGAAAGATAACCTCTGTCCTCAAGGATCTGCCAATCTAATGGAGGAGGGGAGACAACATGTGAACAACTATGTGCAAACAAGATATAAACTGGAGAAACTGAAGATAACTGAAGATAAATTGATTCTATCTTATATTATGTATATGTTATATATAAATTGATAAATAATTAGCATTAAGGGGGAATCAGAAAAGACTTCTTATAGAAGGGAAGATTTTAGCAGAGGCTTGAAAGATGTCAAGGAGTCCAGAAGGTATATGTAAGAGAGTTCCAAGGAGAGGCCAGTGAAAGAGAGAGCCAGTGAAAATGCACATAATAAAGAAATGAAGTGTCTTGTGCTATGAAGATCAAGGAGACCAGTGTCACTAGAATGTAAAATATGGAAGAGGATTGAGGTATAATGATACTGGAAAGATAGGAAGACTCCAGGTCATAAAGGGCCTGAAAAAAACAAATTGAGTTTTTTATATTTGATCCTGAAGTTGATTGTGTAAAGGGGTGACATGGACAACCTGTACTTTTTAGAAAAATGACTTTAATAGACTGGATTTAACGTATTGGAGCAGGGAGATACTTAAAGCAGAGAGAACAACCAGAAGGCTATTGCAATAGTCTAGGTGTGAGGTGATGAGGGCCTTCCCTTGATGGTGACAGTATCAGAGGAGAGAACAGCGCATATACAAGAGATTTTCTAGAGGTAGAGTCAAAAAGATTTTGCAAGATGTTCAGTATACAGGTGTGGAGGTGGAGAGTGGAACGTTAATAGCTGTCTCTAAGTTGTGAGCCTGGGAGACTGGGAGGATGGTGGTGATTTCCCCAGTAATAGGGAAGTTAGGAAGAGGGGAAATATGGGGAGGGGGGAGATGAGTTCAGTTTTAGACCAGCTGAGATCTTAAGATATCTATGTAAAGTTCTGTTTGAGTTTTCCCATAAATAACTAGATGTGTAGGACTGGAGCTCAAAACAGAGTTTTGAAGGCTAAAGGTATTGAAACACTCATGTAGGGAACACACATGACCACGGTGATATCTTCTGAGAGTAGGAGTTCTTTCCTCCCTTCATGAAGTCCCTGCCCATTGGGTTTAATTCTGGCTATGGTGTAGCTAATTTTGTAATCCCCACCTTGATTAGCTGGTCTACTCTCTGACACGACTCAAGGGTCTTAGCTTCCAGGTCAAACCACTGGCTACTCACTGAATTCAGTTACTGTTGCCATCAGCAGAGATGGTCTTTGTTACCAACCTCCAATGCTGAGGGAATCATCCTAGTACCAGGCCCTTAGTCTTTCACACTAGAAAGCAGAATTACCAAGCTTTTATATACTGCACTGGTAGCAGGCAGAGAATGCTGTGTGTCTTTCACCCACCAAGAAGGGCAAATTACTGTAAGTTCTAAGGATAGGCCCCCCCATTGACTAGTCTCTCCATTTCACAAAGAAAGGCAAAAATGGTCCCTGTGCTGAAAGAGATTACACTGGTCTGGTACTAAGAAGTCTACCTTCTGTTTCCAGTTCTTCTACTCAGTATGACTTTGTGCAAGTCATTTTTCTGAATCTAAGTCTTCTCAATGTTAAAAATAAAAAAAAGCAGGTCCAGATACAGGCCTAATATGTTTAGGTTAGCATTACCTGCAAAATCTGTGGTCCAATGATACCCTACCTTCTCTCTTCCTGCCTCCACCTCCCAGGTAGTGACAGAAGCAAGGATGGTAACTGAAGATAAGAATATTCCAAATCTCCTTTTCCCAAAAGCACAGAAAACTTGAATGTTTTTCCTTGTGGTTTAGTGGATGCAGCTAGGATGGAATGGACGTATTAGTCTGAGAACCTATAAACTGCATAGAAGGAATTTGTCTGATAGTATCAGCTCTGTGGTGCAAGTCAAGAGACATGGTTTCATACCAGACAAGAGGCTCCCTCAAACTGTTACCCATTTATGATTTTTAATTAATTAATGTGCCTTGTTACTTGGTTTTGTGCCACTCACCATAAGAAAATAACCTGTATGCTTAAACTGAATGCGTTTAAAAAAAATCCCAGAGTTTACTAGCCAACTTGATATAAAGGTCAGGAGAGTAATTGTCAGCTTTGCATTGAGACCTACAAATGCTAAAGGCATAGCTAGCCTGGAGCAGGGCATTTAAGTCTACATTTTTCACTGAGAAAGTGTGTTGGGCTATTTTGGTTGCCTTGGTGATACATCTTTGCTTTGATTTCCTAAGCACAGAGGAATTGTAGGGATGGGATTATAATAAATAGTGAAATATGACTGATACAACAGAATATTGTTCAAGCTATTACAGTTTTATCCATATTTACCTGTTGTCTTTTATGCTGTTTTCATTAATATATTTTGATAAAATCACAAGCAATTTATTAAATCTAATCAAATTTCCTTTCACAGAAAGCTGAAAATGTCTAAGACACTTTTATAAGAGAATTTTTGTTTCCAAGAAGACACTAGGATGTCCAGCCCTGTAATAAGACATTAGGTGTAGAATGATGGGACAATGGCTTTTTAACCTAATGTCGTAATCATAATTGCATCCATATGGAGATGGGAGTTGAGAGTCAACAAACACATGAAAAGACTTTCCACCTGAATAAATTGCTAAGCAACAGCATCCAAGGAAAGGTTTACTGATTTATGTGTGTCAGAAGATATTGTATGGGTCAGAAGGGAACAAGTTAAGGAAAGGTGACCATTCAGCATCCCATATGTCTTCATTGTTTGTCATTAATCAATAGGAGAGCAGACTTGCCAACATGGTTATGTACAAGAACATAGTGATATCCTCAGAAGCACTCATGTCTAAATGAATATGTACCTGGATGTTATTATTAATTAATGCTAATTAGTTCATATGATTGGCTTACTGACTGAACATATGTGTAATATGTATATTACAAAGCAAGTCTGGCTTTTGACAGCTTCTTTATAATTAAGTTTAAATTTCTACCTCTTCTTAAGAAGTTCAGCTTGTTATTCCAAGAAATGCAATTTGCAGTGGACTCTATCAAGAAATATTAAGAGTCTCTATTGCAATAGAGGATGCCTGTCTGCTGATATGGAAAATATTAACTTACTTCTGTGAATCTCAGGTCCTATTGTGGGAAATTATCCCTAGAGAAGTAGGAGCAAATGATGGACATTTCAAATAGATTTAGCCTTGATTTAAGAAACAAATATAAAAACCCTGCCTCACCATTAGAACTTTCCAAAAATGGAATGGACTGCTTCAGGAGGTATTGGGTTTTCCTTCTAGAGATACTCAAATGAAATTGGGTAGCTATTTGGTGATGATGCTTTTTAAGAGATTTCTATTTAGGTAAAAGTTGGACTAAATGGCCTTTGAGGTCCATGAGGTTCTGTAATATATACAGTTCAGTAAGAATTGCATAGTTGAAAGACTAGAAACTCATGAATGCTCATAATGGCATCCGATTTTTGTCCCAACAATCCCCCCTTCCTAGACTTCAGTTTTTCTATCTATCAAACCATGACCTAGCTTACTCTCAAATGATAAAAGTAAAATTTCAACAAAAATTACTATGAACCTGCTAAACTATAATATGGAATACAGATCCTTGCATTTGATGGACCTATATGATAAGGCAGCTTAAACTACAATTCAGAATATTATTGACAGTTTCCCTAAAAGCAACCTGCTTCTTAATGAGTTGTTTTTAAATTCTAAGAAAAGGCATGAATTGCCTCTGTTTGTTTCCTATCCTGACAACCAGTAAAGAAATACCTGATTTTACATTTCTCTTTATCCTAACTGCCAATTAAATGATTTGCTTCTCTATGTTATCTTTTACACAGTAGACCCCTTGTTTATTCTACATTTTGGTTTGCTTGATTTTGAGTCTCCTAGATTTAATAATAATTGTTGATTCAATGTCGTCAGACTTCATATTGTTACTTTGATCTACCAAGCTATTCTTGGGTTTGCTAAGGATAACAATTCACTGTACCCTGTTGTTTAATTGTTTTCAGTAGTATCCAACTCTTTGTGACCCCCATTTGGGGTTTTCTTGACAAAAATTCAGGAGTGGTTTGTCATTTCCTTTTCCAGCTCATTTTACAGATGAGAAAACTGAGACAAATGGAGTTAGGTGATTTGCTCAGGGTCGTCAAGCTAGTACATGAAGTCAGATTTGAAGTCAGGTCTTCCTGACTCTAGGCTGAGCACTCTCACTGCCCCTCTAACATATCATAGGGTATTGAATACCTAGGACAAACCAGTGTTTCCCTCTGTCCTTTCTGGTTACATGAGAATGTGTGAAGGGTCTGTGATTTCAACAATTTAAGGAATTTCCAGTATGGGAATTCCTTAGAAAATTCCTTGGAAGTTTTCTCCACAGATGCAAATGGACAGCTCCTCTAAGACTAATCATCTTAATTATTTGCCTGGAGCACTGAGAGATTAGGTACCTCCGATTTAGTCTTTTCTCCAGAGTGTGTACTGGTTGGGCTTGAGCTAACCACTTAACCACCCCTTCTTCCTCTACCTTTCTCATAACAACCCAGTCACCTACTTATTATTATCCTTATTTTACAGATAAGGAAACTAAGGCAGAGAGAAATTAGGTGACTTGCCCAGGGTCACACAACAAATAATTACCTGAGGCAGGATTTTAACCCAGGCCCTCTAACGCGTAGTTACCTCTAAAAGATGGCCAGTGTCAAAAAGGAAGCAGTCAAAGGCTTTCACTTTGGACATTACTTATCCTTTGGGCTGCCTCCCTTTTCATTTCCCCTTCCATATCCATGCTTCTCTGCATTCTACCTGTCCAATTACACTGCAGCTTCCTTAAAAACAAGCACTGTATATGTGTGTGCTACTTTACATCTTGGTGTTCAATACAAGCTGAATGATAGTGAAGATGCTATCAGTGAAAACTCTGGTGGCCATCAGTTATTTTTACAGTCTGCAGAGTCATAATTCAGTAGCATTAACCTCAGCTCTAGTCTTCCACTCAGGATGTGTGTTGTTTTTTAGGTAACAGAATCCATTTTTCTTAGGAAAGTTTTTTTCTTCCTCTTGTGGGGTAAGCAGTTGTTTGTCACAGCATAGCAAGATATGACAGAAAGATGGCATAACTGTAAAAGAAGATGAATACCAATGTCTTGATAAATATTCAATAAGGGATATGCACATTAATGAATATCAGTCATTAATTACACTTCATGATAACTCATATCATTTTGGGTCCAGCTTAAAGAGAAGAAAAAAAAGCTTGTCAACAAGTTTTGTGTCATAAAATAATCTTAAATGTTACATTGGTAGGCAGTGACAGAAAGCAAATTTATTTTTAATAGCCTGCGTTGACTTCAAAAAGCAACATATAAACATGGGACTCCTGGATTTTTTTTTTACCTGCGTATGGTGATCTCATTTATAAAATCATTTCAAATGGGAGCCATCTATCATTATGTAAACTGATTGGAATGACTCTCTCAGTACTAATATATTCGCATTTAAAAATCCCACTTCTACCTCAATGGCTTTGAGGTCATAATTACTTTTGAAAGGTCACCTCATTTTGCTTGATTCTACACTTACCCCCTTCATGCTGAAGTGTATAACATACCTTTCCTTCTTCTGTGGCTCTCTTGCATGGCAACATGGCAACACAGCTTAAGGAGACTGCTTTTCTGATGATCACAGAGATTTTTGCAAGGAACTTGTAATGATAATAAAAAACATTATTCTTACCAGCACAAAGGATTATTGGTTCCAAGGAAAAGGAAAAAAGACTAGAGGAACATTTGATGAAAAGCACTTGTAAATATTTAAGCATTATTTGGAATTCATGAACATCTGGGGCTGTTAAGATTGCCATCATTTTGTGTGGTTAGAAAACAGGTGCCTTATTAAAAACATATTCTATGATTTTGTCCCATTATATTCAGTTATCTGAGCTCAACTACATGTCCCATGGCTGTAATGAAAATCACAGATCACTCACCCATTCATTGAGAGTGGAAAATTCCCCTAAGAGAGTAAAAAATAAAAGGAAAAATTGGTTGGAGCTTGTTACAGCAGCTAATTGAATCATAGCCACTCTGTTGTTACCAAATAAGACATTGTTAAAGTCTGGTAGGCTTTCTCAAGCCAAAAGGGACATTGTAGATGATTAAAGGCCCAGAGCTACAAAAGCTTATTGCTGTCCAGCAAGATTGTGTAAATCCCAGTCAACTCCTGGTTAATCCAGGGCTTGTCAAAAATGGCAGCTAAGATTCAAAGAATGGATATTTTATTTTGGACAGTGCTTTCTTGCTTACGTTGAGATACAGGATTTTCTGACATTTGGGAAATATGTGTCATAGGTATAGAACAAATAATGCTGCCCCAGGTGACATTTTTTTGTGCTAAAAAATTATTTTTATTTTTAATTTACCAGTTCTACTATCCTACTATCTCTCTAACTTGAGCAAGTTTAAAAAGAAAGAAGTCCTCAGTACATAGCAGCATAATCTCTCAAAACAAATTCCCACATGAGCCAGGGAAAAATGTGTATCTCTCCATTTTAAGTTCATCATCTCTCAGGAGGTAAGAGGTATGTTTCATCTTCATTCATTTGGACTAATGATTTCTCATTGGATTAATATGAGTTCTAAAGTTTTTTTTTCCCCTATGAGGTTGTTACTGTTGTACACATTATTTTCCTAGTACAATTTCTCTCAGAATCAGTTCCTAAAATGTCTTTAATTTTCTTCTGAAATTATCCATTTTGTCATTTCTTATGTCTAGGCAAAATTATTTTGTAAAAGCATCATTATTATATGTAGTAATAACTCATATTTTGACATACTTAAAGTTTTTCAAAATGATGTGAAGCCAAACTCAGTCTGGCAACATGAAACCTTAATTCTGGCAAATCCATATCAATGGTCAGTGAAAGTCCCACTAGTGACTGAGCTCTAACCAGCAGTATTAACTCTTCTGGGTCTAGTCTGCTGACCATCACAATGTTGCTTCCTATGTATGCATTAGCATTATTTCTCTGGAAATTACTATATACTGTAATATTTGCTTTGTGTTTTTGCAGAAGCAAACGTAGGACCAGAGATATGGAGAAGGAGAACACTATTTGAGCAAATAGATGGTGTTGGATAATGAAGTTCTAATATTCTAATACAGGGAAAGGAAATAATGTCTCTTCAAAAAGTATATTATTCTATTCTGAGGGTTTCAAAAGGAGAATTAGAAGGGAGGATAAAGGGAATACTGTATCACAGAAGGTTCTGGAACTTGTTATTTCTCACACTCATGGTGTGTGAGGATACAAGTACCCAAATAGATAAAGGATTGGGGAAAGTTGGCATCAGATGGACCTCACTTTTATCTGAAATGGACAAAAGAGAATAGAACACAGTCATGCACATCCTCATATACACACAGAGGTCAGTGCACAGATGTATCAAACTCAGTGGGGAAATAATGGGGATAGGGATGCAGGCAGGATTCAAGAAGGATAGAGGAATATCTGAAAGGCAAAAGTTATGAGCAAAACAAGTTTCCTGATCTTTAAGGAGGGATCAAAAGGGGTAAGGGAAGAGAAAAGCAAAGAGCTATAATTTAAGGAGGTTAAATTACCTCAGACAGTTGGGGAATGACTAAACAAATTGTGGCATATGAATATAACAGGATGTTATTGTACTGTAAAACAACAACAACAAAAAAAGATTATTTCAGGGAATCCTGGGTAGCATGAAATAATACAGAGTGACTCAAACAGAACCAGAAGAACAATTCATATAACAACAACATTCCAAAGAAAAACAAATTAAAGGCTCTGATCAAAACAATAGGTCAACCAGAGGACCTTTGATGAACCATGTGCCATTTTCCTAACAGGTGATTAAGAAAAAGTGCAGAGACATATATTTCTGGGGACACAGGAATCAAAGAAAATCCTTTAAAAGCCTTAAAGGGCTACGTAAATATGAGCTATTGTTATTGTTATGAATTTGAAAATGATGTTTGTTGTAGATAATATTGAAATATCAATCACCTATCAGGGATAATGAAGTCAACAGAGATCTTCTTCTCAGTTTAAAGTAGGCATGTACTATTATTTTCTTCTAAATTGCAACCTGTTTCACTCTGAATTCTACTTTTCTTAAGAGAAGGCACACTCCTTTTAAGATAATAATAGTAATGAAATAATTGTCTGTTATGTTTATAATCAGTAATTATGTAGTCACCAAATAAGTAGCCAGTAACTCGGGAACAAGTAATTATATGAGCTACTTTACAGTTGAAGTAATTATGATGAAAGATAAGCCCCTCTTGGTTGTTTTATTTTTAAATAACATTTACATAACATAATCCCATCTATGCTGGAAGAAGTGGTGTTTGGGACTCACAGATTCTTATTGGTTGAACTGATCAATCATTAACAGACATAAAATAGCTTGATAAATGAGCCACAATGGAGTAGCCTTCCATTCTCATATATATGACCATATGTAGGCACAAGGTCGCATTTTCCTGTGCCTTGAGAAACAAAGAACATTGTGATGTTTTTTCAGATAATGTGAGATTTTTCCAGGCTAGAAGGTGTCACATCTAAATATTGGATGGTCCACACAAGTACTTTTCTCCTTCCTTCATTCTTTCCTTTGTTTCTTTCCTTCCTTCCTCCCTTACCTCCCCTTACTTTGCTTTATCACTCCTTACTGCCCTCCCTTTTCTTTTTTTCCTTTTCCTTTCCTCCCCACTCTCTTCTTCTTCCTTTTCTGAAGATTTCAAGACAACTTAAATGTTGCTACGTTCATTCATCCATTTGATAAATATTGATAAAGCACCTGCTTTATGTGTAGCACTGTATTTGCCATGGCATCATTTCATTTTGAGGGAGTTTTTCTAGAAGAGTTCTGCATATGGTTTTGATGCCATGGGGGACAGGTAGGTATTTCCATCCAATAACGTATTAATACAAAAGAGTTGATCATATTCCCTGATGTTTCCTGGAATAGATTCTCTTAAGTGTTGAAAGTAACATAGCAGGTGATTTAATTTTTAACGCTCATGAAAAACATGCTGGACATTTAAAAAACTCTGTTCCTGCAAAAATCCTCGCATTATATGGTGATATTGGGATGCAGAATCCTTTCTAAATTCACATTCAACAAAAGAACAACAACCCAAAAAATCTTTTTCTGTATTTAATATCAGTATTAGAAATTAGCATTTTTCAAAGCCGTTTTGGAATATTGAGTTTTTTTTTCACTTTGAAATAGCCCATAGCGTTGACTTTAGGTGATAACGAGGATAAAATACAATTCATTGCTCTTATGTTCATGTCATTCCCTGGTAACAAATGAAGCTGCATTAAGAGAAAAAAGTTATTAAGCATCTTCCATGTGTACATGCTTTACACAAAAGGTAAAAAATGACCAAGTATTTGCCTTCAAGGACCTAATTGTCTAATATGAGGCATAAGACAGACTCACAAATAACTAGATAACTCCTTCACGGTGCAAAAGAGATTTCCAAATAGGTTGCCATATGAAATCTGAGAAGAGAAAGATCACTTTTTCCTAAACAATCAAGGAAGGTTTCAAGAAGGTGATGGCAATGGAGCTATATTAAAGGAAGGAATAATTTTAGCAAACAGAGATTAGGAGCAAGTTCATTCCAGGATTGGAAGATGGCCTACCCAAATGTGCACATCCAACAATATACAAGATAGCCAAGGAAAAGTTATTATAAAAGGTCAATTTGTCCAGATGATAGGGTGCCTGGCAGGGAGTTGTATTAAATATCACTAGAATAATAGGTCAAATCCAGATTGTGTCATATCTTAAATTCCAGGCTAAGGATTTTATACTTTAACCTAAAAGCAAAAGGAAGTTGCTAAAGGTGTTTGAACAGGGGAATGAAATGGTAAGGTCTCTATTTGTATTAATTTGACGGATGTCTAAGAAATGGATTAGAGAGAGAGAGAGAGAAATAGAGAAAGAGAGAGGGAGAGACAGAGAAAGACAGAGAGAGAGAGTGAGAAAGAGGAGTGAATGAGAGAGATGTACTCAGCCACAGGGAGGTGATAACAGGAGAGAGATTGTGCAGGTAAGAATCTTACTACACCAACTTAAATAAATGTTTTTGTTGAGAGCTAATTGTATATAAAGGCTGATTGTGAAGGGGAAGCATGCTAGTTGGGGCTCATGAGCTCCAGTATTAGAAAGTGTTACCCACAGGCTAACTGTTTGAATTAGAAATATAATAGTCACCCTCACCCATCTCTAAAAATGCAAGTGCTTATTTGGGCAAGTAGACCACAGAGTACCTTATTTGTATGGAGGCTTTGGGTTGGATACATATAATAATATAGCATTGTGCTAATTACTGAATTATTTATGCAATAGCTAGCATTATATTCATGGAATGGTACTTATATGAGACTCGAAATTAATGAGTTCTTTGAGAAGTAGTAACAATGTTCAGAAAATCAGCATGTTATAGTCTTCTAGTCAGTTACTATAATTCAGTAAATATCAATCAATAAACCTTTATTAAGTACTCACTGTGTGTTAGGCAACATATTAGCTACTGAGTGTATGAAGGCAAAATGAAGCAGCCCCTTTTGGGGCAGGTAGGTGGTATAGTGGATAGAGCACTGGGCCTGGAGTCAGGAAAACCTGAGTTCCAAACTAGTCTCAGATACTTGCTTAGCTATGTGACCCATAAGAAGTCACTTAACCTCTGGATGCCTCAATTTCCACAATAGAAAAAAATGAAATACTAGCACTTCCCTCCCAAGGTTGCTATGAAGATCAAATGATATGATAACTACAAAGCCCTTTGCATAGTTCCTGGCCCACAGCAGGCACTTAAGAAATGTGCGTTCCCCTCCCTTCCTTCCCTATCCTCAAAAATCTCAAGTACAAGAGAGATAACATATACATAAAATGTATCCCAAAAGTTTTAGCATAGTACTATGCTTCTACACTAAGATTTTTGAGACAGCCTGTACACAAGTACTTCTAAAATAAATACAAGGCAATTTGATGGGGGTGCGAGTGGAGGGTAGGGAGGGGAGATGAGAAACTCTCTACATACTGAGGGGCTCAATGCATCTAAAAAGTTTTCATGCTGAAGGTAGTGCTTGAGGTGCTGTTTGAAGATAACATAGAATTGTAAGAAGCAGAAAGAGAGATTGCATCCTTGGCATGGGGGAAAAGCCAGTGCAAAGGAAGGTACGGAGGTGAGAGCTGGAGGATCAGGTGAGAAAAAGCAAGAAAAGTATGTCCTAACCATAAAGTGGGGAAAGGGCAATAATGTATAACAAAGCTGAAAAGATAGGTTGGAGCCAGATTGTAGAGGCTTTTTTAAAAAATGCACATAGAAGGTTGTATTTGATTCCAGAGCTAAAAGGAAACCAATGAAGTTTTAAAAGAGAAGTGCCATGGTCAGACACATACTTGAGGAAAATTACCGTGGAAGATATATAGAGAAGAGGTAGCAAATACAGCCTCAAAATTCCCAAGTGCTATCAGAAAAAGAAGAAAATGGAATTGAGGAATATGTGACAAAGTCAAGTTAACTACAGTAAGGAGTAGATAACATTACATCTTAAAACTAAGTCTATATATGGCCTGCAGGAATCCTTATGTGTTTAGTGTTCCTAGCTAGGAATCTGATACCACTGATGGAGAGGGAAGAGACTTGAGATCAGAGAAATGAATTAGGAGACCAGTACAATACTTCTAGGAGAGAGGTGCTGAGGGCCTGAATGAAGGTCATAGTTAGGTTGGTAGAGAGAACAATATATGTGGTATTTGAAAACAGAAATGATAAGATTTCACAACTGGATATGGTGGAGTTTGGAGTGTTGGGAACCCTGAAATGTAAGAGTACAGGACAAGTCTACCTGGAAAGAATCCATGCACTCAAGCCTTCTTTCAGTCAAAGTAGCAAAGTTTAATATCACACCAACAGAAGCAGGCAAGATTTCTAGTGAATCTGCCACTTAATGGGGCAGAGACTGATGCTTATATACAAAAAGGACAGTGAAAAGATCTGGATGGGAAGTGGTCTCAGGTGGGTCAGGTGAAATAGGGAAAGGACAGCAAGTAGGTTAATTAGATGATCACAGTGGGATTAAGGAGTGGTTGGTATATGCAAATAGTCTGGGATAGGCCAAGAGTGATAGTGATAGGTGGGTTGGAGTGGGCCATTTGCCTTAGATGGATGCATCAGTGATCTGACCGCTGAAAATTCAGGGACTGGATTGTTTTCAAAGAC
This sequence comes from Notamacropus eugenii, assembly GCF_028372415.1. NCBI lineage: Eukaryota > Metazoa > Chordata > Mammalia > Diprotodontia > Macropodidae > Notamacropus > Notamacropus eugenii. The sequence goes on from NC_092875.1 coordinate 273,301,284, forward strand.
ATGGTATTTTCCTTTTAGGATTACAGGTTTCATCACCCCCATAAGATACATGAAGTGGAGGAGAGGAAGAAGTCAAGGATGGTACCACTTGGGTAACTAGAAATACAGTGGTGCTCTTGACAGAAAGAGGAAAGTTTTGAAGAGGGGTCATTCTAGGAGGAAAAAAAGATGCTGAGTTATGTTTTAGACATGTTGAGTTTGAGATGGTTATGAGACATTCACTTTGAAGAGTTCAAAAGTCATCTGGTAATGTAGGGATGGAATACAGGAAAGAGACTAGAGCTGGTTATATAGATATTCATAGAAAGGACATTTGAATCCTTGCAAAATGACAAGTTCACAAAGGGAGAGTATGTAGAGAGAGAAAAGAAGATTGCACAAGACAGGGTATCTACACTTAGGGGATGATGGAATAGATGATAAATCAGCATAGTAGACTGAGGAGCAGTAGGACAGGTAAGGAGAACCAAGAGAAAGCACTGTCATGAAAATCCAGAAAAGAAAGGGTGTCCAGAAGGAGAGGGCACATAGTATCAACTGCTTTAGAAAGGCCAAGAAGGATGAGAAATGAGAAAAAACGATCAAATTTGAACGGTACTGTAAGAATCTAAATTATTAAAGGCTGAGAAATGAATGAGAGCAGAGAAAGTGGAAACAACAAGGATAAACAGCTTTTTCTGCAGAGTTTGACTGTGACTGGGAGGAGAGATATAGGGTAATAACTTGAAGGAATGGCATAGTTTAGGGAGAATTTTTTTTCTTTTTCTTTTTTTATGTGTATTTATTTATTTTTAGTTTTCAACATTCAATTCCACAAAATTTTGAGTTCCAAATTTTCTCCTCACCTCTTCCCTTCCCCTACCCCAAAATGCCATACATTCTGATTACCCCTTTCCCCAATCATACCCCTCCCTTCCCTTATCCCCATTTTCTGTCTTTTCATGTAGGGCAAGATAGATTTCTATACCCCATTATCTGTATTTCTAATTTCTCAGTGGCATGCAAAAACAATTCTCAACATTCGTTCCTAAAACTTTGAATTCCAGTTTCTCTCACTTCCTCCATCCCCATTCATCCCCACTGAGAAGGCAAACAATTCAATATAGGTTATATACGTGTAGTTTTGCAAAAGACTTCCATTTTAGTCATGTTGTGTAAGAATAACTATATTTCCCTCCATCCTATCCTGCCCTCCATTTATTCTATTCTCTCTTTTGACCTTGTCCCTCTCCTAAAGTGATTACTTCTAATAACTCCTTCCTCCCATTTGCCCTGCCTTCTATCACCCTCCCCCCCCACTTATCCCCTTCTCCCCTACTTTCCTGTAGTGTAAGATAGATTTTCATATCAGATTGAGGGTGTATGTTATTCTCTCCTTAAGTCAAACATGATGAGAGTAAGCTTCACATTTTCCCTCTCACCTCCCCCCTTTTCCCCTCCATTGAAAAAGCTTTTTCTTGACTCTTTTATGAGAGATAATTTGCCCCATGCCATTTCTCCCTTTCTGCTCCCAATACATTCCTCTATCACCCCTTAATTTTATTTTTTTAGATATCATCTTTTCCTATTCAACTCACCTTGTGCTGTCTGTCTATGTATATAATCTCTCCAACCACCCAAATACCGAAAAAGTTTCAAGAATTACAAATATTATATTTTCATGTGGGAATGTAAACAATTTAACTTTAGTCAGTCCTTCATGATTTCTATTTCCTGTTTACCTTTTCAAACTTCTGGTGATTCTTTTGTTTGCAAGTCAAATTTTCTATTCAGCTCTGGTCTTTTCATCAAGAATGCTTGAAAGTCCTCTATTTCATTGAATGACAGTTTTTGCCCCTGAAGTATTATACTCAGTTTTTCTGGGTAACTGATTCTTGGCTTTAATCCCAGTTTCTTTGACTTCTGGAATATTATATTCCAAGCCCTTCAGTCCCTTAATGTAGAAGCTATTAGATCTTGTGTTATCATGATTGTATTTCCACAGTACTCAAATTGTTTCCTTCTGACTGCTTACAATATTTCCTCCTTGATATGGGAACTCTGGAATTTGGCTACAATATTCCTAGGAGGTTTTTTTTTTTTTTTTTGCATCTCTTTCAGGAGGTGATTGATGGATTCTTTCAATATTTATTTTACCCTCTGGTTCTAGAATATCAGAGCAGTTTTCCTTGATAATTTCATGAAGGGTGTTGTCTAGGCTCTTTTTTTGATCATGGCTTTCAGGTAGTCCCATAATTTTTAAATTGTCTTTCCTGGATCTATTTTGCAGGTCAGTTGTTTTTCCAATGAGATATTTCACATTGTCTTCTATTTTTTCATTCTTTTGGTTTTGTTTTGTAATTTCTTGATTTCTCATAAAGTCATTAGATTCCATCTGTTCCATTCTAATTTTTAAAGAACTATTTTTTTCATTGAGCTTTTGAACCTCCTTTTCCATTTGGTTAATTCTGCTTTTTAAAGCATTCTTCTCCTCAATTTTTTTTGTTCTCCTTTAGCAAGCTGTTGACTCACTTTTCATGATTTTCTTGCACCACTCTCCTTTCTCTTCCCAATTTTTCCTCCACCTTGCTTGCTTGATTTTCAAAATCCTTTTTGAGCTCTTCCATGGCCTGAGACCACTGCATATTTTGGAAGTTTTGGATGCAAGAGCCTTGACTTTTAGGTCTTCCTCTGATGGTATGCATTGTTCTTCCTCATCCAAAAGGATGGAAGAAAATACCTGCTCACCAAGAAAGGAGCTTTCTATTGCCTTATTTTCCCCCTTTTTTGGGCATTTTCCCAGTTAGTTACTTGACTTTTGAGTCCTTTGTTAAGAGGAGGGTATACTCTGGGGACCTGTAAGTTCTCAGTTCCTCCAAGATGGCACAATCAAGGGAGAAGAGTTTATCCCTTTCCTGGCCTGCACTCTGGTCTGGGAGCAATCACAAGCACTCTTTTGCTCAGCATCTATGAGTCGGATTCCCTGTCCAGAACCTCCACAAGCTCCACCAGCCAGATCTCCTCCTCACCCCAGAGCTGCCACTCAGGGGTGAGATTCAGATCAGCCACTCAATTCCCCCAGGGTCTGTAAGCTGAGGGCTGCAAAAATGGATGCTTCTGCTGCAGTGGCTGCTGCTGGTGGGTCCAGCTGTGTTCCCTTCTCACCTAGATGAAAGAGCTTTCTCACTGACCTTTGAAGCTGTCTTTGATGTTTGTGGGTTGAGCAGTCTGGGAACTGCTGCTGCAGGTGGCTCTCTGAAGCCTGCTCCAGTCCTGTCCCTGCTGTGCTGCACAGTCAATGCTGGGCTGTGATCTCTTCTGAGCCTGGTGCAATAGGCCTTTCCTATCGGCTTTCCAGGCTGCCTTGGGCTGGAAATCTCTTTCACTCTGTCATTTCTGTGGCTTCTATTGTTCTAGAATTTGTTTAGAGTCATTTTTACAGGTATTTTATGGGCTATGGGGGGGACCTTCTACAGGTCCATCCTTCTACTCTGCCATCTTGGCTCTGCCCCCTCTAGAGAGCATTTTGAAAGGATCAGGAACACTTGGACAGCAGAGAGGAAACCATTGGATAGGGAGACTAGGGGCACTGAATGACTGGGTAGGTAATCTATTAGAAACAATGGGAAGGGAGGAATCAAAAGCACCCTTAGAAGAACTGACCTTGACAAGGAGAAGGATGCCCTTTTCATCAGAGACTGGAGAAAATGGAAGAGAAAATGTAGAATGATTCCAACTAGTTTTGTCTTTATATTACTTTTTTATAGTTGAATTTGCTGAAAAATAATTTCTACTCTTTTTTTCTCAGAGAAAAGTTCCCAGGGCTTTGTGACCTTCCAATTTCCCACCCTTTGTCAGTAGTAATAAGTTGTAATCCACGAAACCAAATAGGAAGTGTAAGACCCTGAAATTGCATGGTCTGCATTCAAAGCATTCAACTGGACACTGTATTTTTAGCCTCTGGAACACCTCTGTGAATTTTCCTCATTTGCAAAGAAACTTAGTGTTGGGGCTTTTGCTCAAGATTATACCATGAGTCATTGACGGAGCCTATATTAGAGTCTTCAAGCTAATATTCCCCTCTACTTTAGTAGGTCACCCTGACTCATAAACTGACAAGTCTAATGATGTTTTAAATAAAGTAGGACCAGTGAAAAAGATACCCTTTGGGCCCAAGGGCACACTGAGGCACATATCTCAGAAGACAGGCTATTTCTATCAGCATTTCACAGGCACAGAGTGTTACATATTAGAAAATACTTTTTGGCCAGTTTCCAATGGTATGCATGGTAAGGTATGGAATCATAGGGCACTCAAGGGAAAGCCTAAAGAAAATAGGCATAGTTTTGCTCTTTGTGATTGTCATTCTCTTTTAACCATTTGATTGTGATGGGATATAAAATGAAAAAGATCTTATAAACTCCACAACAACAACAACAAAATTTTGTTAAATAAAAAAGAAAAAGACTCAAAAGATATATTACCTAAATCGAAAAGTATTAAGAATACGAATTATAGGTACTCATTATCTTTTAACTCATTGCAGTGATGTTCTTTATGCCTAAAAGAACTTTGATTTTTTTTTTTTTAATATTGAAAGACCTTCATGCTTTATGCATGGTCCCAGTACACTGACTATGAAAGTAATCAATGGTCCACATACTCAGAACAGGCCTAAAGGAAATTGGGCATTAGACCCAATAAGAATTAGGCAGGTAGCATAAAATAAATTTATTATGTTCTTCCTCTCCTTTTCAATGTCTTTGAATTAGGTTTTTCATGAGAATCTTTATTTATGAGGGAAGTTTGAGTAGAACTGCTACAGGTATGTGATTTATATATTCTTACTTAGCCTAAGGATATGAGAAGCAGGAGAAGTAGATACGGATCTGCAAGAAAGGCTTGGTTAAATATGTGCAGGGCAAAGGCAACTTTTATTTTCCAAGTAAAATTTGTTTCAGTCTATTGACTCTGGAAGATTGTTAATCAGGCTTTACTGCACTAAAGTAGACTCAGTGAAAGTTAGAACTAGAAGACACCTTTGAGATCAACAAATCTAATTCCATTAGCTTCAAGTTCAATGAACCTTTATAAAATGTTTACTACCGGGATAGCAGTCTGCATCAAGATAGAAAGATTAAATGGCAGGGTCCCTGCCCTCATGGAGTTTATAATCTAGTAGGGGAATAAAATGCACATATAAATAACAACTGTTATGCAAAACAATTTATAAACAACGAATCAAGTGACATACATTGGTGGAGTTTCTTGGGAAAGGCAGAATTTGATTTGGGACTTGATGGATGGCTAGAGTTTCAGTGGATTGCATTTTCCTCACTTTATGGATGAAAAAGCTGAAATCTTAGAAATCAAGTGTTTTGCCCAAGGTAACCAATCAAATAAATTACCAGATCTAGAATCTGCTTCTCTTGATTCTCAGATCAGTGTTTTCCCCTACTACCACAGTGGTTCTAAACGGGGTACATAGGTCTTGATATCTCTTTGATAAGAAAAAGAAGTTATGTGATTTTAAAGTGTGGCACAAAAGCAGTGCTAGTGGTTTTAAAGCAATTTCTCTGTGTGTTCTCAGAAATAATGAGAGAATTAAAAACAAAAAGATGGGAGTAGGAATAATGAGTTCTGAAAGATAACAAATGATATGGCTAAACCAGAAGGAAAATCTCATTCAAATGTTTTAAAAGCAAGTTATGCTCCGGAAAAAAAAAAAGGAAAACTCCAAAATCTAAACCTGTTTTGGTTTTCAAAACATATGAGATGTTGCAGGTTTGACAGGTATCTCAGAATTGATTTTGTTGTCTTTTTGAGATTATTGAAAAGGATGATGTCACAATGAAACACTATAAGTTAGGAACAAACTTTTCCCTTCCTTTTTCTACTGGCGACCCATCTTGAAATAGCCTTATTGTTTGTCTTTAGACCATTCCCATTTGTCCTCTTTAATGGACTTGGGTGGAGGGAATTTTTTAAAATCAAATTTAGAAGTCAACTAAGCAATCAGGCAAGCAAAGGCTCTAGGGAATGCAAATTAGGCAGCATTTGATTGGGTCTCAATTAAGCATTTCACTCACTTGGCAAAACATATGGAGTTATCATTCCAAAATATCGCAGATCTATGATATTGTGGTCTTGTACATCTATAGTTCAAGTGCCAATTTTTTACTTTGATTTCACAAAACTTACAAATGTTTCTGAACCTTTTCATAAGGCAGAAAAAAATTTGTTTGAATCTCATACATTTTTTACAGTGAAAGAAGATGTAAAAAAAAAGAGGTCTACTGTTCTCTACAAAATATATAAAAATTATGATTATGACAGAATTGAAAAGGCATAATTAAAAATAGCTGATCATATTAATCACATACACACTGGGAATGATCATAAGGCTTTAAGGCTTTTCCAACATGGTGCTTTAGTGCATATATGTAATGGTTTAGCTTAGTGTATTATGCCACAGCTGTGTCTTTTTCCAAATTGTAAATGGAAAATAAAATGATAGAACTCTATTCAAACCTTATGTTCAAGCTTTTCTGAAAGTGTGCTTTGGAAACAGGAATTTCTATCCCCTCCTCATCCTTCTGTAGAGTTCATACTGTGTTTGCAAAGGCAATGTGAAAGACGTAAGAAAAAAGAGGATGCAGATATAGCCTCTCACAGTCTAAAGAGAATGAATGAATGAATATTACACCAATTGTAATCACAGAAGACATTAAGAAAATGCTAGATGAGACTGCCTAGTGACAATAAATGATTCCTGAAATCTACAGCACATGCCTTGGAGAAAACAACCTCAGACTCACTCATCAAGCCTTCCGCTGTCTCCCTGTCCAGCTGCTCCTCAGTAATACCCCATCGATGCTGAAAGTATAGCCAACTGATGTTTCTGTGCAGAATAAAACAAAGGTAAAAACATTCAATAAAAGGAATTTTACCAAATTAAATATTAAAATGAATGGTCCATCAAGCATTCATTAGTTATTCATTTTAATATTTAATAAAAATTAATGGAAAAACCTCCATTCACAATATCCTGTCCAAGGAACTTTACTACTCATATCTTAGGCTATCATAGGGCCATAATTAGTGGACCCATAGGATTCTTATCGGGTTCTCTTGACATCTGAACTAATTTCATAAGCCTCAGGAACTGTTCCTTTGGCAAACAACATTTTTTTTCAGGGAAACTTGAGGTCAAGGATCAGGGGATATACTTCCTAGAATGTCCTTTTCTTCCTGCCTCCTGTCTCTTTGGAACAGAAGACAACAAAACGCTAAATTATTGCCCCTACTAGAAAATGCCATATAGAAGTATCCTGGTGAGGGTGGGGAAAAATGTTACAAAAAGCCTCTGAAGACTGACTCATCATTTACTTCTCTTGTGACCTGGAGTCAAGTCTTACTTTATCTCTCTGAGTTTCCTAATCACTACAGAGAGATAAATATCTGTCTTTTTTTAATTCATGGAATTACCATAAGGTAGAAGACAATGTCAAATGACTGAATAGTTTCTGGGAAGGACCCCTCCAAATGAAATTGAATTTTAGAGTTCATCCTGTCAGACTTCCTGAAAGCACCAGCTTAAGTTGGAATATTTTCAACAATTGCCAGTCAAGAGATCGTTCAGTTTCTGTCTGAAGACTTCCAGAAATGGTAAACTCACTGAGGAAACCCATTCTATTTTTTGTATGGCTTTAAATACTGGGACATATCCCAGTAATTGGTGTCTCTGCGATTTTCATCCGTTGGTTTTAGATTTTTAAACGTTTGTCCTCAAGTCTTCTCTTCTTCAGACCCCAACTTCTCCAGCTGATCCTCCTATAACAGTTTCCTTCACTACCCTGGATACCTTCTCCAGGATTTGCTTCAGTTTGCTAATATTTTCCCCCTAAAATATGGCTTGCAAGACTGATTACAGTGATCCAGTTATAGTCTAACAGGGACAAAATATAACATTGCGTTCTTTGTTCTTGACATGGTGTTTCTGATAATCTTCTCTGTTTCATTTGGCTTTTTTTTGCTGTCATACTATTGCCTTTATATTGGCTTCACAGTGCCCTGGGAAAAAAACAACCATCCAAACAACAAAAACAGAACACCACATATTCCCACCTCTCATCCTCATTTGTATAATTCCTAAGTATATCTTCAATTCAGTCCATTATCCTAGGCTGTTGAAATATGTGGTGATAATATAAATTATTCTTGCATGACAAATATAAATAGCAGGAATTCAGAGGAACATAGGAAGAACTGAAGATAGCATGGTGTAGAGGAAAGAGTGGATCTGGTGTCAAAGGATCTGAGTTCACATCCCAGATCTATAACTACATGTGCCTTTGGATGAGTCATTTCATCATTGTGGGTTTTAGTTTCTTCTACTCTAAAATGAGAGGGTTGGCCTGGATGACCTCTGCTAGGGGCAGGTCAGATGTCAGAACTTTGTGAGTTCAGATATATATATACACATATATGTGTGTGTGTGTATGCATATATATATGTGTGTATATATATGTACATATATCTATATGTTCATGTATGTATGTATATGTCTATATATATATATGTATGTATGTATATATGAAATAAGGCATTCATAGGTAATTGAACAGTTAACAAAAGGAGGTTTGCTTAGTCCTAACAGAGCAACGAGGGCAGCTAGGTGGTGCCGTGGATAAAAGTACTGGCCCTGAATTCAAATCAGACCTCAGACACTTTTAGTTGTGTGACCCTGGGAAAATCACTTAATCCGTTTGTTTCAATTTTCTCATCTGTAAAATGATCTGGAAAAGGAAATGGCAAACAACTCCAGTATCTTTGCCAAGAAAACTCCAAATGGAGTCACAAAAAGTGAAACATGACTAAAAATGACTAAACAACAAAAGATGTCTCTCGTGGTTGACTTCTCTAAACTCAACTAGACTACTCCTCAGATGCCTGACACAGTGTCTTGCCTATACTAAAACCTTCCTAGCACCTACCAGAATTTTTACTGCACTGATATTACCTTAAAGAAATCAAAATCACTTAAATGGCAAAATGAGGCATTAGACTAGGATTTCAGTGAAAAAAATTAGACAATAGGTAATAATTATAAGTAACACATTTCATTAACTTGTATTCAATTCATATTCCTGTGAGAGCCAGGATTCTGCTCCTGAATTTTAAAATGCATTTTTTCATGAAACATTAATTCCTATAAAGTTATTCATATGCCTTTGTGTTAAAACAATTATACCATCTTTATCACTATCCTCTCTATTAAGAATCGAGGTCATGTGATATGTCACTTACATATATATAGACAGTAGTTAATATTTCAGACAGTGTCATATAGTAGGAAAGGCGCTGTATTTGCTGTTAAAGGACTGAATTTTTAATCTCAACTCTGCCACTACCAGTGTCACCTTGGGCGAGTCATTTCACATCTCTGGGACTGTTTTGTCATTTGTAAGATGAAGGAGTTGGATCAGATGATTTCTAAGGTCCATCTCAGTTGTTCATCTGTGATCATTTGGCAAAAATATCTATGGATCCAGGCAAGATTTGATGGTAGAGCGGAAAGCAGGATTTTTGTGTGTGTTTTTTGTTTAGTGTTTGCTTCTTTTAAAAATTATATTTATTATTGTACAATATATTATTTATTATATAATTTATGTAGTACTCTATAATTATGTAAATATTGTATATTTACTATTGTTATTATTTTATTTTTCCTACTAAAAATAAAAGGTAGCTCTTTGTTCAGTTATGTATCAAGATTTTTCTGTAGTTTTGAATTATTAGAGGAGACATCTTATTTTGCTTATCAATCATTAAAGCTTAGATTATACGCCTTGCTTTGCTGATTGTACATGGGGGAGGGGAGAGGAGTGAGTGCTTAGGTAGAAGAAATGAAGGCATTTCATGTTGATTGAAGTGAAAATTCAGACTTTTTTCCCCCTACTGGCATCACACCGATTTGAAATTTAATGTTAAGAGAATGCCAGGTGATCTGTGAGTCACTAAAGCAAGGGATTTTGGCAAAAGTTAGAATTTTAGTATTACTAGCTAAATTGTTGGAACTGTGGTAGTAAACCTTCCACATCAGAACATGCTAATTGCACTGTTCATCCTTAATTGTGGAGGCTTCATCTTAGCTTCATTTGTGGGAGTAGTTTCGCATAATGAAAATTAAAACTAACAATGGTACTATATTCTGTTTTCAAGGAGTTCAGCTGGAAGGCAGATAACTTTATATAAAAAATATTTCTCAGTAGGAGTTGAAATTCCTGACGTCATGTAGTTTTTGACAGGTTGAGTCATATGATAAGATTAAAGAAACTAGAGGTATTTATCCTGGACAAGAGAAGTTATAGGGAGGACATGATAAATACCTTTGAGTGTTTGAAGAATTGTTATGTAGAAGAAAGTATAGACTTGGATTTCATATAAAACTCATCCCAAGTCACACTCATAAAGATAAGGTAAATACACCCACCCACACACACACACACACACACACACACACATTTGTGTCTAATGATAGCCATCTTTAGAGCAAAGGGAGGGAAGAAAAAATGAAAAAAAGAAAAAAGTTACATGATAATTTTATTATATGTTTAAAATTAATAACACGTTGTACCTAATAACGTAGCAGTTTCATGTACAATCCTCTTGTTTTTCCTATTCTATTCTATTTCAAATGTGGACTAGTTCATGGATGTATGGTTCTGTGTCTCATTTACTGCTAGAATGGATTATCAGGTTGCTTTTTGGAACCTCAATTTCAGCCTCATTCATACTTGGCCTCTAACAAATGTGGCCAGTATGGACTCTTGGACTTCTGACTTTCAATATTCTGACCTTTCAAAGCTCACAAAGTCAGAGCCATCTTTAACACTTCTTCATCTAAAAGCATAAAGAAGAGACACAGCAAAGAGGGAAGTTACAGTAGTCTCTTGCACTCATAGGCTGCATGGTGGCATCCTTGGTGGATAGATACAGATCTAAAGTTTGTTTTCCCTACTGACGGCTCATAGCAGCCCTTGCTTTCTCACTTGAAAACCTACAGGTTCTCTTTGGCCTTTTGAATGCAACCCTCCTTCTAAGAATTCCCTCCTTCCTTCTGATTGGTGAAGGTAGAGGGTGGACATTGGAAAGCTCCTCCCAAATCCTCCTTTTAAGGAGGACACCCAGAGTAGCCCAACCTGTTCATCTTTTTCCACCCAAAGCACTCCTCTTAAGAGTACCTGCCCTCCATGGATACCACTCCCTACTCCTATTCTCCTTTTCAGCTTCTTTACATGTGTTTTATATATTGTCTTCTCCCTCTGAGCTTCTTGAGGGTAGGGACTGTCTGTCTCTCTTTGTATCCCCAGCACTTAGCACAAGGCCTGACATATGGTAGGCACTTTATAATTGTTTATTGAGTATTCATTATTGACCACTAACTATCCCATGTCTGGCTTAATAACCAACAAAAGTTCATCACAACACTGTATGATTAGTAGTCCAGAACCAGTTATTTAATGACTGCACATGCTCCAAAATGGAAGTGGCTGAATCAGATTTTGGTTTAATATAAGAATTCTCCAACAATTAGCGTCATTTAAAAATGGATTGTCTACATTAAGAGATGTTAGGGTTCCCTCATTTCAAATCTTTAAGAGAAGCTAGAGGACCTGCCATTTGCTGGGGATGTCATAGAAAGGATCTTTATTCAATCTGAGTTGGACTACATGGATTTGAAAGCTAATGAACACTGTAATTCCTTGTGATTGCAACTGTGAGATTTTTGGGAAATGAAACATTGAATCTTAAATCACCGACAGGGTTGATGTGGCAGAGAATTTCAGAGAATATGAATAGGACCAGCCAACATTCTTCACTTTCTGTACCCTCTTCCTGCTGTTCCTTTCTCAAAGTCTTCAAGGATCTGCTGTTTTACTGAGAGACTGAAACTATACAACTCTAAGCAGTTGTAGCACTTGCAACTCAAACAGAGGATGTCTTCCATTTTTTTCATTACCTCCTCCCCTTTTTTGCTAAAAGTTTAATGTGGGAGACCATCAATAATAGACTGTTAGAGATGTGAGACCTCTTGGGGATATTTCCAGTCCAACACTAAATTTTTCAGATGAAGTTGAGGCCGAGGAAGTAAAGGGATTTAGTCAAAGTAGCAAAGCCAGGCTCTAGGTCTCCTGATGCCCTGTGCAGAGCTCTGTCAACTACCTCATGCTGCCACCCTTCAGGAGAACTGGGATTTCCTGAGAGAGAGTATATACTTATGTGTTGTATAGATATCTAACATCACACAACATTATTTAGGGTCACCTACTGTAAAACAAAAGCTGGTGGTTTTTTGGCAATTTCAAGGCAAGAGGTGACCCTGCCAAGACCTCCTCCAGTTAGGAAAAATAAAAGCTAATATTCTTGGCATAGATTTTGACAAGGGAAGTTACAGCATTATTTCTAAACACAGCGGTATGAGCAGCCCAGACAGGTTCCCTCTGATGCAGATTCTTTTTACCTGGGCAATGATTAATAAATGCCATTCACCTGTTTTGAAGTAGTCTGTTTGTCTGTCTCTTTCTCTGTCTCTCTCTGTGTTTTTGTCTCTCTCCCCGTTCTGTCCTCCCTCCTTCCTTTCCTGCTCCCCTTCTCTTTCTCCCTCTTTCTCCTTCTGCTGTCCTCTTCCTCTCCCTCCCTACTAAGCAATGGAAAGAAAGCCCACTGAGCTCCTGATGGAAAGATGCTAAAGAAGGAGAACTCTTTGTAATTGTCTTAGTACCACAACAGGCCTATGGGCTCTATTCTAGAGGTGGCTAGCATGACATTGATCAAGTTCTGTGAAGAGTTAAGCCTCATCTCCCCACTCTAATTTTCAATGTTGTTGATTCTGAACTACAGGGGCAGTCCTCTCTCTCTCTCTCCCTCCCCTCTTCTCTCCCCCTATCCCTGTCTTCCCTTCTCTCTCTCTCTCTCTCTCTCTCTCTCTCTCTCTCTCTCTCTCTCTCTCTCTCTCTCTCTCTCTCTCTCTCTCTCTCTCCTGGTTTCCCTCAGTGATGGGGTATCAGAAGGACACTCGGTGCTCTTCCTATCTGGAACACTGGCAGTGCAGCTAGTGACTCTTCCCCCAGTCACTCAGACAGTTTTATGGCTCTGGCAATCAGCTGTTCTGTGCCACGAGCAGAATGTCATCTGTTCCTATTTCACAGTAACTGAGACATGTGAAGGACTTCTACTTCTTTCCTGCTTATTTTTTCTGCTTTTGATTATCTTAGGGCAGACAATAGCCCTCATTGAAGCTATAAGGATTCTACTCTTTATAGTCTTCTCTCCATTTCTCCCTCAAATTTCTTTTTGTTCCTTTCCCTTGAATTCTCCATTTACTCTGATAAAGTTTTGTTTTTTTGTTTTTTGGTGGGTAGGGGCATACCTTTTAACAGGACACTGTCCTATGTTCCAGGTCACCATATGCTTCTGAGTTCTCAGCAAGATTGACTTTTTAAATCCCCTCTTTTTTGGTTCTGCCAAACTGCAAGCTCAGTAGCCCCTAGCAACCACAAAACATGGTGTCATGTATTTGTGTGGCAAAGGTCCCTAGAAAATACATTGGACCCCTTTCAGATCCTAGGATGAATGCAAAGGGAAGACTTGGACAGCAGCTCCTGTATTCCCTAGGGTACTCTTTTAGCCCTTTTATTTAATGGGTTGGAAGAATAGGTAATGCCATCTAGATTAACTGGACTATGCAGATTCTATAACTTACCCGGATGAGGAGAGAAAATTTCCTTGGTTGTAAGTATTTAGGCTTGGTGTACTTAGTGGCTTATGGCACATTTGGCATGAATACCATAACTACTGGCCATTGTCCTGTCCTGTAGTTGCCTACCATGTGTTCTTTGTCAACCATATGTTATATCAATATTCTAGCAACCTTCTAGAGGGTTATAATACCAGCCTTGTTGGGCAGGAAAAAAAAAAACTTGCTTGGTTCATTACTTAGTTATCTAAGTGTAGGTCAGGAGTCCTCAGACTGTGAGACACCATGTCTAAAAGTCAACATAGAACATCCTACATGCATACGTGTTTAGTTCCTCTTGTTTATTAATACTCTCCCAGAAGAGTTGAATTTCTATTTAAGAAATACACACAAATAAATATCTTCCAAATGCTACCATGGTGATTTTGTTTTCTACTCAGGAAAGTGCTTGACTAGACTGCATGTTTATGCAAAGGCAGCTAAGTCATGTAGGTAGGATGGATTGCCCAGGGAACTGTTTCCTGAAGTGATTTCCAGATCCTACATACACACACACACACACACACACACACACAAAATTAAAGAAAAGAATTAGAATGATTGACAGAATGAGATAGCATCACACAAGGAAAGCAATGATGGGTTCGAAGTCAGAAAAACCTGGTCTGAATGTCATCTCAGCCAAGTCATACCATGTGATACTGGGCAAGTCATTTCTCAATGATTCTCAGTTTCTTCATCTATAAAATATGGAGGTTGACATAGAAGACCCTCTCTGAACCCTTCCACCTCTAAGTCAAATACTCTATGCAGAACCAGAACTAACAGTCTTTATTCCCAGAGCAGGAAACAGAATGTGCCCTCAAATCTTCTAATACAAATGGTAGGGAAGAGAGACTGTGAGGTATGACCCTAGGCTGGAGAGATACTGTGATGTCACTGCTGAGGAAACCTGGTTTAGAAATGAGGGGCTTACACTAGGTAGTGAGAACTAATCTAGGGTATGGTCATGAGGCACAGGAAGCCTGCCATCTAGTAGCTTCCTATTTTATCTAATTATTCTTTCCAGCCAACATCTATACTTAATTATTTCCACCCTGATGGAGTACAGATTTCATTATTAAACTTAAGTTCTATAGGACAAAACTTCAGTCACCTTAGTCCAATTACATGTGATTCTGTCCTTAGGAAATATCCAACAATGGTGAGTTTCAGACAAAAGGCAAGGAAACAGAGTGGAAGGAAAAACAAGGAAATTTCGCATCAGGAAAATCTAAAATGTAGCAGGGGAAAAAACAAGGTCTCCATGTCCTTAGTGCCTAGATGACGCTTTGCACGTAATGACTTTTAATTTACTGGCTGAGGGAGTAGAGAGGTAGAGAATAGTTTGAATGAGAGACTTACATCTGTTCTTTGGCAAATGCACTGCACTGAAAATTTCACCTAACAGAGAGGAAAATGGGCTAACAGACCATGACATAATCAGAAGTACGAAGTGAAAGAAAGAGGACATGGATTTCCCGCCCTCCTCCTTCATTTCCTATTAATAATGAATGGTAGGCATGGTAATCCTCAAATTATATCCAATCTGTCTGAATTGATTCAACAAAAAAGGCACACTGATCCCAAACCTAATCTTTTAATGGAGCACAACTTCCCAAAGTTTGCTACCATTTTTAGAACTAAAAACTGAAGTTATGCATTTGTGGGACAAAGAAAGTGTTCAGTCTGCTTATTGATTACCTTGTTCAGCTGACATTTTCAGTGCCAGCTGCCTCTTCATGATAACTTTTCTAATTTCAAAAGTTAAAAATTTGGCAATACCATCTTAGATGCCATTGATTTCAGTTCTGCATACGTGAAAAGAAAGAGTGAAAGTTCTGTACCCTTGAAGCCCGTAAGTACTTAAGGTATCTTGTGATTAAGGAGACCAAATGAGGAGAGAGGGGGGAGAGAGACAGTAACAGAGACAGAGAGAGAAAGAGATAGAGACAATTAAAGACCAGAGAGTGATAAAGTGACCAGAGAGACAGAGAGAGACAGAGACAGAGACAGAAGCAGAGACAGACAGAGACAGAGAGAAAGAGACACAAAGACAGAGGGAGACAGAGGACATTGACAGAAAGAAAAAGATGGAGAGAAATAGAAACAGACACAAACAGAGGCAAAGAGAGAGATCTAAATTATTATAAGTATCTGGAAATGAAATGGACTGCCTCACAAGGATGAAGTATTAGATTGTTACATAACTAGGGTTGTCCAAGCAGATATAAGATATTAGGAATCTTATCAAAGGAATCTGTGCATCAGATTAGGGATTAAACTAGATGGCCTCTATGACCCTTTCCCAATGCAATATTTTGTGAGACTTACTTCAGCCAGTGATTTATGAAATAAAGAATTCTCACTTTCAGAAAAAAAATGTAATGATCACTGTGAAGGTATGTGCCCTCTGAACTTATTGAGGAAACTTCTTGGCTAGTGTTTGTTGGAATAGTCGAGGAGGATGATAATGACATCCATTTGCTTTTTAAATGATTTGATATTCTAAAACAGCTCCAGGACCTACTGAAAATCACCAAAAATTTGAGTAGCTGTTTGCCTGGGGAGATGGGTAAGTTAGAAATGCTGAAAGTATTACCATAATCTGTCCATGGTTGAAAATAACAGCTTCTAACCATAGATAGGTCTAGGAAATGAATATCAGATTATTGAGGACCTAAAGCCAGAAATGTTTTCAGTATTACAGAATTATACAATATCCATAGTGGTAGGGAATAACTACAACAACCTTCATCAATGCTCAAAAGAGGAAGGGGAGAACACAGAGGAGAGGGAAAAAGTGAGCTATGTAGCATAGACTTATTCCAGGAAAGGACTTTATTGGTCTTCCTGTAGTTAAAGAGTAGGTAAGAAAGGGTAATGATAACATTCAGTTCACATGTAGAGAATAATTATCTCAATGAAATTAAGCCAGTATATGCAATTACAGTAGCACTTTGTACATATGAATTTATCATTTTTTAAATGGCCCATTATATATTGAGGCAATTTTAATGACAAAAATGCTATATTCATTGTCCCCAAATTACAGTAGATAAGTTTGCCTTGCATAGCAGGGTAAGTGTGAAATACTTAAAATGAACCATTCAGTTGTTCTCAGGTTTCAAAGGATTTCTTCTATAATTCCTCAAATTCCAAGTGAACATCTCTGCCCTACCTTCTAAGAGTGATGCTGGCAATATACCACACAACTGTAGGAAGAGAGATTGACTTAGCAGGACAGATAACTATACTTCATGTCAGATTCAGATATTGGCACCAAAAGATCTACATTATATCCACTTTCATGCTTTTCAAAAAGATTATATATAAAATAATACGACGAGGCTCTACCACCTTAAACACACACACACACACACACGCACACACACACACACACACACACAACTGCACCTGGTAATTGGGATGTTCCACTTTTTGAGACCATCTTTCAGAACCATAACTGAGGCAATATAACTGAGAAATTTATCCCAGCATGCCAAAATTTAACAAGCACAAACCACCATGCTGCAGTTCTTTCTTGGTGTAGGATCATTTTAGTTATTAGTTAGCAAAAATAATTATTTAAATAGAAAGTTAACAAGCAGCTCACTAGCAGCCAGGACTAGATCTGTCTTCTCAATCTACTGCTGCCCTCCCCACCCATAAATGCCCCAGGAATGTTTGAGACCCATTTTGCACCACTTGCCACAAATGTAAAATTTGCTAGACAGCCTGCTCACTGCTTTCCTTCCCAATCAGCTTGACTTGGGGCAAAGAGCACTTGTCTTAAAATCAGGAGAAAGCTAAGTTTGAATTCCTACCTCTGACCTTTGACAGTGTCTTGAGCAATGAGGAATGAATGTCAATGCATTTCTTAAATTATATGAATGAAGAACTAACGGTCTTTTGAGACTGGTGGAAATCTCATTGCCATTCAGTTTCACAACTCTCTTTTGGCACTCAACATCCTACTTTTACAAACTTCCCAGTATTCCAAATAAGAACTACATTTTGGTTTGGTGTAGTTTTAGCAGGATGATAGACTTCAAGTCCTGATTTTGACACTTGCCATGTGACCACGAGCAAGTCACTTAACTTCACTGAGGCTCAGTTTTCTCAAACAGAAAATGGGATAGCAATACTTGCACTGCCTGTCTCATAAGCTTCGTGTGAAGAAAGTGGCTTTCCAAACTTGAAGTGTTATACTGGTGGGTACACTCACTAATGAGTCTGGGGAGTTTACTGTGAGTTATACTGCTATCAGTCTTTCAAAAAGTTATTCCTCAATCTCATAGATTCCATTTTCTAATGGAAAATCACATTTTTTGTTGAGGTTATTTACTGAAGTGATCACTTCTTAAATTTTGGCTTTTCTGCAAATACTATGTCTCTCTAGAGTGCTGGACTTGGAGTTGGAGGATTCAAGGTCAAATCCAGCCTCAGACACCTACTAGTTATGTGCCTTAACTTAACCTCTGCTGACTCAGTCTGCTTCTCTGTAAAATGGGCATGACAGTGTCCCCAACTCCCAGAGATGTTGTGAAAATAAAATGAGACAATATTTGTTGTGTTTTGTAATTTTAAAGCATGAAATAAATGAGTTATTATTTGTGTAATGTAGAGCAATAGTTGTAAACTATTCAGAATTTAATAAGTAAAAAATCTTAACAAGGGAATTAATTCAATTTTGAAGCATACTTTTAAAAAATATTTATTTATTTATTTTTAATTTTCAACAGACACTTCCACAAGACTTTGAGTTCCAAATTTTCTCCTAATCTCTCCCCTCCACCTACCCCAAGACACTGTGCATTCTGATTACCCCTTCCCTCAATCGGCCCTCCCTTCTATCACACCCCTCCCTTCCCTTATCCTCATCTCTCTTTTCTTGTAAGGCAAGATAGATTTCTATGCCCCATTGCCTATATATCTTATTTCTCAGTTGCATGTAAAAACAATTTTTAATATTTGTTTTTAAAACTTTGAGTTCTAATTTCTCTCCCTCCCTCCCCACCCATCCCCACTGAGAAGGCAAGCAATTCAATATAGGTTATTCATATGCTGTTATGCAAAACATTTTCATAAGTCTTATTGTGAAGGACTAACTATACTTCCCTCCATCCTATCCAGCCCTTATTCTATTCTCTCTTTTGACCCTATCCCTCCTCAAAAGTGTTTACTTCTAATTACCACTTCCTCCCATTTGCCCTCCCTTCTATCATCTCCTCCACCCCCACTTATCTCCTTTCCCCCTACTTTCCTGTAACATAAGAAAGATTTTCATACCAAATTGAGTGTGCATGTTATTCCCTCCTTAAGTCAAATGTGTTGAGAGTAAAATTCACTCTTTCCCTCTCACCTCCCCCTCTTCCCTTCCACTGCAACAGTTTTCTCTTGCCTCTTTTATGTGCGATAATTTCCCCCATTCTATTTCTCCCTTTCTGCTCCCAATATATTCCTCTGTCACCCCTTAATTTTATGTTTTTAGATATCATCCCTTCCTATTCATCTCACTCTGTGGCTGGACACCAAATGACATTTTGATAACCCATTTCTTAGCAGAGTTTTGGGAAGAAAAATTGATAATTCCTTCTTTTGAAGCAGGGCTGAGAATTAGGTATATGGAGCCGAGTCCACAGGCTCAGGTCTGAATTAAGTTAACTTCTTAAGGTCCTTTCCAAATGTAACCAAGGGCTCAAATTCTCCAGGGGTGGGAAACCTTTGGGCCTCGAGGTGACATGTGGCCTAGATAGACTGTCTACCAATGAGGAGAGTGTTCTTAAATCTGCTTGAGTCTCAAACTTAAGATTTTATGAATGCCTCTTTCAATTGAGTCTTCTAGAAACATGATGCCATGGAAAGAACATAGATCATAGCTAGAGAACCTGGAGCTAAATTCCTAGTTCTTGTATTTACTACCTGTGTGGTCTTAGGCAAGTCATTTAACCTTCCCAAAACTAATTTTCCTTATCTATAAAATGACAGGTTTAGGCTAGATGGTCTCTAAGATTCCCTTCCAGTCCTCTATTTGTAATTTTATATTTGGCCAACTGTGAAAACTGGTTTTTTGTAAATGCAAGTAACTTTTCTGTACCTATGTGCTTTATTTGCTATTTAAAAAAAATAAGATCCCCTGAGGCCTAGGGGACTGAATCACAAAAGGACAGAAGTACTTTGCTTTATCTTTAAGAAAAGGGTAGGTTAATGCAATCTATTAATGCTGAAAAATATTTTGAGAGGGGCCACAGGCACCTTTCTGAAACTGAGAATCCCCAAATCATTTATAAAATGGACTAAACTAAGCACTGTCACTCCAGGTGGCAGTTTTCAAAGGCATTTATGAAATTATCTGCATGGCATCTTTAGTCATTCTCTTATTCAAAGCGCCTCTCAGGGAAGTTTTAAATCCATTCAGATCTTATGGATTAACCTAAAAATTGAAGACATTTGAGGTGGTTTGTGAAACAGTTTCATTGAGCTTTTTTTTCAATGTGTGGCAAAGTCCAAACAAATTCAAGCTTAGCAAAATAGCACATGTGGTGTTTAGAGCAAAATAATTATCCAGGGCATTTTGATAAAATGACAGCTTATGTGGTATATACTTCAAAGCTAGCAGTAAAACAGCTGTACTATAAATTCATTGCCTATAGTAATATTGTAGATACACTAAAGCCCGTCAGCTGATGACTTAGTTTTTCAAAGATGTCTCTGGACATTTGCTATCATAATAGGCAAGCCCATTTCTTCCCTTACTACCCAACCCCACATTCCCTCCCCTCCAAAAAAGTAATTATAGTACAATGGCAATCAAAATTGTTATCAATGAGCTGGATGAAGAAGTAAAATCAGTAGAAAAATGTGGTTAGGAATTTTTTTATTAATCACCTATTATGTGTCAGGACCAGCTAGGTGGCTCAGTAGAAACAGTTCCAGGCCTGGAGTCAGGAAGACCTGAATTTAAATTTGGCCACAGACACTTTCCAGCTGTGAGGCCCTGGGCAATTCACTTAATCCTGTCTCAGTTTCTTCAGCTGTAAAATGAGCAGGAGAAGGAAATGGCACACCACTCAAGTATCTGTCAAGAAAGCTCCAAATAGGGGTTATGAAAAGCCATACGTAACTGAAATTACTGAACAGTAACATGTTAGGCACTCTACTAAGCACTGGGGAAACAAAGACTAAAGTGAAATAGTCCCTGACTTCAAGGCACTTACGTTCTAAGGAGGAAAGAAAGCAACATATGTGAGCGTATAGATAACATACAAAATGAATATGGGTAGGACATTAGAGAGAAAGAACATTAGTAGCTGGCGGGGCAGTGGCAGGGGAACAAAACTTGGGGAAATCAGGAAATGCTTCATATAGAAAGAAGGTGGTACTTGAGCTGAATCCTCAAGGAAACTAGGATTATAAGAGGCAAAAATCAAGGGGAAATGTATTCCTTGGGGGACAGATAGGAAAAGTAACAGACTGGATATTGAGTATTGCATGCTCTGAACAACAAATAGGCCAGTATGATTGCACTGCAGAGTGTGGTATAGAGAAAGAAGTAATGTATCAGTAAGACTGGAAAGGCAGGGGTCAGGGAGGGAAGAGATTGAAATAAAAACAAGAGTTGTTTGTAGTTGATCCTAGAAGTAATATGGAAACCACTCAGATTTACTGGGAGAGAAAGAAGTGGTCAGATCTGTGATACAGAAAAATCGCCCTCATGGCAACTTGGAATGTAGATTAAAACTGGAAGACTACTGAGGACCCTACTTCAACCAAACAGACCAAATTAGACAAATAGAAGGCTACGACAACTGTACAGGTAAGAGGTGAGAAGGGCCTGACCAGAGTCCTACCTTTGTATAGAAGGGAGGGGGAAGAGTGGAGAGATGTTGAGGAGATAGAAATGACACCATTTGGAAACTGACTAGATGCATGATGATAATGAGAGAAAGCATACTTAACAAATTCCCAGAAGACCCAAAGCTGAAGAGCGTGATTCTCATGTTGATGACAGTCAGAACCCAAAAATGTTCTCCTATAGGCTAGATCAATGGGTAGAATCTAATGAGATAAAATTTAATAAGGATCAATATAAAACACTTTGTTTTTGTTCAGTCATTTCCAACTCTTTGTGACCCTATTTGGAGTTTTCTTGGTCAGATACTGGGGTGGTTTGCTATTTCCCTCCCCAGCTCATTTTATAGATGAGGAAACTGAGGCAAACAAGCTTAAGTGACTTGCCCAGGGTCACAAGATTAGTAAGTGTCTAAGTTGGATTTAAACTCAGGTCTTTGTGACTCCAGATCTGGTGCTCTATCTACTGTGCTACCTGTGTAATTTGTCCTTTGTTTTCAAAGAGGACCATGTTATCAGGGAGATAATAACATGACTTGCAATTGAATTAGATTTGAGTGAGGGAAGGCTATGCAAAGTCACCAGCCTCACTTTTTCCTCCAGAGCCATTTGTGTCCAGTAGTCAGATATAGA
The DNA here is from genome assembly GCF_028372415.1 of Notamacropus eugenii. Lineage (NCBI taxonomy): Eukaryota > Metazoa > Chordata > Mammalia > Diprotodontia > Macropodidae > Notamacropus > Notamacropus eugenii. The sequence continues at coordinate 273,323,551 of NC_092875.1, forward strand.
TCAGGATGACTGAATATGGTCCAGTACGCACTGGGAGACCTTAATCTTTTTAAGCTAAGGTCTTTTCAGGTTTTCATTTCAAGTGAGGCAAAACCCATTTAGTGAATAGGGCTCTGCTACCCCTAAAATACTGCATGAGTTTTTAAAAATCAGCTGCATCAGTACAGGATGAAGGCTTTTCTACATAATTCCCTTGTTAGCAAAGCTTATAGCTTCATTACTTTTGCATCTTTAGTGTTTAGTGCACATGCAGTGACCACTTAATAAATGTTTATTGAATAGAGTTGAATTATCTTCAGTAGTCTCAAGTGAGAATTTTAAAAATCTAATTTAATTATGATAATTGAGTTTTTAAAAATGCTTTATTATTTCTTCTAATTTTACATTTTGAACATTTCTGGAGATCTCCACCCTCACCTACTCCCATCCTCCAAAAAAAAATTGAACCTTTTTTTTGTAACAACAACAACAACAAAAAAAAACAGCAAAAGTCCTCAATACAGTAACTGTGTCTGATAGTTCCTGACTGTAACGATCTACCACCTCTCTGTTCTTGGAGAGAAGTATGCCTCACCATCAGTTCTCTGGGACCATTACTTGACTTTCAGTTATTCAAATTTTAGTTTCCTCCTAGTGATTTAATTCATGTAATGGAAGTGTCAATGTGTAGATTGTTCTTTTGGTTCTGTTTATTTAACTTCTATATTAGTTACACTTAAAATTTGAAAGTAATAGTGACTAGTGTTTAGGTAGCATTTTAAGGCTTATACAGGACTTTGCAAACCTTAAAACGTTATACGTTCATTCATTTCAGTCATGTCCAGCTCTTTGTGACCCCAATTGGGGTTTTCTTGGTGAAGATATTGGAGTGGTTGTCATTTCTTTCTCCAGAAAAGGAAGTGAGGCAAACAGGGTTAAGCAACTTGCCCGGGGTCACACAGGTAGTAAGTGTTTGAGGTCAGATTTTAACTCATGGAAGATGAGTTTTCCTGATTGCAAGTCCAGTGCTCTATCCATTACACCACCTAGCTGCCATCAAATATTAGCTGTAATTATTATTAATCTGTCAATTTTTTATTTAAAACATACATTTCTTCATAATGAAGACTGATGATTGTAATAGTACACAAAAACATTCTTTTCCCTTCAAGCTAAAAAAAAGATAGTATAGAAGCTTAAAATCAGTCAACAAACATCTTTTAAGTATTTCCTATGAACTAGTTACAGTGATAAGCACTGGGGATTCAAAAAAATGGGTTAGGGATAGGGAGTTAGAGCCAGCTCCTACTCTCAAAAAGCTCACACTCTAATGAGGAAAAATCATAGAAAAATAGCTGGAAGGGACAGTAGAGATCATCTAATACTGAGCTGTCAAGCAGAAGGCCAGTGGGCAGGCAATCTGCAACGTTCCCAGGGGCAGCCCTAACCACATTAAAATATAATTGGAAAATAATTAATAAAATAAATGGAGGAAAATGTTAGAACATGGATAATGTTAATATGTGGTTTTCTTTTTTTAATTATTTATTTAGTATTTTATTTTTCCCAATTACATGTACGAACAATTTTTAACATTGTTTTTTTTTTAATTTTGAGATCCAAATTCTCTCCTTCCCTACCTTTGCTCCCTCATTGAGAAGACAATGCAAAACAAGTTTCCACATTAGTAATGTTGTGAAAGAAGATATATGCCAAACAAACAATAACAACCAAAGAAAATAAAAGTTAAAAAAAGTATGCTTCAATCAGCATTTAGACTCCGTAAGTTTTTTCAGTGAAAGTGACGTGCACTGGACTCTACTCCACGGTCACTGAGGTGCAACCTTCCAAGCTGTCTTTGGTGTCTGTGGGCTAAGAGTTCTGATAACCACCACTGCTACCACTGATTCAGTCCTGGTTTGTACCCTGTGCTGGACTGTGCTCCTCTCTAACTCTGGTACAACATACCTTTTTGGCTATATACGTGTATAACCTATATCAAATTACTTGTCTTCTAAATTGTCTTGAGCTGGAAAATTGTTTCACCCTATCCTTTAGTGGGTTCTGCCACTTCAGAATCGTTTTGAGGTGTTATTTATAGCTATTTGTGGAAGAATTTGGGAGAACTCAGGTTAATCCCGGCTTTTTCTCCACTATCTTAACGCGTGGTTTTCTGAGCAAACATGTGACCCTGTGGTTTAGTGGCTCCATTTGTATTTGAGTTTGACATCACTAAATCCAAGCCCTTCATTTTGCAGAGTAACAGAGTGTTAATAATCTGTTTAGCTTGACAAAACATCAGTTATCTCTCCAAATGTCTAAATCCCATTCCCTCGTTACCAAATCTCTACCTTTATAGACAATTTCCCATACCAACAATATATCCCCTCTTTACTTTCACTTCTTAGAATTCCTAGTTTTCTTTTAAATGCTCATCTCAAACAACTTCTTCTATATGAAATTTTTCTGATCCCTCCCAACAACTTCACACTTTCACCTCCAAAAGTACCTTGTATTTCATATATAATATACGTTTGTATGTATGTGTGTATATTTATATGTACAGATACACACACATGCAAACACACACGTATATGTATATATATATATATGTATACATATACGTGTGTGTATATGAATGAAATTTTGGAGGAAACCCTGGTTATATACATATGCTAATAATATCAACATATGAATATTTCATATATGTGATATACTATATATCTTATACAATATAGAGTTGTTGTTTGGTTGTTTTCAATCATCATCAACTCTTGATGACCCTTTTTGGGGTTTTCTTGGCAAAGATACTGGAGTGGTTTGCCATCTCCTTCTCCAGCTCATTTTACAGATAAAATTGAGACAAACAAGGTTAAGTGATTTGCTCAAGGTCACACAGCTAGTCTGAGTTTGGATTGGAGCTCATGTCTTTCTGACGCCAAGTGCAGCACTCTATCCACTGTGCCACCTAGCTACACCTTCCACTATGCACACATACACACATGCATGCATATATGTGTATGTATGTATACCTATATAATATCACATATATGTTTGAGTGTAGGTATGTGAATACGATACACTAAATGAGCTCTAGGATCACTTCCAGCTCCAAAATTCTAGTGTCAAATTTCTACTAAAGTAAAAATTCTGGGAGGTAGGACACAATTAATTAACCTGTTTATTTATTGATACAGGTTTTGATCAGGTCAATTTGTGATGAGAGCATGAGGGAACTGGGTCTCTGGTAGATAACAAGAATTGTCACTGAGTGAGAAAAACAGTATAGGAAGGGAAATTTGAAAATTTTAAAGTTTGCTTAATTTACCTTATTGCTGAAATTGTTTTCTACCCTTCTACATGCATATGCATACATGTATACATACACATACATATATGTACACATGTATGTGTGTGATACACACATTATGTGTACTTTTGTGTGTGTATATATTTCTCCTCTAATAGAATATAAGCTACCTGAGGGTGAGCATTCTCATTTTTGTCTTTATATCTCCAGCACCCAGTACAGAGTCTGGCCCAGAGCAGATGCTTGATAATTGCTTCTTGATTGATTGATTTCCTGTGAGATATGAATTTCTCAAGACCAAGTTCAAGCCACTTTGAAGCTAGCTGTTCCATTCTGAGAGACTTAGAAGACTGGGGACTGAACATGGAAAAGAGAAAGCATAGATATTGTTATCTGATTTTTGTGTATTCCTTTTGATTATCAGATTACCCTGCCTTCAAATAAAAATATTTCTTTTTTTTTTAATTTAAACTTTTAACAAATGCAATACACTAAGTCCAGGGTGAAGCTCTTGCTTCTGTCCAAACTTGCTACTCCAGTCTTGCTCCCTGCCTGCTCCTATCTGTAAACCACTGTGTGCATAATTTACCTGGACCCATGACTTGGTCTCCTTCCTCCTCTCCAATGGCCCATATCCCTCTCCCTTTTCAAATGCTATGTAACACTCACCCCCTTCGGCTAAACCTTCCCTAATTAATTCTATGCAAGTACAATTAGCCTATAAACTCCATTCTCTCAGCTGTATGTCATTTTCATAGATGTTTGAGTCCCTCTTTCATATTCTTCACTGATTTGTTGGATTGTAACCTCTTTAGAAGTGGGGATCCAGGCTTCTCCTCCTCCTGCATTTCCCCACACTATCTTATCAGCTGTGAGCGCTCAATGCATGTTGCTCAAGGGAAGATAGAACATGATTCCTAGTGTTGAGGATCTGAGAAGCTGAGAGATGAACTAGGTGCAGACAAAACGGTGAAAAACTAACTAGGCCTCAGCAAAATGGTAACTTAGATGAACTCTGTCCTAAGTTTTTAGATTTCTCTTCCTGTACTCTTTTCCTCATTCAGTAGCAACTCTTCTCACCCCTCAGAGACCCTGTTCCCCCATATTCTCTTTACAGGTCCAAGTCATCAAAACCTAAGTATCAATGACTAACAAAGGTTAATTAATTGTGTCCCATCTCCCAGAATTTTTATTTTAACAGAAACTGGACACCAGAATTTTGGAGCTAAAAGGGATCTTTGAAGTCATTGAGTTTACCTCATAGAGTCACAGTTGAAAGTATCTCATTTGGCTCTGGTACCTTGACTAGGTGAGAACATTTTTTTTCAACTGAATCAATCTTAATTGAAAACATTTAATTGAATCAAATTTAATTGAATCAGAAGTGAGTGTAACAAGGCTTCTATAATTCTCAGTCTATCTGTTAAAAACTGGATGAGGCCCTAAGCAACTTGCATAAAAAAGAGACACTATTTCAGTGTGGAGAAAGAAGAGGATATGATTGAATGACTGAGAGGTCAGCTGGAGGAAGAGGCCTCAGATGTGGCTTATTGGAAGGGAGGTATTTAGGAATGTACTTGACTATCATCATCACAGTGAGGAAGACCCAGGAAAGTCCCTCCAAAAAGTTCTCTTTCTCCAGCTTCCCCTCTTGAGGTCTGGTTATCCTCAGACACTATAATATAATCTGCAGTGACCCAAATATTTCTAGTAAACAGAATTTTGCCTTAACAACAAAGAGGTGTTTATTGTTCAGTCATGTCTGATTCTTTATGACCCCTATTTGGGGATGACTTTGCAAAGATACTTAAGTGATTGACCATTTCCTTCTCTAGCTCATTTTACAGATGAGCAAATTGAGGTAAATGGGTTTAAGTCACTGACCCAGGGTCACACAGCTAGTAATTGTCTGAGGCTGAATTTGAACTCAGGTCTTCTTGATTCCAAGTCTGAAATGTTATCTACTGCACTACCTAAGCTGCTAACAAAGAGATAGCAAGGAACCCAGGTTCAGCCTAGGTGATAGGAATTTTTCATAAATTGAGCCTCAGAGTGAATTTGACTGAATGAATCAATGAACTTGTGGAAGAGGTATTTTGTGTGATGTGGCAGCCTTGAAATCTACACAATGTTCCTCTCCATTCATTTGCAAGGTCAGCCAGTGTTGATTCAAATCCTCTCTTTGCTCTGTCTTAAATTCGGTATAGTTCCTGGTTAATGAAAATAAATGTCAAATTGCATATTAGAGAAGGTACAGAGGAGTGGGGAGCTTTTTTGTCTTATTTCCTAGATCATAGGTTTCTGCTTTCCTCATGTACCTCTAAAGACTTGCATGAAATAAGAGAGAAATGTATGTAGTGACAGCAATATTGTTTTAAGAATGATTTTGAGTGAATGTCACTTTGACTAATATAAGCATCCAAATTAACTATAAAGGACACATGAAGAAAGGTGCTATCTGCATCCAGAGAAAGAACTGATAAATGGAAGAATATATAGAATAATTTTACATATGTACATACATATGTACATATAAATATACACATATGCCTATTTGTGTCCAATGGTAGCCATATCTAGGGTGGGGAGAAGGAAGGGAAAAAAAAGAAGGGGAAAAAAGAAATTCATATGATTATTGTATCTTTAAAAAGAATAGCAAGTTGCACATAATAGATTTGTAGTTTCATGTGCAATGATCTGTTTTATTATGCCATATTATGGAATTGCTTATTTTATTCCATAAATTAAAAATGAAATAAGTAAAAAATAAAATCAGGCAGCACTTGGAAACTTCTGAAAATGAAGACAGAATAGTAAATCATATTGGTCATACTTCTTTAGGACTAGTGTGATATTGATCATCCTGCTTTCCCAATGCCTTGCACTAATTTTTACTGTTTGCTGTTATCTCTGATTTTCTTCTCTCAAAACATCCTAGGGAGAAAAGGAGGTCCTAGGGGGAAAATGTAGACAGATAAGTGAATGATCTGCCTTATTCAGAGAAAAACAAATGCCTTTGTTCCCATATAAGCCTTTCTATTACAGTAAAAACTTCTAAAGGGTAGAGATTGCCTACTTCATCTTTTTAACCAACTCCCATCCACCAATCCTCCACAAACTGCCCTCAATTTGAGATATTTACTGATGAATAATTAATACTTGTTGCTCAGTGGGTTTCTATTATCTCCAGGATAAAATTAAGTAATTGAGGAGGATTACTTGGTCTCCATTATGAGATTGTGGGGAAATAGAATTAGAGGTGTCTCAGAGTAAAAAACACTGAGGTTCAAGTCTCACTTCTGAACAAATTAATTAAACTATTCCTGCCTCAGATAACTCTCAGATACTCAAAGTTAAAGCATTATAGGCATTCTACATTGGTAGAAGGAGTTACTATCTGGCATTCTTCACATGAGTGAACTCCTAATTCCAGATTAAAAAAAAAAATAAAATAGTACAAATGTCTAAAATGATTGAATTTAATAGAGTATTGTTTACTCTTGGTCTTTTTGTCAGCAGAAGCATCGCCAACATTGTTGATGCATCAGAGTACTTCTCTGACAGATAATATGAGATCTCATTCTGTGAAATTCCTCAAAACACACAACTTTTTTTTTTGGCTTTCATCAAATGAGTATGGCCCATTTGCAAACACAGATTATTAGTCACTAGAGAATATTCTGAGAGCCTTTATGTAAACCCTATGGAAGTGCCTAGTTAAGAAAAATAAAAAAACAAAGTGAAATATATCTCTCTTTCTTCAGATAAACCATATTTGAATAAATTTATTACTCATTTTCTATATTATTATCCTTTAATCTTAAACCATGTTTAAATAAAGCTACATGTCTTCCAATGCACCACTCACATCAATAGTGTCATTTATTCATTCATTCTATTGATTGATATGCCTGCCTTTGGGCTGTATAAGGCAATAGCACAACTAAAATTCTGTATTACAGTGGCCAGAACCAGCCATCTTGACAATGTCCAATATTCCCCATTTATTTGGTGGATCTACACTGATAAAACCTGTCTCCCCTGGATGCAGATTGTCAGATTTTGCATTGGGGGATTTTGTACTGGTGGGATTTTGTACTAGATATTACGCTAACTGTATTGTGATAGTTACAGAGTTTAAAAAAAAAACCCAACGGTGAAATCAGATTGTCATATCACTCTGTAAGTAAGGATGGTGTCTGCTGCTGGTGATAAAAGTGGCAGGGGGTGGAGGGAATACCTTAGTGTATTTTATTTATTGACTAAATATTCTAACTTGATGTTAGTGAGAATTGTGATTTATTAAATATAGGTATTCCAGAACTGTACACAGAAGGGAGTACTAGCTGGAAATTACTCCTCCAGGCTATGCTTCTTAGATGTATAGGATGGTAAATTATGATGCATTTGTCAGTTAAAATTATTCCCTCTATTATAGATTCTAGTGTACTTAGTACAGACCTATTAGAAGTTTACTCATGCCTAAAGAATGCTATAAAACAGCCTCCAAAGACCAAAGAACAATATTGTTTGTGGCTGGGTCCTTTTTTTTTGTTTGTTTCAGTTTTTTGGTTACTTTCCATTTCAGCTAGGGAGTAAAAGGCAGTCGCATTTTCATTTTGTAAGAATAAGTCAACATAGCTCATTCTTTTCTTATAATTTAGGACAACGAGCTTAGAGTTCAGCTTTTATTTTTCTGTGTTCATCCAGTTGTCCAAAATGTCATCTCAATAACACCAATATTTATGGAAATGTCATGCCCTCAACTTATCCAAAGAAAAATGATATTGCTTCATTGGGCTCAGCAAACTTTTCTAATCACATTCCAACAGGAGGATTGTAGACTGAAAATTAGTAATTGTCTACAACATTCTTATTGTCCTGGACTTCCTGAATGTGCCAAGATGGAGGAGACTTTATAAATAACTGCAACATCCCACTATAACACTATTCAGTACAAAGCTGGATATATGATGCAGCAACTCATGTAGCATGAAACATACTCATTACAAAACTGAACAAGTGTCAGAGTCAAAGCTAGTTGTTTCAGAAGAACCTGGGACAGTTTTCCCATAATGTACTCAGGGCAGAGATCTCAAAAAGTCAAAAGGCCACTGTTGGGGAGGCTCTTTAGGAGGTCAAAATTGGGGACAGAAAAGAACTCACTATGGTGCAGTCCTTAAAAGAAAGATGAAGTATTACAACATATTGCTTAAAAGATAATTTTACAGAGAACTCACACAAGACAAGTAATCACACAGAGGTCAGGAGAAAAGATACAAGGATGCACTAAACATTGCTCTAAAGAACTTTGGAATCGATTGTAAGACATGGGAGACACTGCCATAGGACTGCCCAGGATGGCATGCCCACATCAAAGCAGCGCTTCTCTGTGCTCCTTGAACAAGGTCAAACTGCAGAAGCTTAAAGGAAATTTGAGATGTACAAATTTAGAGATATCTCCACTTCAAATGTTTACATAGACTCTTTGTGCCTAACCTGTGATAGAACTTTCTGAGCTCACATTGGTCTGATCAGCCACAGTCAGACACACTGAACATCAACCCTAACATTGTGATATCATTATGGTCCTCTGAGCATGAAGGACAGCAAACAATTGAACCATTTATTCAATTCTACATTGTTGAAGCAACCTCAAATTTTGTCAATGTCATTAAAATCTTGGCACCATAGGACAAAGCCCTGGTCTCGAGGCCCTCATTATGACTCTGTCTGGCAAAATACAGTTAGCCCATAACATGATCATGAGCCTCATCATATAATACTAACAGTATTAGGGGGCTTTGTGCTGTATCTAAAAAAGAAGCAATTTTTTTTTACATATCTTCTCAGTGTAAAAAGTCAAAACCCTAAACTAGCAGCAGTACTAAAGCAAAGGAAACTAGGAGCATGGCACTATTTTTACCCCTTTTCATTATTCCCACAGAGTATTTTTTAAAAATATATTTAAGACCCTTTCTCTGGGCATCTAAATCTCCATGATGTCACCTTTCCTTATTATTTCCTATCAGGCACAATCATCGCTCTGATGTATACTTTGTCAAAATGAATATTTTGCTCTGAAAAAAATCAACAGGTAACATGTACCAGTTCTGCCTCTCCCTCAAATATTACATAGTTTCCTGCCAAGAAAGCCTCTCTCTTCTCTTTGAGTTACTTCATGACTCTGTGTATGTGTTCCCTCCATAGGGCTAGATTATGTCAAGGAAGGAAATGCATGGCTTTTATTTTTTTAAAGGGAAAAAAATTCAGGTTATAATGTGTAGACTTCTCTTGGCCTATTACAATACATATTACAAAGGCTGACAATCTTTTTAGCTTACCTTTAAAAGAAAATCCTACTGCCTAAGTGGATTACCATTGAAAAATCCCCAATACATTTTTCTGCACATCAAATTGCATAGTCTTAAGTAGGTTAGGAAATAGTAATAGCCCTATCAGTTTGATGCCATTTTCAAATAGTATTTTAAATTTACATATAAATGCTATTAGTTACAAATTTCTTTAAATCTCACTATAAGCTTAAAAAATACAGAGCCACCAGAGAAACAGAAAAGGATTTCAATTGAAGAATGGACCTCAAACTACTTCTTTTTGGTTCTTCATTTCAGTCCTACAGAGGTACTTCCAAATATTCTCCTTTTTCCTCAAACCAGAAAATGCTACCTCTTTCACATTCCCTTTTGGCAGAAGACTTCATTCCCTACTTTACTGAGAAAATTGACTCCATATACCAAGGTTTTTCTTCTTCCCCACTCAAGTTTTGTCTTCCACATCCTTCCTCTATATTCATCTCTGAGCAAAAAGGCTGTGTTTTTTTTTGCCAAGGCCAGCCCGTTTGCTTATTTATTTGATCTTGTCCCCTCTCTCTTCTTGTCTCTCTTTCATCCATCTCTCCTTATATATTGGTTCCTTGCTGTTTCCTAAATATATCCCAGTCTCTCCCATCCTAAAACAAATAAAAAAATTTTCACTTGACCCTGTCATCTTCTCAGTCTGTTGGGGGATGACAGGGTTATCACTCCCCACTTTCATAGTCAGACTTCTAGGAGTCATCTGTCTTTGTAGCATTTGTGTCCTAACTTTCCACTCACTTCTTAATCCCTTGCAATTTAGCTTTCATCTTCAACACTCTCTACGAGGTTATAACAGTCCCTCAATTGCTAAATACAGTGGATTCTTCTAATTCCTCATTAAAAAAAAATCTCATTCAGTATTAAGTATTGCTCTTTTTCAGACACTCTGTAATTCAACCAAACTATTCATCTTTGTGTTTTTCACACTCTACATTCCCTCTCCTATCTCCATGGGTTGCCCCCCATTACTGTAATGCATTCCTCACATCTGCCTCTTAAAACTCTGGGCTTCCTTCAAAGCTCAGCTCAAATATTCACATGAAATCTTGGATGAACTCCATAGAGGCTACCTTGAATTTATTTTCTCTATATTTTAAATGTATACACACACACACACACACACATATATATATATATATATATATATATATACATACATACACTCATATATGTATTTTTAAGCTTATAGTGAGTTTTAAATATATATATACTTATATATACTTAAATGTGTATATATATACACATATATGTATATACATACACACACGCACACACACACATATATGTATATGTATATGTATACATATATATATATAAATAAAATCCCCCAATAGAATATAAGCTTTTAGAGGACAGGGACAGTTTCTAATGCCTGGTACAGAGTAGGTGCTTAACAAAGATTTGTTTATTAATTGTTGATTCTGAAACCCTATGTATCTTTTGACAGTCAACTACTGGATGATCTATCTCTCTTTACTCAGCATTTATGTACTACCCTCTCTTTGTTTTTTGCTACTTGTCTGATTTATTCCTTCTTGGTCTTCATTGATCGAACATCTCTGTCTCTCCCTATCACCACAGGTAACCGTCAAGCCTTGTCCAGTAATTTCTTCTCTTCCTTCCTTCTTAGCAATAATATAATATCCCTTGTACATATTCCCTTCTGCCCACTTGCAAAGATGTTACCCTTCTTAGGAACTCCTAACATTTAAGCCGTACTATTGCAATAGCCTCCCAGCTGGTCTTCCTGTTTGTCTAACTCTTTTCTAAACCATCCTTCTCACAGCTGCCAGATTCATCTTTTAAGGCAGTGGTGTCAAACTCAAATAGAAACTACAGCCACTAAACTGTACATAAGAATCCTTGTGGACCATATATTGACTTAGAAAACCACCCATGTTTATATATTTCTATTTTTGTTAATATGTCAAAACCTTAAAGTTTGAAATTACGTATTAATCTGGTTCGGGCTGCACTTGGGAGCATTGTAAGCCACATGTTTGACACCTCTGTTTTAAGGTACAGACCTTACTTATTCTGGCTCTTCCCTACTGAAAAAAAACCAGGGACTTTAAATTACCTTCAGTATAAAAGACAAAAGCCCAGACTGTGTTCAAAGCCCTCCATGGTCTGACTCTCATCCCCCTCCCTCCCTCCCTCTCTCTCTCTCCCTCCCTCCCTCCCTCCCTCTCTCTCTCTCTCTCTCTCTCTCTCTATATATATATATATATACATACATACATATTTCAAATTATTTCCTTTCCTGAACTCCACATAACAGGTATAATGAACTTTTTGGTGCTCCCAAAATTAGGTACTCTGTTTTCTGTGTCCATGTCTTTCTAGAAGTTCTCCCCCATGCCTGCAGTGTTCACCACTGACTCTCAGAATGCTTAGCTTCTTTTAAGGCTCAACTCAACCACTATTTCCTAGACTGTGGGGTCTTTCTGGATTCCTCCAGTTGTGGATTATCTCTCCCCACTTCAAGTTACATTGAATGTCTTCTTTAGTTACACATGTGTATGCCCCATTCAACTATGAAAGGTACATATTGCTTTTAATTTTTTTCCAATCTTTTTTATTGACAGAGTCTAGCACAGTGCCTTTCACTTGAATTGAAATCCAAGAGGAAAATGGAAAAATAATTGTTAATAATGACAGAAATTTAATCTCTATAATAGTAACAGCTGACTTTTTGTCAGCTTTAGAGTTTAAAAGAATTTTGTATGCTTTATTTCCTTTGATGTTCAAAATGACCCTCTAAGATCCTTATCATTTTCTCCATTTTCTAGAGGGGAAAAGTGAGGCTAAGTGACTTGCCCATAGTCATATGACATGAAAGTGTCTGAAGAGGGATTGGACCCAAGCTTTCCTGATTCCAGATATTGTACCACGCTGCCTCAGTGAGCAAGACAACCAGCCTCATTGAAGTTGAGATCATGCTTACAACACTGAAGTATCGCACCTTGAAAAGTTTCAGCAAGATATATTTTTTAATAACCCACCAGACCTGAATAGATGCTATCCCATTCCCCAGATACATAAGAAATACTACACTTCCTTTGGCGTGTCTGACAATAGCTTAAACTACTTTATGAAGTAGTCTTGTTAGTCTGGGGAAGATGTATGCCTCAACACTAGAATTCCTTTCTAATCAAAATATACATTATTGCCATATATGTGCTACCTTTTTGAATTGTAGTTATAATATCCTAGCAAATTCATCTTTATTAGACATACAGTTGTATTACAAGGACTATTCTTAAAGGAGTATTGTTAGCATTTTTAAAAATAGCAAATAGTCACAGGCAGCTGTTGCTTTTTGAGAAGTGTTAGGGATTCAGGAATGGGAGACTTTGGAGACCTGTCAGCAAGTACTAGAGATAAAAGATTACTAGGATAACAGATTTAGAGCTAGCAGGTACCTTAGAGACTAAAACCAGGTGGACTCCTTAATTATATAGACAATGAAACTGAGGTCCAGATAATTTAAGAGATGGGTCCAAGGTCACAGCTACAAAGTTGTAGAACTGGGATTTGAATTCAGCACCCTTCTACTGTACCCAGTAATAACAATAAGTATAATTATATGGATGAGAACAGCGATGATGATGATGATGACAGGCACTTATACAGTACTTTAAGGTTAGCAAATTTTATTCTTACAATAGCAGTACTGTAATTCTCACGATAACATAATTAGGGATATTATCATCCTTACTTTACAAATGAGGGAACTGAGTCATGCAGAGGTTAAATGACTTGACTTGCCCAGGATCACACAGCCAGTATCTGAGGCAGAGTACAAACTCAAGCCTTTCTGACTTCAGATCCAAAGCTTTCTGCTCTGTGTCACCTAGCTGCCTCACCCTTCTCCCAGACTGCTTCACTACTCAGAATACTGGGGGATTGCTCAGGATTATCACCGTCTTCTAGATGAGGAACTTGAGATTATGCTGTGTCCATTATTGGACAGCACAGAGAAGTACCTAAAGTGGGACTGGACAGAGGTTTCCTTATTCCAAGTGCTTGGTCTATTAGCACTACTTGACGTTGTTTCTGAAAATGGGGCAAAGTCTCTGTCAACAACAGCTTTTGCTAACCTGGAAACGAAGAATTTAGGATCCTGCTCAAGTGCTTGTATTTTTCTTATTCCTTTCTGTTTTGTCTTATCATATCCAGCCTTTCCATGTTCTCATCTTCTCACTGTTTCTCTAACCATTACTCTTGGTTTAACCTTTTCTTTTCCTGCTTTCACTTCCTCTGTCTTCCTCTCTTCTTTGTTCAGGATGTAGTTAGAAAATATCATTCCCCATTCATCTCATCTTTTCTTATCCTCATGATTCCTGCATCTGACAAAGTTCACATCCACACATTACATATGTGAACTTCATGAAGGTCTGGGTAGTAAGCGAAGCCTGCATGAGATGCTTTTTCTGTGTTAGGAACAGCACAATGTGTACATGATGATTTTGTATCCTAAATGTGTGTGCTCATCCTTCATTGCTGAAGAAGACCATGCCATCAGAGAAATAATGGCATGACTTGCACTTGACTGTTTTGAATGAGGGAGGGCTGTGCAGGTCACCAGCCTCACTTCTCCTCCAGAGACATCTGAATCCAGTAACCAGATATTCATCAGGGTGACTGGAGATGACCCAGGATGAGGCAATTGGGGTTAAGTGATTTGCCCAAGGTCACACAGCTAGTGAGTGTCAAGTGTCTGAGGTGAGATTTGAACTCAGGTCCTCCTGACTCCTGCACTGGTGCTCTATCCACTGCATTACCTAGTTGCCCTATCCTAAATATACAACTAGCTAAGTAAGTAGGCAAATTGCTGAGCAGACTTTCATGCGTAATTGATGAAAGTTTCTGAATGGGAAGTCATCTTGATGATCAAAATGCACTTGGCTCTCTCTACTTACTCTGTTTTCAGTCATTTCAGTTGTATCTGACTCTTTTTGACCCCATTTGGGCTTTTTTTTTTGGCAAAGATGTTAGAGTAGTTTGCCATTTCCTTTTACAGATGAGGAAATTGAGACAAACAGAGTTAAGTGACTTGTCCAGGGTCACACAGCTAGTATCTGGGGCCAGATTTGAACTCAGGAAGATGAGCCTTTCTGACTCCCGACCTGGTATTCTATATACTGTGTCACCTACCTGGCCACTTATTCTTTATTTATACTTAAAATGGACATTGTGGAACTAGGGATTTCAAGACCATGTAATCCAATAGCTTCATTTTATAGATGAGAAAACTGAAGCAGAGAGAAGAGGACCGACTTGTCTGAGATCACATAGTTAGTTGTACCAAAGCTAGAAATAAAATACCAGTTTTCTGGCTTCTAGTCCAAGGCTCATTTTTAGAGTAAACGTTTCCCCCTGCCTTGTAAAGCTATTAGTATGGGATTTTTAAAGAGATTCAGTTATTTATCTAACATCTATTAAAAATTTACTTGTGCTGAGGACTGTGCTCTCCCAGCCCTGCTTTTGACTCTCCAGACTTTGCCATGTCCCTACATGGATGAGAACCCTCCTTCCTTCTCCACTTTTCAGCATCCTTTTATGCATTGTTTCCCTCTATTAGAATGTAAGCTCCCTGAGGGCAGAGACTTTCTTTTTGCTGCTATCTGTACACCTAGCCCTTGGCACAGTGCCCAGAACATAGTAAGCATTTAATAAATGTTCATTGACTGTGCTAACTGTTAAGAGTGTCAGGGAATCAATCAACAAACATTTATTCAGTTTTTACTCTGTTTCAGGCACTGTACCAAGGACCAGGGAACATAAGAAAGGCAAAAGTAGTCCCTAGACTCAGGAACTTACAGCTTGCTTGTTGAATGAGATAGGTAAAAAAAATTAACTAAGGTATGTTCTCTGCCCTTATGGAGTTTGCAGGAGGAGGAGGAGGACCTGCGTCATCCACAAATAACTACAGTGTACAATATTACATGATAAGGATGCTGCCAAGATCCAAAACAAGGTTCTAATTACTAAAAACACACAAAAAGTCGTGGCAGAAGGTATACCTAAATTTGGCTTTAATGTAGAAATTTAGGAATTTAATTCATTTAGGAATATAAGAGCTAAAGACAAGGAAGAAAAACATTCCAGCTATTGAAAACAGTATAAGCAAAGATGCAAAGGCAGGAAACCACAGGGTGTTTTCTAGAAACAAACAGAATTCCAGTTTTGCTGGAATGCTATGTGGAGGAGATTAATATTATGAGAATAGTTTCTAATATCAGTACATTCTAGTCATATACATATGGTAGAAGTTCTGTAGACAAATAAGTAGTATTTCTTAATTAACAAATCTTAGCTGGCAGATATGTTTTAAAAAATTTAGCTGAAACTATACATCTCACCGTGTACTATAAGGCCTAGACTTTTTGAGGTCAAGAGATCATAGCTATCAGAACACAGATTCAATTCCAAGAGGAAATATTTTGGGTGTGTGTGTGTGTGTGTGTGTGTGTGTGTGTGTGTGTGTGTGTGTGTGTGTCTTTGTCATTTTTTGTGTGTGTCTTTGTATGTGTGTGTATGAGAGAGACGGAAAGACAACAGAGACAGAGATAGAGAGAAGTTAAACCCATATCTGACACTACAAAATTGTAACCCTTTCTGAACTCCACAATTCATTAGTTATTTCAATGGGAGGGGGTAATAGAGAAGAATGGTAAAAATGATGCTAATTACAGAAATTCAATCATGGAGAAATACTGCGTTGTTCTAAATAGTTTAATGTTGTAACTTTAAGCACTATGTACTGAAGCAATTTAAGAAAAATATTAAATTTTTGAAATTGTATAAGTTAAGAAATAAAATAATAATTTCTACTTTGGGAAATGATGCTATGACAGAATGGGGGATGAAAATTAATGCTACATTGAGGAGAAAATATCATGTCAAGAGGTCATGTGCTGTGCTGTACTCATGATGGCAGAATATAGATGAAGTTGATGGTAGGTTAAGTGATCTGGGAGGAATATTTCATTGAGCAGAACATTATACCCTCCTCATCCTTCTCATCAAATGTTAAGGGCCTTTAACTGCATATGGTGCTCTACTGATTTAATCAAACAAAATTATGCCTACTTATCCTCAAGGGGTTTATAATCAAAGATAGCCCCACCCCCTTCCAGGAAGCAATGATGTCCATTAAGCAATTAATCAACCATCAATAATTTATTTAGCATCTAATATCTGCCAGCCAGTCTTGTATCATACGACAGAACCAGCATTCAAGGAGTTTGAATTCAATGTACATATCAGAGCATATATAAAATACATACAAATTATTTCAAAGTAACATTTGTGAAAGAGGCATTCACAGATAATGATCATGAAAAACCTCATATAGGATATGTAGCAATCGAAGTGAAAGGGAATGAAGTCCTAAATTATAGTGATGGTTGTTTTAGTAGAGAGAAAGGATTAAGATGTCAGATATGTAGTTGAAGTACAATCAACAATACATGAGCTGAACTTTGAATGAAACTAGGCATCCTAAGAGGCAGAAGCAGTGACACAAGAGATGGAGTATCTCACATGAGAAACAGTAGAAAGACCAATTCAGCTGGACTTGAGTTCTTGGTGGGGGAATGATAGACAATAAACTTGAAAACATGGATTGGAGTCCTGTTTTGGAGGGAATCAAATGTCAAACAGAAAAACTGGTATATGATCATAGAGGAAATAGTATGGTGGGCTATTGGAGTTTGTTGTGCAAAGGGCCACTGGAGCAACATGATAAATTCATGTTTTTGGAATCACTTTGGCCTCTACGTGGAGGATGGATTGAAGAGAGGAGAGACTGATAATAAACCAATTAACAAGGCATTGTGGTAATCCAAATGAGAGGGGAGGAAGGTTGTTTGAGTACAGAGATAATTATTGGGGTGCAAACTTTCAGGACCAGAAGAATTGTTGGTTACTTCCCCAGAAACAGGGAAATTCAAGATGCAGATGGAGTAGGATTTAGAAATCAGCCTTGTTATTTGTATATAAATTAGTGGATGATTTCTCATATGCAGGAAGCAAAAAAAAAGGATCATTGAAGTAAGTCAACCATCACTATAATTCAGGACTTCATTCCCTTTCACTTGGATTACTACATATCCTACATGAGGTTTTTCGTGATGTGGGTTTAAAAATGACATGTTTTGAAGTATGATGTCATAAAAATTTTTGTAATTAACATAATACCAGTTATTTCTATTATGTAAAATTATATGTATGTATTACAATGTATACATATTTATATAATATATTCTTATTATAAATGTATATATACATATATACAATATACACATAATATGTATATATTACATATTACAATACATATATAATGTACATATTACAATATCACAATAATACATATTACAATATCACAATAAGATGGAATAATATATACACATATGTACACACATATACACACATCCATACATTATATATGTATGTGTGGAAATAAATATTTGTGTATAGACTGGAATTGTAGCATTGTACATTTCATTATTCAGTTTGATATTCAGTAGGGGAATTTAGGTTTAGATGTGACAATAAGATCCAGGGCATGGGTTCAGAAAGTTAATGTTATTGGAGATCTACTTATACACTCTGGGTATTGCATTGCAATCAATTTCACTTGACTTCTAGTCACAGAACATACATTAAGTTGGAAGCAAATGTAAAAGTTAACTGCAGGCACAGAATATGGAAGAAGGTAAAGGCATAACTGACTGATAAGATAAATCAGCCTTGTTATTTGTATATAAATTACTGGATGGTTTCTCAGATGCAGGAAGAAAAAAAGGATCATTAGAGTAAGTCAATATCATTGTGATTTCGTTCTGTCATTTATACTTGACCGAAGATTGGATAAAGTCTGCTTAGTCACCAGGGACAGCCATGAGGCAAACTTTCCTAGGTGGAAACAACTTGACAGAGATATATGCCCTAAACATAAAGCAGTCTATTGAACAGTAGCTCTAAATAATTGGTTACTCCACCCCCCTATTTTTCTGTACAGTAGCTTTACAATTCCCTATCACTATTTCTTAATAAGAAAACATACCTCCCTCCATCTATGCCCCTACTGGGACCAAATCAGCAATTATATGACCTTTTTGCTCATTTATAATGACCTAGAGAGAGAATGGGTGGGTTTGTAAATATGAGCTTGCCTGTAATTGATTTCCTTTTGTTCCAGATAAGTTGACACTCATTTCAGGGAGGAAAAAGAGGAATTCCTCTGCAAATGTTCTCCATTTTCAGTTCTCTGTTCTTGCCCAAATCTGGAACACCATCATCTTATCACAATTTAACAGGATTCTGTGGTATCATTCTCATCCATGAGGGTGCAAGGATGGTGTGGGGCAAGACTACTATCGTTAGACAATGGATCTCCTCAAAAATAAAAGAAAAACACCCCATGAAAACCTGAATGATAAAACAAAAACCTACCAAAGTTTCCTCTCTGTCTTGAAAGGCAATAATATTTAAGGTAAGGTTACAAATTAAAGACCATTCTCTGGCCATGCCTTCTCCATGCAGTTATTTTTTTGAATCATTATTCCTATTAGAGTTCCTCTTGTTAGATTTCCATTTCATTCAACAAACATTTTTTCATGCCTCCTATTTTGTCCTGGAGGTATAAGGGCAAAATTAAAATAGTCTCTGCTCTCAAAAAGCTTGCATTATATTGAATTGGTCTTCGAGAGTTGGTCCATTGTTCTAGCCTTTTGCATATTTCTAGGATAAAAATATTTTAGCTATTTTTTGCAGTTTCCTGTGACCAGTAAATTTGGCAACTTATTCAATTCAACAAGCATTTATTAAACATCTACTATGTGTCTCTAATACTGGATATAGGAGATACAAAGACAAAAAAAGCAACAGACCAGTTATACTTCCATCAAGCCATTAATTTAAAAAAAAAAGTTGATTATCATTCTGTCAGAAAGATATTCCTGGGTCATTATACTAGAAACCTCCTGTCAAGTGAACAGGAAATCATTAGTTAGGACTCTTTGAGTCTGATATTTCAACTAGCTCAGAATGCCCATAATTATGCTATCACCTTTAACCTATATCATTTTATTTTATCCACAAAGATACTGGCCAAAGCCAGGTCTGCCACTTATGTCTCTGTAACTTTGGGCAAATCTCTCAAACTCTATTTCTTCAATCTGCCACATGAGAGATTTTTGGGTTGTTCAGTTGTTTTTCAGTCATGTCCAACTCTTTACGTCCCCATTGGAGTTTTCTTGGCTAAGATAAAATGAAGTGACTTGGCATTTCCTTCTTTGGCTCATTTTACAAATGAGAAAACTGAGGCAAACAGGGCTGAGCGATTTGCCCAGGGTCACATAGCTAGTAAGTATCTGAGAATAGATTTGAACTCAGAAAGATGAGTCTTCCCAACGCTGGGGGTCTAGGCAGGGTGAAATAGTGGGTTGTTTATAGCTCTAAGGATTATGTGATTCTATTATTTGGAAACAAGTACCCTGGCTTCTTGAGAGGAGAGACTGTCTCATTTTTCCTATTTGTATCCTCACTGCTTAGCACAGGACTTGGCCAATAGTAAGTACTTAGTCAAATGGATTTTATCCATTCATTCCTATCTGTTAAAAAAATGATGATAATATATGAAATTTCATGCAGGATTGTTGTGAAACTTGAATGGGATAATGCACAAAAAATATAGCGTGTCCTTAAAACATCAGCTCTTGTCCATACTGTGAGTCTCATTGCCACCCTACCAACACTGCCACCATTATTATCATCACAGAATGTTGAATACAGAAGGAACCTTAGATATCATCTAGTCAACTTCTCAATTTGGAAAAATGGCCAAGAGAAATGAAATGATTCAAAGTCACACAGTTAATAAATTGCAAAAGAGGCATCCAAAAGCACATCTTCTGACTCCAAAGTTCACTCTTCATCTTTTTTGTGGACTCATATTTTCTTTTTTTGTTTGTTTTGTTTTTTGGAGGGGGGAAGGCAAGGCAGTTGGGTTAAGTGACCTAACCAAAGTTACACAACCAGTAAGGGTTAAGTGTCTCAGGCCAGATTTGAACTCAGGTCCTCTTGACTCCATGGCCAGTGCTCTATTCACTGCACCACCTACTTGCCCCATGGACCCATATTTTCACAGATCCTATACATCCATTGACAAATATGCCTCCTTTCTGTTCTGGATTGTCATATTGTTTATTTGGGAGTTACTTATTTCTCTGAGTAGTTTCTCACATTGGAGGAGTAGCAGGTAAACATTCATTCTTAAGAGTTCTCTAATCTTAAAATGATATTCTTTGGCCTTGAAGTCAATGGAGACACATCTCCAAGGTCTAGGAGCAACCCTTTCTTCTTTCAGAAAAGAGCTATATTTTGACATGAAAGCAGAACATAGCAGCGGAATTCATGGTTCCCATTCAAGAGTTTAGGTTCATGTAGACCATTTATCCAGCAATCAGGTGACCCTTTTTTCTACCATATCTAAAGTAATTGCACCAGATGACAGTAATGTCTAGAATTCATGTCAAATGACTGTGCTCTCCTGGCCTTTATACAGCAGGTGACACAATGCTTTCTCTTTGATATATTTACAGGAACTTTGTCTCCTCTTCTCATTCATTCAGTGTTGGCCTTTGGAACTTCCCTCTGGATTCCTGTTGTTTTCAAGGAGAGCAGATATTTATTTTAAAGGGGTACTGTTACCAGTCCATTTTGGCTTTAATTTGAGTGTGGCTGCAGCATTTGCCTCTGAGCATGGTTAAAGAAACTGCTGGATAAAGTGGAACCAAGTATGCTTCACCATTCTCCATTCTGTTCCATGTTTTCCATAAAGACTCAAGAAGATAAAACGGAAAGTCCAAATTGTAGTACCCAAGTCATTAGCTCTGGACCCTTATAATATGTGGTGTGTGGGCATAGCTAATAATTTCTCCTTCTCTAGGACCATGTTAAGTATATCTAGCTGATGGCCTCAGCTCCAGAATCTCAGTGAGGGACTCAGGAGGCAACCAGTGGAAAAGGTTGTGAATCTGCCAAGTGGCATTTCTGTTGTTGTTGTTTTTGGCAATCAGTGCTAAATGACTTGTCCAGGGTCACATAGCTAGTAAGTATCTTAGGCCAGATTTGAACTTGGGTCCTCCCGACTCCTGGGCTAAAACTGCCAAGTGGTGTTTGAAGAACACAGGCCAAAAGCAAACAAACAAAAACCCTGAGGCTTATAGAAGACAAAGACTCAGTTTCCTCATCTGTAAAATGCAGAGAAGAGTATTTGTGCTATCTACCTTCATTTGGAAAAGCTTACTTGTTTATAATTTTTACTCTAATTCAAATTACTCAACTAGAATGAAAGTATTTTAAGAGAATAGGCTATGTCTTCAATTCAACAAATTTAATTCAGCAAATGTTAAATAATTTACTACATGTAAATAATGCCTATCCCAGATAATTTTATAATCACATAGGTGGTAAAAAGAAGAGCTAGTGTTCAGCCATGTTTTCTGACTTCAAAGCTAGTGCTCATTCAGCTGGACCCTGTTCCTTCTCTGTCACCTTGGGTCATCGTAGATGACCAAGTAATGACTTTTTGGCCAGCTTTCTGGTAATGAGTTCTTAGCTAGGGTGGTCCTTTGTTAGCGGTTATAGTCTGTCACCAGCCCCAAGTACAAAGCCTGTGCAAATCAGTGTAAACTGATATATTTCATATTTCATTAGCATGGTATTTGAGAATCAATTAATCAATAAGATTTTATTAAGTGCCTACTATGTGCTAAGCACTGGAAATTGAAAGACAGAATGAAACAGTCCTTGCCCACAAGGAGCTTACATACATGTCTATTCCCATACATGTGAGCACATGCACATGATGTTTGTGCATATACATGTTTACACATGTGTATATACTTACGCTTCTACATATGTGCATAAATACAAAATACACGGAAAATAATTATGAGGTAGTATCAGAAGTGGGTAGTCACTTGCCCTGAGGGGATCAGAAAAGCCCTCGTGTATGACACTTGAGCTGAACTTTGAATAAAACTAAGGATTCTAAGAGGTGGAAGTAAGAAGGGAATGTACTTCAGATATGAAGAAATATACAAAGACCCACAGGCAAATGATCAAGAAGACCAAATTCTCTGGAATATACTGTGGGAATATTACTAGTGCCTAGAAAGTCTAGAAAGGTTGTGTGTGATATGTAATTATAATAAGCTTGAAGACAGGCTGTGAACAGCTTTAAATGCTACAGGAACCTTGAATTGTATCCTAGAAATAATGTACAGCCAATAGTTCATTGATAAGGGGAGCGACATATTCAGACTGTACTTTTGAAATATCTCTTTGGTAATTCCATGGAGAATTCATGATCACATCAAGGTATCTGAAAAAGATGTTTGTGGAAGGCATTTAGATTGATATTATGACCAGCTATGTAGAAAGAACATTATCTCACTAGATTTCTAGAAATTGATGTAGCTTGCCCTTTATTCCTAAAATATCTCTCTTTCATCCCTGATTTCCTTATGATGGGAGTAGGTCTCTTGTCCTATTATCCATAGTTCTCAGTATTCTACATTTCCAGGAAGCATTTAGTCTTCTTTTTGGCAGCATCAATTCTGTTACGAAGACTGTTTCATAAATTGTTGTTGTCCAGTCATTTCTGACTCCTCATGGTCCCATCTGGGGTTTTCTTGGCAAAGATACTAGAGTGCTTTGCATTTCCTTCTCCATCTCATTTTACAGATGAGGAAACTGAAGTAAACAGGGTTAAGTGACTTGCCCAAAGTCACACAGCTAGTAAGTGTCTGAGGCTGGATTTCAGCTAAGGTCATTGTGACTGCAGGCCCAATGCTCTCTATCCACTGTGTAAACCTACCTGCTTTTGTTTCATAAATATTAATTGACATATTTAGATAAAAGGACTGAGCACTTTTCCTTGTAACATGAAAACATATTTTCTTTTTTCTCTAATTTAATGGTATTTTATTTTTCCAATTACATTTAAAGATCAACATTCAGTTTTATAAAATTTTGAGTTCCAATTTTTTCTCCTTCCCTTTCTCCCTCTCCTCTCTCCTCCCCAAGACAACAAGCAATCTGGTTGAGGTTATACACGTAATGTCATGTTAAGCATATTTCCACATTAGTCACGTTGTGAAAGAAGAATCAGAACAAAAGGGAAAAACCATGACAAAGAAAAAACCAAAAAATTGAAAACAATATGCTTTGATCTGCATTCAGATTCCATCAGTTCTTTCTCTGGACTTGGGTAGCATTTTTTTTCTTGAGTCCTTTGGAATTTCCTTGGATCATTGTATTTCTGAGAAGAGCTAATTCTATCAAAGTTGGTCATCGCACAATGTTGCTGTTGCTGTGTATAAGGTTCTCCTGGTT
Source organism: Notamacropus eugenii (assembly GCF_028372415.1). NCBI lineage: Eukaryota > Metazoa > Chordata > Mammalia > Diprotodontia > Macropodidae > Notamacropus > Notamacropus eugenii. Next base: position 273,347,632 of record NC_092875.1, read on the forward strand.
CTGCTCACTTCACTCAGCATCAGTTCATGCGAGAAACCATACTATTTTTGATATTAAAGTATATTTTTGGAAAAGATGTCAATTCTGGCATTTACAAGCCATAAAATGTTCAAATGTGAGAGAGGAAAATTCATGTTTTAGATAATAAATTCAAATAGATAACTTATAGGCATTTACAAGCAACAAGCCATCTTCTCACACCAAACTGATGAGGTCAGACCCAGCAATGCTTCTCTAATCACATAAGTCATTGGGGTTTATTATGAAATTACCAGAAGCAACAGCAATCCTCAGAATTTCATGACCAACAAGTTGTTTCATCTGCAGAAATTTTGGTGAAAGACACTTGTCAGTCAAGGTGAAAATTAGTTTATTTTTTGTTCTGGAAGGAATTGCTAGTGCCATTGATGGAGAATTAAAATGCCATTCAAAGACTGCTGAGAAAAGACAAATTACAGAGCATGAAAATACAGCCGAAGTACTCTGAGCATGTAAAATAGTGACATAGCAAGAACTTCTGTCTAATTCAGGCATCAGGGCTAGCCAAATGTATCACAAGTTCAAGAACAGATGTGAAATTATCTAGAGCAAGGATTCAACGGTGTGTGTGTGTGTCTCCTAGACCCTTTTGGTGGTCTGGTGAAGCCTATAGACCACTTTTAATAATAATGTTTTTAAATGCATAAAATAAAATAATATGATTATAAAGCATATCAATCATATTGAAATATAGTTATCAAAATAATTTTAAAAACCAAATCTACAAACTGAATTGATGATTTATAGCTATTTTTAACAATGAAGGAAAATGTTATCCAAGGTATCTGTGGTCTGAAATAACATCATATTACAATCACTGGTGGTTAAAAGAAAATGTGCTAAACACTAATCCTCCTCTGAACATACCCATTGCTGAGGAAGACTTAACATGACTAGTTTTGTATTTCTGGGCAGCTCTTTGGTCCATATAGAAGGAAGGTATTTTGCTACATAGGAGAAGAAATTAAAGACAAAATATATTGTTTCCTGCTTTTTTCTTGTTTAGATTCAGGGACTGACTTAGTAATTTTCCTAGTTTGCTAGTGCCAGTCCAGTAGTACCATTTAATTTAGAATCATAAGATTTAGAGATGGAAGAGGCTATTTCAAACCCTTTATTTTAGAGACATTGAAATAAAGGCCCAGAGCGATAAGCTGACTCGTTCAAGGTTAGACAGGTAGTCAGTGTCCTGTCCTTGACTATGTGCTATAAATTTGGGCTCTAATCAGTTAATTTCACTAGTTTACATGGTTACAAAGCAGAGACAAATGCTTCTAAATGAAAATTTTCTTTCTTAAGATAAGAAGGTCAGGAATTTTCCAACATGAAATTAATCTCATTTCACACCGAACTATTACAAATCCTCACTGGCCTGAATGAAGTTGTATGGATGAATTCAGTCAAATATGTAAAACCCCGTTTTGTGTATTAGTTGTGTAGAAAGAAACTGTATAATACCTACGATACAGCAGTAATTCTTCCTTGGGCATTTTGCATCTTCCAACCTTCCATTCTATGTCTCTGATTTAAAGTTTTATATATTTTCTGAATATGTATTAAGTACTTAAGCATATAATAGACAATGGTAATTAAAATGCATATTTGTGTATGTGTGTGTATATATAAATTGTTATATGTATGCACACAAATATGTACATACATATAGGCATAATGAATGTGTATATATATACATGCATATGTACACATATACATACACACAAACATATATGTATATGTGTATATGTACGTGTGTGTGTATGAGTGTAGGTGACACAACGGACAAAGTGCTGGGCCTTGAGTCAGGAAGGCCTGAATTTAAAATCTAGCTTCAGACACTTTCTAGTTTTGTGACCTTGTGCAAGTTACTTAACCTTTGCGCCTCAGTTTCCTTAACTGTAAAATGGGGCTAATATTAGCATCTCTCATTAAATGAGATAATATTCGTAAAATGTTTAGCACAAGACACAGAACAGAGTTGTCTGTCCTTCATTTTGAAGAGGACCAGTGACATCTGGAGGATGATGAATTGACTTGCAATCTCATTCTCTCCTCTGAGTCATCTGAGTCCAGTGGCAAGACACAGATCAGGATGACTGGCAATGTCCCAGGATGCAGTGGGAGATCTTGGCCTTTTTAGGCTAAGGTCTTTCCCAGATTTCAGTTTGTCTAAAACAAAACCCATTCAGTGAGTACCGGAACAGAGTAAGTGCTACATAACTGTTTGGTAGTATTCACATTAGCATTAGTCATATTCGCCTTATGGGGTGTGCTGTGCAGAGAGGTAGGAGTGGATATGATTAAATCAATTTGGCTATAATGTTTTACAACAGAAAATTTACTCTATGCATGACTATAAATATTCTCCATTTCAAATGCTTTTCTTGTTTACCTTTTTTAATTTATTTGACCTATTTTAACTTTAATGAGTATAATATTTCAAATGATATGTAAGACAGTATAGCCCATTGAGTAGAGAGCTGACCTCAAAGTGAGAAGCTCCTGATATGTATTAAGACGTTGTGAGACACTGGACAAGTCAATGCTCTAGGAAACTCTTTATGACTATAAATATCGCAGAAGGCATCGATCTACATTGGTAGAGGGAGTTTCCTCACATGGGAATTCATTCTACCAATGAAGTTATAGGTCTAATTCTTATCCCTGTCTCCATCCCTAATATTTCAAAGTAGCTTAAATTGAGAATGAATATGTGCTAATATATTATGACTACCTTGGCGATCTTCCATTACTGCTAGAAAGCACATCTACTATGTAGAGTACCTTGTTAATCTTGTGATTTAATTAGATGTACTATAGATTGGATGGATTAAAGTGGGACATACATATGGTATTCTTTTCATGTTAGCCTTTGCTGTAATGCCTACAGCAATGAGAAGCATCTAAATGGACTTTATAATGGGATCACTACGATCATTGACCTCGATTATGGTGCTATGTGACAAATGGTCAGACTAATGATATTCTGCTCTTTGAAATGTCTGTGAGACTTTTCACTTCCTATAGAGACAGATGGTGGGCATACCAGTGACCCACAATGCCAGCTCATATTCTCATGGTTTCCTTTTAGTAATGATTCTTTCTGAGCCAAAGGCTGAGCTGTGCATTGAACCATCAAATCTATACTCTATTGTCCATGTGAACATATGCACATCAAGCTCAGTCAGGCACAGCTATGGGATTCTTGGAATGCTTGTAGTGTCACTCTCCATTCTTTTCAGTATGCTGTAGATTGGATCATAGGATCTTAGATTTAGAGCTGGAAGAGACCTCCTACTCCATTTAAAACACCCCCCTCCATTTTACAGATGAAGAAATGGAAGCCCAGAGAATTTAAGAGACTTGTTCAAGGTCCCACAGGTATTAATCAGCAGAGACAAGATTTGAACCTAGGTTCTTTCTAACTTTAGTGTTGTTTCCACCATACCCCACTGCTGTCAATAAGTGGCTCTAAATATCCCATATGTAAATGCAGAGTTATAAGCTCTAAAATATTTATATTAAGAAGGGAATTAAATGTCAGTAGGATATAACACAATGGCATTGTGAGGGAAAGTCAGGGTTTGAATCTTCATCTAAGTCAATTACCTCCTCTTAATCTTATGGTCACAGGCTCTACTATATGTAGTACAGTGGAAAGAGTGCTAGTCTTGATATCATAGAACCTGGGTTGCTCACTTACTAGCTATATGACCTTGGACAAATCACTGTAATGCCAATATGATGCCCACAGTATGCATATTTCCAGGGTAAATTCGCAAAATATAAGCTCTCTTCCTCAAAGATGAAACTGACATTTATTCAAATGCCAGAAAGCCAAATCCATCATAGTAACAAAGAAATCTACACACATTCTCAATTCAGGGAGCACGGCCATCCTCAAGTCTTCCCTCTGTCAGGCCTCCCCACAAACAATCTCCCTTAGGCAAAATCACTCCCTTTCTCACTCATACTAGCTGCTCTGCTCTGCCTGGTCTCTCAGCTCCACCTCACTGTCTCTCTGCTGCACCCTTCCTGCTCCACACATTGGGCAAGTTCCTCCCACTATTGGATCCCTGTGACTCAGGCTGTGGGCTGGATCAAAGTTCAGCGCAGGTCACTTGAGCCTACTTTCCCTGCTCAACATTAAGGGGTAGGAAAGACCTTCAAATTCCCTTAACATTACAGTCACTTAATTTCTGGACCTTAGTTGTCTGATATATAAAATAAGGTGACTGGACTGTTGTTGTTCAGTCATTTCAGTCATGTTTAACTCTGACCACTTTTGAGATTTTCTTGGCAAAGATATTGGAGTGGTTCACCATTTCCTTCTCCAGGTCATTTTGTAGATGAGGAACTGAGGCAAACCGGTTAGGTGACTTGCCCCAGGGTCACCCAGTTAGTAAGTGCCTGAGGCCAGATTTGAATTAACATCTATTTGATTCTAGTAGCAGTGCCATCATTCATTGTGCCATCTAGCTGCCCCATGATTGGGCTAGGTGACCCAAAAGGTTCTTTCCAGCCTAAATAGATAAGCTTGTTAGCCCACTAGCCTGCAAGTGTATGTACAAAGTAGAAAAGTCATAGAACTAGAGAAATCGTGAGTTTGGGTTTCACCTTCACCATTTTCTAGCAATATGACATTACACAAGGGATTTAACTTTGACAGACCAAATCAGAAGAAAACATTTTAGGGAAAATAAGTATTTTGCTGTAAAGGACTATGTTTAAATGATTTGTATACAACTTCTTAGGCTGAAAAGGAATAATGAGACTCGGTGAATATCCTCATTGAAAAATTAAATTAAGTTTTTAAGTACCTTGTTCTAAATAAGATACTTGGTTATCTTAAGAAATGTCCTTTGACAAGCAGAGACTAAGGGTACATGGCATGTGTCTGTAATCCCAGCTACCAGGGAAACAGGCTGGTAGATCTCTTGAGCTCTAAATTCTGAAATGCAGTGCACTGTGTCAACTGAATGTTCTCTCTGTTTAGCATCAATATAGTGAGTCCTTGGGTATGTGTATGCTAGGGATGGACATGGGGGGTTACTAAGTTATCTAAGGAAGAATGAACTAGCCTAGCTCAGAAATGGAGTAAGTCAAAGATTCTGTCTTGATCAGTATTGGTAGCAGGCTAAGAATGCCACTATGTTTTCAGCTTTGGTGAAATGAGAAGACCTAATCTTAAAGAAAAAAAAAAAGCAAAAATCAAGGCAAGGATCATAAAAAGTAATGGAACCATTGGATGTGTTTTTAACAGTCTGGGTATCAGGCCAGAGAATTATTACTGGAAATAAGATACAGGTGCTAACAAATAGAAAGTTTTCTTGCTGTACTTTCCATTGTGAAAAAAAATTATAATCTTTTATGACATTTAGGGACATCAGAAAGTGTATATATATGTATATATATATTTATGTATGTACAAACATGTATATATACATGTGCACATGTATACTCACATACACATATGTGTATGTACATAAATACATATGTGTGTATGTATTTGTATGTGTGTATACACACACACACACAACTCACTGTTGCCGTACAGCTGACCATGACTGCCTACTCTGCTACCATGCTCTGGTGTACTCTATTCTATTTGGGTATAGAGTACACCGGAGCATGGTAGCAGAGTAGGCAGTCATGGTCAGCTGTACGACAACAGTGAGTGAGTGAGACAGGAGGAGGCTGGCTGAGTGATCTAATAGCAGTGCATCCTGTAGTGCTGTTCACAATGGATCTCCTTTCTCTGTATGTTTGTCTTGGGATGTAAGCAAGGAGTATGATGGAGCCAACTGGAATGGATTGTTACATTTTCAATATAAGTATTTACACCTCAGAAATGGGCAAATGCTATAAAATCAGGGCTTGTTTTATTGATTTCTAGACATGACTATTAATAATATAAATTAACCTAAAAGTATCTCTTGGGCATTGCTTTTATTTTTCTTGTTGCTGCTGCCTCTGTTATTGTTTTAAAGAGTCAGTTCTTAAACATGTACTAATATTCCTTCATGTGGTGATATATACATGGATATTTATCTCTGTCTAGGGTTGTAGGATCATTTCTAGCACCACTCTCCCAGTCATGTGCATATCATGTAGAATGAACAATGATGAGAACTGTAAGATCAGATTTTAGAGTATAGCTTACTTTCCACTTCATGTTCCCAATTCTGAAGGACACTGTCTGCGGTGGAGGTAGGAGTGGTAGAGTAGAAGGGATGAAGCAATGTAAAGACTAAAATATAGGAAAACATGCTCTACCTCTTATTGAGGTAGCAGACTTGGTAAAAACTTGAATTTGCTGTAATCTCTGTGCCCTGAAATCTGGTCAGTTTCTTAAGACATCAAAACAAGAAGCAAACAAGCTCCATTTCTTCTCCTTTCCAATAGAGTATATGCCTCACCTAATTCAAGGGGTTGATTTGAGGATCAAAAAGATTACATATAAAAATAAAAATAAAATAATATAAAAATACAAACAAACAAATATAAAATAATCTTTAGATTTAAAGTAACATTGGTAGGAAATCCCAGGTCCATTCCCTATCCCCTATTGTTGATATGGGTAAAAACCTGCCACCATTAGTAGAAAAAAAATAACTATGTATAAAAACTGCTTGAGGTAAATCAGTGGTGTCACCTGAGCCTGCAAAGAACAAACTATTCCTTCATTTCTCCCAGAAAGCAAATGTGGGATATAGGAAATGAGTCTTACTGGATTCAGGAATGTGGCGGGACCACTAACTCATTATGATGAACTCTAGAATGTATGGATTAACTCATAAGAGAATGAGAAATTTTTCTCTCAGTTGAGTGAGCAAATTGGCAATTGATACTAAAGCAGAAACTGAATTGCATGTGAAATTAAAAGATTTCTTAGATTATCTGTGATTTACAAAAAATTCCTAAAAAATAAAAATACAACAAGGAATGGACCTTCTCACTTCAATCTTAAAAAGAATAGTGATAAAGATGAGGATGTGGTGAGAGAATAAATTCTATACGGAAAACTGAATGTGACTAGACCTCTTTTTTAAAGTTTATGAGATGGGAATGGTTATGTGATAAGGGCGCTCAGATCCTCTGTCTCTTCATTTTTCAAGCAGGAATGATATTATTTCTAGTACTGAACCAAACAGGATTATCACACAGAAAAAAAAAAAAAGGGAAGTAAAAGACTTAGGAAAGATAAAAGCATTTTAGAAGGTATCCCAAGTCTTAGTGAAGTTTTAAGCTATTTAAGTTTAAAACTGCAGGAAAATGGTTGCTACTCTGTATAAATGATAGCTATTAATATCAATAATATTAAAAGTAATGATTATATGATTCTACAGTTACCTTAGCGTAAAACTTTGTCTACGTTCTTTGAAATATCTTCCGTGATGAGTATGGCAGTACTACTATTTTCTATTAAAACATTGCAATTTTTTTTACATTGATCTCCAGTCATTCAATCTAGTTCTGTTTGAATCTGGAGAACTTTGTCTAGTAGATTTCAGAGCCATTCTATTGCTTTACAGTTTTTGTCATATGTATCACATAGCATTGAGGAACTCCAAGGAACCAACAGAAAGCAAACCTAACTTGTTTTATGATAGAGTTTTAGCAACAAGTGGTTTTGAATTTGGTTATGAATATTAAATGAGACTAGGAATCATTTTTAAAATAACAATCATATATCCAGAGAGCATGGGCCCTGCAGGGAAGGAGAGCTTTTACAATTTTAGCCTAAAGTAATTTTAAAATGTTCTTTATTACTTATTTGATTTATTAAAAATGTACCTATTGCCCAGAAGCCTCTGGGCACATATGCAAAATATAAATGGACTAACTATATTAAATATAGCAACTAAAATTCCTATAAAGTTGGAAAATCCATATTATGTTATTTCTAATATAATTGAATCATGACATGCTAAAAGTAATTAAATTATTATTCTATTATACTTCCCCCATCCCTCATTGTCATCTGTAAGAGGAGGGAGTTAGATTAGTTTATATAGAAAGAGGCAGTATCATACAGGGGGATAGCACTGACTTTTGCAATCCAAGGACTTAAGTTCAAATCTTGCTTCTGACAGTTGTAATCTTGGGAGAGTCATATAATCTGGATAGACCTCAGTTTCCTCATATGTAAAATGAGAGCACTGGACTAAAATGGTTACTGATTAAAATGGACTAAACTATTCATAAAGGTATACATTATATGGATTTTTTTCAGCTCGGCACCTCAATTTCCTCGTTGGTTGAATTAGAAATAAGGGAGGGAGGGAATCATTTCCCATCTTCCAGAAATCTCAGAGACTAGCAGTTTTAAGTATTCTCCTTTCCAAAGAGACACAGCAAGGCTCTCTCCAGAGACAGAGGAAGCCATAGTCACAGACCTGGGAGAAAACAGGTTACCAGAAGTGGAGAACCTGTGGCCTTGAGGCCTCATGCAGCCAACCCTCTAGGTACTGGAGCGCAGCCAGAATTAGAGTTAGTCAAAAGGCCATACTCGAGGACCTAGAAGGCCCTATGTGACCTCAAAACCACATGTTCCCCACCCCTGAATTAGATTTTACTAGCTAAGGCCCAAAACAAATTGATTGTGCCCTTTTGGATATTTTCTTATTAAAGCATGAGCAAAATGGTTCCTGCTCCTAAAAGCTCTGCTTGTGAGTCTGGGAAAGAGAGAAATCATTTTCCTGTAATATTTAAAACTAGAATAACTGTGGAATAGCAATTTTCTATCAACCTTCTGATAATTGCTTTTAACGCTTTCTGCCTGGAAATATTTGTGCCTGAGGAGGAGTGAGAAGTGTTAGTGTGTGATGGGGGCTGGGAGTAAGGAGTGTTCCAAGAATAAGGAAAAAGTACACAAGGGAACTAAGAGGAAAAGAGAAGAATGAACTCTAAGAATGCTAGCCTAGCTACTGTAGTTCCGAGAAATTCAATTTTCATATTTCAGTACATCTTGATCTTTTTTTTTAAATTTGACTTCTCTGCAAAAGTCTAAACTTTTGATCACTTATTTTCCTGAAAGTTCAACAAACAAGTTCAGCAGAATTCATTGCACCTTAGAAGGTGTTTGATGCAAATTTCATCATCTAGATTGATGTTGTGAAGGTGTCTTCCCAGTTATATCTTGTGGCTGTCTGCCCAGAAACTTTAACATTTTTAGAAAGGGGGTAGAAGACCCCTTGAGGACAGGACTGTATGGGTAGACTCCAAAACACCAACCTTCCAAAACTGCCATCGCTGATCATCCTCTCCTACTCCTGCTTCTCATATGGAAGCTTCTCAATGTCCTTTACTGCCTTCTTGAATCCCTTCCTGATCCCCCAAAAGAACACGCCAAGGGTCTGTGTCTTGGTTGTCCTCTCTCTATATATTCTCTCCCCTAGAATTTTTAACTGCTAGCACCACACAAAGAAATCTCAAATTTATATGTCCAACCTGAACCTTTTTTTTTTTTTCTGAGCTCCAGATCTACAACTCCAAATACTGAAAGGACATCTCTAGCTTTAAGTGCACCAGGATTCCAAACTCAAAGTGTTCAAAACCAAGCTCATCATTTTACCAGTTAAATCTGTTCTTATCAGTTTCATAATTGTTCATTATGGCACCACTACTTGACCTGTGATCCATGGCTACAACCTCAGCACTTGACTTTTTCCTTGTCATCACCTCTCAGAAACAGTTACTAAGTGCCGTTGTTTTTTCATGTATAGCATTTCTTACATTTCTTCCTATTTCTCGATGACTGCAACCTCACTCTAGTTTAAGTCCTTATTCCCACTCATAGAAACTGTTGGGATAGGGTCCTAACAAGCATATCCTTTCATCATTCTCTTTCTTCTCACACATGCCAGAATGATTTTGCCTATTCATAGATAGCTATACATCATTATTTTCTGCTCAGATATCTTTAGTAGTCTTCTCTAGTTAGGAAGGACAACTAGGTAGTGCAGTGGGTAGCATGCTGGGCCTAAAGTCAGGAAGACTCATCTTCCTGAGTTCAAATATGGCCTCAGACATTTACTAGCTGTGCGACCCTGGGCAAGTCACTTAATCCTATTTGCCTCAGTTTCTTCATTGGTAAAAATGAGCTGAGGAAAGACAAGTCACACCACTCTAGTATCTTTGCAAAGAAAACCCCAAATGGGATAGTATAGAGTTGGACACAATTGAACAACAAAGAGCATGCATGTATGAGTGCATACACACACACACATATATATATATAACATATCTGTGTGTGTGTATCTGTGTGTGTATCTTGGAGGAGGTGATCACAGGAGTCATTGGAGTTTATTGAGTAGAAAGGTGACATGGTCAGACTGAACTTTAGGAAAATCAATCTGACAGTTGAATGGATTGAATTAGAGTCCAGAGAGGCTTGAGACAGAGAGGCTAATTAGAAGGTTGCTACCAGAGTCCAGCACAATTGTGAGGTGATGAAAGTCTGCACCAGGGTGGTAGCAGTGTCAGGCACTAAGCAAATACAAAAAGAAGAATGAAACAATTCCTACCCTTAGGGATGCCATCTTTCCATTTGGGAAGATAAAATGTACTTACAGATGAATACACAGAATATATATAAAGGAAATAAATACAGGACAGTTTGGGAGGCAGTAGTTAACTCTTGGGTGGGCATGGGCAAGGTTCAGAATAAGCTTCATATAAAAGGTGGTGCTCTAGCTTCATCCTGAGTGTGTAATAGGGAAGGGGCTTCCACTGAGTTATTATACTGCCAGAATATAATAGAGCCATTTATCTTTCAACATTGATTCTCCAATTTTCTGGCTTATGAGGATCTCCTTCCCTCACACAGGCTAAAGATCTCTCAAATACTTTGCTGTGCTGTCATTTTCACAAGAGTCTTTCTGCCCCCCAAGGGCAAATTATCTTATCCAGCTTCATTTACTTGTAACTGAAATTTTCACACATTCTCCTTTGATACCTACATAGATTCACAGAGGACTAACGAATGAGCCTTAAGGAAAAGTACAATTTTTTTTCTCTGCCTATTTTCAGGTCTTTGTGATAAGAAATTTTGATTCACGGTAGAATTCAGTATAGCTTTTGTCATCCATTTCCACTGATCCTATCATTTTCTCTAAACCAATTTCTTGTTATGCTTAATATTTAATTCCCTAGGTCACTGGGGCCAAAGGGAGGAGTTCCTGGTTTGCTGTCTTCAAATATAAAAATGAAGTTTTCCCTTTTGGGATATGCAGGCAATCTAGCAGGTAATTAGAGATGCTTGATGGAATGCCAGGAAGAGGCTTGGTTTGGAAAGCTAGAACAGGCTAAATCTTGGCAGAGAGGAGACTGTGTTTCTTTTAATATCCTGCAGATAATTTTTAATGTCTATTTCTTCTTATTCTGATGTACTAGATGTACTGATAATTTGAAGCTATTAACATATGAAATCTTTGTCTCTGAGATGATAAATATGAAGACAAAATAGTGGAAGTTTTAGTGAACAATCCAGATGTTTCATCTTTAAGGTACCTGCATAAAATAATTAATGATTACCTGATTCCTCCACCCGCATTTCATCCACACTTTAAGAATCACACAGAAGTATCTGAGGAGTTGCTAACATAGTTCCCATAATAGGATTTTGCTGAAAATAAACAAGATAGTTTTTTTTGGTTGTTTTGCATGCTTTACACACTACAGTAGGTGTTCTTACTGTGTGTGTGTGTGTGTGTGTGTGTGTGTGTGTGTGAGTGTGTGAGTGATAGATCCTATGGGCACTCTAATGAAGCTATGGACTCCTCAAAATGTCTTTAAGTGAGCAAAATAAAATCAATAAAATTACAATGGAAACCGATTATATAAAAACAGTTACCAAAATGGGGCAGCTGTGTGGTACATTGGACAGAGTGCCAGCCCTGTAGTCAGGAAACTGACTTCAAATCTGACCTTAGACATGCACTGGCTGTGTGACTTTGGGCAAGTCACTTAACCTTGTTTGCCCCAGTTCCTCATCTGTAGAATGAGCTGGAGAAGGAAATGGCAAACCACGCTAGTATTTTTGCCAAGAAATCCCCAAAATGGGGTCATGGAAAGTCAGACACAACTGAAATGACTCAACAATAACAAGCTATCAAAATACCCAGGTTAAGATTCCCTGCACTAGGGGGAAAAAAAAAACCAACAGGCATTAATCTGAGTTTTCATGTCTTCTATAAGTTTTGCATGGTGGTTTCTTTAAAAGAAAGTAGTTTCTTTGAATGAGGCACCGTATGTAATATATGTCTCTATATTTTCTCCTAGATCTATCTCCTTTCTCTGTGTTTTTGCCTTCCTTTGCTGTTGTTCATCTATGGATGTCTTGTTCTCTGCCCTTGTGCCTCTGTCATTCGTTCCATATTTCATTACCTTTGTCTCTCTCTTGACCTCCTGTAACTTCCAGTACATTTTATAACTCTTCTGGGAGATTCCTTGATTTGCTCAAGCCAACACATGTCTTTGTTTCCCCAGTTTGTCCAACAGCGAGTTGAAGAAGGGAGGGGGAAAGCAAGGATTGATACTTTTTCCTAGGAGTAGAAGGAAGGTATGTCTATACCCATATATGAATATAGGTATGCATATATACACATGTGTGTATATATAACTGATGTTATTTGCTACAAAATGGCATTATTTGTGCCAACTTAATCCAGGACTGTGGGAAGCAGCGGAACTCAGCACAGGTAGGGTTAAGAGTGATATCAGTATAAATTGTATTGACAAATGTGGGAAAAAACAATGTAAATTGTAAACACTAAAGATTTTTAAAATGTTTTCAAGTCTCAATTCAGAAGAACTTAATTTCTAGTCTTCCATACATGAACCTGATGTATACATATAAATTTATATATATTTATATTTAAGTGATATGTATATATGTGTATATAATTTGTGTATGTGTATATGCATATGCACATACACATATATGTATATATATGTATGGTTCATGCATAGTGTCCAGGGAACAGTCTTTTGCTCACTGAGCATACATTTCTTTCTCAGACTCAAGAGTCATTGGTACAATATGTGGCAAAGGAATCTGCTTCTCCCTCTCCCCTGCTAAAGATATATTTATAAGTTTGATATGACAATAAAGCACTTCGGTATTGAAACTAAAACAAATGCGTAAAATCACTAGTCCTGCCAAAGTAGCCTTTCTCACGTTTCTCAATACTTCACTTCACTTTAACCCTACCTGCTCTGGGCCCCACTGCTTTCCTCTGCCCTAGGTGAGGAAGGCATAGCCACCATCAGCCTGCAACAATTATCCTCTGTCATTTTTTGTTACTAATAGCTAAAGGAGTGGAAAGGAAATAGTGTTTGCTCACCCTGGGGATACTGTATTTGAGGATTTTGAGGAGGAGGTTTGAATCAGATAATAAAATTCTTCTTGAATAGAAAGGCCAAAAAAAGATATGTTAAAGCCACAAGGAGCTTACAGGATGAACACCCTAAGTCAATAGCATTATTGATCTACTCCAGGCAGAATTAATATTGCAAAGAATTTAGAAAACTTTGGGTGAGCTAGATGGTACAGAAATGCAATTACTGTGTACTAGGTAGGAAGAAACCCTCACAACCCATAAAAAGCAGGCTTCAATTTCACAGCCATGTAATTTTATTGCTTTAGAACAACCTAAGCTGGCAAATATCGTCTGACTGGCATTGAACCTGTTGATTTAAGGAATCTGTTCCAAAAAAAAGAAAATATTGTTTTGGTTGTATATAATTTGGGTTTGATTTGGAGGCATATTTTAAAATCATATTCATGGCCATTCTTGTTCATTTTTTAGTAAGGTGTAATGGTTTTCCTATAAAAATGTGGGGAAAGGAACAGTGGTTAGCTCAAACTTTAGAGGCTAAGGAAATAATTTAGACATCCAGAATGAAATCCCATGAACACTCCCTGTCTGCACTATACCATTTCCTGTTCTGCAAAGCCTTCTTCTCCTTTACTTCTGCCTGTAACTACACATGACCCAGACAAAATATTTGTAAAGCTTTCTACTGAATTATATAAATGCTATCTATTATTACTATAATTATTTTAATGGTAATAATAATAAATCACCTCTCCATGAAGAGGAGAAATCAATTATGATTATCTTAATCATTAATGATATCTGAACAGATAATAATTAAAATAGTTGCTCATCTTAAGTTGGATTTTAAGATTTCCCAAAATATGTATTTTTAGCTTATTATCTCACAATAACCCCATGATTAGGTACTACAGACATTTTTAATCCCTGTTTTACAGATGATTAACCTGATTCTCAGGGAATTAAAGTGACTATAGTCCATGGTTGTAAAAAAAAAGTGAGTGAGAGAGGTAGGATTTGAATCTAGGTTCCTCCTGACTCCAGGTCCAATGCTCTTTTCATAAGACTCTTTAATAGCACTTTTATTAAATCAAATGTAAGCTCTCTGAAGCCAGGTCATTTCTGATTTGTTATCCCGATTTTCTAGCACAATGCCTGGCACAGATTGGGTACATATAAGTATGTGCTGAATGATTAATATTATATTTTAAGCTCATATCATACTTGTATTTTGTACTTGAATATTTCATTTTACCTGCCAGGTTGCAAGCTCTTTGGGTAAAGAGCCCCTCTTCTTTATTTCACCTTATTTGTCTCACAGTGCCTAGCACAGTGTCCCAAATAAATGCTTTCTTTCTAAGCGTTTGTTGAATGAAATGATCTCTCCTGAAAGCCACCTAATACTAGCTGTAGACCAAAATGCTTCCAGTCTGAGATGCTCATTAATAAATCCCTAATACCCAAATCACTCTATGTTAGGCATAGCCACACAATGTGATTACTTCCAAACTCCAGCTCTTGTTAAAATTTGTATCACTCCAATAGTTTTAAATCAGTATGAACACCAGTGATGTTGAGTGATTTTTTAATAATTGAAGTATATTTACTTTAACAGGCATTTCAGGCTGATTGTCAGTGAAGCAAACACTGCCATCAATACTGCCAAGGCTGTAGAGCCAGGAAAATAATTATCAATCACATTAAAATATACACATACTCCCAATAAAAAAGGAAAAGGGAAAAATCCCCTCAAGGCACAGTATAGAACCATTTAGGCGTCTGGACCTGGAAGTAGAAAGTGGTATTACACTTGCCAGAAAAACACCAAGCTCATTTTGACAGTCAGGGAGTTACCATGTTCATATTTCTAGGACTAGTCCTTTCCCCCTTCAAAACATGTTCACTCCCATCCCTAAGAAAAAAGGACCAAAACAAACAAAACACAGGACTGCCAAAAATAACACAAACCACCCTCAAAACTTGGTATAGGATGACATCATTAAATTAGAGATGGAAAACTAGGCCAAAAGCCAGGCTGATGCTGGGTGATACAGGACAAAGTAAATCAGTCAAAGAGCAAATGGCCTCTGGGTGCCAAGTTAAAAACTGGCAAACCTCACTGGGTCAAGATAACAAACTCATTTTAATTAAATTGCGTCTGATTAAGCTTTGCTCTGTGATTTTTTTAAATTGAGCATAGGTCTGTGGCTAGCCAGCTCAAGTCTCTAAAGAGCAAATTGCTTTGAGCCATGGTGTTCAAACTGTGCATATAAGAAAGGCATCATAGCAGAGGAGATGGACTACTTAGAGCTGGATGTAGGGAGGATCTGGATTCTAATTCTACCCCCAACACTTCATAGCTAGTTCACTTAACCTAAGTTTCAATTTCCTCATGTATAAAATGGTATAACACTAACAGTGCCAGTCTCACAAAGTTTTTTGTAAGGTTCAAATGAGATAAAGTGCTTTGCACATCTTAACACTCTAAATGTTAGTGATGATGACGATGATATTTTGAACTTTGAAGTATGTCATGACTCGAATCTTGAATGGAGAGACAGTGTGGTACAGTGGAAAGAAATCTGGCTCCCAAGTCATAGAACTTGAGTTCAAATTCTGCCTCTGACTCTGCCACTTATTAGCTTTATGTCCTTAGAGAAGTTACGATACCTCTCTGGGCCTCAATTTCCTCATCTGTTAAGTAAGGAAGTTGGAGTAGATAATCTCTAAATCAATGATCCTATGAATAGATTTACTAGTCATCTCTAAACCAAAATCCTAGAGTAACCATCAATGTACCCTAATAGAACTGTGCTTTGAAGTGCCAAAGAAAAAATATTATTACTAATAATATACTTGCAATTTAGGCTCAAATCTACTAGAAACATTTTTATTGACCGTATATCCAAGATGTTTCTGACTTGGAGAGGGCTAAAGTAGCATAATGCTCCATGCCCTCCTACATGACTCTGTCCCCATCCCACCCCTAATTCTAGATAATTTTGATAGGAATCTTGACCAAGTAAAGGATCATCATATACAAATATTAATTAATTAATTGTAATTTGGGATCAACAATCCTGAATGACTTGATTCATCCCTGGACCACTTCTTCTTAAGAGTTCCCTCCTTGATCAATATCTTAATCTTGAATTTCAAAAGGTGATAGACACTGTCCTTCATTTGGTACTGGTACCAATTACTCCAGATAGTGTGGAAAGAATCCCATCTAAATAAGAGTTAAATTTGGTTTCTACCCTCACTCCATTTCAAGGGAAAGACAGGGAAAATCTGGAAAGGGTTGTAGGCTGGAGAAATAATATTTCATAATATTTCTAGAGAAACTAAAAAGGTTATAAATATGATTCCACAGAAGTAACAGATTTTATTCATTGGCTAGGTTGTTCCTGAATGGTAAATGGCAGGCAAAAGCTAGCCACTTGATGTGTGGTGAATTCAAGTATAGGAAATCAGAAGTGGAGCAGTCAGAAGAAATATACTTTTGTGTCCCCATCTGAAGCAATGCAATAGAGCTGCCTTGCTAGGAAATAATATTTAGGGCATCAGCTTCCATTCAGCAATTTGCAATGTGTTGGCTCTTTGTAGATGATACAGAAAAGACAGCTTTGAAAGAATTAGAGAATTTGTAAACAATAGCCCTAGAGATGACTTAAGGCAGTACCTATTTCTAGAAACTGTAGAAAGGGTTCCTAATCACATTTAATTTTGTCTTAATCCACACATCTATATAAGAGCACAGTAATCAGTGGAATGGAGGGGACAGAGTTGCGGATTGGAGAAAGACCTAAATTGATATCCCTGCTTTGTTAATTATTACATGTATGGTTTGGCTGAATCATTTAGGCAATACAGTAGCCTGATGCTTCAAATAAATAGGTTGGGCTGGAAATCCAGATCTTAATATGTTTTTGTGTCATGAACTCTTTGGGCAATCTAGGAAAGCCAATGGATCCTTTTTCAGGAAAAAAAAAATACATATGTATGTATATATATATATATATATATATATGTGTGTGTGTGTGTGTATTTATACACACACATACATATATATACACATAGGATTACAAAAGAAACTAATTATATTGAACTATAGTTATCAAACTATTAAAAACTGGAACTTCACAGAATGTGGGCTAAATGATCTTTAAAGGTTTCTTCTAGCTCTACGTTCTATACATCTAAAGTTGATAAATAATAACTAACTTTAAATATCACTTTAATATTTGTAAAACACTTTACAAACATTATATGATTTTATTCTCACAACAACCCTGGCAGGTGTGTGTGTTCATTCTTGGTTGCTGAAAAACACCATGCCATCAGAGAAGTGATGACATGACTTGTACTTGACTTTGTTTTGGTTGAGGGAGGGCTATGCAGGTCACCAGCCTCACTTCTCCTCCAGAGCCATCTGAATCCAGTGACCAGATATTCATCAGGATGACTGGAGATGACCCAGGATGAGGCAGTTGGAGTTAAGTGATTTGCCCAAGGTCACACAGATAGTGAGTGTCAAGTGTCTGAGGTGAGATTTGAACTCAGGTCCTCCTGACTCCTGCACCGGTGCTCTATCCAATGCACTACCTAGCTGCCCCCTACCCTGGCAGGTAGGTGCTATTATTATCCCCATTTTACATAAGAAGAAACTGAGGCAGACAGAAGTGAAGTGCCTTACCCAGGGTTATCTAGCTAATGTCTGAGGTTAGATTGGAACTCAAGTCTTTGTGACTCCAGGTCTAGCACTTTATGAATTGTACCATCTAGCTGCCTTAAATATGCACAAAACTGTGGAAGCAATACAGGGCCACCTGCCAGAAATTTTTCACCCTCAGAGGTCAATCAGAGAAGTCACTGTTCATTACCCTATTAGCTTTTTAGTAGCTTCTGAAAGATTTTTATATCCATATTCTTCTTTTGTATTTTCTCTTCTCCTGATTTGCTGGTGGTAGATATTTTATTTTGTGACTTCTTTTAGTTTCCAATGACTTCTTTTAGTTTCACTGTCATCTGAACTTTGGGAATAAAAAACAAAGACTTAAAGAAGGTAGATCCTAGGACCATTCCTCAGGTCATACTCCTGTGGCATCTAGGCATTTCAGATCATAGCTGGACAAGGAGAAATCATGAATATTATGTAAAAGGTAAGCTAGTAGGAAGACCTTATAAAATGCAGATGTAGAGAAAATCACCCTCAAAGGCTATATGATAACAAAATGTACGGCTGATAAAATAATTGAGCCATTTCTTGGTTATCCTGAACTCATCAGAAATATATGCAGCACGATTAAAATATCCACATTTTTGAGGAATGTTGATGGTAGGAATGACCTACATTGATTTCAGGGGTCTAATTCCAAGAGATCCTTTGCTCAGCTACATTGAAACAAATGAAATTGACACAATGATTTCAATTCTATGAGTCTTGAGATGAGATTTCCATTCAAAGGCTATCCTGATTGTTTCCATAGTTAGGGCTCCTTTCTTGAACTCTTGATATGCCTTCTTTATGCAGTCCTTAATACAGGGTCTAGGATGTAGTAGGTGCTTAAGAAATTCTTTTTGACTTAATCTGCTGTCAGATAACAACAATAATAATAGTTAACATTTACGCAGTGTTTCCCAGGCATTGTCCCTAAGTACTTTATTAATTATTATCTCATCTGACCCACACAACAACCCTGGGAAGTAGCTGCTATTATTATCCCTATTGTATAGAAGAGGAAACCGGAGCAGACAAAAGTTGAGTGATTTGTCTGGGGTTTCACAGCTGGTAAATGTTTCAGGATGGATTTGAACACAAGTCTTCCTGATTTCAGGCCTGCTACTCTATTTTTCTCTCAGAGACTGTATTTTTTGTGTGTAACTATACTTTTTCTGTATGTATGTATGTATGTAACTGTATTTTTCTTTAACAATAGTAGTCAATGAATGAATGATTAAATGAATGAAAGAAAAAAAACATTGCTAGCAATCATTAAATATTTAATAAGAACCCACTATATATCAGCTACAGTACTAGGCACTGGGATATAAATACTCAGAAGGCAACAATCCCTGCTAACATTTAGTTTATATTCTCATGGAGGAGGTAACACATACATAACGTGTTGTAATATGCATATGTAGATATTGCATAAATATAAAGCTTACATGTATGTATATGTGTGTGCTTGTGTATGTATGTAGTTAAATACAAGATAATTTTGGAGAGCACTGGAAATTGTGGGGAGCAGAAAAGGATTCATATAGAAAAGACACATTTTAAAGGAAAAAAGGGCTTCTATGAGGAGAGGTAAGAAAAGAGTTTATTCTAGACCTGACAGATGATCCCAAAGGCACGGAGACAAGGGATAGAGTTTCACTCATGGAGAACAGAGAGAAGGCCGGTTTGGCTGGATTTCTGAGTGTGGGAGGGACAATAATGTCCAATGAGGCTGGAAAAATAGGTTGGGGCCAGGCTTTATAGGGCTTTAGAAGATAAACAGATGAGTCTTTGTGAGATTCTAGACAAAATAGCCACTGGAGTTGGCAAAGTAGGGAAGTCACATGGTCACATCTGTACTTCAGAAATGGAATAGTGAGATCCTTAAGGCAGGGGGGATAGGTAGAAGGCTGTTGTAATCTAGGGGAGAGATGAGGACTTAACAAAAGTGCTGCTTATATGAGTAGAAAGAGTGGGATGTGAGAAATGTGGTAGAAATGGCAAAATTTATCAAACAAAGGCATATATAGCATGAGGGAGGTAAGGAATCAAGGATAATCTTAAGATTAGGAACCTGGGACATTATAAGAATGATGCTGTCTTCACCAGAAATAGAGAAGGTTGAAAGACAGAATATTTAGAGAGGAAAGGCAATGAGTTCAATTTTAGACATGTTGAGTTTAAGATGTATCTGGGACATTCAGTTTGAAATGTGTAATAAGGAATTTGCGATAAGGAACTGAAACTGAGGAAAAGCAAGGACTGGAAATGTAAATTCAAGCCCTTGCATTGTGCCACACTATGTTAGGTGGTTGGAATGTAAATGCAAAAATATCTTGCATGTTACCTGCCCTCAAAAATCTTCCATTCTTATGTAAAAAGAGACACCACATATAGGCATCTGATAACCAGGGGAGGGAATTTTGGCAGGAAAAGTATCAGAATTTGAACCATAGAGTAATCAATTGTCATCATCTTTCCAGTAGCAATGGTAGTCTTGATTTAATTACTGTTCCTAGGGAAAGAGGGAAGGGGCATGCAAGAAGTAGTCACACAGTGGCAAGGTAGATGTCAGGATGCCTGAGTAAGCCCAGATTTCCTGGTAGGTGAGTGGATGGGATGTGAAGCATGGTTTAAGGTCTGTTCATTAATGGGTTAGGTGAGTTTGTGCTCCACTTACCATTCAGGACAACTAAAAATGTATCTTAAAACATTTGAAAAACCAACACATCCTTTTGAAAAATAGTGCAAAGATACTTGTGTTCAAGGGTGACTAACAAGGAAGAGATTTCCTAAAACAATGATAAAAAGTAGAAAAAAATGACTGACTTCGTGGAATCAGTGTAAAATGGAAATGTTGTAAATTCAGATGACTTTAAACAACAAGTTACTTGTTGTATGGTTAAGGTATTGTGCAAGCTCCATTCAGATAAAATAGGAAGTCAATAGATCAATATGAAGAAGCTATATGCTCCAATATATAATTTTTTACTTGTAATAGATACTGTACTTACAACATAGAACAATTTATAAGCACATCACAGGAACGAAAAAACCGGTAGCTATTTCCAGCTGCCCTACAAATGAACACCAGAACATGTCTGTTCAATTAGCCTATTGTACTGCTTTAATAATGTTGCAAATACTATCCTTTGAATGAGTTCTCATCCATTAGGGAGTCAGGCAACATTTATGGAGCACCTCTTCTATTCTCTCATGGGGAGGTTTTAAAAGGCTCTTGAGTAGTGTAGAATTTAATGAAAGCCACTAGATACACACACACAGACACACACACACACACACGCACGCACGCATGCACGCGCACAAAGTATGCAATATCAAGCAGTGGAGACATGGTATCATATACCTAATCCATTACAGGTATATCTGGTGACAGACTGAAGTGATAAGGAAATTCCAGTACTGACTGAAGCCACATAGAATCATTTTAATACTTGGTAAAAGATACAGAACAATTATATATAGAAGGATTTTTCTTTAACAAAGGGGGTAGGGAAAGGATTATGGGGAAAGATTCAGCTGGGGATCTTGGAGTCAGGAGAAGGGAAATTGTAGAGAGAGGCCTCATTGTACTATGGAGGTGTCAAATATGTGGCCCACAACATTCCTGAGGGTGTGTAGAATCAGATTAAAATGAATTGCGAAGAATTGGATAAAATAAATAAAAATATGATGAATGTTTTATGAGGGATGATATTAATATGTGGTTTTCTAAGGCAATAGGCAGCCACAAGGATCCTTATGTACTGTGTGTATAAAGTCATCATTTTATTTTACTTTGACACCCCTGGTGTAGTATAATGAGCACTATTAGCCTTAGTTTCAGAAGACCTAGGTTTGAATCCCATCTCCAACAGTGGTAAATTGTTGAGAATGGTCAACACAAGCACTTTTTAATTCAGGTTTGATTTGGGAAGAAAAGGAGGAGAATAGTTAACAAAACGAGATTACTTTAACACAGCGAAAATATAATAAGGATATAGCAGAACATGGCTTCAAGTTTGAGGGACTCCCTTCTTTCTCCTCTTTAACGGAAATGTACCAAAGTCAGCAGGATGATCTTAGGCACCCCCCACATCTGAGAGGGCCAGACTCTATGTTGGCGGGACTTTTTATTTATTAGGTGAGCACAAAGCCGCATCAAGGAAAACAAGGGTCAATTAGATCTCAAGGACAGCTTTGCCTCCTTTTAGGGAAAACTAGTCCCTCTTGTAGGAAGGATTTGGAGAAGCATGGGTCTAGTCTATGTTATGAGGATCTATCACACTAGTCTTGTGACAGGAGGCAAGTTACTTGACCACTTGACCTTGTTTCCTCACCTGTAAAATGGGTATAATGATAATTTTACAACCTATGTCATAGAATTATTATAAGGAAAATGCTTTGTCAGATGCAATATAAATGACTACTGTTGTGTGGACAAATATTTAAGAATTATGCCTCTAGAAAAAAAATACATGAGACACATTTTTAAATTTAATCTGTATTATTAACATTTTCTACATGACTTTCTTAAATCTAGACAATTATCAAAACAATAAATCAAGCCCTGATGTGTTGGGTTTGCTGATTTCTGAAGTATAAATGCTCCTATCGAAAATTTAATTATCAGCTCTCAGGAGCTATTACTATCAGCTGACTTCAGCACACTCACTGCCAGTGATTGTTATAAAATAGCATGCTAGGGACCATAAGTACATGGGTTTAAATGGAAGGGCAGACTATGGGATTAGAGCAGAAGATGAAGGCATTTTAGTTAGGGAAGTGAAGTCATCTGAAGTAGAAAAGAAGAAAATAAGTCATCCACTTGGCTACAGAATGAATCATGAAGAGGGTCAAGTGAGTTACTTAGCATTGTACCAGCAATCCCTCATGATCCACAACGTTGCCAGTGGTGTATACTCAAGGGAGGAGGAAGTGAAGAGAAAACTGGCTTGGTAGCTAGAGGATCTGAGTTCAAACTCTACCTGTGTTTGTTTAAGCAAGTTGCTCACCTTTCTGGGCCTCAGTTATTCTAACTATAAAATAAGAGGGTTAGTCCAGTTGACCTCCAAGATAATAATAGTAATATTTATATAGTGCCTCCTATGTACCACACACCGTGCTAAGCGCTTTTTACGTATTTTCTCATTTGATCTTCACAACAATCTGACAATGTAGCTGATGCTAATGTTCCCATTTCAAAGATGAGGAAACTAAGGCAAATAAAGATGAAGTGACTTGCCAAGGATCACATAACTAGTAAGTGCCTGAGACCATATTTGAACTCAGGTCTTCCTGAGTGCAGTACTAGTGCTTAATAATAATAATTAATAATAATAATAAATAACTGATATTTATACAGTGCTTACTATGTGCCTAGCAAGAGACAGCTAGGTGACTCAGTGGATAGAGATCTGAGCCTGGAGTTAGGAAGACCTGAATTCAAATTCAACCTCAGACAGTTACTGTGTGACCCTGGGCAAGTCATTTAACCTCTGTTTGCCTTAATCCATTGGAAAAGGAAATGGTGAACTACTCCAGTATCTTTGCCAAGAAAACATCATGAACGCATGGTCCATGGGGTCATGAAAAGTAGGACATGATTGAAAAACGACAACATGTGCCCCGAATTGTGCCTCCTACCTGCAGGTTCCTCTCTTGATGGGTGAGTCCTTGATTCAGACCTGTATTTCATCAGGGGCCCATATGCCACGTCTCACTCTCCAGACTTTCCAACCTCTTCCCAAGCAGCTTAGATCCCCATTCTGTTTTCCAGTTCCCTGTTTTGTTATCCTTCTTCTTTAGAATGTAAGGTCCTTGAGGGTAAGTGGCTTTTTCACTTTATTTGTATCCCCAGCACTTAATATATGCCTGGCACATGGTAAGAACTTAAGAAACGTTTGATCACTTCTCTCTCTCTCTATCTCTCTGCCTTTCTCTTTCTGTCTCTGTCTCTTTCTATCTTTCTCTATCTATGTATTTATCTGTCTCTTTCTGTTTATCTGTCTCTACTTGTTTATCTATCTCTTTCTGTTCTGTGTATCTATCTCTACTTCTTTATCTGTCTCTTTCTATCTACCTGTTTGTCTATCTCTGTCTTCCTACATGTCTATCCCTTTATCTTTCTGTCTATCTGTCTATATCTATCTGTAATATAAATCTGTCTTTTCATAACTTGTATCCAGTGCTTCTCACTGCCCTCTGGGCTGGAACAAGTTAAATCTAACCCCTAGTCCACAGGGCTTCAAATACTTAAAAGAGCTTTAATTCTCCCCTCCCTTCTGTTCTCTACTCTAGGTTAAACGTACCCAGTTCCTTCGATGCATTTTCTTACACAAGTCTTTTGCCACTCAGGTTTCTCTCCTCTCAATGCTCACCAGTTTATTAATGTCCTTCTTAAGCTGAGGTGCCCATTCTAGCTTCCACTGTTCTGGTAAATCCCAGTTTCTAATGAGGCAGTTTTAGTGGGCATTAAAGTTTGCAATCCTTATGTGGATTGTATATTAAAATGAAGAAAATGAAATTGAATCATACATGCGTGAGAAACAATCCTGGCTTAGCGGAAATTCTGATATCCAGTGACAGAGTTGGGCTGTGGTTCATTACAAAAGGGTAAGATTCTACAATCAGCAGAAACACAGAGGGTAGGCCATCTCTTGTGAAAGACTATTTTATATGCAAATCAGACTAAGCCTATAACCAGCAGGGGGGCAAACAGCTCTTCTATTTTAAGATTTGAGGTTTCAGACGTCATATGCACAAATTGACTTCTTCTCTTTAAAGGAACAGAAATTTACTCAAAACTAAGTTGTCTTTGACTTTATTTAAGCTGAGACATTTGTGAAATCAATGCTGTGTATTAATAATGTAGATTTGTTGGAGTCTGATTCTTTGTGACCCCCATAGACCATGCTGTCCATGAGAATTTCTTGGCAAAGATACTGAAGCGACTTGCCATTTCTTCCTCTAATGAATTAAGGCAAGCAGAGGTTAAGTAACTTGCCCAAGGTCACACAGCTAGTCTGTGTGTGGGGCTGAATTTGAATTCAGGTCTTCCTGACTCTAGGTTTAGTGTTCCAACTACCAAAACATCTAGTTGTCACTGATTATGTAGATACTGCCTTTAATTGTTATTTTAAATTAAATTCTTAGGAGCATCATGATTTAGTATGTAGAGCCTAGCACTTTGCGTCAGGAAGATTTGCACTTAAATTTTCCTCTCTCATACTTTCTAGCTAGGAGACTTTGGTTAAGGCACTTCACTTCTGAACCCCAGACAACAATTTTTTAAGATTATAAATCATAAAGGGGTCAAGAATTTGTTTGCATAAGTTTAATAATACATAGTTATGTATGTAGTAGTACATATAGAGAAATAAGTATAAATGTGTGCATATATACTACATATATAATTTGTATTATATATATTAAGGCACATACATTTTAAAATTTTTTTGGTTGTTCAGTTGTGTACTACTCTATGTGAACCCATCTGGGACTTTCTTGGCAAAGATATTGGAATGGTTTTGCCATATCCTTCTCCAACTCATTTTACAGATGAGGAACTGTGACAAGCAGAGTTAAGTGACTTGCTCATGATCACACAGCTAGTAAGTGTCTGAGGCTGGATTTGAATTCATAAAGACAAGTCTTCCTGATTCCAAACTCAGTGCTCTATTCACTGTGTCACCTCGCTGACCTTTTAATTATAGGCATGCATAGTAAAAGAGTTTGGAAACCATTGCAAAAGAATACATTAGAAATTTGATTCAGTGGATTACTGTGGTTTTTCTTGGTAGATCTTAGAACATAAGATGCTCGTATCATGACATCTAGCAATAGTATCTCTTTCTATACATTTTAGCTTAAAAAAACGCTTTGCGTCCCAATCTGAAGTGTGTAGTACTGACAACTCCATATGTCACTCAGATTAATATGTATTCTAGGAGATTTCTCTGACCCAGGGTGGTATCTGAACACTAAAAAGAGAGTAGGAAGGTTCATATCCTATTTAGAGATTTTTTCAGTTACTCAGAGTTTAATTCCATCAATCATTCAATCTTTTAGCCTTTTCCATTCTGTCTCTATTCAACCTTATTGGTGTCATGAGTGTAGAGAGCTAGTGACTCTGAATTTCTGGGAGATAGGTAGGATTCTATGACCACAGATTTAGAAAAGAAAAGTACCATTGAGACAAACCCACAGGCACGAAAACATCCTTACCTACGCCCTTCCACCTTTATTCTTGCCTCCCCCTGACCTCATTACTTTTGAGTTCAATCATGAAGGAAAATAGGCAGTATGATTCTGATGCAGTGAAAATATCTGACCTGAGAGTTACGAGATTTAAGGTCTAGTGTAATACCATTAAGCCTCTGGTGACCTTGAGCATGTCACTTATCTTTTGGGGTCCTCTGTTTTTTTCCTATGAAATGTGTTTTGGACTCCTAAGCTCCCTTCCAGCTCTCACTTCCTACGATTTCTTCAACAGGTATAAGGACTATGTTACTAAAAAGTATTGGGAAATAGAGTCATCCCTAAGAAGACTTTAGATAAGAACAAATAAGGCTTATGGTTTTCCCCTTCTGTCTCCTCAAATTATTCAAATAAAAGTTAAGTCAGGTTCAAATGAACTTCGGAGGCAGCATCCAAAAGAAGATGAGGAAAGTGACGAAAGGGCAAGGAGGTAGAAGACTGTGTATAAAAAGGCAGGTAAGCCTCAGGTAATCTAAAGGAAGTCCGGGTATTTAGCCTGGAGAAGAGAAAGTGCAGTAAGGAGGACCTGGGAGCCATCTCTCCAGGACCAACAAGTAACAGAGGCATCAGGCTTGCTTTCCTTGGCCCTAGAGAGCTCACCTAGCAGCTTTTTCTCAGGGATGTTTCAGAGAGCATTTTTGTTCTTGTACTCTGAGGTTTCTTCTAACTAGGAGATTTTAGAACTTTTAATGCCCTCTGCTAGAGGTCCCCTTCCTACCTACTATCTCCCACTGCCTTCCCAATCACTGCCCAACTCCCTGGAAGGCCCTAAGGCGATAGGTGCTTAATAAATGTTTACTGATTGATTGATCTAAGATCAGACAGCTTGGTGATAGTTTTTCTCCCCTCAGGGAACTGCTACATCTCTTTCTATAAAGATTCTGCTATTCAGTCTTTACTTTTCGATGCTGTTTCCCTTTTTCTAAAGACCTAGCCTTCCATTAGCCATTTCTTAGTCTGTTTGACTAAGCAAACACTTAATCTCCTGAAATTTACTACCACCTTTCCCACTTTTCCTGTCTGAGGTCCCTGGAGCCCATTACACTCACTTAAGTGAGGCCACTTAAGTCCTTAGAAGGGAAACTACTTATAGACCTTTCCTTTTCTTTTCTTCCATCAAAGATTTAATTAGGAAAGAGCCTGAAAGCCTGCTGCCAGAGTCTTTAACGAGCTAACACCAAACCCAATTTCCAAAGATATTTTTAATCTTTCCTTTTTTATAGGATTACAGCACATGCTTTAAAAAAAAAATAGCTGAATCATCCCTTCCTCCTTTCCCTTCCTAAAAGAAAATCCATCTTCAATTCCTTAGTTTGATTTGTCTTTTTGACATTCACGAATACGCAAGGCTGCTCCAGTCTGACTAGTACTAGAGCTTGGAGTAGCAGACCATGTCAGCCAAGTTGGAAAGTCAAATTGGATTGTGCACAGCTTTTCTCCCTCTTGTGTTCCCTGTCTCTATGGTCTCGTGATGAATGTTTTATTGTATATCAAAGTATTAAATAGCAACACTGCCTTGTACTTAGATCAATATCTTACTATAGACCATCTCCTTCATTTAGCCATAGATTCTGATGTTTTGCAAAAAGTTTCCTTGGCACACTCATCTGTAAGTGACAAAAAGGTTATTATACAAATACATTACTTTTTCATTATTATTAATAGAGGTGTTTTTAACCTCTCCACTTTACAGACAAGAAAACTGAGGCACATAGTATTGAGGATCTTGAACTCTGTGTGTGTGTGTGTGTGTGTGTGTGTGTGTGTGTATCATACAAGTATTCCTCCAAAGGTCTAGGGTACACTCTTTCACAAATGCACACAGGTCTATGGCAAAAGTAAGTTCAAATTTAGAGTATAATGGTAGTCTCAATCAAGTAGGTAAACCAACATGTTGTACATCTCAGTTGCTGTTTACTAAGAATCCTTTTTCTTGAGTTAATAGAATTCTTCTTAGATTCAAAGCGTCATGCTCCTCAAAGCTGCTTCCTCCCTTTTGTACCCCTCTGTACCCACATTTGTCTGCATTGTTTGTTATTGGTCCAGTCTCTCTAATAATATGGTCATTGGGCATTGAGAATTAGTTGGGGAAGGAAGGAAGAGATAAAGTCTCTTTTCTTCCCCAGAAGTAATTCCTTTCCAGGAATCCTAGCTGAAATCCTTCTAAACAAAATCCTCTACCACTGGTACTGAAAGAACTGACTTTCTCCAGCTACTTAAAGTCACTGGCTGGCTAACTTATTTGTTTAGTCAATCAACTGTTTTCCAATCAACTTTATACCTGATAAAGGGATCACATCATAGACAAAATTGTTTGGGTATTTTAAAACCTAATTATGCCTGCAGACCATTGCAGTGGTTCTGTGGAACCTTTATCCCTTACATTTGCATATACTTCCATACAGGTAGGTTGTCCTCACTGATAGAATCTAGACACCCCGAGGTCAGAGATTATTTCTTTTTTGTCTTTATATCCCTAGCACCTAACACAGTACCATGGATTGAAGGTGCTAAATAAATGATATCCTATTGAAATCAATATTTTAAGATGATAGGATTTTAGGTCTATGACTGGCAATAACTTCATCTGGTTCACTCCCTTAGTTATACAGATGAAGAAGCTTAAGTCCGAGATGATAATGTGATTTACCAAAGTTTACACAAGTAGTAGGTGTTAGAGTTAGGATATGGACACAGGTCCTGTAAATTTAGAGCTGGTACTTGTCCTGTTGCCTTATGATGCTGAAATGGAGGTAAGGTGTGAGATCATGCTTTGCAGACAGGATACCCTGAGTAAAGACATACATGGAGTAAGGAAATGTTTGT
The DNA here is from genome assembly GCF_028372415.1 of Notamacropus eugenii. Classification (NCBI taxonomy): domain Eukaryota; kingdom Metazoa; phylum Chordata; class Mammalia; order Diprotodontia; family Macropodidae; genus Notamacropus; species Notamacropus eugenii. The sequence goes on from NC_092875.1 coordinate 273,376,819, forward strand.
TTCTGGGTTTGGTTTAGTGGTGAGATTAAAAGAGGTCAAGAGTTCCATTTTGGACATGTGCATTTGAGGTACCTAGGAGACATTCAAGTGTAGTTTCACAGCAAGAAGTTGATGGTATAGAATTGGAATTCAGAGGAAATATTTGGGCTGAATATGTAGATTTGGGAATTATGTGAATAGAAATGTTCATTGAACCCATGTGAACTAATAAAATTCCTAAAGGGAAAGATATGTGTGTGTATACATATATATATATATATATATACATATATATATATATATATATATGTATGTATGTGTACAGAGAGAGAGAGAGAGAGAGAGAGAGAGAGAGAGAGAGAGAGAGAGAGAGAGAGAGAGAGAGAAAGAGAGAGAGAGAGTGAGAGAGAGAATAGAGAATAGAACTGAGTCCAGTAAAGAACTTTTGGAAGATACCCAGACAAAAGGCATTAAAGTCAAAGGATCTAATGATTTTACCCAAGGAGACTGTTGAGAGGAGGTCAAGGTTAGACCTTTAGCAATCACCTCCCAATAGCAGATCAGGAAGAGGATCAAGAGACAGAAAGAGAAGTCTAATATAAAATCTTTGGTGATGCTCAAACTCTGAAATAGCCAGAATGACATTTAGTGCTCTAGTTAAGTTTAATGCTGTGTGGAGTTATAACATCACCTTCCATGAATTTTATTTTATATCCATATTGATTAATGTCATTTTTACTATAGACTTATGGCCTTCTACTAATGAATGTTGTTTGATCTGAGACCTCCTAATATCTAAGAATCTAGATTGTCAATTGAAAGCTTTAATAGTTAAGGGACCACTTATCGGTCTTTGGCTATGAGGCATGAAAACTCTATAAAGTTTAAATACAGTATATTTTTCCCCCTAAAGTCAGCAATTTACACCAACCCTTTTTCTCCTCTAGTGGGAGCTTAATACAATTTTATTTCAGAGGATGTTTTGGAGAATCATTTTTATAGTTAACTGTCCATAATATCTGCAGCTACTGCAGATTTGGCTTCAGCAGGTTTGACATGTCAGTTAACACTGATGAAATGAATTCCAGTTCAGCAAGGCCAGGCCTATTAGAGATAGACAAGAAGGTAGTAGATGTGGCATAATTAAATTATAAGGTCACGTACTTCAGCATTATCCAGAGTTAGTTATAAATTGAAGAATCCTTTTTATATTAGGAATGATGAGTAGAAGTAGTTTTTTTTTTAATTTTCTCACCACTTAATAATAATATTATGGTTTCAGATATGAAGATAATATGATATAAAGATAGCATGACTATGTTGTGGAGGAGCCTGTGGATTCCATTGTGTGTGATCTGAGTCAGTCTGCAAAGAAGGCCCTCTGGCCATGTCTCCACCTCTTGTCTATTTCCCCTCAATTAGGCTCCAGTCACATTTGATCCTTTTATTCAGGAAGGATGTACCATGATGCGATTGAAGACTTTTTTATAAGAGTGATGAACTGCTTCCACTTATCCCCTAAGGTATGCCAAACTTAACATGGATATGCCTGGCCGCTTCCTGTCATTTCAGCTCAGCTGGTGCTGTGTTCTCTGCCCCGGCTGGCTATGTACTTCACCTACAGTATCAAATTTAAAAATAAATACATTTTAATTGAAGACTGCCAGATATATTTTCTGATCTGTTGTTGTTAAATTGTGTCTGACTCTTTTTGACCCCATTTGGGAATACTCTAGTGGTTTGCCATTTCATTCTGCAGTTCGTTTTGCAGATGAGCAACTGAGGCCAACAGGGTTAAGTAACACACACAGCTAGTAGTGTCTGAGGCCAGATTTGAACTCAGGAAGATGAGTCTTCCTGACTCCAGGTCTGGTATTCTATCGACTGTGCCACCTAGCTGCCCCTATGTTTTCTGATTTATAGGCGCTTTTAGAGGGACAACTCAATGAAGTGGGAAAAGATGAAATTTGTATATCTACCAGCTTTGAGGAAGTTTCATGGAAATAGACAAATCTCTTCCTTTATAAAATACATTGTACTTTCAGCCATCAAGACTGGAGTTATTTCTCTTTAAGCTAATATTCTTATGCAGTTACCTACCTTAAGTCTTTTTTATTCTTAGGCAATTAATCAGTTAACAAACATTTACTAAAAACTTGCTGTTGTCAGGGACCGTGCTAAACACTGGGCATACCAACAAAGGCAAAAAATTAGTTTAAAATATAGACAGTAGATCAATGCTTCCATGAATCAGTAACCTCATTTTGAAGTGGTAATATTCAGCAACTTACTTAGACTTTCTCCATTGGCGTCTGAGTTACCCTAAATGTTACCTTTTCAGAGACCGTAGTACTCCATGACTTTGGACCACTTTGGATCAGTAGTTTTGGGTCATTGAAAACAAAGGCAATCAAGCCCTCTCTCCTCTTCCTATTCATTTATAGGCTAGAGTCATTGTTCATCTTTTGCATCTGCCCAAGACATACAACATTGGTAGACCAGCCATATGGCAGTTATAATAGAGTACTGGGCTGGGACTAAGGAAGACTCATCTTCCTGAGTTAAAATACAATCTCAGACACTTATTAGCTATGTGACCCTGAGCAAGTCACTTAACTCTGTTTGCCTCAGTTTCCTCATCTATAAAATGAGTTGGAAAAGAAAATGGCAGATCATTCTAGTATCTTTTCCAAGCAAACTCCAAATGGGGTCACCAGGAGTCAGAAACTGTTGAAACAGCTGTCAAATGGATTGTCCATCCAGCTATGTATTGTAGTCTGAATGGGTATTCATCCACATTTTTTTTCCTTATGTAGATATTTAAGACAAATTCTTTGAAGGACTATGGATCTCATTTAGAAGGTTTTTCACTGTTCTAGGACTGGATACATTGTTATCTAAAAAGAGAAGGAATCTGATTTTGATCTTTGCTCTAATGGCCTAATTAGTGGTCTATTACTACACAAATAGGCAATTTAAAAATGAATCTCAAATTGATAACCAGTCACTTCCTATCTTAATACAATTAATTTCATTTCTGTGGTATGATTTGGTGCTTACCATGTCCAGTATTTCCTGACTTTCTTATTGAAAATAGTTTTCAAGATCTACAAGTGTGAGGCTTCTCTTTGCTCTATAGATCCTCATTCTGACTCGCGAACCACATTTTCCAACAAATAATTTTCTGGGTTTTTCTTCTTCCCCTCTGTTAACCTTTGCACCCAGCATGAAAGTAAATTTTTATTTAAATTGGGAGGTACTTAATAAAAATCTGATCATCTTCAACAGATTTTTGACACATAAACCACAATTATTTTCATGATGGTATTTTTACACATGCTTATCATAAGTACTAAAATGTTTCATTTAATCATATTTCTTGTTGCCTTTGTGTAATAAAAATGATCTCTACCCATTCCTTTATTTGCTCTCTAGGGAGAATCTGTGAGCTGTGCTTTCATTTAGCTTCAGGTTTCTTTTATTTTTTTGTCTCATATATCACAAGGAGGTCAAGATTGGTATGACCCAGTTCCTTTAGTTGTAAGTCTGCTCAGTGGTCACTGGATAAGGATTTCACGTTTAGAGTCCAAAGATTTAATTTTAATATACGTAGATGGTCTAAAAAACTGTGTCTTTTTTTGTACCTTCTTCACACTTTTCCCCACATTCTGCTTCTATCCCTGCAGAAGTGGGATAGGGCCATACAGGGTTTAGGGAAAATTGGATGAGTTGTCATGGACAAATAAGCCTTCACCAATTGGCCAGTCTGGAACTAATGTGAATTCTCCATGCTTAGCCAGACTGGTCCTTACAAAAGAGATGTAGTCAGTTGCTAGTACTTAAGCTTTTACTTAGTTGTTTTAGCGTAGTAGAACCTATGACAACTTACACTCTATAGTCCTAGAATTTAAGTGCATAGGGTCACTTCTAGGCCATAGCGAGGCACTGGAGAAGTGCAATGTGAAGGCATATTTGATATAGCCATCATTGAGAAAATAACCATTGTGGTGAACCACAATGTGGCAACCACCATTCCCACTGCTACCAATATAAGCAAGTAAGTCCAAGAACCCTGGGAATAGCAGTGCCCCCAAGGCAACTGGCCTTCTTCCAATGTGACCCTTGAGGACAAGAGGAGAACACTTTATAGAGAAGGAACTAGCCATCTTCACTACCAATGACACCAATTGCTGACCAATTGGCAAGGCATCCTAAGAAAGTGATAGGAGATGGAATGTGCCATGTCAGACAAACCATCTTGATCAGCACCTCCCCTAAGTCCCTAGTTTCTGGTGGAGATTGCATAGGACTATGATCTGAAGAGCCCTATGCACAGCACTCCTCTTACCCCCTAAAGACAAACAGCCCTGCTTCCAGTTTGACCTTAGCAGTTATCATCAGGGGGAGCAACCCTTATGGAGAAGTAGCCCATCAGCCCTGCCATCACCAATACCAAAATCTGACCAAATGCCCTGAGAAAAGGAGAACTCCACAAACCATCTGCTTGGGGCCACAGCCTGGGTAAGCAATCCTTGTCATGTCACCTGGAAACTAATTCTGTACATGCTTAAGCCTCTGCCTCATCAGAAACTAAAGCTAACAAAAGACCCAGAAAAGAAAGTACCATCCACATCCTTGACACTATCAAACACTTCACCATTAGATACAGATATGGGTTTACTAATGGAAATGGCATTAAAGAAACTGCATTACCATCTGTTTTGCTCTAGGGAACATGGGGCCTTTCCATCTGACTAGCAGTTAAAACTTCCTGGTTGTCTCCTTCTGATTAGAATACAAACTCCCTGAGAGCAGGGTCTCTCTTACTTTTCTTTTTGCATCCCCAGTGTTTCATATTGTCCTTTACACATAGTAAGTGCTTAATACCTCATGACTTTTTCTTCATTTCACTCTTTTATTCACATGTCGATATAAAGCATTTAACAATAACATTCTATATGTAAATAATTTTATAATAGTCTAGACTGCCCCTACCTAATCAATGTGCTTACCCCTACCAAAATCTGGGTCTGAATTCCATTCTTCCACCTATCTTATTTCTTGGATTCACCCAGACCTTTGAAGACAGACAAAATTTATTTAAGGTAAGAATTAATGCAGTCTATTTTCAGAAACTAATGTAAATAAACCCTAAAGGGAATATTGAATTTCAATTTGCATATGAGCTGCAGCTGCTCCTTTTGCAAGAGTTTACATGGGGATATGTTGGAGCTTATGGAGTATAACCTCCCCCAGCATACAAATAACAGCAAATGAGATGGTTATTTGTTCATAGAGGTAAGGAAGGATGGACCGTAGAGTCACGCATTCCTGGATTACCCAATAGACATACTATGTACATGCTTTAAATTCCCCAAGGTTAATAGAAAAAAAGCAATTAGGAGTAAAAAAATAAAATTAACTTCAGTTCATTGAAGCACGACTGCTTGGTAGCAGGTTTCAAACCATCTGTTTATTGTATGTTGGCCATGCCACCCTCCTTTCCAGTGACGATCCCTCTGCCACAAATCTGAAGCAATGATCTCTAGGTCATCACCTGGGATAGTACCCATGGGCAAAGGAGAACTGGCTCAGGGTGTAACATACTCTTGGCAGCCACAGGCTTGTCCTTGATGGTCTCGCTAACCATCATCAAACCTGAATTCGCAGTCACTTTCATTGGTCCCAGGAATGGACTGAATAGCAAACTCAGAATGAATCCCCCTACTCTGTCTGCCCAATGCCCCTAGGCCATGGTGTGATTGTTATAGCAAAGACATGAGACATATTTTTTCTTTTGGGGGAGACTACATTATATTATCATTAATTTTAAACATTAATGTTTAAAGTTTATGATCACTATCAACTATGGTTGCTACTTGTACAATTTATTTCTTTATTTTGCAATCAGATTTTTATATCTTTTGAATCCCATTTTTCTTTGATACAATTTGAATCCTGTTACGATCTTAAGATAAAATATTAAGAGTTTATTTTGCATTTAAAATGTTAAAAACAACTTATTAATAATATAAGATAATATGCCTCTTGTCCTTTTAAACTATTGTAAACATGTTATATTATATTACTGTGGTGTTTTCCTTTTTTAATTATAAAATATAAGGAAAGATTTCAAAGTTTCTGGAGCTACATATGCCTATGGGGGATAGACATGATTATGTTTTATTTATGAGGTAAAATTCTTAACACCCCTGGACTCAAAAAATATAATAATTCTAAATCTCTAAACAGTGAAAAAAATAAGTTTTTCCTTTTTGTTGCCTTCAACCCAGCAGCCCTAATAGTATAATTAGCTTGAAAGTCATTGTTCTAAGAGTACATAGTTTATTTCCTTTATATTTCCCAAATGTTAAAACACTGTGAGAGTTCATTTTGTTCACAGGGAGGATGCAACTTTTTGGGCACTAAGGAAATCCACTCAAATTTTTTGAAAACCACCAAAATGAATGAATGAATGAATGAAATAAAAAGGTCTGCTTTCTGGATTTCAGTCTTGCAGTGACCATTTTATTAATCATACATCTGTTCTGGTTGTCATTATAGGTTGGAGATAAGATTATTTTTCTTCCTACAATATATCATACTGTGAAAGGTAATGTAGAATAATGAGAAGAGATAGCCTCACAGACAGAAAGACCCAGCTGGGTTCAAGATCCAACTCTTCCACATCCTGGCTTATGTGACTCTTGCTGAACAGTTGCTTATTTGCATTAGTAGAGGGAATCTACTTCCTGAAAGTTCTCCATTCTAGAGAAATTACAGATCTAGACCATAAAGACAAGATTATAATGGATGACATGCCGAAAGATATCCTCTCCCTTTTTTCAGTCAATAAACATTGATTAAGAGCCTTCTAAGTGCCAAGCTACTTCCTAAATGCTGGAAATACAAAGAAAGGCAAAAGACAGTTCCTGCTCTCAAGGAGCATAATTCACAGAAGGAATACATTAGAATTAAGGGGGGTTGAGAATGTCTTGAAAGTAAGATTTTTAGCTGGGGCTTGAAGAAAGTCAGGGAAGCTAAAAAAACAGAGATGAGAAAAAAGAATATTCCAGGTATAGGGAAATGCCTTGGGTCAGGAGATCAAGTGTCTTACAGAAAAGCAAAGAAGTCAGGGTCACTGAATCTTTAATCGGAAATAATCATGATGATGACTAGCATTAATATAGCACCTATTATGTGGCAGGCACAGTGCTAATGGATTTTTTAAAAAAAATTTTTTTTAATTTTAAATTTTTAAAAATTTTTTTTTAAAAAAAAATAGGTATCATTTGATATTCATAACAACCTTGGGAGGTAGTTGCTATTATTGTCCCCATTTTACAGCTGAGGAAAAAGACAAGCCAGGTTAAGTGACTTGGCCAAGGTCACCCAGCTGGTAGAAATGTCTGATACTAGATTTGAATTCAACCCCTCTTGACTCCAGGCCCAGTGCCCTATCTACAGAGCCTCTCAGATGCTTCAAGTAAATTAACTAAACTATCGTTCTATGTCACAATTTTCTCCCCTAGCAGTTCAAGAATTTTACAATGGTTAGGAAAATAAGTTGCAAAGAATGCTAACATTTCCCTCTTCTGTGTAGCACATTGTGATCAATGCTAAGGCATACCAAGGTGACCAAGTCATTCACCTTGTACATTCAGCACATACATAAAAAAATACATAAAATACAAAATAGAATGTTAGCACATAGCTGCTAACAAGGTCTAATGAGAGGAGATCACTTCGAGTTGTTAGTGCTGACTAGGACCTATTAATCAGGTCTAGTGCTTTTATTTTACAGATGAAGAAACAGAGTTAGAGGGTGGCAAAATAACTTGCTGAAGATCATCAGTTCAGTTATCAATAGATCTGGCCTTACTCCTATAGGCCTTACCCTATACCTGCTCCAGTGTTATTTCTACTACATTACCTTACATCTCAGATTGTACTAGGATGCAGGGTAAAGTTGAAGGTGGGGAGTTCTTTGAAATCAAATTAGTGAGCCTTCTGAGGAAAAAAATCGTCCTTTTAAAGTAATGCAAATATGAAAATAAAAAAGGTCCCCTTTGATTTTCCTTTTTTCTTGAGTGGTCTAGATTCTAAATATTTCAACCTCTAACTCCAAACACAGGGCTCTGTCCGCTGTGCTTCCCAGCTAGCTAATAACAGGAGCCTTGCCTATAAGACTGGGACTCTAAGGGCATCTTGAAAAGAAAATCCCATTATGGCTAGATAAGCCACAAATAAAAAATCCAGAATTGAGTCATAGTCTTCTGGTCATTTTCATTATGAATTAGACATCACTTCACATTCAAGGATTTATAAATTCATATTGGCTGAATCAGTCTGTTGTTATCTAAGTCTTTTGCTTCCTTCTTTCCTCCACCTTTTGTGAGTGCTTTTCGGTGGTAACATTGCTTAGTCAACATTTCTTGAACAGCAACTGTGAGAACAACTGTACTGTGCTGTGACAGGGCTTTAAAAAAAGGAAATGGTCCATAGTGCTTGTTATCATCACTTATAACAGAATGGGCTTTTCCAGAGATGAGACAGGAGAAGTGTTAGTCAATGGGTACCATGGAAAAAATGCTGGACTTAGATTCAAAGGACCTAGCCTCAATTACATTTCTGTCACTAACTTCCCACATGACCTTGGACAAGTCACTTTGATCTCATTATTTTTAAAATGGGGTGGACTAGATGTCCTCTAAATCCCTTCTAGCTCTGAAGCTCTGATCCTGTAGTCCTAAATGAGAGGGTAAACAGGCAAGTTTATCAGGGTTAGCTTCTTCTTTACAAGATTTAACATGTCCAGGAGATGGAAGTTTAGTGAGAATGAGGATTTTAGATGAATGAACAAATGAATAGAAAGGTATTTAATAACAATAAAAATAATAACTGGTATTTATATATGCTTATGTCAAGTTCTTTATAATAAAAATTATTATTAAATACTATTACTATTATTACAAATTCTTCACAATTATCTCACTTGAGTCTCACAACAAGCCTGGGAGGTAAATACTATTATTATTCCCATTTTACATATGAGAAAGCTGAGGCAGAGAGAAGTTAAGTGACTTGTCCAAGGTCACACAACTAATAAGTGTGTGAGGCCAGATTTGACCCTGAAGACTTCCTCATTCCAGGTCGAATGCTCCATTCACAGCACTATTTATTAACTATTTAGTATGTACCAAGCACTGAATTATCTGTGAATTTCAATTCCTGTGCTATCAACATGAGACACAATATGGCACTGTAGATAGAGAACTTGTTTTGGATTTCAAGTCCTGCCTTGGACATATGTATCACCAAGGCAATATTGCTGGTGCCGACAGTGACTATGAATATACTGATGTAGTTCTGAATTGCAAAGTATAAAAGACCCTCCATATAGAAGGCAAAAGGAAAACATTTATTCAGATACCAGAGAGCTAAATCCCAATACCAGGAAGACAAATCAATCATAGTAACCAAGAAATCAATACTCATTAACGCTGCAGGGGACAAAGCCATTCCCAAGCCTTCCACCCACCCCAGATGGGGCCTTCCCATAAAGAAACAAACACTCAGGAGCCTAACTGTAGGCTTGTCTGTGTCCTCTCCTCCCTCTACTCTAACTGCTTTCACCAACATCCTCCTAGCTCTGCTCCACCCTTACTGTTCCACCCATTCAGCAAGGTCCTCCTACTACATATGACCTAGGCTTCCATGTGATTTAAGCAGGTCACATGGGCCTATTAATGAATGGGAAAGATCTTCCTGTTTAAATTACCATTACAACACATGCCTCCCTGTGCTTCTGATAACTCTCAAAGATGAAAACATGACTTTGCATCACCCACAGAAAGTTTGTACAATGAATTACACAAACTGATGAAAGTGAATTTCATTCACCACCACCCCCAAAAGTATTCCTCTCCTCATTCATCTGTACTTCCTACTCCCAATCAGGAGTTAAGCCTAAATATTATATCTTCAGCTATGGAAGGGAAGTGAATCATAAGGACAGAATGGAATCTCCTGTGCAGTCTCCTATGATGTGTTTCTGTGCATTAGATTATTTTGAAGTTAAATTCGGTATGTTTTAGAAAAAAATGGTGTCAGTGTATAGGTGTATGTGGAAGGAGGAGTACTGAGTGTTCCTGTCTCCTCTCTTCCACCTACATTTGCATTTGGCCATTACAATGAACACCTCCAATCATGGGGCTTCCAAATCCCACAACCTCCTTGCTTATTTCACAGACCAGCCAAGATGAATTTCAAAGGGCCAGCCATCTTCTGTAAAGAGGTCCTCATGTGCCACACCTGCTGCACCTTGTTCAGAATTGGTCTCTGAAGTGTTTGCAATAAACTGTGAGAGGAACAGGTTCAGTTTATTCAAAAGTTTCACAGGCACAGGCATCTCTTTGTGGATAAACCTTACGGGTGGTCAGGATCTCTTAAAGGTTATCTGGTATTTTTGTATACCTTGTCTTCATCCCTAATACCTGTCCTTATCTCGCTCCTAACAAGTGAGAAAGCTGCTTGTTGTGAGATGGTGAGACTGATGGAGATTTAATTTTTCAGCCTAAACTTTCTTCCTTCTATCTATGATGTACTTTAAAAAATAAGACTGGGGAATATTCTTGCCTCTTCTGTTCCTTTCCAAATAGCTAAATATTTGTAATTCACTTCTACTGTGCATGTAAGATTGAGCTGGGACAAATTTTATACACACTGGAACTTCTTGTTCCAACAAAATAATTACTATGTGATTCTATCATAATTGGTACACTTTCATCCGTTATATGTGCACATCTTAGATTGTGTTCAAAACAATTCACATGGTACAGGATAAAGTATAACCTTGAAGTAATTTTTTTTCTTTTATCAGGTAGAGTTTGTAAATAGCTCCATTTCTCTGTCTTATCAAATGATTATGTTTACCCAGTGATCGTTTAGAAAGAAGGAAGAGATGCTCATTTTCAATAAAGAATCCATTCACACTAGTTTTCCCTAGGGGATATCAAATTGGGACCCTGAACTACAAGACCTGGGGCCTATTTCAGGTATAATTGGGCAGGGACTCTTGAGACAGTGCGTTGGAGGATGCAACTGAAATCCTCAGGTAAAAACAAAACAAAACAAAAAACATTGCATTTCATAAGCATTTTTGTTGTTGTTCAATTGTGTTGAGTTGTGTCTCACTCTTTGTGACCCCATTGGGGTTTTCTTGGCTAAGATTGGAGTGGTTTGCCATTTCCTTCTCCAGCTCATTTTACAAATGAGGAAACTGGGGCAAACAGGGGTAAGTGACTTGCCCAGGGTCACACAGCTAGTAAGTGTCGGAAGCCTGATTTAAACTCAGGAAGATGAGTCTTCTTGACTCCAGGCCTGGCCCTCTATCCAGTATGCCACCTAACTGCCATAAACATACATGTTCTTAAATATACATATTCCGCAAAACACCAGCAGCCCTTAGCAGAGGGAAAGAACACCTTTCCAAATATCTCCCAGTGCACATGTAGCTTTTCTGTGCATTCCACTTTCTTTTAAGTTTATTTTAATGTAATTTAATGTGATTTAAAGTAGTGGGAGAGAAGGCCTACGTAACCTCCTAAGGATGGCCTTGATTTATTTCTAATAATCATTCAAGTTGAGTGAATGATTTGATTTCCTTATGAATTCCTTTACATATATCATCTCATTGGATCCCCACAACAACCCTGGGACATAGGTGTTATTCACATCCCTAATTTACAGAAGAGGAAACTGAGGCAAAGAGATCTTAGATGACTTGTCCAGTCATAAGGCTATCAAGATTTGATCTTAGGTCTTCCTGACTCTAAGTCCCAAGTTCCACTCTCTGTCCATTAAATTCCCTGTGAATAGAGGAGGAAAGTATTGGTTAAAAGAAATTATTTGGCTTATCTATGAAATTCACTGTTTATGCTTTCCTTATTATCCCCTACAAAGTCCAGATGTCTTCCCTTGCCATTCAAGGCCTTTCATGCTCTCATCCAATGTACCAGTTTTATTAGTCAGCACTCGCTTTAGGAGTCTAGCATCACAAATGTAGAGCAGTCTAACCCCTCTGTTTTATAGAGGAGAGAACAGAGGCTCTTGGAGGCAAAGTCATTTGCCCCAGGTCACACAAGTGAAAACCATCAGAAACTTTTAATTCTTTCCACTCTACTATGATGCAACCCAGCCAAACTTGATTCACTATTATTCAAATACTTTTCTACCCTTCATCATTTTTTTCCCTCTACTCTTCTCTCTCCTTTGAGAATGCTTCTTCCCCCATTTCCATCTTTCCAAGTCCTACCCATTTTTCCAGAGCCAACTTAATTCTGCCTCCTTGTTGAAACTTTTCAGAATTTCTCTCCACCACATTTAGCAGCTAAAGTAACTCTTGGTTCTCTACGCTTTCCTTGCTCCTGGCATCATTGCTAGAACACATATCTCATGTTGTCTTACATTAAGTTATTTACATGCCTGATGTGTCTGAGATTGTAAATGCTGGAAAGGGTGTCTTTTTCATCTTTGTAGGCCTAATTATTACTATTACAAGACACTCATTACTGTGCATTGCATAGAGTAAAGGCTTTGCAGACACTGCCCCTGTCAAACAGTGAAAAAGTTTAAGTCATTATCATAGTTATTTCTTAGTTCTCTGCATGTGCCCCAGCAGGAGCCCTGCCATACTAACCAGCTGAGTCACAAATCCAGCACAACTCTTCTTCATAGATTTTCCCAATGTGCCTGTTAATGTGGGAACTGGAACCCAGCCTGAGGGAATGGCACCAGAGCCATAAGCTAACTAAGAAAATTTTCTACAGATTTTAATTCCCTCGGCATATATTCCTTTCTATGCAGTTGTATAAAAGAGATTTTTTTAGATTTGTTTGCTTATCTGTAAAATAGGGGGAGCTAGGTGATTCAATGGACAGAATACCCAGTCTGGAGTCAAGAAGACTCATCTTCGTGAGTTCCAATCTGGCCTCAGACACTAACTTTGTGACCCTGGGCAAGTTACTTAACCCTGTTGGCCTCAGTTTCCATATCTGTAAAATGAGCTAGAGAAAAAAATGGCAAGCTACTACAGTATCTTGGCCAAGAAAACCCCAAATGGAATCACAATTGCATCAGTAACCAAAATAAGGTTAACAATAGTACCTACCTCACAGGATTGGGTGTGAGGATCAAGTGAGATAACACATGCAAAGAACAGGGCAAACCTTAAAGTGTTTTATAAATGTTAGTTATTAGCTATCACTATTATACCCCTTCTCTGCATCTTCATAGTTTATTTTCAACATTATTTTCTCTAAAAAAATTTTAACTTGTTTCCCATAATTCCTTTTTCCATTCACTTTATTTTCTATAATTTTCAACAGACAATTAAAAGTGTGTTTCTCCTGAAAAATCTAGATAATAATTACTTGGTATGTACAAAATGTTAATAAGATTATCAGCAAGTCAATAAGCATTTAAGAGTATATGATGATGTGCCAAGCACTGTGCTAAGCCCTGAGGACACAGAGAAAGGCAAAAAATGCAGAGCTGGTCTCAAGGGGTTCACATTTTAATGAAAGAGATAAAAAAAGCAGGTACAGCCAAGACACTTAGAGAACAGGTGAAGAAGAGTAATCTCAGAGGAGAAGGCATAGCGGCTTAGGAACTGGAATGGCTTCCTAGATGTTGGAGAGGATGTTAAAGAATGATGAATATCTGTCTCAAGAAGATCCATCACAATCATATCCAGTGATGCATGATTTCAAGAGCAGTCCCATGAGAAAAGGCTAAAGGAGCAGGAGTTATTTTGCCTAGAAGAAAAAGAATGCTGAAAATGGATGAAATAAGTTTTTAAGTATGAGAAGAGATTTGACACTATTTGTGAACAATTGGTTTTCATTTTCACTGAGGAAAGAATAAATTGAATGAATTTCAATTGCCAAAGGAGAGATTTAGATGAAGTCCCAGGAAGAATTTAATAAGTGCATCAGAACTTCATTATAACACTAAGGCAAATAAATAAAATCAAATCAACAATATTATTTGAGTCTCTGCTATAGGGAAGGCGTGGTTTTAGGCATGATAAGAATGTAAGGATAAATATAAAAGATGACTGCAAATTTCTAGGAGCTTACATTCCATTTGGGAAGATAAGATCTAAACAAATGAAAAATTAAATAGCAAAATAAGATCTTAGTGTATGTAAATATCCTCCTGGGATAGTTGCTACATTCAGATTTAAGGATATAGTCTTGTGTCTGGACTCCTATTACTATAACTCATGAACGCCTACTCGTGTTCATGAGAATAATCGGCCGGTAGACTCAATCAATTAAGAAAAAAAAGGCATTTACCAAGATGGCACAGCAAGAATAACAGTTACACAATATTTTCTACCATAAACCTGGGCTCAGTTTCCCACAAACATACTATCTGTAGGAAAAGTGAAGAAAAAACATAAAATGGTGGTAAGTATACTAGTAGGGAGCATATGCAGCCAAGGCAACACCTGTCAACAGTATTGCTGGCCCCTATTGTCCTTTATCTTCTTATGGAGTCCTTATGCTTCTCCTCTCAGATACAATGGCTTTGCTGAGGGTCTGTTCAGCTGATTTCCCTGAATGTCTTCCTTTTTAAAGCTTTCATCTCCAAGTGACAGGTTTAATTATCTCTTGAATCAATAATTAGTCCTGTTTTCTGCTGCCAGGTCTCATTCCTTAAAAGTGTTTCTTTTCTTTTCATGCCTTTCTTTCTGGAGAGAGAGAGAGAGAGAGAGAGAGAGAGAGAGAGAGAGAGAGAGAGAGAAGAGACAGAGAGAGAAAGAGAGACAGAGAGAGACAGAGAGACAGAGAGAGACAGAGAGAGAGAGAGTGTCCGTCCTTATTCCCTGCCATTCCCTGGTCATCCCTTTGAGGTTTTCTGTTGGTGTTTCCTTCTGGGCTGGTAATTCTTTTATAAATTGACATGGTGAAGGGATAGGGGTGGGGGGGGCAGGAAGAAAAGAGAAATCCCTCCCTTCCTAAAAAGTGAAGAGCAATTCCTTCTCAGGGGCTGGATTCTTCTTGTATAGCTGTCCTACCTAAAAAAGAGGTGGTGGAGTGGATAGAGCACCAATGCAGGAGTCAGAAGGACCTGAGTTCAATTCTCACCTCAGGCACTTGACACTAGCTGTGTGACCTTGGGCAAGTCACTTAACCCCAATTGCCTCATCCTGGGTCATCTCCAGTCATCCTAATGAATATCTGGTCACTGGATTCAGATGGCTCTGGAGGAGAAGTGAGACTGGTGACCTGCACAGCCCTCCCTCACTCAAAAATAAAGTCAAGTGCAAGACATGTCATCATTTCTCTGATGGCATGGTCTTCTTCGCAATGAAGGACGAAAACACACACCTAAAAGAGATCACAGAATTGTCAAGTTAGCTTCTTAAGGGTCTTTCATGGCTGTGGCCAATCTTCTACCAATCACATTTGCCCCTTCCAATTCAATCAAGAATTTTTTCACTTCTTAAAGTCATACAGGATAGATGGGTGTGTGTACATATACACATATACACAAGCACGCAAGCTTTTTACATTTTTCATTGAAAACCTTGTTATCTGCCTCTTTCCAGGATTATATCATGGGGCAGGGGTTGCTTGGTAAGAAACCACCTTCCCTTACTCCCCTCTATGTATCAGTTCAACACAACTAGAGGAGAGATGCCATAAGGTACCATTAGGCTAACTGTTAAATGAATATTTTTATGGCTCCCAGGGCTTCAACCCTCTCCCCTCTCTTGGCCTCCTTCACAGGTCTTGCTGAGGTGCCTCCCTCTGCAGCCCCTTCCCCTGAGGGGATACCCACTGAGGCCTCAGGACCCATCGCTACAGCACCTTCAGGGCTTTTTTCTTGAGGGAAGTGCCTCCTCACCTAGTGGGACAATTGGAGTGCATGTTCCTTTCTCCATCTCAGACCTCATTCAGGTTAAAGAGAAACTGAGGAGATGATTGGAAGACCCCACTAAGTTTACTAAGGGTTTTAGGAATATATCCCTACAATTGGAGCTTTCTTGGGGTGATTTGCATGTCCTCTTCTCCACCTGTTGTACAATGAGGAGAAGAGGAGAATCTGGGAACAAGTCCAAAAATTGAGGGATCGTTTGGCTAGCAATGACACCACAAAATATCCCCTGGAATAGCTACTGTTCCCACTAGTGACCCAGGATGGAATTATCAGAGGAGTGAGGATAGGGGAAAGAGAGATCATATAATAATTTGCCTGTTAGGAAACCTGAGACCTGCCTTTCAAAAGCAAGTAAATTTTCAATTTCAATAGGGAGAAAAGGAAAACCCTGCCATTTTTCAAGACCAGCTAGGAGAAGCTATTAAAAAGTGTACAAATTTGGATCCTCACTCTATAGAAGGAACAGAAGCTACAAAGTGGAAACACCCAGGTTTAGCACAAAGCCACAGCACTGAGGAGAGGGTGAAGGGGGATGGATCAAGATAAAGAAGCCAGCCAGTCACTGTTGAATATCTGGTCACTAGATCCAGATGGCTCAGGGGGAGAAAGTGAGGCTGGTGAACTTGCAAAGCACTCCCTCACTCAAAACAAAGTCAAGTGCAAGTTATGTCATCGTTTCTCTGATGTCATGGTCTTCTTCGAAAACAAAAGATGAACACTACCTATGAGTAGACCTTGGTGCCTGAGTGGGAACCCAGCTGGCTGGGTAATCCAGCTTATCCTCTCCCTTATGTTTCTCTCTCCCCTTCCTTTAGAGTTTACTGGCTAGGTGTCTTTTCCTCCCTCCCTCCCTCTCTTCCTCTCTTCTTCCCTTCTTCCTGTTGCTCCCAAACCTTAAACCCAGTGCATTCTGAAGTCCATAGGTTGGACAACAATAGGTCCCTGCCCAATCTCCACTTAATGTCTGGCTTAGAGTGATTATCAATAGTAACAGTTCCTCTTTCCCTCCCACTTTCATTTAGCTATTTTTTTTCTTTTGCTCATTAAAAAGGCCATTCCCTGACTATTTCTTAAAGAAGTCTATTCACTCAATTAGCCTTGCCTCCCTCTAAGTGAGTACCTTAAAAAACCTAGCCTAAAAAGACCAAGATCTCCCATTGCATCTGGGCCATCTCCAGTCATTCTAATGAATATCTGGTCACTGGATTCAGAATGCTCTGGAGGAGAAGTGAGGCTGGTGACCTGCACAGCCCTCCCTCACTCAAAACAAAGTCAAGTGCAAGTCGTGTCATTATTTCTCTGATGGCATGGTCTTCTTCAATGAATATAAAATGAGTCTAGTAGGAGTTCAGACAATGGAGGTTCGCTCATATCACAGAACTGTAGAGTTAGAAGCCTTTCAGAATGAAATTTGGGAGAGGGCTGAGCCGTCTCTGGTCTCATCTAGTAGGGGTAAGTTGTACAAGCTAGTGTCAGCTCTGAGGTGAAGTGGTCCTGAAGTCAGGAAGACATGAGTTAAAATCTAGCTCTTTTCTAGCTGTGTCATCCTGGGCAATTTACTTAACTTCTGCTCCTGTTTCCTCATCAGTAAAGTGAGAATAGTAATACCCTAGTGTTGTGGTGAGGTTATAATGAGATATTTTTAAAGTGCTTTGCAAACCTTCAAGTGCTATATAAAGGTTAGTTAATAACAATAAAAATTATCATTATTGATTATTATTATAAAAAGAGGATCTTGAAAGCAGGTTCATTTCTGTCCCAAAGGTGATGATAAAATGAGACATTGGTGTTTAAGACAGAGGTGGAGGAACTTTTTTTTCTGTCACAGCCATTGAATCAGAAAAGTCAATTTAGTATCATGCACAAGAAAAAAACAAAGTAACCTAACTACCTCCTGAAGCTGCTTGTTCCATTATGGAATAGTTCTAGGAAGTTAGGATGCTTTTTCTATTTCAAGTGAAAGTCTCCCTCATTGAAAATTCCATTGATTGCTCCTAGTTAATCCCTCTGGGGCCAAATAGAATGTGTATAATCTCCTTTCCATGTGGAAGCCCTTCAAATATTTGAAGGCAACTAACTACCTTAACTCCTTAAGTCTTCTCGAAATTAAACATCCCCAGCTTGCCTTGCTAGTCTTGAGGCTGTATGCCATCCAAATTACCACCCAGCTTATCAATATCCTAAAGGTGTGGTGATCACCAAAGATAGAATACAGATGGATTATCACCTCTTCCCCTCATTCTAGACACTGTGCCTCTATTAATATTAACTCTGAGGGCCTGCCACATTGGACTCTCAAGCATATGGTCTATTAACTGCCCCCCCCCCCCCAGATATTTTACATACAAACTCCTTTCTAGCCAAGACTCTCTCCTCTTGTTCTTACAAACCCAAGTACAGGACTGTATGTATACATGCATGTATGTATGTGTGTATTATGTATGTGCATATGTATGTATGTGTGTATATATGTATATCCTTTTAAAATTTAATCTTTTCTAGGATTCTTATCATAGCTTTTATTGTTTTCCACTTTTTAACACTTTATTTAAAGTTTTGAGTTCCAAATTCTATCCCTTTCTCCCTCCTCTCCCCTTATACTTCCCTGAGATGGTAAACAATCAGATACAGGTTATATACGTGCAATTTTATAAAATATTTCCATGTTAGCCATTTTGTCCAAGAAGACTCAAAGAAAAAACTGAAAGAAAGTGAAAAATAGCATGCTTAAGTCTATATTCAATCAATAGCAATCCTTTCTCTGGAGGCAGATAATGGGCTTCATCATTAATCCTTTGAGATTGTCTTAGATAATTGTATTGTCAAGAATAGATAAATCATTCACAATTCTTCCTCAAACAATATTGCTCTTACTGTGTATGACATTCTCCTGGATCTGTTCATTTCACTATGTATCAGTTCATGTAAGTCTCCAGGTTTTTCTCAGATCATCCTGCTTGTCACTATAATATTCCACTCTTATCATATTACACAGCTTGTTTAACCCTCAATTGATGGGCATCCCTTCAATTTCCAATTCTTAGCCACCACAAAAAGAGCTGCTATAAAGAAAAAAAATCCTTTTAGATTCAGCCTAACTTTCTAGCTTGTTCAGATCTTTATGGATACCAACTCTGTCTTACAGGTTCTCTGTCATCTGGAAATGTGATAAATTTATCAT
The DNA here is from genome assembly GCF_028372415.1 of Notamacropus eugenii. Classification (NCBI taxonomy): domain Eukaryota; kingdom Metazoa; phylum Chordata; class Mammalia; order Diprotodontia; family Macropodidae; genus Notamacropus; species Notamacropus eugenii. Next base: position 273,395,930 of record NC_092875.1, read on the forward strand.
CAAAACCTTTGATTCAGTAATTGCCATGAGTCTGGATGTATGACTGGGCACCACTACACTATTACGATCCGCTACATTAGAATCACTATTACAATCATTCCACACTGATGGCCAGTCTCTGATGGTCACTCCTTGGCATAGTCATTCAAGTAGCTTCACAGTTCCAAATCTGTTTAATGATACCGTCACCTAGCCCAGGGGTAGCAAATTCAAATAGAAACAAAACCCTGCGGACTGCATGTTCACTTAGAAAACAACAAATTAATATGACCTATGCTGCATTGTATTTTTTGTTGTTAAACATTTCTTAATTGTATTGTAACATGATTTGGGCCTAACTGAGGAGTTTTGCAGACCAAGCAGCCCCAAGTCAAAAGACTTTGACACCTTTTATCTAGCCTGTGTCTTCTTGTCTACCCCACAACATAACATGAAAGACTTTTTTTTTTTTTTCAAATATGTTGCATGAAATTCTAGGGCATTCCTTTGCCCTGACAAACCAATAATCCTGTCAAAAGAAAAGAATAAGGTTAGTTTGGCATGACTTGTTCTTTGTCAGTGAATCAATAAATAAACATTTATCAGATGCCTACTATGTGTCAGGTACATGTGTCAAGCACTATGTGTCAAAGACAAAATATGAAACATTAGACTGTGAGCTCTTTGGGAGCCAGGATTGTCTTTTTCTTTCTTTGCATCTCCAGTGCTTAGCATTGTGTCTGGCAGATAGTAGATGTGTAATGAATGCTTATTGACTTACTGACTGAAACAGTCCCTGCTCTCAAGAAGCACTATTTATCACTCTATCAGCGGAGACCACAGATACATTAAATGAAATACTATGGATTGGGAGAAAAGTTATTTGATAAAGTCTGACAGACAGAGAGTCAATGCTGACCAGTTTTCTTAGTGATCATTTAATATTGTTTGCTATTATAAAAATCCCTGCTGAGGTCTTTCACTTCATCCTGTACCATTCTGCGATTCTTTTGTACAGACATTACAATGACTGCCAGAATCTCTTAGCAACCCTGATGACAGAAGGGGTGTGGAAGAAATGGCTATTAAATCTTAGCCCAATTCTTTCTCTGCCTCCTCTTTCTATTCTTATCTCACTTTTCCTTTTCTCTTTTTGTTTCTTCACTTTACCCTTGTATTTCTTCTCCCTTCTACTTTTCTTGTTTTCTTCATTTCTTCCATCCCATTAATTCATCCTTGTTCTTGTCAGTGCTTTTGTATTTGAATTTTGGAGTGAGATCGAGAAACTCAGCAACTTTTCCTGAAAATTGATCACTTCAGGATTGACTGGCAAACTTATGGTCAGTGTGAGAATTGTCCAGTCTTTACTTAATTTCATTATTCTTTTTGGTTGCAGAGATAACTTTCAAAAATGCCATATAAATATAACATTGTTAGTCATTCTGATGATTTGAAAAGCCTTCTAGTATCGACAAATGCATTTTGATGATGTATTGATGCTAACGGGAGGCCTGGGCTAAGATCAATATCTAAATTGTACTACAGGTACTTACTGGTTTTCTGGGAAAGGCTTAGCTCAACACAAAAACAGACATACCTTGCAGTGGTTCATCTAGAGGCTCCCTATATCAATGAAATCACCATCCAGTCCTTCACCTTATCTCTCACATAATTGTGACCACTCACATTCATATAGTGTCTTATATACATCATTTCATTTGATCCTTAAAAGTCTGTACAATAATGTTTCCTGAAGCTCTGAGAGGTTAGGTGACTTGTTCATAGTCACATAACCAGTATGTGGCTGAGGAAGGACATGAAACCAGGTCTTCCTCACTAGAAAGCCACATTTCTATCCCTTGTACCAATTCACTCTCTCAAACCTATATTTTATAAGTCCAGGTTCAGTGGTCCACAGTGACACCACAGCTGTATCTCATGGAAATAGGGACATTTTCACATGTACTTTTCATAATACTTAAGCCATGATATACTATGATCTTAGTGCCCAGTTGTCATACATAATATAATAATAGTAATGAGCTTGATCCTGGTAGGGCACTTTGTTGAATCAACTCTCAAAATTAAATGACAGAAGGAAAGGACACAGGGGATAGATCACTGGCCCTGGAGTCAGGAAGACCTGAATTCAAATCTGGCCTCAGATACTTGATACTTACTACCTGTATGACCCTGGGCAAGTCACTTAACCCTGATTGCCTCGCCATCACCCCCCCCCCAAAAAAAAATTAAATGACAGAAAGGTAAAGGTAACTATTTGTTAAAGGCAAAGCATAATTGTGATATGGATTATCTGTTTGGTCCACATGCCTATCTAGGTATTTTTAACATTAGTGTTCAAACCGAGTATTTATGCTTTAACAGATCTAAGCTTTCACCAGCATTGGCTTTTTCTATGGGGATGGAACTCATACTCCATGCATACTTAGTAGATGATCCTCATACATTGTGGTTACAAGATGAAAATTCACCAACAAGTTGCTGTTTCTGCTAATGGAACTTTTTGGTTCTCAGATAATAGAGCCTGAGTCCAACACAGAGGCTGATCTCAAAGCTCTTTGAGATGGGACTTATCAAGCCTGCCCTCTACTAGTATAACCTTCAACAAACCCTCCACACAAGTGAAAAACCAAAGTAGGTCTTTAACGAAGACAGCCTTTATTGTTAATTCATGTTTTTGTAAGTCAATAATTTGTTAAATGCCCTACACAGAACATATTGTAAATTCAAGATGAGAAATTCTCATGATCAGCCTTTCCTATTTCCCCTTGACTCCATGCCATCTTGGGAACAGCAATGTCCTGGAAAAACATTCTAACATTGTCTCTTTCCTTACTCACTTGACAAATTAGCTCCATTTCCCTGTTCTTCATCCTTTCTCCAAAATTTTCATTTTTTTTAATTCACGTACTACCTTATCATAGGATCAGTGATCTAGAAGTGGTTGCTATTAGGTTAGTTGCCATTTAGTTCAACGTCCTTATTTTGCTGTAAAAGAAGCTGAGGCATAGGAATTTTCAATGATTTGCCTAGGACCACGCAGGTAGTATGGAAACTCTTTTTGGGGAGGCTAAATCCAAGAGACTTTGGAAAGGAAAAGAAATGAAAGAGATGATTGCCCCATCAAGAGAAGACAGAATGTTTGGAGGAAGTAGGAAAAATACTGGACCAGCATTCAGGAGACCTGAGTTCTAACTCAAGGTTTGCCGCTAACTAGCTGTTTCACCTTGAGGAAGTCACTTGACTAAGCTGTATGGATTTCACTTTTATGCACTATAAAATAAGCATCTTGTACTAAATGGTCTTTGATATTTCACCCACTTCTATGGTTCTATAGAAGCCAAATTACAGTTCTTAATATATTGTAATGTACTTTACTGAAAGATATTTTTTTTCCTTTCAGTTAGCTATTGACCCAGTGAGGCTTAGCTTAAAACCTTTCTCTTTTCTATTCTATCTCAGCTGATCTCATCCTTATTTTTCTGAGCAGTGTAAAGAAAAGAATGACAAGTTTTTCAAGATTTATGGAAGATTATCTCCACTCATTCCCTCTTAGTTCTTAGTCTCCCTGAATTGATCTATGAAAATATTCAAAATAAAACTAAATGTCGCCTTTGAAAACAAAGCCATATTGATTTAAAACTAACTGGGGATTTGCATTGGGGCCAATTAGCCATCCATTCTCACACAGAGCTCCTGCAGGCATGATAAATTTTATGACATGGACTTTAAAACATGGTCTGATCAAAAATCAGACCAGGAGTTCAGTGAGTGCTCTGTCATATATATATGGAGATATCTTGATATATAAGTTAGAAGATGAAAGGGAAAAAAAAACTATATCTATATCTATATCTATATCTATATCTATCTATCTATCTATCTATCTATCTATCTATCTATCTATCTATCTATCTATTGCAGTCTAGTTTGTTGTCAGTAAACTTGGGTTCAAATCTGCCTGCTTTCACTTCCTGCATGACCTTAGGCAAATCATTTAAGCTCTGTGGGACCCAACTTTGTCACATGAAACATGAAGATGACAAACTGTAGGATAATAACGATAAGCTAGCATTTATATAGCACTTGAAAGTTTTCAAAGCATTTTAAGCATGTTATTTGAGCTTTACCACAACCATGTGATATGGATGCCTTTATCTGAATTTTTATAGATGATGAAAATGAGGTTAAAAAATTTTAAGTGAAGTGATCAGGGTCACTCAGCTAAGTAAATGTCTGAGGCACAATTTGAACCCAAGTCTTCCTGATTCTAAACCAGCACTATCCATTGTGTCCCTTAGCTTCCTTTTAATGATCTCTAAGTTCCCATGACTCTGTTTTTCTAAGAGTTTCCTGAATCTTCCCTCACTACTCTCAGGCTAAATGGTGTAGATTTGATGTGGTAGCCAGGTAGATTAAGCAAAAGTCTGGTCACTCAAGCAGTGAAAACAAGATTTAAAAGCATATCAGACCAGGTGTGGCGGTCCATACCTATAATCCCTGCTGCTGGAGAGGCTGATACTAATGGAGGACTTGAGCTTGGGAGTTCTGAGCTGCAGACAGGCTAGAGACAGTTGAATATCTGTGCTAAAATCTGAAGCAGTGTGATGAGCTCCTGGTATGGGGCAACCAGGTTGAATAGGGAGGGGTGAGCCAGTGTTGAGCAAAGGCAGAGTGGATCAAAGCTTCCATATCAATGATGAGTGCACTTCCAGCTTCTGTGAGATAGAGATAGCCAGTCTGTAAAATAAGTATAGATCAGAATTGTAAGGAGATCATGGATAAGGTATTGAGAAGGAACACCAGCACTCAGAGGATTCCAGGTTAGGCAGTTCATTACTCGTAGATATTCAAGCATTCAGTTCCCTAGTCCTGTAGTCTTTCATGGGGCCAGCTAGGCAGTTCAGTGGCTGGAGTGCCTAGAGTTAGGAAGTTTCCTTTTTCTGAGTTCAAATCTGATCTCAGATACTTACTAGGTGTGTGATCCTGAGCAAGACACTTAACCCAGCTCAGTTTCTTCATCAGTAAAATGAGCTGGAGAAGGAAATGGTAAGTTATTCCAGTATCTCGGCCAAGAAAATGCCAAATGGGGTCATGAAGAGTCTGACATGACTCAACAACAGCAGCACAGTCTCACAGGAAGCTCAGGTGCAGGGTGGGATGTGCATGCTAATCAAGAGCCCAGGTTTCTGGGTCTTTGGCTTTATATGTGATTGTTGTTGCTGGCTGAGATTCACAGGGACTGAGGGGAAGAGGGGAGTTGGGGCAGTCAATCAAAGCGGGGCCTGGACTGATGACACTCACCTCCGTTATCAGCCATAGAGACATGGGGATTAAGAAAGTTTGCTAACCTTGAGTACGAGAATCAGATGATGTTTTATAAACTGATAATGATCAATAGAGCCTTGAATTCCTTGCCTAAATGTAGCTGACTAAAGCAGTATTGGATACATAGGAACCACTAGGTAGTAAGTGGGCAAATCAGTGATAAAACATGGAGTCACTTCTCTCTGCAAGGTTCTTGCAACAGACCAGCTCTCATATCAAGTAATTTAACAAAGGAAGGCCAGAAATTAAAATTTACTATATCAACGTAGGAATGCGCAAAAAAGTCAATAAGGACAGCATTGACTCAAAGTATCAAGTACGCATTACCATTAGGTGCATAGCTATAAGACAAAGAAAACTTGATCTCTTATGCAAAAAAGTAAGGCTTGGAGGAGCTTTACATGTCAGTCTGGGAGAAGAAATAGAGATTACATTAGAAAGCAGAAGGTGCCCTGGCTTCATGCATAGACTGAAGTAATCAGAAAGGTGGCAAAGGGAAATTAAAGGGAATATCCAACAGAATAGAATTCAAGCTCTTTCTTGTCCTCTTCCCATGGAGGGACAATATGATACAAGGGAAAGAGCACTGGATGGGGAATTATGAAGCCTTACTAGGCCAATAACAAATTAGATGACAACATGTTACCATCTCCCTAATCCCCAGTTTTCTTATCTGTATAATGAAGCTAGATAACTTATAAGGTCCCTTTCGGCTTCAACATTTCATGATTAGGCAGATGTATAAATTCCCTGGGTATAAAGGATCGGATAAAATATTGAAATAGGTAATTAAGATGTTAAATATGAAATGGAATGCAAATATAAACAATAAATATTTAAAATAAGTGCTGTAACTATTTATATAGCACCTTTTCAGTCAAAGATGGCAAAGCACTTCACAAAATTTTCTCATTAATCTTTATGACATTCCTGGGTAGGGGGGAGGGAGAAAATGCAGTGAATGTTCTCTTAAACTCTTTTATTTTCTTCTCTTATGTAAATTCAGATTACACAAATTTGACTTTATGTAAAGAATTCTAAAGGAAAACCCACATTCCAAAACACACCTATGTTAACTTGATTGAATAGTACTATGCAATCTCCTTCTGTTCCTACCTCTTGGCTTTATGGCCTACCACCACCCCACCGGGAAAACAAACCAAAAAAACCTCCAAGTGAAAGCAGAAGAACTGACTTGCAGAGACTGCAGCCACCTCTCCAGAACAGGCACTTGGCTTGAGCCCTCTGGCTCTGACAGAGGAGTCCTTTGCCCCACAATGCCCACTGGCCCTTGTGTCTAGCAGCTGGCCCATCCTTCCTGCTCTTTCTTCTCCATCTATAGCTTCCACTTGTCCTTGAACTGTTTGCTGGCCCCCTTCTTCCAGGTTACAAGCTCCTTTCTGCCTTCCTTCCTCCCTCCCTTCCCCACATAGACCAGAAAATTTGTGTTAAGTAAAAATCCTTTCACCAGAAGTCTATGTAAAGCAAGAACTGTGTGCATTGCAAACCGTCATGAAGTAATTTGACTTTTTGTTTAATATAGGTGATAGAAATTCAGGATCTATGACTTCTAAGATATTAATTTACGTAGACAGCTCCTATAGATTCTAAATTAACTGAAATCATCCAAGTACATTCAAGATTGCAGGACAGTACCATAGAGTCCAGTGGCTAAGGTCAACCATTGTGTCCATATTAAGTTATAAATAGTCACAAATTAAATGAGAATGAGAATTCCTCATAGTCACACAATGTCGTGGAAGCACATACCCAATTCATCAATGAACAAGTATAAACATTATGATTTATAGACTCAGTCCTTAGATAGCAGTGATATCCCACCCTAATCAGTACTACAGATGTGTAACAAGGGCAGTCTCTGGAACTAGGCGTGTGCCCTTCTCCTTGGGAAACACTCACCAACTCAGGAACTCCCAACCTCTTGAACTCCTAAGGTTACTTGAAGAGCTAAAAATGCTCATTTCTCCAGATTGTCTCTCAGTGAACTCAATAAAATTAACATATATTTACATATAAAGCCCTAACCAAGGCAGAAATGTCTACTTAAGAACTAAGGACTTAGAAGACTGATCAAGAAAGGTGTTTGATAAATCTCTTATCTGAACAAAAAACCTTAAAAACAGAAGACTAAACACCACCATGGGTAGGTAGGTGGCACAGTGTAAAGGTTGTTAGGCTTGGAGTAAGGAAGACATGAATTCAAATTCAGCCTCAGACACTTACTAGTTGTCCAACCCTGGGTAAGTAACAACCCTATTTGCCTCAGTTTCCTCATCTGTAAAGAGAGCTGGAGAAGGAAATGGCAAACCACTCCAGTAACTTCTTCAAGAAAACCCCAAAAGGATCACAAAGAGTCAGACAAAACTCAAGATAACTAAACAACAAAAACCACAATCACAGTACATGAATATGATAATCATTTTTACTAAGTACGTTAACTTAAATTGGATTCCAAACTCTGAGAGACACATTCTTCATACCTATGTTTCCTTTATGTTTAAAGACAATGACAGTAGTACCAATAGCTATCTGTAGGTCCAGACATGTGAAAGAGATAATGTACAAACAGTAGAACTTGTTTTTGCCAAATTTATAAGGCCTGCTCTCATTGTTAAAGCCAAATCTTCTGGAAGTTGGAAGACTTTGTGCTCAAAGTAATCTGCCTGCTAATTTCCAGTGTTTGCCAAAGTTGTATTCTGAAATATTTCTTTTTATGACTTTGGGCAAGTAAGTCACTGAACCACTCTCACCCTCAGTTTTCCCGTCATTACTCTAAGGGTGCTTCCAGTTCTAGACCTATGATCTTATGGTCCTATAACCTTCTTTGCAATCTCAATGACTTGTCATCATCTTGTCTTTACCAGAGATCCACCAAGCAGATTGGTGCTGTAGTAAGCAGGCTCTGTTGCAGGATTTCATTTCTAATGGTCCTACCTGTCTTATAATTTAAAAATAAAATGTTGCTCTGAAAACGTGAGGGACTCAACTTTCAGAGGGATAATGAATCAATCATTTTTTTCCTGATTTCCAACTTGTCATGGAGAATTAGCAAGTACTTCCAATGCAAGTTTCTTCAAAAATGAAAATAGACTGAGATTAGAAACTAGAAAAGTGACTGGTTCAGGAACTAATTAGGTTTTACATATGTGCAAATGAGGGCAATAATGAATCATACCAGAACTTTCATCAACAAATAGAATGATGAACTAGAAAGGATGCTTATGATACTTACTAATGACAACCCATAAAACATGTCACCTAGCTCTTGGCAGAGAGGTAATGGACTGGAGGCACAAAATGAGCCATGCATTTTTATGCATGGCCAATGTGTTGATTTGTTTTGCTTTACTATGCTTATTCATAAAAAGGAATGGCTTCTATTGCAAGAATTAGGTGAATGAATTATTTAGTAGTGATAAAGATAGAAAAAAATTAAAAAATGAAAACAAAAAAATAAAAAAATAAGAACTGCAGAGAAGAAAACAAAAAAGAAATTCAGAAGGGAACACAAACAGGGCAATTTTGTTACTACCATGTTAAACTATATATGCATATGTGAACATCTGCATATGTATATAGATATATTTATACGTATATATGTTCATGGATGGATGGATGTGTGTGTATGTAGGTATGGGTGTGTGTATACACATACATATAGCTGTTGTTGTGCTGTTATTTCCAGTCACATCCTACTCTTTATGACCCCATCTGGAGTTTATTTGGCAAAGATAAAGGAGTGGTTTGCTATTTCCTTTTCCAGTTCTTTTTATAGATAAGGAAAGTAAGACAAACAGGATTAAGTGACCTGCCCAGGGTCACACAGCTAGTAAGTGTCTGAGGCCAGATTTGAACTCAGGAAAATGAGTTTTCCTGATTCCAGACCCAACACTTTATCTACTGTGCCACCTAGCTGTTCTAAATACACACACACACACACACACACACACACACACATACACACGTGTGTGTGTATAATGTGTATATATTTATATATATTATGTATGTATATATACATATAAATATCAAAACAAATTACAGGGGACAGTTTACATTTTCATATAAAATCTATTTTTGTTCTTTGTACATGAAATACTTGTTTTTGTTGATAATTATTAAGATTATCATAAAAAAAGAAATTTTAAGAAAGAAAAATGTCTACAGACTAGAGAAGTGGAGATGGCAAGAATCTTTATAATGAAGAAAAAGAATTAAAAATTCCCTGGAAAAAAATTAAAATGAGGATGGGTAAAAACAAAAGTTAAGCCTAGCATAAGTTAAATTGATTCAAAAATCCCAAAAAACAAATTGTACACATGTATCACAGACTCATAGAATTTGAGAGTTGAAGGGGGCTTGACTGGTTTTGTCAGAATCTTTAGGCATCATGATGAAGTTGTTTCACCGGAATGCTGATGTTAAGAAGGTTAGCATGAACACCAAAATGCATAACTCCTATCAGTCAAACCCAAAGTTTTGAAAAGATACCTTTAGTACAGTTAACATCATGTGATTATATTATCTATTGAAAATTCATATATGGGTATGGCAACAACCCTCCATCAATACTGAGCCAATTGTCATTAAATCCTTAAATAACATTGATTGACTTAATTGACATTAATGAATTAAATGACTTAGAGTTCTCAGCTTCCTTTCCCTGTCTCTTTGAAGCTTCTTTCTTGCTTTAGCTCCCTCTCCCCTAAAGCCTCCCTCTCCTATATGTTAGGTTAAACCTGAATCTTCCAACTTCCTTTTTTTTTTTCCTGTCATCCTTGGTCAGAATTTTCTACTTTCTCTGAAAGTCCTGGCCTTTGGACAAGACTTTAATCCCTATATTCCATGTAATGCCTTACATGTTATCAACAATAAGCAGCCCCATGGCCTTGACTGCTGGGCTTTGCTACCTAAAAGTGAAGGAGATAAGTTAGAATAAGATGAAAGTAGTTGGGTAGCTAGGTGACACAGTAGATAGAGTGCCAGGTATGGAGTCAGGAAGACTCATCTTCCTAAGTTCAAATCTGGCCTCAGACAGAGGCTGTGTGACTGCGGGCTAGTGGGTTAGTCACTTAACCATATTGCCCCAGTTTCCTGATCTATAAAATGAGCTGGAGAAGGAAATGGAAAACTAACTGTAGTATCTCTGCCAAGAAAACCCCACATGGGGTCATGAAGAACCTGTCCACAACTGAAACAACTGAAAAACAAAGTAGAAATAGTAGATTATTTAAAGAGAAACACAGAAATCATAGATGTAGCTTTATAACAGACTTCTAATTTCTACAGACTATAGGTAAAATGGAAGGCATTCAACTGTAGTGTAACAGCAGTTACGAGAGTTACTTTGGGTCACCTGATGAAAATAGTACAGAATTGCCTAAAGGAGAGGTAAGGGTTCATTTGTCATTCAGTTTTCCTTCACTCATCTTCTGATATTACAGGATGATGCAGTGAATAAAATACTAGACTGGAAATCAAGAAAACTTCAGTTCTAGAACCAGGCAAATCACAAAATTCTTTGAGTCCCAGTTTATTCCTCTGTAAAATGGGAGCAATAGTTCTTACCTCACAGATTTTTTTGAGATTCAAATGAGATAATGTAAATGTCAGCTATTGTTATTATTGAGAGCAAAATATATTGTTAAAATCATTTCTTGGACCAACAAATTGTGTGAACTCAAATACAAATATGAGACACAGCAGCTCTCTTTCAAACATGTTTCCTTTGAGAGACCCTAACATTCCATCCTACTAATGAAAGAGGAGGAAGGAACATGAATGGCATGAAAATCCCAGGAAAGATTTATTGCAGGGATTAAAAAAAGGCACTGCTGCTTAGATCTGACTCATGTCTGATGTTTTTTGCACAAACTAATGGGAAATATATAATTACGAGTAGACAGTGTCGAAACAACGTGCAACTCTATTGATTTTACCATCATGAGTACGTTATACTGTTACTTTTGTGAGATTTAAATGAATGGAGAGTAGAAATGAGATTCTTCATAAATCAGAGCAAGACATTCTCATCTAGGAAAAGAAAGGGAGGAAACCATGTCAGTATTATCAGCATTTTAATGGAGATTCACCTAAGGAGAGCTTTACAATATTATCATTTTAATGGGAAACTATATCCATCTTAACACTAAATGGTCATTGTAATTCCAGAGTTGTAATCAATATAAAATTGTGTGTGTGTGACAATTAATAGGAGTGCATGAAATTGCTGTATTACAATGTCAGATTTATTCATTTGATCATTAATATGTTATATAGATATTTATTGATGCCTGCAAGGAACTAGGCTCTGACACTCATCTGCCTTGTATTTGCTCTCCAGAGCAGTGGCCCAGGGATCTATGCTCATCCCTGTGTTGTTGGGTTTTTTTTTAATATATTTTTACAAATGACTTGGATAGAAGTATAGAGGACATCATCAAATTTTCCAAAGACAATTTACATGATAATTTTGTTGTATATTGGAAGGAAATAGCAAGTTGTGCATAGTAGATTTGCAGTTTCATGTATAACCATCTTTTTTAATTGTACTGTTATAGAAATGCTTGTTTTATACCATAAATTTATTTTTTTTGTTAATTTTTAACATTTATTTTCACACAATTTTGGGTTACAAATTTTCTCCCCTTTTATCCCCTCCCCCCCCCCCAAACCCGAGCTTTCTAATTGGCCCTGTGACCTATCTGCTCTCTCCTCTATCCTCCCTCCCTGCCCTTGTCTCCGTCTTCTCTTTTGTCCTGTAGGACCAGATAGCTTTCTTGACCCCTTAACCTGTATTTCTTGTTACCCAGTGGTAAGAACATTACATTTGGTCCTAACACTTTGAGTTCCAACCTCCTTAGCTCCCTCCCTCTCCACCCCTTCCCCTTGAAAGACAGGCAATTCAATATAGGCCATATCTGTTTAGTTTTGCAAATGATTTCCATACTAGTTGTGTTGTATAGGACTAACTATATTTCCCTCCATCCTATCCTGTCCCCCTTTACTTCTATTTTCTTATGGTCCTTTCCCTCCCCATGAGTGTCGACTTCATATTGCATTCTCCTCCCCATGCCCTCCCCTCCATCCTCCCCCCCACCCTGCTTGTGCCCCTGTCCCCCACTCTCCTGTATTATGAGATAGGTTTTCCTATCAAAATGAGTGTGATTATATTCTTTCCTTTAGTGGAATGTGATGAGAGTAGACCTCATATTTTTCTCTTGCCTCCCCTCTTTATCCCACCACTAATAAGTCTTTTGCTTGCCTCTTTTATGAGAGATAATTTGCCCCATATAACTTCTCCCTTTCTCCTCCCAATATTTCTCTCTCACTGCTTGATTTCATATTTTTTTTAATATATGATCCCATCCTCTTCAATTCACTCTGTGCACTCTGTCTCTATGTATGTGTGCGTGTGTGCATGTGTGTGTGTGTGTGTACTCCCACCCAGTGCCCAGATACTGAAATGTTTCAAGAGTTATAAATATTGTCTTTCCATGTAGGAATGTAAACAGTTCAACTTTAGTAAGTCCCTTATGATTTCTCTTTGCTGTTCACCTTTTCATGGTTCTCTTCATCCTTGTGTTAGAAAGTCAAATTTTCTTTCCAGCTCTGGTCTTTTCACCAGGAAAATTTGAAAGTCTTCTATTTCATTGAAAGACCATTTTTTCTCCTGAAGTATTATACTCAGTTTTGCTGGGTAGGTGTTTCTTGGCTTCAGTCCTAGTTCCTTTGACTTCTGGAATATCCTATTCCATTCCCTTCTATCCCTCAATGTAGAGGGTGCCAGATCTTGTGCTATCCTGATTGTATTTCCACAATACTTGAATTGTTTCTTTCTAGCTGCTTGCAATATTTTCTCTTTCACCTGGGAATTCTGGAATTTGGCCACAACGCTCCTAGGAGTTTCTCTTTTTGGATCTCTTTCATGCGGTGTTCTGCGGATTCCTTGAATATTTATTTTGCCTTCTAGTTCTAGAATCTCAGGGCAGTTTTCCTTGATAATTTCATGGAAGATGATGTCTAGGCTCTTCTTTGATCATGGTTTTCAGGTAGTCCCAGAATTTTTACATTGTCTCTCCTGATTCTATTTTCCAGGTCAGTTGTTTTTCCAATAAGATATTTCACATTATCTTCCATTTATCGAATCTGCACGGTATGTTCTGAGATATCTGTCTTTCTCGAAAAGTCCTTAGCGTCCATCCGTACCATTCCAGTTTTGAAAGATCTATTTTCTTCAGTGAGCTTTTGAATCTCCTTTTCCATTTGGTTAATTCTGCTTTTGAAAGCATTCTTCTCCTCATTGGCCCCTTGCACCTCCCTTGCCAGCTGAGGTAGGCTAGTTCTCAAGGTGCCAATTTCTTCAAGATTTTTTTGGTTCTCCTTTAGCAGGGAGCTGATCTGCTTTTCATGCTTCTCCCTCGTCCCTCTCATTTCCCTTCCCAGTCTTTCCTCCACCTCTCTAACTTGATTTTCAAAATTCCTCTTGAGCTCTTCCATGGCCCAAGCCCATTGGGTGGGCTGGGACACAGAATCCTTGATTTCTGTGGCTTTGCCTGATGGCAAGCATTGTTCCTCCCCATCAGAAAGGAAGGGAGGAAGTGTCTTTTCTCCGATAAAGTACCCTTCAATAGTTTTATTTCTTTTCCCTTTTCTTGGCATTTTCTCCAACCAGTGGCCTGACCTCTGAATGTTCTCCTCACACCCACCTCCCCTCCCGGTCCTCCCAGCCAGCGTTTGGGGACTGAGATTCAAATGCTGCTTCCCGCCTTAGGGCTTTTGGCGGGGGCAGGGCTGCTATTCAGTGTGAGAATTAAGTTCAGGTGGTCAGGGGCAGGGCCGCCTCTCAGGCACAGTTCCCTCTGGGGGTTTATGCACAGACCTTCCACAATGGATCCAGGCTCCTGCCCGTTTGGGGAGCCCCCGTCCGCAGCCGCCTCTCAGCCCCCACCTCCCGGGGGGGGGCCCGAGCCATGGGGGCACACCACTCCCCTCTCAACCCGCCACAGAGATTCTCTCACTCACCCCCGTCAGTCACCTGTTGGTGGGGGGGCCCGTGCCGCCGCTGAAGATCCCACCTCCGGAGCCCTCTCAGATCTGTGCCTCTCGGATCCGCGGCCGCCGCAGGTCCGGGCTAGGCTCCGCGTCTGCAGCGCGACGGACCTTTTGCGAGAGGTTTGCAGGTCCCTCTGTGGGTGGGGGGACCCGCGTGGCTGCTGGAGATCCCATCCCCATAGCCCTCTCAGATCTCCTCCCCTCAGTGTCGCGGCGGCGGCAGGGCCGCACTCCGCTCCCCATCCCGGCACCCAGTCCTTGGCGCGAAGGACCCCCCGCAAGAGGTCCACAGGTCTCTCCGGAGCAGAAATCTCCCTCGCTCCAATACTCCATGGTCTCTGGGTGCAGAATTCGCCCTGGCTTGGTCCCCTCTAGCTGTTCTGTGGTTTGTGTGTTCGGAGCTATGTGTATGTGCGTCTTTCTACTTCGTCATCTTGGCTCCGCCCCCGGCAAGTCCTATACCATAAATTTAAAAAAATGTAAAATATATCTAAATGATAGAATCAGGATCCAAAAACTTCATGACAGACTAGTGTGTTGAATTTAATTTACAGGGATAAATATAAAATATTACATTGTACATTCAAAAACTGACTTCACAAGTACAAAATGGATAAAGTAGTTTGTCTAAGAATGATCTGGGAGTCATAATAGACTGCAAATTCAATGAAAATCAGCAGTATAATATAGAAGCCAAAAAAAGATAAGGCAATCTTGACCTTCAGCAAGGCAGACAAAACTTTAAAGACGGAAACTAGAGTCTGTACTCCCCTATGTTCAGACCATATTTAGAGCATTATATTCATTTCTGGGCAGCACATTTTAGGAAGCACAATGATAAACTTGAGCATATCCCTTCAGGAAGAACCAAACTGGTAAAGGACCACAAGTCTTTGCCATATGATCTGTTGATAGAAGTAAGCTTACCATGGAGAACAAAAGACTTGTGGGAAATTGACAACTCTCTTTCAGTATCTGAAAGGCTAGTATATGGAGAAAGGTTTAGACTTATCCTTTTTAGCCAGAGAGGGCAGAACTAGAGGCAACTGGGAAAAGTTACCAAGATGCATAGGTCCCACCACTAATGTTGAGGCTAGATTTTAACCAAGGTGGTTGCTGACTCCAAGTTCAGAGTGGTATCCCCTGTCTCAAAAAATTA
This sequence comes from Notamacropus eugenii, assembly GCF_028372415.1. Lineage (NCBI taxonomy): Eukaryota > Metazoa > Chordata > Mammalia > Diprotodontia > Macropodidae > Notamacropus > Notamacropus eugenii. Next base: position 273,411,489 of record NC_092875.1, read on the forward strand.
TTTACTCCAGTGCCTTTATTTTAGCAATTAGGCTGCCCCAAAATGAAATAGGCCACTTTGGGAGATATCCTTTTCATTAAAGGCCTTCAAACAAGGGCTAGATGAGTACCTGTTGGATTTTTTGTAGCATCAAGTTTTCAGATTCTAGTTGCACCAGATAGGCCCTGAGGTTCCTCCCAATTCTGAAATTCTGTGATTTTCTGACCATAGGCTTCTTCTCTTAGTGTCTCAATTTCATCATCAGGAAAATGAGGGGGTTGGATCATATGATATATAAGGGGCCTCCCAATTCTAAAGTTGTATAATTCAACTACATGCCTAACCTTCTTCTGAGCACTGTGGCTAATACCAAGAATTCTACGTCATATATGATCCCAACCCTCAAGGGTCATATGGTCTAATTGTTTGAATCAAGACAATGCACATCCAAAGTTAAGTAATACTATCAAAGCCATCACAGCACGTGATGTCCAATGTCCAATAACTGTTATAGATCATCTAGTTTCCCTCATTTTGCTTATGAGGAAACTGAAGCCCAGAAAGTAGAAGAGACTTTCCCAAGGCCACAAATACAGCAAATAGCAAAGATGATATTTGCACTCAGATCTTGAGGCTCCATATTTACCCCTCTTCTCACTGCATCCTGCTGCCTTAAAGGCTGAGTAGAATTTAAATGAGTTGAGAAAAGGATAAAAGCCGTCCAGACCTGGGAAAACACATGAAAACTACAGATGGAAATGTGAATTCTGTTTTGGGAAGATGAAGGGGCTCTGCATAGAAGTATTTTTAAAATATTACATAATCAGTTCTCAGCTACTAATGAAGAGCTACATGGGGGATGTACCATAATATATTCTCAAAGAGATATGACAATAGGAGCAAGGGACAGCTAATGGACAGCTCATGTGTCTACACTGGGATCCATGCAATATTGAGATGTAGAGAAAACCCCCTCCCCGCCAATGGAATATTTGAAGGGTGGTCATAGATGAATCACAAAGGCTGAGAAGGCCTTTATGAATTGCATTCTGAGTTATTGGAACAAATAGAAGCAAATGGTATATCACAAAATATGAGAGAATGGTCTCTATTCAGTTTGCGTTTATATCAATGGATTAGTCAATCAACATTTGTTAATCATGTGCCAAGTACTGAGCCAGAAGCTACCACACAAAAACAAGAATGGAAATGCCCTTGCCCTCAAAAAGTTTAAATTTTGTCAGGGGAGACAACATGCCCATAAATAAAAATACGCCAAATAAATACAAGATTTAAAAAAATGGAATGGGGACACTAGGAGCTGGGGGGATTCAGAAAGGTTTCTTGCAGGTGTGTCAAAGAGGTAGATCTGTGGAGAGAGTCTGGTGCAGAAATGGGGGCCAGCCAGTGCAAAAGTATGGAGTAAGGAGATCCAGTATTGATGTAAGGAACAGTAAGTTACCGAAGGTGTGGTGGAAAGGAAAGTGGACATAAAATTAGAAGAAATTCTTGTGAATTGTAGCTCCTTCACTTACTAACATATGAGTTAGTATTAATGTTATTATTCTATACAATAATATAAAATAGAGAATCACCCTGGTACAGTGAAGACAGAGCAGACCTTGAAGATCTCTGGGTTAATGTCCTACTTCTGATACATATTTGTTGTGTGACCCAAGACAAAGCACTTAACCTCATAGTATTTGAGGTGACTTCCTAGGACTAAAAGTTACAGAGAAGGTGCCAGCCTGCTTTGGTAGAGGGTAGTTCCCTATCCAGGGGTTGTATGGACAGATGAAATCACAGGTTCACTTTCTATCCTTTTGCCTAAAAAGAGCATGAGCATCACTCATCAGGCCATGCTTTAACACAATGTAGTCCTCACAGAACAGGCAGCTAGGTGGTACTGTGGACAGGGCACTGGGCCTCCGGCCAAGGAGTTGTTTGGTCATTAAGTCATGTCTGATTCTTCATGACTCTACGGGCCATACAGTTCATAGGATTTTACTAGAGTGGTCTGGCATTTTCTCCTCCAGTGGATGAAGGCAGGTAGAGGTTAAATGACTTGCCTAGGATCACACAGCTAGTCTGAGGCCAGATTTGAATTCAGATCTTCCTGAATCCAGGCTCCATCCATTGAGTCATCCAGCTGCCTATTGAAGTCAAGAAAACCTGAGTTCAAATCCAGTCTCAGACTCTTAATAGCTGTGTGATCCTGGACAAGTCACAACCCCCTCACTTTCTTCAACTGTAAGATGAAGCTAATAGTAGCACACACTTGACAAGGTTGTTGCGAGGATGGGATGAAGTGTAGCCTAGTGCCTGGTATATAATATGTGCTATATAAAAGTTTATTCCCTTTCTTTCCTTCCCCTCTCATGACTAACTGAAATGAGTAGGAATTTTCCTTAAAACAAACGGCCTACCTTTTTCTGTTTAGTTTTCATAATTTTTCTATTTTTTCCCTTGTTGTAACTTATTATCACAAGAAGCTTTCAATTCTTGAGCAACGTGTGTGTTACTTTTTGCCATTAGCATGCCATATAACACCAGAGTGTGATAGATCTAAAGCTTGAAGAGACTTCAGAGGCCTTTGAATCCAATCCCTCATTTTACAGATAAGGCAACTGAGGCCCAGGAAAGTTAAGTGATTAGCCTAAAGTCATGTAATTTCAGAGGTGGAATTTGAACCTAGTTTTACAGACCAAAGTCAGTGTTCTCTCTGCTCCATCATCCAGCTTTCCTCCTGTACTATGCACGCCTGCCTGCCTGCTTCTAGCAGGCCACTCTCCTTTCCCCTGCTTCTCTCCACCACTCCAAGACATTTCTAATTTTCTTCAAATCAGCTGTGAACTAGAAGGCAGTCAGATATAGTGAATGAATACCAGACTGAAGGCCGGAAACCCATAGGCTCAGATTCTGCCTGTGACAGTCAAGAGTTCTGTGAGTCCAGGTACATTGTTTAACCTCTTGGTATCCCAGGCAACTGTCTGAGACATATATGCTTGTGAATGTGTACATATACGTGTACATATATGTGTACATATATCTGAGACATATATGCTTGTGAATATATACATATATGTGTACATATATTTGAGACATATATACTTGTGAATATATACATGTGTGTGCATATACACATACACACATATGTGTACATATATTTGAGACATATATGCTTGTGAATATATAAATATATGTGTGTATATATATATTATTCTATATAATGGACATATACATTGTATAAATATATAGTAGACCTATAATAGCTGGTTGCTAGTAATCTAGGAGTGAGCTCAGAAATTATATGGTATCTTCTGTGAACTAGAAAGCTATACAAACATATCTGTCCAAATTGTATCTAAAATAAAAATTAAAAGGTTCTGAAGGCCAGTCTGAGGGAATCTTCTTGGAGCTGAGTATCAACTCTTTGCAATCTAATGGCCTTTTATTGCTTTCTTCCTGATTCTTGGGTGTATTCAAAATAGCTGAGGCTGCCTGCGAAGTCACCTCTGATGTTACTGTAGCATATATTAAATATGAGGTAAAGGTTTTCATCTATGCATTATTAATTCTCTCAAATGTATTCAGGACTCCTAAAATTGCATTTTAATTCTTAAACTGTTTAATCTGGATTAGCTGTCATGGCTATGAAAGGCTTTAATTTTGACTTTCGTGGCTGTGATGATCTATTTGTAGTCACGTTTTTGTTACCCATGCTTCGTGAGATGGCATGGGCTGTAAATCCCTGTCCCCTCAAAACAGGGTATATTTTAATAATATGAAAGAGAAAGAAAGGGGGAGAGAGAATGAGTAAGGAGGCATGAGAGACCCATCAACCATTGTCATGGTGAATAGCAGCTTGGCTCAGGGCCCAGATCCAGAGAGACAATCCCTTGTAAATACATAGGCACCTGATTGGAAAATAACAGTGAGAGCTCCAGAACAGAATCCTGTCCTCTCCCTTCCCAGCTGACCCAAGGAGAAGGCAAGCATGCCAATAGCCCAGAGGAAGCAGGAAACATGGCCCTCACCATCTGGATGTTCAGCCCATTGTTAATCCATGCTGCCTCTGAATCTTGATGCCAGCTCTCAGAGACCTCTGCTCTGAGTCTAAATGAGCAAATGTGAAGCCCACAATTCCATGAAACATCACTCTTCTTGCATTTTGGTATGGAGCTAATGAGCTGCATGAAGAGATTAATGGATAGCAAGATTGACAAGATTAGGGGTAATTGTAATCATTAAGTGTTGTGTTTGCAAAACTGTACCATCTAGAGACACAATTTCTCTTTGCCTTTCAGGATTTTTAAATATGATTTCCAGTGTCTGTCACTTGAAGATGTGACCTTGACTGAGCGCTCTGCTGCACACACCGTGAGGGTGCTTACTCAGTGCTAATATTGATGGCAGATAAAATGGTCTTTTTATTTTCAACTAGGGGATGAGGGGATGTTGCTGTCATTGAACTGATTTGCCTTTAAAAGACCTTCCTGTCACCACACATATTCATGATACTTTATGGCCTTGTCTACCCTCCAGATATGTTTTTGGGAATCAACACTTCTCTAGAATATTCACACAGGTCATAACTGCATATGTGGAATATGTGGTAGCCTTTCAAGAATTTGGTACTCAAGGTGAAGCCAAAGGATGATGAGAATCAGGAAAAATGTCTTCATCCCATTTTAGGTACAGATACTCCATTAACAAAGAAAGAAGAGGTAAATCAATTCCACAGCTTCAATCACCTTTTCCTGCTATTTCCCAACAGTGTGATATGGAAAAGATCCCCAAGATCCAAGTTCTAGTCAGAGTTTGCCACTATCTAAACCTGTGACTTTGAGTAAGTTATTTCTGCTGCTCTAGGTCTGGTGATGGAGTTGTAGTTGAGTCACAGCTGACTCTCCATGAACCCATTTGGCGTTTTCTTGGCAAAGATACTGGAGTGGTTTGCCATTTCCTTCTCCAGCTCGTTTTACAGATGAGGAACTGAGGCAAACTGGGTTAAGTGGTTTGCCCAGGATCACACAGCTAGCAAGTGTCTGCAGCTGGATTTGAACTCAAGTCCTCTTCATTCCAGAGCTGGAGCTCAATCCACAGTGGCATAGAACTGTAATTTCATCAGTCTGGGGAAAGAACTTCACCTGAAGAAATCCCCCTCTATCAATGTAGATCTGCAACTGTTTTGAAACTTATAGCCGTGAAGCATTGCCTTTGACACTGTGAGCCTACCCAGGATCATATAGTTAAGATCACAGAGGTAGGTGAAACAATGGGTTGAGTCTTGTACTTGGAGCCAGGAAGGCCTGATTTCAAATCTGGTCTCAGGAACTAACTAGCTATGACCCCAGGCAAGTTGCTTAACCTTTGTCTGGCTCAGTTTCCTTGTCTATAAAATGAAGATAATAATAGCACCCACTTCCCAGGTAGTTGTAAGGGTAAATCAACATATTTGTTAAATACTTAGTGCTTAATAAACCTTATTTAAAAATGAGTAAAAATAGCTACTCTCTGTCAGAAGTGGGACTTGAACACTACCCTTCCTGATTGCAAAGCCAGCTCACCCCACCCACTATGCCAGACTGCATCTCCACTAAGAACAATAATAATGTCTGGCATTTACATAGTACCTTAAGATTTGCAAAGGTGTTTCCATATATGCTTTTATTTAACACTCAAAAGAAACCTGAAAAGAACGTTCGACTATTATTCTCATTTTACAGATGTAAAAACTAGAATTAAACATCTGGCTGATGATCAGTGGCTGGTAAATATCTGAGGTAGAATTTGATCCCAGATCTTTCCAACCCTGAGTAAAGCACTTTAATGAATATTCCACTCTACCTCACCTAGACTGGGAGGAGACTAGATTAGAGCAATAGTTTTCAAAGTATGGTCTGGGAACCGGGGTCTTCTGAGACTCTTTAAAAGAGTCTTTGAGGTCAAAATTATTTTCATAATAATACTGTAAATATCAATAGATACAGCCCTCATAAACAAAAGCTCTTGGGGAGAGGGTCCTCAATAATTTTAAGAATGTGCAGGGGCCCAGAGACCAAAAAAGTTTGGGAACAACTGGTCTAGAGGATTGTGAAGATCTCTTCTAACTCAAAAGAATATGAGGAAGTCTCTATAAAATGGAATATTCTTGGTTCTTGCCCCTCTCAAAGTTCTGTTACCAAAATGTGTTATCTTTTTCCTAAATCATTGACTCTTAGATTTAAAAGTGACCTTAGAGACAAAACTGAACTAGGATAGGCAAGATAGGCAGCTACCAAGGGCTCAACACCCAACAGGCACAAAAAGAGACACTTGAATATTAATTAAGATTACTTTTTATGAATGCACTTACTAAAATCCATAACATGTAATTGTCTATTGCGTGTGATTATCTTGGGATGCCACTTAACTCCACTCCATCCCTCCATATCCATGAATACAAGGGTTGGAATTTTTAAGCATGGGGAGCAGAATTTCCAAAGCTTACCAAGGGCACCTTGGTAATACCTTTTTTTTTTTTGGTTTTTGACTCACCATCAAGGTCATCTGGTAGTCCAAGCCCAACCTGAAGTATAATTCCTCTTTATCAAGTTCTCTTTTAATAACTGATGTTATTTTCAGATCAAGTGCTGCATATTAACAAGGAGTTGCGTGCCTCTCTAGATCCGGGCCCTGAGCCAGACTGTTATTAACTCTGACTTGATGAGGTCTGTGTGCTCTCTCATGCATACCACCTCAAAAACCCTGAGAACAACCATAGTACCAATTCCTCTCCAACCTAGAATGAGAGCTGTCACCATTCCATTGTCTCTAGGACCACTGTGAAAAGAATGAAAAACTGGTTCTATTAAAAAGGTATTTTAAAGTTTCATTCAGAAGTGGTAAAAGGTGCAGCTCCTTTAAGAATCTGATAGATAAGTAGAGAGGGGAAAGCACTTATGGAAACAGCTAAGAGGCTTAGTTTATATAACTGTAAATAATTAGGAATAATTACTGACTGGATTATAGATGAATAGATAGAAAAGAGACACAGCAGAATGACAGATGAAGCAATGTGGTTGCCAAGGGGAACGAGACTAAAGACTGATTCTGATTGGGAGGAATCTGGCGGTAGCTACTTGAATTGCAGGCGTAATATCAAGGAGGAATAAATCAGTTTCTAATCAACAAGAGCAAATATCATTGATGCTCAGTTATTTTTCCAAAATAGGAGAGGAAAAAAAACAACTTTAAGAAAAATAAAAAGACTCTTTTGGCCGAACTAGGGATGTTAAAGACATCAAAAATAAATCCTGCTTCAAGTGAGAAAGGAGAAAAAAGGAAAACCTGGGTTATTATATGCAGAAATAGGATCAGCCAGATGGTTTAGTGGATAAAGCACTGGGCCTGGAGTCAGGAAGCATTGAGTTCATATCCTCTGATGCTTGCTAGCTGTGTAACCCTAAGCAAGTCACTTAATATCTATTTGCCAGTATCTTTGCCATAAACAGTATGGTCCATGGGGGTCACAAAATGTGGGACACAATTGCAACAGTCATTCACAGAAACACTATATTTGTTCAGTCGTTTCAGTTGGGTCTGACCTCTTTTTTGGGATTTGACCCCAATTGGGGATTTTCTTGGAAAAGACACTGAAGTGATTTGCCATTTCCTTCTCCAGCTTATTTTATAGAGGAGCAACTAAGGTAAATGGGGTTAAGTGATATGGCTAGGGTCACACAAGTATAAGTGTCTAAGGACAGATTTGAACTCATGAAGATGAGCCTTCCTGATCCTAAGCCCAGTGCTCTATCCACTGTATAATCTTGCTGCCTAAACACTTAATAATACAGGACAAAAACAAAGATAGGTCACCAGAATGCAAGCTGAGATTCTGAATCACCAGTGGATATCATCTGCCAAATTTCTTATGCCTATATAGAAGAAAATAAAATTGTCTATGCGGCTTATGCTCATGAATAACCAAAATGTGGTATGAAAAGGGGGAGCCTGGCAAATTTTACTGTAGCTTATTGGGTTGGTCAACTGTGGGCCTAGGTGATTCTTAACAGATCTGGACAAGATCTGTGAAGGTCATATGGAAGTGACTAGGGATGAGTACAATGCAGAAAGCATTGATGATCAGCCTGGTGTCTTTACATGCGACTTGGAGATATATCTTGCCAGAAGTCTTGCCTGAAATAAAGTCTTAGGATTCCTTAAGGCACCAGTGAATGGTGGTCTATTCATTCTGCACTGTACTAAATGCACCACTGGTTATGATTAAAAAGCAAAGAATTCAATGAAGTATATTGTAAGCACAATGATGACCTTAATGTTTGTGGATTATAAGTATAATCTAATGAAGAAAATGAAGACATTTATTAAACCAAAGAAAAATAATCACTATATAAAGAAAAATATAATCCTCTGAAATGATAGAGATGTATGAGAAAACTTGTGGGAGCATGTGGGGGAATCCAAGCTATCCCCTGCCTAGCGGTCAAATTGATCTGTCTAAAGCAGAGGTGTGACTATGTCATACTCCACTCCCTTCTATTTTAATAAATGCCAGTGGTTCCCTATTGTCTGCCGGATCGAATGTAAAATCTTGTGTTCGGCTTTACCTGGCCTCTTGCTACTTTTCCAATCTTTTTTGCTCCCTTCCACGTAGCCTGAGATCCGGTGACGCTGACCTCCTTGCCTTGGACAAAGTAGTTTCCTGACTGAGCATTTTCACTGGCAACCCTCCATGACTAGAATTCCTGCCCTCATTTCTGCCTCTTGGTTTTTGTTGCTTCTTTCAGATCACAGATAAAATTTCAAATCTACAAGAAGATTTTCCTGATGCCTCTTAATTCCATCTTTCTACTATACATAATTGTTTATATTGTGTCTCCCCTGTTAGACTATGAACTCTGTGAGAACAAGGATTATTTTGACTTTCTTTGTATCCTCAGCGCTGAGCACAGAGTCCGGCACATAGTAGGTGTCTAACAAATGCTTGTTGATGACTTGATTTATGGGGGAAAAAAGCAGGAGGAATGTTAAAAAGAAAAAGTAGAATGCTTCCAAAATGTCCCTTCCCCCTAAGAAAGATCTTGTTACTCAGAAGGCAAGTTTCCTCAGAGCCCAAGAAAATAGGATAGCTAAACTATCACAATCCATAAATTTCAATAAAGATTTTCATTCTAATATAATGAACATTTTTAACCAGAAAAAGGAATGGAACTAATGTGTTGTTATAGTAAAATTATTTGTGGGAGAGCAATTCTTCCATTCTATAACAAAAAAATAAGGTGTCTGTTCTGCATTTTGGCAGTTTTACATCAAAAGCCCTCCAAAGTACTGAGTCAGTAGACATAAAGTATTGTGGGAATAAAAATGATGCTTGATCTCAGTTATGTTCCAACTTTCCATAGGGCTCTGAACTCTTGCCCTTGTAAATGAAACCATTCCATTCATAGGGATGTCCGTGAGAATTTCCCTGCACTGAGCAAGTAAAAGTTTTGATGCCCAGGACAATGGATGGTAGATAAATGGGAACACTTCGAATCAATCAACAATAATTTATTAAATACTTATATTCTGCTGGCCATTGTGTTAAATGATCAAATATAATGTAAGGCAGAAACAATGCTCACCTTGAAGAATCTCACATTCTAATGAGACGAATAGAATGTGCATTTGTGTGTGTATGTGTATACATATATGTCTGTGTATAAACACGCACATATATGTGTGTATCTTTATATGTTTGCATATAATAAATACGTAGTAGAAGAAGTTATGGCAAAAAGACAACAGCTCAAATCCAGCAAACATTTGGCAAGTGCCCTTCATCTGGAAAATGGGGATACTGAGACTGACAAAGATAAAGTGGCTTGCCCAGCGTCACAAAGCTAGTTAAGTGTCTGAGACAGAATTTGAACTCAGGTTTTTAAACTCTTACTAGTTGTGGGATACTAGGCAATCACTTAACCCTGTCTACCTCAGTTTCCTCATCTGTAAAATGACCTGGAGAAGGAAATGGGTGAATCGCTCCAAAATCTTGGCCAAGAAAACCCCAAATGGGGTCATGAAGACTCAGACATGCCTAAAATGACTGGATAACAATTCTTGACTTTAAGTCCAGCATATTCTATACTAAGCCTCACCATAAGGAAACATCATGGTGAGGATTGCTTCAGTTTGCTACTCACACCTCCTCAGTAGATGCAATTGTTTCTGGCTGGCTGATTGGAGACTGGAGGCTATGTTAGAAACAAACAAATGACCAAAAAACCAAACAAAACCCTCCTCCCGGAGCTTCCCTTTACATAGGCCTCAAAATCCCAGCCATCTGGGATAGATATATGTATAAATGTGTGTGTGTATGTATATGTGTGTGTGTGTGTGTACACACACATATGTAATGTGTATACATATATACATACTTATAATATACATGTTTATTCTACATATAGGTACATATAAGATATATACAAAGTAGATGGAAATTAGGGCAGAAATACAGAAATTCAAATCAGCAAATGTTTGGCAAATACCTATGAAAAAAGCACTAGCCGGTTGCTGGAAAAATGTGTGTTGTTCGTCCTTCATTCTCGAAGAGAACCAGAAATGTCAGGAGGTTGATGTCTTGACTTGCAAGTGAATTGGATTTAAGTGAGGCAGGGTTGGTCTCACTCTCTCCTGCAGAGTCATCAGAGAGTCATCAGGGTCCAGTAGTGGGATATAGATCAGGATAATTGTTGATCCCCTCCCCCCTCAATGAGTATTATACCGTTTGCATAGTGCTCTGATGTTGCCAAAGAACTTTCTTACTTTTTTTCCCTGTGAGACAAGTAGTGTGAATAATATATATGATCCCCATTTCACAGACAAGGACATTGTATCTGAGAGAGGTGAAATGACTTGCTTTGATCACACAGTTAGGAATCTCGTCCTATTCTTCTGACTCGAAATCTCATGGCCCTGCCTCACCCCATGTCTTTCTTTGCTAACACAGTTATCATGAGGGGATGGATATTCCTGCCTAGTGAGTTGTGAATGTGAATCAGATGTGAATCAGCTTCTCAAAAGATTATTACCCTGCAATGTAACTTTACTCATGCTGTTTTCTGAAGAAATGAGAAAATGGGGAAAAGGGTTCTTTTTAAAAATCATATTTTAAATGAAATGAATTACTTGTGATTTTTTTGTGGGGAAGGCAGGGGGGCAAAACTCCTCTGAACAGGAGAACAAAAGTTAAGTTATGCAAAACCTGAAGAGTAGACGTACTTCTAGTTTTGAAAATAAAATACTTAATAGTCAATTATCATTTTAAGACAATTAAAATAAAATATTCACTAGTATTCGAGGAGAATCAAAGTATGTGACAGATATGTGCAAAATCACAGTGATAGCATCTTAGAGGGTGGTATTACACGTGAGAATGAGAAAACAGAGGGTAATAAAGCTCACTGCCAAGAAAGGGAGACTCCTAACAAAATTGCATTTTCAACTGCACCAGGAAAGAAAATGACTGTATTCATACTTTTTACTCTTCTAAGAAATGTTAACAGTAAATATATTTATTTGGGCTTGGCATTATTATAAGGAAATGATTTAAATGGCATTGTTGGTTTTGGTCTAATTAAGCTGGAGCTCGACTATTGTCAGGGAAGACATCAGGCGAGAAGGGTTTATTGCTGATTAGACTTCACCCCATGGGGCCTGTGGCTCTTCTCTCTAACTGGGTCACCTTCTCTCCCCCCTCCCCCCTCACATCCTATCAGGAGAAGTAATTATTGCCTAATAATTCCCTTTAGTTATTTCAGAAATGAAACATTTGGATTCCTCCGTTAGCAAATCATTGCACCAAGAAAATAACTACAGAGTCCATCTGTTTATCTAGGCTTATCTGGTATTCACCAAAAAGTCTAACCAAATCACTGCTCTTAGGGGCTGCCTCTCATCATTGGGGAATAGACAAGGAGTTATCTTGCATGCCTTCCCTTCTCATGAATGCCTCCCCTACATTCCTATCAGGTGGTTAATGCTCATCAACTGCCCAAGATGACATAGGGTGATATTTCTGTAGCTCTTGTCTTCCCTTGGCTATGACCCTTGGCCCAGATCAACATTTTCCATCCCATCCTGTATCCTATTCCATTAGAGTCTTGTTATCATTTCAAACAAAAGATCAAAAATTACCTGTGTTAGACTGTGAGCTCCTTGAGAACAGGGACTGTTTTTGCATTTTTTGTGTCTAAATCATTTAAAAAAACATTTAAAATGCTTCTTAGCTTGACTTGAGTTGACCATGTCTTGACTGTCCTAAGTGACATGCTTGTTTTAACTGGGGCCTTTGGGGGCTAATTCTCCAACTTAAATGAGTGATTCTAATGGTGGAACTTCAGACACTGTCAAAGACTGAAATTTTTTGAGGGAGATCAAACCTTACAAGGACCCTTCAATCATACCCTGTAAATCATTTATTGTCCACCATGGCCCACACTTACATCAGGTCTTGCAACCGTATTTGAAAGGACACTGCTGTGTCTAGTAAATAGAGGTGGGTTTTGCATAATTCCACTTGAGAAACAGGAAAAAAAAGACTATCTAGAAATAACTGAGTAAATGAAAAGCAATCTGTTTTGTTTGTTTGTTAAAATTTAGACAAATGATCATATATCTTTTGTCAGAAATTTAGACTAATATCACCATCACACTCTACATCTGTCTCAGTCAACATATTTGGCTTACCTTCCTGACTGTTGGCATTTTACCTAGCAGAAGGTTTTCCACATGTTGCTCAGCTTGTCAGACCATTGACCTTTGACTTGACAAGGAATAGTGGAGAACTGAATAAGCATTTGTCTAAATAATTAAACCTCACCTAAAACAAGTCCTACTAAAGAGGAGAAACTGATCAGCCTGCGCTGATCAGTTTCAACAGAATGATCAGCTTCCTAATTCTCTTTGGCCAAGTAGTCAGTCACCGCTTAATCTAACTGTCCTTGGTTAAGCTACTGACCCAAGAGAAATTGTGTCAAATGATAAAGGAAAGAAGGAAGGAAAGAAGGAAGGAAGGAAGGAAGGAAGGAAGGAAGGAAGGAAGGAAGGAAGGAAGGAAGGAAGGAAGGAAGGAAGAAAGGAAGGAGGGAAGGATTTGTTAGGTTCTGTGCTAAGCACTTAATAAACATTATCTCATTTGATTAAGAACACAGGAATGTTTGTACTGTTATTGCATGAATTTCACAGTTGAGGAAATTGAGACAGAGTTTAAGAACAAATGATTTACCCAGGGTCACATAGCTATTAAATGTCTGAAGTTGAGATCTGAACTCTGATTCCAGGCCCAGCGTAACTACTGTGTCACCTAGCTGCTTTACTATGACTATAGACACAGAAGAGGGCTCAGGAGGAGAAAGTGAGGCTGGTGACTTGCACAGCCCTCCCTCACTCAAAACAAAGTCAAGTGCAAGTTATGTCATCATTTCTCTGATGTCATGGTCTTCTTCAAAAACAAAGGACAAACACAACCTGTGAGTAGACCGACCTGCCTGAGTACCCAGCTCATACTCTCCCTTCTGTCTCCTCCTGTCCTTCCTTTGGGGTTTATTGCCTAGATGTCCTTCTTCCTTCCTTCCTTCCTTCCTTCCTTCCTTCCTTCCTTCCTTCCTTCCTTCCTTCCTTCCTTCCTTCCCTCTTCCTTCCTTCCTTCCTTCCTTTCTTTCTTCCTTCCTTCCTTCCTTCCTTCCTTCCTTCCTTCCTTCCTTCCTTCCTTCCTTCCTTCCTTCCTTCCTTCCTTCCTTCCTTCCTTCCTTCCACATTCTGAAGCCCATAGGTTGGACAACAATAGGTCCCTGCCCAACCTCCACTTAATGGCTGGCTTACAGTGATTATCAATAGTAACACTTTCTCTTTCCCTCCCAGCTTGATTTAATTATTTTATTCTTTTGTTCATTAAAAGGAAAATTCCCTGACTACTTCTTATAGAGGCCTATTCACTAAATGGGCTTTACCTCCTTCTAAGTGAGTACCTGAAAAGACCAGCCTAAAGAGGCCAAGGTCTCCCATTGCATCCTGGGTCATCTCTAGTCATCCTGATAAATATCTGGTCACTGGACCCAGATGGCCCAGAAGGAGAAAATGAGGTTTGTGACCTGCATAGCCCCCCTCACTCAAAACTAAGTCAAGTGCAAATCATGTCATCATTTCTCTGATACCATGGTCTTTGAAAACAAAGGGCAAACACAAGACACATGCAAGTAGATATAAAGCGTCACAGGAATGCTATACTGATCAAAAGGGGAACCTACCATCCTTGATAGCTTACTATACTGTCGAAGTACATGTGAAGAATGTCCCTTGCCTGGGGTTATCATCTCCACATATTTGGAATCCCAGATTGCTGGATTCTTCAAGTGCTAATGCAGGATGATATATGAGAAGTGGAATTAACCTTAATTGGGAAAAATCTTCCTCACAATTAAAGCTACTCAACAACACAAGGATGTCCTGTTTTCCCCCTCAACAGCAGTCTTCAAGAACAGGTTGGGTTATTATCAAGTATACTTCAAGGGGGACTCTCCACCTGACTCTTCTAAGACTTCTAAGACTTATCCAAGTCTGAGATGCTGAGGTTCTATGACTGCCCTCTTGTAGCATTCATCTATCTGTTTAACTTCCTCCTTGACTATCTGATGTCATACTCTGACTCATCATGCTGGGTAAATTCATGTAGTCCTGCAGGTAAACGAAGTTCAACTCTGGGGCCTAAGCAAAGTTCTCTTGTCTTTTTCTCTGAAGAATTAATATCCCTGTCATGCCTTCATTCAAACACTTTCAGTGGCTCCCTATAGATCAAAGGAAAAATATTGTTGTATAAAAGCCTAACATTTGAGGTCCATCGTAGTCTGTCTCCAGCCTGTCTTTCCAACCTTGTTTCACATTAAGACTCTTCACATATTGTATGTTCCATTTGATTTTGACTGCTAGCTATCTCCCCAAAATCTTCTTCCTCCAAGTATGGGCACAGTGTCTCTGAATTTTAGCACCCATTTCCCCAGTATCGCTGCTCTTGGAAACACTTCTTTCCTTCAAGGGTCAGCTAAGCCATCCCTGTCTCTCTAGGTGAACTTGAACTTCTTCTCCTTAATTTTTGTTATGTCTTGATTTATTTTTTCCCTAATCACATTTTAACCAGATCACACATCTCTGTTTATGAGTATATGTCCAGTGTTCTTCAAGGGTAGAATATGTTTTTCCATCTTTCCATCTCCTCCAGTACTGGATATAATACTTCATTTATGGTACATACCTAATATTATTTGAGTTTACTTCCTCATTGACCTTATGAGAGTCGGCTTGTTTTTTTTATACTGTCATAAAAATCATGTCAGTTTTAACTTCAGCTTCTGTGGTTGAGAATGAAGTTTATACTACAGGCAACTGGCTGATTCCATTGTTTTCAGATACCAGATAGCAATTGACTTGTTCAACTTTGGAAAATGCAGAGGGAGGTATCTAAGTACTCACAGCAACCACGGTAAATGAGTACATCAGCGATTGGTCACTCTTAATCTTCTCCCATAAACAGAAGATAAATTGAACACTGAATAAAAAAAATATTGTAATGTAATTTTTACGTTAACTTGCATTTAGGGATTCAAACTAATATCTAAAGATATATTTCCACTTCCTATTCATTCCTCAGTGCCTCACAATTTCTAGAAGTCCTGCTGTGAAAAATGCAACCATCTTTCTTACTGTTTTCTAGACAAATGATTACATATAAATTTGATTTAGAAGACTTTAGCAGTATTGGACACTTTAATTGCTATTTTTGAAATATCAAGACAGAAACAAATAATTGAATGTCATTCTATTTTGCAACAATTCAAAGAAATTTTTCTGAGAAACAGAAAAGGACACATACTTATCTAATATACAGGCTGAAAGTGCACAAAGAAGAGAAAGAATCCAGTCAGATTATAAAAATAAATACTCTCTTAGTCACATAGCTCCAGTATTGCTAGGGAACACTTTTTTTAAAGTAGCTCTTGGATTACCTAAGATTTAATCACTGAAAGAATGAAAGTTGTCATTTATTAAGAAGCAGCTAAAATTTGGAATTATGTCTTCTTAATTTGCAGGCTTGATCTATGACTGAAGCTGATAACTCTAAGAGCAGCCAATGAAAAGTTAAGAGATAGTATTGAACGAGATTTGGTACAGTGGCTGCTTCTAGGATCTTTGGACCTGAGCTTACCCTGAAACACCCACTAACCTCCCATTAAAGTCAATATGAATTATGGATATATGACCTCTTGAGCAGTTATTGTTCAATTAAGTGCATCTCTTAGAAATCATAATCTATTTATTGTACATCATTTATAAAGCTACAGTCCTAAGGTGCTACAAAAGGAGGTGTTCCATGAATAATTAATCATATGGAAAAGCATAGCCTCTTAGTAAGAGGTAATATCATTCTATATGAATAGATATATAGATATAGATATATGACTGCAGTGAATGTGAGTATGTATCTTCAGCTCTGAAGATGGTGCCTCTATCCAATGGCAGCCCTCTAGAGAAGAATCTCTGCTGGAATTGTCTATATTATAATGTTTTTTCTTCCCTTTGTCTTGCTAGGCATGTAGTAAAAAAAAAAAAAATGGGCCTAATTAGGCCTGAGGATGCATGATAGTGTAATGGAAAGAGTATCAATTTGAAGTGAGAGGAGCTGGGTTCTGCCATGTACCAGGCAGTACCAGAGTGACCGGGGCAAGACACAACATCTCCTGCCCTTAGGGTTATGATTTGAGAGGGCTGAACTAGACAATCTCTGAGTTTTTTATTCACCTATATTCCTAAGACTATAAAAAGCATTATCTTTACCAACAGAGGAAAGTGCTGGAGTAATCAATCAATCACCACAAATTTATCAAATGCCAACTATGTGCCAAGGATTTTGTTAACAGTGGTACTACAGATACAAAAGTCAAACAGTCCCATCTCTCAAAGAGCTTGAATTCTGCTGGTGGAGGGGAGAGGATGGAGAACAGCATGCACATGTACATATAGGCATACACTAAATTATATGAAAAAATGTAATTATTTAGGGAGTGACGCTAACAGTTGGATGGGGGGAATTGTGGAAGGTTTCATCTAGAAAGTAGCACCTGAACTGAGTTTTGAAGGAAGCCAAGGATTTAAAACAGGAGAGGAGAGAAGGAAGTACATTTCAGTCTGTGCTTGAAAACAAGAAATCAGGGGCCACATATGAGGAAAAATAACCAGTATGGCTGAGCTGTTGTACAAAAAACAAAGTGTGAACAAATATGAAATATAAGGCTGGGAAGTTAGGATAAAACTAAATTGTGATTTAAATGCTAACCAGACAAGTTCGTACGTATTCCTAAAAGTAATGGGGAACCACTGGAGGTAGGTGAGTAAGGGTCCTTTCTGTGCCTAGGAAAATCACTTTGGAAGTAGTGTGACAGATAAACTGGCAAAGGAAAGGACTCAAGATAGAAAGACAAAATAGAAAGTTATTGCAATACTATTTGTAATACAGATAATGAGGGCCTAATCTGTAATCATTCTATGAATAGAGAAGGGGGAAAATGTAATCCATATTGTAGTTAGGCCTGACAAGACTAGGTGACAATATTAAAGACTAGTAAATTTTACAATTTAAAACTTGGCCTAAACCAATCCAAGAGTGATTTGGTGAACATCACCTTTCCAATCTAGGTCAGTTTAAACTATATCCATCACCTCAATTAGAATCCTTCCTTGTAGTCTGAATGGACTGTGTCTTTCAGTGGTTTTTAAGGTAAGCATCCTTATGTGTTATAAAGAGTTGCTGCACTAAAATTTATTACAGGCTCTGGGCAGTAGCTTTTATTGGTATAATGTATTTGGAATGTCTTCCTCAGAGCTACTGATCTGAAGAATGATGGGAAAAGGTCATTATAGTCCTAACAGTTCATTTGATAAAAGCAGTCAGGAGTTTATTATTTTAGGAGGCTACCTATTCTCTTCTTTCATAAGAAGAAGGAAATCATGATCACCAAAAATCTTCAATTAAAATTCTTATCATGTCCATCTCTTCATGAAATATCTTATCAAGTTTACATCTTTTGGTTAGCTGCTAGAACGAATTGGATGGTTGTGGTATCTGCTTGGTTGGTTAGGTGCCAGACATTGTCCTCCTATTACATGACCCTTTCCAATCTTCAAGCTCTTTATTTAGTAGCTTCCTTGAATACATCTTGTTGCTCTCTTTCCTGCCCTTTACTTTTTGAGGTGTCCACTCAATGTGATGAAATCATTGCCAATCTCTTCTAGGCTAACATACTTCTGCTTTTTATCAGCAGAATTTTACCCTCATTATGTTGACAAGACATTTGACCCTGCTTTGTCACCTATAAAAACTTAAGGCACCATATGAATGCCAACAGTTATTAACGGTATTATCATTCCCTAAGCCATATGTTGTATATCTGTACCAAGCAGATGCCATATTCTTTTTTCCTTTTATGCTTCATTTTCCTTTTTTTGTCTCTCTGCAGAATTCCATGTAATTTTCTTTATGATCTTTGCCATCTGACCTTTTCCTATACCCTTGTTCTTTCATAATCCTTTACTTACCTAAATATACACATTGACAGTGAGGTTGATACACGCATTGCCAGAACTAGCTCAGTGTTTAGGAGGCTCCAAAGAAAGGTTTGGGAGAGAGGAGGTATTAGATTGACCACCAAATTGAAGGTCTACAGAGCCGTTGTGCTGACCTCATTGTTATATGCTTGTGAAACATGGACAGTCTACCAGCGCCATGCCAGGAAAACTGAATTGCTTCCATTTGAACTGTCTTAGGAAGATTCTGAGGATCACCTGGCAGGATAAAGGTACCAGACACCCAAATCCTTGCTTGAGCTGAACTGCCAGGCTTTCAAACTATGCCTCAGATAGCGCAACTCTGATGGGCTGGACATGTTGTTCAAATGCAAAATGTATGTTTGCCAAAAAAGATGATTTTATGGAGAACTTGAATTGGGCAGGCGATCACATGGTGGCCAAAAGAAATGATACAAAGACCCTCTCAAGGTCTCTCTCAAGAACTTTGGATTTGACTGTGTAACATGGGAGACACTGGCACACGACTGCTCAGCATGGTGTGCCCAAATCAGAAAAAGTGCTGTGCTCTTTGAGCAAAGCAAAATTGAGACAGCACAAAGTAAATGCAGGATGCGCAAATTTGGGATATCCACCCCAAATATTCACATGGACTATCTGTGCCCAACCTGTGGTGGAGCATTCTGAGCTTGTATTGGTCTGATCAGCCACAGTCAGACACACTGAAATTTCACTTTACAATGGTGATGTCATTTTGGTCCTCTTCGAAGACTAAGGACAACAACCAACCAACTTACCTAAATCCTCTTCTAATGAACTTACATAATGAAAGCAACAAATTTTAATGAGATCTAACATTCATAACCCTAGTATCACCATATAAATTCTGTGAGAACACTGATGATGTGGGAAGGAGGTGATGCTCTGACAGTGGGCATAACATAAAAACTTTTACTAATACTATGCAAATTCTGTGAATGTGTAGCAGGGGAGGAATGAGGTGTTTCTATCCAAAACACTAAGCTGAGGCAACTTCCCATGCCATTTGGAAGGCAGGTAACAGGTCTCTGCAGGAAGAAATGGATCATATGGGCATATGAGACAAAAGTAATTCCTGCTTGACTTTGGAATGCATTATGTTTTTGTTAGAATAGGGATGTGTCTGATATCTGTGAAACTTATAGTATGGGAAATATAATTATGAAACTACACTTGGAGAAGCTGTATACTGGGGTAGGAAGAGTACTGGACCTGTAGTCCAAAAACCTGGACTCAAAATCTATTTCTACCATTTGCAAAACATTGGATGAGTCATTTCATCAGTCTAAGCCTCATTTTTCTCATCTCTATAATGGGAATAATTACATATACATAACTTGCCCCAGGGCATTATTAGGACAGCAATAGCTTACAAACTTTAATATTCAGTATTATTTTAATGTTAATAATATATTTATAAATCATTGTACAATTATAATATATAGTTATATATTATAAGCTATTAGCATTGATAGTGATGAACATAAAAGAATATATTTAAGGCACTATTATTATTATTTTTATTATTAACAGTATGCCAGTAGGCAATTCACCTAACCTCCCTCAGCTTCAGTTTTTTAATTTATAGAATGGGGGAAAGATTTGGACTACTTATTCCACAGGATTTTTCTGAAAATGCTTTGTTAATCTTAAAACTTTAAAAAAAACTCTGAATTTATTTAAGCTTAACAAATCATGTATTTCCGTAATGAAGATGTGAGCTGAAAAAATACTTCACTGGCGGAATGCTTGTAGTACACCAAACGTGCAAGGGTTTCTAAACATTCTTTTTTGTAAGCTCAAAGTCACTCCTGTTGACTGGAGGTCATAGGACCATAGGATTATATCTGGAGAATTGGATCTCTCTTACAGGTCACCTTGTTGAAATCTTTCTTTTTCTATCCTAGAACTCAGAGAAGCTAAGTTACTTGCCCGGGACCTCACAGGCAGTAAACAGAAAAGCTGGGATTTGAGGTCCTTTGGGTCTAGAATCAGAACACAGATACCTTAAGACATCAGCTGTTTGAATCAGAGGAAAGCTGTGTTCTATTAAATGTGCAAATGCAAGAACTCATTCTGCGTCTCTCTATCGAGACTGACTTGTTTCTTGAAGCCAAAAGCTGATGAAAAACATGGTGGAAAATGGTGAAAAACTCTCTTATAAGCAACCAAATTATTTCAGAGGAACAGGAAGACTATTTCATGCAATAAAATGCATTAACTAGGCTACTTTGCTGCCTCATTTAGACAAAGAATATCATAATGATAAGGTCCTCTTAGAAGAAGGTGGCATCTAGTCTAGTACCTGAAAACAAACAAACAAACAAAAAACCCAATCCCCTCTACATTTCCAAGTAGTGATCACCTAACCTTGACCTGAAGACCTCTACCAGAACTCCCTCAGGCAACACATTCTACTTTATTTTACTTCTTTCCCCCTATGCTAAACTTAACCCTCCTGTTACTCAGGATTATTTCTAAAGTTCCTTATGTCAGTATATAGAAGATAACACATATACCAGTTTTTGACAATTGTCTTATTATTGGAAACAGTAAATTAGCTGGTTCTTGAAGAGGACTGTGACATAAGGAAAGTGATGCCATGACTTGCAACAGCTGATCTGAAGGAAGAAAAGGGTAGGGGAAAATATTTATTAAGCTCCTGCTAACACTACGCTAAACACTTTACGAATATGATCTCCTTTCTATCATTACAATAACCCTGGAAGAGAGGTGCTATTACTATCCACATTTTAGAGTTGGGGAAGCTGAGGCAGACAGAGATTATATAAATTGCCCAGAGTCACGCAGCTTTGAAGTATTGGAGGCTAGATTTGAATTCAGGTCTTCCTGATTCCAGGTCCACCACTCTCTATCCGCTGGGCAAATTCCATGAGGAAAGTGATTATATTACCTTTGTCTTCATATCTTAAGGGCTTAGCCCTCTGCTTGCCCTTAGTAGGTACTTAGTAAAAGCTTATTGACTTAAGTTTCAGAAATATCAATGTCCTGAAGGCATTTAATGACAGTCTTGGGGACTCCACTAGCCAAATTAAAAGACTTCAAAACAGCTTAGCTCAACCAACCAAGATATAGATAGATAGATAGATAGATAGATAGATAGATAGATAGATAGATAGATAGATAGATATAGATATACACACACGTGTATATGTGTATATATGTACATAAATGTTTATATGTTCACATACACATAGATATACACATTATATATACTTATATACATGTCTACTCTGTACAAAGTATGGTTTTTAAAACACAGTAATGGCCATTCTCTAAGCATAAAAAACAAAATTATTTGGAGACTTTAAAATGCATACCACTCCAAATCACTAACAGTTAAACTCTTAAGAGAAAATAATTATTTCCCAGATGGGAGGTGGGGGCGGGGAAGAGGGCACAGGGAAAGAACAGAAGGGACTTGGTTTAAAACTTTATCCAAGAGGTTGTTTTTGTTAAAATGACACTGCATGAAGGAATAAATGTTCTAGCACATTCTGGTCTGGGTCAGGGAAATAAGGCTGTCTTTTCAGCAATTCACAAGAAGCAGCATGTTCCAATGCATTTTAGCAGAACACAATGAGCCTGAACTCTATTTTCTGATCCTTTATATATTTGAATATACATCTGGAAAAAATTACTTCATCTCTTGGGACTTCAGATTTCTCCCGTTTAGGATGAAGTCAAGGACTTGTGTCTATTTGAAGTCAATTACTCCAAATTGACTATAGGTTATTTGGAAAAACACACAAGCCATCATGTTAAAAATTTTTAATTGACAACTGTAGAAATGAAAATATTTCTAAACAACCAAAAAATCTGATTTTTTAAAAAAGTGAACAGAGTTGTTAACTAATAAAATTTAATGTACAGTTCCATCTACCTTTTGCCAAAATGGAAAACTTCTAAAGCATAAGGCTATTTTTGCTATCAGTCATAGTCACCTTTGCTAACATTTTTCTTAACTATTTCAGTGTCCTCAACAGACAAGGACTGAATTTTTATTGTGTTGGGGTTTCTGCTGCAGCAAAACAAAATTTAGCATTGAAAATAAACACCTTTCTGAGAGTTGCAAAAAGAACAAAAAAAAAAAGAAAATATGTTTAATGTGCTCTTTAGAGCACCCTCTTTTGACGAACTTCTGATATTAATCGAATCTGATATTCAGATTAAATAAATTGCACGAAAACATCAAGCACCATTCAGGCAACCTCCTCAGGTGAGGTCCCCACAAACTGGCTCCTCCTACCTTCCCTTTCCTGTTTCACTGAGGAAAGGCTGCTAGGAGCCAGGCCTGCAGTCTTCCATCTGGGGGGGGGGAGTCTATGTTTGCTGTTGCTACCTCATAACCAACCTCCTTGGGTGAGAAGACCTCAGACCGTACACGAGTGCCTTGTGTTTTCATGTGCTATTTGGTGCAGTGGGTATCCTGAGGAAAGGCTGCTAGGTGCCAGGGTGGGGTCAGGCATCTTCCATCTATCCCAAAGCAACCACTTTGACTACTGCTGGCCCAGTCTCCCAACTTAGATGTAGAGAACCTCTGAGGAGAAGAAGTTCAATCCTCCCTTTGACTTTGGATCTCCTATCTTCTGCTGTATCTGTCCTTTAAGGGTGCAGAAGTGACTACCTCCATTCTGTGATAGTCATGCCCATCACATCCTAGATCATCATTCAAACCCCATTCCATATCCCCTACCACCCAATTCCTCATTCCCATCCCCTTCAACCCTCCTACACCTATCTGACACCTACCAGCCCTCTAGAATGCCTGTTCCATAGGCAACAAATTTCCTTTAATCTTAAATCTTTTCTTCTCTCAGTTCTTCCAGCTACTAGTTCTTACCAAAACTTGACTCCCCTTGATGACACAGCCTCCCTGGACATGCTCTCCAGTACTGGCTGCACCTACACTCATTCTCCTCAGCTCACTGGTCAAGGCAGGAGAGTTAGAATACTTCTTGCTTCCCATTCCCATTTCCAGGTTCCCCCCTTCCTCCATCACTCAATAACCTTTCTTCCTTTGAGGTTCATTCTATTCATATCTACCACCCAATCAGAATCCTGGTTGCTGTTACAATACACCCCAGATCACTCCCCTTCCTACCTCTTTGAATTTGATACCTGATCCACAAGTTTTCTCTCCTTCTTTCTCTTGCACTCATACTACCAGACTTTAAGACACATATTGACTCTCCCTCTATAACCATTTATTTCTTCAATCTACTCACCTTTCATTACTTCATCCCACCTCAACCACACATAACGATGGTTGTCCACATGGACAACCTCTATGTTAAGAGAAATTCTGAAATTTCCTTATCTGACTGCAGTCTATTGACTTTTTGCTTTTCTCTTTGCTTTCCCTTACAAAACCCTACTCTTCATCTGAACCAAGATCTTGAATTCCTTGAACCCTCAACTCTCTCCTAGGTTATCTCCTCTGCACTAGCTAGTCTCTCCTCTTCTCCCCATCTTGGTCCCTTGGAGAACCAATTCATCTGTACGCTGTCCTCCTCTCTTTAATCCCTAACCTTCTTATCATGTCACATACCTCAATCTTGGATCACTCTCACCATTTGCTCCCTGAAAGGGCCCTGAAAAAAGATGGAGAAAAGTAACCATTCTGATTGGGTTCACTACAAATTTATCTTATATAACCTCAGCTGGGTCCTCTTTGCTGCTAGGCAATCCTACTATATCTCCCTTATCAAAACCTTATTCCACTCTCCACAGTGATTTACAAACCTTTCCATCCATCCTTAAATCTCTCATGGCTCTTACTCCTGCCATTGTCTTTCGTATATTACCAAAAAAATTGAAGCCATTTGTCATGGACTCCCCTTTTTCCATCCTTTCTCATTTCCTATCATTTAGATTCCTTCTGCAAGTATCTCCATGTTCACCCTTGTCTCACATGATAAAGTGGCCTTACTCCTTACCAAGGCTAATTCCTTTACTTGTTCAAGTAATCCCATTCTATCCCATCTCCTCCAACAGATTGCCCTCTCTGTCATCCTCCCTCTCTCACTTATTTTCAATCTCTCTCTGTCAAACGGCTCATTTCCCACTGCCTATAAACATTCCCATATCTACCTCATCCTGAAAAAAAACCCTTATTTGATCTTTCCTTCTCCACTATCATCTGCAATAGATGTCCCCACTTTCTCTCTTCTCAGTCTCTTCTTAATCCCTCATAATCCAGCTTCCAACCTTACTTAGCATCCATCAAAACTGCTCTCTCCAAAGTTACTAATGTTCTCTTAGTTGCCAAATCCAGTGATCTTTTCTCAAGCATCATTCTTCTTGACCTCTATGAATCCTTCAGTACTGTTGATCACTCTCTCTTCCTTCACACTCTCTTCTCTCTAGGTTGTTGAGATAATACTTTCTTTTGGTTGTCCTCCTACCCATGTAACCACTCCTCTGTCTACGTTGCTGGTTCCTCTTTCAGATCATACCTTGTAACTGTAACCTCCCTCAGATCTATGTCTTTGGCCCTCTTCTATTTCTATACTCCCCCTATATTACTTCTCCCTCTATATTATTTCATGTGGCAATTTCAGTAACTCCCATTGATTTAATTATCATCTGTATGCTAATGATTCTCAAATCTACCTATCCCTGCTCCAAACTCTCAGTTGACTCCCAATCTCTCATTTCCAACTACCTTTCAGACATTTTAAGCTGGATATACAGTAACTATCTTAAGCTCTGTAACAGAGCTCTATAAGTTCCCCTTAAACCCTTTCCATCCCCTACTTTCCCTGATACTATAGAAGATAACGCCATCTTCCCAGTTCCTCAGATTCACAATCTAGGAGTCATCCTAGATCCCTCATTATCTCTCACCACCCCCACCCCCATATCCAATCTGTACCCAATGCCTGTCCATTTCATGAAATCTAGAAGTTAGTCCTGTCCTGAAAACTCTCATTTATACAAGGAAATAAGAATCCTGATGCACTTTTAGGTTTCACTAATAAGTAATTTTCTCTCTCTCTCTCTCTCTCTCTCTCTCTCTCTCTCTCTCTCTCTCTATATATATATATATATATATATATATACACACATATATATGTATATATATACACACACACATCTGTGTATATAACATGTATATATATGCATATATACCCATTCATGTATGTATATATATATGTGTTAATAGTAAAAGATGTATATATATATGTATATATATCTGATAGATGCATAGATATAGATGAGAGACAGAGAAGAAAAGGAAGGGAGATAGGGAGAGGGAGAGGAAAAGGAAGAGGAAGAGGAAGAGGGAGAGAGAGAGAATTTGTTCCAGATTTGTGCCTTTGATTTCACTGGTTTCAGAAGTTTCTGCTAAAGAAACTCCCACCACCCATGTAAATCAACAATTATTCTGAGATTAGGTGACTTGCCAATGGTCACAAAGCCAGTATGTGTTAGAGGCAGGACTCCCTGACTCCAAGGCCAGCTCTCTGTCCACTGTGCCACAGTACTGTCATTATTTTCATAAGAATTATAATGCTGCAAATAGTATTAACATAGTACTTTCAGATTTCCAAAGCACTTTACGTACATTTGTTCTTATAGTTCTCACAAACAACCCTGTGAGGTACATATTACAGGTGTTATAACACAGAATCATAGATTTGGAGCTGGAAGACACCAAACCCATTACCCTCATTTTACCAATGGGGAAACTGAGGCTCAGTGAGGTTAATTGACTTGCCTAGTGTCACATAGTAAGTATCTGAATTGTATTTAAACTCAGTTCCCTTTGACTTTTAAGTCCAGAACTCTCCACTGTGTCACCTAGTTGTCCCTAAGTGAATAGTCCAATGTCAGTCACAGTAAGAAATAAGTTAAGAGCAAATGACAATAATTATTGGGGAGTGCCCCTACCTCCCCACGCTCTACTCTTGATCTTGTGCATGTGAGAAAGGCTTTGTTCAGTCAACAAACAAAAGTTTTAGGTATCTTATCTTGACCTTTCTGAGGTATCTTATATAACACAGAGTCCCTTCTGCTGAGAAAATGTCCCTAGATGAACTTCTTGAGACTGAGTTTTTCTGAGTGCTTGGAGAAGACCACCTGCTTTCAGACATCATGAGCCACAAGGGATTAGGTCCAACTAACAAAGGAGTACAAGGTTTTTGGCTCAGTCCTTAACCATTCAAAAATATCCACATTTCTGTTTCCAAATTAGATGCGATATGACTATAACTGTAATACTTACTTGGCTCCCTATATCCCTGGTGTTTATTTTGTGAACTATAGTCCTTCACAGGCCTGAGTTTCTTTTTCTTTTTCTTTTTTTTTGGAAGGGTAGGGTGGGGTGGGGGGAGCTCAACAGTTGGCAATGAATTAGATATATAAGATGAGTGAAAGTGAAAGAAGAGGAAGTTAGGGGGGCCTAGTATAGATAAAAGGCTTTCTCAGGTAAACAGTGTACCCTGTCTTACACCCTAAGAAATGGAATGACATGAAATCAAAGGACCCATGCAGCATCTCAACAGAAAAAATATGATTACCTTCTTTCAGTGGGGAGATTACTAATTTTCAAAAAAGCCTTTCCTCTGCTCTGATTTCTCCTCTCTTTTCACTTTCTTCTAAGTCTTTCACAATATGGCTTCCATCTCATCATTCAATTGTTTTAGAAACTAGTTTGTCCAAAGTGAATAATAATCTATTAATTGACAGATCCAATAGTCTTCTCACAATCTTCATCCTTTGCAGTCTCTTGGAATCATTTAATACTGTTCATTGGCTTCTCCCCTGTAGGTTTTCCCATTGATCTTTCTTGATTCTAGTCATTCAACAAAAGTTTATTAATAACTGCTATGTGTAAAACACTCCTAAAAATGAGATATGACATTTGACTTGTTCTGAAGGAACCTACATTCTCACTGATAAAACTGGACACAGAGATAGCTAGATTAAGAAACAGGTAGGCAGATTGCTAGTTAGATAGACTGATAGGTACAGAATAGATGAATGGCTAAATAAATAGAGATAACAATAGCAAGGCATCCTATGTGAATTTAACAAAGAAGTCACATAAATAAAAAATACCAGAACAGTTTTAAAAAATGGGATCATTTCCATTGACAGGGATTATCAGAGAAAATCAAGCTTTACCTGTGAAGTCAGTATTTAAGTAGACCAGGAAGAAAGGGTAGAACTTAACAAATGCCATAGCTTTTGGGAAGGCGAGGAGAAATTCAAGTAGGAAAAACTACCTAGGTTGCCCATTTTTCATTAGATATTAAACTCATACTAAGTCATTGATAACACTGCATAATTTGTGTAATAACTTATACCAGGTATGGCATTTTTATGTAAGTTGATGAGTATCAAAACTGCTCTGTGAGGAAAGACAGAAAAGGTTATATTATTCCCATTTTCCAGATGAGGAAACTCAGACACAGGAAGGGTAATTGATTTGACCAAATGGACATGGCTGGCATGTGGTATAGAGGGAATCATGATCTCCTAACTCCTGGTTCCATGTTCTTTCCTTAAGAAAAAGTGGTGTACCCATATTTCACCCTCTTTTCTTCATGGGCAGAAGGGATATTGACCACATGCTGACATGATGAGGCACTAGGAAGGAAGTAATCACGTGTGACTGCATTGGCCCAAATGTTGTAGGTTGCTGATATGTGATGAGTATTAGAAGTAATAGAAATGTACTGAGGGTTTATATCCCCTTTCAGCAGGCTGCAGAATCTTAGAATTGATGCTAAGCTTCTAATCATCAATTCAAAATTGTTAATTATAGAGCTAACAAGATCTGTGCTCTCATTATGGTGAGTAATGATGGATCCAAAGGTGAATGCAAATAGCATCTGAGAGTTGGAAAGCACCTTAGAGGTTTGAGTCCAAATTCCCACTCAATATAGGAAGCCTTTCTACAATATCCCAGGGCATGACATATTGAGAGCCAAATACAAAAAAGCTAATAACAGTGTGCAAATTGAAATGAACTTGATAAAGATAACCTGTATTGACTTGCATTTATTGAAAGCATATACACAGATTATTGTTTAACCTCAAATTAGAGTGAAGCCCATTATAAATTTGTCCTTAGGCCATATTTTAGCCAACAGAGGATTTTTTGAGTTATTTTGCCTGCTGGAAAAAAAACTCTTGATAGTCTTAACAAGAAACAACAGGGTGTTGCAGATAGAAGCCTGAATTTGCAGTCAAGAAATTCTTCTTTTGACTCATACTGGGTTACCATGGGCAGATTACTTAATCTCTTGGTGACTTCAAACAATTTTAAGGATCCAAGTAAGAGACAGTTGCCTATATTTGAATCTGTGGAAGGGATTTTCATATCAGGAGTTCATGACACTATAGATCATAGGTTCAGGGAAAAAATAGTGTTAATACTCATTTTACTTTACCTCCGTCTTTTTTTTCAGTTTGCCTATTTCCTGCCATTTTCTGTTTCCATGTTTTTAGGATTTATTTTCAATTTAAGAATTATTAAAGTTTCGGTGGTCATAATACTTCAATGATTATAAACTTACTCCCCAGGTACCTTGGTACAATCAAAAGATTACTGGATTTAAATGAAGAGGGGTCTAAGTTCAGATCCTGCCATTTTCTATTTGTGTGAACTCAGGCCGGTTACTCCCTCTTTTGAACCTTGGGTTCCTCATCTGTAAAATGAAAGGATTGAAGTAGATGGACTATGAGAGCTACTCCAACTCTGAATCTATGACCACATCATCTTCATAATAGTGTCTCCTCCAAAGCCACAGCTTCTAATCTGTCCTTGCCTTGTCAGTCCATTTAATCCTTGTCCAAATCCTTCCATAAGCACTCAAAAGAGGAAACTCCAAAAATGTTGCAAGACTTCCTCAAGGTCTCTAGAGAGAATATAATAGTCACTAGTGTACTACACTGGTTATTGCAAAATATGGCAATAACAGAAGGTCCCCCATGGATGAGATTGTCAATTTTGTTGCTGTCTGGAACACTGTTTACAAAAGTAAATGTTCACTGGCCGTTTCCACTGCCATTGATGCCAAGTACAGTACGTTAAACCTTACCCGCTCAACAATGTCTTCCTTTACAGGAGGAGGGATATAACTTTCCTATGATACTAAACTATTTATTATTTTTTTTGTTAATTTCTCATTACTTCATGACTCATTACTTTAACCTGAAGGAAATCCATACACAGTGTACATCTAATTCTCTCCTTTGTTCCATGTCTCCATTTGGCATGTCCTTCTTACCTGAATACCCCCAAAACCTGAAACTGGACATATTGATATCTGATCTCATGATTCTCTCAGCTATACTGTTTTATTCAGTTTCCAGTCCTACAAATGCCACTCCCTTATAGTCTTACAAATCTAATTTCTCACTTTAGCCTCCTCTTTCACCATCCCTGGTTCCAAGTCCTCTCATCACCAAATCTTGCCAGTGCTTTATCTTTAACTACCTTGGATGTCCCACCTCAAGAGTGGCTTGAGAAGTCCAATTGCTAAATTTTCAGTGTTAGCACTTACGCATTGAAAATAAGAAAATGCTACAAATCAGGGCTTCATTTTATTATTGATTATCTAGACAAGAAAGCAATGGAGAAAATGTTAATGATGCAAGTTAAACTTAAAAGTGTATCATGTTTACATTTCTTTTCATAAAATCAGTTGTTAAACACTTATTAACATACTCCTATACCTCCTCTATTTCTTTTATTTTTATTTTATGGAATAAAATAAGCATTTCCATGACAGTATAATTTAAAAAATTACTGCCCTTGAAACTACAAATCTATTATGTACAACTTGCTATTCCTTTTAAATATATAATAAAATTATCACATAAATCACTTTTTTCTTTTTCTCGTTTTCTTTTTTTCCCTTCCCTCCTCTATTTCTACAGTCACAACCTTCATCATTGACCTTTCACCTTGTTCTGGGAAGACTTAATCTCAACTTCTCCAATATATCCCAGCTTGAAACATTTGACTTTGCTTTACATATCTTTACTTATTTATTTATTATATATTTAAATTTTGCTTATCTTATGAACATTTTGAACATGCCACTTTCCAATCCAGAACTCAGCTCCCTCTCATCTATGGTTTAATAGTTTAAAGGGCTTAGCCTCTATAGTCAGGGAAGCCAAAACAATTTGTTTATAACAGGCTGTCACAGATTTACTGACTTGAATTGTTTGTAAGATTTTTTTCAACCTCAGGAGGAGGATACATCCTCCTGAGCTTGTACAACCTAGGTATTATAGTACTTGAGTCCCTTGTTGTGATTGGTTAAGCCTTGATGTTTACCATTGTTTGATCCCTATTGGGCTATTCCCTGGTGCTGTGAATTGATTGGCATATTTATATTGACTCATGCTATTTTTTAGCTAAAAAGGTCTCACCCACATTGACTCCCCTGGGTCTGTTCAGATAAGGTTAAGCAGTCCTAGGCATCTCCCTATTGGTGAACACTCAGACAACATCCATGCTGCAGTAGGCATGTTCTTGCATATGCAATTCACCTAAATAGGCTGATTTGATTAACAAGATTGACCAGCCTTATACACCACTCAGAGAAGAGTTTTATCATTGTATTCCATTCAATTTACTTCTTCAACCTCATTCGCCATGGCCCTTTCATACTAGTCAAGCAACTGCCATCCCATGCCCAATGTTTTCATTCTCCTTTTTCTCTCTAGATATAAAATCCCCTCTTTTGTAGAACCTTCCCTCATACTACTCCCTTGCCAGTCTATCCATCCATCACTCTGAAAAGAATTGATTTAAAACTTATCTGGTCCAGAAAACCTTTTTAGATGAAGTGCTTTCTACATTGGTCACTAATTATTTTGTGTCTCTTCAACTTATATCCAATTTTATTGTTATTTAGTATTTTCTGAAAAAGAAAAAAATGTTGAATTCATCTAACTTTGGTCTCACAGAAACTACAAACTCATCAAAAGAAAGGAAACACATTTTCTAAGCCTCACTATGGTTCAGTGGGTTAAATCCTAGACCAGAACCCAATCAGAAGATCATACAGTGGAAAGAGTGCTGAACTCAAAGGACCAGGCTTCAAACACAGTCTTCTGGGCATACCCTGGGTATGTCAACCTTCCTGGGTTTTAGTGTTCTCATTTGTAAAAGGATGGTTTGACTGAATGACCTCTGAGATCCCTTCCCATTCTAAATCTATGATTCTATGACCTAGGTTTGCATCCCAATCCACTACCTTCTAGCTTTGTGACCATGGGAAAACTAATCCCTTTGATCCTCAGTTTCTTCTTCCGTAAAATAATAAGCTAATGCTGGTGTTATCTACCTCTCAGCATTGTTATAAAAGTAGAAAGGAAATAATGTGAAAGTTACATGTAGATGTAAGGTAGCCAAAAGGTCCATGTGGTCATTGATATTCCTCAATTACATTGTTAATTATAACCCAAACCATGCTGTTAATTTGAGAACCCCAGCTATAATATTGTTTCGTTCCTCACCTATTTTTGATGTTGCTCCTTTAGAAGAAAGGGTACAAACATTTTTTAAGGACTGTGTTTTATACATATCTCATTTGATCCACACAACAGCCTTGGGAAGGAGGTGCCATGATTATCCTCATTTTACACTTGAGGAAACAGATGGACAAAGGAAACTGAGATGCTCAGGGTGACATAGCTAGGAACAGTCTGACACTGAATGAACTCAGGTCTTTCCTACTGTAGACCCAGTGTTCTATCCACTGTGCAACCTAGTAATGTGATTTTATTTAACATCATGGTTTCACAAAACCAGCTACCAGCATTAAGTGTGATTTATCTGTAGTGTTATCTCCCCCTACCACCTAATACATGGTTCTGTTTCCTATAGTTGCTCAAG
This sequence comes from Notamacropus eugenii, assembly GCF_028372415.1. Classification (NCBI taxonomy): domain Eukaryota; kingdom Metazoa; phylum Chordata; class Mammalia; order Diprotodontia; family Macropodidae; genus Notamacropus; species Notamacropus eugenii. Next base: position 273,444,013 of record NC_092875.1, read on the forward strand.
AGAGTCTTCTTAATGAAATAACTAACATCTCTCTATTGCTAGATAGTTTATAAAGCTGAACAAATTAATAACAGTTGTTTGTTTTTCATGTAAAGTTGTTTTAGTAATTTATTCCACTTTCATTATTTACTACTCCACATAAGTACCTATGCATGTCTCCATACTCACATCTACAACATTTCTATGATCACTTTTTTTTTAAAATCACAGAAGAAAGCCTTTCCATTGATGAAGGCTTTCTGCCATTTCCCATGTACCTAATTTGACACGATCATGTCTTCCTTCTTTTTTTTCTGTAGGAGAAGGCAGAGATGCCACAGAGAAGCCCATCACTAGAATCCTATTTCAATGAAAATTTAGAGTTAATGAAAGATAATGAAACTGACATGCATAAGTAAAAAGGTCACAGTAAAGCTCCCATTGAGATGAAAAGATAGGGGGAACATGCAGAGAGACAGGAATTACCTCTTTTTCTGTTCACAGCAATCCCTGCGATGAAGAAAGTGAGAAGGAGTCCCAGGGCTCAGTCAGCAATTTTCTGATGTATGACACCTACTCTGATGGGCCAAGAAAATTATAATTAACTGCAAGAAAAAATGAACTCTATTTTCCAATGAAAGAGTTATATAGTATAAGAGAATTAGGGTTATACTGAGTCAGGAGATGGGGATTCTAACCTCTCCACTATAAACTAACTAGCTCTAAGTTCAAAAAGTCTCACCATCTCTGGAACTCAGTTTACTCATGTTTATATTGAGGATATGGAGCTAAATGATCTCTAACATTCCTTTCTCCTTTCAAACTCTAGGACTCTTTGATTCTTGTGGGTAATTAAGAAATATGTTGGAATTATGGATATATAACTTACTCTATAGTATATTAATATTTCTATTAACAGAGTGGAGGTCATATTCCAGTGGTACATTTTAATCAAAACTTTGCAACCAGAAGAAAAAATTTATCTAGGAGACATAGAGATATAGCATGGTAGTCCCAATTCTGAAATTTTGTGATAAGGTGTCTGATGGCAATGGTATTAAAGAGTCACCAAGTGCTAAGTAAAATAATGTCAAATGTGTCCACCAAATCTAGAAATCATTTATCTGGTAATATTGAAGTAGCCAGAAGAAATGGACTGGGGATGGGTAAATAAACTCTACCTGTCCACCACTGAGGAAAGTGGGAGGACTCATTGAGACCTGGAGAAAGGGAACTCTCCAAAAGATACATCAGGCTTCAGATACCCTCAACCCCACCACAGTGTTACTAGGGATTTAGGTGGTTATCTGTTCTACAGAGATAAACTGCCCCTTCTCTGACCCTTCCTTCCTTCAAGTCATCCATAAAGGGATATCAGTTTTGTCTTCACAGTCCACCAAGTACACCTAATGTGATTCCATAGACATCGAATTAAACATTATACATCTTCCCAGTCACAAGAACACGGTCATGATCAGATTACATGTATGTGTATGTGTTGGGGGAGGCTGGAGAGGGGAGAGTAGAATTTAAGGAATGAAGGAAAGCAAGGGTTATAGCCTGAAAAGTTTGTTTAACTTTTGTCCTATTTCCCTTCAGTGTGACTGGGCAACTAGATGATATACACAGATATACTTTCAACCTACTAATGCAGGCAGCAAAACTTGTCATGGTTTAGTATGGGAGTGGCATGAGGTATGGTTATGAATTTTGTGTTGAATGAACTTTGTACAAAAGACTTTCTTATTAAGCAAGTGTGCTGGAATTGATTAGGGGAGTTCCCCTACTTGATAAGTTTACAGGACACTGAATCTTCGTCTAGGAAAGTACAGACATACCCATTGGCACAGTTTGACCCTTTTGTGTATTAATGAAGATGAGTATTTGAGTCTAAGTGACTGAAGAATTTGGTTGACTAGGACTCTTTGCTGGGGGTCAGAGTAATGCATTAAATGCTATAAAAAGTGTTTTCCTTCCCAGACTCAAACATTTTTGCCCTTTTCTCCTTTCTTGAAGAGTTCCAGAGGTCAGGGAGACTGATTCTCAGGGTATTCTCCCACAATTCATTCCCCAGGAGGTATTAATGACTGCCATGAGACAAAGGCACCTTAGAGGTGAACGTTCTCCTACCCACAGAGCATAAAGCGAGAGTTCACAGACCTAAAAATTCTGAAATATACCTTTGTGGAGAAAAAAGGGGGATTTTCTGGGCAGAATGGAGAAAAGAAAGAAAAAAGATCCTAAAATCTGCTCTACTAATGAAAGAAGAGTTCCTGCACAGTGCTAGCCTCTAGGGAATTTCTCATCTGGTACTCACAGATGGAAATTCACCAAGGTACTCACTCAGTCATAATGTGGAGAAGCAAAAGACTCAGACATTTCCCTTATCCATTACATTAACAATTGAAACATTTCAACTCTAGTATAAAAGGTGCTATGTCTAACAACCCTAAGTATGAATCTTTTCTAGAGAAACCTAGAACTTCAAGGTTGTACTGTAAAATTAGATGCTGATATTAGTTTCTAGGAGGGGGGATGCTAAGGGAGGAAGCCAGGAGAGGATTTGGGGGAACATTGCCTTTCTAGCAATCTTGAGTACATTTCCCTTCCAGCAAGGGCCAAGTCCATAAAATAGTTCCATAAGATTGGATGTCTGGGTTGATAATGAGACTTGCCAGAATGTTGGAGGCTGATGCTTTAACAACGCCATTACCGTTTGCCTTCCAAGGGGAGTCCTAATCATAAGGAGATGTTATCAGTTTGGCATATAGTATAGGATCCAAAAGAAATATTGGGCTCCTTGGAGAGGGGAGAGAATCTTAACAATTGTGAGTCTGTTGTGGTGTATCCTTTCTGTTTGTAAGGTGAAACAATTATTACTTTGTACCCATGGCACATCATTACATTGAGTCTTTAGGCTGGAAATGGACACCTTTTTACCCATATTGTAGAGATATGGAAATAAACAATATCTGAGCTATCCTCTTAGATTCCCCAGTACAAAATCAGTCAAAGAGATAAGATTCTTGGCAAATGTCATCACAATTAGATTCAAGCTTGGTAAACCGAGAACTTGGGGTTCTGGTCCATGGTCACCATGTTTTCCTGTCTTGCATCCATATTGTTGCTGAATCAAATTTTGTTTCAAAGCATAGGAATTACCATGAAGAAGACCAAATTCAAATGAGATCAAGAAAACTGGCATTGAAATTCATATACATATAACATATAAAAATAACTTTGGAATATAATCATAGAGATTTTCATTCATTTTCACTGCCTATTACGTACCCAGTATTTTTTATTGCTATTGTTCAGTCTTTTCAGTCATGCCCAACTCTTCATGACCTCTATATGGGGTTTTCTTGGCAAAGATATTTGAGTAGTTTGCCATTTTCTTCTCCAGTTCATTTTACAGATAAGGAAACTGAGACAAGCAGAGTAAGTGAAATGCCCAGGGTCAGCTAGTAAGAGTCCGAGTCCGAATTTGAACTCAGGTCTTCTGGAATCCAGGCCTAGTTCTCTATCCACTGTGCCACCAACCTGCCCAGTAGCCAGTATACATATAACACATTAAAAATAAATCCTTGCCCTCAAGAAAAGAGCCCAGAAAGATACCCAGAGAGACAAGCACATATACTTAAGGGTATTCAGAATATCTTCACAATATCCTTAAAAGAATGCAGAGGAAGTTTTCATGGAGAAAGTGAGGTACAGATTGCTAAGTGACTTCTTCTGGTCATGTATGAAATAGTGAAGTTATTCTGGCTTTAAGGTTTTCATTGTTCTTTTTTTAAAAAAAAAACTTTCTTATAAGCATATACTTTTCATGTGTATGCCTGTCTTCTAATCTGAGTCATTAGGGATAACACAAGATCTTTGTTATTTTCTTAATTTCAGGACAGCACAGTGTCACATGTAATTCAATTTTCTAAAAAATAATAATTTTTATAACAAATGATAAAAATTAATGATTTAAGAAATAGAAGCTTTTGATTTAAAATTATGTTAGACAAGGGGGGATGGAGCCAAAATGGCAAAGTAAAAGCAGAGACTTCCCTGAGCTTTCCCCAAAAGTTGTCCAACTGCCAGTAAAAAGGACTCTAAAGAAATTTTAGAGCTACAGAACCCACAAAATGACAGAGTGAAACAAATCCCCAGACCATGACAACCTGGAAAGTCTACTGGAAGGATCTTTCACACTGGGTGGGGAGTAGAATGCTGTCCAGTATGAGCCACACCAGCACAGAATGGCCAGGGCAAGCCTCAGGGGACTGAATTATTGGCAGCTGTGGCAGTTTCCAGACTTCTCAACCCACAAAGGCCAAAAAGGTCAGTGGGAAAACTCTGTGGGATCTGGGTGAAAGAGGAGCACCCAGTCTGGCTGGGTCCAGGTGGTGTTAGTGGTGCTGGCAACAGCAGCAGCAGCAAAGGCTGCTTCTTTAGCTCTGGGCCCACAGCCGGTGGGGGATCGAGAAGCTGATACAAAATCCCTGAAGCCTGAGACAACACACACATCCCCACCCCCACCCCCACCCCCACCCCCACTGGAAGTAGAGTTTTACCTTGAAAAACAGGATGTCAAGTGTTTTGCTGGGATGATGAGTACACATTGTAAAAGAACTCAGACTATAGAATCTTACTTTGGTGACAAAGAAGATCAGGGTATACAACCAGACAAGGATAGTAAAGTCAAAGGTTCTACATCAAAAGCTTCCAAGAGGAATATGAATTGGTCACAGGCCATGGAGGAGCTCACAAAGGATTTTGAAAATCAAATAAGAGGAAAAATTGGGAAAAGAAATGGTAGCGATGTGAGGAAATTATGAAAATTGAGTAAACAGCTAGCTAAAGGATACCCAAAAAATACTGAAGAAAATAACACCATAAAAATAGATTTACCCAAATGGTAAAAGAAGTCCAAAAAGCCAATGAGGAGAAGAGTGCCTTAAAAAGCAAAATTGGCCAAATGGAAAAGAAGGTCCAAAAGCTCATTGAAGAAAATAATTCCTTCAAAATTAGAATGGAGCTAATGACTTTATAAAAAAAATTATAAAACAGAACCAAAAGAATGAAAAAATAGAAGTTAGTGTGAAATATCTCATTGGAAAAATCATTGACCTGGAAAATAGATCCAGCAGAGATAATTTAAAAATTATTGGACTACCTGAAAGCCATGATCAAAAAAAATCATCTTTCAAGAAATTATCAAGGAAAACTGCCCTGATATTCTAGAAACAGAGGAGAAAATGGAAGTTGAAAGAATCCACTGATTACCTCTGGAAAGAGATCCCAAAAGGAAAACTAGAAATATTGTAGCCAAATTCCAGAGTTCCCAGTCAAGGAGAAAATATTGCAAGCAGCCAGAAAGAAACAATTCATGTATTGCGGAAATACAATCAGGATAACATAAGGTCTAGCAACTTCTACATTAAGGGATTTGAAGGGGTTAGAATATGATATTCCAGAGATCAAGGGAGCTAAGATTAAAACCAAAAATCACCTATCCAGCAAAACTGAGTATAATCTTTCTGGGGGGGGAAAATTAACATTCAATGAAATAGAGAAATTTCAAGCATTCTTGATGAAAAGACCAGAGCTGACTAGAAAATCTGACTTTCAAATACAAGAATCAAGAGAAGCATGAAAAGGAAAATAGGAAGGAGAAATCATAAGAGACTTGTTAAAGTTGGACTGTTTACATTCCTACATGGAAAGATGATACTTATAACTCATGAGACTTTTTTCATTATCAGGATAGTTGAAGTGGATAGACAGACAGATAGACAGACAGACATACAGATGATAGATAGATACATACATACATAGACACATAGACACACAGATACATAGATGGCATGGGGTAAGTTGAATATGAAGGGATGATATCTAAAAAATAAAATTAAGAAGTGAGAGAGGGATGTACTGGGAGAAGGAGAAAGACAGAGATAGAATGGGGTAAATTATCTTGCATAAAAGAGGAAAGAAAAAGATTTCACCATGGAGGGAAAGAGGGGGGAAGTGAGAAGGAATGAGTGAATCTTACTTTCATTGGATTTGACTCAAGGAGGGAATAACATGCACATTCAGTTGTGTATCTTACCCTGCAGGAAAGTGGAAGGGAAGATAATAACAGTGGGAGGATGACAGAAGGAAGGGCAGATTGGGGGAGGGGCAGTCAGAAGCAAACATTTTAGAAAAGGAACAAAATCATAGGAGAAAATAGAATAATTGGGGGGCAGGATAGGATGGAAGGAAATATAGTTAGTTTTTTACAACATGACTATTATGGAGGTGTTTTGCATAACTACACATGTATAACCTATATTGAATTGCTTGCCTTCTCAATGAGGTGGGCGTGGGGAAGGAAGAGGGGAGAGAATTTGTAACTCAAACTTTTAAAAACAAATGTTAAAAAATTGTTTTTACATGCAACTGGGAAATAACATACATAGACAATGGGGTATAGAAATCTATCTTACCCTTCAAGAAAGTAAAGGGAAAAAGGATAGGAAGAGGGAATGATAAAAGGAAAGCAAGACTGGGGCAAGGGTTAATCAGAATGTATGCCATCTCATGTGGAGGGAGGGGAAAAATTTAAAAAAAAGAAATTATGTTAGACAAGCTCTTACCAATATTTATAAAGAGCAATATTCGAGATCTTCAGTATGAAGCTGTTTTGGTGGCCATGAGAATATACCAAGGACCAAAGATTTGCTCCATTCTTTGCAAGGTAGCTTGTTTAAGGCGAATGATTGTTTATGCATCTGCAGTGCATGAGACAACCCATAAATTAGTTGTTATGAATCAAATGACCTAAGCATTTTGTTCCTATCCATTGAGGCATATGCAAATATCAGAGCCAGACTTTCTGAATTTGCTATGGGCTGCTTCCCAATAGAAAAAATCCCATTAACTACTGAGCATCCCATAACAATTTAAGCCACCTAGGGCAAACATGATCTTTTATAAAAGAATTGGGTAACTGAGTAAGCTTGAAACCCACATATACGATTAATCATTAAACTTCTCCAGGACTCAGTGTCTTCATCTGAAAATGAAATTAAACCAGAGAAGAGTGTCTCTATGGTCCCTTCTTTGGCTGTATGATGCAAAGATAAGTAGATATATATCCACACATATACAAGAACATGACAAGGAAATATGATTTTGTCAGTACTATTCATTCCATAGTATTATAGTTCATAACATAGCAGGTTGTTTCCTGAGGCACATAGAGGTCACTGTGCCTTTCCCAGGTCCACATAGAAGCAAGATTTGACCCTATGTCTGCTTAATTCCAAACCTAGCACTCTACTCTGGTAGATTATATCCGCATGTGTGTGTATATATATCATATATACATATATCACATATATGTATATATACATATATCATACACACATATGTGTGACATATCTATATCTGCATGTGTATATGTCTAATATATATCTATATATGTCTATGTCTAATATATGTGCCAAATATATTTATATATATGTGTGTGTGTATATATATACACATATATATATGTGTGTATATATATATACACACACACACACACACATATATATGTCAGGAAGACTCATCTTCATGAGTTCAAATCTCACCTCCAACATATAGTAGCTGTCAAGTCACTTAACAAGTGGACAAGTCACTTAACCCTGTCTACCTCAGTTTACTCATCTGTGAAATGCATTAGAAAAGGAAATGGCAAATCACTGAAGTATCTCTGCCAAGAAAACCCCAAATAGGATCATGAAGAGTCAGACATGACTGAAAAGACTGAACAACAACAAACTAGTATAGATAGATATACACACATATATTTGTGTATATGTGTTTGTATTTGTATATCCATATACGTTCTGCAAAGAAAAGGGAAAATTTTACAGAGGCTAAAATAACCAAAAATGACCCCGAGTCTTTTTTTTAATAGTAGTAGGCTGATTAAGCTTAAGAAGGACTTCTATGGCCAATTAAGATAATAACATCATGGCATTTTCTCAGTTTGCAGTCCTAAGTAATCCACCATCAACAGGACTGAAACTGGAGATTCTGGTTTAGATTTGGTCCAAAACAGGCTGTTCTAGCACAACTCAATTTCATGGTCAAATGAGGGTAATTATTTAAAAAAAAAAAAAGCTTTCATCCCTTAGCCTCTTGTGATTCTGGTTGCAAATGGAACCACTTCTAATCCTCTACTAAGGTTTCAAGCCAGTGGAGGGGGTAGAAGGATGTTGGGCTGGGGGGTGCAGGGATGGGGGTGGGGTTGAGCTTGTCCTCATGAGCAGAATCTTTCTGAGCACAGAAAAGAAGCATTCACTGACCTGTTTCTGTGAAGAGTTCATTACCTTGGAATATGCCTGTTGATAATTAATATGTTTTTGCTTTTTAATGAAACCTGCTGAACTATCTGAACAATTTTCATGCTCCTTACCAATGCACAGAAACGAGTGGATTCCATTAAAGACCCATTAAGACCAATCTATTTTGCTTTCCATTTGCCAATGAAATGAGTTGGAGTTTCAGCGTCTGTCAAAGATGATACCTTTATGGCATATCTTTAATGTTTTATTGATGAATTTTTAACAATATTGACATTCTCCAATACCCTCCCTAATACATGCACAACTGAATCCTATCCTATTAAAAAAGAGAGTTAAGCAGGCCAAAAAAAAAAAAAAAATCAACAATTTCCAGCAGCTTGTGCCTTATTCCACATCTATGCTCTATCATTTCTCTGACAAGAGGAAGAGGTATGGTTCTCATCCAGTTTGGGGAGTCAATACTGACCATAAGTTGATTTTAATTCTAATTTCTCTTCTTATTTTCTTTTCCATTATTGTGATCAAATGAGTACATATGTGTACATTTCAATATATACACACATATATATCAGTTTGCAAACCTTAAGGCACTATATAAACATTAGTTATTATGGTGATAATTGTGTAAATTGTTTGCTTTTCTTTCACCTGCCTTACCATGTATAAATTCATGCAAGTCTTTCCAAGTATTATTTTTTTCTGAATTCATCATAGTCATTATTTCTTAAGAAGAAATAATGTAATGATATATTCCTCAAGAAACATGGAAAAGTTAAATAGTTCTTTAGGGGAGATTTTTTTTCCTGAAACATCTTCACTTAACGATGATAAAAAATTATCATTCTATTTTATTTTTAAAAGGAAAAGGCAGTATTATCTGGTGATTTCAGGACAGGCTTAAATTTGTGCTGCTCATTGAAAATAATAATTCATATTTATATAGAATTTTAAGACTTGAATTCTCTCAGTTGAGTCTCCCAATAATCTTTCAAGAGAGGTGATGTCTTACAGATGAGGAAACAGAGGTTTAGGAATGCTAAATGGCTTGCCCAGGATCATTCCAAGAGTAAAGATGTGAGATAGCTTCCAGATTCAGGTCTTCCTGACTTCAGTCCATAGCTCTAGCCATTATACCACACTGCCTGTTGCCATTTCAAATGGCTAACTGATCTTTCAAGATTGTACATGACATTACTCTTTCTGAAAGTAAAGAGGTGGGACCCAGATAAGCACAAAGAGAATGGACCTCCATTAGAAGTAGATTGTTGTTGCTTTAAAATGTCTATTTCTCACTTCCCTTAGAATCCTGCTATTCAATCTCCTTAAGTAAAGCAAAGAGTTCATTTATTTCTTTTAAAGACTATTGTATGACTTTGTCTTCTTTTCTATGGGTTTATAGCATTTTAATTGCTGTTTTAATCTCATGTTTTATGTAAAGTTTCTATAATTCCCTTGGTAGGAAAAAATGGAAATAAAAAGTGTTATTATTATGAATTCCTCATTCTGTTAATGCTTTGATAGATTCCTTAATTCATGCCAGAATAAAATTGCTATATACATTGTGTGCTTTGTAAGGTGTTACAACTGTGAGTAGGAGGAATATTTTGTGAGCAGCATAAACAGTAATAAGAAAGACGAGGTAACATTGAGTTTTGTTCAACCCACTTTGAAGATGTTATTAAAGTAAGAGATGAAGTGAGGTGAATAGGATTCATTTGTCAGGACTTTATCTCTGGAGAGAGTTCAAGATGTCATTAGGTCTTTGAAAACCATGGGGCTGGGCCTTCGCTGAAGTTTAGGCTCCAAGAGAAAGCATCCACACTATGCATCCTGAAGGCATGTAATTCAGACAGAAGGGGCCCAGGACTCTGAGAGCAGGGTCCTGTTGATGCCACTAGATGGGGGTATCTGCTTAATAAATCTGATCAAGTGCCCATTCATGAAAACAAATTGGAATGAGAACCAATTTAATTCCCACCATGCTGTTTCATGAAGGAAAGAAAACTGTGTTTGAGTAGAAGCAGTGACATAAAGCTGTTCACCGATATAACAGTGTTTGTAGTCTACTGCCTCTAGTGACTAGATCAAGGAAAAGCTCCCATTTAGATCTGAGCTACAATACTGTTCCATTAGGTGCTGAGAACTATTGGTGTCATCCCTCTGTGGGATGGATAGTATGGGCAAAGCAGTATAATGCCTATTAATCATGGAGCTTGAGCTTCTTGTTCACTTCTCCTGAGATTTTGAGTAATCATGACCTCATCATGTAAGCACCGGCTGCCTACATTCTTGTGCCTCTATAATGAATGCAGCAGTTTTTGCCAGCCACCTCCATGGAAGCTGATGAGGAATAAAGGATGAGTATAGCATAGGATTGGAAGATATCTCCAAATATTGTTATTCTTTAAATAAACATGTAGTAGTAGCAGCTGCAATAACATTTACTAATCACCAAAGAATAATGTGTTTGTGAGAAACCCATACCACAGATGGAAACTCCAGCCTTTGGTTACCATTCTTCTAAGCTCCTGGCAGATGGGGTGAGTTGGAAGACCTAACAGCAATTACAATTTTAAAATGTGATTCATCATTGTACCAAATGTCACTAGGCAGATATCTGGGGTGAAGGGGGAAGGAATGAATCCTTGTCTTAGAGAATAATTTACTTCTAGCCCCAAGTGGGTAGGTTCTGACCAGGAAGTATCAGCAGTATGGTATAGTGGAAAGACCACTAGAATCAAAGACAATGGAAATCCTTCCTCTGTAACTTAGTCCATACTGACCCAGGATAAGCCATTTTACCCCAGTTCCCCATCTCTAAAATGGAGGTAAAGCCCAGACCCATGGGCTTTAGTTCCCCATCTCTTTCATAGGATTGTAAAAATTATCCTTTCCATCTGGTGAAAGGTGAACTAAAAGATAATCCCATTAACTAGAGAATCAAAGAATTCTTTCCTATTCTTCTGATCATTACCTTAATCAGGACAAGACATGGAGACTAAAGGGTACTGCTCTCATATATGTCAATCAAAGTTCCCTTTACCTTGTCTGATCACTGTTCTAATTCTATTTTAATTAAATTCATTCTTCAATTAATAAGGATTTCTTGTCTTTCCCTCCCCTCTCCCCCCACCCCAGAGGGGAAAGAAGAAAAAGAAAACACAATTAACATGCATAGTCAAGCAAAACAGATTTTCATATTGGCTCTGTCCAAAAATATGTCTTATTTTGCATATTTAACCCATCACTTCTATGTCAGGAGGTATATAGAATATTAAAAGGAAAACAGAGTTTCTCCCTGAACTTTTCTTTCAGATTCCCCAAAGAAAGTGATTTGGTCTTTGGATTTATTACAGGACACTATATCAAAATTGATAGCTATGAAAAAATGGAGCAGGATTCTCATTCAGGTTAGTTTAAAGATTTCAGACTAGGATGTTGAAGGGGGAAAATATCTTAATCACTTTTAAAAAGGGGTGAGGCAACATGAGGAATATGGAAACAGGTTTGTATGTGATTGCACACACACACACACACACATATATATATATATATATACACACATATTAAACCTATATCAAATTGCTTATAGTCTTGGGGAAAAGGGAAGGTAGGGAAGAAGGGAGAAATTTTGAAACTCAAAATTTTATTTAAAAAATGAATGTTAAAAATTATTTTTACATGTAATTTGAAAAATAAAATACTATTTAAAAAATTAACAAAAAATGGGCAAGAGTATAATATTCTCCAATGTTATATAAGTAATGGTTGAAGGAAATGAGGTTGCTTAGACTGACTAAAAAAAAAAACCAACAGGGCTATAGGGGTATGGTGGAAAACATGATAGCTGTTTTCAAGTATTTGAAAGGGCATGCTGTGAAGAGGAAGTAGACTTTTTTTCTGTTTGACCCTAGAGGACAAAATTAGGAAGTGTGGACAGAATTTGCTGAAAGGAAGATTGGGGTTCAATGTAAGGGGGAGAGCTCTAACAACTGGAACTATCCAAAAGTATAATGTAGAGGTAGCCTGGAATAAGAGATGGAAGAGACAGTGTGGGAGCTGAGAAGACCTGTTTGGATCAGAGCCTTCCTCTGGCAGATATTGGATATGTCACATAAGCTCTTAGTGACCCAGTTAGCTATCTAAGAGAGGAGTTCTTAACCTTTATGTGGGTCATGGAACCCACAGGCAGTTTGGTGAAGCCAATGAACCCTTCCTCAGAATAATGTTTTTAAATATTCAAAATAAAATACATGGGATTATAAAAGAAGCTAATCATATTGAAATACAGTTATCAATATGTTAGAAAAAAAGTTTGCAAAATCTAGATTAAGAACCATTGCTCTAAGTACATAGCATATAAAAATATGTTGATTTGCATTAGTAAAAGGAGTTTCTTCATTGGGACACTATTTCACCAATGAAATCACAGATCTAAATAGGAAGATGATAAATGTTGGGGAAGATGTGAGAGAGCCGGAACATTAACTCATTGTTGGTGGAGCTGTGAGCTGATCTAATCATTCTAGAGAGCAATTTGGAACTATTCCCAAAAGGCTATAAAAATGTGCATACCCTTTGACCCAGCAATACCACTTATAGACTGTATCCAAAAGAGATCATAAAAATGGGAAAGGGTCCCACATGTACAAAAATATTTATAGCAGCTCTCTTTGTGGTGGCCAAAAACTGGAAGTCGAGGGGATGCCTATCAGTTGGGAATGACTGAACAAGTTGTGGCATATGAATATAATGGAATAGTATTGTGCTATAAGAAATGATGAACAAGAAGACTTCAGAGAGGCCTAGAAGGACTTATGTGAACTGATGCTGAGTGAAAGGAGCAGAACCAGGAGAACTTTGCAACATGACTAAGGTGAAAATATTTTGAATAGGAATGTATGTGTAGAACCTATATAAGATAGAATGCCATCTCGGGGAGAGAGTAGGGAGGGAGGTGGGGAAGAATGGGGAGGAAGGAGAAAAAAATCTAAGATATATGGAAGTGATTGTAGAAAACCGAAAACAAGTAAAATAATCTAAAATTAAAAAAATCACAAGTCTAGATCCCCACTCCAACTCCAAATGAATAATGGACTGCCCAGAGAGTTTTCTCTCTCTAGAGGTCCTCAAATAAAAACTAGATAACTACTAGTTGAATAAATTAGGCAGAAAGGACTTTTTTCAGATACTAGTTGGATTAGTTCCAGTTCTAGCAGTCTGTGATGCGTTATGCATCATGGGCAGAAGAGTAGGTACAGAATAAGGTTGAATCTGTAAACAGTTGGCTTGGGTGCCTCGCCTTGGAAACAAATACCAAACTATGAGCTTTCAAGTTCCAGAACCGTGATCAGGAGATATCGTGAGGAAGAGGTGGGAGATGATCTATGGAACTCTTCCAGTTACATAAATGACTTCCTGGAAGCTGCCCCATTCAGAAGGCATTATAAATTTCTGTTGGGAGCCTTTTGATTGTGTGGAACTTTCTTCTTAATAGTAATTTGACCTGCATTTTCATCTCAGCTGCTGTCTTTGTCCTTTTTCTCAGCAACTGCATTTCTCAGGTTTCTCTACAGTAAGAAATGTTAATCTATTGGTATAGTACATGCATCCTGTTACATTCTAAACAATCTGAGTGCAGGGGCACATCTTCAACTTTTGTAGCACCAAGTGTGAAACTTTGGGCATTGTAGGTACACAAATATGCGTGGGTGACATTTATTTTTCAATGAAAGGATTATTTTTCTAATCAGAGTTAATAGTTAAGCCATTTCATGATCCCTTTTCAGCCTACTACTTAACAGATGTTTAAAAGAAAGCCACTCCTAAAAATGTTAGACCAGTGCTATGAGAGGAAGAAAAAGTAGTTATATATTATTTTGATAGCCAGTGAAATATAAGGTATGACAAAGGACAGCCGTAGATTTGTCTCTGAAGATGTATAATAATAGCAGAGATTCTCCTCTGTTGAGTGTTTGAACAGAATGTACTAAAAGAAGAATGTAATAAATGATATTTAGGGTTCCTTTCCAATATAACTTTACAAATCAGTTATTATGATACTGTGATGCTTGATGTGATCACATATGTTTATAGTAGAGCACTAAATGGGGAACCAGGAGAGAACTACTTTGGACTTCCTCTTTTAAAACTAGTTGTGTAACCATAGACAAGTCACTCAATCTCTCTGAGCCTCAGTTACCCTTGTATGTGAAACAGGGAACTTATTACTTCACATGGTGGTTGTCACCAACAATGAGACACCATACATAAAGTACTTTTGCAGACCATTAGGAACCACATAAATATGAACTATTTTATTATTCCTATGTTATGTCTTCATTAAACCAAAACAGCTGGCTTAATGCAGTTTTGAAACGGTCAGTAAAACCTGTTATTTGATTTTATGGAGACAAACATTGGTGGTTTGCAATAATTCAGACTTTCCCCCATTTTTTTTACTGAATACAAATTGTTTGTGCGGATAAAAAAAGAGGGATGTTCCTCAATTTAAACTCTGAGGCATTTCCTTCTCTTTCTTTCATTAGTGATATCAATATTTCGTAGGCTGTGAAGAAACAGAGCCATGGAATTAGAACTAGCACTTGTTTCTCATTCCTTTTGCCACCAGAATTCCCACATCTTTTCTATGCCCCTCTTTCACTCTCATTTAGGAAGTAAAGACATATCTCTTCTTCAGTACTTTAACAGATGCATGCTTTCACTGGAAGTTCCACCATGCCTATCATCCCCTTCCCCAGTTTTTTGTAAATGATCTTAAGCACCCAAGATGCTGTAGTAAACAGAAATCATTAACTTGATAGCCAAACTTCTAGAGATGAACTTCCCTTTACTTATCCCTTAGATAACAGACATAAAAACCCGTCCTTGGACCGAATTGTACATTCTTTCTAGTGAGGGTAGGGCTTGGTAGGTCCAGTCAGAACATAGAGCTCACTCAGAACTTTTGGATATCCAAGGTCATCTCTACAAGTGGGCAGAGAGACTAAAGTGGAGAGAAGTGATGACTCTTACTTCTCTGCTAGGTTGTAAACTCATGGGGGTTGGTAACTAGCTTTTTTTCTTCTTGGATCTCTTGTTTATCTTTGCAGCACTTCCTCTCTCCTTTTAGTACCTAGCAAAGAAAAATATTTTATTCAATAACTGCCTGTATGAATAGAAGAGAAATTTTACCAGATTGGCACCATGAAATCCTCCCCTGGAGTCCTCATTATGGGGTAGAAGTGATAACTTCTCAAAAGATGTTTCAGCAGATCTCATGCTTTGCAAGGACCCCGTTGTTGTTCAGTCATGTAAGACTCTTCATAACTTTGTGGACCAAGTGTCCATAGGATTTTCTTGGCAAAGACACTACAGTGGTTTGCAATTTCTTTTTCCAGTTTTATGCAGGCATAGGTTAAGTAATTTGCCCAGGGTCATATAGCTAGTAAGTGTCTGCAGTCAAATTTGAACTCTGGTCTTTTTGACTGCAGGGTAGTTAGGTGGCACAGTGGATAGAGTGCCAGGTCTGAAGTTAGGAAGATTCATCTTCATGAGTTCAAAACCAGGTTCAGGCACTTATTAGCTGTGTGATCCTGGGCAAATCACTTAATCCTGTTTGTCTCAGTTCTTTATCTGTAGAATGAGCTGGGGAAGGAAATGGTAAACCATTCCAGTATCTTTGCAAGGAAACTCCAAATGGAGTCAGAAAGAGTCAGACTGAAAATGACTGAACAACTCTTTGACTCCAGGCCCCCATGTCCTCCTACACTGTGCCACCTACCTTCCCTTGGCAAGACCTGCGTAGTTGGAAGGGCTTTGATTTGGGCAAAAGCAGGAGTTCTTAACTTGAGGTCTGTGAAGTTTTTACTTTTTAACATAATACCTACATTTCAGTGTCATTGGTTTCCTTTATGATCCTATGACTTACTTTTTTTTAAATTTTGTGAGTTTAAGCACATTATTCTCAGAAAGGGTTCCTGCAGATCAAAGGATTTATGACACAAAAGCTTAAGACCCCCTGGTCTTAACATAGACCATGTTATATCTGGCTTTGACTTTAGAGAGGTTCATCACCAGAAATTTGATGATCTGTATGTCTGTAGTCCAAAAACCAGTCCTATGAAAGACAGTCCCAGACAATCTCAGAAGTAGAGAACAGGCCTTTGGGTGATCTGTTTTCATCCATTGGTCTCATGAAGTAACATGACTAAAATATAGGGAAAGTTGTAGCCTATAATAACAGGGGACATCATATACCCATATGGAAGAAATCCTAGATCCTTAAATTTGAAGTTCAATTTTATAGATTAAGTCCATTTGTATTTTCTCCAAAAGAATCTATATTTGAATCCTCAAACCAATGATAATAGCTAGCATTTACATAATGTTTTATGTTATGCTATCTCACAACAAAACTGTAAAATAGAAAAAAACAGCATCATTTTATAGATGATGAATCAGCGGCTTGAAAGGGTGAAGAGCGTTGCCCAGGATCTCACAGTCAGTAAATTGCAGTCACAGGTTTTCCTGACTCGAATCCAAAGTTCATTTCCCTACCCCACAGCTGTTGTTAGCTTCTAAACCAAATTACATTGTAAAGCTAGACATTCAGGCTTAGTAAGAAATACAGCTGGGTAGTTTAAGAAATCTACATGAGGTTTATGGAGCCCCATATTGTAGCTAATCTGTGTTGAATACATTGCCTTTTCTTATTTTCCATTCATTTAATTGGTAAGAGGCTAGCATTGTTTGATATGGCCAAAGGCTACAATGGTTTGGGTTGAATAAAGCGAATGGAAATACAAAGGAAATCTTACACTGTTCATACCTAATGAATTTTTTCTGGTGCAAATTCAATATTAAGTGCAGATTGAAGCTGAAATGGTTCTTAAGGGAATATCAGAAGGATATCAGATTTTAAAAGGGTTGCTAATTGAAAGGAATGGCTGACTGGGATGCTTTTAATAAATGGTAATTTTCTGTGGGTTTTCAGGAAAACACAGTACAGAGCTGATGGAAGTGGCCTCTCTAGCCTTTGGTTGAAACTACCTGAGATTGATTAGTTTTGTATAGAGTAGTCAAGGGTTTTATTATCTTTATTTTGAAAAATTTGAAAAGTCTCAGACTGACTAGATCTATAACCAGTATCACTGATGAAATAACTATTTCAGGAAGCAGTGAAACAACTAGATTAGTTTTGAGGCAAAGCAACTGTTCTTGTTCATGTTCTTGTTCAGAGCTCATTCAAGCTTTTCCAGGGACTCCTTTATAAGGATCTCTTTTTGCCACACTTTTGGTCTCTCATGCTTGTTATCATCACCCTTTCATTTTTTTTCTTTAGTGTCTTTCTACACAATCCCTCTTCTAGGTCATTTCCTCCTAGTTGAGAATGTACTTAGTATATTATCCCTTAGACTTCCGACGTACCAGTGGCCCATATGACAAACATTTGATTGAACATAACAACATCTTTTTCTGTAAACAAAAAATGTGAAAGAATCCTTAAGGAAGGTTGGAGAAAAGAAAAACACAAAGAGGTAGAAATCAATACCAATTATAATTTTGTACAGAAGATTTACCAATGTAAACCAATAAAGGAGAATAAAAGAGCCTTAAAATTGCCTTTATCAATAAATACTTGATCTCCTTGACAAGTGAAGAAATATGGTACCCAAGGACGAAACTATTCTATAATATAAACTTACCTGTGAAATCTTTTGGAGAAAGGTGGTAGAATATTATGGGCAGTGAAGTTTCATAAAACTACTCAGAAACAGTGGAAGGAAGAACAAATACAGAGAAAACTTGCAAGAGATCCAACAGAATAGAGTTACCCTAATGACATTTAAGGATGAAAGTGAAGAGAAACCAAAATGGAAAAAAAATCAGTAAAAAGTTTTATAACAAAAAGTTTGTTCTTGTTATCAAGGATGATGTAACCATTATATCTGGACTCTGATATCACAGACATGATTCTTAATTAAGTGAAAATGCACTGAAGAAAGCAAATTATATAAGCAACCATACTAGACCACTTATATACTGTTAGCTTATATTAGATGTGATACAATTTTGATGGCAAAGGGGATTGATTGATTCTCAAAGTAACTGAAAGAAGCAAACACATCAGAAGAAAAGAAAAAAAATTAAGATGTTATTTGCCCTCTCCTCCCCAAAAAGGTAAATGGAAGAATATCAATAACTACTGATCCAAATGTATGATAGGGTTGTAATCTATGTCTGTAGAACGTTTTTATGAAAATAATCAATGCACAAAATTAGGGCATCTTTGATAAGGGTGTTAGGTGGGAATAAGCAGAAATTCTCAAATGATGTTCCCCAGTGGACTACATCTTTTGAATCACACAACTGATTGAAAAGTATTGGGGAATATGAGATCTCACAATGCTTAATGTTGTTGACTGTAAGGAAATACATGACTCAGTAGAGAAAAATGCCACATAAAGGCTCTCCTCCAAAAAGGAGTTTCTTATGCATAGTCAAAATTATACAAAATTCCTTGAAAACTACAACAGAGAATGTAAATTTGTTCAACAACTCTCTAAATATTAATATCAATCAAGGCATAAAATAGAGAGATGTATGTTCCCAAGAAATGTTTACCACTATTGTGGAAGAGATCCAGTTTAGAGTCTGATTTGGAGAGGGATGCCATACAGTTGCTCTTTTTGCAGATGGCATGATGTAGTTTGCATCAAGCTATGGAAAACAGCAGACGCTATTAAATGAGATTCATGATTACTCAAGGGTTTGGACCCACTATGCATGCAGGAAAAAATGAGTGGAGTATGAATGCCTGTTGTCCATTATATAAAAGTAACTAGATCATCTTGCTCACCTTAAAGAGTTCATCCATCAATAGATATAGACCTATATACATACAGATAATATATACATATATATATACACATCCATATGTATTTGTGTGTATATTCATACATATTTATGTTATATACATATATGTATGTATGTGTGTATGTGTGTATGCATGTCACACACAGACATACCTTGGAGATATTTCTGGTTCCATTCCAGACTACTACAATAAAACAAATATCACAATAAAGTGAGGCACATGAATTTTTTTAGTTTCCCAGTGTATGTAAAAGTTACGTTTACATTACTTTGTAGTCTATTAAGTGTCCAATAGAATTATATCTAAAAACTGTACATACATTAATTAAAAATACTTTGTTGCTAAAAATGCTAACCATCATCTAAACCTTCAGTGAGTCATAATCTTTTTCTGGTGGAGTGTCTTGCCTTGATGTTGATGACTGCTGATTGATTAGAGTGGTGGTTGCTAAAGATTGGGGTGGCTGTGGCAATTTCTTAAAATAAGACCACAATGAAGTTTGCCACATCAATTGACTCTTCTTTTCACTTGAACACTTAGAGATTGTAGGGTTATTAATGGGATTTATTTCAATATTGCTGTGTCTCAGCGAATAGGGAGCACCAAGGAAAGGAAGAGAGATAGGGAATGGTTGATTGGTGAGCAATCAGAACACAAAGCATTTAGCAATTAAGTTCACCATTTTATATGGGTACAGTTTGTGGCACCCCAAAACAATTATAATAGTTTGTAATATTGTGAAAATTACCAACATGTGACACAAAGACGTGATGTGAACACATACTATTGGAAAAATGGCACCAATATACTTGCTTGACACAGGGTTGCCATAACACAAATCTTCAATTTGTAAAAACCATTAAATCTGGGAAGCACAATAAAACAGAGTATGTATATATGTACATATATGTGTGTGCATACATACATGTAAATATATGGACATATATGGAGAGAGAAGAGGAGAGGAGAGAATGGGGAGAGAAGGGGAGAGAAGGGGAGAGGGAGAAGCAAACAGAGAAACATTGAATTGAATGGGTAAAGAATTAAATCATGAGAAAAGTAGACTAGATTGCTTTTGAGAAACTTCCAGATTATTTTCATGACTTCAAATGTCTTCCTGAAGCAAATGCTCATCTTTTTCATCCTAGTATTCTTTAAATATTGTGAACTTTGGAATGTATTGTGAAATATGGAAGAACTAGAACAGGACTACTCAACATGACATGCCTTTGTCAAAGAAAATGCTGTGCTCTATGAGCAAAGCAGAATTGCAGCAGCTCAAAGGAAACATGAGATGCACAAATTTAGAGATATTTCCGCTCCAAATGTTTGTGTGGACTACGAGTGCCTGCTCTGTGATAGAGTCTTCCAAGCTCATCTTGGTCTCATCAGTCACAGTCAGATACACTATATATTGACCCTGACACAGTGATATTATTTTGGTCCTATTGAACTACAACGGACAAGGACCAAGCAAGCAGCATCAAAGTTGAGTGTCACACAAAGGCCAATCTGAGGTGCATGGTTGGTGGGAGCAGTAAACAATACATTACAAAAAAAAAGAAATGATGCATGAAAAATTATGTAAAGAATGTCATCAAAGGCCGGTATGATGTGACACAAAAATGGACTAGTAATACAGCAAGAGCCAGGAGTGACTTATGGTTAGCTCCTGTGCTCCATTAACGTTCACAAAATTTGAAAATTCTAGGAAGGCTCCTCAAACACTAGGTGCACCCTCTGTGACAATTTTGTGGGAGGACACAGATGAGAATTGCATAAGGCAGGCCAGAATGGCTAGATTGCGATCTACATTATTTCAGGGAATACCCCCATTCATAAAATCATAAATCCTTTGGAAAATTGTATCTCTTCATGGTTTGCCCAACCTGAGTCAATTGTGTGTTACAGCAGCTAAAAAAGATAATTCAATCTTACTTTCATTAAGACTCAGTGCCCTGAATAAAGAATGTGATAATCCCTCTGCAAGCCTTCCTAGTTTGATCACTCCTGTAGTATCATATTAAGTTCTATATGTCAGATGTTAACGACACTGATACACTATGGAGAATTCGCAGAAGAGTGAACCAAGTCGATAAGGGTCCTGGTGAGAAAATAGGTTAAAGGAACTGAGGATCATTCACTTGGAGAAGAGAAAACTTAGTGGGTTGCAGGAAGCTTAAATTCCTTCTTTAAATATTTGAAAGACTGTCATGTAGAGGGGGAATTAACTTTGTCCTGCTTGTCCCCAATGGATAAAGCTAGGGGCAATGGGTAGAAGTTGCAAAAAACAGGTTTCAGCTTAATATAAAGTAACAATAACAGCTATCCAAAAATGTGATAGAATACCTAGAGAGACTTTTCAAACACAGGTTGGATAGCATTGTTGTGGAGGAAAGTCCTGAGGTATGGGTTTGAGTAGAGAAACCTGACAATTCTGAGGTCTCTTATTCTTTAAATTGTATATTTGTAATCAAGTTTGCTATGTTTAAAGGATAGCTATTCATTCCTTCAAGATTGTACATCCACTAACGTCTGGTTCAAATACTATTTTCTTTAATCTAAGTTTCCTTAAAGTCTGGGACCATGCTTTATTTATACTTTTTATCTTCCTCAGTACCAAACATAGTAAATAGCATTGCAAAGGAAATAGTTTAATAAATGTTTATTGAATTAAAAGAATACATAAAATGAAAGGGTTCTACGAGATGATCATTAAAAGCATTTTCAGCTCTGAAATCAAATTTTGATTATAAGGATTATTTCATTGACCAGATTGCCTTACTTGAAAAAAAGTAGTTTTCCTGTATTTATAAGATGTGTAATTATGTCAATAGAATACAAACTCCTTGAGCATAGAGACTATTTCAATTTTTGTCTTTGAGTCCCCAGCACTTAGCAAAGTGACTATTACATGTGTGATCACTGAGTTGAACCCGAACATACAGAAAACAGGATTTAGAAAGAAAAAAGTGCAAACACCTGAAAAATAGAGCAGTTACTATATTATTCTGAAAAAGACCATCTTCCCTCCTTCCGTCCCCCCCTCGTCTTTCTCTCACCCACCCTCCTTCCCCTTTCTTTCCCTTCATATGTGCATATGTAATATAATGTGTGTGTGTGTTGTACATGGGAAACATAACATCGATTATAGATAGCAACCAAGTTTTATACAACTAAGATTTGAGAAGAAAGCATGGAGATACCAGTCTACAAAACAATGAATATAGTGAATATATTCTATTTCAGGCATTCCATTCACCCTTCCCGCTACTAAAATGATAAAATAATGATAATACATTTTTATACTTGCTTTTATATTAGCATACTAGATCTTTCTCAAATATAAGCTGTTAGAGACTTAAGAACTGGGAGAAATTGATTAACATTGATTACATCTTTTTTTTCTGGTTGCCTTGCTCATCTTTGGGGCATGCTATAAGAGCTCATTTCAAATATTTTCCTGAATTTCTTGACTTTATAACTTGAGCATTATTTCAGTCAGTGCCATGGCAGTTGATCAAATCGAAAAGAGGGTTGAACCAGCTTCTAGACAGATGAGATAGTTTGGCAGTTTTGCTTCTAATCTAATAAAAATTACTGTATAAACAGGCAAACAAAAATAAATAAAATCAATAGTTAGCCATCACTTTTCTAAACTAAAATTACTTAGAAGCTTTTTCTTTGTTGTTATTTTTTCTTAATCTAGGACCTTGAGTGAGGTCAGTGTGAAAGGCTGATTTGGTCCAATTCTATAAGTATTCATTAATCTCTTGCCAAGTGCCTGACACTGCACTAGGTTGATAAATGCTAATTTCATCCCCAATTGGTTCTGTTGGGAGGAATTCAGCATGAGATATGAAAAAATCTGAGTTTCTAAAAGTGCTTCTTTGCTATACCAATGCAGAGAATATGTATTAAGATGAGAAATGGTGTGGTGCAGTTTGTGATTTTGAGTCCTTTCAGCGTATAGATATAACTCTATAGGCCAGTGCTTTTTCTTTTGTCTTGCCAAGAATACAATTTCATGAAAAACGAAACCTGATTGACTTGCGCTCTTTATTGCAGCCTTGATTAGGGCTGGAATCAATATGTCATGCAAAGAGAACATTAGTGTCTACAACTATTAAAGCTGGACGTACAAGACATGGTTAAGAAACACAATCATACAACAGACAATGTTCTCAATGTGAAGACCCTGGACCTGAACTTAATCCTAACTCTGTCTCTTACTACCTTTGTAACTTTGAAAAACATATTTAACCTCCCTGAATGTCATTTTCATTATCAATGAAATGAGGTCGTAAGACTAGTTGGCTTTTAAAGCTTTTTCAGCTCTGTAGCAATGATCCTGTGAATTAGTCTATGTTAGATCTGCTCAACATTTCTTGTACCAACAATATCCAAAAGCTACCAAAAGGTTCAGGTCAAATTGTTCCTATTTTTCCCTCTTGAATATATACCCATGAGTGAGAACATTGAGAAATCATGTCATAGAATTCAGGGGTAGGGAATCTGCGGCCTTGAGGTCACATGTGGCCTTCTAGGTCCTCAAGGGCAATCCTTTGACTTTATTCAAACTTAAGAATATTTGAAGTCTGGATTCAGTCGAATGACCACACTTGAGGACCTAGAAAGCCACATGTGGCCTTGAGGTGCAGGTTCCCCACCTCTGAATACATATTCACAAATTTCCAGTTGTAGTCACCAAAGCCTAGAAAAGTCTTCCACTCTCAAAAATTTGTCAGATGTGACCACATACTGTGTGCTTTACCTTCTCAAGGCCAATGCTCACAACCTACCGAGTCCCAAGTGACCTTTCGACTTGACAGAGGTTTGGAAAAAAACACTGACACTAGTTTTCAGCTTTAAATCAGTGAATCAACTCTCAATAACCTTTTCTCATTATTTTCCAGCATCTACCACAACATGAAGTGATCATGTAGATAAGGCAATGCCTCCATGTGGTTCAAGTCTCCAGCTTCTATTTCTGATGGGGTGCTGAAAAACAGAAGCGGCCCCAGCAATCACTTGAGGTATATAGTCATTATAGAATCCCACTGAGCAAAGGAAGGTCAACTTTGCCTTATCTTCTTCTGTCATAGGGATCCTACTCTTCAGACCCAACACAAAAAACCATTGACTGCCTAGCAGATAGTTCATGATATCTTGAACTTTGTGTCATGGTGTACTATTTCACCTTAGTTCTCCTGTATGAATGACACACACTTCCTCATCTTTTCCCACCATGGAAGTGAGGCATCATCCAAATCCAACTGTCTTCATTGAAAGTCAAGTCTTGCTACTCTAATTCTTCAATGACTAAATAAACGTGATGACTATTCAGTCCAGCACAGAGGTTCCCAAAGTGGGCAAATTAGCCTCCTGGGAGTGGTAAAATGATCCACGGGAGCAGTAGTAGCCTTGGGTGTAATAGAGGGGGCTTTGAATAAAATAAGGGGGTGGTGGAAGCATAAGGAAAGAAGAGAAGAAAAATTTGAAAAAAACATTCGTACATATTTCATCTGTTGTATAACAGAGTTAAAATCATAATGATTACATTATTTTCCAAATAAACACACAAAATGTAATTTATAACAGATCAGTGGTCAAGTCCTCCAATAGATCTTAACAAGTAAATGTTGTCAGGCAAGCGTGCCATACATTGTCTGGAGGTCCAACATGCATCAGTAGGAATATGTGCATGTAATATCTTGTTTACAATATGATACTATATGGCTACATGTTGCAATATTACATCCTCAAAATTTCAATGCAGGAAAACCCCCACAAATATACAATAAATTATTAAATTTAAGATGCATTATTTAAATATATATATATTATATTTTTTAAAATGATGGAAATTTCAAAAAAAAGTCAAAAAAGTTAAAAGAAGTAGATTTCCAAGGGTTGCAGAGTAATTTTTTTGGAAAGGGTGTGGTAAGCCAAATAAGTTTGGGAACCTGTGGTCTTGCATGTATGACATGTACAATACCAGGCCAATTATGTCACTTTAGCACACACAATTATACAGTGCACTTCAACATCAAACAAAAACTGCAATTACACTCCAACATACAATGACACATGAGTAATTGGATTCAACTTGGCTAGCCTATTTAGAGAGATTGCATAGGATAGATTTAAAAAATTGCTGCCAAATTACAATCTACATTTTGAAAGAAGAAAAGGAAAAATATTCAATATGATTTTCTGGCATTGAGACTAGTAGTATAGATGGGGTACTCACTGTATGCTGGTGAGGCTAAGATAAACAGTTTACACTTTAAAATATACATATAGCCTAGAAAAACCAAATATAATGGACCCTTGCAATGCAAAGCAGGTAGCCTTCTTTAACTCATTGTTCTATAAGTAGCCTGAACCAATGCATAATTATCATGGATGGATCTACACAAAATGTAATGAGTTCCTTGAAATTCCCCTGACAAGTCTGGTCTTAGACCGTTACTACTTTTTCCAGCTTCTATCTTGGATGTGTTTTCAATAATTAACTATGTAAAACCCAGGTCAAGTTTCTATCAGTACGAAACTAATCATATAAAAGCCACAAAACCAATAGAAAAGCATTTAATTTCTACAGCAAAGAAAATAAAGTCATAAAGATAGGACTAATGAAGTGAAAGGGTTACTCTCAATCCCCTATGGAGGAACTGCAATGGGTTCAGACTCCTAAACCTTTTAGGCAGCAAATGAAGGCAAATCTTCAGTGAAAGTTATCTCTCCTGAATATGGGGAAAAGGGTAAAGATCTCCACCCACCTCTGAGCATGTTCTCTGTGACTAATATGGAAAGCTACTGCAGCCTCTAGAGGCTGAATTCACCTACTCTGGCTCTAGGCTACCACTTCCTTCCATGTGATGTGGATCTCACATGACATCAGACGCCTCCAGGTTGTCTCTCTGACAATGGTTGCTAAGGAAGATATCAGGACTTCCCTTCTGCTTTCTTTCATCCTTTTTTCCAAGTTTGTGCCTCCTGGGGTCATCCCTACATCAGAACTCAAGCCTTGTGGGATTCTGATGTCTACCCCTAGACTCTTTCATTGATACTCAGTTATGAGCTCCTTTATGGACAAAGGCAATCTCTGCCCATGTTTTAAGAATATAGGAAGATTCTCAGTAATGAGATTTAACATACTCAGTTTTAAGTCAACATAGTAGTGATGTTAGAAATGGAAAAATAAAATAAGCAAAATAATCTAGGATAGTACATGTTAAAGCTAGAACATAGATTATTAAGGAATTATTAAGCTAATTTGCAGGAAATCTAAAAATTCTCTCTTGTAAGTCCCTTTTTATTTCTTTCAATTTTTTTCTAGGTATGTCAATCCATTTTCTCTTTTTTGACTTTTCTTCACTTTTTTTGGCCTCTCCTCCTTTCATTTCCTGCTCTTTCCCTTTGCTTCTTCTTCCAATCTCCCATCATTACTCTCCTCCTTTATTCTTTTATCAACACTTAATTTTTTTCTATGGAAAACTGCAAGATCCTCCTTACTCTCTACTTTCAAGATATATAGTATGGAGGTGTATTAGGAAAATGTATTGGAAATTCATTGGGAAAAATATGCCCCCCCACTAAAAAAAAGAAAAATAAAAAGCTAGATCAAAGGAACCTTTTCTTCTTATTTTTTGGTGCTATTTTTCCAAGTTTCCAAAAATAAAGTAGAAAGAATTAGAATTTCAACTCAGTCCTAAGAATCTACTAGTACATTTCCCCTTCTTTGACAGCCTAGGTCTAGTGTCTTTTTAAATGACTTTATCATTGAAAAGCAAAATCATTTTTCTTTAACCACTAATGTGGCACACTTGGACAATGCAAGTGTTCAACACTATTTGGTTGTAGTTATCTAACCATCAATCATTCTATCAAGAATATTATTGCTGGGGGTCAGAGCCAAGATGGTGGAGTAACAGCATGGACTTTCTAGAGCACTACACCCAAGCCCAGCCAAATACATGCAAAGAAATGGCTCTAAACAAATTCTGGAGCTACAAAACCCACAGAATGATGGATTGAAACAAATCTCCAGCCCAAGACAGCCTGAAAGGTTGCTAGGAAGTATCTATCGGGTCACAATGGGAGCAGTACACAGTCCAGCATGGGCTGTACTGGCACAGACAAGACCTGAGCAGGCCTTGGGGACACTGAATCTCTTGCATCTATGGCAGTTTCTGGACTTCAGGATCCCAAAATGCTAAGGACAAATTGGAAGGTCAGTGGAAAAAAAACCTGTGGGACCAGTGTGGGAGAGAGGAGTGGTGCAGCCCCAGGTCAGTAGAGGGGGAAGGGGGCAGAGGAACTCCCAGCAGTCACAGCAGCAGCAGGGGCAGAGACAGTAATTGTTTCTGGAGCTCTAGGACCACAGATTGTGGGAGAATCAAGTGGCTGACAGTACACCCCCTCCAACCCCACTGAAAGCAGAGATCTACCTTGACAAAGAGCTCAAAAGTCAAATAAATGGCTGGGGAAATAAGCAAATACCAAAAAAAAAAAAAAAGAAGAATAAGACTATAGAATCTTACTTTGATGACAAGGAAGACCAAAACATGCAAACGGAAGACAATAAACTCAAAGATCCATGATCCAAAGGCTCCAAGAAAAACATGAATTGGAAAAACATGGAAGAGCTCAAAAAGGATTTTGAAAATCAAGAGAAGTAAAGCAAAAATTGGGAAGAGGAATGAGAATGATGCAAGAAATTTATGAAAAGCAAGTCAACTGTTTGCTAAAGGAGACCCAAAAAATGCTGAAGAAAATAACACTGTAAAAAATTGACTAACCCAAATGATAAAAGAGATTCAAAAAGTCAATGAAGAGAAAAATGCCCTAGAAAGTAGAACTGGCCAGATAGAAAAGAAGGTCCAAAAGCTCACTGAAGAAAATAATTCCTTAAAGATTAGAATGGAGCAGATTTAAGCTAATGACTTTGTGAAAAATCAAGAAATTATAAAACAAAACCAAAGGAATGAAAACAAATAGCAGATAAGGTGGATATCTCATTGGAAAAACCATTGACCTGGAAAATAGATTCAACATAGACAATTTAAAAATTAGAGGACTACCTGAAAGCCATGATCAAAAAAAAAGAGCATAGAAATTTCTTTCAAGAAAGTATCAAGGAAAACTGCCCTGATATTTTAGAACCTGAGGGTAAAATAAGTATTGAAAGAATTCACTGACCACCTCCTGAAAGAGATGCCAAAAGGAAAACTCTTAGGAATATTGTAGCAGAATTCCAGAGCTCTCAGGTCAGGGAGAAAATATTGCAAGCAGCCAGAAAGAAACAATCTGAGTATTGTGGAAATACAATGAGGATAGCACAAGATCTAGCAGCTTCTACATTAAGGGATCAAAGGACTTGGAATATGATATTCCAGAAGTCAAAGGAACTAGGATGAAAACCAAGAATCACCTACCCAGCCAAACTGAGTATAATACTTCAAGGGAAAAAAATGGTCATTCAGTGAAATAGAGAACTTTCAAGTATTCTTGATGAAAAGACCAGAACTGAATAGAAAATTTGATTTTCAAGCACAAGAATCAAGAGAAGTATGCAAAGGTAAACAGGAAAGAGAAATCATAAGGGACTTACTAAAGTTGAACTGTTTACATTCCTACAGGCAAAGATAATATTTATAAGTCTTGAGACTTTTCTCAGTACTATGGTAATTGGAGAGATTATATACATATAGACAGAGGGAACAGGGTAAGTTGAATAGGAAGGAATGATATCTAAAAAAATAAAATTAAGGGGTGAGAGTATCATATTGGAAGGAGAAAGGGAAAATAGAATGGGGCAAATTATCTCTCACATAAAAGAAGCAAGAAGAAGCTTTTTCAATGGAAGGGAAGAGAGGGGTGAAGTGAGAGGGAAAAAGTGAAGCTTACTCTCATAATATTTGGCTTAAGGAGGGAATAACATGCAAACTCCATTTGCTATGAAAAATCTATCTTACACTACAGGGAAGTAGGGGAGAAGGGGATAAGCAGGGGTTGGGGGGATGATAGAAGGGAGAGCAAATGGGAGAGGGCATCATTGGAGGTGAATACTTTTGAGGAGGGATAGGGTCAAAAGATAGAATAGAATAAGTGGGGGTAGGATAGAATGGAGAGAAATATAGTTAGTCTTTCACAACATGACTGTTATGGAAGTGTTTTACATGATTACACATGTATAACCTATATTGAATTGATTGCCTTCTCAGTGGGGATGGGTGGGGAGGGAGGAAGGCAGAGAAGTTCAACTCAAAATTCTAAAAATGAATGCTAAAAATTTGTTTTTACATGTAACTGGGAAACAAGGTATATAGGCAATGCGGTATAGAGATCTATCTTGCCCTCCAAGAAAATAGAAGGGATGGGAATAAGAGAAGGGAGGGGTATGATAGAAGGGAGAGTAGATTGTGGGGAAGGGGTAATCAGAATGTATGCTATCTTGGGGTGGGCAGAGGGAAGAGATGGGGAGAAAATTTGGAACTCAAAATTTTGTGGAAATCAATGCTGAAAACTAAAAATAAATAATAAATTAGAAAAAAACGTAAAAAACATATTATCACTGAACCCATATTTCTTCATCTTTTCCACAAGCATTTCAAGGGAATTTTTATCAAATGCCTTACTGAAATCCAGCTACTTCATATTACCTTTCCCTATACAACTTCTCTGTCTTCATATGACTTCATAGTTATCTAGTACTTTCATATTCATTATCTAACTTGTTTCTTCCAAAATTCAGTGAAATGGTGAAAATAGTATGTCTAGTTTATAAATAAAGAATATAAAGTCCAGAGAGGTTAAGTGACTTGTCCAGAGGCACACAACCGGTGATTTCTCTGTTTCTGTTGATGGTACCACCATCCTTGGAAGCACCTGACTTCCAAATCTTAGAGTTATCCCAAAGTCCTCCTTCCCTCAAATTAAACATACAATCATTTGTGAAAGTCTGTCAGCTTTGACTTCATAAGTGTTTTTTCCATCTATCTCCTTTTGATTTCTACTATAAGCACCATGATATAGGACTTCATCAGTTATCTCTGAGACAATTATAAAAATGTCCTATTTTGTCTTTCTGCTTCTGGTTTATCCCTGATCCGACCTTTCCTTCATAGTTCTGCCCATGTTGCCTCACCAATGCATCATTCTATTCATATGAAACACCTTACCCAGCATCAAAGGCAGTTTATTTTCACACTACTTTATATATTCTTCATGTCAACCAAATTGGATTATGCACCATCTTCAATTCTTGCTGTATCCTCTTCCATTTCCTTATCTTTTATCACACTCTATAACACAACTGGAACAATGGTCCCTCATATCTCCCCCCAACACTGCAAAAAAACCAAAAATCAACAAAATTTTACCTTTGAAGTTCTTCCCATCCATCAAGCCTTAATTCAGCCATGACCTTATCCAGGAAGACTCTACCCAACAACTTTTCTAAATTCATAGCCCATTAAGTTCCCTTAGACTTCTTATGGACTTTGCAACTTTTTTGTCCTTTTTTGTAGTTATTTGTGTATAGATGTCATTTCCCCTATTAAATTCTTCAGTGAGAGCAGGGAACATGTCCTGTTTAACTTTTGTATGTCCTGCACCCAGCACAGTGCCTAGTACATCACAAACATTAAATGGACTTTTGTGGCATATAATTGAGTATCATTCTTCTTATAAATGATGAGAAGTAAAATAGGAGTAACATGATTCTGCTTTCCTTCTACCGTCTGTTAACAATAAAATATTAAGCAGTGTTCCCATGCCTTCATTATTCTTGTAGTTCTGAATAAAGGCTTTTAAAGGCAATTGTTAATTAGACTTAGCCTTCTTCAAAGGCTTCAGCTCATTTGGATTGCTGTTATTCTATCAGGTCTGTTACTCTTTAATACTTATCTCTGGTTATCTACCTCCTTTCTGCCTTTTGAAAACATACATATATACATACATATGTATGCATGTACATACACACACACACACACACACACACACACATATGGGCTAAGGGTAGGGACTTGACTGTGATTCCAGTAGTATAAGGAATGCCCAGATGAGGAAATTCCATATAACAATGGAGGTCAATATCTATAGTCTTGGAGGGTTTCTTGGAGCACTGAAATGTTTTTTTTTTTTTTTAATTTTTTTATTTTTTTAATGTTTAACAATCACTGCCATACAATTGCGATTTTATCCCTCCCCACCCACCCCCCACTACCTCCCTCCCTCCCCACGACTGCATACAATTCTGTATAGATTCTACATATACTTTCCTATTGAGTATATTTTCACTATAGTCATGCTGTGTAGTCAGACTAAGATAAATGAAAGAATCCGTATAACAAATCAGAACATGATACACAAACAGATACACATACACAAACATGATCTGCTACATTATGTGAGTGACTTCCATATTTCTCTCTCTGAGTGTGGAAGGCATTTTGCCTTGAGGTCCACCATTGGGATTTTTTTTTTTTTTCAGAAGTTCTTGTGTTATTACAAAAATCTAAGTCTACCAGAAAAAACTCTCACACACTGTGGTCGTTGCTGTGCACAAAGTTCCCCTGGTTCTGCTCCTTTCACTCAGCATCAGGTCATATAAGTCCTTCCAGGCCTCTCTTAAGTCTTCTTGTTCATCATTTCTTATGGCACAATAGTACTCCATTACATTCATATACCATAATTTATTCAGCCATTCCCCAATTGATGGACATCCCCTTGACTTCCAGTTTTTGGCAACTACATAGAGTGCTGCTATAAATATTTTTGTACATGTGGGACCCTTTCCCATTTTTATGATCTCTTGGGGATATAGTCCTAGTAGTGATATTGCTGGGTCAAAGGGTATGCACATTTTTGTAGCCCTTTGGGCATAGTTCCAAATTGCTCTCCAGAATGGTTGGATGCGCTCGCAGCTCCACCAACAATGAATTAGTGTTCCAACTCTCCCACATCCTCTCCAGCATTTATCATTTTCTTGTTCTGTCATGTTTGCCAATCTTATAGGTGTGATGTGGTACCTCAGAGTTGTTTTGATTTGCATCTCTCTAACCAATAGTGATTTAGAGCATTTTTTCATATGATTATAGATAGCTTTAATTTCTTCCTCTGAAAATTGCCTGTTCATATCCTTTGACCATTTATCAATTGGGGAATGACTTGTATGATTATACATTT
Source organism: Notamacropus eugenii (assembly GCF_028372415.1). Taxonomy (NCBI): domain Eukaryota; kingdom Metazoa; phylum Chordata; class Mammalia; order Diprotodontia; family Macropodidae; genus Notamacropus; species Notamacropus eugenii. Next base: position 273,476,398 of record NC_092875.1, read on the forward strand.
GGGTCAGTTCTCTATATATTCTAGAAATGAGGCCTTTATCCCCGAGCTTAGCTGTAAAAATTTTTTCCCAATTTACTACATCCCTCCGGATTTTGGTTGCATTGGGTTTGGTTGTGCAAAAACTTCTCAGTTTAATGTACTCAAAGTTATCCATTTTGCATTTCATAATGCATTCTATCTCTCCTTTAGTAAAGAATTCTTCCCTTCTCCATAGATCTGATAAATACACTATTCCTTGCTTCTCCAGTTTGTTCATGGTATCAATCTTTATACCTAAATCATGTACCCATTTGGACTTTATTCTTGTGTACGGTGTCAGGTATGGGTCTATGCCTAATTTCCGCCACACTGTTATCCAGTTTTCCCAGCAATTTTTGTCAAACAATGGGTTCTTATCCCAGAAGCTGGGGTCCTTGGGTTTATCAAACAGAAGGTTGCTATATTCCTTGCCTACTGCATCTTGAGTGCCAAGTCTATTCCACTTGTCTACCTCTCTGTTTCTTAGCCAATACCAAGTGGTTTTGATAATTGCTGCTTTATAGTACAGTTTAAGGTCTGGTAGCGCTAGGCCACCTTCCCAAGCATTTCTTTTCATTAGTCCCTTTGATATTCTGGACCTTTTGTTTTTCCAAATGAATTTTGATATTATTTTATCCAGCTCTAGAAAGTAATTGTCTGATAGTTTAATTGGTATGGCACTAAATAAGTATATTAATTTGGGTAGAATTGTCATTTTTATTATATTAGCACGGCCTACCCATGAGCAACTAATGTTTTTCCACTTACTTAAATCTGAGTTTATTTGTGCAAAAAGTGTCTTGTAATTGTGTTCATATAGTCCCTGGGTTTGTTTTGGCAGGTAGACTCCTAAGTATTTTATACTGTCTGCCCTAACTTTAAATGGGATTTCTCTTTCTATCTCTTGCTGTTGAACTTTGTTGCTAATATATAGGAATGCAGAGGATTTGTGTGGGTTTATTTTGTACCCTGCAACTTTGCCAAAGTTGTTTATTAATTCAAGTAATTTTTTACTTGAATCTCTGGGATTCTCTAGGTAAATCATCATATCATCTGCAAAGAGTGATAACTTAGTTTCTTCTTTGGCTATTCTAATTCCTTGAATATCTTTATCTTGTCTAATTGCTACAGCTAACATTTCTAGTACCATATTGAATAATAGTGGTGATAATGGACAACCTTGTTTCACCCCTGATCTTATTGGGAATGCATCTAGCTTATCCCCATTGCATATAATGCTTGCTGAAGGTTTTAGATAGATAGATACTGCTTATTATTTTATGGAAAGTTCCCTTTATTCCTACGTTCTCCAATGTTTTTAGTAGGAATGGATGTTGTATTTTGTCAAAAGCTTTTTCTGCATCTATTGAGATAATCATGTGGTTTTTGTTAGCTTTGTTGTTGATGTGGTCGATAATGCTAATAGTTTTCCTAATATTGAACCAGCCCTGTAGTCCTGGTATGAATCCTACCTGATCATAATGTATTAATCTTGTGATAAGATGCTGTATTCGTTTTGCTAAAATCTTATTTAAAATTTTTGCATCTATATTCATTAGGGAAATTGGTCTATAATTTTCTTTCTCTGTTTTGTCTCTTCCTGGTTTGGGTATCAAAACCATATTTGTATCATAGAAAGAATTTGGGAGGACTCCTTCTTCCCTAATTTTCAAGAATAGTGTATGTAGTATTGGAATTAACTGTTCTTTAAATGTTTGATAGAATTCACTTGTGAATCCATCTGGCCCTGGAGATTTTTTCCTAGGGAGTTCATTGATGGCTTGTTCAATTTCTTTTTCTGAGATGGGGTTGTTTAAGTATTCAACTTCCTCTTCTGTTAATCTGGGCAATTTGTATTTTTTAAAATATTCATCCATCTCGTTTAGATTGTCGAATTTGTGGGCATAAAGTTGGGCAAAGTAGTTTCTAATTATTGTTTTAATTTCCTCCTCATTGGAGGTGAGTTCACCCCTTTCATTTTTAATGTTAGTAATTTGGTTTTCTTCTTTCTTTTTTTTGATCAGATTAACCAAAGGTTTATCAATTTAATTAGTTTTTTCATAAAACCAACTATTGGTTTTACTTATTAATTCAATAGTTTTCTTTATTTCAATTTTATTAATCTCTCCTTTGGTTTTCAGTATTTCTAATTTGGTATTTACTTGGGGATTTTCAATTTGTTCTTTTTCTAGCTTTTTCAACTGCAAGCCTAAGTCATTGATCTCCTCTCTCTATTTTATTTATGTAAGCATTCAGAGATATAAAACTTCCCCTAATAACTGCTTTTGCAGTGTCCCATAAGTTTTGGTACGTTGTCTCACTATTGTCATTCTCTTGAATGAAGTTGTTGATTGTTTCTATGATTTCTTCTTTAACCCAGTCCTTCTTTAGAATTAGATTATTTAGTTTCCAATTGATTTTTGGTTTCTCTTTCCATGGCCTTTTATTACATGTAATTTTTAATGCATTATGATCTGAAAAGGATGCATTGATTATCTCTACCTTTCTGCACTGGATTGTGAGATTTTTATGTCCTAGTACATGGTCAATTTTTGTAAATGTTCCATGTACCGCTGAGAAAAAGGTATATTCCTTTCTATTCCCATTTAATTTTCTCCAAAGATCTATCATATCTACCTTATCCAGAGTTTTATTTACCTCCTTAACCTCTTTCTTGTTTATTTTAAGGTTGGATTTATCGAGTTCAGAGAGGGGGAGGTTGAGGTCCCCCACTAGTATAGTTTTGCTATCAATTTCTTCCTTCAACTCCCCCAACCTCTCCTCTAAGAATCTGGATGCTATACCACTTGGAGCATACATGTTTAGTAATGATATTGCTTCATTGTCTATGGTGCCTTTTAGTAGGATATAGTTTCCATCCTTATCCCTTTTGATTAGATCTATTTCTGCTTTTGCTTTGTCTGAGATTAGGATTGCTACTCCTGCCTTTCTTACATGAGCTGAAGCACAATATATTCTGCTCCATCCTTTGACCTTTATCCTATGTGTATCCCCCCATTTCAAATGTGTTTCTTGTAAGCAGCATATTGTTGGATTATGGCTTTTAATCCATTCTGCTATCCGTCTCCGTTTTATGGGAGAGTTCATCCCATTCACATTCACAGTTATGATTACAATCTGTGTATTTCCCTCCACCCTCTTTCCCACCATTTGTGCTTTTAACTCTCCTGTCTCCCTTCCCCTCCTCAATAGTATTCACTTTTCTCCCCCTCCTCCTGCAGCCTTCCCCTCCTTCTTTTAGCCCCCCTCCCTTTTAGTCCCCTTTACTCTTATTGCTTCTTTCCTCCCTTTTAGCCACCCTCCCCTTTCTTCCCCCTTCCCCTCCTACTACCTATAGAGCTAGTTAGGATTATCTGCTTAAGGTTATTGTTCCCTCCTTTGAACAAATCAGATGAGAGTACCTCTCAAACAATGCTCATCTCCCTCCCCTCCTTCCCTCTACTATGGTTTTGTACTTCTTCCTGTGATATAATTTGCCATTTTCTGCTTCCCCCTTTCCACACCTCCTATTACATTCCCTTCTCATACTTAAATCATATTTTTGCCATGACATCATTTACTTTATGCCCGTTCCCTCTACATATATCCCTTTTATCATAATAGCTGCACAGTTCTCAAGATTAACAGGTATCATCTTCCCTTACAGGGAGGTAAACAGATTGCCCTAATTGAGTTGCAAGTTTTTGTTTTTGTTTTTTCCCCTCTGTTTACCTTTTTATGATTCTCTGGAGACCTGCATTTGAAGATCAAATTGTCTATTGAGTTCTGGTGTTTTGGTCAGGAAGCTCTGGAAATCCCTTATTTCGTTGAATGACTTTCTCCTTGCCTGAAATGTTATGCTGAACTTTGCTGGGTAGTTGATCCTCGGTTGGAGTCCCAACTCCTTTGCCTTACGGAATATTGGGTTCCAATTCTTTCGATCTTTTAATGTAGAAGCTGCAAGGTCCTGTGTGATCCTGACTGTGTGATCTTGATATTTAAATTGTTTCTTTCTGGCTGCTTGTAGTATTTTCTCCTTCACTTGATAGCTCTGGAATTTGGCAACTATATTTCTTGGGGTTTTGAGTTTGGGATCCCTTTCCGGTGGGGAACGGTGGATTCTTTCAATGACTATTTTGCCCTCTGAGTCTAGTACTTCTGGGCAGTTTTCCTTGATGATTTCCTGGAAGATATTGTCCAGACTCTTTTCTTCATCATGGGTTTCTGGCAGGCCAATAATTCTTAGATTTTCTCTCCTGGATCTATTTTCCAGGTCAGTTGTTTTTCCAATTAAATATTTTAGATTTTCTTCTTTCTTTTCATTCTTTAGATTTTGTTTGACTGATTCTTGTTGCCTCATTGAGTCATTAGTTTCTACTTGCCCAATTCTAATCTTGATCGTATTGTTTTCTTCAGTTAGCTTTCGCATCTCCTTTTCCATCTGGCCAATTTTTCCCTTTAAGGAGCTATTTTCTCCATTTAATTTTTGTACTTCTTTTTCCATTCGACCAATTTTCCCAGTTAGGTTTTGGGTTTCCTTTTCCATCTGATCAATTTTCCCTATTAGGTTTTGAGTTTCCTTTTCCGTTTGATTAACTCTTCCTTTTAGGGAATTATTCTCTCCAGTTAATTTTTGAACTTCCTTTTCCATTTCTTCAATTTTCTTTTTCAGATTGATGTTCTCATCAGTGAATTCTTTTTTTATGGTTTTAAAATCATTGGCCAGTTTTTCTTTTATATCCTTCTTCAGACGTTCCAGGTAATCTAGTTGTGCTTGCGAGAAATTCATAGTCCCATCTGAGGTTTCAGATGGAAGTACAGTCTCAGCTCTGACCTCTTTGGTGTTTGTGTTTTGGTCCTTATCCCCATAGAAAGATTCTATGGTTTTTTCACTTTTCGTCTGCTTTTTCCGATTCATGATGTTGGCTGAGTGTTGTAGCTTTTGGTTCTTTCAGTCAGAAGATACAGATCTTTTAAGTTGAGTTGATGTTTGTCTAGGCTAAAAGCAGGCTTTTTTTTGTTGTTGTTGTTTCCCAGATCAACCCTGGGTTTAGCTTGATAGGTGTGTGGGAGGTGTGGTCTGGTCTCAGAATATCTCCTCAGCTGGCCTGAGGCAAAGGCAAGGTCCGGGGGATGGTGATCCCAGCTTCCCTATTGTCTTCCCTTTTCCCCTGGAGGGCTGGGGCACGCCTAGAGGCTAATGCGTGTTCCCGCCCCTCCTGGGGCTCGTCTCCCGGGCTGTGGCTTGCTTGGGTCTCAGTGCGAATTTTTCTCTGCCCTGGGTTGTCTGTCCCTCCAGATCGCCTCCACCACAGTAGGAAGAATCCCCCTTTGCCACCTCTCCAGCCTCTGGTGTTATGAGACCACCCGCCCCCTTCTGCTGCTCCCACTGATCCAGGATCAATCTGGGGAAGAATTTTATGGTTCCCTCACGGTCATCGGGGGGGAGGGGAGAGCACTTACTGATCACTCCGGCATCCCAGCTCCTGGATGTTCAAGTAGTGACTGATATCGTTGGCTCGGCCTGGCTTATCTCCTGCTCTGCTCGGAGCACTGAAATGTTAAGTCATCTCTCTATCAGCTATGCCAACTATTACTTTCTAGGGTCTTCAGAGAGTTCTTTGTGTCACCATGTTGCTTTTAGCACCTCCCTATTTTCTTTGTTATTGTTTTTAAATTTTAATTGTCAAAATTTCATTTTTGAGACTCCCACCCCTATTTAACTAAACCTCCTTTTAGAGTCTTAGACCTTCAAAGTTCACGTGTCAATTATTTAAACTTTTTGAAACTTTCTCATAGCTTAGGATGAATTTTCTTGACAATTATGAACTCTAAGGTGAGGACAATGATGTTGTCAATAATTGTGATGATGACAGAGGGAAAATGGTACGGCTGACAAGGTATTAAATGTGGAAATCAGAAGACTGTGTGTGAATGCAGCATAGCACTTACTAGCTGTGCAACCTTGGATCAATCACACAAGGGCTTCCGTCCTCCCATCTGTCAAATAACAGTCAACGGTTCTTATAATTTCGAGTAAAGAGATCCTTTTTTGATGTCAAAATTTTTTCATAAGCACCCTCTTGGTAGTAGTTATACCATTAATATCCATCAAGTGAGAAAATAACTTGCTAACAAAAAGCTAATATGAGAGATATAGAGGACAGAGGAAAAGCTAGGAAAATTCTGGACTCAAATCCTGCCTCTGACACGTCAGTAATGGGTTTTATGACTTTGGGTAAGACATTTAACCTCTCAGTGCTTTACACAGCTCCAAGATGCCACTGTTACAGTGAAGGTGCCAACTTTTATTAAGAAGAAGGTTCTTCACCTGATAATTTCTTTAATTGATGAAATCATATGTCTAATTCCTATCCCCTAATTTCTATACTCACAAGTTCAGTAATGCTTTTAAATGAATTTGTATTTTTATTTTTAATGAATTTGAATTTTATATCATAGCATCTAAATGAATTTGAAAAATTAGAATACATATATTGTAAAACAGCTGTATTCAGCCTATAAAAGACTTGTTTGTTTATTTATTAAACTGTCACCTTGACCATTTTGTATGAACTAAAGAAAGCTCAAAATGTCATTACTTGGTGCACATATGGATTCTTGGACCCTTTGTCATAACTTTTACAGTACCAACCTCATCCTCTAGCCCACAGGATATACAATATGCAGTGAGGGAACCAGTGGACTAGATGTGGGAGGTTCCTTATAGCTATTCTATGACAACAACTGAGGCAGCTAAGTGGCACAGATAGAATTCTCAGCCTGAAGTCAGAAAGACCTCAGTTCAAATCTGGCTTCAGACACTTACTAGCCATGGCAAGGCAAGTCACTTAACTGTGTTTGCCTCATTTTCCACATCTGGAAAATGAGTTGAAGAAGAAAATGGCAAACTACTCCAGTACCTTTGCCAAAATAATCACAAAAATAAAAACAAACCCAAATGGAGTCATGAAGAGTTCTACATGACAGCAAACAACTGAACTGAATGACAGCAATGGTGACAATGATGATGATAAACAATAACTAATATTTCCATATAACTCAAAAGTTTATAAAGTGCTTTCCACAGAAAGCTCCACAAGGTCAGTAATGTGTGACTTAACGGTAACCTGAATCATAGACTAGTGACATATAGGAGTTCAAATACCTTCCTAAACTCCTAAATTACTACCAGGAAATGACTTAGAAAACACAGAGATTAAAGTTCTCTATCAATTAAGTCAATAGTTACTGTGACATCAAAAAATAGTCAACAAGTTCCAGACCTTCACAAAGATATTTTTGTTCAGCAGCTGTATGCAGAGAATTTGTTTGTTTTGCAAGGAAAAGATAGTGGTAGAAAAAAACTCTGCTCTCAGTGAAAGTACCATCAAGTTCTAAAAGCCACTGATGTTTGGGAAAGCTTTTTGTAAGAGAAGGAATATTTTGGTTGTAGATTAATTTGAAAAATTCATATTTTTCCCCTTTGAAATTTCAATGCAGTTTCATTTAGGCACATAATCTCCTTCCATGCCTTTTGTGTATTGTGGTCTCCTCCTGTCCTGCTTGCCTTCTGGGATTTCATGAAATTCTTCTTTGATTTTCTTTTTCAGTGTCAGCATCACTGCTTATGCAAGAACAACCCATTTTGAAGAGATAACAATGTTGTTTGATTTGGGTTAGAATTTGCACTTTCTCCTAACCTTCAATTCTACTTCTCAACACCTCTGTCCTCATCCACTCTATGTTTGGCAAGACAAATCTAAGGATTTGTTGAGTTCCTAGGCTATGAAAACGTAGAAAGGAATGCTAGGCTTAAATATAATAGCTAAGTCTCCAGAGCAGCAAAACCAACATTTGACCTTGTTCAAAATATAATGGCCAAATGCAATTGCTTGTGTCCATGTTTTGCCTAGAGATGATGGTTACTAATTATCTTTTTACTTACATGGTATAATGTAGTTGGGCATTAGTCTTTAGCATGCCCATTTAAGACTATACCTTCCATCATTTGGCTCCATCATGTCAGGCTCCTACTCAAACACTGACAGTGATTCTTTATTGACTGTAAGAGAAAGTTCATGCTCTTCTGCCTGGAATTCAAGGCCTTCACGTGCGACTTATTACTCTTATGACACAACCTCTATCCCATACATGATTAACTTCTCATAGTCCCTCAAGTTTCATGTTTATCCTATTTCAAGGTTCTGTAAATTCTCTTCCACCTCCCTGGAAACCCTTTTCTCATTTTATTGTCTTAACAAAATCATTATTCATTTTAAGTCACATCTCCATGAACTCCTAATAATTTCTCTCTGGTAGAAACTTGAATACAGAATACAGAATAAATCTTTAAACTTTTACCATTCACATGCTTGGTTGAGGCAGACTGGAGAGAAAGCCCAAAGGAGGAGGAAAATAGGGAAGCTGGAGAAGTAGGAGGCCACATTAAATGATAAAAAATAAATAAAACAAAAATAATAAACAGCAGAGATTTGGGGAAGAAAAGCATGGAGCACCTAATGAACTTCTTGGGAAGGGAAAACCAAGTGACCTGGACTTGATGACAGTGACAAGAACCTACATGGTATAAAGTGAACTCTAATGAATGAACAGGACTACTGAGTGAAAGTCCTGAAAGACGGCCTGAAAGTGACTTTGGGGAGCAAGGAACACTCCAACTTCTTCTCATGGTCCTAAATGTCAAGGTCCATGGTCATGTAAGTAGTCTAAGAGAGGATTGCAAAGACATGGTTTCAGCAAATACCAGAATATAAAAAATATGTAAAAAGTATAAATCTAAGATTAATAGTAATTTATTGCGAATAGAGAAGGATTCCAGTGGGTACTCCAGAAATGGAAAACCTAAGGAGGATATGCTTCAGAGAGAATATGGGCTAGGGCTGTTCTCTATTGTTGATAGTGAAATGTGTGTTACCTTAACAACCTTACAAGGTGGGTACTAGTATTGCCATTTTATAGATAAAGAAATCAAAGTAAACAGAGGTTAAGTGATTTGTTCAAGGTCATACAGGTATTACACATCTAAGACCAGATTTGAACTCACATTTTTCTGTCTCCAAGCCCAGCACTCTATTCAGTACACTCCTTGACAGTCCTCCTTAATGAAAGGGGGAGGGAGGGATATGAACACTACAGGACACTGGGGGATGGTATCCTCGAAGCCTGAAAAAAGACCAGATGGGTCAGGTATTTGCTGGTATTAAGTAGGGGAAAGAGAAATATGCACCGACCTCCCCTCTTGTGGCCTTTCTTTATTAGACAGTGTACTTTAAGTCATTTGAGGACAGAACTGTTTTTCTTTTTTGTTTGTACTGATATCCCTAGTGCTTAGCATAGTGATTGGTACATAGTAAGTCCTTAATAAATACTTGTTGTCCGTCTTCCTGTATCCTCCCCTGACATTGCTGTCATGGGGAACCAAAACATCAGCTACTCCATGGCCATCTTGACTCCATTTGATATTTTAATTGCTCTATCATCTCATCAGCGTGGGATGCTTCAGGGATACGGGTCACAATCCATCAATGTCTCTGGGCAGTGGATAATTAAATATCCTTGCTACGACATCCCATGAAATGAAGATAGATTAATATGTTATGTATATATATATATAATATTATATTTATTTATTACAAATAATGAGAATATAAAGAGCTTTTAGGCCTTTAGAAGAGACACATATAAATTCATGCATTCTACCTAATGTCATAAAAATATACCCAGTGGCATACTTTGATATTTCAAGGTCTAGTTCTAAAAGGGAGGTACTTCCCCCTTGTTAGTTTCTATAAATTCTGTAGAGCATATATTCTATATTCTTCATAAGACAGTTAGGTGGCACAATAGTTAGGGTTCTGGACCTAGAGTCAGGAAGACCTGAGTTCAATCCAGCCTCATCCACTCTGTGTCTGTGCCTTACTAACTGTATAATCTTGGGCAAGTCATTTAACCTCTGTTTGCCTCAGTTTCCTCATCTGTAAAATGGGGTAATAATAACACCTACCAGTTATTGTGAAGATGAAATGAGCAAAGCACTTGGCACAGTGCCTGGCACATATTAAGTACCATGTAATTCTATTATTGATATTGTCCCATTTCTCAGTTCCCATTTTGGTTGGAGAAAAAAATTGACTTTCCAAAAAGCAGATTCAGCCAGACCTATTCATAACATTCCATTTGAGCATACACATTCCCAAGGACTAGGGAAGGAAGACTGAGGAAATGACTGCCCCAACTTTGAAGGATAACCATTCCCTTACCTAATCTTAGACCTTTTGTTGTCAGGATAGCTGACCCTTAGCACTTCCTTAGATTCAATATTAACATCAAAATTACATGATTTGGCCCAGGGCACACTTTAACTTTCAGTAATTGGCAGAACTCAAAAGATGTATGCCACATGTCTACATAGATATGTCTTGAGTTCCATGTCCATTTCTGGGCAGCATATTTTAAAAGGAACATCAGCAAAGTTCAGATTCTAAAAAAAGAGACCCATGATAATGAGGAAATTCAAAACCATGTCATGTGATAATTGATTGAACGAACCTAAGATTACTTTCTCAAGAGAAGAGTTGAGGAGAACATTGTTACTACCTTCAACTATCTGAAGAATTTTTCAGGTGGGAACATGTTCTTTTTGGCTTCATAGATAAAAGACCCACTATAAAAAGTTAGAGAGAGGTAGATTTTTTTTTAACTTGCTATGTGTAGAATGCCCTCTGGAAGCTACCCAGCCAGCATCCATAAGTTGGATCCTTCGGGGAGATAATTGTTATCACCTGTTCAAAGGCACTATGTGGGTTAACACCGTAAGACTAAAAAGTCATTAGCCAAAAACAGCTGACTTATCTTTAACCATCAGTCAGTAGACACAATTAACCCCAAGGAAAGATATTTATTGAAATGGTATAGTAAGAACACACCATCACAACAAAGCATTCCTCATACTTCTCACCTAGTTTCAAACCATGGCACCAACCCTTGGACCCTCCTCCTCCTCTCACTGAAATATGGACTCTTGGAGGCTATTACATCACTCTAAAACCACATCCAAAACACTGCCTTTTCTCTTTTCCTTTGCTTTCCAGCAGTAACTATTGTTACTGATAATGTTGGGTAGTGTGTCTTCCTATGTTAGAATAGTATCTCCTCAAAGGCAGGCACTATCTTGTTTATATTTGCATCAGAAGTGCTCAGCCCAGTGCCTGGTTCAAAGTAAACACCTAATAAACACTTTTTAATTCATTCATAAACTTGCAGAACACTTTCTCATAAACATGTGGTGCATCAGTGGGCACTGGTTGTGAGCCACAAGTGTAGGGAGTAAATGTGGCCAATGCTATCCATGTTCTATCACTGTAGAACTTCAGTGTCCTTCCTCTTCTAGTGTTATTTAAACATTGTCAGAGTATACTATCTTTATTGGGCTCCCTGACCCAGTTTTCTTTCCAAAACTTGACTCCCACAACTATCAGTACTAATTATTTCTTGAATCTTTAATTGGCTCTCTTCTCTGCTGCCAAGTGATCATACTTCTCAGAGCTGCCTACTCTGGCTCTTTCTTTCTCTCAGTCCTCTCATTCTCTGACTCCAGAAATGGCATACTAGATTTTTAAAAGTTACTAGGCATGTGATCAATCTTCAGCCAATCAATGATAAAATACAATTCCCTCAAGGAAAACCACTTCACATTTTGTAAAACAGTAATAGGGCATAGAGGTCTTTGCATTTCATTTAACACACGAATTTATCAACTAGGTTGTACATGCGGAGGTCAGGGTTGGGGGGGGACAATTGGTCAACGGTGTACTGACCAACTACCTCCACCTTTTCCCCCAAAACCTGTCATAGGATAAACTTCCTAATAATAGAACCTTACAAAAAAAGTGAATGACCTACTTTGGTAGATAGTTCCCTGTCATTAGAAGTATTCAAACTGAATCCAGGCAGCACTTGTCAGGAATGTTAGGTAAGGTGTTCTTGCTTCAAGAAAAGAATTAAACTCAATGCAGTTGAGGTTCTTTCCAAGACTAAAATAATATGATTTTTATCACATGAGCATTTAGAGGGCTATGAGAGCATGGTTGGTTTAAGTTAGAGGTGGAATAGTTGGCCACCTAGAGGGTATCAGTTTAGATTTCATTGGAAAGTACCCTTTGCCAGACAATATACCTCAAACTATATGATGTCTGAAATTCTCTTAATAGGTCAAAAGCACAATTAAGGAGAAGGCTTAGAAGAAACATATCTGTAGGAGAGGTAGCATACTGACACATTCATGCCAAGATGAAATGATTGATATCCGATGCTTTCCAGAGGCTATTTTGATAAGAGAAGAGTAGGAGTAAAAAAAATCATAATTTCCCCCTAGGTCCCTAAAAGGACAGAGGATTCTAAAGAGAGTGTGAAAGAGATGAAAGGTGAGCAGGCCAAAAATAAACTCTGCTCATTTCTGCATTCTATCTAGGACTGGCCTTCTGTTAAACCTATATGTCCGTGAGATCACTGCTGTGTCTTTTCTGCCTCTATAAATGGGATGTTTCTGAAATATGCTGATCATCTACCTCTTGCTTTGTGGCTTTCTCTTTCTTCAGTCCTAAATCTAGAGGGCAAAGAAGAGCAGGCACCAATAAAGGCCATAAGTGAACTCATCAAAGCAGGACCTATTCTTTTGGAAGCAGGTAAAACTATAGCCATCCTTCAGTTGGAGGCTCGCTAATGACCCAGAGTTCTTTTCATGGTAGATGATGACATACAGGTCAAAGCAGAGTTTACATAAGCATCTTCCCTGAATGGTAATTAAAATCATTATGGATTCGGATTGCTACAAGGTTATACTTTACTCAAGCCATCCTTGAACAAGATTGCAATCAAATCCTCTGTTCCCCTTTTTTATTAAATATAAATGTAGTCTAATGTTTTTTTTTTCCAAAACGATTGCTTCAAACTTAATTAACATTCTTTAGTCATAAAAGACCTTATTTGATGGAGGAGTCAGCAAAAGATCTGGATAGAAAACAAACATTCTTTATAATAACTTTGACTTTGGTGACATTTTAGATAGAGAAAAATACTTCTGGCTGACCTTTCAGCCAGAATGAATGCGATGTGAATTGCTGAACTCAGATAGCTACCTAAAACAGCTGAAAATGGGATGCAGCTTTAGATAATGACTGGTGATCTCTAGTGATGCCCACAATGTATGAGATAGAGCTACATCTTTAAATTGTTCTTGGTACCTTTTATTATCTAGTCTTTACGTAGGTGCCCGCAGTGTTTTAGGTACAGTACATTATGGAAAAAGACAGTGCAAATTAGGAACTCACTTTATACAGCATTAGGCTTCCTTGAAACCCTGGTGAAGTTAAATTGCCTAGAGTCTCACAGTCAGCCTGTATCATGGGTAGAATTTGAACCCAGAACTTCCTGACTCTCTAGCTACGATTACACATTGCCTCTCCTAAGTATGCTGTTTCCAAATACTGTTTCACTTAAGAATTCCCCTCTCCTACCCATCTCAATTCTTCAGGGGCATGGGAAGGAGGGTTAGGAGTAGAAGAATGTAAAGAATAGGAGAAACTAATATTATTAATAATAACTAGCATATTTATATATGTATATGTGTGTGTAAAACTCATAACCATCTTGCTTGACACATTGAACAACCCTATAAAGTAGGTGCTAGTATCCTCATTTTATAGATGAGAAGACAGTATGTGGAATGAACAAAGAGAAATGGCATTTGGTCTGAGATGGATAGGAGCAGTAGCTGGAGATAAAGGAAGTAGATCATGTACAGCATAGAAAAATCCATTCAGAAGAGGCATCTATAACCTTGTTTTTCCAACTGGGAACAATATACTTGTTTCCTAGAAAACTCATTACCATCTCTGTGATAGTTTCTTTCTTCCAAAGGTATATTTTTCACAGCCAACTCTGACTTCCAGGGGAGAGAGTGTGTCCTCACTCTAACGCCCAACTCACCTTTTGAAATACAACTGGTAATGAAACCTAGATAGATGCAATTTACCAATTCCAGCTTGGAGGAAGCATGGTATGATGGGAAAATGATTGGTCAAGAGAAGTGGTATCAGATTTAGAGACAGAACCACTAATCCGTATGTAAGAATCCATTGAGTTAGTATACTGACTTAGAAAACTACATAGTAACATTATCTATGTTCTATTATATTTTTAATAAATGTTCCCCAACCACATTTTAATCAGGTTCAGAGTATATTATGATGCCAGTTGCATATTTGACACCCCTAATCTAGAGGATTAGAGTTCTAGTTTTAGCTCTGCCATTAAAATGCTTTGTAACTTTGGTGAGAACAAGTCATTAAAGTGAAAAGAACCTTAGTCGTACAGACAGAAGATTGAGTATGGTAAAGAAGGTAGTCTTCTACCTTCTCACTCATCTGGATGTGTTCTGGGTTATCAATATTCTTCCTAAAATGTGATGCCACCTTAGATCATGTACTTTTTAATGATTTAGTTTAATAATCTCAATTGTTAAATTATTTATTATAATTATTGTTATATAATAAGCTGTAATAATTATTTTAATAATTTAAACTATTATAGTGATTTTATTTATTATTCTTGTTCTGCTTAACTTGTTCTGCATAAGTTCATACAAGCTTTTCCTGTTTGAATTTCATATATTTGGTTTTTATAATGTAATAATCTTCCATCACATTTAGAACCCACAATTTGTTCATCCATCCCATAATTGTTGTTTCCAGCCTTTGCTCTAACTAAAGGTGTTGCTATGAGGATTTTGATGCAAATGAGATGCTTCTTTTTTGTCTTTGATTTCTTTTATAAATATGCCCAGGAGAGGGATCTCTAGGTCCAATTGAATGAACACTGTAGTGACCTTCTCAGCTAGCGGTGGTGGTGGTAGTGGTGGTGGTGTGCAAGTCTGGGTTGGCAAATGAGGCTGCCATGGAGTTGTCATTCTCTCTAGTGCTTACCTTCCTGTGAGTCAGGCTACTTTCTCCTAGTAACTCCCTTCCTTGTTTTCATTGGTCTAGAGGAGTGGTTTTCCTTTCCAACTGGTCATAGGAAAATAGTGGAAAGGGAAAAAATCAAGTCCTTGACTCCCAATGCTGGCCAGTTCATCACAACCTTACCCAGTCAAAACATTTGTCTAGAAATATCCATATCTAACTTTTTTGTGGTCCGAGAAATAGTAAAAAAAAAAAAATCAATAATTCTCTTTCTATATCTTTAGCCATGAGCCAGAGAGTTCTCTGACAAAATAGAATAGGATCTCACACTGAAAGCTGGAAGAGATTTCAGAATTCATCTTGCCCAACTTTCTCATTTTAGAGATAAGGAAACTGAGGTCCATGTTGATTAAGTAACTTGTCCGAGGTCACACAGTTAATAAGCATTGGACAGGATTTAGACTTAAATCTTTTCATTCCGACACCAATATACTTTCTTCTGTATCAAATACATAACACCGGTGTAAAGTCTTTTTCTATTTCTTCTTGGGTATCCCCTACTATTGGCTCTGCTGTTTTGCAAAGTGATACACATAGCTTAATGAACCAGTCATTAATCATATTTATTATACTTAGAGACAAAGTAAAAAGAGAAGATAAGTTAAGAAGCAATGCTACTAGCTATAAAACTCACCCCATATTCCAAAGGAATATGTATAATGTACCTGATGATAAGTGTATCCACATCTATTGGAGATCTCTGCAAAGAGGCAACCCACAATATCACAAGACCCACTTCCACTTTAGAACAATTCTGATGACTAGGAAACTTCTATTAACATCATACCTAAATTTACCTCTTCACCAATTTCTTCTGTTTCTATCTTCTAAGGTAAAACAAAGCAAGTAAACCCTTTCCCCCATGTGACAGTACTTCAAATGCTTGAACATAACTATCATATCTATGCGTTTCTCTGGGCTGAACATTTCCCATTCTTGCAACCAAACTTTAAGATACTCCACTATCTTAGTTGCTCTACTCTGAACATGCTCTAATTCAGTGCTCCCTGAAACTGTGGGTTGTGATACCATATGGGGTCAGGAAAAATTTGGCAACAGTAAAAGGTTTCTGAATGTACAGCAACCAAAATTCAATTCAAAATCAGAAGCCTAATGAATCCAAGTTGTTCCTGTTGCATTGTGCAACTTCAGTGAAGTCTTGGTTCTAAAACACAAAGCATGCATAGCTTGCGTTGCACATGCTGCCATGCCACGCAATGCCAACAAACACTACTGAGATTTGAAAATGAGTTCTGAGTAGAAAAAGTTTAAGAAGTCCTTTGGGAACTTATCAATAACCTTTTTGATCTCTAATGAGAGAGTTGAAGACAACACTCCAAATCATGTCTGACTAGTGGAGACTACATTGGAACTATTACCACCTTACTCTTGGAAGCTATGCCCCTCTTATGTGTCATAACAGTAGCTTCTTTGACTTCCTCATCGTTACTAACTCATGTTGAGTTTCAGTAAACCAACGGCCCCAGATCTTTCTCAAACTGCTGCTTAACCATAACTTCCTCCATACTGTACTTGTCAAGTTGAGTTTTTCTACCTAAGTATAAGACTATATCTCTAGTGAACTTTATCTTCTTAGATCTTGTCCAAAGTCTCTCAAGAGCCCAACTCTATAATTATTAATGTGTGTTAATTATTCCTGCTGGCTCTGTGTCATCTGTAAATTTGATGAGCACTCTTTCTGCGCTTCTATCCAAGTTATTGACGAAAATGTTAAATAGTATAAGGACAAGCAAAATCCATACAGTTCTCCACTAGATATCTTCTGCCTCATTAACATTGCAATATAAGCAACTATTCTTTGAATCCAGCTTTCCAATCAGTTCTAAATCCATCCCATTGTATTATTAATTTTTGTCCCCTCTTTGGACTGATATCATCATTAGAAGTTTTGATTTCTCAAAAGTATACATTTTAACATTTTTATCCTTTAGTTAGATGTATAACATTCTTTAAAAATAAAGTCTTCATTCAGTCCCTTCTCTCAGGGCAAAGGCTCAAGAACCAGAAGTTTTTGTTTGATGGATCAATGATTGTTGGCTTATCAAATATTTGTCTTCTAGGTTACTTTTATCTGGCTTTTTAATGTAGCTCACAGACATTATTTTTACTTTACCCTGCCTTTCAGACAACAGCAACCATCTTTTACTTAAAACGGTAGAAATGGAGGCATTACTTGAGAACTGATGACCAACTGGGAAGAGTTAATAGCCCAATATTATTTTTTTCAATCAATAGAAACAAGCATTTATTAAGTCCTTACTATGTGTCTGGCACTCTCCTAGGCATTGAGGATTCAAATACTTTATTTTTT
This sequence comes from Notamacropus eugenii, assembly GCF_028372415.1. NCBI lineage: Eukaryota > Metazoa > Chordata > Mammalia > Diprotodontia > Macropodidae > Notamacropus > Notamacropus eugenii. Next base: position 273,493,789 of record NC_092875.1, read on the forward strand.
ATTAATAAATTAATTAATTTATAGTTTTCAACATTCACTTCCACAAGATTTTCAGTTCCAAATTTTCTCCCCATCTCTACCTACCGCTCACCCCAAGACATCATGCACTGATTGCCTCTTCCCCCAGTCTGCCCTCCCTTACATTACACCCCTCTCTTCTCTTATCCTCATCCCCTCTATTTTCTTGTAGCATAGCCTAAGATTATAAACCTTAAGGGTTTATTAATCTGCATGAAATAACCAGTTGGGATATGGATGCATGTACTGTCGTAAGCCAAATACATTTGAATTATTATTTTTCCAGAGTGCTCTCTGGGTACGTTTAGTCCATTTATTAAATCAGAAGTGTATGAGGTCCTACTGCACTGAGCCTCATTCTTTGTCTGTACCCAAGTTTTTCTGAATCCATTGTAAATCTATAATTCTGAATCTCCTAGCCATTCCTCCCCTTAATACGGATGATAAATGGTCCCCCTCAACCTGTGTCTACAAAAATTTTCAAATATTTTCAACTGGGCAGTTCATGGCTAAGAATAAATCCATGAGCCACTTTCATTCCAATTCAATAAACATTTGTTAAGTACTTATTTGCCAGGCACTGTACTTTGAGCTGAGAATACAAGGAAAAAATCAAAAGATCCTTTGCCTCCAAAGAACTTAATTTTAGTGATTCACTTGTGTAGTGTTCTCTCTGTGCCACTTCAAATTGGAACACCATACCTTTTAAAATTATTTTTTAAAAAAATTTATGAAGCAATTATTTTTCTTCCTGCCACCTTGTCCAATGAAGGAAAGAAGGAAGGAAATAAGAAATAAAAGGAAGGAAAAAAGGAGGGAGGGAGAGAGGAAAGGAAGGAAGGGAAGATAAAGGAAAGAGGGAAGAAAAAAGAAGGAAAAAGAAGGGAAGGGAAGAATGGAAAAGAAGGGAAGGAAATAGGAAAGGAGGAAGAAAAAAAGGAAATGCAGGAGGGAGAGAGGGAAAAGGGAATAGAAGGATGGAAAAGGGAAAGAGAAAGAAAGGAAGGAAGAGAAGAAAGGGATAAAAGAAGGGAGGGAGGGAGGAAGGAATCTATAGTCCTCTCACCTTGTGCCTCAAGAATCCATGCTCATTGGCCTCCATCCCAGAAGGAGTCATAAGCATAGGACTTGAGTTGAAATATCTTGAAGGAGAAGGTCCTATGAATAAAGCACTGTAGGTCTTCACGGCCATCTATGGCCTCTTGGTGGCTTTGTGGATTGCATAACTTTTCTAGAGTCTGCATCTTCAGGTACAGGAGAAGTATAGAACCAGTGTCCAGTTTGCTGTACCTATATCAATAGAGAAATGCTAATCCAAGATAGGAACTATCATGTGAGACTTATGAGACAACCCTAGTCATCATGCCTACTGGATGAGTATCCTATGTTGCTGCTGATTCGTAGTGTGAGTAACTAATTATTGTAAGTTGTGCTCATGAACCAGCATTGCATTGTTGAATTCCAGATTTCTATGGATCTAGAACAAGTAATCTTGCTACTTGTTCACTTGGGAACGTTCAGTGATTGTCACTTTTTATTCTGATAACATAGCATTGATGTGAATGCAGATTACCCCCTTTTTAAACAAAAACTTAAAAAGGAAAAGTCAAAATAAAAAAAAACTATGATAAATATTGTGGTTACCATTCATGTATCAAAATATTGTTTACTTTTTAGAGGATTCTCTTCAGGGCTCTTTTTAAAATAGAAAACTTCCCTAGTGAGTATGCAAATTGATTTAATTTACATACTTTTCATAAATGAGCCTATTATATCAGACAATGTATATCAAATATTTCTTTTCAGTATTGATAACCGGATCATACCACATAGAACTTGCCATTTTTTAGTTAGGAATCTTGATTTCTCAAGTGTACAAGTTGAAAATAGTGTGTCCTTTATGTAGACATAAAACATTTCTATGGAAACGTCAAAGCAGACACTGGTTCTACCGCTCTACTACACAAAAAGGCAAACAGACACATATGACTGAATTATCCAACATTTATGACCATATCTAATACACCAGGTAAATCCTATTCGTTTCTATATAAAAAAAGATCAGTAACATGGTTGAAAACACCATCTAGGTAGGTGGTGTCACCATCATTGATCAAAAAGTCAATCAGTAATAAAAAAAATTCCTTAAGAATCCTGGAATAATTGACTTCCCATAGAAGGAAAACTCAGAACATTATACACAGGTCAACCTATTAATAATAATAGCTAACATTTTTATAGCACTTTAAAGTTTGCAAAGTACTTTGCAAATATCTTTTTTGAACCTCAGAACAATGCTTGGAGTTAGGTTACCTCCATTTCACAGGTGAGCAAACTGAGGCAGACAAAGGTTAAGAGAATTGCTGAAGGGTGCACAGCTAGGAAGTATGAGATGAAACTCGTACTCAGGTTTTCCTAACCAAAGTTAGTACCCTATGTATTGTACCATGCAGCTTTTGTGTCCTAGGAACTTTATAGATGCAACAGACAGAAACAGCATTGATTTAAAGGTTACAGAAGGAAAACATTGTGATGTGATTTTTTTCCCTGAAATCTCAATCCTCTGAGGGTCCCTGAAAAAAAAAAAAAAGAATTTTCTTAACACTGACAGAAAATACAGAATATTTTCTTCATTGTATAGTAAGAAAGTCAAGCATTTGACATTTTATTTGCCTGTTTGCCATACTCAATATGTGGCGTCTTGTTTTGTAGATTAATAACACATTTTTTATATTGCCTTTTACCTTCTAAGCTGTCTGGGAGGGAAAAAGGCTGATTTTTATACACATACACACATCTGATTGGCATATTCTATGTTAAATTAAGTTCACAACAAATGAAATTTGCAAGAATCATATGGATGAGTTTCTGCTTTCTAAAAAGATATTCCAAAACCTATTTTGTGTCTATGCTAATTGCTCTTCCACATTTTGTGTTCAAAACTGGATTTTTAATTTAGGCATCTGTTGTGGTATCACACCCTAATGCCTCCTGATGGGGGAAATAAAGCTTTAAATTCCTTCTCATTTCTGTGTGGAATGATGTCAGATAGGAGAATGTCATCTATGCCTGAAGTCTGGTTGTTTCACCTTATCAACCAATCCCAGGTATTGGTTATTAAATATTTTTAATATTTCTAAGATCCACATTTAAGATTTACTTGAAAAATCATTATCAACATATACAAGCTTATTTCATCCCATATGACAAGAATACACAAAGAGAACTTTTAAAAAAACATAGACAATGTTATGAGAAGTCCTCCAATACTATTTATCAAGTGACCACTTGAAATTGGCATTGAATCAGTATCTGTAAAGTGGCATAAAACTTGCCCTTAACCTAAGAACTGCATTTGAAGACTTACCCTAAGCTCATGGTACTGGATAGTCATTAGATCCCCCTCCTAAAAGAGAGAATAGTTAAACAGCATTGATTTGAGAAAGCATTTCATGGCACAGGTAACTCCCAACTCCCCCTTGCTAGCCTCTCATGGTATTCTGAAGCAAATGGCTGAAAGAGCACTATGTTAGACTGAACCCCAATCGATAGGCAGATAACTTTCCTTAAAAGAGAGAGGAAAAGAGATGTTTAATTAATACTTGTAAAAAGTGAGGAAATATTTTCAGGAAATATTGAGCTATCAAAAATGACTTCTATAAGTTGAGAATATGATTACTAACGATATTCTTAACAATATCCCCAAAGATAGACACTCACAAGCATTCCTAAAGAGAGGGTAGAATTGGATTGCAAATCAATACCTGTACACGGCGGGTTAGGCATCCCTTGACACGAGGCCACCCGACCTCCCAGAGGGAGGCCAAGAGAAAGAGGAGCAAGGAGAGCAGCCCATTACTGCTCTGCCTGCTTCTTAAACGAGATAGGTCAGTTTCGAACTGTGAAAGTCCAGCCTTGTTAATAACAACAAAAAAAGCTTCTTCCTCGGTCCACTCACATGCTTTGCAAGAACATTGTGGTGGCAGCCAAGTGTATCAGGGGCCCATTATTACGCACAACCACCAAATTATCTCGCATGTAATTGAGTTACAGCATTGTTAAGAATAATACAATGGTCCTTTAAGTTTTGTAAGGCGCTTTATGTACAATTTGGTTCTTATAACAACTCTAGTTAGATGCTATTATTATTATATATAATATAATATGTTATTAATATAATATATTGTATTACTTATGTCCTTCCTATTTTACAGATGGGGAAACTGAGGCTAGTAAAGGTTGAATGATTTGTGCAGCATGGCACAGCTAGTCAGAGTCTGAGGCAGCATTCAAACCAAAATCTTTCTGAAAGAAGCAGTTTGATATATTGGATAGGGCACCGAGTCAGGAAAATCTGGTTTCAAATTTCGCCTTAGATACTCACTAGTTGTATAGTACTGGGGAAAATCACCTAACTTTTTTAAGCCGAAGTGTTTGTAAAACAAGAGGGCTGGGTTCAAGGATCTTGGGAACCCTTTCTAGCTCTAAATCTTTGACTCGAAGGCCAGCACTAAGTCTGTAGGAAGGCTTGCTAACAGTCACGAAAAACAAGCCAATGCTACAGTGCAGGGCAAAGGACAACTTAAACATGGATGATTAACACCTTCATTTAAAGCAAGGGTTTGGACCAGATGATTTTTGATGTCTGAGATTCTACCTGACTCAGGAAGGAGGTAACACACATTTATGCCAGACATGTGGGAAGTATAAACTCACTCTGCACAAACATGCTTAGCACCCTGTGAGCTGAACGCACCAACTTGTCTATAGAGGGCAAATAGCAGAGACCACACTGGAAAACTCCTGCAGGTAAAAAACAAATAAACAAACCATGAAGTATGAGCTTTCAGCAGACCATAGATAAATGGAAAAAGATATTCCTCCCTTTCCTAGTCTGATTTCTATATTCCTCTCAACCTTACTATCAACACAAAGTGGAAGAAATTAACAGGATTTGCTACCTCCCATCTGTCATTCAAAATCAAGAACAAAGCTTTATATCTGGGTGGCATTCTGCCTTCTGAGGTATGTAGGTCAGTCTCTATAGGCATCAAACACTCATGGTGAGGTATCTAATGTAGCATTCTAAGTGACACATTCCTGCTGAGTCCTTTCTGGACCGTGAAGGGACAAAACTGGAGTTCCCATGGTACTCAATGTATGAGACCAAAAAGCATCCATTTATTCTATGTGAGCATTTCTGGGAGATTCCAAAGCTGGAGAATTTTGAAGTCTATTTCTATGAAGCCCCATCTAGAGAGTGGGTTGGTGGGTGTCTACAGAAGCTAGTCTCTGACCCTGCTGAGAAGGGCTCTGTGGGCTACACCTACGCTCTGCTCTGCAAGAAGTTAGACTATTTGGATGGAGTAACAGCCCCCTGCTAAGTTTAGCACATCACTTTTCACATTCCATTTACCAAATTCGCACAGCAAATTGTTGTATGACAATTTTCCCTGAGGAACTAAAAAACAGTTGAAAACACAGATTGCTACACAAATAGGATAAAGGGAATAATTATTTCCATAATGCTGTGAAAGAGCCTTTCCCTACCCTCCATTTCACTTTCCTGCACTCTTTTCTACTGCATTATATAGAAGTCAGTTGTATCTATACCATATTTCCATCATGGATGACAGCACACAGGCAACACGCTAAGTTGTTAGTGGTTTCTTGGCAGCCATGCTGATATTAGGACCTCTTATAACTTGGGTATGTCAAGCCTTTCCTCCACCCACTTTGTGAAATTAAATACTGTGGGGTGCTTCGGTAGGATTTTGGATGAGAGGTCTGGAGAAAGATTTGTAGAAGAAAATGTATTCTATGAATAATATTGGCAGCTAGGTGGAGCCATAGGTGCATACAGTGCTGTGCCTAAAGACAGGAAGACCTGAGTTCAACTCAGGCACTAGCTGTGTGACTCTGGTCAAGTCACTTAACCTCTGCTTCAGTTTCCTCAACTATAAATAGGAAAAATAATAATAAGTAACCTTTTTTGGTTTACTTGCAACATACCCAACTCTTGATTCCAGCGAATGGAAGAAAGTAGCCCCCATTAATTATAAAAATAATAATTATCATTGTGAGAAGGAGACCTTACTGTTCTTTTCACAACCCCCCAGGTTTGTCATAAGGATCAAATTAAAATAATGTATGTAAAGTGTTTTGTAAAACTTGAAGCACCATACAAATATCAGTTATTGTTATAAATAATGACTAGAGTAGAAGTGCCAAAAGAACTGATGAAAGGTACAGTTTCAGAGATACCCGGGAAGACATATATGAATTGATGCAGACTGAAGTGAGTGAACCAGAAGACTTTATACCCTAACATCATAATCATGAAAAACCAATATTTACATACTCTGATTAATGCAATAACAAGCCACAATTCCTCATGGCCAGTGATAAAGTATGTCCCCCCCCCCCCCCCAAAAGAGGAGAAATGGACTCACTTTGCAGAAGGAGACACACATCTCTGGATACCAATGTGGGAGCTTGCTTTGTTTGACTCTGCCAGTATTTTCCACATGGATATTACTTTTTCTTTTTCAAGGGTATTGGGATGTTAGTTGCAAGAGAGAAAATAAATTGTTATTAATTGAAAAAATAAGCCCATGCTTTCTACTATCTCATAGTGTTACCTAGCTCAGCATCTCTCTCCACAGAGTACAAATTGTAGATTCTGTGAAAAAATAAAGGAGAATTGCATGTCCACAAACAAGACTCATATTCCAAAATATATTCAATTCAAACCTGAGATATTTTCCTGCATCTTCCCACAAATTCTACATTTTGAGTTATAGCATTACCAAAGCTGTTTTAGAAGCAATTTCATTCTCTGTCTCTCCATAGAGAAATTCATTAGTGCATTCTAATAAATGATGTATCTTCCTAAAATAAAAGGAGGGACAGATGATGACATTTGGGAGTAAAGAACACCCAGATGCTGAAGGATATTTGAGAAATATTTCAGTTTGCTGTGTGGTGGTAGCAGTTTGTCACTGCCATACTCTCTACAGAGAAAATGAAAACTCACTGCAATAGGACAGATGGGCTACTGGCATTCCCCATCTCCCCCTTGGGATTAGCCAGGAGCGTTGAGGAATGCCCCCATGCTACAGATTTCTCATATTTCATTAAAAGTTCATTAATACTATAAATGGTAACAGATTAATTTGAATACTGAAAATAGACAGCCAGTGTCTGAGAACCATAGGCATATTTCAAGTTTAGTGATTCCACAGTTAGGGCAGCTAGGTGGCATAGTGGGTAGAGTGCTGGACCTGGAGTCAGGAAGACTCCATCTTACTGAGTTTAGATCTGCCCTCATATACTTACTGTGTGACCCTGGGAAAATCATTTCACCCTGTTTGCCTTTGTTTCCTCATCTGTAAAATGAACTGGAGAAAGAAATGTCAAACCACTCTTGTGCTTTTGCCAAGAAAACCCCAAATGGAGTTAGGAAGAGTCTGATACAACTAAAACAACCTCAAAGGCTCTTTTTTGGTTTATTTTTTGTTTCACAGACCCCTTTGGCAGTCTGGCAAAACCAGACTTCTCTCAGGTTAATGTTTTTAAATGCATAAAATTAAAAAAAAATCAAATAAAAAAATCAAATTGAAATATACTTATCAAAATATTTTAAAGCAAGTTTACCCCAGGTTAAGAACCCCACTAAAGAAGTAACAAGGTGAAGCAGAAAGAACCTCGTGTCACAAGATGAATTCAAGACTCGGGTCTCCTTAGTGACCTTGGGTGAGTCACTTAGGCAGCTAGGAGCTGCAGTAGACAGAGAACTGAATCTGGAATCAGGAAAAACGGCATTCAAATCCTGCCTCAGACACTAGCTATATGACCCTGGACAAGTTGAAAACCTTTGTCTCCCTCAGTTTCCTCATCTGTAAAATGAGGATGATCAGAGTACCTATCTCCCAACCTTGTTCAAAGCATAAAATGACTCAGTATTTGGAAGGTACTTTGGAAACCTTAACGTGCTATATAAATGCTTATTATCATCATCATTGTTGCTTAACCTCCTTCAGGCTGTTTCCTCATCAGGGAAAATGGACTAAGAATTCATGCACCACCTACTCCAACATTATTGGAAGAATCCAATAAACGTATAAAATATTTTGCTATGTAACCACAGTGTTCTACAAATATAAACTACCAATATTATTATCTATAGTCTTATTAGAAGGTTAAATTACCTTAACTGAATGAACAAACTGACTCTTATATTCACAGACAGACAGATGGACAGAGACTTTCCTTAAGGAAGAGAAAAATCACATGCGTAGGACATAGTAAAGGGAAGAATCGTGTTCTGTTTGGGGCTTTTCCACCATTCACTGACAATTTTATAAACCTTGTCATAATCAATAGCCAATAAATATTTAAGCACCTACTATGTGCCAGGCACTGTGCTAAATGCTAAGGATGCAAATAAAAAAAAGTTTAAAAGAGTCCCTCTCCTCAAGGAGCATATAGGAAACAGGAAAGGGACTTGGAGCTGTCCAACTTGGAATTGTGGTGGACAAATCAGTCAGAGAAATCCCAAAGTGGTGAAGCAAGGTGAGAAATGAAAAGATTTCTGAGCTGAGGTCTCTCCTTAAACAGAGGTTTAGAGTTCATGGCCCTATCCTCCAACCAGATAGAAGGTTGTGATGGGGGTGGGCACAGCCTTTCATTGGAAAAATGAATACTTGATAGTATCATGGTCTTAGAGTATGTGACTTTCAAGATCATGTTTCTCATTTTTCCTCATTTTTCAGAACAGGAAACAGACAATCCCTATTAAATCTTTTGTAGATTGATTGATTGCACAGGGTTGAAGGGAGCGGAACTCAGGCCTCCTGATTCTAAATCTCATGATCATGTCTTTGAAATACATTGGTAAAAAGTTTCATATCACTATTATCTAAAATTATATTCCTTTTCGGTTTACTTGCAATGTATCCAAATCTTGATGACAGCTAGTGGAAGAAAGTAGCTTCCGTTTTGAAAAATTTACATGTAATAGCTTAATATAACTTTATAGTTTACTTGAAAATACTTTCATAATCATTATCTCTCATAACTAGAATGGTTTGGAGGAGGGATGTTCAAAGATCTAAATAAACTGGCAGAGTCTGAGAAGCTGATTATCCCAGCAATAATGAGTAGATGCATTTCCAGTCAGATGTCCTAGAAGAATCAGGGAATTCCTGCAGTGGTCACCTGGCAGATATTCAAGTGAGAGTGAAAGAATATAAGGACCCTAGCTTCTCATGTGGTGGTTCCTTAAAGATATTAGATAAAATCAAATTATGAAAGAAATACTTCATAGAACTGGATAAAATAATGAAAAAATTCACTTGGAAGGACAAAGTGTCTAGAATCATAAGGGAAAGAATGAGAGAAAAATATAAATGAAAGGGGCACAGTATGACCTAACTTCGGTAAGCAAGAAACAGAAGTAAGCAAAAAATAACAACCCAGTATTTAATAAATTTTATATATACATATATATATGTGTGTGTATGTGTATATATATGTACATATGTGTATGTGTATATATATATACACATATATATCTATATCTATGTATAGATATAGATATATATCTGAGGGAAAGAACGCTCCTTGAAAAGTGACTGAAAAAACTGAATATTGAAAACTTGTTTGGGAGAGATTAGGTTTATACCAACAGGTTACATCATAACCATATACCATAATACCATACCATAATAAGTCAAAATGGAAGGTCACACCAGAAAAAGAAAATAGTAGAAAAGGAAGATTGGATACTTTTCAAAAATATGAGTAGAAGAAGAGTTCTTAACTAAATGACAGATAGAGGAAATCGTAAAAATAAAATGGATTATCTTGACTATATAGTGATACAAATATATAAGAGACCTTTATATATAATTCTAAGAGACATTTCCCAATAGATAGTCCAAGGATATGAACAGTTTTCAAAAGGAGAATTTCAAACTATAAATAACCACTGGAAAGCATTCTTCAGATTACTAAGAGGAATCAAAATGCTTATTAAAACAGTTCTAAAGTTTCAAGTCTAACTATAAAAACTGGTAAAGAAAACAAAAGATAGGAATGATCAGTGTTAGAGCTTACATGTAGAAAGGGTACTCTAACAAACTTTTGGTGGACTGTTAATGATTCATCTATTCTGGATATCAATTTGGAATTATGCTAGAAAAGTGATTAAACAGTCCTTTTCTTCAATGATTCAGTAATCCCTCTAGTAAGGATATACTCCTAAAACAGTCAAAGGCAGAAATAATTTATAACAAAAGATTCAGATCAGCCTTCTTGTATGGGAACAAAGACTGGAAACCTTGTATAGGTATAGAATATGAAAGGAATGATATATTTACATGAATGTGAGGAACTCAGAGAAACATGGGAGAATATGTACAAACTGATTCAGAGGGAAGTAAGCAGAACTGTGGGGATACTATATACAATGACTGAAACAAAGTATCACAAAGATGTCACCTAAAAAAGACCATGAAATCTGAGTAATTGACAAAAACAAAGAAATCTTTTGGGAATAAATAATGAACTATATTTCTTCCTTCATAGTGAGAAGCAGCAGGAGACAGGACTGACTATTCTATACATGTCTGTGTCTGTCACTATATTGAATTTTTTCTTAATCATTTTTATTTGTGACAAAGAAGGAATCAATTTGAGGGGAAAGGGTTTAAAAGACTGTGATGCAAAGACAAAGGGCATCCATAAAATATCATTGTCTTAAGATGCTATCTGACTACCACCCCTTAGTGCTCTGTAGGAAAAGAGAAAGTCTATGGATTATCACTCCACAGCATCTCAACTTTGTGTTTTTCATCTAGCTTCTCACCACCAAAGCCCTGGTTATCTTTAAATAGCTCAATATCAGAAATTAATTTCGTTTTATCAATGGAGATGGCATTAAAGAGGATGTATTACCATTTGTTTTACCATTACACTCTAAGAATCACTAGTCTCTTCCTTTGGAAGCTAAATCTTTCTTTATGTGTTATCCCCCACATTGGAATGTGAGCCCCTGTCATTGTTATAGAAAGATAAAAATGATTAAGGATAGACAGGCAGTGCAGTGGACAGAGTGCCAAGCCTGGAGTTAGGAAGACCTGAGTTCAAATCTGGCCTCCGATACTTACTAGCCATATAACCCAGGGCAAATCACTTAATCCTTTTTGGCTCAGGGATTTCTCATCTATAAAATGAGTTGGAGGGGGAAATGACAAATTATTCCCTTCTTTGCCAAGAAAAGCCCAAATGGAGTGCTATAGTCAGACACAACTGAAATGACTGAACAGCAGTAACAGAGATGATTAAAAATAGTTCATTGACCAAATGTATTCAATGGAATTCAAAGGTCAATTTGAGAGACAGAATTATGTTTAGAGGGAGGTAATGTGGCACATTGGATAGAGAGCCAACCTTAGAATAAGGAAAACCAAGATTCGACTCCTACATCTAACACATATTAGCTTTGTGGCCATGAATGAATCATCGACCTTCTTGGTAACATTCCGAGAGGCAAAATGATGACTTGCAGCTCTTCCACGATGGGGTCATTTCTCCACCGCAATGGAATCAAATCCGAAGGAAATCCCTCCTGATCTCCCTTCCTCCCCATCTACTTTCAAATTGATATTGGACCTTTAATCAAAGAATATAAGAAACTGCTTTATGTGGAGTCAGAAGACCCAAGTTAAAATTTGTTTTAGACTAGGCTAGTCTCTTAACTATCTAGGCCTCAGTTTTCTCATCTATAAAATGAAGAGGTTTGACTAGATGAGGCCCAAGATCTATTCCAGCTCCAAATCAAGGCAACCAGGATCTTCATTAGTGGAGGGAGTTTCCATAGCAGGAATCCCTCACACTGACAAAATCCTAGGCATGGAGCAAGACCAAAAAATTTTGTCCATTATAAAAAAGCAACCAATTAGAAGACCTGGGTGCAAGTCCTAGTCTAATTCTTGGACTTGTTGTGGGATCCTTGCTAACCTCTTATGGCACTCCTTTATTGTCAATAATAGGAGCACTGTGAACTCCCTGATAATAAGTGAATCAGTAAGGTAATACAATGATGAAATCTCAGATCATAGATAGGAAGCCCTCTTGAGTTCAAGGTGGTATGATAATATACAAGTGAGAATATTCTCTTAGGACAGTTTCCTCTCCCTAACTAGGGAGTGTGACTTTCCCTTCCCTAGTGTTTTTATCTCTTACTTTATCATATTTGTCTTTCTTCTATATATGACTTTTTTCCTTTTGAAGAAGAATGAAAAATAGAATCTAATATAGAGACAAGAGCAACCAGAAAAGCTTTCCTCTCTAGAAACCGCAGGCAGAATAATCAGTTATCCTTCTTCTTATTCAGAAAAAAACAACTCTTAAGATGTCAGAAACCCAGGAGCCAAGTAAGAAAATAAGACAGTGTTTTTGTCTTAACTTCTTTAAAAAAAAATAATATATCCAATAAAGAGCTTCTTGAGATGCCAAATAGAACAATTTTGTTACTTAACAGCATGTACTGTTGAGGTAAAAAATACTGTAAAGTTTTTACATGTAGCTAGGCAACAGAAGAAAATACCACTTACCAGAATTGCTGTTTATTATGCTGTTTCTGCATGGATTTTACTCAGCATATCTCACAGAAAAGAGAGCAACTGCTTATGGCAGAAATTGCTTAATGTGCTCATGGCTAGAGAAGGCAAATTAAATATTAGAATAAACATGTTGACTTCCCCCACGAGCAGCCATTAATGATTTGGGGTCTAGTCGTGAAGGCTTCAGTAAATCATGTAACATTTAATCAAATGTCCTCCACTGACTGAGACAATTGTCATAAATATGAACTCAATGAGCCATGAAATCCATACTTTACGTTTTCCCAAAGAATGAGAGTGTTTCCGCAGTCAAGTGTAACTTCCTAAAGGCTTGTAAGATTGAGCACACGCTAGCAAGATGCTATGAGACACATTCGAACTGCAGGCTTATTTCCAAGACAGCAACTTCTGATATGAGACCGATAGATAGCTTCATTATGTTGAGATCTATAGTACAAAGACCAGAGGCTGTGGGGTAACTGGCTTTATGCCTGGTTGCTCTTTGCAAAAGAAGGATGAAATGAGCTCAGTGTTTAATTTCTTTCTCCTTTTTAATTTCTGAAAACATATCCCTTTTTCTATGTGCCACTTATATGAAAGGGTGCATGTTTTTACATTTGTATGTGTGTATGTATATCTCTCTTGCCAAACTGTCTGCCCTTCCCTTCCAGTTCTGTCTTCAGAGATTGACAATCTTGTTTGCTTGTGTTTTTATACTCAGCACTTAACAGGGTGCCAAGCATGTAAAAAGCACTTAAATGCTGTTTTATTCATTAATTCCTTCATGCTGGGGGAGGGGGAGGACTACAAAGTCTAGAGACTGGTCAATATTGAAAACTGTGTTATGTAGCCAAACTCCTCCCTGGAAAAAAAAAAAAAAGACTGATGAGAACAGATTTCATTCATTTTGCTTCCCTGAGAAAGGAAACAGCAACACAGGCTCATAAGAAATGGATCACGCACTTAGAGTTGAAATCCACTTTAAAGTCCTGTAGTCCAAGTGCCTTGTTTTACATATGGGGAAACTGAGGTTCAAAGAAGTTAAGTGACTTGGCCAACATTCATAGGTAGTGTGAGTGGTAGAGACAAGATTCACACTCAGTTCTTCTACCTCTAGATCCAAAACTCTTTTCATTGTGCCATGCTGTCCAATCACAGGAGATAGGGGATAGGGGATGGGGGGAGGGGGGAATGGACAAGCTTCTTCTAGATACACTGATACCAGGTGGAAAGCCAGAATGCACAAGCATATTAACTTGAATTGTTTTCCAAAACATCTATTAACACTAATGGGAGTTGTATTTGTGTGTGTGTGTGTGTGTGTGTGTGTGTTTGTCCTTCATTACCAAAGAAGACCATGCCATCAGAGAAATGATGGCATGACTTGCACTTGACTTTGTTTTGAGTGAGGGAGGGCTGTGAAGGTCACCAGCCTCACTTCTCCTCCAGAGCCATCTGAATCCAGTGACCAGATATTCATCAGAATGACTGGAGATGACCCAGGATGCACTGGGAGACCTTGGGCCCTTTAGGTCAAAGTCTTTACAGGTACTTACTTAGGGTGAGGCAAAGCCCATTCATTGAATAGGACTGTTTAAGAAGTGGCCAGGGCATGGCCCCTTTAATGAGACCAAGAAAAAGAAAGACATCAGGCTGGATGGAAAACAGCAACAGTTACTATTGATAATCACTCTAAAACTAGGAGGGTCCAGAGGAGCCCTTAGGCAAGGGACCACTGGCATCCCAGTTTCAGAGTTCAGCAGGTTTAAGGTTTTGGAAGAGGACAGGACAGAACAGGAGAAAGGGAAGAGATGGCAAGGAAAAGAAAGAGTCCAGTAAAGCCCAAGTCAACTGGGCATCTTTTGGCCATCCAAATTTACTACCCTTTGGGAAAGAGAAGGAAGGTGAGGGGGAGGCAGACAGGAGAGGAGGAGTTGAGTTACCCAGCTAGCTGGGTCCCCATGCAGTGAGCTACATCTACTCACAAGAGTGTGTTCCTTTGGCAAAGGGGCTGTGTCCTAGCTACTTCTTAAACAAGACTATTCAATGAATGGACATTGCCTCACCCTAAGTGAGTGCCTGGGTAGACCTTGGCCTAAAGGGCCCAAGGCCTCTCAGTGCATCCTGAGTCATCTCCACTCCTCCTGATGAATATCTGGTCACTGGATTCAGCTGGCTGTGGAGAAGAAGTGAGGCTGGTGACCTGCACAGCCCTCCCTCACTCAAAGCAAAGTCATATCATTTCTCTCATGGAATGGTCCTCTTTGGGAGTTGTATACGTAATGTTCAAAAAGCATTCCATAACAGACCTGTTTCTGTCCTTTGGGAGAAGGGGAGAATACCGTTTCTTGTGGTAATGGTGGGCAATCTCCCTTTTCCTGCCTTCAGACTAAAGAGGAAAGCACCATTTCTGAGCCACTTAAGCCCTGAGAGTACTCCATGCTGAGATTGACCTGAAGTTGATAATTTCCTAAACTCAGTCCTCAGTAATTAATAAGCTCCCATCCCATCATTCTCAACCCCATTCCAGTAATACTGAGCTCCCAATTGTCATTATTCAAATCCTGTTTTCTGTTCTCTGTCTGCTCACTTATTTCCATCCCCCTCAACCCAATTGTCTGCTGTACATCTCAAAATGAATGTCTTCAATTCTGCTTGTCAAAAACTGATCTCATTAGCTTTCCTTCCAAACCTTCCTATTTTCTTAATTTTTCTGTTGCTTTCAAGGGCACTGATCTCCCACTTACCCAGGCTCATTTTGAGCCTTGGTATCATCCTAAATTCTTTACTCTCTTTTTCTCATCTCCCATATCCAATCTCTTGCAGATTTTTGTTGAGTTTACCTTCATAACACCTCTTCTGCATACATCACCTTCTCTCCTCTGACACTGCCACCAGTCCAGTGCAAGCCATCAGCACCTTCATGCTTGGATTCTTCCACCCAAATATCAAATCAATTCTGATGGGCAGATAAATAAAAAAAATTGTGCCACAATAAACCCTACTGGTTCTCTATCACTCCTAGGATCAAACATAAAAGCCTCTGTGGCATTCAAAACCCTTCCTACATTTCTCAACTCCCAACTCCCTTCTATATTTCTTGTCTCCTTTCACCTCACTCCTCACCACATACTGTGGGATCCAATGATACCAGCCATCATCCTGTTTGTCACAACAAGACACTCTATCACAAGCCTGTAGGCATTTTCATTGGCTGCCCCCCATACCCCTACATTGGCTTTCCTTCCTACCCTCCACCTTCCAGTTTCCCTGGATTCCTTCAAATCACAGCTAAAATTCCACCTACTATAATGAAGTCTTTCCCAGTCCCCTGTAATGTTAGTCCCTCCCCTCTGTTACTTATCTCTAATTTATTTTGCATTAATCTTGTTTGTTTAACATAATTGTTTCTTGTTGTCTTCCCCATAAAACTATGAGCTATTTGAGAGCAAGGACTGTCTTTTTGCCTTTTTCTGCATTCCCGGTGCTTAGCACAGTGCCTGAAACATAGTAAGAGGTTAATACACACTTGACAGTGCTATGATCCCAAATGGCAAAGCAATGAAACCTCAATTTTTTTTCCAGTTAAGCATAAACATATTAAGAGTAGGGGCTCAAGTTTTCACAGTAGAAAAAAACCGATGCAGTGTAATATAATGGGGAGAGTACTGATCTTGAAGTCATGAAGACCTGAGTTTGAATCCTGCCTCAGATGCTTACTAGCTGTGTAAAACTGGGGAAGTCTCTTATTCTATGAACCTCATTTTCTTCATCTGGAAAATGAGGGGGCTGGACTCAATGGCATCTGAATTCCCTTAAATCTCTAAATCTGTGGATGATGAAGCTGAAAGTGATGATGATGATGGTGATACTGATGATGACAGGATTTATAGAGCACATTAAATTTTACAAAGAGATTTACATATGTTATCTCCATTGATCTTTACAACAGTTCTATGGGATAGCTGCTATTCTAATCAACATTTGCAGATGAGGAAACTGAAGATGACTGAGGTTAAGTGACTTCCCTAAGGTTATATTCCTACGTATATTTGAGGCAGGATTCAGACTCTGGCCTTCCTGACTCCAACTCTGATGCTCCATCCGATCTGCCACAAAACTCCCTATGATTCTACAATATCATGGAAAGAGCCTTGTTTTTAGAGTCAAAGGAACTGAATTTGAGTTTGGCATTTTCCACTTATTCTGTGCAACCTTGGTCAAGTCACTCAACTTCCTTCCATCTTCCTCAGTTTTGTTATCCGCATATAAAACTAGGGGACTGAACAGATGACCTCTGAAGTTGGTAAGAGGGAATTTCAAGGGGAAAATGCAGTTTTAATTTATACATTGAAGTTAATTTCATGGAAATAGTTATTGGGCAATTTAGTTGTTCATGTTGAAAATTGGTGTTTAGTTTTTATTAAAACATTTAACTTAGAAAATAAAAATAAATGATTCTAAGACAGTATTAATAGCTTTTCTTAAGTCCTCATTAGGAGATATTTTTACTACTTTCTTAGAATCCCACTTTGCTACAGAAAAGGGCCCTAGTGACCTGCAGAGCTCCCTTCACATCCAGAAATCCTTGAAATCCTCTGCTTCTGTAGGAGAGGTGTTAATGTCCTTCATGTTCCAGGTGGACTAAAGGGCAATAATTGCCTTATGGCCCACTTTAATTTTGTGTTACTAAAAATTCATCGTAGAATAAAATACATAAAATATATTTAGGAGAATTCAGAAAAAAAATCTTAAACTCTTAAGAGAAAAAATGGTGTAAGAGATAGTAATATAGCAAGAATGGCACTGTGCATATTAGCAAGTAGTCAAAGAGATCAGTTTTTTCTAATTATCGTCATGGATACAACTTATTGGAAACTTTGGCATTTTGGAAATTATTCGGCACTGACCACTGACATGGGTAAAAAGACCCAAAAGACTCAAATCATTTAGCTTACAGAAAACTGCTGTATGAAATGGATGGTGAGAGCCATGGTCTTACAATAAAAAGACCTACATTCCATTCTTTCTTTTGTGGCTTTCTAGTGTTGTGAACTTTGTTGAATCTATTTCTTCATCTATACAATATAGTGACACTAATACTTCTGCTATCATGGTTACTACCTTTTAAATTCATTGATATCAGGTAGAAATCCAGAACACACTGATAACTCAGTTTGATATTTTATAGAACATCTGCTAATAGCACTCATTGAGGGATAGATATTGATACACATACAAAGATAAAGATAGATATAATTTATATAAAAATTAAAAGTATTCTGAATGTGATATGACTAAGACAGAATTCCTGTCACCTCCTTATTCCTAGCAGGTCTGCCTCTCTTCATATATCCCCAAATCACAGTAACCTTTTTGACTACCACATCACACAATTGATTCATCTTTAACTTGCAGTCCACTAATATCTCCAGGTCTTTTTCAGACAAATGACTGTATCACTTTACCTCCCCTGTGAAGTTCACATCTTTGTACCCATGTAATATTTTATGTTTATCCTTATAGAATTTTATTATTTTAGTTTTGGTCCAATTCTATACCATTCTATACTGTCAAGTTCTTTTTTGATTCTGTGTTAACTATCCCTCCAGATAAATATTTAACAACCAGCTATCTAAAGCATACAGGGCGTACCTTTAAGTTTAATTTACATTATGAACATTGTTCCATAACTTTCTTAAGTCTAGACAATCGACAGAAACAATGCATCAAGCCCTGATATGTAGTTTGCTGGCTTCTGAGATGTAAATGTTTGCACTGAAAATTCATGATTGACTCTAGTGAACCAGGATGAGACGGCTCCTGGACTTTCCTGATCCCTTCTAGTTTTGCAGCGTTAGAAAAGTGAATAAACATGGAACTCATGGCTTTGTCAAGGTCATCGACAGAAATGTTAAATAGCACAGAACAAGTACCAATCCTTTGAGCACACAACTGAAGAACTCCTGCCAAACTGATCATAAACCATTAATAATTATGTTTTGAAAGTTAGTCATCCAATCACTCCCAAAATCATTTTACTGCTTTTTCAGCTGGTCTATATCTCATCACTTTTGCCAATAGAATAACATGAAATATTTTGATCAAATGCTTTGCTAAAATCCAAACAAATCCATAAATAATTGAATGAATTGATAGATAAATAAATAGAAAACCAGTTAAATAATCTAAGTAGATTCTATCTTTATCAGTCCCCTGATATGTCACCTTGGTCACTCTGCCCCAAAGAGAAACATTACCTGTTCTTTATGAAATCATATGGGCTCTTTGTAATCAATATTTCCTCTTCTAATTATTCACTGAAGATCTTTTTTAATGGTCCATTGTAGAATTTGATCAGTAGTACAGACAAGCCCACAGCCTTGAATATTGCAGATTCTATCCTCGTCCCTTTTCTCAAGATCCAGACAGCATTTTCCCTTCGTCAGTCCTATAATACTCTTCCTATTCTCCACACTTTCAAGTATCAGTGACAATAGCTCCGCAGTTACATGTGGTAATTCTTTCACTAGTTAAGGCTGTGGTTTTTCTAGGCCAGATGACTTACGTTCCTCAAGGGCAGCTAAGTTCTCTCCTATCACCTTACTTGTATTAACTCCCTATTAGTCATTTTTTGTTCTGTTGTTTCTATTGCAGTGGCCTTTCTTCTCAGAAGAGGAAAAAGAAACAAGTAAAAGAATTGAGCATCTCTGTCTTCTTTCTGTTGTCAGATATTATCATCTCATCCACTCCAAGAAAAACCCTGTGATTCTGTTTGTGATAATTAAGATGTGGTCTTTCCTTATGGCAAGACATAGAGCCAGACTGAGAGGTCAAGGTCCCTTCTGTCTCAGATGTTCCATGTGCATTAACATGTTCCCCTCATGAGTAATACTTGCCTCATTTGTCCCCCAAGTAGAAAGTGTTATCTGCTGTACATAAAATATTGACTCATCCAAGAGACAACAGTTTCTTCCCCAAAACAGGCTTCTCTTCCTAACCCAACCAGTGTCCAAGAAAAACTAAAAAAAATGGAAAAAGCTCTAGAGCTTTTGACCTTTTGCTATCTTAAGAAAACCTTCATAGAAAGATCAACTTCAATAAAAAGGCAAACTTCAATTTTATTCATAACTCCATGGTAAAACAACTTTTCCATGGGACCAAAAGTCCAGAACTTCCTTGTCCTTTCCATTTTTTTTTTCACGTCTCTAGCATAATCAATTCCATTTACTCCACCTTTCCCATGCAATATACTAGATACAGGGTATAGCTATTATAGTGCATTTGATATTACTAATGTTTTATACCCACAAGTAGTATGAATAACAAATAGTATTAGCTATTTTCTCTCTTTTGCATCAGTAGTGATTTTACTCATCTTGAAAGTATAGATAGCCAGGACATCTTTCATGTGTGGTCATCATCACATGATCATAGGTCAAGACAAAGAGATGTTTCTGTCACATTGACAGAATCTGAAATGTGAGCGTGAATAAACCTAGGTTTCTATTCAAACAGACTGTCTCCAAGTAATATGAAGGAGTGGAATTGACATTCTTAGGGTGGCATTCAAAATATATACAGGGATAGAGACTTGTGCTGTTCTTTCGGAGGCTAAGTACAGGAATCCTGAAGTCACAATTGAAAAAATGCTTATCAGATCAACTTGCCCAGAAATGATTGCATGGCAGAACAGAGTAATTGTTGGCAGGGCACTGTGCAATCTAAATCCTTCTCATGAATTACTAGAAAACCTGCAGACAGGAGACGCATAGCATTTCCGATTGAAATGTCAGACAACCAACATATGGCAACAAGGTAAGAAAGTAAATTGTGATCGAAAAACTTGTCACACAAGGCTGTTGTGAGGAAGGTGCTCTGTAAACCATATAGTAACATGTAAACACTAGCTATAAGTCACAAGATCATAGAATGTTCTACCTAGAAGAGACCTTAGAGATCATCTAATTCAATCCTTTCTTTTTCAAGGTGAGGAAACAGTACCAGAGAGGTAATATGCCTTGTCCATGGTCACACAGATAGTGAGTAACAGAGTTAGAATTCAAATCCTGTCTAATTCCAAATCCATTGCTCTCTCTAATTGGACTAAATGCCAAATTTGCGAATTTGCCTGATCTAATTTGCAGATATCATCCCATCACATGAGAGATAAGGGTGACTTCTTTAATGCATGGACCATTTTGACAAGTAAGACCAAAAAGTGTTTAAGAAAGTGGTCCATGATAATCTTGCAAGCTCACTGGAGTTCAGATTTGACCCTTCTGGTACCAAGTTCTATAAAATATACTTACTCTTTAAGAAGTCTCCCCTAAGCCTAAAATATATAGGTTATCCAGCAGACCATAATATCCATACATTCATAATTTCATATTTAATGTTTTAGAGAGGAAATAAAGTTAGAATCATAAAGTTCTCACTGAACCTCCATTCAAGTACTGTGAAACAACAAGGTTATATGAAACATAACTTGAAAAACCTTGCTTTAAAGGAATAGAATACTTTTAGGGTCTAAATGTAGAAAAGCTGTCAGAAGAATAACCAAAATTTAGTAACCTCCACATCATTTTGTGGGCATTGTTAAAGAACCTGAAGCTGTTTATGAAGTAAAAAATGAAGTAGAGATTTGGTAATTATATGATTTTAAAATGTAAGCATGTTGTAAGCTCCATGAAAGCAGAGCCCATCATATTTTTATACATTTTTGTGTCCTCCTCAGCTCCTAACACAATGGCTTGACTTTGCATTATTCTTCATTGAACTAAATTGCATTTGTTAATTGAACCTTCACCTTGATCTCAGCTCAGCCACTGAGAAGAGTGGTCATACATGGGTTTTGCCATCATCTAAAACTATTTCATCTCCAAAATTTTGATGCTATGATCACAATCACCAGCCTTTTTACTCTTGTTGTTGAGTCATTTCAGTCATGCCAAACTCTTTGTAACCACTTTTGGGGGTTTTCTTGGCAAACATACTGAAGTGGTTGGCCATATCTTTCTCCAGTTCATTACAGAAATGAGGAAATGAGATAAATAGGGTTAAATGACTCATCCAAGGTCAGGAAGCTAGTGTATGTCTGAGGTTAGATTGGATGAATTTTCCTAATTCCAAAGCCTAGTGTTCTATCCATTGTGTCACCTAGCTACCCTTCCAAACCCCTTGGTACTTTCTAAATCTTCTTAGTCCTTATAGTGAAGAGAGTGCTTCACTGGGAGTTAGAAAGACATGGATGTAAACCCTGCCTCAGATCATTATTGACTATATCCCTGGAAAAGTCGATTAACCTCTCTGTTCCTCAGCTATCTCATCTGAAAAATGATTTCTAAAGTCCCTTCCAGCTGTAAATCTATGGTCCCACGATATACAATGTACATTATAAGAACTAATTCTATTGTTTCAACTCTCCCCTTTAAGGAAGGTTTGGAGAGCCAGTGGGGCAGGTATCTTGTGAATTAGAGCTTTCATATGCTCCGGACTTTCTTCCTGAACTTTCTTCCTGAACAAAAGTTCAGAGACTTGTAAAATCTCCACAGGAACAGCTTCTTCTCTTCTCATTTGTCATTTGGGTTGTGGGCCCATAGAGCAGGAAGAGTTGATGTTGCATCTTATTTCATGAAACTACATGAGGTAAACCAGTGGCCAAATACTTGTTGTTTTGCTACATAGGAAGAAACCTGTTGTTAACACCCAGTTACTCTGATCTCAAGCTGTTTGCAATAGCAGTTGTTTCTATTATACCTAGAAGAGTTTGAGCCTGTATGAGCCATAGACCTGGGGGAACCATTTAAACTTTCTTAGCTGGTGGCAGAATAAAGCTGAGAAGACTCATAATCTTCACCACAGGGAAAACCTAGAAATAAAATAGCTGAAGGAAGCATTTGTAGGGGGTTTATTTTCTTTGGATTTAATTCTAGGAGAATCTTTGATGTCAGACTTCCATGATAGTTCAACAAAAAGAAAGTCATCATTTATTCATTTATTCATTCAGCAAGAATCTATCAAATACCTATTGAGTATAACAAGAGACTATAACAGGTATTTGGGAGTTACAGGAAATAAAAGTAGATGATAATTGTCCTTTTCTCATATAGCTTATATTATTACTGAGGACACTCAACATGTAAACAAACTCAGGTGCACATGCAGAGAGAGAGAGAGAGAGAGAGAGGAGAGAGAGAGAGGGAAAGAGGGAGAGAGAGGGAGAGGGAAGGAGAGAGAGGGACAGGGAGAGAGAGGGAGAGAAATTAAAAAAATAAATACAAAGCAATAAGTGAATGGGTACATAATAAAGCACTACATGGGGAGCTTATATTTCAAAAAAGTCAAGATTCAGAGAAGACATAAGACACTGTCTTACTTAAAAATATCCAAAGGAGATGTGAAACATCTACTAGAGAGTTTTGGGGAATAGATAGAAAACCAATTGTTTCTGCTGGCATAGATATGAGTTGGTTGAGGAGAAAAATATATAATGTCTCATTGAGTAATGTTCACTTCATTAGCTATGTGGATGCTATTTAATTGACTACTGAAAGACACATAGTAGATGTAAGCAGAATGTGAAACAACAAATAAGTCATGATAAAAAAGAGTGTTATAATCTCTCATTTGAGAAGTGTATAATAAGAAAAGTAAATGGCTGGTCATGTGGCAAGAACAAAATATAAGTAGTAGCTGATGTATTCTACTGATATCTTTGAGATGCTAGACAAGTCAAAGAAAGCTTCTAGTATATTAGGCGGGCCCCTGATGGTGAACTTGTGGGTCACCTGGCATGATTCTTTTAGGGATGAGAAGATAGATCCATTTGAATATCTGAGGGGGTTTTTAGTAGTCAACCCTGAAAAAACTATAATTGGGAAAGAGGCTGTTTTCCAAGACATAAAAAGATTTATTGGAGACATAATGATTCTCTTCAAGAATTTAAAGGGTTAATATTTGGAAGAGACTTTAGATTTGCTCTACTTGGCCCCAGAGATCAATGTATGAATGATATAGGTTCACAGAACTGGAAAGTAGGAATGGACCTCAAGAGCCATCTAGTCCAACCCCTAAAACAAAAGGAGTCCTTACTATAACGTACCCAATGAGTTGTCACCCAATCTGTATTTAAAGACCACCAAGTAAGGAGAACCCACTGTCTTTTGAGGCAAGCCATTTCACTTTTGACCAGCTCTAATTCTTAGGAAGTTTTTCAGCTACACATGAGAAAAGGAACAAACATAGCTGAATAAAAATGGGATATGTTGCCTTTTGAGTTTGTCATTTATTGGAAGTTCTCTGGGAAAAAAATGATCACTTGTTGGATGTAGTTTCTGCTTCAAGGGTAACCAGACTCCATAGTTATTGTCTACCCCCCAAACAATGCTTTCCAGTGTTGACTATGAAGACCTCCTTTCTTCAAGGTTATAATTACTCTAGAAAATTCATCCATTTTTGTATGTGTATGAACCTTTCTTTTCTTTTGACATCAGGCTCTTTCAAGATATGTTACTTTGCTTTCCTTACTATATACTACTTCTCTAACTTTGGCCTCTGAAGAATCCTTAAATTTAGAGAGGGTGAGTCAGCAGTCTTCACTTCCTGTGAGATCCTAAGGCTCAGAAATGTAGACATGATGCCAGATAGGAAGAAAAGGAGATGGAACAAGAGAGGGGTTTATTACAAACTATTTGAAATAATACAGGAATCTCTCTTGGAGATGGAAACAGGAGCTCTTCTCAGCGGTGGTGCCCAACAGCGCAAGTCATTTTACCCCTCCATTACCTTTCTCTCTGGATGGTGTTGTGAGTCAAGACTCATTAGAGATTACACACTTACCAATGCTCTCATAACATAAGGCTAGAATGCTGGTGAACGCTAAGAGCATCCATAAACCAGCACATCTCTGCAAGAGATAAATGAGTATGTATCATGTCATTAAATTTATTGACAGTCTCACCTCTAACAACTGAGGCTGCTCTGATGGTCCAGAGATGACTAAGTTATTAGTGGATTCTTATGAGTGGACAAAAACCCATCCAGTGGATAAAAACCCAATTCAATAGCAAATACAGCATCAGTACCCAACACTGACATCCTAAGAATTTCCCTTGGCATTTCTCCTGACTCTGCACTATCTTAAAACTTAGCTTGCCTTTAAGAAATGCAAACTAAGGTCACTATAGCCTAAAATGATCTTCAAAGGATATTAAACTCTTCTTTCAGTTGCACACTATAAAAAAAACTAAAATAAGCATTATACATATTTGTTCATGGTGCCTGAATACTGGGAAGAAAAGTGAAAGTGTTTAGATGACAAATCATCATTTACTTCATTTTCATTCTCTCTGTTTTGTTTCTAGATATTTCCATACCATATACTTAGGTATTCGAAGCCGCCGGAGTGGGGAGAATGACAGATGGCGTTTCTACTGGAAGATGGTGTATGAGTATGCTGATGTGAGTATGCTGCACTTGCTAGCCACCTTTCTGGAGAGTGCCCCGCAACTGGTCCTGCAACTCTGCATTGTCGTTCAGACTCATACATTACAGGCTCTCCAAGGTAAGGGCTCACCACCATGGGTTTGGGGATTTGTGGGAAAGATTCTGAATGACTGCTCATTTAAAACCTCCGCTGATTGTTCCAGTGCCTTTCTATCAAAACTCAGGCCAAGCAACCCCTGATGAAATGTATAGACTGCTATGATTACACTTGAGTATGTGAATGATTTGTGATATTTTCTTCACTCTTGCATGTCATGGCTGACTCATGGACAGACAGTTCTCTTTTGCCCTTATACCGACCTCTTCATCAAAAGAAAAGAAAAAAAATTTTT
Source organism: Notamacropus eugenii (assembly GCF_028372415.1). NCBI lineage: Eukaryota > Metazoa > Chordata > Mammalia > Diprotodontia > Macropodidae > Notamacropus > Notamacropus eugenii. Next base: position 273,519,275 of record NC_092875.1, read on the forward strand.
TGTTATTTTCCACTTGGCTAACAGTAGACTTAGGGGATTAGAGCCAGCAATGTCTCTGATGTTTATGATGGTATAATGCTCAAAGGTTACAATAGATCTATGGGTATATTCACTGGAGTTTATGCCAAAAAGTAGCAGCTAGAGCTGCCCTCATCATGAAGCGAAAGAGATGTTGACATGAGATTGAAGAGAAGAAAAGGGCATGGTCATTGTTGTTTATGTGCCACGATATTTTCCCCAAAAAATGCCATTTCTAGATTCATGCTTAAATCTCATCCTCCCAGCCTTTTGTTGTTGTTGTTCTTTTTGATAGCAGAAACGATAAGACTTTTCAGTTGTTAACATAAATGCCAAGTCATTTTCTCAATCCAGATTTCCCTTATATCTAAGCATTATAGGGACAGAGCAATATGTGTAAAGAGTAAAGACTTCTGATCCTACCATGATTTTTAAACTTTCATTCATGCCATGATGTGACTTTTCTCTCTTTATATCATTTTCCCATACTTACAAAAGCATGGTATCCTTCTGAAGTCACCCTTACGAGTGGCTTCCATTTGAGCTTTTCTGTAGGGTACCCAGTAAGTCTAGACCAGAGGTGTCAAACTCAAGAATCATTGGCCACATGCAGCATGCAAAACTCTCAAATGCAGCCTGAACCAGATTAAAATGTAATTGTAAAATGTTTAACTCAATAAATAAATGCTAATCTATGGTTTTCTATGTCAATATACCACCGTCAGGCATCTGTTTCCATTTGAATATGACACCATTGCTCTCAACTAGAAGACCCAAAAGAAATTTTGGTCTAAGAAAGCAGGAATTCTTGACCAACCTTTACTCTAGGGTATCAAAGTCAGAACTTAATGAAACTTTTAAAATGCCACTTGAGTGCCTATGAACATAGAAAGCAAACAAATCATCCAAGAGTTAGAAAAAATTAGGAAGTGGGGAAAGAACAGAACTAAGAGAGAGAACAAACCAGAAATGAGGAAAATCATATTAAAATCTAATTTGAGAAGTCTGTCTGGCAAAAAAACCCCAAAAACACAGATTTTCATCAAAGCTGTAAATAGCCATAACTGTATCTGGGGCAAATTTCTGTTGAGGGATAGGGAAACACCAATTGGTACAGAAAATAGTCCTACCAACCGTGTAATTGTATTGGGTGAGTAAAGTCTGTCTCACAGAAAATCTGGCCCTTGCTCCCACAGGAGTCAGGGGAAAGTGAGCTCATGGAGAGGGATAGCGCACCAACAGCACCCTAGGGCTGGTAACTAAGGGTAGCTGGGCCATGCATGGGCTAGAGGATCAAGAGATGAAGTATATTGTGGTGGTGAGGAGAACAGGGGATGGTGTTTGGTGCAAGGAGGAAATGCTTCCTCCAGGATGTCAGCACACTGGCATCAAGCTACAATCACAGTATACCACTTGTGGTTCTAGTTTTAGTTGAGACTCTGCCCTATCACTTTCCCTGGAATTCAGTTTCTTACTCATTAAAATAAGGAAGTTGGAATAGATTGTCGCTAAGGTACTTTCTGCTATTTTATAAATGATTTAAAAAATTGGTCCTAGTGTATCATATGGGAAATTATTTACAAATTATTGTTCGCATCTAAGAATTTCCAATAACATTCACCAGGACAGCTAGGTGGCACAGTGGGTAGAGTGCTGGGTCTGGAGTCAGGAAGACTCATCTTTCTGAGTTCAAATCTGGCCTCAGACACTTATTAGCTGTGTGAACCTGGGCAAGTCTTTTAACCATGTTTGCCTCAGTTTCCTCATCTGTAAAATGAGCTGGAAAAGGAAACGGCAAGCCACTCCAGAATCTTCCAGGAAAACCCCAAATTGGGTCACGAAGAGTCAGACATGACTGAAAAACAGTTGAACAACAATAATTCTCATGAAATGAAAAGACTGGCTCAAAGAAGAATGCTGTCACAAAATGCAGTCTTCATTCTTAGAGGAAAATCATGAGTCACTGTTGTGTCTATAGAATGTAGGACCATGGGAGACAAGAGAAATTAAGAAACAATAACCCAATGACAGATCAATCTATTTTCTATTATAGCTGCTGTCATTGGCAGAGGCAAAGTTGCGGACAAAGGGGCAAGGTCATCTATACCTGCTCTGTGGTCCAAGGTGGTTGGACAAACCGGGTGGCTTCTCCCAAAAGGCTTCTCAAGCCTGCAAACGCTTGAGTTTTCAAAACCACATTGAGAGAATTGGGAAGGAAATTTCTTTTCCCACCTGGTGTGACTGTGTCGATTGCTTTTCCTTAAAAACAGACTTAGTAGGAAATAAAAATGTCTTACGTGTTTATTAGAGTACTCATATCCTCTAAGTAGTGACACACGGATGAATCAGGAATCTCAGGTTTTGAAGTTATGCCCACTCCCTCCCTACCTGACTATTCAATAGTATCCCCTAATCTTAAAACTTCTCCCCTATGCATAGATATAATATGACTCATAGTGCCTCTCCTGGTCTTCAGACTTTTTCTTAGATATGGCAACTGTGGTGTGACAGAAATCAGGCTGGATTTGGAATCAAAATAAATCAGTTCCAATCCTCCCTATAATGACCATAGTTAAGTCAGTTGTTCCTCTGGAGAATGGCTCTCTGAACCTCATTGTTTTCATCTACAAAATGATGTGACTAGATTAGATGATCTCTGAAGCAGTTCTTAAAAAGGCTCATATGAAATTCTGAGAGACTATGGGGAAAAATTTGCTGCATGTCATTCTACCATCAAAACCACCACCACCATATAAATCTTCCTGGACCCCTTTCCTAGGCTGATCCAAAGACAGACAGATACAAAAATCTTTAACATTGATGTAAGGAGCAGTAGAGAAATGCAGACAATGATAAGCCTGCTAGGTCTGGAGTTTGTTTATTTGTTTATGGAGAAGGCAGAGAGACAGTCACACTAAAATATCAAAGGCTAGATAAATTCAGACCTCTAGCAAATGAAAGCAGAACAACTGAGGCAGCTTTACCTGCTTTGTCTGTGCTTAGAAGAAAAACATATCTCTTCAGGGAGAGAAAGACCAAACAGAGCCCTCCGGTTAGAAGTGAGCTCCACTTACAGATGAACCTAGGAACATGACATTGCCCCAAGACAAGAATTCAACTGATGTGGGTTTAAAGGAGCAGGGACCTGTCCCCCTCTTGAAAAGGAAAAAGAGAAATGTGAAAAAGGGGTCCAGCCATACTAGTACTCAATAAGTGCCGAAACATGTGGTTTTGTAAATGCCTAATACTGAAGGATCCCACTCATGTTTGTGTAATAATAGAGCTGTCTGTTATTAATATGAATTATGAGTAGGCATTGAACCTGTGAAGTACTTTGCAAATAGTTGCTAATTAAAATATCTGAAATGTTTCAATTTAACAGGCAGAGCAAGGCCTTGCAGTCTGCAAGTCATTCCCACATGTGACAGACAGTTCTCTGTCTAGAATTGAAGGGACGTGATCCTATCTAGAGACAACATTTCAGGAGTGCCAGACAATTGCATTTTTTTCAATCCAGTCCCCTGCTATAGAGAAGAATACCACCTTTAAGACAGAAAGGAAATTAAACAGAGAATATGACATTTTCAAACTCAATCTAAAAATTGCCTCACTCTGATGGAAGCTGATGAAGTACATATACACTGCCAGCTGCAAAAATCCTTCCTCAGCTCTTTTTGCTTATTGAATAAATATGTTTAAGATACCTCCTTGTGTTGGAGGCTGACAGGCTCACGATAGAACCGCATAAAGGAAGCATAATTTTTTGCAGGGGTGCCTCACAGAGTTGGAAATCTCGCATAACCACAACAGGGCAGCTGCGTGGTCTGTGATCAGTGGTAGGATCAGGGATCCCCATCCTGTGAGTTTAGGCTTTCATACGTATCCTCAGCCTTCATCTCTTCCATGGCAGAATGAGCATGGAAGATACTTTGTAAGATTCCAAAAAGATTACCACGATGGGCAAAATGGAGCTAGAATGACCTGGCTACATTCATTTTGAATCATTCGTTGGCAGTGAGAGAATAAATTAAGATCTCTAAATAACCATGTTATTCAATTAAAATGGCATGATACTTGTAACCAGAAGACTTGACTTCAAGTCAACAAATCAATAAAAGAGAAGCATTTAATAAGTGTTTACTATACACAAAAAGATAAAAATGAAACAGCCCCTGCTTTCAAGGAGTTTATCTTCCAGTGATGGAGTCATCATGCACACATATGAGTAAATACAGAGTAAAGGCAAAATGAATACAAGACAGTTTACACAGGATGGACTTTAGCACCCAGAGAACCAGGGAATGTTTCATGGAGAAGGTGGCAACTGGTCTGAATCTTGAAGGAAACCAGGGACCCCAAATATATGGAGGAGGAAACAGTGCATTGCAAGCAAAGACAATAGTTAACCTAAAGGCATGGAGCTGGGGAGGAGTATTGAACGTGAGTTGTAGCAAGGAGGTTTAATGTGGAGTTAGACTGTGAGGAGAGGGGTAAAATGCAAGAAGATTGAAAAAGGTAAGAAGGGCCCAGACTGTGAAGAGAATTTTATATTTGATCCCAGAGGCAATAGGGTTCTGTTAAGTAGATGTGGGAGAGGTGGTTGGGATATGATCAGATCAGATCTGCAATTTGGGAAAATGATTCTAGGTCATGTTCTAGGTCAAGATCATTTTGCAAGAAGTGAAGAGACATCAGTAGAGTGTTTGAAGATATTGAGAAGATTTTCTTTAATGAAAAGAATGTCTCTGAATTGAGAATTGGATCAGCAAAGATAGATGAATGAAGTTTAGATCTATACCTGGAAATTTTGCCTATTTTACTTTGCATGAGTTTATTATTTGACTCCTTGAAAGCTCATGAAAGAAACTAAAATATTGTCCATGAGTCTTTCCAGACACTTATTTTAAATTTTATATTTCAGTTTACCATTACTGAAATTTTCTTTCTATAGAGGAAAGAAATAAGCATTTATATAGCGCCTACTCTATACCAGGCATTTTGCTAAATATTTTTAAACAAATATTATCTCATCTGATTCTCACAACAACTCTGTGAGATCAGTACTTCTATCCCCACTTTACAGTTAGGGAAACTGAGACAAAGCTTTAGTAACTCACTCAAGCTCACACAGTTAGTAAGTGTCTGAGTCTAAATTTGAACTCAGGTCTTCCTGATTTCAGGTCCAGAGCTCTGTTCATTGTGCCAGTACTTGACAGGAGAAAGTAAGGATGTTATTTCTATTTTTCCTCTGTGTGTCATACCTGGGAAAGAAACTACCAAAGAGAATCAATACCTTTTTTTGAAGTACTCCCTCAATCCCCTAAAGTAGATTCTTTGTACAATAGTTTATGACAGTATTCTATGTCAGAAAGAGTTTCAGGTGGCACACATTCAGATAGCCTATAAAACTCAGCTCCCACAGCTACTGTGATCACTCCAAATTGTGGTATTCATAACTTGATAGCACACCATTAATCAACACATATTCATTGAGAATCCAATATGTACAAAGCATGGTGCTAGCCACTACTTGGAAGCGAGGTTTTATTGCCTCCTCCAAATTTTGACAACCACTAGAATTTCTTTTTAAGAAATTTGTCTTAAGAAAACAAATGCATTCGTTCTACAGACCAGGATGACTAGTTTGATATAAGAGATTAGTGAACAAAGAGGCTAGAAATGCAAGCTGGGACTAGCCCTAGGCTATGAGATTGAACATTTTGTAAGCAACAGAAAGCTGGTGAAGGTTTTGGAGCAGGGGTGAGTGCTATAATGAAAGAGGTATTTGGGGAAGATTATATTAGTTACAAGTTCATGATGAATATACTAAAGAGAAAACTTTGTAAGGGGTGGAGAGAGAGGAAGGGAAAGGGGAAAAGAGAGGGGAGAGAAGGAGGAGGAAGGAGAAAGATAGATAGGGATACCGATTAGCAGAGTACTAAAATAATTCAGGTTAGAGGTGATAAGGACATGAACTAAGATGGTGTCAGTGAGAATGAAAAGAAAGGCATAATTGAGAGAAAGGAAGAATTATTAGACCTTGGGGACTACTTGGATATGATACAAAGAAGAGAGAGGAATCAAAAATGAATGAGCTTTTGAGCCCTGCAGAGAGAGAGGCAGTACTATCAGAACTGGAAATAGGAATTATTTTATCAGATTTAAAGACAGTTGGAGGAGGGGCATAAGGAGCAGAGGGGCAAGTGATACAAAGAAATGTTCATTAGGTGAGGGGCAGGTCAGGGTGGCAAGATGATTTTTGAAGGAAAAGATGGGAAGGTGATTTTTGGAGGGAGAGAGAAGAAGTTCATCTTTATATACACCAAGGATGCATCCATGCTCCTATCTCTACAGGGTTCAAGGAGAGGAAGCAGCCTCAGAGAGGTGGATTATATATGGCAAAGGAACTCTGAGGTTAGAAGCCCTGAGCATCTACAGCACACAGTGGCACAAGCCCAGAGAAGGATATGATATGTGGCACAGATCTAGCAAGAATGATGAGGAGGAAGTACGTGCTCCAGGGAAGGAAGCATAAGCCCTGCAATGTCTAAGGGTTGGGGGAAAACAGTAATTCAATCAATCAATATTTATTTAGCGCCTACTATACACCAAGCACTGTGATAGTTGCTGGAGATATAAAAACAATGAATGAAATAATCCTTACTCTCAAGGAACTAGAATTCTAATGGGAGAAATAAAAATGACGTGTGTGTGTATGTGTGTGTGTGTGTGTGTGTAGAATAAACAGATTTGCAAATTAAGTGAATATAAAATAACCAACTACATGATATGTTGGGAGGGAGGACATCAACACTTAGGAATGTTAGGGAGGACATGGTGCTTGATAAATTCCTTGAAAGGAGAGGGAATTCTATGAAATAGAGGTGAGGAAAGAATACATTCCAAGCACAGAGCACAGCCTATGCAAAGGCATGGGGACAGGAGATGGAGTGCTGTATGTGAGAAACAGAAAGAAGTTCAGTTTCATTGGATGATGAAGTACTCAAATTATCATACAATGACAGTCAAAATGTAGGTTTAGGGAAAGGTTACAAAGAGTTTTAAAAGTTAAAAAGAACTTCATACTTGAAAAACTTTAATTTCTAATTGATATTCTCCTTTTATTCCTTCTCTCTGTCTCTCTGTCTCTGTCTCTCTCTATCTCTTAGATTGCTATTCTGATAACTGAGATAGATTTACAGGATTATCTTTGTCTTGAACCATGCACTGATGATGAGAAAACAAATTAAAGAGCTATGTGGTCCTATTAATCCCCCATTTATCCTCATTCTAACAACAACTCTGAGTGTGATGAACAGAAATAGAAAAGCCAGGATGGGAAGATGATTTTTTGGAGGGAAAGAGAATGATTTCAGCTTTAGACATACTGAATTTGAGGTAATGGCAGGACATCTCCATGGAGTGACCCAGGCAGCCGCTAGACACACCCATCTGCCACAGCCAGTTGGGACGATGCATCTACTTCTGAAAATTTTGAAATCATCAAGTAGATTAGTTGGATGACTCAGTGGAAAGTAGATGGTTTTCAGAAAAGTCTGAATTATTTGTAAGAGGTCCTATGTTTGTCCCTGAATGCTCACTGCTTTTCTTGGTTTGTATAGACACAGTTAACTTTCACAGTAAGCTGCGAATATATTTGCTAATTTATTTATACATGATTCTGTTGCTGAATGGCACTTCCTGGGTAGCTAGCATTCCTCTAGCTTAATGCTCCACTTGCTGCCTGCTGTCAAAGGGCATGCTCCAGAGAGCAGCACAGAGGACGTTGTATAGGATCACAGAGCACCTTGTCATTGTCACAATTAGTGTGAATATTCCTCAACTCAGATTGAAGGTTGGACAGGTGCTGGGCACTGAAGGGAGGTGTGTTGATTACTGGTACACTGGAGACATTATGCAAGGGATAATTCTCTCACACACAAGAATTGTTTAGGTCTAGAATGATTAGGCATTCACCCAGCTGTTAGTGTATCAAGGAGCCAAGTGAAGGCTGTGATAAATGTAGCTCCATGTCTCCAAATAATCTTATCTCTGCATTTCCAATTTTCATATTTAATTGTAATTACTAGGAAAAGGAAATCTCATTACACAATTTCAAGACACTTACCTTATGAGTAGGTCAATGAACCAAAACATTCTGAAAAGGAAAGGATGATGAATCCTTAGATTCAGAGCTGGAAGGGACCTGAGAGTTTATCTAGTCTGCTCCCTCATTTTACAGATGAGGAAATAGAGTCCCAGGGAAGTAAAGTGACATTCAAATAACTATAACTAGTAATTAAAACTTTGAAACAAGGTCTTCTGATGTGAAATACAGCACTCAAGATGATGCTGTATCCCGTGTATACACATGGTCAATAATTCTAGGGTTTGTCTCCAGCTAAGCTTCCTTGATATAGAAGAAGTGACTACTTCCATCTCCATTTCTGAATGTTCCATAGCAGTAGTCCATTTTGGAATAGACAAAGCCTGAGTATAAGATGAGTAAGAGAGATAAAGGGAAGCAAAAAAGTAGATGAAACATGCTTTGTTCAATTCAGTTCAGTTCAATAAGCTTGTATTAATCATTTGTGATGTACAAAGTATCATACTGGATGTTATACATATAAAGAAAAATAAAATACAATCTATTCTTAAGAAGCTTACATCCAACTTTCATAGTACACTATCTCAACAGATAAGTAAATACAAAGTAATTTGAAAAAAGAAAGAAGACTATTTCCTGGGAGGGTTAAGACTTCCTACGGAACATGGTACATGAGCTGAACCTTAAAGGAAGACAAGAAGTCTAAGACTTAGAGATGAAGAAAGAGGACATTTCAGGCATAGGGGTCAGTCTAGAGAAAGGCCTTAAGAAAGATGGAATGATCAGTTCAAGACACAGCAGATAGGTTAGTGTGGCTGGAATTTAGGAAGAATGATGTAAAATAAGTAATATAGCCAGACTATTATTAGTTTGAAATACCAATGTCGGGGGTTGTACTTTATCCTAGAAGCAATGGATAAATGCTAAAGCTTTTTGAAAAGGGGAATGATATGGTTTGACCTGCACTTTAGGAAGATTATTTTGACAACTGTGCAGCTTTTAGAATGGAAAGGGGAAGAGACTGGAGTAAAAGGATAAACTAGGTGGTTATTTGCAATAGTTCATGTGAAAAGCAATGAGGGACTGAGCTGGGACTGTGGCAATGTCAATGAAGAGAAATGAATATATATGAGCACTGTCATATCTTTCTCCAAAGACTACCCACTGCCATCCTAGTCTTCCTTGTCATTGCTGGCTCATCTGGTTCACTTGTAACTTCTGGTACAGAAAATACCAGCAATAAAAAGTACCAGTTGTTCATCCTTCATTCTCAAAGAGGACCGACCAGCAATAAAAAGTTAAGGGATTGTCCCGTGGACAATAATCAGACCATGTCACCTCACAACCATGACTGGTCAGAATTCGTTTATTACAAAAGTCACCTGTTTTCCGTTTTTTTTTATGATTTCTCTGTATCTCAAAGAACTTGATTTTCAACCTAGCCAACTAATAAACCTGCCATTTTAACTACTTGCTTTGGAAGAAAAAGCTAAATCATCCCTATATAGTAAGTGCCTTCATTCCAAACAGGAAGAGAGAAATGCCTACTATGCACAAGGCACTATGCTTAGCACTTTATAAATTATTATCTCATTTGATCCTCACAACTCTGGGAGTTAAGTGCAGTTATCCCTATTTTACAATCGAGGAAATTGAGGTGTAAAAGGTTAGTGTCTAGCTGAAGGTGACACAGTTAGGGTACATCTGATGCCAGATCTGAGCTGGTCCTCCTGATTCCAGGCCCAGTGTTCTATCCAGTTTGTCACTTAACTGCCTACTATCTTACAGCATCCCTCACGACTGTACTCTATTTCTATTTGGCCCTAAATTTATATGTTTAACACAAGGATGTGAATCCCAGATTCTATGGGTGAGTGGCCATGGCTTTAATTTCAGTTCTAAGTATTATCTGTTAGGAGGGGGTAGTTTAGTCGATTAATCCACAGTTAGTAAGTGCCTGTGGTAAAAGTGATGTCTATTGCATGTAAGAAAAGCCTGAAATGATGAGATTGAGACTTCATTATCCAGCTCAGGTTCATCAGGATTCTCTTGTCCAAGCCCCTCTAAAGTATTGCAGCCAGACCAACTACATTGTGCCAAATGTGATTTAAGCAGAACAGTATACAATGGGATTATGACCACTCTCAATTTTAGCATTAAATTCATATTAATGCAGACAAAATTGGTTTTTTATACTTTTTGAAGTTGTACATCACCTTGGTGGCTTATGCTAAGTTCATAGTGGAGAAAGTGGTATGAAGGGAAGGTGTACTAGTCTAGGAGTCAGGACACTTGGGTTTTATTTCTGACTTTGTCCCTTGTTGACTACATGACTTTGGACTCTCTCTCCCTACCCTAAATAACCCAAGTATGCTTGTGTTTTTTTTAAGATTGTGTCAGGGTTTTGACCTTTTCACATACCCTATCTCATTTTCAAACCATCATGTTTCTTGCTGCTACTGTTGTCCATGCCTCTAGTTAGTGTTTAATTTTGCTTAGCTTCATCTGTAAAATGAGGGAGCTGGATTAAATTATCTCAAAGGCTTCCTATATCTCTAAGTCTGTATGACTTTCTAAGGTCAGCTAAGACCTCCAAGGTGTTTTTCAAATGAATCACTATCAATTCAATTCAGTCCTCAAAATCTTTGATATGTGATCAAGATTGAACTATGAACTGGGAATACAAAGACCAACATTTACTCAGATGAGAGCACTGAAGGGATACAACATGCCCATAGATGAATAGATACTATCACAAATCTAAAATAATTCTGAGCAGGGCACAAACAACTGGGGAAATTAGGAAAGCTCTCTATGAGGTGGCATTTAAGCTGAGCCCTGAAGAGAGCTAAGGGTTACAGGAGGTGGAGGTTAGGAAAGAGAACATGGCAGGCATGGGGCACAGCCTTTACAGGGCATACAGATAGAAGAAGTCACATCATGGAAAGGAAACAGCAATCAAGCCAATAAGTCTGGAATGTAGAGTGTGTGAAGGAGAAGAATGTATAAATCACCTGAAAAGGCAAGTCAGAGATAGAAGAGCCCTAAGTGCCAAGCAGTAGATTGTGTATTTTATTTTAGAGGTAAAAGGGAATCTCTGAAGCTTCTAGGATCAGGGAGTGATATGATAAAGGCTTGAACAAAAGGAGAAGAGTGGAAAACTACAAGGGCCACTGTGAAGGTTGAGCTGACCACATCTGACAACTGATTACACAGGGGAATGTAGGAGAAGAAAGGAATGTTGGCAGACCTAGATGATGGAAGCATAGTGGTATCCTCACTAATAAAAAGAAGCTTAAGTAGAAGGGAATTTTTTTGGGGGGGGGATGAGGAAGGAAATGAAGAGTTCAGTTTGGGACATGTTGAATTTGAGGTGCTTATGGGAGGCATTTCCTGTCCTGTATTTGTGCAGTTAGTTTTTCTGGAATCTGAATGCAAGCATACTGACAGCTCCAAGAGGTGCCATCTGACAGCCTGAAAGAAAAAAAGAAAATGCAAAAGCTATAAAAAGCAGACCCACGGATTAAAAAAGAATGTATCTGGCCATTTAATATAGGATAAATATAGTCACAGGGATCTCAAAAACCCCTGAGGATTTTCTTCCATTTCTGGTTTGAAGTCAGAAGACCAAGGTTCAAATTATTTATTACCTCTGTTAACTTTGCAAAAGTTACTTCTCTAAGGCTTAGTTTCTTCACATGTTAAAAAGGTTTGTCCTCATCCTAAATGTGATAAACCTAGTGTCCATTAGTACAATGATGCTCATCAGAATGACTAACAAATTTTGTTCTAATTTTGGCCCAGCATCCCATCTAGTTGAGATCACAGATGACACTGATGAGTTTGATTTTATTATACGAAATATTTACTACCTTTTCCATCTTTGTGTCACCTATAAATTTAGTTGATGCAATTTTTATGTGTGTATTCTAGTCATGGTTAAACGTATTAAAAGTAAAGGGTCTATGGTTCATCACTAGAGACATCGCTTGAGAGCAGGGGTTTGCAAAGTGTGGCCCAAGGGCCATATTACCTTCTGCCTACTTTTGTATGGCCTGGAAGCTAAGAATGATATTTACATTTTAAAATACAATCATAGTTTGCTAATGCCTGCTCTGGAATGACATTTATATATTAATCAACTCTCTTGGGTGTGCTTACTCAACCAACTATGAATCTCCCTGCTCGTATCTTCCCCTCTGGGACTACCTTTTGTCTGCTCTGTATATTTCTTGTATGTGTCTAATCATTTACACATTGTCTTCCCTGTTAGAATTTGAGCTGCTTGGGAGCAGGAATACAGCTATACTTTTCTAACTTAGTATCCAGTGTTTAGCACATAGTAAGCTTGTAACAAATGCTTTCTCATTTATTCAATGAATCAACCAATCATTTATTCTTTGGGCTTAGTCGACGTGTGTGTGTCTGTGTGTCTGTGTGTCTGTGTGTGTGAGAGAGACTGTAGTCAAAACAGTTTATGACCTGGAAACCCACCCTCCTTCTGATGTCAGATGTCTCCATGGTGATATAGGCTAGGTCTTGAGCCCCTACATTAAACCATTCTATCTTGGAAGAATTGACCAGTGCTTGTTCCCTACTAGATTAGTCCTTGAGAGCCTGGGTCACCTCTCCGTCACAATGGAGCAGCCCAACAGCACCTTAATGGAGGAAATATTAAAATACAGTATAAAAATTATACATTTTTGGCTATTTTTATTTATCCTTCCTGGTCAGGATAACAGAGTCTCTGAAGCTTCTAATCAAAATGCATACAAAATTGCAATTGCTTTGACCAGACAGCACATACAGTAAATGTGACAAGCACTGAAAGTCAAGCATCAGTGTTCTGAGATTAGAAAATATGTCAACGTGCTACATTTAATATGAAAGACATTATTCCAATCACTTTCCAGTATTCTCTCCTGTTGCTTTGTTATCTGTACCTTTACAAATTTTATGAAATCTGTTCCATTAAGCAGTGGTTAATCACTGATGATGAAGTGAAATTCTGCCACCTCTTTCAACAGAAGAAATTGCGACCTTCCTCCAGATTTATATGGAGAATAGAAACTCTCAATATACTCTGGCAAAAACTAATGGAAAATTATAAATTGTCAGCATTTTAAAATAATTTTTATGGATGAAAGTATAGTCATCATATTTAGATTCAAATACTTTATTATCCACCAGACTTTATATGAGAAAAATGAAATATTGCTGATGAAGTTGAAGTTGGGAAAAGTAGTTGGGCCAAGCTGAGCATACAAAAATGAAATATGTGTTACAGGTGACATGGTGTTGAAAGCTATGGAATAATTCTCATGATGTCTTACATGGAACAATATTAGCAAAATTGGGAGGGAAATCACAGATTCCCTAAAAGAAAGATTGAAAGGACAGCAATAAATGCCAACCAATTAATCTTCGTTCTCATCTACATAAAATCATTATGCTAATAATTTACACATGAATTGAGGGTCCCCTGGATGAAAATATAAGAAGAAAACAGGCAGACTTCCACAAATAATTTTCTACATCAGAACACATCCTCATAATCACACAATTGACTGAAGGCTATAGAAAACACCCGGCTGCGTTTTTGTGGATTGTGAAGAAAAAATTTAACTGAAAATGAATACATGAGGGTTTTTCTTCAATAAAGTATTGTGTATATACATATATATTTACTCATATGCTTGTATATACATGCTTGCATATAAATGTGTGTATGTGTTAAGATGATATACACGAATATATGAACTTTTCATATATACACATAGATGTGTGTACATGCACACATATGTCCATGTATACATGTGTGTTTTGCACACCTGTTAATATATGTATGACAGGATTGTAGATTTAGAGCGGAAAGGAAACCAAAATTGGAAGCTGAGATGATAGAGACCAACTCTCCAGACATTTGCTAAAGTATTCTTTCACCTAAAAGCTGGGCAACGGATAAGCTATTGACTTAACTTCATTCTTCAAAATATTAATGAAGCAACAAAAGGAAATGGTATTCTGACTGTGACTCGGAACTAGATTGGAGGAACTGAGTAAAAATCATGTCAACTCTGAAGAGAAATGACCATCTTGTTTTAGAAATCATGATGGAGAAGAAGGTAAAGAAAGTCAGCCTAGACTAAAAGCAATCCTAGATTTTAGGAGAGGAAGTTTCAAAGGGTTTTCAGAGAATGGATAGGTAGCATCCTCAATTGTGTGCTGTTCAATATTTGTCAATGACTATGATAAATGTCATGTTTGCCACATTGACCAAGAACATAAACCTGGGAAGGAAAACTAATAGGCTGGAGTGAAGGATCAAATCTCAGATGAAATTTAATAAGAATAAATGAAAACTTCTATCCTTGGATTTAACAAATCAATTGTATTAGTTTAAGAATGGGGAGGTGTATTATTAGTAGAATGGAGACGTGGATTAGTATTAGAATGGGAAAGTGTGACTGGGCAACGAACCATATAAAAAGCAAAAAAACCTAGGGATCTTAGCAAACTATAAACTCACTATGAGTCAGGGTAGCATTGGAACTAGATCTTTGGCCCAAACACCTTTTGTTCAGACAATGAGAGCTTTGCAGACTTTAAAGGGCTATCGATGCTAGCTAGCATTCCTCTTGTAATTGCTGTTGCTATCACTGGTTTTATATGAGGAAAACAAGGGCCAGGATGACTCAAAGTTTACATAGGTAATAACTAGAAGAACCAGGATTCAGACCCATGTCCTCTGTCTCCACATCCAGAGCTCCTACCACACCACACTGTCTTCCCTACGTGTGGCTGTAATTACAAATAATCAAGTTAAGCAGTAAACTTTTCATCTATTCACTCAATGTGGAATGCAATTTAAAAGAGCAAACGCTAATAACTTTTCCACTAAAACGAGGAGAGTCTAGCAAGGTTTACATAATTGCTCGGTTATTTTGTTCAGTTGTTCTAAAAAGGTTACTTATGAAAAATATGGCATTGTAAATAATGTTATTGTTGATTTTCTTGCTATTATATTTAATAATTTCTGAGTCACTATGGTACTCCAAGTAATTCTAAGAGGGACAGCAAACAGTTTCGACCCTTTATATTTGATCAAATGTTTGATGCCAACTCTGGTGGGATCATTCTCTATCACAGCTGTGAGTACTTTTGCATTTTAATGATCTTAAACATAGACTCTGAAATAAGGGTGCTGACTATTTTTAGGTTATACTTAGAAATCTCCAATAATAAAATAGAAATTCTGATGCTATATTCTCTCTCTTTCTTTCTCTCTCTCATCTCTGTCTGCCTCTGTCTCTGTGTGTCTCTCTCATTTTCACACACACACACACACACACACACACACACACACACACACACACACTTTCAGTGTGTATCTGCCCACATGCACACAGACTGAAAACAGTTTAGGGAGTTGAGAGATTAAATGGACAAATGAATGTATACATAATTGTGTATATAGGACTGTGTCTGTCAGAGAAGAAATACAAAGGATGATGAAGTAGAGTATCTAAGAGACAGTACAGTACAAATAATTCAAGCTCTGGACTGATCACCAAGTCAATGCCTTCCACATAATGAATGCTTCTGTAAATAATTGTTTAGTATGAGTTTGAGAATTACATAAGGGGTAGAAAGGCTTTTTTAGAGGATCTTAAGTATTTGAATCTGTTACTTCTTTTGCTCTGATTTGGTGAGGACAACTTAGATTTTGAAAGCTACAATAGGAATACACCCTGTGCTATGCTGCAAAGAAACAAACACAGCCACATACTCCCAGATGAGTATTTTATCAGAAATGACCTTTGTTCAGTGGACGCACCTGAACACTGCCTAATGCTCTTGTATCTCTATCTCTTGAATTTCTTTCTTTCCTTTCCTTTCTCCCCTATAATATTGAAAGGTGCTGCTGATCTCCAGATTAGAGCTTTAATATTAGAAGCGATGCTGAGAACAAAAGGCAACGCGCGCGCACACACACACACACACACACACACACAAAAGAAAATAGAATTCCATATACATTTCCATCCACTTGACCTTTCAACAACCAATGGCCCTAGAGAAGGCTGGTATTTCCTCTAACTGAATGTTGCAGACTGACCATCCTCATTACTGTCAAATGTTAAAAATAATTACCTTGAGAAGTAACAGTGATTTTCTCTGAACTGAGACAAGGAGAAAGAAAATGGCGGTGGGGAGGGTAGGTTGCAAATTAATTGCAAATTATCAGTGACTTACCATGGGATTTTCTTATGTTGCAGCAGTTCGGCAAGCCACGTTTACATGTGACTAGAATTTTCTGAATTTGGAAAAGTTAATAGAATGATTTTCAATTGTGATCACACACATATTCCCCCACCCACTCAGTTTATTGTGTAAATTATTTTCTTCTAGAGTAATTAGTTTCCCTTTAGGAATTATGCTTTTTACTTCAGAAGTTTATTTCGCATTTTTTCATATGATGGGAGTCAGTTGAGCTTTGAAGGATCTCCCAGAAGTAAAAGCCAACCCTCTCTGATGATTCAGCAGGAATAAAACAAGAACGGATCATTTCCTGTTGATAGATTCAGGAGAGGTTTTCCATATAGTGCTCAAACATCAGAGGATATCTCTGGGTACATATAGAGAGAAGCAGAGAGCAAAGCTTAGCATCAAAGCCAGATGGGAGTAGCAAGAAAGGAAGAATGAACTGATTTAATTGGAATGTAAACACTTATTATGATAAAATCAGAGAGAGATTTCACAATACAGGCTCTTAGAATATATAGCTGATTGCAGAACTATGGGCTCTGCTAAAACACTACCATAGCTAGGGTTTTGTCAGCATTTTTATTGTGAATACTTCATTTCAAAGACTCATAACTCAGCTGTGTAAACAGCCTGATATTCTAAGAAACTAAAAAGAGTCTCAAAAACACAGAACTTCAAAAAAAATCCTTTCCCAAAAGCATCAATTCCCACAGTTAGGCATGTTTTACTGGGCATGGAATTTTCTCACACATATATAGCTTAGTATTTACAAGTGGATTTTCTACTTCTCAATCTACACTGTAAGCAGTTCTGAGCTTTCATGAAGTAAAAGGAAAAGTTTTTAAAACTTTTATGTAATTTATCCTAGAAATATCCCTGTGATCTCCCCTATGATTGCAGAATTCAAGATGAAAGGAATTCCTAGTAGATGGTAATCTCCTCTAGATATTTCCATTTCTAGAACACTATAGGGCTTCCTAAGTGAGTTTTCATAATCACTCAAAAGAATTGGCATAAATCATCTAAACAGGAAAAACTAAATGGATGACGATTAACTGCTGACAAAAGAGAAGCATTACCTCTACCCCTGCGGTTGTCTGTGCCTCTGAGAGTTTCCCATACATTCATGTCTCCTTTACTAAATAGGTACCTAAATTATTGATTTGGAAAGTACATATAAAATTGAGGGTAGGGTTGGGAAAGAGAAGCGAGATAAGTAATAAGAAGAAAAAGAAGACAAAGTCATTCATAGCACATGTAGTCTCAGATCTTTCTGAATGGGAAGCATTAGTGTTAAAAAATGGAAAATAAGAATGAGAGAAAAGATAGGGAGAGTAAATGGGACATTAAGAATAAAAATATGAGAAGAGAAATAGGAAGAATGGTAAAGAAATCAGGGTATCATAAAGAGATGGATGTGGAGAGGAGTTATAAAAATTATGTTATACATGCATATGTGTATATATATAGAATTTAATGAATGAGTGAATGAATGAAAAGGTATTTTAAGTATTTACTGTGCACCAAGAACAATGAAGAATAAAAAGAAATTGTCATTGACACTACTTTATTCTTGAATGGACTGAGTCCAGTTACCTCCACACACTAGAGAAATTATACAAAATTATACAAAAATTCAGATTAAGGAGCTAACAGGGTCATCTATCCTTACAAATCTGAATTTGCTTAAGAATTTGTGTCTCATAATTTATCAGCAACATTCATTGATCAAACATTAAATGAGTGCTTAGTCCAACTTACTGTGCCAGGGAGATAACAGAGAAGCATGAGACATAATCTCTGCCTCTCTCTCTCTCTCTCTCTCTCTGTCTCTGTCTCTGTCCTCTCTGTCTCTGTCTCTGTCTCTCTGTCTCTGTCTCTGTCTCTCTCTCTTTCTCTCTCTCTCTCTCTCTCTCTCTCTATATATATATATATATTATATATATATGTATATATATAATATATATATACATATATATATATTTATCTACACACACACACACGGGGGAAGTTACATATAGAAATAGCTAGAATATTGCTATATAAGAGAATGTTACATATAATTCTGAATTACAAAGGAGAAGCACTGTAAATAATGCCATTAAAGAAATATACAAGCAAGAAATGAGACAGACTGGTTAAATAGTAAGAGCAATCAATAATTGATGGCTCCATTAGTATCCTCACAATATCAAAAGAAAATGAGGAATGCCACCAGCTTACCTAATGGACTCCCTCAGTTGAACATGGTGGGACTTGGACAAATGTCAATGAATGAATGGGCAGGCACAGAGGGGTTGCAGTCTGCATTGTTGGAGGAAATGTGCACACTGATGAAATCACAGATCTGAGTAATAATTTTTAACAGTGTAAGGAATGTAGTAATGAAAACTGGTTGATAAGACTAAGGTTTGCAATAATTCAACTGCAGTTTAACCAAGACCAAAAGAGTGGACTGGGTATGATTGGTGTCCTATTCTAATATATTTGGAAAGGTGTCAGTGAGGGATGTAACTCAAGAGGCAAAGAGAGCAGTCGTTTTTTTTGGTTTTGTTCTTTTTTTTTTTTTTTTTTTACTGATTATACATTCTTAAATTTAAACATCAACTCTGTTTCCTTTGAGAGGCATTTTCTCAGCTAGCCTTAGATCAGGCATGCCTCCCAGGAGCCACTGAACAGGCTTTATAATGTATGATTGCTTCTCCCAGAGCTCACAGTTCCCCAGAGGTCTGTGAGACCTCAAAAATCTTTTAATAAGCCCGACTGGCACTACTTTGCACAGTGACCTACATTTTAAGCATTAAGGACTCCTAGCCCTGGGTTTTGGGTAGAATACAAGCTTTTGAGGTCAGTGTTTTACATTTCTCCTTTTAAGATACTTCAACAACACTCCAGATCTTAGCTGGATGTGTTTGTGTATCATAATTAGCCTTTTAGAAGATCTTTTTAGTTGATAATAATAAAAGATGGTGAAAACATCTTTAAATCTTCTGAAAGGGCCATGGTAACCATTTAATTTTCAACACAATGTTAGAAGTATCCCACAGCACATTAGCACCAACAGAATAGGTGCTAAAATTGGGGGCACATTACTGAGAGGGATGAGAACTCTGGGATGAGTTAATGCCAGCATCTCCTTGGTACCATTCTAGCAACAGTATATGTAATCAATGCATTAAGTTTTTAATGCAGAATAACAAAACACATTTCAGTGCTCTAATACACACACACACACACACACACACACACACACACACACACACACGCAATGTCCTCCCTCTATAAAATCATGTTGGAAAATCACCATTCTTAGAAAGACAGAACTCCAGAGAAACTGAAAAGACATTGACATCCAGCTTTGTAGTTTGGCCTAGGGAAAGCAATTTGTCTCTGTTACAATGGTACATAGGGAAACTACTTGGAGGATAAGAGGCTGACTTCATAGAGGTACTGTTTAGTTGTAGCTTTGATTTTGGAGGTATCCCCTAATACAGTGCCTGACAAATCTTAAGTCATATATTAAGTCAAATTAAGTCAAATATTAAATTAAAATATAAATATTTGTTGAATTGAAATGAAATAAAACTGCTTAGGTAATGTCTTTCTCTCTCCCATTCTACCACCTGATGAGAGAGAAGAAGAAGAAGAAGAAGAAGAAGAAGAAGAAGAAGAAGAAGAAGAAGAAGAAAGAGGAGGAGAAAGAGAAAAAGGAAGAGGAAGGGAAGATGGAAGGAAGGAAGGAAGGAAGAGAAGAAGGGAGGGAAGGAGGGAGAAAAAAGGAAGGAGACAGGGAAGAAGAAGGGAGGAAGGGAGAAAAAATGAGAAGGAGGAAAGAAGAAAATCCTTGAGCTGAACTATCTAAATAACTGAACAAGCTGATTTTTCTCTTGGATTATTCATGTGGCTGTCCCAATTCTCCCCTGCTCCTGTACTTGTCAATATGCCTAAGTACTATGTTAGCACTGAGCCCAATGAGACTATGCAAAAAGAAAGGAAGGAGAATGAGACAGACAGACATAGACAGAGAGATGGAGTGATGGGAATAAGATTTTGTCAGATATGAGGGAGGAACTACCAGCTGAATTCATTTTGTTTTCCTTAGCCTTTTGGGGGGTTGAATGGGATGAGCCTCTCTTGAGAGAGAGGATCAGGCCTCTCCTCACACATCTGAAAGAGGATTCATGTGTATGTGTAAGAAATAAATGCGACACCAGTGCTTGTGTCGTGCTCCTGCTACAACTTATCCCAGCACTAATCATATTTTCTCTACTTCAGAGACTCAAAATTAAAACTGAAAACACTCAACTGGAAACACTTGTTTGTGCCAGGGTGCAGCATTAGTGCTTTGCAGAGAAGAGTTTATGGTTTCCTTTTTTCTGTATTCTTACTTTGAAATAATGACAAAGGTATGGGTGGGAGAAGTCTTGGCGGGGGTGGGGGGGCGGTGAGGGAGCAGAGTTTAGTGGACTACCAGTTCAATATCAGTCAGCACTGTGACATTGTCATCCTGATCATTACCCTTAACAATTGCATCAGGTATTAGAGATCGCCAAGCATTTCACATAGAGGAAGCCAGAAGAGCCACTGTTATTTTATTTATAGAATCATGTGATAGCTCTGCCATGCTGAGTTCTGCCCTTGGTCACACTATATCTGAAGTATGTGTTCAGTGCCGGGGTCCACATTTCATGAAAGATGTTGACAAGCTGCAAAGAACATCCAAGGTCCATCAAGGACCAAGGTCATCAGGACCATGTCATATAAGAATCAAAGAAACTGAGGATATTTAGCTTGGAGAAAAGACTCAGTACTAGGGAGTGGGGGAAGAAACTATTAGTTTGTGACTTTCAGCTCTATTCATGTTTCTGAAGGACTAATAAATGGAAAATTAATCAGACTTATTCTGATTTGTCCCATAGAGCAGAACTAGGAGCTATGCATAGAAATGGTAAGGAGGTAGATTTCAGCCTGATAGGAGGAATAACTCTGAGCTGCCCAAAAGAAGAAAAGACTATCTCAGACAGTAATTAATTCCTCTTAACTGAAGAGCCTGGAAATCTTGTCAGGAATGATGGGAAGGGGACTTTTGATCAAGTCTAGGTAGGACTAACTAGCATTGGAGGTCTCCTTCAGCTCTTAGATTCTGTAATTCTATTTTTTAAGAAACATCAGTATGAATTTAAAGGGAAGAAAAATTAAAGATCCCTGAAGTATCACCTTATGGCCATATGGGATTATTATCAAAGTAGTTGATACCATTGACATTTCTCCTCCTCTGGCTTTCAGGACAGTTTTCTTCTTCTACCTAACCATCCTGTATGCTTTCTTTATTGATCCCTGTTCCTGTCTCTGCTCTTTGAGTATGGATCTATACCAAGACTGTTCTTGACTTTCTTCTCTCTCTACATACTGTCCCTTAGCAATCTTATTCACTCATCTGACTTCAACTATCAACTTTGTGTAAATGACATATGAACCTACATGTCCAGCCTCAATCGGTGCCTTGAGCATACTGACACACTCTATTTCTTGCTGTTTCCCTCCACTTGGATGCATTACTAGCATTTAACTCAACCTGGACAACACCAAATTCCTTCTCACCAAAAATCCTCTCCCTCCTTTTGAATCCTCTCTTCTCTGTGACATCAACCATCATTATCCCAGTCAATGAGTCTCATAATTTCAGGGTCTTCTTGGATTCTTTCTTCTTCTTTGCCTTCCATATCCAGTCAATTGCTAAATCCTCTCAATTTTTCCCCTTGGGAATAAATCTTACATCTGTTTTCTTCTCTCTATCCACATTGTTACTACCCTATTTCAAATTTACATCTTCTTTCAAGTCAATTTCTGTAATAACCTTTCTCAGAGTTTCCCTGCTTCTAGCCTCTTCCTTTCCAATCCACCCTTCACACTTCTGTCAAATCAATCTTCCTAATGCATAAGTCCAATTATGCAACTCCCTGAGCAAAAACATCTAGTGCCTCCTGGTACCTAGATCCACAGTGCCAAACTCAAATAGAAACAGGCTACACTAATCTATACATGGGGCAGCCAGGTGGCTCAGTGGATAGAGTGCCAGGCCTACAGCCAGGAAGACCTGAGTTCAAATGTGACCTCAGACACCAGCTGTGCAACCCTGGGCAAGTCATCTAACCCTGTTTGCCTCAATTTCCTCAGCTGTAAAGTGAGCTAAAGAAGGAAATGGCAAACAACTCCAGTATCTTTGCCAAGCAAACCCCAAATGGGGTCACAGAGAGTCGGACATGACTGACAAATACCTGAACAATAAATTCACACAGAATCCATACAATATGCAACCCTGAGGATTATATATTGACTTAGAAAGCTACATATTAGGATTATTTATGTTCTATTGTATTTTTGTTTTGTTAAGTATTTTCCAAGTACATTTTAATTGGATCATTCTGGAGTTTTGATACCTCTGGCCTAGATGATAAATTACAAGTTCCTTCACGTGCTATGTTTGACACTCCACAGCCTAGCTGCAACCTAACTTGTCAACCTTATTTGCATTTTTTTTTTTTTTTGCTTCACACGTTCTTACAATCTGGAAACCCTGAGTTTGAATCCTGCCACAGTCACTTACTAGCTATGTGACCCTGAGCAAATCACATAACTTTTCTCAGACTCAATTTCTTTACCTGTAAATGGGAATAACAGTAGTACCTGCCTCACAGGGTTGTTGTGACCATCATATGATATAGCATATATATATATATATATATATATATACGCATACAGACACATACATACACATATATGTGTAAATCGATTTGCTGACTTTGAAGCACTGTATATTCACTATTATTATCATTATAAAACCTACATTTGTCCTCCACTCTACTCATTCTGGAAAGGCACTCTCTCAGTCACCCCCTTCACCTCTCAGACATTTAACCCTTGCTCTTCCAGCAAGGACTAGCTCTGTTACTTCCTCTTCTATGAAATCTCAGTAGGACTGGTCTGATTAAGCCACATATAGAATTCTGTAAGTCACAGTTTGGGGGAAAAATAATTCATAAATTGGATAATATCTAAAGGAAAGTGACCAGAATGGCAAAGGGCCCAGAGATCATGCCATATGAATACTGATTTAAAGGAACCAGGTATAATTAGGCTAGACAAAATAAGACTTAATGGGGACGTGATTTCTGTGTTCAGATTCTTGAAGGACTATAATGTGAAACAGAAAATAAGTTTGTTTTCCTTAGGGTCAACTCCAGAAGGCAGAATTAAGAGCAATGGATAGAAGTTACAAAGAGGCTAATTTATGTGTGATACAAGGAAAAAAAAACTTCCAAATAATTAGAATTCTCCCAAAGTGCAATAGGGGGTAGTGGTTTTCCTCTCACTAAGGGTCTTTAATCCCAGATTGGATGATCCCTCATCAGAGATGTTACACCAGATGTTCCTGATGAAATATGGCTTGTAGGATGTGACCTCTAAGGTCCCTTCTAACTCTGAGATGTGTGTATTTTACTTTGGATGAAACACTTCACCTTGCTGTGCCCCGTCTTCCTCAACTTTGAAAGAGAAGTTTGGAGTTAATTATCTCTGAGGTCCTTCCAGCTCCAACATTCTAAATCTAGGAATTACAATTCAAGTGCTAGAGAATTGGTTATAATGGAGAAAAAAAAATAAAGGCTCTCATTGCCATTGGCAACACAGCTGCTTTCCCACATCAGCCATGGCTCTCAGGGTAAACTTTGTTCCCTCCAGTTGACACTTTATAAATAGCATTCACTGCCACCAGGCATGCCTGGTCAGCAAGATATCTCAAAATAAAACATAGCATCTGTAATATTTTGAAAGAAGGAATTTTGGATTCCAATTTTTGAGTCAAAGGTGACATTTTATATTTCTCTGGGTATCATCACTGCCAGAGCCATAGCTAAGAAATCTAGCCTCTGGGTCAGAATTACAAAATGCACCAGAACAAAATAAATTCAGTTCAGGGACAAGAAATCTGAATCTTGACTCAAGACATTTACTATGTGTGTGACCCTGGGCAAGTCACTTAACTTCTCTCAGCCTCAGTTTCCTCATCTATAAAACTTGGATAATGGCATATTTTATTAAAAGGTAGGATTTGTAACTGAGATTATCCATATAAAGCACTTTGCAAACTTTGATGCACTGCATAAATGATAGCTATTATTCACGTTCAATTTTATTATTTGGCATTTACCCTGAGGAATAGCCATAAAATGTGCTGTGAATATCATAGTGAAATTCTTTTGGGACTCTTGAAATATAATTAAAACTTTGTTGAAAGTGGACAGTTTGAAACCTAGCAGGAAATGAAGAATCTTAGTCCAAGCAATGTTATTCTCATTTGACAAAGAAGTAAGAATTTAATGCCATGGGCAGCTTGGCCACTAGAACCTGAAGAACGTTGTTGTAATCTAGAACACCCTAGAACTAATTTAGAAAAGTCATTCATTGCATGTATTCTGAGAAATCAACTTCTCATGCCCTGCACATAGATACTTGGGCTTCACTTGCATTGCAAGACACAGGCTGGTTCTGGTTTTCTTTGAGCTCTGGAGAGCTCCCATTGAGCAAATGTGCTTCTCCCACCTGGCAAGATTTGACCCAATATTGAACTTGTTTCTGAGAAGTGTATTTAATGTCTTGGTTATCTTAGAGAAAGAAATATAGTCAAATGCTCTGTGAGTATTAACCCTCCCCCCCACACCCCCAAAAAGAAAAAACACTACAAATGCTTTGAGATCATCAAACAAGTGCAATGACTGGACCATAGCCAGGTTAGGAAGACGAGGATGCAAGGTTGTGTAAGACATTGACAGCACTTGGATACATACCTTGAACAGGCAGAAACAACTAAGCTTGGCAAAAAAAATTAGAAATATCTCAGAAAATGTGTGTTTGTCCTTCATTGCTGAAGAAGACCATGCCATCAGAGAAATAATGACATGACTTGCACTTGACTTTGTTTTGAGTGAAGGAAGGCTGTGCACCACCAGCCTCACTTCTTCTCCAGAGCCATCTGAGTCCAGTGACCAGATATTCATCAGGATGACTGGAGATGACCTAGGATGAGGCAATTGGGGTTAAGTGACTTGCCCAAGGTCACACAACTAGTGAGTGTCAAGTGTCTGCGGTGAGATTTGAACTCAGGCCCTCCTGACTCCTGCACTGGTGTTCTATCCATTGTACCACCTAACTGCCCCTCTCTGAGGTTATACTTCTACCAACTACAGGGCCTTGTGTCCTGTTCCCTCCCTTTTTCTTTACTCCTTGTCCCTTAACTGAATTTATTTTGTTCTGGTGCATTTTGTAATTCTGACTCCAAGTCCAGAACTCTATCAACTAGGTCCCCCAACTCCTCCCAAATGGATCATACAACTATAATTTAGGAGGAAAGTTTGAGCACTGCATCTCTAAGAATTGTCTCAAAGAAGTTGTCTCATCTCTTAGGGCTCTCTAAGTCCAGGAAAGAATTTTTGTAGAATGCTTAAAAATAGTTTCTAAGAGTGTGAACTAGCATCCTCTTCATTGTCAAGTTAGAAAGAATGCTAGAGTGTCAGGAGATCTACTGATCTAGAACTAACTCAGTCATGAACTAGCTCTGTGACCTCAGGCAAGTAATTTCATTTCTCTGGACCTGAATGTCCTCATACATAAAATGAGAAGATTGGATTAGATGAGCTCTCTAAGAGTCTTAATATTTCCAAGCTATTGATTTGTTGATTAGAATGTAAACACAGCCTAGAGACAAGACAACTTGCTATGTGCCAAGTAAACCAGCATTTATCCAGCTGGGTTTTTATGTACCAGACACTGTATACATTAATCATAGTACTATGTGCTCCACAAGCATAAATTGAGAGTGAAACAAACTCAGAGGTTCTGAGTGATTTGATCAGAAAATTCACAACTTCCTGGACTTGCGTTGAAGATCTTCCACAAATAGAGGCTACCCTATCTTTCTAGTCTTGTTTCATAGCAATCCGTTTCATTAATTAAGTACTAGCCAAAAAGGAATATTCATCATACTACATACTACATACTACATACACTACTTTTCAGCCTCCATGCCTTTACTCATACTATTACCTATGTCTGAAATGGAATGGAAAAGCATTTATTGAACACTTACTATTCTCCAAATAGTATACAAATACCTCATTTTAATTGTGACTAAACCACACACAATAAGGTCCATGTTCCTGTTTGGTTGGTGGCAGATGGAAAAGCCAGATAGTATTTGGAGTCTGGCAAGGAAAGAAAAAAGGGGAGTTGTGAAGATTCTGAGGACATTGGGGAGCAATGATAGGACCGAAGGTCACCAATTAAGAGGACAGTGAGTATAGAGGTCAGAGTAGATTGGGGCTCTGGGACATCTAGCAGCCATGGGGATGTCAACTGGTCATTCAATAAACATTTATTAAGCACATAAGAGAGACTATGTGCTGGGCACTATGCTAAACAATGGGTAAGTTAAGAGACACAAAAGATGACCCAGGCTCTAAAGGAGCTCACAGTCTAACGGGAGAAACAGCATCTGAACAAATATACTGGATATGAATAAGCTATTAACAGGAGAAATAGGAAATAATTAACAGAGAGAAGGCAAGGATTGAGAAAGCTTTCTTATAGAAAGTGAAATTTTAGCTAAAACTTGAAGGCAGAAATGAGGAGGGAGTGGGAGTGTGTGTGCGTGTGTGTGCGTGTGCGCGTGTGTGCAGACAGCTGGGAGATGCTGGGTAGGGACTCTGCATTCAGCAAATTGGTAACCTCCTATGCCTGTTAAAATCTGAGCCATGAGGTAATAAGGGTTGAGTTAAATGGAAGAAAGGACTTCCCTCCGTGGCACTGATAGATAGGGCTGCTCGTTGGTAGTTGGAGGCAGCAGAGGGCAGCACCCCTGGCTCCTTGACATGATGGGTGGTGATTGTGGCAGCTCCTAGTAGTCAGTCCCTCACCATGTTCTTCATTTGAATTCCTGCCTTTCCTTTACAACCAAATTTAAGTGCCATCTCCTCTCTTTGCTCTTCCAGTTGGTAATGAGCTTCCATACCTCAGACATTACCTTCCCACTTGATTTGTTTCTCTTTTGTAGATACCATCTGTTATAGTATATTACAATGTCTGTGTATTTGTTGTATCCTCCCATAAGACTGGAAGTTTCATGAAGAAAGGACACCATTTCTAAAGGGACCAGGCCCTAGGAACCATATCTAAAGTGACCAACCCTGTGTATAACATATGCTTGAATATTTGTGAAATCAAATTGAAATTTGTAGTGGAAAGAATGCTGGGTTCAAAAAACCTGTGTTCAAATTCTGGCATTGTTACCTAATTAACTAAATGACCAAGAGCAAGTCATTCATCTTTCCAGGCCTTATCTGTAAAATGAGAATGTTGGCTCACATGTCCTCTAAGGTCCAACTATGAATCTTACAATTCCATGAAGTAAATTTTATTGAACCAACCTTATCTATTTTTATTTTTTTGACTCTGGGGAATAGCGTTTTTCAAAGACTGCCAAATGTCTCAGCTATCCTTCACAGGAATACAAACTCTTCTTATCCTAATCAAAATATCAGAAAATTCTTATTAATCCTTAAGATTAGAATAAAGAGAAAAATACACAGGAAATTAAGTCTGAGTTGTACAGCATTCTTCTAATGCAAAGATCTTGTTATAGACAAAGGCAAATACTTCGAACTCTGTTTTTCCTATGTTAAAGTATTTTTTTCAGTTTCAGTTTATTTCTGGTAGTATTTCATATTTTCATTTTATTTAGAGGATGTTTTATTCATATATTTATTCATATGTTTTATTTTATTCAGAGCAAGAACTTATGGGAAAGTCCATAGTTTGCCCTCACTGCAAGGATAATTGTGAGGTTTGAGTCATTTTAAATTGCTGAGCAACCTTCTTTCCAAATTAGAATCAGATTCTTGGCAGTAGAATAGAGCTTAGAAATCATCTAGTCCAACTGCCTCATTTTATAGACACTGAGGTGTCAAAACTTTGGTCCAGTCATATATGTGTGTGTGGGGGTATAAATGTATGCATGTATGTATAGATATGTGTGTATGTGTATATGTATGTTTATATATATATGCACCTGCGCACACGTGGGTCTATATCCTTGCCATTCCTAGTACACAACATTCTTTTGCTTCCTGCCACGCCCTGAATGGTCTTTCTCCCTTAAAATCTACTGTTACTTCCTACCTAAGGCCTTCCATGATGCCCTCCTTATCACCTTCCTTTCACTCCTTCTGAAAATGACCTTGTATTTTCTGCTACATGTGGCTTGTTTGTACATAGTTATCTAAACATTGTCTCCCCCTTTGGGGGCAGCTAGGTGGTGCAGTGGCTAGAGCGCTGGGCTTTGAACTAGGAACAAGGATGAGGACTTCATCTTTCAGATCTGTTCTCAGACACTACTAGCTAGCTGTGTGACCCTGGCCAAGTCACTTAACTCCATCTTCCTCAATTTTCTCATCTGTAAAATAACCTACAGAAGGAAATGACAAACCTCTCCAGTACTTTTGCCAAGAAAATCCCAAATGGGGTCACAGAGAGTCAAACAAGACTGAAATGACTGAACAGCAACAAACCTGTGTCTCCAGGTTGTAAACTCGTCAAGGACAATGCTAGAAGTGAGCCTGTCTAACAAGCCCCCAACAGTGAGAACTAGGCTCACCTTAAACAGAGGACAATACCTTTGTGAAATCAGGAAAGCTTTTATTAATCTTTACGTCCATTCCCTGTGAATGGACGGGTAGCCGCCCCAGTAAGGTTACAGGATGACTACAACAACGTGCAGAAAATAAGGACCGTTATACTGTTTTCCTTACTCTGAATATCCCAAGATACCTGGCCATGTGAATCCATGATCTCCTCTCTGATAGGCCCTTCCTCACACACCTCCTTGGGCCTGAGCATTAGTTTCTGACCTCTACCTGTCCATGCTAGGCCACAACCCTTATCACCTAGGAATGTGGACAACAGAACTTTCTTACTCCCCACAGCAGGGATCCTCTTTTGCCTTCCTTTGTATCTCCAACAAACACAGTGCCTAGAACTGTACTTAATGAATGCTTGCTGGCTGACTTCTACTTATCTGTATACATGTTATTTCCTCCATGAAATATAAGTTCCTCAAGGACAAAAACTGTATTCATTTCTGTCTTTGTTGAGGACCTAAGGCAGAGCCTGGGAACGTAACAGGTGCTTAATGAATGAATGTTTGTTGAATCTAATGAATAAAAAGGTTTTGAAGGATTCTTTTGAGTTTGCTAAGGGGTGATGTAATTTGCTTGACAGACCTGAGGCTGTATGCCAAAGAGTTCATAGCAGTAGAGGTAACCAGGTGATCTTTAATGCTGTGGACAGAACTGTAGTAGAGCCATTAGGAGGGAGAAGATAAGAGGACAGTTGGAAGGTCAGAGAGTTGATTTTGGAAGATTTCAATTACTTGGGTATTGATTGGGTTGACAATAACATAAAAGTAAAGAGAGAAAATGAGTTTGTAAAGGATTGCTTTATTACATGAGATGTTGAGGAACTGCCTAACCACTGCCAATCTATTCTATATTATACTTTTGGAAATGAGTTCAATGTATTAATACTTAGGGTTTAGAGTGGCTTTTTTTCTATAGAACTCAAAAGAGTTTTCATAACTCACGTATGAAATGAGTTGGCCTGGAAAAACTCAAAGAATATTAAAAGGTTAGCATTGGCAAGGGTCAGACAAGGTTATCTCATCCAACCTCCTCGTTTCAGAGTCAGGGGATACTGTGCTAACTTAAATATTTTCTTCTATAAGGAGTGGCTACATTGAGGGAAACAGTTATGTCAGTAACAGTAAATTATTTGATTACAGTGAAGGTAGTTCTGTTCTGAATAGGTGTCTCACTGACAGTCTTTATTGGATATTCATATTAATCACACCTTATATTTGCACAATGCATTTAAATTTTTAAATCACTTTCATATCTTTTTTTTTCACTTGGATAACTAATAAAACAGTGACTCTCACCTTTACACATGATAGATTGTGTAATGTTTAACATAAATTTTCCCAGAAACAGGAATATTTATTTCCAGGAGAGAAGGTTCTGGAAATTATTTTAGTCCCACATAATTCTTCATGCTTTGGTAAAAGAGTTAGAAATACATTGAGTCAAGGCTGGTACAGAAGGGGTTCTCCTAACCTCACCACCCAAACCCAGAAGTAAATATGAAATTTCCAACAATGGGACATGGGGAGGTAATCAGAGGTATTTTACAGTTTTCTAAAGGGAGAATTTTGGTCAAAACTATCAGTCTGTTGACCCGTAACCTAACAGAGTTTTTTTCTCATGAACAAAGGCTTGGCCATTGGAGCCCATCCAACAATGTCCAGTCTTTAGTCTCAAGAATTATATCACAAAGCACCTGAAGAGGTTTCTCTCCCCCTCTCCACAACCACCTTCTGAACCTTTCTCTATGGCAAATCCCAGAGGGACCTCCACCCCTGACTCAAAGCTCAACAGAGTCTCCGTTCCTTCATGAATGAGAAGAAAATGTCTGTCCAAGACCGCAGTGCTACAGCACTCATAGTCAGCTTTCACTTTTTCCTTGCCTACACAGAAATTTATCTGAACCTGCTTACATGTAAAACCCAAATAACGAACATGTACTCCTTTGTCATGTGTTGCAAATGACTTGGCGTCATATATAGCCTTGTCCTTGGGCATTATGTCTCCACTTGGCAAGGAGAGCGTTTGTTGGCAGAAACAGTCTAAGCTTTTTTTACTTCCTCATTATGACAATTCTTTTGCATTAGTTAAACTCCTCCAAGAATTAGCGATGGTCAAAATGTTTCCTTTTTTTCCATTTCCAATTTTTTCCAAGCATAAAACTTTTAAAGTTTCATTTATTATTTAGACATCATTTCCTGACATATACCCCCCCCAATTAATATTCCCTTATGACAAAAAATAGCCAATTCATTTAAAAAATCCAAAAAGTGACTGTATGTGACAGCATATGAAATATTTCTGAATCATAGTACACCATCTCTTTACTGAGAAAAGAGTAGTTCAGCTTTCATTTTTATTTAATTGGGCTAGAAGTGTTACACTTCACACAGTTTCTTCTCACCTGTATCCTTTTTCCTCATTTGGCATGGATTTGGAACTTTGCTCTAAGGGCAGATGGTATGACTATGTACTGGCAGCAGATTCTGAAATGACTACTCTTAGGCAGAGGAGTTTGAGTGAAAGGCATGCAGCAACCCTAGGATGGATGGGAATGGTTTGTTGATACTCATAGTCAAGAGCAGCAGCTACAATAACAGCACAGGAGGGTGAGTAGACAGCTGAACTGAGCATACCAAAGTTGTGTAACAGAAAGCAGGCCTAGAAGAGGGAGGATATAGACTCCTTTGTCTCTTCAGCTGCTGACTCAAAAACTAATTGTTTCCTATTTGTTAATATGGGGGCAGCTGGGTGGCACAGTGGATAGAGTGCCAGACCTGAAGTCAGGAAGATTCATCTTCTTGAGTGTAAATTCACCCTGTGTGACCTTAAGCAAGTCATTTAACCCTCTTTGCCTCAGTTTCTTCATCTGTAAAATGAGCTGGAGAAGGAAGTAGTAAACTACTCCAGTATCTGCCTAGAAAACCGCAAATGAGGTCTTG
This sequence comes from Notamacropus eugenii, assembly GCF_028372415.1. Taxonomy (NCBI): domain Eukaryota; kingdom Metazoa; phylum Chordata; class Mammalia; order Diprotodontia; family Macropodidae; genus Notamacropus; species Notamacropus eugenii. Next base: position 273,551,356 of record NC_092875.1, read on the forward strand.
AAGAGTTGAATGCAACTGAAACAACTCAATGACACCTTTTTAATATATGATGAATTTCATTTTTCTGATTTTACCAAGTGAAAGAATTATTAAGTATTTGCCAAACAGTTCTAAGTACTAGGGTTCTTCTGAACCTTTTCATCCTTCATCAAACTGTCCACAGCTCTCCCTCCCCCTACTCTCTCAGGGGAAAACCTTGTCTCATCTTTTATAGAAAAAAATTGAAATCATTTCCCATGAACTCTCTTCTCCCGTTATTCTCATCTCCTATCACTCAGATGTCTTCTGACTCTATCTTCTTCACCCCTGTTTCACATGATGAAGTGGCCCTGCTCCTTTCCAAGGCCAACTTCTTTACCTACTCAAGCAATCTCATTCCATCCCATCTCCAACAGATTGACCCTCTGTCATCTTCACTCTCTAATTCATATCCAGTCTCTACCTCTTGTGTATAATTTCCTATGACCTACAAATCTTCCCCATCCTGAAATAATTTTCACTTGATACTTACATCTTTACTGTCTATCATCCTATATCTGTTCTGCCCTTTGTAGCTAATAAACTCTTTTAAAATGAAATCTACAGTAGGTATCTCCATTTTCTCTCTTTGGATCTCTTTTTAACCTCTTACAATCCAGCTTCTGACCTTATCATTCCACCAAACTGCTGTCTTCAAAGTGCCCAATGATGTCTTAGCTGCCAATTTCAATGGCTTTTCTCAATTTTCATTCTCCATGACCTCTTTGTGCCCTATTATACTATTGATCTCGCTCTCCTCCTTGACACTCACTTCTCTCTAGGTTTTCAGGAAACTACTTTCTCCTAGTTTTCTTCCTACTAGCAAACTATATCTTTTCAGTATCCTTTGCTAGATCTTCATCTAGATCATGCCATCCAACCACAGGAGTCCCTCAGGGTTCTGTCCTGGGCCCTTTTCTCTTCTTTTTCTATACTATTCACTTGACCTTGTTAGCTCCCATGGTCTTAATTACCATCCCTATACTTGTTGTTCAGTCATTTTTTCCATGTCTGACTCTTCATGACCCCTTTTGGAGTTTTCTTGGATAAGATACTGGATTGGTTTGCCATTTCCTTCCCTAGCTCATTATACAGATCATGAAACTGAGGCAAACAGGGTTAAGTGACTTGCCCAGGGTCATACACAGACACTAGTAAGAGTCTGAGGCCAGATTTTGTCAGATGAGTCTTCTTGACTCCAGGTTCAACACTCTACTCACTGTGCTACCTATCTGCTCCATGCTGAGGATTCTCAAATGTACCTGTCCTGCTCCAACCTCTCCACTAACCCCCCATCACACTACAACTAGATATCTTGAACTGGATGTCCAATTTATATCTTAAACAAACATGTCCAATACAGAATTCATTATGTTATTTTTTCTAACCCTCCCCCTGCCCCACAATTTTTCCTACTATTGTAGAAGACAAAATCATCCTCCCAGTCCCTCAGGCTCATAACCTAGGAATCATCCTCAACTCTTCACTCTCTCTCACCCCATCACATCCAGGCTATTGCCAAGGCCCATGGATTTCATCTTTGTAACATCTCTCTAATTAGCCTCCTTCTCTCTTCCTACACTACCACCATTCTAGTGAAAGTTCTCATCACTTCATGCCTGGACTATTGCAGTAGCTTAAAGGTAAGTCTGCCTTTCTCAAGTCTCTCCCCATGCTGATCCATCCTCCATTCAGCCTCCAAATTGATTTTCCTAAAGCACAGGTCTGACCATGTCACCCTCTTCTGCCCCTACTCAGTAAACTTCCAGGATTCCTATCTTCCAGGATCAAACACAAAATCCTCTGTTTATGATTCAAAACCTTTTATAATCTAACTTCCTACCCTTCCTGTCTTCTTATACTTTATTCCCTGAAACATACTCCAATCCAGTGACAATGTCCTTCTTGCTATTCTATTAACAAGGCACTGCATCTCTAGGCTCCAGATATTTTCTCTGGCTATCCACCATACCTGGAAAGCTTTCCCTCTCTAACTCCACCTACTGACTTCCCTAGCTTCCTTCAAATCCCAACTAAAATCCCATTTTTTACATGAATCCTCTCCCTAACTTTCTTCATTTTAGTGCCTTCTCTTTCTTAATTATTTCCTATTCATCCTGTATATAGCTTGAGTATAGCTATTAGCATATTGTCTCCCCAGTTAGATTGTGAATTCCATGAGGGTAGGGACTGGACTGCTTTTTGCCTCTCTTTGTATGCCCAGCACTTAGCAGAGTGCCCAGTTGGTAGGCACTTAATGTTGATTGATTGGAAAACAAATACATAAGTGTAGGCAGCATGTGCTCTCAGGGGATTTACATTCTACATTTAGGGAAGTGGTGGCTAGACAGAGGTATTTTGGTCTGGAAAGTGACTAGGTCTGTGAGCTGAGCTCTAAAGGAAAAAGCTGGCACCTTCTCAGAGTAAAGAGTGTTAATTAGATTGCTGTTCCAGAACTGGAAAGGAGGATGAGGGAGAGGGATGAAATCTGGATGGTGTTATTGTTCAGTCATGTCTGACTTTCCATGACCCCATCCTGGAGTGATCTCCATTTCCTTCTCTAGCTCATTTTACAAATGAGAAACTGAGGCAAACAGGGTTAAGTGACTTGCCCAGAATCATACAGCTAGGTGTCTGAGGCCAGATTTGAACTCAAGAAGATGAGTCTTCCTGACTTCAGGGCTGGCACTCTATCTACTGTACCACCTAGTTGGATGTTGGGAAATAAGAAAATGGCCAGAAAATGAAATAAAATGTGACTGGAGGTAGGCCAAATGTGAAGAGTGGCTGAGGCTTTATCCATTTTAATTTGTTGATTGTTTCAAGCTTGTTTAAATTGAGTTGATTATCTATTGAGTTTTCTCACCTTTAATTTAGTCAATAATTGTCAATAGTAAATAAACATGTATTAAGCACCTACTATATGCTAAGCGGTGAGCTAAGCAGCATAGATACAAATAAAAATAAAAATAGTCACTCATCTCAAAGAGTTTACAATCTAGTGGAGAAAGGTAACACATGAAAGGAAGCAGAAAAACTGAGGAACAGGGGAATATAGACCTGTCTGTGGAATGAACTCCAAAGAAGTCTAAAAGCATTTTAGCTGGTGGGAAATGGGGAGAAGACCGTGCTGAGCCCCCTCCTTAAATGGAAGTCCCGGAGCATGTCTCTACCATGATCAGATCATTCTGATCTGCCTTCACCATTCTGCTCCTGTGCCCATCTTTGTCTCAAATTCACTATGACCAACATATGTGCTGGCTTAATTTGGAGCATTTAAGTTCTTCATAAAAATTTTCCTACTTTATTTCTGGGAGAGAAAAAAAAGAGTTGATAAAAAAGCTACAACTATATCCATGGTAGTTAGTTCACTTCTATTTACTGTGAGTGCTTCATGGCAAAGCAAAGTTTCCATTAAATGATGCTTGTTCCCTATGTGCATGTAATAAGATTAATTCTGTTAATTTTATTAAATTCTTTAAGGAAAATCTATGTATGATTCACATATTTCCCTAGTACTATTTAGCTACCACTCTCTTCTAGTTTCATTTAAATTGCAAATGTCAATATGAATTTGGTACGTATGCAATTCAGTTCTGTAGTGTTCATGTGTTCATCCTTTGTTGCCAAAGAAGACCATGTCATCAGAGAAATGATGACATGACTTGCACTTGACTTTGTTTTGAGTGAGGGAGGGCTGTGCAAGGTCACCAGTCTCACTTATCCTCCAGAGCCATCTGAATCCAGTGACCAGATATTCATCAGGATGACTGGAGATGACCCAGGATGAGGCAATTGGGGTTAAGTGACTTGCCCAAGGTCACACAACTAGTGAGTGTCAAGTGTCTGAGGTGAGATTTGAGTTCAGGCCTTCTGACTTCTGCACTGGTTCTCTATCCATGGCACCACCTAGCTGCCCTCTGTAGCAGTGTATTAGCCTCTTGGTTATTGGACAAATATTCCATGTTACAAGGACCCATAATTAAATCAATGTTTTAGATGGTCTAAAAACTGTCTGGTTCTTAACACTTCTATTCTAACACTGTCACTTTAGGACCAGAATTAACTTCTATGGGACTAAGAGCATTTTCTGTATTTTTAACTGATTTATCAGTTGTCACATCCAAAAATTTTATGACCTTCTGACTAATATCTGAGCTATAAACTAGGTTAGTCCTCAAGAAGTAGAAATAGTTTACATCTTGGGCTATACTGGAAGTTTTTCAGCTTGTAAAATATATCAGAGCTTGCCCAGGACCCAGGCTCAGGTCCACACTGTGCAATGGAGTCAGAGTAAGCTTTCTGGGAGACAAAATTCTAGGCAGTCTTGTCAGAGGAATTGTCTGCAAACAGTTGAAAAGAGAGGCAATGATCCAGAGAAGTTAACATAGATGAACCCATCAATAGCAAACCATGACAATCTGAATTCATTTTCTTTTTTGTCAGGGTGACTAGATCAAAGACATGACATAGACCCAGTATATTTAGATTTCAGAGAAGTATTTAGAAAGTCTCTCAAGACAATTTTCTGGAGAAGATGGAGAGATTTAGGCTGTATAATAGCACAATTCAAGTGAATTTGGAATTGATTAAGTAGCTGGACTCAAAAATTGTTGGTCAATAGATCGCTGCCAGCTCTGAGGGTTAAAACCTCTTTTATCAGTGACTTTAAGAAAGGAAGAGATAAAAAGCTCATAAATTTGTGGAGTCTACAAAGCTCAGGGAAATAGGTAACATGCTAGACAGTAGAAACTGAAGCCAAAATTGGTCTTGATATGCTTAAATAATGTATGGAAGCTGCTAACACAAATTTAATAGTTAAAAAATTTTCTTATACTTAAGACACATAAAATTTATGTATAATATATAAATGTATATTTAAATAAATATGTAATATATAAACATGTATTTATATATTTGCATATAATATATATTTATATAAAATTTCTTATAATCAACTGCACCAACATGGGTTATGGGAGATGTGAGTAGAAAATTATTCATGTGGTAAACACCTCAGCATGTTGGTTACAAACTCAATTTAGGTCAATAGTGTGAGAAGGCAGCCAAAACAAATTAATGTGACTGTTAGCAGAAAATAGTGTTCAAGAACAAGAGAAGTGACATTTCTGGTCTACTTTTACTAAGTTGGACCATTCCTACAGTATCATAGTCAGTAATGGATGCCAAAGAGAGGACATTAGCAAATCTAGAGGAATATAATCAGTATGGTGAAGGAACAGAAATCATTCCACAGAAGAAAATTTAAAGGAAGCAGGGATGTTTATCACTGAGAAACTAAAAACAGAAGATTTAAGGGGGGCATAATAGCTCTCTTCAGGAATTTAAATTACTCTCATGAGAAGAAAGACTTGACTTTTTCATATTTTCCCCAGAGGGGAAACTAGGAGAAGTGGGTAGAAATTTCAGAGAAACAGATTTGGGATAATATAAGGTAAGACTTTCTAACAATTCAGAATATCCAGAGTAGAAAGGCTTCTTTGAGGAATTAGGGAATTCTCTAGAAATAAAGGGCTTCAAGGAAAGGCTATAGAAAGTTTTGACAGTTTTGTTGTTGAGCACATTCCTATCCATACATGGAACCATCGGTTACAACAAATGGAGAAGTTTTGAATGCTATGGATAAGTTCACTTATGTTGGTAGTATACTTTCCAGGGATGTACACATTGACAATGAAGTTGATGCAGCTAGCTCAGTGTTTGGGAGGCTCCAAAGAAAGGTTTGAGAGAGAAGAGGTATTTGACTACCAGACTGAAGGTCTACAGAGCCGTTGTGCTGACCTCATTGTTGTATGCCTGTGAAACACGGACAGTCGACTAGCACCATGCTAGGAAACTGAGTTGCTTCCATTTGACCTGTTTTAGGAAGATTCTGAGGATCTGACAGGATCTGGTACCAGCCACTGAGGTGCTTACTTAAGCTGGACTGCCAGGTATTCAAATTATGCTTCAGAGAGTGCAATTCTGATGGGCTGGCCACGTTGTTCAAATGCAGAATGTACCCTTGCCAAAAAGACTATTTTATGGAGAACTTGCATGGTGCAGGCGATCACATGGTGGCCAGAAGAAACGATACTAGGACACTCTCAAGGTCTCTCTCAAGAACTTTGGATTTGACTGTGCAATATGGGAGACACTGGCACAGGACCTCTCAGCATGGTGTGCCCACATCAGAAAAGGTGCTGTGCTCTTTGAGCAAAGCAGAATTGAGACAGCACAAATTTTCTTCTTTGAGGACAGGTAGGTTGTCCCTCATGTATAGAATACTCTCCTCATTTCAACTTCCCTTGTTCAGTTGTGTCTGACCCCATTTTGGGTTTTCTTGGAAGAGATACTGGAGCATTTTCCCGTTTTCTTTTCCAGTTGGTTTTACAGATAAGGAAACTGAGGCAAATAGCATTGAGTGACTTGCCAAGATCACATACCTAGTATGTGTCTGAGGTCAGATTTGAATTCAGGAAGATCAGTCTTCCTGACTCCAGACCAAGCACTCTACTGCATCACCTAGTTGCCCTCTAGCTTCCCTGGTTTTCTTCAGATCTTAGGTAAAACCCCATCTTCCTCAAGAAGCCTTTCTTATTCCCTTTAATGCTTATATCTTCCCTCTGAGACTATCTTCAATTAATCCTGTACCTATCTTTTTTGTGCATAGTTGTTTGCATGTTGTCTCCCCTTTTAGACTGTGAGTTCCTTGGGGACAGAGGCTGGTTTTGCCTTTCTCTGTATAGTCAATGCTTATTACAGTGTTTGGCACTTAATAAATGTTTCTTGACTTGATGTGAGTTGCAAAGAACTGGAGAACCCAGCCCAAAGAAAAGAGGGAATTCTGATAAGAACCAAAGTGACAAGTGAGTCAAGTTTTAGTTCTGTTAGTGTAGTGGTGGTACAAGTTGCTTCTTGAGTGTTTGATACATGAAAAGATGACTTTTTACCTGTCCTCTTCTGTATCCATGACATAGGTTAATCCCTTCTAGTGGCTTTTCCAGTGTTGAAAATGCTCACTTCAGGGAATATAATTTTTTAATTTATGGATAGGATTATATAAAAACTTGATAGTTCTGAATATAAGAAGATGGCAGATTTGATGGGTCCCTTGTTCTCTTTAGGAGTGGATTTATTGCTGTCTTGGGGAAAAGTTGAGCCTACCATTCAGTTTAGCTTCCATGTGCTATGATTTTTAGAAATATAATCCCCAAGAAACAGTCTTTTAGAGGAAGGGAATCATCTGGGACCAGCATGGAGGACCTGCTTCAGGGAACTAAAAGAATAGGTCATCATGTCTGAGAAGGGAGAGAGAACCTGCAATTAGTCGGGGCAAGGTTGAACTGCTCCTCCTCCTGGCCTCATGCTGCCGAGAACAGCTAATAAACAGAGAGCCCTACCTCAGCTCCATTATTAATAATGGATTTTCTAGGGTTTACTGAAGTGGAACACATTTATAACTGTAATGACAAAATTTAAAAAATTAACCTTACATTAAATATATATTTGTACACATAACAGCTATTATAGTTGTAATGACAAAACAAAATTATCAGTTCAGTGTATTTACATATATATATGTGGGGGGGGGAAGCTATATGTGTGTATATGTGTATATATGTATGTGTGTGTGTGCATATGTATGTATATATACACATAGTGTATATATACATACATATGGACATGTATGTGTGTAAATGTGTATGTGTATAAACTGAACTGAGAGTGTGTAGCACAATAGCGAATTACATCTTTGGTGTTGACACACTGCAGTATATAGTATGTCTGAGGAATTTATTGTTTCTTACAGAGGCTTACACATAGGAGGCACTTGAAAAATATGTGTTGAATGAATGAATGGTAAGTGGCTAATAGAAAACTCTGAGAGAACTATTATTTCTTTTAATATACGACTGGCCATTTTGCCAGTCTCAAGGCTCTGGAACAGAATTGTTTTGTTTGGTTGGTTGTTAGTGTTAGTGTTGATATAGCACCTGGCAGATACGTAGAGCATTCCAGTAAAAAAGCATATTCACATACACATCCCCTTGCTTGACCCCAGTGAGATACAGGGTGGTGTAGTAGAAAACAAACAGCACTAAAAACCTAGATTCCAATTTCAGTTCTGGTACTTGCAGTTGTGACCTTGGGCAAGTAGGTAACTTCACATCATAGACCCTTATCTGCAAAATGGTTGCAGGATTAAACCAGGATTGTGTTTCTTTCAACTTTAAATCCAATGACCCACCATCTTGTGAGGGATACAGTGCTTCTATTATTATCCCCATTTTACAGAAATTGAGACTCACCAAGTTAATAAATGGCAGAATGAGAACTTGAATTTAAGCTTAATAACATGAGGCAACATTGGAGTGGAGAGGGTACTGGATTTTGTGTCAGGAACACCAAGGTCCATTGCTGCTTCAGATACTTACCAGTTTTACTAGATATGAGACTTCGGGCAATCTAATCTCTAGCCTTCCATTTCTTCATCTATAAAACGAGAGTGTTGAATTTCCTTCCAGATCCAAATGTATGATCCTATGGTTTTCCACACCATGAATGTAATATCTTAGGTTAAAGCAACCATTTCAATAAAGCAAAGGGGCTCATTTTACAAAGAAGGTAGAATGAAAGTTACCACTAAAGGAAACCCCCATTTTCATCTTAAGTTTCCAGGTTCCATATGTAGGATGAAGGAGGGAACATGGGGGGAAATTTTCCATGACTAATATTCATAAAGGGTAAATTAATATTATAATAATCATTTTCTGATGTGGCATGAAATTGGAAAGGCACTGAGATGCTATATATTTATATAGCACATCACATTCACTAACAAAATCTTCTCTTTCCCCTGAAATTTTCCCCCATGAAACTGGAGAGAACAGGAGTAGAATGAGAATCACATAGTCCTCTGAGTCTTGCTCTGTTGTAAAATTCAGCAGTCTTCATCAGTTCTTGAGATTCTCAACTGCCTTTTATTAAAATCCATGAAAAAGCTGATCACTGAGAAAAATGAATCAAAATTTAGGTTTCCTAAAACTTTCCCTTCCTTTTAGAATAGTAAAAGTGTCTTGCATTTATTTGTTCATAGTATTACAGTTTTCAAAGAACATTCACACACACGCCTGCACACACACACACACACACACACACACACACACACACAATCACAATCTCCGTTTTGATTCTACGAGATAGTCTGGGCAATTATGACCTCCATTTTATTGTGAGTGAATACAGCTCATACTTGGTGGTGGAATATGTAATAGTGGAATGAAATTCGAACTTCGAGTACGTTCCCAGGTGTGCGTGTACCCAAAAAACTCTTTCTTTGGCCCTCTTCTTTCAGTTCATTCTGCCTGGTGATCTCCTCAATATCCCTGGGCTGAACTATCCTTTCTATGCTGCTGACTTCCAAATATTCATATGATAATAATAATCGTTAATATTTATACAACGCTTTACACTAATTTTGTCTCATTTTATCCTTACAACAGCAACTAGGGCAACTAGGTGGTGCAGTAGGTTAGAACACTAGGCCTGGGGTCAGAAAGACCTGAGTTCAAATTTGACCTCAGAGAATTTATTAGCTGTGTGACCCTGGGCGAGTCACTTAACCCTGTCTGCCTTCAGTTTCCTCATCTATAAAATGAGCAGGAGAAGAAAATAGCAAGCCACTCCAGTATCTTTGCCAAGAAAACCCCAAATGGGAGTCACAAAGAATCTGAAACAACCAAACAACAAAAAATATCATTCCCACTTTTTTAGTTGAGGAAAGTAAAGCCAAGAAAGGTTGAATGATTTACTCAAAGTCACACAGCTACTAAGTGTTTGAGGCTTAATCGGAACTCAGGTCTTTTCTGACTTCAGGTCCAGTACTCTATCCACTGTTTCACCTTGCTGCCTCTAATAATCACCCCTGTTTTCTTTCCTAAACTCGAGTCTTCTGTCACTAACTACCAGCCAGCTATATCCACCTACGTGAACCATAGGCATTTAACACACAGAATGCCCTAAAACATTATCTTTCCCCCTGAACTGACATCCCTTCCTAATTTTTTATTTATGTCAAGGGTACCATCATTCAGCAAAGCATCCAGGTTTACAATCTCAATCCTTCAGTTTCACTCATCTCTCATATTTAGACAGTGATCAAGTCTTCACTACTCTCCATCATCTCTCAGGTGTCCCCTTTTCTCTCCCTGAGCCAGGCCCTCATCACCTCTGTCAGGACTCTTGCAAAAGCTTCCTCATTTATCTCTGTCTTTTCTGTCTCCAATTCATCCTCTACATAACTACCAAATTTATATTCCTATAACACGTCTGTTCATTCCAGATGTTTCCCAGCTTAAGCCTACCCTGCTTAAAAAATTTCACTGATTCACTATTGCCCTTAGAATAAGGCACAAACATCTTTTTTCATTCAAACCTCTTCACAATCTGTATTCGGTTCATTAGACTGATTACACATTACTTTCCCTATTCACATTACATTCCAAACTAGCTGATTTGCTGTTCCCTATGCATTGCTTTCCTCCTCCTATTTCTGTGTTTTTAAACATACTGTCCCCCATTTCCTTCCTCACCATGTCTTGGAATCCCTATCTTTCTTTGAATTCCACATCTAGTTCTTTCACTCTTGGGGTCAGCTATGTAGCACAATGAATAGACTGCCAGGCCTGTCTTTCTGAGTTCAGATCTGACCTAAGACACTTACTAGCTGTGTGATCCAGGGCAAGTCACTTAACGCAGTTTCTTCATCTATAAAATGAGCTGAACAAGGAAATGGCAAACCACTCCAGAATCTTTGCCAAGAAAAACCCTCACAACAGCCCTGAGAGGTAAGTGATACTATTACCTCCATTTTACAGAGGAGGAGACTGAGGCAAGCACAGGTTAAGTGACTTGCCCAGGGTCACACAGCTAGGAAGTGTCAGAGGCCACATTTGAACTCAGGTCTCCTTGACTCTGGATCCTGTGCTCTATTTACTGTGCCACCTAGATCCTTTTCTACCCCTTCCTCTCTGCCTGAAATTATTTTTATTTTACTTTTCTTTATCTGTGAGCATGTTACTTCCTTACCATATAATTGAACCTTCATAAGGGCAGAAACTATTTCATTTGCCTCTTTGTATCCCCAACACATAGAATAGGTTCTTCTACATGATAGACCTTCTGTAAATGCTCATCAAATTGAATCAAATTGTCCTGGCCATTTGCTAGAAGAGTATCCTGGATCATATCATGTTTCTCATCCCTCTTTTTCTCATTGGTCAATAGTGAGGTTAAACCAGATGATTCATAACCCAGATGATGCTAAAGTATTCTTTTAGCTCTAGAATTCGATGTGTTCTGCAAGGAGAACCTACATCTTCTGACTCCCATTCTAATGTTTCTTCAACCGTACTATACTGAGCCAACAGACACACACATACACACATGCATGTATGTACTAGTAGGACTTCACAGCTCACATAAGTTTCTAAAAATGGGAACTGATATACAAGTGGAAGATTTCCTTTCTTTTTCAGTATAGCAATGTGACTTCAGCATCTCTGATTACAGGTGAAGATGGTCCTGGCAATTACTGCACTCCCAAATTATTTTTCCTGTCTTGGTTAAAGGAGTTGGGATGGAGTGGGGAATAATCAGGGGTGTGCTTCAGCCAACTCACTCTGAGAGCTGATTGTTAAATTTCCAGAGTAAGCATTTACACCTTGAAACTCAGAAAATGCTACAAAGCGATCAATTATTTTGTTGATTGTCTAGACTTAAGAAAAGTGATGGAGAAAATGTTCATAATGCAGATTAAAGTGTGTTGTACTTTCATTTTTCCCCCTGGAGAACCATGTATTAAACATTTATCAGTATACCTAGTGGTAAAAGGGTCCTGACAATTCTGAAATTCAAAGTGAGAAAAGGTGGAAGAGAGATGGAGATGGAGAGGTAGGACTGAAAGACAGATATAAAAGTGAGTACTAACTTGTATCTTTATCCTCCCAAGAACAAGATCAAGAAAATGTTTTCTTGACTCCCATCCCCCCAACCCCTCCCTTGGGGCCAGGGGAGGGTGAATGTTCAGGGGAGAAAATATCTGTGCACATACGGTATATTTTTTCTTTACTTCTACTTTTCTATTACTATTGACAGTGTTTTAGCTGTGAGGTCACAGTTCAAGTAGCATTGGCTGCAGGCACTGAGCAAAATATTTCTGGGAATTGTAATATTGTTATTTGATATTTGAACTCCATCTCAAACAATCTCCTTACCATTCTTCACCTTCGCATGGCGGGGGGGATGTTATAGCCACAAGGTAGGAGTAGAAAGGGAAACCGGGTTGAGTTAAGTCCGGTTAGCTTGGATTTCTTTCCAAGGGGCTTTTTGTTTTTTTTTCCTCACTGACTCTTTGGAAAGGCAGACTTTTTTTATTTTTTTAAACAATTCTTAATAATTAATTAATTTGTTTTTAGTTTTCAACATTCACGTCCACAAGATTTTGAATTCCAAATTTTCTCCCTATCTCTTCCCTCTTCCCACCCCAAGAAAGTGGAGATTCTGATTACCTCTTCCCCCAGTCTGCCCTCCCTTCTACACCACCCTCTTCTCTTATCCCCTTCCTTTCAATTTTCCTGTAGGGCAAGATAGATTTCTATACCTCATTGCCTGTATATCTTATTTCCCAGTTGCCTGCAAAAACCATTTTAACATTAATTATCTAAACTTTGAGATTCACATTCTCTCCCTTCCTCCCTCCCCATTCACCCTTGATATAGATTATACATGTGTAGTCATGCAAAACACTTCCTTAATAATCATGTTGTTAAAGACTAACTATACTTCCCTTTATCCTATCCCACCCGCCATTTATTCTATTCTCTCCTTTGACCCTGTCCAGAAGGGAAGAATTTTTAAAAGATTTATGTTTATTCTTAATAGACAAAAAATAATCCTGAAAATGATGGAGGATGAATATATTTTTCTACGGACTAAAAACAGAATAAACAAATGAGAAATAGATATTGTTAAAATAAACCTAGTAATAGTAGATGACCTTAAGGTATGCCTGACACTATTTGAAAGCACATGCAGAGTGTGACTGTAATACCAAGATTGAAAAAAAAAGATACTAGAACTTGTTTTGCAATGGGGGTCAAAAGAAACATGAGTTTTAGATACTTACTGGCTGTGTGACCGTGAGCAAGTTACTTCACCTCTGCATGCCTCAGTTTCCTCAACTGTAGAATGGGAATTCTAATAATACCTACTTCCCAGCGTTATCATGAAGATCAAATGAGATAATACTTTTAAAGAGCTTATCACAGTACCCAGTCCATAGTAATAGCACATATACATGTTCATTCCCTTCTCTTCTAGTTCTAACTCTTCCACAAACTAGCTATGTGATAGATCTGGGACATTTAACTTCTCTGTATGTGTGCTTTATTTCCTCATCTATACATGAGGGAGTGGATCTTGGTGGTTTTTAAAGCCTTTTCTAGCTCTAAAAATCTTGATCTGTGACTTAAATGTATATACCTCTAAATGATTGCTATTCTCTTTAAGGGTCTTTTTCGGTTCTAACAATATACAAGGCTCTAAGCAGTCACCTTGGGAGGCTATTATATTTATCCCAACAATGTACCTTATCACTGCATAAGATTTCCCCTGATGCTGGTAGAATTGAAGTTAAACCAACTAGATTATTCTTTTCTATTTAAATTTTTGCCAATTTCATCCATGGCTAAAAATATTCCCATATATCCAACTTCGTGCCTCATAGGCATATCAAACTCAATGTCTTCAAAACAGAACTTATTATCTTTCTGCCAATTCATCCCTTCATCCCTCATCCTGACTTCCTTTTTTATGCCAAGGGCATCACTACCCTTCCAGTAACCCACGTTCACAACCTCAGTCATCTTTGACCCATTATCCATAACTCCACACATCTAGTCAGTTAAGTTTGATGCATTCTACCCCTCCACCATCTCTTGTATCCATCCCTTTCTCCTTACTCACATAATCTTTACCCTAGCTTAGGCCCTTCATCACCTCTTGTCTGGGCTATTACAATAGCCTACTAATTAGACTCTACATTAAATTTCTTCTGTCACCAATCAGTCCTTCCCCTGATTCCAAATTAATGTTCCCAAAGCCTACTCCTGATCCCCTTGTTTCCCTTCGAAAAAAGTTCCAGTGGTTCTCTATTACCTGACCATAGGATTAAACACAAACTCTTCTGAAATTTAAAGCTCCTTATAACTTTTTTTCAGTTTAATTTTCCACTTATTAAATTCTATTCTTTTCTATACCTTCTAGGGCAGCTAAGTGGCACAGTGGATAGAGTGGTGGGTCTGGAGTTAGGAAGATTTATCTTCCTGAGATCAAATCTGGCCTTAGATATTTACTAGTTTTGTGATCCTGGGCAATTCACTTAAGCCTGTTTGCCTCAGTTTCCTCATCTGTAAAATGAGCTGGAGAAGAAAATGGCAAACCACTATGTTGTCTCTGTCAAGAAAACCCCAAATGGGGTGATAAAGAGTCAGACAGGACAGATCAACAACTGAACAACAACATTCCCTTTAAGTCCAGTCAACTTGGTTACCTTGCTGACCCTGTGCAATTTTCATCTGCCAGCTCTTGTCTTTGTATAGTCTGCATGCCATGCCAGAAATGCCTTCAGAGAGAGAGAGAGAGAGAGAGAGAGAGAGAGAGAGAGAGAGAATCAGAGAGACAGAGAGAGGGAGCAGATTATAAGCTCCTTAAAGGGAATGAATGTTTCAATTTTCTTTTGTCTCTATATACCTTACACTTAGCACAATGCCTGGTACATGGTAGGTTCTTATGAAATGTTCTTTGATTAATTCAACAAAATAACAGCATAGGGGCACAGAGGTATGGGAAACTGGACTGAACAGGCTACAAACATATCTATTTCTATGCCTCAAAGTCCTTTTCAAGTCTCTATTGCAAGTATTCCAAATTTAAAACATTGCTAAGATATTTTAAGTGAGTAATTCTTTACCAAACATGTAACATTTCAAAAGCCTCTAAAGAAAGGAGTCAGTGCTTTCTGTAGTAGTAGAATTATCCTGTCTTTGCTAAAGGAAGCCCATGCATGATGAAATGTCAAGACATCAAAATTGTTATGTGTTTTATAGGACCCAGTATAAGTCAATAATCACCAATACTAGTAAAAAGCACTTCACCATGTCAGATTTAGCAGCATCCAAATCTTCAGGGATGCATTACCAGGAGCAGGGAAATGTATTGCATCACTCCCTCATTATACAGTCTACTAAGCACCACTTGAAGATTGCCCCCAGCTCTGGCTCAGTGCTTGACACACATGTGATTAGTGGAAAGGAGTTCAATAGTCCTAGTAAAGGGAGCTCTGACCAAGGATCTTTCATTGTGTCTGCTGGTCTCTAGTAGCTAATTAACACACCTCACAAAGCACTGATTAAAGGATTTTTTTTTTTCAAAATCCCATTCTATCATCTAATGGGCTAGATACAGCTGAACTGAAAAGACATTCATTCCAATAATGTTCAGACAGATTGACATCTGGGTAATCTGTCATCCCACTATCCTAATTGGTGATTCAATAAGTTCTTTCTTTCACTCTTGTTAAAGTCCTAACTATTCCTACCTATCTTGAAATAAATGAATGTATTTCTGTTCCTCTTAACTCTGTGGAAATATGGTTTCAGTCTTCCAGTTGGTCAGGCTTAATACAATATGTTGGTGCCTTGAGGGCAGGCAGTAAACTTAGACCAGGGATGGGGAACCTGAAGCCTCGAGGCCACATGTGGGGTCCTCAAGTGCACTGGATTCAGTCAAAGGGCCATACTTGAGGACCTAGAGGGCCACATACGGCCTCAAGTTCCCCACCCGTAAGACTATATGGTATGGTAAAATGTCAGAACCCCTGAGTTCAACTTCTAACTTTCCTACTTGTTTTGAAGGAGGGGAAGAGGATACTGTCTACCAAAAAAGGCTGCCATAAGTCTCTGCAAACTGTGGAGTATTATGTAAATGGAACCTGTCTTATATTTAAAGCTTCCCAAAAAAATAATACAGTTCCCTAAATATCAGAGTAAACACATAAGAAATGTGTATTGAATTACTGAATTGAAAAAATGGAGGATATAGAGATGAAAGCAACTGAAACTCCTGGTTTTAAGTTGATTTCATTCCCATTTTAATCAAAGCAACTGGGTTAATGTTTTTAAGGTTTTAAAGGAAAATTTGACTTTTTTCTGTGCAGAAACTTCCTTATCATTTGTATTATATGCCATCCCTACCAATCCCATCCAGCTTCCAAAACAAAAAAGTTCATATCTCCATTTTGGCGACTATTAATATCTCTAGCTCTTGCAGTTGTAAGCAACATTATATCACACATTCAAACAATCTTAAAGAACAAAAATGGCTAGGTTTAACCCAGAAGATTTCAATGCCCCCTCTTCTTCCGAGCTAAAATGCAACAGATTCTCCTTTGTATTATTCAAACCTTCTCTTCCATCTCACTCACGCCTTACATAAAAATGCCTACAAATAGTAGACCTAAAATTGTACTATACAACCCTATTTTTAGAGCAAGAAACCATTAACATCTGTGGTTGGGGAGTCAGATGAGGAAAGCTTACACCTTCTCCAAATATAGAAGATAAATCTCTTTATGTTCTTAAGAGTTCACACCTATCACTGCAAGATTTTCCTTGTTGCTGGTGGAATGTTATATATGTAAGTTAGATTATTGCTTTTTACTTTGCTTTTTTGCCAATTTCATTTGGATAACAGTAGAGACGTCATCCCAAGATTTTAACTCTAACAACTTAAAAAATGTTCTCTAGATTGAGGCTAGGATGGATTACTTTAAGGATTTTCTCATGAAACCCTGAGGTTTATAATCTGAAACATCCTAGAAGGTAGAGGCGGCTTGTGTTTTGCTAACGTACAAACATTTCTCCAGTTGTCATTACCAAAAGGCGTTGTTGAGTGCCTAATTGTGCACATAAAAATGCTGCATGGAGGGAATCAGTCATTCTCTCTTCTGTTTAGATCCCTGTAATTCTAAGACATAACTTTTTGTTCTTGATGTAGACTGGTTCTTTCAGGTTCAGGGTAAAGTTGGTATTGTTTGGTTTGGATTTTTCAGTTATTCGACCTAAGTTCAATAATAATAGCTTGCTTTTATGTAGCACTTTACCATTTATAAAGGATTGTCTTTACAACAACCCTGGGATGTAGGCATCGCTATAACAGTAGCCAACATTCTTATAGCACTTAAAAGTTTACAAAGTGCTCCCCCAATAAACTCTCTCATTCTTTAGAGGAGGAAAATGGTCTCAGAATAATTTGTGACCTGTGCAGGTTTCATAGGATTGTAGATCTAAAGCTGGAAGGGACTTCAGTCCGGTGACCTCATTTTACAGATGAAGAAACTGGGACCCAGGGAAATTAAGTGACTTGGTGAAGATTACACAGGTAATAAGTGTAGGAGGCAGGATTTGAATGAGTCCAAGGACTCTCTGACTCCAAAACCAGATCTTTCCACTCTAGCCTGCTGTCCTCCAGGGGACAGCTAGTGAGTGTCAGTTTGGATTCAAAGCCAGGCCTCTGCTGACTCTAGGTTGAGTACACTTTCCACCTCCTCATGGTGCCTCTAGTTCAAGCTTACCTAATCTCCATGAGCAATCTGAGTTTTAGAAAGATAATAGTATACTGGATCTAGAATCAAAGTTCAAATCCTGGCCTTGCTGCATCCTTGTAACCTTAAACAATTTACTTAACCTGTCTATTCAGCTTCAGTTAGAAAAGAGAGGGGGGAGGTTGAATTGGACATTCTTTGTGATCCTCTGACTTGGCCAAGTTCACATCCAGTTCTGAAAATGCTAAGTTGTGGGTAAAGAGCTATACCTGGTCTCCAAAGTTGCCTTTTATGTTGGGAATTAAACTCACTTATTTGCATGTAACCCGCAAACATTCCAGGCCCACTTGGAGCTTGCTAGGAGTCAGACATTGGCGACTGGTATGAATGGCTGTGAGTGAAGTGGTACCTGATAATTGTCCTTGTTGTTGAGTCTTTGCAGTTGTATCCAACTCTCCTTGATCCTATTTGGAGTTTTCTTGGCAAAGATACTGGAGTGGTTGGCTATTTCCTTCTCCAGCTCATTTTGCAGATGAGGAACTGAGGCAGAGTGAGGTGACTTGCCCAGGGTCACACAGCTAGCAAGTGTCTTAGGCCAGATTTGAACTCAGGTCCTCCTGACTCCAGGGTAGGTACTCTATCCACTGCAGCCACCTAACTGCCTACCTGATAATTCCCACAATTTAAATCATTAGTTTGTATGAAAGAAGGTATTTGTGTACAGGATGAAATCATGCTATTACAAGTGAACTTTCTGTTGCAGGGTGGTGTAACTGTATTTCTGGAATGAGAAACATGATGAAATCAATTCCCTTCCTCCACACACACCCTATAAAAATAATCCTGTTCTCTCTCATCAATATTTCCATTTTTTTGTGAATAGAAAAACTATTTACCCAGACCCTTAGAACTAAAAACTTTAAATTATTGTGGATTCTTTTCCCTTCTTTATTCCACATTCAATCAATTACAGAGAAACACAGATGTGTCCTCTAAGATAGTTCAGATTCAATGAATTCTTTTCTATTTTCAGAGACTAGATCATGGGTGGGGAACCTGCAGCCTTAAGGTCACATGTGGCCTTCTAAATCCCTAAGTGTGACCTTTTGACAGAATCCACATTTTTTTGTTTTATAAAACTTAGATTCAGTCAAAAGGCCACACACTTAAAGATTTAGAAGGCCACATGTGGTTCCCTACCTCTGGACTAGGTCCTCAATACCTACCACCTAAAACACTGAAATGATATTTAAGGTAATCTCCTTCCTACCATTTTCTTGTTCGGTTCCACCCTGTATAGACCAGAATCATGCACTGCACATATCACAAAGAGCATTGGACTTGGAGTCAAAAAGCTAGGGTTTGAGAACTATCTTTACTACTTGTATGAAGGCTAATCAAATGATTTAATATTCCTGGTTTCCTCATCTGTTAATTACATAAAACAAAACTTGCTCTTGGTATTTCATAAAACTGGTTCTTAAGCAACATGAGATAATGATGCAAAGTACATTGCAAAACTTAAAGTGAGGTAAAGTACATTAAAAAAAAAACAGTTATTCTCAAGACTTCCTTGTTCCCTGTTGGTTTAAATCCAAACCTTTCTGCATAACATTCAGTACCATCCATTAGCTGTCTTACTAAACTATTCGTCCGTAGCCTCCTCTCTCTTTTCTGCACTTAGGAAGTGTCCTTCCTTTGCTTCTTATATCATTGAGGATTGGGGACACCTAGGAGCATGGCGTTAGGGGGAAGATCCCCGGATGGAAGAGATAAGGCACCCCCATCACTGGGTCAAGAATAGTGCCTTCCCAATCACTGAGTCCTATAATCTATAAGATGAGTCTTAAGTAGATGCTGGGAAGGTCCACCAGGCCTAGGAACGCTCATGGCCTTGAGAACAGGTTTCCTGATGCAGCATTCATGTGCCTGTGGGAGCAGGAAAGAAATTAAAACATATAGAGAGGGGAACAAGTTGCAAGTGAAGCACAGAATTTATTAACAATATTCACAGGTTGGGAGTCTTGAGGAGTAGGTAGTAGGACCATGTGAACTGGTCTTGAACATTAAAGAGTAGGTAGGGCCTCTGCTTTTATCTAGGTCTAGAAGAACCTGGAACTTCCCTGGGAAAAGACCAGTTATGACTTAGGAGAACAAGTAGGATCTAGTTATTTGCTCTGGGGACTTCCAGCCTTTTATTGATGACTTGGTATTCTACGGGCAGTAGTGTCTGAGAGTACTGGCCATGAATCTTTACAGTACCTCCCACCAAAAAAAAAGTTTCTCTTTTCCAAGTATCCCAGCAAATGTCTTGCTAACTCCTCCTCCCTAACTTTGATTTTACTACTTTTCTCATTTAAAAAATTCATGAAAATCCATGCTTATCATCTTCTTTGAGACTTTGCTCATACCTAATTATTCCAGGAAAAATTCATTTCAGAGAAAGATACTGACAACTGGGAGAAGAGAAAAGGTCTCCTGCAGAAGATGAAGCTTGAGCTGAGTGTTGAAGGAAGCCAGGGATTCTAAAAGGTGGATGTAAGGAGGAACTCCCAGGCCTAGGGGACAGTCAGTGCTAAGAAAGAGAGATGGGAAAGGAGCTTCATGTGTGAGGAACAGCAGCCATTATAGGTCAGTTTGTCATGTTCGATCACGTGGAGGGGAGTAATGGATATAATGATTACAAAGACAGAAAGGAGCCATGTTATAGAGTAGTAAATACCAAACTGAGGAAGTCCCACTTGGTCATAGACGTAGGGAACTACTGGTGTTTATTGAAGAAATGGGTACAACATAATCAAAACTATAGGAAGATCACTTCAGAAATTATGTGGAGGATGTACATAGATTTCCTGACGTTATCTGGAAACCTTTTAAAGCTCTTTACTGTTATTTACTCCCTCCCCTGCCCCGGGGAAATCATAAGCACCCTTAGAGAAGATATCATACCTTCTATTTCTTTTCTTCCACCTGTGCCCTAGACTGTGATGCCAGGGCATTATCTTTGGAAGCTTTTATTAACCCTTTAGTTACTTTTCAAAACTCTGATTCCCTGATTTGACCACTTCATTGACTATTTTGGTCTTGCTAGGCAATGAGATGACAGTTGGTCCATCTCTACTATATATTTTTGTTGGATACTATGCCCCAAATGAGGTATACCATCTGTCTGGGATTATACCCATAAACGTGGCAGCAGTGAAATAACTCCCTCCAATCATTTATGTCTTTTTAAAATTCTGTACCTTTCCTGGCGCCTAGCACAATGTTCTGCACATAGTAGGTGCTTAGTAACTGGTGAATGAAAAAATTGTTCAATAGTGGCAATCAGTGTTTCACTGTATATCATGGTTTTGTGTCAGAATTTAGCAGATAATTTGACATGATTCTTAGAAGCTTGATAGGAAGATGTAGTGGCTAATAGATACTGCTTGACTATTAGAATCAGCCAGAATATTTACTGGAAGAGTTTCAAGATCTATTTGGGCATGAAATTTCAAAAATGTAAATTGAATAAAGAAATTGGAAATAAAGACAGAACTTGAGTAACCCTGAGTGGAGAAATAATTTTCCAGTGTTATAAAGTATAGAGACTTACCTTTATGTTGCCTGAAGCCCAGTCTCACTTGTTTCAAATTCATTGCTACTGTACTTGCCAGTACAAATGGTCCTGACCTGGAAATAAATTTATGTCCTTAGGATCCTGGTACCATCCCCCAACCTAATACTTCTCTGTTCTTTCACCCAAACCCAAGACTCATTGTCCAAGTTCTGCCAAGGGCTCATTTTACCATTCTAATTGGTTGTGGACAAGTGTTATAGAGGTGTCTGCAGCAATCCTTAGCAACAAGGAGTGATGCTGAAGACAAGAGTTAAATTCTGATCAACAGAGGTTGAAAACTGGCCAAGGGTAGTTTCTATTTCCAGTCTGAAGATTTATGAGTTTGAGAGATCAAGGCAACAGATACTGTGAGCTTGGGGAGAAATTTATCTGTGGGTATAAAAAAATGTGTGTTTATGTGTGAGTGTGTGTGTGGGGGTGTGTAAAGTCATATTCAACCAAGACAGTTCCTTAGATTCTTAGAGGTTTCAGTGATATTTTTATGCATTATATCAATACACTGAAAAAATTAGGTCAATAGTATAATGTGTCAGTTCCCATTCAAAGTAAGCCATTAGCTATAAAAACATTTAATAGTGAATACAATTGCAATATGAAAAAGAAATTATTTATATTGTCCTGTACAACTTACTTTCACACTTAAGGGTTTTGAAGAGGACTCTTAAGGGTTATTTGTGAAATGTGCGGAGAATTTTTCTATCAATAAAGCTGTATACTGCACTGATTCCAGGATTTTCTAAGTCCACATTCATGACTCCTTTGTCTGACTCTCCAGTATTCTATAGTAATGAAAGCTTCAGAAAATTCAAGCCTTGAGAGTTTTCTCCCACTTCTGAAACCTATGCTGCACATTTGTAAACAATTCGACTATACTCATGCTGTAATCCCATGCTGCTCCTTGAGTGTACACAGGTGAGTAGGTGTGAAATCAGTTCCTCTAATACTGACTTACCGAAAGTTGTGCTGTTTTCCCTTTTATCTGTCATTCTTATCTCACCTTATAACTCTCCCTAAACTCCAGTCAAGGACTCTATGTACCTATAGCTTCACCAGGGATTCTCGCCTTTACTAAGTCACTTTGGGTGTCACTGTCATCCTGTTTTGTCTAAAGCTTGACTTCTTTTATTGACCAATGCCAGTGAGAGCTCCAGGGTTTTCTGTGAGTTTCTCTGGCATTATAGGAGAAAAATTACTTGTATACCTCTCATTCTTATTTTTCCCCATTACCAATTTTGGGGCATTAAAAAAGAAATGTAATTTCCCCAAATTTGTAGACCACTGAAAAAGTCTTTTTAAATGGTCTTTTTTGTGGTGAACAGAAAAAGTTGCATAAATTGTGCTCTCCTCTCCCTCATACAGCTAACTCAGTGGGTTTCTGATAACTGGTTATGTAGTCATTTCACACATAACATAAATAATAGACAAGATTGTAACACCAAGGACCCTGGCATACACAGGAGGGTCTGCTGTACAGGTTCTTAGATCTGTTTTTCTAAAAGGAAAGCAACTTTTGAGGGGTCAACAATCACTTTAATCAAGCCCATATGTCATTCACTTAGTTCAGGGGGAAAAGTCAGCACACTGAACTTCAGAGAAAACACAAACAGAGAAATAAAGACCAACAGATAGGGCTTCCAATTATCTGACCATAAGCAATACATACATCACAGATCAACAGACAGATCCAACTGTCTGATCATTGCATACGCACATAGTTAACAGAGAGAGAAGCACTAACATCTGTGTTTTCAAAGCCGGGCTGGGGCGGGGCGGGGCTCCTTAACTGTTACCCAGAGTGTCTTCTGGCCAAATAAACCCTTCCAACGAGTGAGCCCCAAAGTAAAACCTTACCTTAGAGTATTTATATATTTTTCAGAAGAAAGGCATGACCCTCTGACCCACTGCCTCAATAGAAATTAACAACAGTTACGGAGGCCTATTAATGGGCAGGAAAGAGCTTTAACTCTTCCCCATATCCACCATGAACCTTAAATTAACATTATAAAGATACATATGCATATGTCTACATCTTTTTCCTAAAAACATTTTGTCAGTACTCTAAAAAAGAAAAAGAAAAACAATTAAGTAGTGAAAGACCGGCAAATACACAGGAGGGCTGCTAGCACAAGTTCACTCTTGACCTGGTCAGATAGGAAGGACAGGAAGACAACTTCCAAGGGGTTAATAATCTTACTTTATTCTAGTCTAGCCTTCTCTAAAGGGTTGTTGATACTGGAAGCACCAACTCCTATGGCATTCCCTAATCACCCTTCTTGCAGGAGCTGGTGAGAAGGGGGGGGCAATTACCCCTACATCCCAATGAGGTCAGTCAAGACAAGCTCAGTTTGTTCCCTAAGTCCCCTCAAGCCTCAAGTCCACTGAGGCAAACGCAGATTCCACTCAAGCTTGATGGGGGCCGATCAAACCACACACAGCATTCCAGCTTGTGCATTCTGCCCTAAGGGTTCCCCATTCACTGACCAGTGCCCACGTGCTTTATACGGCAACAGACAGAGAAGGCATATTGCCAGGAAGAGCCTCACAAGTTTACATTATTTCACCATTGTATCTCATCACACAATTGCAGTGGATTTTTACAATTTAAACATTAATGTTTATATTATTTTATAAATATTATATTATTTACCATTACATAACAGAAGAGAAGTTTACAAGTCATGAGCCTGAAAAATAGAGATTGTTATGGCCATGGATCCTGGGAAACTAAACTATAAGAAAGAATAACAAAAATTCACCTTACACTAAAATCTATATACAAGCAGTTTGGAAATTTTTGAAGTAGCTTGTTTTAAATAGCTTTAGAAGCTGAAGAAGATGAGGAAAGTGTTTTATGATTTGGTTTTGGGTGGGAGTTAACTTGTAAATGTTAGCCACACAAAACGGGATAAAATGCAAAAAATACTCTATCATTCTGTGTGGAACTCAAACTGAGGTCAGATTTATATCTGTTTATTGTTTAAAGAAATCAGCCAAAGTCCAATACCAGGGGAGCTCCCAAGAACAGAGGTCCCCCTCCCCACTAGCTGTCAAAAGAGGTATAACCAGCCCAGATCAGAAACAGAGAAAGTCAAACTGCCTTACTGAATGGCAGGGGGATTTTACCCAGGAGTGGCTGTGTGATGACATAGAGAAATACAGTTTAAAAAAAAATCAAATCTACAGATGACATAGGTAAGTGTATAGCCAACCCAATGGATAATAATCAGGTTCAACAGTGAACCTGATGAGCTAGAGCTTTGGACTGAATCATGTAAGACAGAATGTGTGTGTGTGTGTGTGTGTGTGTGTGTGTGTGTGTGTGTGTGGTGTGTATGTATGTATTCATTCAGGCAGAAATGGAAATCTGACACAGGTTTCAGAAAATCAACTTCATAAGTATAGGAAAAGTGAGGCATAGAGAGACATCTTTTTATCTGAAAACAAGAACTAGATGTTTTAATGAACTGGATTCTCAATATGAGGTAGCAGCATGATGTGGCAGCAAAAAAGAAACCATGTAATCTTGTGTCTTGTTGGGGATAAGGGTTCCAGGAAAAAGGAGATGATGGTCCCCTTGTATTCTGCCCTGATCAGACCACATGGAGAATATCATATTTGGTTCTGAGCCCAACAGTTTAACAAGAACACTAACAATTTGAGAGATACTAGAGAAGGGCAACCAGATGCTGAATGGACTTACATTCATGCCATATGAGAATAGGTTGAAGGAACTGGATTTATTTAGCATAGAGAAGGGAAGACTAAGTGAGGGACAGAACAGATGTGTTCAAATATTTAAAGAGCTTTCTAGTTCAAGAGGGAATAGAGTTGGTCTATTTTACAACAGAGGGCAAAGCCAGGATCAGTGGGGTGGAGGTTGCAGAAAGCACAGTTGGCCTGATGGCAAGAGGGAAAAAAAACCTCCTAGCAATTTGACTTGTTCAAAAAAGATAAGGAATGCTTTGGGGATTAGTTAGAACTCATCCGTTTGAAGCTTTCAAGCAGAGGGTAGATGACCATTTGTCCGGAGTTTTATAGTTATAGTAGAGATTCTATTTAGGATATAGGTCGGACCCAGATTACTGGTAGCTGAAGTCCCTTCTAAGTTTCTAATCCTGTGATTCTGTGAAGTAGAAGCAATTATGGTTTTTAGGAGAGACACTGGATGATATATGATCTTTGAGAGTTGTTGTGACTTAAAAGATCCATAATGCCGGGGCCACCTTGAGGATGAGACTCTCCTAATTTAGATAGGCTGGTTCTTGGATGGCAGGAGCACAGTCATTTACTAAGCCCATTCTTAAAGCTTTTTCATCCAGGTAGGACCTGTTAGAAAGATTACCTCCATTTTACAATAAGAGTGAGTCTTTGGTGAAGGTTGTACCAAATTTTAGTAGCTGGGTCTACCTGGAAAATCAATTTTTCTTTCTGCTTAATTATTTTGTTGTGAGTGTTTTTGTTTGTTTAATCCTTTAAGAAGTTCAGTTAGGTGCCATGGCCTAGGAAATGGTACAGGGTATTGATAGCAAATATTAGTACCATCCTTGTCACCTATCATCACTTCCAGAATGATAACAGCTTCCACGTTGCCTTACAAAACAGACTAACTGGAAAACCAAATCTGAAAAAGATCTACACACACACACACACACACACACACACACACACATATTGTATATACTACATGTATACATATGTATTGTGTGTTTTGTTGAGGCTGTTCCGTTTCAGTCTTGTTTGACTTTTCATGATCCCATTTGGGGTTTTCTTTGTAAAGATACTGGAGCGGTTTGCCATTTCCTCCTCCTGCTCATTTCTTTTATAGATGAGGAACTGAGGCAAACAGGATTAAGGAAATTGCCCAGAGTCACACAGCTAGTAAATGGCCAGATTTGAACTCAGGCATATGAGTCTTCCTGACTCTAGACCTGGCACTCTACCCACTGCACTGTCTAAAATTTTGTTTATGTGTGTGTGTATGTATGTATGTATGTACGTATGTGTGTGTGTGTGAAGAGAGAGAGAGAGAGACAGATAGGAGGAATGGGGAGGACCCAGAAACAGAGAGATAGAGATAAAGAGAAACAGAGAGAGAGAGGGAGAGAGATAGGATTAGCTCAATTTTTTTGGAAATTTCTGACACAATTGTTTTTAATATCTTCATTACCTGCATTCCTAACAGCAATTTTCTATTTCACTTTGCACATACAAAAATAAAAATTGTATTATTCAGGGTCTCTCATTATTGTCCTTGCTGCCACATCATAATGCATTCTCTCTAAAACTGCTAGCTGTTAAAAACAAAACAAAATAAAAAACATGAAATTTTTATCTTGCTGAATTTGGTGGTCTGTTTGTTCATACAGGTGAGCGTCACAGACTATTTAACTTAACCAATTATTAGCCATTATTAACAGGAAACCTTTGGCACCTGTAGATGCTCGTAGAGGCTCAGCCTATGGTTAAATTCATAAGTTGAGGGAACTATAGCAACTCATCTTCATATCATTTTACAGTGATATGTTCCTTTACATACGTTATTTCATTTGGTGCCCACAAAGCCCCATGTTAGCACCGTTCTCATCTTGCACATGAGGTCATGGAAATTCAAAAAGCTAAAGAGATTTATAAAATGCCACAAGCTAGTAAATGAAGATATAGCCAGGTGGAGCGCTCTCAGCTTGAATGCCCTCTCATGTCTTCGATCTATCCTAATTTTCTCTCTTATCAATGTCTGTTTCATCAACTGCCTTTCAGTAGTGTCCCTTATATGATACTGGTTTTTGGGGCAAGGACCAGAAAAGAGCAAGAGATGAAGCCCTTCAGAAGGTTGCTATGTCTTATCCACCTCACCCTTTCAAGAGCCTCCCTGCAAGATCTACACTACTCCTAATACTTATAGTGGTATGAATACATGATGACTTAACATGCCATCAAGAAATTTTTATAGATCCCTGGTATAGATGTGAAGGGGTGTGCTGGAATCAACTCTTAAGAGCTTGAGAGGTGATTGTTAAAGATTCAGTATGAGCAGATATGCCTCAGAAATTGATTAATGGTACAAATCAGTATTGATTTATCATTTTATGGATTGTCTGGACTTAAGAAAATGAGGAAGAATATGTTAATAATGTAGCTTAAACTTCAGAGTGTTTCCAAGTTTTGGAGATCTGGTCATTTAACATTTGCCAGTATACCTCTGGACTGGAATTATCCTAGACCTACAGACAGAGAAAATTATGCAGAAAACCTCTTAAAACTTCTCCCTGCCACCATTCCACAGCATAATTTTGCGGTTTAAGAAAGTGATTGTCTAAGCTACTAGAAATGATCAAATGTAGTTTCTTGACTTCTAGTGCATAAAAATGAAATTGGAGCTTCTGTTCACATTTACAATGAACATTAAAAAGGTCTTTGGAAGAGATAGCATAGTTTAGAAGAAATAATAATGATGACCATTCATATTTATGTAGTGCCTTTAAGATTTGCAGGGCACTTTTCTCTGGGAGTCCTGAGAACTGTATTCTAGCATAGGTCTGTATTTGTCCACCAGCCTCATGTGTGACCTTGGAAAAGTCACTCTATGGGCCTCAGTTTCCTCATACATTGAATAAGGTGGTTAGAGCTCTGCGGGTTCTTTGAGGTCTGACATTTCTAATCCTATGCATTAATTAATAAAGCTATTCTATTTTATATTATCACTGAAATGCAATACTAAGGAAGCTGAAACACACTCTATGTATATTTTGGATTCCATAGAGATAGTTATTTTTTCATAATTTTGAACATATGATGCATTTCTGCTTAGGAATAAAGATCCATTTTGTTATAATATATTTCCTTTTCAATATTTTTAGTATTCATCATTGCAATATTTTAGTACACAGAGCAACAGCAGAGTACTATTTTCCCCACTCCAACCTCCATCTGCTGCCAACAAAGATGTGCTTGAATTAGTAACAGGATCCTAAGAAAGTTGTTGTTTTCCTAGGTTTACCTCAAGGATAGGACATTTATTCTTTTTGAAATTGGCAAGACATCCCCTGCCATGGATTCTGTAGTTTGAATTTTTTTCACATTCTTTGTTCTAACAGTAGCAAAGCGTAGCAAGGGCAAAGTACACAAGGCTAGCATTTTCCTGGACCCATTATTGTACATATCTGTGCAAAGATGAATGTGCACCATGGAAGAAGGCAGAGAGGACCAAAGGGAAAAGAGTATAATTCAGCCTGAGGAACGAGCGGCATTTATGGCTGTCTTTTCTGGAATAAGCCGGTAGCTAAAGGATGGGTTTGTAAGTTAACTCCTTCCAGTGACAGCTCATAAGTTACATGTTCACTATGTGAGCAGCATGTAGCCCATAATCCTGATTTCCACAAGCCCTAACCCTCCTTCTCTGCCTCTATCTGTCATCTTAAAAGCATGTTCCTTTTCCCATCCCTACTCACACAATATAGATACATAAGTGTGCTAGACCCTGAAATCTTAGAAGAAATTATGAGAAAGATGATGCACAGAAATCCACACGTATAACCTCATTGTCCTTGAAAACTGCAGTCTTTGTACAATTCTGCATGACATGACACATAAATTCAAGTACTGTGGAAATGGTTAGCCTTGGTAAACTGAGACTTCCTTTTCTCCTGACATGTCCGGATTGACTATTTTCAGTAGCAGTAGCAATGGCAGCAGCCGCAATAGTGTGGATTATGGCAACGATGATGATGATGACGGTAATGACAATGTCAGCTACTGGTTTTGTCCCATTGAGGTTATCAGCGTGTGCCAAAGGTGAACTTACATCCCAATACTCTTGGCAGTTAGGTAATAATGTGGGTAGGGCACTAACACTGGAGTCAGGAAGATCTGATCTCAGATCCAGCCTCCAACATTTGCTAGCTAACTGACATTTACCAGTCTGCCTTAGTTTTCTCATTTATAAATGGTGGTGATAATAGTACCTACTTCCCAGGGTTCTTGTGAGGAAAAAAATGAATTAATATTTGTAAAGCATTTTGCAAATCTTAAATCATTACATGAATATTGAGTATGATTATTTTTCAGTCACAAAATGCTGTGATCTTATCTACCTGAACACTAGTCCTCAGAACAGTAAATATACAAGTGACTTGTCCCTGGACCATTTCCATCTGAACCCTATCAATAAAATGAGAATAAGACAAATATTATTGTATATATATTACTAGGGTGCTCTATGATTTGCAAATATTCTTTCTTTCTTCACAATAATGTCACATGTGGTTATAGAGTCATAGATTTAGAGAGACATGGGGCTTTCAAAGCCATCTACTCCCAAGTCATCATTTAACATATGAAGAAACTGAGGCACGGAGAGAATAAGTGACTTGCCCAAGGTTGCACACATAGCCAGAATTCTACCAAAGGTCTTCTTAAGACTCCAAATCCCACATTCTTTCCTTTGCATTTTTCCAAGATTTTCTTTTGTTTGCATGTTAAGATACAGAGTTCAACAAGGAGCACAAAATCTTTGTATTCTTTACACTTATAGCAGATCAAATTCCTAAAGCCCCAAATTCCAATTCAATCCAATAAACAATTAAGAGATTGATACATGCTAGGACCTAGAAATACAATTAATAAAAAGAAAAAGAGTCCTTCCACTTAAAGAACTTACAATCTAAATGGGGAGACAACAATCAAAAGGAAAGAGAAAATTAGGGGAGGTAGGCATAGGATAGAACACCAGGGGCACCCAACGAAGGAATACTTTGTTCTGTGGAGTGGAAACCAAGCAGAGCTGCAGATGAAGAGTGAAGTCATCTGAAAGTTCAATGTCGCCCTCAATTAAGGAAGACACGGAGAAGAGTTTGGTACTCACCCTGCAGCCCTCCAATGAGATGGGAAAAGAGGCTGAGGCAGGGATATCAATCAGAGCTTGAGTTAGCAACATGCTGGCAGATTTGGAAGTGATGAGTTTATCCTGGGGGGAGTGGGGGAAAATTTTATTTTGTGTAGTTGAAATCAGGCAGGACAGCAGAGTTAAAGTGGAGTGACCAGATTCAAGCTCTGGCACAGGGATAACGGGGGTCTAGGGAAACCTCTGGGTTTACCCATGGCAGTAAAAAGTCTGAAATGATACTCTCTGCAATGATAAGGTCTCCAGTACTTCTAACATACATGGAGTAGAAAGATCTGATTACACATTTACACACACACACACACACACACACACACACACACAATTAAGAAGAAAAACAAATTTAGGTTGTGCAATAGAATCATAAAATTTACAACTTAGGGGAACTTTCAAGTTCATCAAGTTCAATCAGTTCATTTTGCAGATGATAAAATGACAAATTTCAACTCTGCATTCTACCTTCTTACTCTGGAAGAGTAAGTGTTGTGGAAGAACAGGTGTGTAGATTCTAGAAAGGAGATGGAGCCAGGTAAGGATGCAGGGAGAAGACAGAAACCAGGAATAAGGGTGGGCACAAAGGGAGGAAAGATAGTTAAGGACAAAAAAAAGGGACACATAACAAAATGATACAGAGTCATAGCAAAAGGACAGAGAGAGTTGAAATTCAAGCTGAATTTCTCACTGAAGTTCCAGCTGCATGGATCTACTTCAGAATGATCAAAAGTTGTATATTAAGTATTAAATTAAAAGGCCCAGACTTCTCAAACCTTGACAAGCATCTGCTTGGAAAGTTATATTTGGAGATATTTTGCAAACCACTTTAATTCTAGTGCATTTCCAATTGTCATTCATTTATTCCACAAGCATATGTTAATTGATTAAACTATGAAAATCTGCTCCATTGGCAGCCGATATGGTAGATAGAACTGTCCATGGAGTAAGGATGAACTGGTTTCAAGTCCCAACTCTGGCACATACTAGCTGTGTGACCCTGGAACAGTCACTTAAACACATTGCTACCAAGCAATGTTCCAAGTCTTTAAATTTCAGAGCACTTGATAGGAAGTTCTCTATACCAATGAAGTGAAAGGTCCATCACACCTATTCAGATTCTAATAGTCTTAAAGTTTCCTGGAACACTGAAAGATTTTGTTCATAGCCAATCTGTAACAGAGTCAGAACTTGAACCCAGATCTTTCCACACTCCCTCTTGCCTGAAATATATTAGGGGATGTAGAGTAGAAAGAGAAAAAGCATTTATACAGCGTATTATGTTAAGCTCTTTACAAATACTATCCCATTTGATTCTAAAAAAAAAAAACAACCCTGTGAGGTAAATGTTGTTATTACCTCCATTTTACAGTTAAGGAAACTGTGGCAGACAGGATTATGTGACTTACCCAGGGTCACACATCTAGTAAGTGTCTGATGCTGTATTTGAACTCAGGTCTTCCTGACTCAAGGTCCAGCACTCTATATACTATGCCACCAGCTGCATAGGACAGACTCAATAAATGCTTGATGAAAGAATGAAGCCTTTTTTTATGACTTTGGATATGCCATTCAGATTCTTTATTCTTCATTTCCTAAGTGTGAAAAATAATGAAAACAATAATTTCTAAACTAGCTCATAATTTTCCACAAAAATGAATGCCTTTCTGAGTAAAATATGATATTAATGTTAATAATTATGGAAATAGTGTCGTGATGTTGTATTTATAATACTTATATTGGTTATATAATTATTAATAATCCTATAATAACTAGCATTTACGTAGCATCGTAAGGCTTGTAAAATAATTTATTGATATTATCTCATTTTGTCCCAACAACAACCCTGTGAGATAGGTGCTGTTATTACCCCCATTTTACAGATGAGGAAACTATCCAAAGCTATCTGTCAGTGGCATATACAGAGAATCACAATCATTGTGAGATTCTGGGAATAGAGAGGAGAAGCAAAGGAATCCATTACTATCAAGCTACTTCACCCCCACATCCCCAGAATTTCTCAGAAGTGGAATCCACACAACTCTTTGATATAACGAAAAGAGCCCTGGGCTGGGAGTCAGGACTCCTGGGTTAGGATCCCACTTCCAACACTGTGTCATGTTAGGAAAATCACTTCTTCTCCTTAGGTCTCAGTTTCCTCATAATTAAAATGAGAATACAGATAATGTTATTCAACAACAATGGTTCTTAAATATAGTCTGTGAACATGAGTGGGAAAATACACTTAAAACTTAAAACTGAATTCAGATGTTCAAATTAAAATTGGAAATTTCAACTGAAGTGAAATTGAAAATCTTTAGGTTAAAATTGAAATTTTAAATTGCTAACTAAAATTTAGCATTTTCATTTATAAATGTAGGCCATAAACATTTTTCCGAGAAGGGGTCCACAGGTTCCATCAGATTGCCAGAGGGGTCTAGGACACACAGAGAAAGGTTAAGAATTCTTGCTCTACAAGACCCTTTCCAACTGAAATATTTTTGAATTCTAGGACTCCTCAGACAGCTTTCAGCTGAGATAAGATCATAGAAATATGAATTATGTTGCATAATGGATAGAGACCTGTCTCCAAAGTTAGGAAGACCAAATTCCAAGTCTCACTGCTTACAAATAATGTCTGTGTGGTCCTAGGAAAGTCACTTGTGGTCCTGGGAAAGTCTTAATGTGTTGGGCAACACTCAACAGATTTTTTTAAGTTTTGGCAAAGGAGTTGACCTACACAGGTAAGGAAACTATGCCATTGAAATCATAAGTTCAATCCCTCTCCTACCAATATCCAGTCTAGGTGAACAGGATAATAAATCTCCAGTGATTACAAGTTCAATTAAAATAGACCTTATGAAGACCCACTGGATTCAATTAATATAACTAAATATCATTGCCCGGCAAGAGGTGGCACCTCTATTAATGTCTACTGGCCTTGAACTGGAAAGTGGGTCCCAGTAACCTCTCTCTCTTTTTTTAAAATTTTATCTCATTTCAATTCACAGAATAAAACAAACATTTCTATAACACAGTACAATAAAAAAATGATGATTGCACAATAGCAAATCTACTATGTACATCTTGATATTTCCTCCATATATTCAACAAAGTTGTCATATAAACCCTGCCAGTCCTGGAGATGTCTAATGACACAAGTAGGTATATACATACGTACACACATTTATATGTGTGTACGTATGTATATACATATGTAAAATTATTCTACACCTACTTCTATTTTATCAATTTTTTCTCAAGGTACAGATAGTGTCTTCATATGTCCTTTTTTTAAATTTTTTTATCTATAATAATTAAAATGACTCAGTTACTCAATCATTCTTAAAACAATATTGCTGATTACTGTATACATTTTTTTCCTGGTTCTGCTCTCTTTGCTCTTCATCATTTCATGCAAGTCTTTCCATGCCTTTCTAAGATCATTGAACTCATCATTTCTTATATCGCAGCAATGTCTCTCTTTAAGGAATCAGTTTTGAGACATCCCTGATGGAATGACTCAGTTTTGTTTGTATAAGTGGCCTTGAAGGACACATCAAAGACCATCAAGAAAGGAGAGAACATGGTATATTAAAAATAATGTTGGTTCTAGAGTCATACAATTTGGATTCAAATTCTACCTCTGCCCCTTACTGCCTATATGATCTTGGACAAGGATTTAGCCTTTCTAGGCCTCAGTTCTCTCATCTGTAATATGAGTTAGACTATATGGCTTCTGAGGTTCATTCCTTTAGGCTTGTCCTCATCAGGGAGGTGCTGTGCTCTATGAGTGAAGCAGAATTGCAGTAGCCCAAAAGTGAGATGCACAAATTTGGAGACATCTCCACTACAAATGTTCATATGGACTATTTGTGCCTGAGCTGTGGCAGTCTTGCCCCTGGTCCGATCAGCCACAGTTGGATGCACTGTAGCCTGACACCAACCTAGGAATGTCATTTTGGTCCTCTTCCAGAATGAAGAATAACAACCAACTAAACCAATGGATATGTACCTCTTAACCTCTTAGTTCTTTAGATGAGAGATGTCAAACACCCCACAACACTCCTGAACGCACCAGAACCAGATTAAAATTTAATTAGGAAATATTTAGCAACATTTTTTAAATCTAGATAATATTACATTTTATGATAAATCTAGATAATATTACATTTTAAAACTAAATCAACATAAAACCCAAAAGAATTCTTGTATAGGAATTAATGGCCCCCATCAGTATTTGAGTTTGACATCTTTGCTTTAGACAAGTCTCCAAGACTATATAAGTTCTCAAAGAAAAGGGGCCAACCTGCCTTACTAACATGAGTTTCCTTGCCTGGAAATTCTCTATGCCAAGGAAATCACAGGTCCTATCTATATCCCTGCTTCTTTGGAGTTCAGTCTAAGAGAATTGACTGAGTCTCAGAGATGTTAAGTGACCTGTGCCTGTGGTTACATAACTCATCAGTGTCAAAGACAGGATTTAAATATTATTGACTTCAAATCCAAGCGGAACACTCTATCCACCTCCTTGCTACATTTTAATATGACACGATTTCCATTTTTTAACCCCATTTCTCTCATGGGGCACCCTGTGCTTCTTTATACTTGTTTATTGTTAATGCTACTAGGTGATTCAGCTAACTAGCCAGGACTGAATTCTGCTAGTTTTAAATTGCTTTTCCTTGCAAACTTTGCACATTTTAAAAATCTTCTTTGTAGCTTTTGGATTTTTCTTTGCCCCTCTAACTTTGCCAATTTTAATATCATTGCCAAACCATGAGTTCTTACTTGAATGCATGCATTTTAAGGCATTAGATGCCTTTCTCATTTTTACAGCTCCTCACTTTGAAACTGAACCATTGACAGAGGAGGGGGAAAAAATCTATAGCCCTTAGGATGTTTGGAATTAAACAGATCTTGTTAAAATTATGCCAGTTGTCTATTGACCAGAAAGAACAAGTCCAAAAACAAATAGACTTGTGTGAAATAGAAACAAACACCATTCTAATCCTAGAAGACAACCTTTATCCCTTAGGATGGTAGTCTGAGAGTGGCGAGTAAGCCTTGAGTCAAAATTTTAGCATTATAAAAAAAAATTCAAACATTTACTGAATATCTACTATGTTCAAAGTACAATGCTAGGTGTTTTAAAACAAATCTTGGTTGTTGGGAACATTTGCAATCTTGTAGTCAGTCAAAATGGCTGTCAAAAAATCACTCCAACCTCTGTCACTCATTTCTGAATTTGTTCATTTGATACTAATAAGAGCTAACATTTATATAGTGTTTACTATTCAACAGGCACTGTGCTAAATACTTTAGAATTATTATCTCCCTTGATCCTCACAACAATCCTGGGAAGTTAGGTGCGATTTTTATCCACATTTTTTACCCACATTTTACAGATGAGAAAACAAGCATTTATCAACTGATTGACTGATTTCAACAACAAAAAAAAAATTCCGTATTTCCAAATGTAGTTCCACCAAGATACCACCTCAGAAAGGTTTATGGTCAATTTTCTATGTTATTCCTACCTCAGACAATAGTTTTGTGACCCTGGGCAAATCACTTATCCTTTTTTAGCCTCAGTTTCCCCACCTTTAAATGAAGGCTTGGTGTCTTCCAGTTCTAAATATGTGCTCCATGATCTTTCCAGAATTGTTCTCCATTCATGACCTGTCACTATTCCCAAAACTTGGTTCCCTGGTTCAGGAAGTGAGGTAGATTAATGGATAGAATATTTAACTCAGTGTCAAGACCCAAGTCTGAATCACACCTCACATCCTGTGTAATCCTGGAGAAGTCACCTCCTCTAGCCCCAGGTTCCTCAATTGCCAAGTAGAAATAGACAATAATAGCGCTGGACTCATAGGATTGTTGAGGGAATCAAATAACACGTGAAGTGCTTTGCAAACTTTGAAGCCCTCTTAAAAAGCTGTTGTTATTTCTTTGCCTAGGAAGCGGAACAAGGTGGTAGAAGGGGAGGGGGACTGCAGAACTTTGCCAAGGAGAAAGAAGCAGACAGTGCAAATCTCTGGTTATATTTCAATGAAACTTGGAATTATGGATTTTTAAGAGTTGAAAGAGATCTAAAAAATTTAGCTCTGTATTTAAGTAAATGAGAAAATGGAGATATTGAGAATTTAAATGACTTGCCATAAGTCACTCTTAGTCGTTAGTTGTCATTACCAGAAAGATAGCTACTGAATCCATTTGACCTGTTGTGCTGTGGTAGTCCTATGGGGATATTAGAAAAGATAAAGAAATCTTGCCCTAAAAGGGCTTCTAATTTAAAGAGGAATGTCAAGGAAATCTACTTGTACCCATAGACACACCAGCTAAATACACAAATCTTTCTTTTCCTTCAAGGAAGAGCTTTTTGCCACGCCCTCTATGAAGCCTTCCTGGTTTGCCTGGCTGAACATGACCTTCTCCCTCAGATTTTTCATCTATCAATTTCCACCTTCTACCTTCCTTCTCATCCTGTTAGATTCTGTTATTTTTGACAGGTAGAACCTGTTGCTGTTGGGTTTTTTACCTTTATATCCCCACCACCTAGAATGATGTCATGCTTAAAATCGGCACTTAGTAAATAAATGCTTATTGAATTGAATTGAATTGAATAGTTATTACTCCAATCCATCTTAACAATAA
Source organism: Notamacropus eugenii (assembly GCF_028372415.1). NCBI lineage: Eukaryota > Metazoa > Chordata > Mammalia > Diprotodontia > Macropodidae > Notamacropus > Notamacropus eugenii. The sequence continues at coordinate 273,588,211 of NC_092875.1, forward strand.
CTGACACATGATGATTTAGGATTTACAAAGTTCTTCCTCCTAGCAACTCTGCAAAGTAGATAAACATGGTCATGTCACTCCTAAGCTCAAAAATCCTCCATAGCTCACTATTGCCTCAAAAATAAAGTTCAGACTCTTTTGCCTGACACTCAAAGCCTCCCGCAATCTGGCGCCTCCCTTTCTAACTTTCTTCCATATTACTTCTCTTCGTATATTTTACCTTCTAATTAGCTGGACCGTTCTCTTCCCCCAACGCATGCTCTGTCTTTTTCTACCTCCATAATTGGTTTATACTGTTTTCAATGTTTAAAATGTTCTTTTCTGTGTCTTTGGCTGTTGGATTTCTATACAATGTTTAAGGCAAAATTTAAATGCCACTTATTCCATGAAGCCTCCAAAATCCTCCCCCTAACTAGATAAGACTCTTTTTGTCAGATTTCACAAAGTAATTTGTTTCATACCCATTAATATGCTTGTAATTTAATATTATATGGTACAGTTATCTATGTTTGTGACTTAAATTGATTCTCAAAGTGTAGTCACTTATCCACAAATCTCCAAGTCTCTTTCACAGGATCCACAAGCTCAAAACTGTTCCCTAAGAATACTAAGATATTTTCGTTTCTAGCATTCATAATTCAAATGAATGAACAATAAATGAATGGACGGGAGTTGCAATGAATCTTTGACAGCCATCTCACTGACTACCAGATTTCAAATGCATGTCTTTCCCAAGAATCAAGTTGATTTTTCACCACCTAACATTTTGCTAGATATAAGCAGCATAAATAAAACTTCTTTTGAATCCTTAATAATTTTTAAGAGTGTAAAGGAGTCCACGATTAAAAAACTTTGAAAACTGCTTCCACAGTAGATTGTAAGGTTTATGAGAAACAATAAATATGTCTGATCTTAACCTTATATTTCCCTCAGCACCTAGCATAATGTTCTATATACAAAAGGAGTTCATTAAATATTTAAATTAATAAATGAATGAGTTATCCCCAATTATAGATGAGGAAACTGAGACTCAGAGAGATTAAATAGCGACTAGTAAATATTGTAGAGTGGTTAGCTGGCTCAATCGGTAGAGCCCTGGAACAGGAGTCAGGAAGACCTGAATTCAAATCCAACCTCAGATACTGACTAGCTGTGTGACCCTGAGCAAGTCACTTAACCTCTGTCTGCCTTAATCCTCTGGAGAAGGAAATGGCAAACAACTCCAGTATCTCCCAAGAAAATTCCATGTACAACATTGTTGTACTCTGATTCATAGAGTCAGGAAGAGTCAGACATAACTGAACAATAATAAAGCAAATATTACAAGCCAAGACTCAAACCCACATCAAATCATTTTTTTTTTGTTTCTGTCCTTAATACATTCTGCTATGATCAAGAGATAATGAGGCTACCATTAACTTCAATGAATCTGCCCAAACAAAGCGTTCTCCAATTTTTTCTGGTAAAAATTTGACCAAATCTCATAATGTGTACAATGATTGATTTGTCTGATGTCTGGCTGCTTTGTAAGAGATGAGGGGGGAAAGCAAATAACTAGGGCAAGAAAGGTCCTAATAATTTATCAGGACATTTATCTGCCTATCACAAGAGACAGAAACACTGTGTACTTGTCTATTCACAGAGTATATTATGGCATTAATATGTACTTTTCCTTTTTGCCTCCAGAAGTTTACCTTTTTAAAAAACAACTACAGATAAATGTCTTTAAGAGTATGTAATATTGCAGTTTTATACAGTTTGACATCTTTTCAAAACCTCTGTCTTTTCACAGATAAAAAAATAAACGTCTTTTCCTATTTGGACAAGAAACTGATGCCTGAATATCATCTGTGATTTAGACATTTCTTTAAAGTAGCTCATTGCTCCATGAGTCTAAAAGAACTGTGTGACTGAGATACCAGAGTCTGGTTCTCTTAACTCTTTCTAGGGCTTGGAAGAGCCCCCTTGCCCTTTTGAAGTTAAGTCATCCATTTCCAGATGAAGCAGTATTGGAAACATGTTCAGGGGAATTAAGCCTGACAGCATGGACAGACCAGTTGACAGAGGACTTCAGGGGAAAGTCAAGGCTTCTCATTGCTGTAGACAGTGAAACCATTTCTCACATGGAGATTCACTCACTGAGAAGTGAGAACTTACAATTCTTCCTGTGGATGTCATCAGTCAAACATAATGACCATTTCTTTTTGTTTGCTGGAATTCAGAAATCTCCACCAGATGAGATGAGAGAGCTTGATAAACACAAGTACCTCTCTAACCTGTTGGCTAGAAAGTGGTATACCTTTAGCCATACAGTTGTATTTCTATAAGTTTATAAAAGGATGATTATTTACCATTTGGGTGGCATTAGGCTTTAAAAATTTTTTTTTAACATAATTAAATCTTCCTCACTAGAAGGCTACAAGAAAGGAAATTTGGATATAGGTTGGAGTCGATTATCTTCAATTTCTTTCCCATTTCTGAGAAGCCACAATTACATGATAAAAATAATCTGTTTTCTTTGAAATCACCTAAGAAGCTCTCTTGTTCCCAAATGTCTTGAATTCCAAACATTGTACTTGACCTGAGTAAGTCAATGAACATTATGGGATATTGAACTATGTTTCAAATGCATAGAAGAATTACAGTTTCAACTGATTTAGAATCAGTTCAATACAGAATCATCTAAAGTTTTGATGTGATAGGGCATTGAATTTGGAATCAGAAAATTTAGCTTGGAGTCCTTTTCTGCTACTAACCACCTGTGTGACCTTATTCAAGATGCTTCTTCTTTCTGGGTCTCAGTATCCTTATCTGTCCTTAGAGAAAGGGAAAAAAGGGGTCTGAGCTGTTGATCTCTTCCAGTTCCAAATCCTCCTTACAAATGGGATCATCTGGGATAACTCCTTTAATTTATAAATGGATAGGTTGAGTTTGGGACTGGTTAAGTGACTTGACTCGGGCCCAATACCTGGAATGTTACCGGATGTAAAAATAAAATACAGCCCTCTGTGCCCTCTGTGCATAGTTCAGTGGCTTTTATAGGACTTCTACCCTGTCTGTCCATAAGCCAAGGAAGCCAAGACCCAAGGAAACGGATCTTGAATTTCCCTTCACTGGTCTGGAGACATAAATTATCTAGCTGGGTCATGGCCATTAGGAGTTAAATTTCTAGATTCAAGTGGTTTTACCACTTTGAAGTAAAAATAAATAAGCAAATAGTACTACATTTAGGAAAGAAAATAGAGACACTTAGCTCTGACTTATGGGTAGAGTTTCAGTCACAAGAAGCAGTGATTTCATTTTTATCCCCTTCTGATCTGGGCTAAGCAACTGATGACACTAGATAAATTTATTCAATGTCAAGAAACTTCTAAGTACTCAACAATGTTAATTAGATGATTGAACAAGTTAATCATTAATGACAAAAGCATTCAAGAAGTATAATCATAGGATTTGAGAGTAATGTTAGAGGCATCTAACAGCTACCATATGTTTCACCAATAATCAAAGGAGATTTTGGTGAAAAAGCATTTGGAAATCACAGCACTCATGTTGCAGAGTTGTTGGGGGTGGAAGCTCAATTCCATGTGGACAGTCTTGGGCGGGTAAAGGTGGGAACTTCTAAATCTTAGAGTTCTCATGAGGCCCCCCAGAAAACAGCAGGGAATCGAGGAGTGAGACCCAGCTATCTCGTGTATTTCCGCCTCTTCCCGTGAGAAACGTGATGAGAGGAGCATCCCCGCCCTCGAGACTGACCCGGATCTGGGCACACCTATTGTTATCTAACAGGCACGGTATTCAGGTGCAAACTACGCGGCCAGAGAGCTTAATTAGGGTCAGGAAAGCCTGAAGGCGCTCTTAGCAAGGGAGGGGCCCTTACAGGACAGAAGGCGCCTCTTCCCTTTACCTCTCTTCGCTCTCCCTTCCCCCTCTCTCCCCACTTCCACTTCTGCTTCCAATCTCTTACTGTAAGATCTTTGCCTCCTTGGGAGACTTCTCTCTCCCTCCTAAGGAAGAGTTCCCCCTGCACATGTAACCAGGACCCTGAATAAAGCCTAACCCTTGTTCGACTCCGGAAAGTCTCTTCTCTCATACGTTTATCCGGTTTGGCCAACCGAAGACCTGGGACAGGTAAGGTAAGACTCGGGTAGCCCTCAGGCCTCTAGGCCTGGCACAGAGTGATAGCATATCAGTAACAGAAGGAAAGTTTGGCTGTCTCTTCTAACTCATACCTAAGCATCATGGTTCTGAACATCACAGGATCCTAGAATACCAGAGGTGGAAATAAATTCAGGTGATCTAGTCTAACCTATACTTGGACAAGAATACTTGACAAATTGATCATTCAGCCTCTGCTCCAAGACCTTCAATGATGCAGGCCAAAGGTAAGAGCTAGGTGGCGCAATGGTTAGAGCACTGGACTTGAAATCAAGAAGATTTACCTTCTGAGTTCAAATCTGACCTCAAACACTTACTAGCTGTGTGACCCTGGGTAAGTGACTTAACCATGTATGCCTCAGTTTCTTCATCTGTAAAATGAGCTGGAGAAGGAAATGGCAAACCACTTTAGTATCTTTGCCAAGAAAACCCCAAATATTCTCATGAAGAGTCAGACGTAACTGGAACAACAAAAACAATGATATTCTGATGCAGCCTACTCCACTTTTGAATAGCCCAAATTGTTAAGAAAATTCCCTGGATATCACACTGTCCTTTGCTTCTGTGCAGTTTCCATATACATTCTTATCCTTTGGATCCAAACAGAGTAAGTCTAATCCCTCTTCCACACATCAGCTCCTTCTGAGAGAACTCTAGGGAAGCCATTGAGAGGCATTTCTGCTTTAAAATGCCTACCCCACACTAACGTTATTGATGCCCAAACAATAGTTATAAAATCTTCTGGTTATTGACATCTATCATCCAAGTTGACTTGTACAGGGGAGAACCAGCCTCTGGAAATCAGTATTTCCAAACTTTAGTTGGAGCAAAGTTAACCAATTGTTGAGTTAAAAGAACTTTCTGAAATTCACCATCTCTCAGCCTGTAATGAGGGCCTCTTAAATCACTAACACCACTGGAAGACACACTGAGGGTGGGAATTTCAGGGACCCTACATTTGGAAGGCAGTCATCCTTGAACTTAGCCAGTAACTGTGGATGTGCCCAAAGGCTCTGTCCCGAGCCTTGTTCTCTACTGTCTTTATATACTCTCACTTGGATTTAATTATCCTTTCTAGGCTGATGACTCCCAGGTCTATATACGCAGCCCTAGTTTTTCTCCTAAGCTTTAGGCCCAGTAACATAAACTGCCTACTGGATATTTCAGACTGGATTTCCTTATCTTAAACTCAGAGTTTCCAAAAGAGAACTCTGTCTTTCTATCAATCCACCCTCTTCTCACTTCCCTGTTTCTTTTGAAGGTTTGAGCTTATGGGTCTTCTTTCTAGGGAAATGGAACACTCCTTCCTTTTTTTTTAGATCTGTCAGGCAAGGCTACTTCATTTATTGACCATATGACCTTAGACAAGTTTAATTCTCTGAGTTGCAGTGCCTTTATTTGTAGACAGAGGAACAATTTTATTCAGTTGTTTCAATCATTTCCAGCTCTTTGTGATCCCATTCGGGGTTTTCCTTGGCAAAGATACTGGAGGGGCTTGCCATTTTCTTCCCCAGCTCATTTTACACGTGAGGAAACTGAGGCCGACAGGGTTAAGTGACTTGCCCAGGGTCACATAACTAATAAGTATCTAAGGCCAGATTTGAACTCAGATCTTCCTGACTCCAGCCTGGCACTCTAACCACTGCACCACCTAGATGCCCAGGAGAACAATACTATTTATATTAAATATGTCACAAGGTAGTTCAGAAAAAAGTGCTTTGGAAACCTTTAATAAAGAAATGTGAGTTATCACTACTGTTATTACCAAATGAGTTCATGTAACTAAAATACTATATTATTCAATTTAGTACAAGAGCCTAATTTTGGAATTTTTTGTTATTGCTTGGAGTGGTATAAGTAGGCATTTCTGAAAAAAGAAATATTTCTGAAAATTAATTTTATAGAATGAAGAGAGGCAACCTGAAATGATATAAAGGATACTAGCCTGAGAGTCAGAGAGAAATATGTTCCAGTCTACATTCTAAAGTTAACTTGCTTGATAACTTTGGACAAGTCAGTTAACTTTGGTGAACCTCAGGTTTTTGTTTTGTTTTGAAATCCTTGACATAAGAGAGAAGCCAGCCTCAAAGCTAGAAAGATCTGTATTTAGGTGTGTTCGTCCTTCGTTGCCGAAGAAGACCATGCCAACAGAGAAATAATGACATGACTTGCACTTGACTTTGTTTTGAGTGAGGGAGGGCTGTGCAGGTCACCAGCCTCACTTCTCCTCCAGAGCCATCTGAATCCAGTGACCAGATATTATGACTGGAGATGACCCAGGATGAGGCAATTGGGGTTAAGTGACTTGCCCAAGGTCACACAGGTAGTGAGGGTCAAGTGTCTGAGGTGAGATTTGAACTCAGGTCCTCCTAATTCCTGCAATCGTGTTCTATCCAGTGCACCACCTAGCTGCCCCTTTATTCAGGTACCACCTTTGGCAAAGAGTGGCTGAATGACCCTAGATAAAAGTGTCTTAACTTATCCCTGTTCTAGAGAACTCTCTGAGAAGAGTGCCAATCTGTCTGGTTATAGGGACTTCTCTCACTCAGATATTCCTTAAATCAGTTCTAACATCTATCTCTTAAAATAATGAGTTTATAACTGATCATACATTCTCAACCTAAGATCCATGAACTTATTTATAAAAATATTTTGATTGCTGTATTTCAATATAATTGATTTCCTTTGTCATCCTACAGATTTTATTTTATTCATTTAAAACTGTTCTTCGGTCCCTGATAGTCTTCATCAGACTATCCAGGGGGTCCAGGATATAAATAAAAAAAGTTTTAAGAAGTGTGGACCAGTTGATCTCTGTAGCCTAACTCATTTCTAAAATGCTGTTATTTGGTAAACTGAAATTGAGAGGATCAGGGAAGGGCGGTGGTGTAATAGAGTAGAAAGGACCTAGAGTCAGAGGACATGGCTTCAAATCCTGACTCACCTACATAAGTCTTAAGTTCCTTAGCTGTAAAATGAGGTGGATGGATGACATGTGTTCTAAGGTCCTTTCCAGTCCTCAAACAATGACTTTGTTATTTTATGAAGGTACCCCAGAAGGTAAAGGGGAAAGCAAACTGAAGAGATTTGTCCAGTTTATAGAACTAAAAAAGGGAAATGACAATCAAGAAGAGCAAATAGTGTAAGTTGAAGCGAAATATTAGGGAAGCTTGAAACTGGAGACAACTGATTTCAATTAACTAGGTATTTATTAAATGTCCAAGTACGTTATGCTCCTTAGAGGCAGCTAGGTGGCACAGAGATTAGTCAGGAATATCTGGATTTAAATCCTCCTTCTGACACTTAGTAGCTGTGTGACCTTGGTCAAGTCATTTAGCCTCTGTCTATCTCAATTTCCTCAACTGTAAATGGGGGCTACAATAGGACATACCTCACAGGGTTGTTGTAAGGATCAGATTAACATAATGACCAGCACAAAGGTCAGCTGTTTTTCAGTCATGTTTGATTCTTCATGACCTCATTTGGGGTTTGCTTGGCAAAGATGCTTGGAAGAGTTTGCCATTTCTTTCTCCAGTTCATTTCACAGAAGAGGAAACTGAGGCAAACAGGGTTAAGTGACTTGCCCAAGGTCACTCAGCTAATAAATGTCTGAGACCAAATTTGCACTCAGGAAGGTGTCTTCCTGATAGGCACTTAATAAATGTTTATTTCCTTCCTTACATTCAGTAGAGACTAAGGAAATGTGTGAAGTAGAGTTAAGATGGAGAAAATGAAGACAAAGGTTAAAGCAGGATATAGATAGAGGAAATGAATAGTTTGAAACCATTCAAAGCATCTTAGAAACAGTCTACATCTGCAGGTTTAATTCATATCATTCCCTTTTTTCTGTTTCTACTTTCCAGATAAACTCTCCTACTTTCTGTTCCCTAATCTTATCATCCCATGTGTTCAAATCAGGCACAATTTCCCATAGGAGGCCTTTCCTAGCACTATTCTACCTTCTTAAGTTACCTCAGAATTATTTAACTCTTTAAGTGTGGTATACAAGATGTACAATGTAAGCTCCTTGGGGCAGGGATGATATTTGTTTTGTCTATGTCCTGATCTAGAAGAATTCCTTACACATAATAGGTGGATAAAAAATGATCAGAATTTAAGAATTCCTCTGCAGACCAAGCAACTTTTTGTTTGATTTATAAATGCTTAGTGAATTAAATTGAATATAGTTCATAGTCCATTTTTCTCAACTCTCTACCATCTCTGGCAATGAATAGGTAAGAAAGTTGAAAGAAAGGAATTGGAGGTAGAAATCACTGGTTCAGCAGCCCTGCACCCTGTCCTCCCCCAGAATCAGTAAAGGATGTGGACAAGGTTAGGAATTTGGCCAAAGCAGAAGGCATAAAATAAGATTTTGACACAAAGTTGGGAGGAATGACTAATACAACAGATGACAGATTTGGGTTCCGAAAAGGGAGCATGGTCAGGGAAAAAATACTGGACTTGGAGTCCAAAGGTCTGGGTTTGACTCAAGATTTCACCACTTGTTATCTCTGTGACTTTGCAATGTTAATGTAAGGTCAATGGTGGGTGGAAGAGTTAAAGATCTTCCCTGCCCGTTAATAGGCCTCAATACCTTTTGTGAATTTCTATTGAGGCACTGGATCAGAGGGTCTTGCCCTCCCTCTGAAAAGTGTATAAGTACTCTGAGGTGAGGTTTTACTTTGGGGCTTACCCATTGGAAGTGTTTGTTTGGTCAGATGAGACTCTGGGCAGCTGCTAAAGTGCCCCCCTGGCACTGAAAACCCAGATGTTGGTGTTTTTCTCTCTAGTAACTATGTATGTATGATCAGACAGTTGGATTTGTCTATTGATCTGTGATGTATGTATTGCTTATGGTCAGACAGTTGGATGCCCTGTCTGTTGCTCTTTATTTCTCTGTTGTATTTTTTCTGAAGTTCAGGGTACTGACTTTTCCCCCCAAACTAAGTGAATTATATATGTGTTTGATTAAAGTAGATTGTTGACCCCTCAAAAGTTGCTTTCCTTTCAGAAAAGCAGATCTAAGAACCTATATAGAAGACCCTCCTATGTATGCTGGGGTCCTTGCTGATACAGACTTTAGGCTCTGTGACCTCTGAATCTCAGGTTCCTTAGCTATAAAATAAAGATCATATTTTTCTTAACTAACACTTAGAGTTGTGCTAATAATCAAATGATATAAAGCATGTTAAAACTCCTTGAATAATTCTAGAATCACAGAAAAGAGTTCTTCTATACTGACCTGTACCTGAACAGAAATCTGCACCATCCCTGAGAAGCAATTGGGGAGCCTATCACATCCCAATGCAAGCCATTCTGCTTGTGGGCAGAAATAATTGGTAGGAAATTATTCCTGGCATTGAGTCTAAATTTGCCTCTGCAGATTCTGACTCAGTGATCCTGGTTCAGTTATTTGGGGCCAAGCAAAGCATTTATAATTCCTCTCCTAGAAGACAGCCCTTCAAATATTTGAAGACAACTATCATGTTATACCCAGTCCCCTCAAATCTTCTCTTCTCAAGGCTAAACATTCACAGTCCTCTTCAATCAGTATTCTTATTACCTGGATTCAGGCTTCATACTATCCTGGTCACCTTCATTTATACATGCTACAACTTAGAAAAATGCACTTCCTAAAATGTGGTGCCTAGAGCTGAACACAGTTGACCACATGTTCAAAGATTCATAGATTCCAAATTGGAAGGAATATTAGATACCTTTGAGTTCTTCTCTAAGAAGCACCAACTATATATATTTTTAAAATTTATTTATTAAGTTTTCAACATTCATTTCCACAAAATTTTGAGTTCCAAATTTTCTACCCATCTCTCCCCTCCCCCACCCCAAACATCATGCATTCTCATTACCCCTTCCCCAAATCAGCTCCCCCTTCTATCACAACCCTCCCTTCCCCATCTCCTCTGTTTTCTTGTATGGCAAGATAGATGTCTATACCCCATTACATGTATTTCTTATTTCCCAGTTGCATGCAGAAATAATTCTCAATATTTATTCCTTAAACTTTGAGTTCCAACTTCTCTCCCTTCCTCTCTCCCCACCCATCCCCACTGAGAAGGCAAACAGTTCAATATAGGCTATATATGTGTAGTTTTGCTAAAGACTTCCATAATAGTCATGTTGTGAAAGACTAATTATATTTCCCTCTACCCTATTCTGCCCCCTGTCTCTCTTTAGACCTTATCCCTCCACAAGAGTGTTTACTTCTAATTACCACTTCTTCCCATTTCCCCTCCCTTCTATCATCTTCCCCACCCTACTTATCCCTTTCTCCCCTACTTTCCTGTAGTTTAAGATGGATTTTCATACCAAATGCAGTGTGCATGTTATTCCCTCCTTAAGCCAAATGTGATGAGAGTAAGCTTCACTTTTTCCCTCTCATCTCCCCCCTTTTCCCTTCCATTGAAACAGCTTCAAAAGTTTCAAGACTTACAGATGTTATCTTTCAATGTAGGAATGTAAACAGTTCAAAGTTAGTAAGTCCCTTATGATTTCTCTTTCCTGTTTACCTTTTCATGCTTCTCTTGATTCTTGTGTTTGAAAGTCAAATTTTCTATTCAGCTCTGGTCTTTTCATCAAGAATGTTTGAAAGTCCTCTCGTTCATTGAATTACCATTTTTCCCCTGAAGTATTATACTCAGTTTTGCTGGGTAGGTGATTTTTGGTTTTAATCCTAGTTCCTTTGACTTCTGGAATATCATATTCCAAGCCCTTCAATTCCTTAATGTAGAAGCTGCTAGATCTTGTGTTATCCTGATTGTATTTCCACTATATTTGAATTGCTGCTTTCTGGCTGCTTGCAAAATTTTCTCCTTGACTTGAGAACTCTGGAATTTGGCTACAATATTCCTAGAAGTTATTCTTTTCAGCTCTCTTTCAGGAGGTGATTGATGGATTCTTTCAATATTTATTTTATCCTCAGGTTCTAGAACATCAGGGCAGTTTTCCTTGATAATTTCATGACACATGATGTCTAGGTTCTTTTTTTGATCAAGGCTTTCAGGTAGTCCCATAATTTTTAAATTGTCTCTCCTGGATCTATTTTCCAGGTCAGTTGTTTTTCCTATGAGATATTCAAATTGTCTTCTATTTTTTCATTCTTTTGGTTTTGTTTTTTAATTTCTTTGTTTCTCATAAAGTCATTAGCTTCCATCTGCTCCATTCTAATTTTTAAAAAACTATTTTCTTCAGTGAGCTTTTGAGCTTCCTTTTCCATTTGGCTCATTCTACTTTTTTAAAGCATTCTTCTCCTCATTGGCTTTTTGGGCCTCTTTTGCCATTTGAGTTAGTCTATTTTTAAAGGTGTCATTTTCTTCAGCATTTTTTTGGGTTTCCTTTAGCAAGCTGTTGACTCACTTTTCATGATTTTCTTGTATCACTCTCATATCTCTTCCCAATTTTTCCTCCACATCTCTTACTTGATTTTCAAAATCCTTTTTGAGCTCTTCTATAGCTTGAAACCACTGCATATTTATTTTGGAGGTTTTGGATACTGAAGCCTTGATTTTTATGTCTTCCTCTTATGGTATGCTTTATTCTTCCTAATCCGAAAGGATGGAAGAAAATACCTGTTCACCAAGAAAGTGACCTTCTATAGTCTTATTTTTTTCCCCTTTTTTGGACATTTTCCCAGCCAGTTACTTGACTTTTGAATCCTTTGTCAAGAGGAGGGTATACTCTGGGGACCTGTAAGTTCTCAGTACCTCCAAGGTGGCACAATCAAAGGAGAGAAGTTTACTCTTCTCCTGGCCTGCACACTAATCTGGGAGCTACCAAAGCTTTTCTGCCCAGGATCTACAAGTAGAATTCCCTTTCCAGAGTCTCCATGAGCTCCACCATACCAGCACTCTTCCTCACCCTAGGACCATCACTCAGGGCTGAGACTCAGATCAGGGGCTCAATTCCCCCAGGGTCTTTAGGTCAAGGGCTCCAAAAATGGATGCTGTTGCTGCCTCCACTGCCTAGAGCTGGGCCTAGGGGAGGACCCTACTCCCTTCTCACCCAGATGAAAAAGCTTTCTCACTGACCTTTGAAGCTGCCTTTGGTATTTATGGGTTGAGGGAACTGGGAAATGCAGCTGCTGCCAAGGATTCCACCCCTGAGGTCCACTCTGGTCCTATCTGTGCAGATCTGCATGGCCAAGACTGGACTGTGCTCTGCTCCAAGCCTGATGCCATAGACCTTTCCTATAGGTCTTCCAGGCTGCCTTTGGCTGGAAATCTCTTTCACTCTGTCATTTTGTGGCTTCTGTTGCTGTAGAATTTGTTTAGAGTCATTTTTTACAGGTATTTTATGGGCTGTGGGGAAAGAGCTAGAGAAGGTACATCTTTCTACTCCACCATCTTTCAGCACCAACTATATTGACAGTCCGAATGATAGGGAGGGAGGGAAAGTGGGGAGGCAAATCTAATAAAATAAAACTGGGCACCAATTATGCACACACTTTACAGTTGAAAAAGTAAAACACAGAGATTATATAACTTTCCTAAGGTCACATGGGTAATGTCTAAGGAAGGATGTGAACTCAGGTCTTTCTAACATCAGGTCTAGTGCCCTATCTACCACACAACACTCCCAGGGTAAAGTAAAACAAGACTTTTAAATCCTTCTTTTTGCAAATAGTCTCTCTTAATGCAGCCTGAAATTGTGTTAGCTTTTTCAGTGGCCATATCACTCTCTAAGGCAGAGCTTATAAACCACTAAAACTTCCAAATCTTTTTCATGTGAATTATTTTCTAGCCTCTCTTCCTTTATCCTATACTTGTAAAGTTGATTTTAAAAAAAAAATCCAGTATAGGACTTTACTCTTATAACCAGTAAGTTTCATCTTCTTAGATTTGCTCCCCCCCCACCCCATCATTCTAACTTTCAATATCTTTGTGTTTTATTACTCATCACCCAGTGTGAACTTTCCATCCCAATTTCCTATCTTCAAATTTAATAAGTGGGTCGTCTATACTTTCATCTAAGTCACAGATAAAAATGTTAAACAGAACAGGTCAAGCACTGATCCCTGATATTCCTGCTGGAGACTGCCCTCCAAGTTCATATTAAACTTATGACTTTTCTTTATTATTGGCATTCAAAAGCATGAAGTTCCATATTTGTTCATCCTTATATCCCTATTTTTACATCCTTCTAGCTACCTAGCCAGAATCACAAGCTGAGAGTCATCTTTAGTTCTTCTCTTTTCATTATCCCCCATATCTTATCAAGGCTTACTCCATATCTTGAAAAGTCTTTTCAATTCTGCCTTCAAAACAATTGCCATCAATATCTCCACTCATGTACAGATTCTACCACAGGTCCTCATCAACTCTCACCTGAACTTTTTTCTAGTTTCCTGGTTTATATATATGTTTCCAGTATTTTCCTTTTCCACTTCATTTTCACCATGGACGACAAATTGATATTCCTAAAATATGTGACTATATCACTTTGTTCAGTCATTTTGGCCATATCTGAGTCTTTGTGACCCCATTAGAGTTTTTCTTGGCAAATATAGTGGAGTGATTTGCAGTTTCCTTCTCTAGCCCATTTTACAGATGAGGTAAACAGGGTTTTAAGTGACTTGCCCAGGATCCCACAGATAATAAATGTCTGAGGTCAGATTTGGATTCAGAAAGAGGAGTCTTCCTGATTCCAAACCCAGTACTCTATCCACTGAAACACTTATCTACCCAACTATGTCACTTACATGACTCAAAAATTTTCTGTGGCTCCCTGTCACCTTGAGGATAAAATGCTAAATGTTCAGCCTGACATTTAAAGACCTCCACAATCTGCCTTCCACCTACCTACCCACTCCCCTTTGTGCACTCTTCATTTCAGTCAAGTAAGAATGATAGATGAATTCCATCTCCCTCTTCAATTTCTTTGAATAGATGATTCCCTATTCTGAAATGTAAATTTATGAACCTCCAGACATGATGGAGAAAAAGCTGAGAGCAAAGATTATTTTGTTTTTGTTTATGTTTCCTCACCACCTGGCATAGTATCTGATAGCAGACAAAGAGAGAGACAGAGCGACAGAGAGAGACAGAGAGAGAGAGATGGAATCAGTCCCTAATGTTTGCTGCATTAAAATTAATTCTTTGAGTCTGGTTACTACATATGATAGCTGAAAGAGTTCTAGACTTTAGAATCAGGAACCCTGTGTTGAAAACCAAGAATTACCACCTATTAGCTGTGTGACCTTAGGCAAGTCTCTTCATCTCCCTGAGACTCAGTTTCCTTATCTGTAACAATGCAGATAACTTTATCTTCTACCACCTAACAAAGTTTGGGGGGGGGGGAGGGTTGCTTTATTTTAGAAAAATGCTCTACAAGTTATAAAAAATGCCATGGAAATGTTAGTTACTATTATTATACCCAATGACAACCCATGCTTTTTTAAAAATAGCTTTAATTATTAGGATTATTTTTTGTGCTGAACTAAGATCACCTTCCCTGTAGCTTAGTTCTGCTTTCTGGATACAGGCAGAACACACCTAACTCCTTTTCCATATGACAAATATGGAAGAAAATTATCATTTTATTCCTAGATCTTCTCTTCTTCTGGATAAATACTCCTACCCCTTTACTGACCATCCTATGACATAGTTTTCATTTATCTCACCACCCTGTAAGCCCCAGTATGTAATATAAGGGCACCATACTTAAGAGGTGGTCCTAGCAGAGTAGTATGAAGCAATGACATAATGTGGCTTAATATGATGACTTACATCAATAATGCAGATATACCAATGTCATCCTCATTCTATAGCCAGATGAGGCAACAGCCTCATATTAAGTGACTTGCTCAAGGTCACACAGCTAATGCCAGAGGTAGCATTCAAAACCAGATCTTCCTAAATCTGTGTCTAATGCTTTTGTCCACTAAATCATATGGCCTCTCATATTTTTCCCTTGTTTGTATTATGTAGTACAGACTATGGCTTCACTGTTCGTATTCAGTTCTTTCAGTTGTATTTAACCCTTTGTGAGAATGTTTGAGGTTTTCTTGGCAAAGTTACTGCAGTAATTTGCCGTTTCCTTCTCCAGCTCATTTTACAGATGAAGAAATGGAGGCAACCAGGGTGAAATGACTTGCCCAGGGTCACACAGCTAGTAAGTATCTGAGGCTAGATTTGAACTCAGGAAAATGAGTCTTCCTGACTCCAGGCATGGTATTCTATTTAACATGCCATTTAGCTGCCCCCTCCTAATCCCTACTAGCACTGAAAATTTAGTTCCCCAGGGGATGGCTACTTCTCCCCTCAGAATTTTAGGAGTAGTTTTGAGGACTTAGGTGTAATTTCTCTACCAGTATTCTCCCCATTGACTGCCAAGCAACCAGAAAGATTTACTTAGGTTTTAGTTAAGGGAATTTTTACTAAGGTAGTTTAGAAAAAAACAGTTGGTATAAATCATCTTCAATGCACTCTCCCACAAGTATATGCAGGGCAAAGGGGATTCAATTTTAAAAAACACATGTGGCAAGGGCATAATTCACAGCTCCTGATTGACTAAAGTACTTTTCCCCCCGCTTCCTAAGGTCCCTATGGAATTCTTTTTAGGTATAGATTTTGGGGCTCCTTGTAGAATTCTAAAACTGCCTCTTACCATCTGTCTAGTTTGTCCTCCGTTCTCAATGCAGATACAGCTATCAACCATTGTTGTTCTTAGAATTCTACTCAGATGCCATTGGGCAGGCCAAAACTTCTGATCTTTTGATTTTGACAAAGTAACACTTGGGTCAAGGATGGTAGGGAGAAAGTGACTCTCTCCTCCAACCCCACCCCAATGAATCCGTCTCCACACAGTCATGGCTAAAGCTGAAGCTGCTCCACCCTCCAGCTAGTTTCCTCTTAGAAATTTTCAGTTTCTCAACTGACTTACTATTTTTATCCAAGGGCATGACTGAACCAAAAACAAGACATTTCCTATGAGGGGCTATTTTTCCTCATCCAATGGCTCCAAAGCACTCTAGTCTTCCTTTGATTAATTGTTCACATCTACTTCATGTCTTCAAATGATTGCTTGATTCAATAGAGATGGAGAGGCCTTGTTTACGGGTAAACCATACTCTTGATTGATGGGTGGATTGACTGAATGAGATGTCCAGATGACCCTTGCTCCCCTACACTAGATTTTCAGGAATGCCATCAAAGAGCATATGAAACTCTGGGGGCTGCCACATTCTCCTTGTTGAGCCATTCTAACCTATCAATGCATTTTTACATGAACTTTTCTTAGCTATATTTCTTTCATTCTACACTCAGAGTTTGGTCTTTGATGCCAAGTACTGATTTTCACATTTGCCCTGTTTATTTTTTCTTATCAGTTTCATTCCATTCTCTCACCCTGTTAACTTAAAACAAAGATAATGATAGTAATAATAGCTTGCAATCATTGAGTATCATTCTATGGGTAATGAGTTTCATCTGGAGATCTCTTAGGGATGTTGTTGATGGGAATCATGATTTGGGTGGGAATTGGACTTGAGTTTCTTTCTAACTATAAGCCTATAATCCTATGATTCATGACATTTTTGGTGAAAGGGAGAAGGACTAAATCTGGGAAAGAAATTTTTCTTCCAGGAATAAGGGAAACTTTCTAAAGAGGGAAGTATGGTGCACAAGGAACTTAACTAACCAACCAACCTAGATTTTTAGAAAGATGACTGCAGAAAACAGAGGCAAGGGCAGGTTACAGAACAACTACAAAAAGAAATGTGGTATGGTCATGACATGGTCAAATATGCTAAAGTAGGAGTGGGGAACCTGCAACCTCAAGGCCATATGTAGCTCCCTAGGTCCTTAAGTACAATCTCTTGACTGAATCCAAATTTCACAGAGTTCTCTGTGAGATACCTAGGCACCCTAGACGTAGAAAGCCACATGTGTCCTCCAGGTCATAGGTTCCCCACCTCCTGTACTAAAGCATGATGTCAGTAATGGTAAAGCTCAGAATGTGCTAATACGATAGAAGGAAGCTAAAGATAACAAAAAAAATTTTAAACTATCAGTGAAAAGGGAAGGATCAAAAACATAGGATTACCACTTTAAAGGGCAGGTGAAATGATGATAACGTCGGACAGAAAGAGATATTCAATTCTTTTCTGTCTTGTTTTCTCTGCCAAAAAGAATTGTATTTGGATCAAAAAGAACTAAAATAAGCTAACAAAAGTTGGCAAGTAAAAAGAAGGTTAAGGAAGATCTAGACGTACCTGATAGGCCAAGTCACCTGGACCAGATGAACAAAATTGTAAGGTCCTGAATAACCTGAAGGATGTGGGTGCTGAACTATTGTTAATGATCCTTGAAAAATCATGGTGAATGGAAGAGGTACTAAAGAATTGGAAAAAGATAAATGTCACTTTTTTTTCTTTGTTGTTTCTAAACAAGTTTTTATTGATATTTTATGTTTAACATCACTATAGTTAACACAAATACCCTTCCCTGCCCCTACCAAAGAGTCATCTCATATAACAAATAGCAATAACAAATAGCAAATAACAATTTTTTTTAGAAAGAATAAAAAATAACCAAATTACTCAATAAATTGGGAAGTTCAAGTACGCATACAATGCGTAATGTCTCTGGACCTCCCACCTCCACAAAGGGGAAGATTGGGAATGTCTTCTCATATATTTTCATTCAAGTCCCACTTGATCTTTAGAATTTCCTTTCATTTCCTTTTGATTTTTTGATATGTCATTATTCTGTTATATTTATTTTTGAAAAAGAAGAGAATGGAGTCTGTGTACTATGGGCCAATAAGCTTGATTTCCACTCAGCAAAATTCTAGACTGTTATAAAATAATAGTAAATATCTAGAAAAGGTATAAGTAGGTTCATCAGGAACAGATCATGCCAACCTCAACTCCTTTTTTAAAAAAATAGAATTACTAGAATGATATCAGAAAGTTCTAGATCTCCTCTACCTGGATTTTATGAGACTGCTCATGCTCTTTTTCTATATAAGTTGTAGGTGATAGTTCAGTTAAGTGGGTTCAGAATAAGATGAATGGTCAGACTGAAATGGAGATGTTCAAAACCTGATATTGACTTAGAAGAAGCTCTCCTGTAGAGACATACATAGATAAGTCCTCAGCCTTGTTTTGTTAAACATGTTTCATCAATGCCTTCAGTAAAGGCGTAGATGGCATTTTTATCAGATTCCTAGATGATGCAGAATTAGGCAGGATAGCCTATACACAGTTAAAGGCAAAATCAGGATTGAAAAAGAGCTAGAACATGACACCAAATTGAATGAGATGAGATACATACTGAATAAAATTAGTTCTTCCAGTTCGGTTTAGAATTCACCTTCAAAGATAGAAAAGGGGTTAAGGGCAAGACAAAATTCAGCAACAGTATGTCTAAAAATGCTTGGAAATATTATCAGTCTGCAAGATCAATGAGACAACAGTGTGACGTAGCTGCCAAAGAAACTAATATAATCCAGGGTTAGTGAGGTGGTCAAGTTATTGTATTCTGGTCTGGTAAAATCACATCTAGAGAACATCCCAAAACATTTTAGGAAGGACTTTCTTAAATGTTTAAAGGAGCATAACCAGGCTAAATTTACACTATATAAGGTTTGGTTGAAGGAGTAGGGGATAACCACCCCAAAAGGAAAGGCTTTAGATAAGGAGGGTATATGATAATTCTCTTAAAGATCTGAAGGGTTGTTGCATAGAAGAAGGAAGCAACTTATTCTACTTGACTGTGGAACACAGAACTAGGAGAAATGAGTGGAAATGGCAAAAAGGTAAACTGAGGCTTGCCACAAGGAAGAAGTTCCTAATAATTAAAGCTATAAAAAAATGGAACCTGATTCCTCAGGAGATAATTGGTTCCTTCCCCATTTACAGTTCGCAAGCAAAGATTGAATAAACATATTTGAAGTGCCAGCTTGGAAAGCCACTGAGCACTTTCAGGTCCCAAAATCCTGCCATTCCATTAGACTATTATATTACAGAAGGGGATGAGCAAACAATTTAGTTAGATGGACAGTTGGTTGGCACAGTGAATAAAGCACTAGGCCTGGAGTTGGTAGATATGAGTTCAAATCCACTCAGGCACATCAGCTGTGTGAAGTTGGCAAGTCACATTCCCTTTATCTGCCTCAGTTTCCACAACTGTAAAATGGAGATAATAATATCACATTGTTGTAGTGAGATTCAAATCCACTAATAATTATAAAATGCTTGGCATACTACCTGGCACAAAGAAAAAATTTGGTAGATCATGAGTTTTTGATTTTGAATCTGCCGGATTCTTGTTACATTACTTGAAGTTATTTAACCTCTTTCTGCTCACCTGTGAAATGAGGCTATACCACCTCATAGAAATGAGTGCTGAGGCATACTAAAATGATTAAAATGGAATACAGCACCCAGATGCTTAGGTGTGATGATAGGCACCATTTAAAGACTACGCATAGTAAAAATACGTGACCTTAGCACCTCCAAAAAAAGATTTCTGTGGGAAGAAATATGATTCACAGAGTGAGGCCTATCAGCCAAAAAACACAGAGGGCGGGAAAAAGATGATTTTAGAGGGAAAAAAAAAGCAAAATCAGTTGTAGCAAGCAGGCTCAGCTTTAGTGCTTTGATTATTGAGTGTTTCCACCTTTAACCTTATTGATTGAATGTTTCCACCTCTTCTCTATAACTAATGTTTTTCCAGGGCTGTGGGGACCTCTCGTTGCTCTAACTGGAAGTAGGGGAAATGGCAGCTTTCTAGGAAATACTTAAAACTGTCAAAACAATCTTCCTTTCTGAAAAAAAGAGATCAATTCCAAATGAAGATGGTTTGGGTCATTCCAAGGCCAAGGAAATAAAAGAAGGGTATAGATCATGTTAAGCCAGTCTAGTGGCCTAAGTCAAGT
Source organism: Notamacropus eugenii (assembly GCF_028372415.1). Taxonomy (NCBI): domain Eukaryota; kingdom Metazoa; phylum Chordata; class Mammalia; order Diprotodontia; family Macropodidae; genus Notamacropus; species Notamacropus eugenii. Next base: position 273,608,266 of record NC_092875.1, read on the forward strand.
ATGTAAAAAGAAAGTTGGATATGGGTTTGTGGGTGGGATGTTTCTACGCTTATCTGGTAGAAAGACCTCTCAGTCTATCGAGTATTGATGTGGGAGAAAAAAAGGGGACAATAAATCATTAATCTAACTCCTAAAGTAGTCTCTGTTTGTAATGGTGTTATATTTCTTTATTTTCTTTTTGTTACATTTATTTAATATTTAATCTGTGGAATAAAACAAATATATAACATAGTATAATAAAGATGATTGAATGTGAAACTGCAGCTCTATTACGCACAATTTGCTATTCTTTTTAATATATAATAAAGTTATCATGTAAATTTCTCTTTTCTTCTTTTTTTCTTCCCTCTCCACCCTAGAGGTGGCTATCATGAGACACAAAAAAATAGATATAGGTATAGATATAGGAAAAATTATTCTATAAATACTTCTATTTATCAGTTCTTTCTCTGGATGCAGATAGCATCTTTCCTCATGTGCCCTTTATTTTTAATTTGTGTATTTATAATAGTCAATGACTTAGTCATTCTTAAAACAATATTGCTTTTACACGACATTCTCTCAGTTCTGCTCACGTTGCTTGTCACCAGTGCATGTAAGTCTTTCCATGCCTCTTTAAGATCATTGAGCTCATTATTTCTTATAGAATGGCAGTACTCCATCACAACTGCTTTCATTAAATCAATCATTCATTTGTTCATTTGTGTTGTCTTCTCTCTTACGACATGACTTGCACTTGACTTTGTTTTTGAGTGAGGGAGGGCTGTGCAGGTCACCAGCCTCCCTTCTCCTCCAGAGCCATCTGAATCCAGTGACCAGATATTCAACAGGATGACTGGAGAGGACCCAGGATGAAGCAATTGGGGTTAAGTGGCTTGCCCAAGGCCACATAGCTAGTGACCTCACTGTTCTACATGCTAGTGAAGTAGGGATCTAAGCAGTTTAGACCCTTGCTCTCAAAATGCTTATATTAGAATAGAGGAGAAAAACCGCATACATAAACAACTATGATATCTGGGATAATATAAGTAAAGCCTTTTGTAAACCTTAGTTCTTGTTCTTAATAGAGAAAGAATAAATTCAAAGGATCAGTCTAGGCAAACAAGGTGTGATAGGAAATTCAATAGGGAGAAAGACTGCTTGGGGAGATGGATGATGTTCAAGATGGAAGACAGTGATATTCAAGAGAGGGTTCATAAACAAAATCCCTTCTCACTTTCTCCTCCCCTGAGTTAATCATGAGTGGAAAAGGAGAGCTGAAGTATGGACTAGTTTACTCAAAACATGTATCATAAGCCAAATATCTTTGATGAGTATGAGCTAGGTGACAGTAGACAGAAAGATCTGAGATCAAATCCAGCTTCAGACACTTATTAGAGGTGCAACCCTTGGTCAGTTACCTAACCTCTCTCAGTTTCTATTTTCTCATCTGTAAAACAGAGTTGACAATTTCATCTACCTTCCAGGGCTATTGGGAGAATAAAATGAGAAAATGTTCGTAAAGTGGTTGCAGGCCTGTGAGTCCTATACAAATGCTAGGTATCTCATCATCATCATCACATCATTACTGCTGTTGTTATTGATGTAACAGTACTTGGATAGTTTTTCCAGGGGAATAAAAATTCTGATAATATAAACTTCAAAAAAGAGAGAGAGGGAGGCTTCCTAGAGCAAATGGCATTTGAGAGGTCTGAAGGCGAGGGGAAGGACACATTCTACTGATAATAATAGGTGACATTCATATAGGACATTGTGATTTGCTTTGGTTTGCACAACAACCCTCCCTGATACATGATATCTTTATCCCCATTTTACAGATGGGAACAGCTAGTAAGTATTTGAGGCACAACTCAAATCTAAGCCTTTCTGACAAAAGTCTGTCTATGACTACTCTACTACCCCACTCTCCTCTACATGAAGGGACGTACTGTGGGATAAACTGGAAAGCTTAGACTTTCTTACTCTCTCCCTGAATATATTGCTGTCCATCAGCTGTTGGAATTACTTTTTAAATTTGGATATATTAAAAAGAAGTTCCTCCAGCTAGGGTACCAGTGTTGCACAGTGGTCCAGGGGCTAGAAATATCAATGACAACAAGGGTTCAGATCCCTTAGGTCAAATATTCATCCACGAAGGACTGCCCCATGGGATCCTGCTAGCCGATGTGAGCTACTTCCTTTAATGAAGAGCCTCCCATTTGAGAAAGCCCAGCCAGATTATAAAATTTAGAAGCAATTCAGAGACACCACAACAGATTCTAACTGGCTCAAAGGAATAACCACCACCACCACCACCCCCAAAAAAAAGTTAGGAAAAAAGATTTGTGTATATATAGCAATTGGAAAAATGAGATTTATGGAGGATTCTTCAGTCCTTGGATTGTGTTTGAGAAGCAATGAGTCACATTTGATTTTCATTCTCTACCAGCCAGTTGGCAACACCTAGCATACACTATATGCAAAGTATTTTATCAACTTACAAAGAATCCAAACCTAGAGCTCCCCCCAGTGCTTTCCTTCGTTGCTTTAATGCCTCTCCACTACCCTCAAGACAGTATGTATTTCCGTCTCTGTCACAGTAGTAGCACTGAGTGTTGAAAGGAGGCATGGTAGAAAGAGTCCTAGATTTAGCCTAGGTCTATGTACTGGTTCTACCAGGTGGAGCTATGTAACCATTAGCAATTTATTCACACACCCCCTTTTCTGAGTCTATAAATGAAAAGAATAATTTCTGTACTGTATGCCTCAAAAGTTTATTATGTGTATACATATGTACATACAATAAATTTACTATACATATATACATATATATTATACCAATACATACATATCAATGATATCAACTATGAACACTAAAAAAATTAAAGCTATCATTTATACTATGAAAAATGTACCTATTTATATATAATATATGACTGTAGAGAAGATATCAACATGAACTGGTATAAGGAGTTTTCTCACCTGGTGCTTCCCTATACCAATGAAATCACAGGTCTGGTCTCTACTCATAAAGACTTTAGGGACAGTCAATATAACTACACATATAATTACAACTCATAATTACATATCACTACAGTTTTCAAAGTACTATATAATGTGTGTATACATATGTATATGTATTTACAGTTTAGTGCTTCAGTAGATTTGTGGTCTCTCCAATGGGGTGAACATGGATCTTCCATCCATGAGACAATTCACAATATACCCACTCCATCTCATCCTCTGACATCCTTGACTTCCCCTAAATCATATGTAAGGTATCCACCTAACCTATTTGGGATCACCCTCCAAGTCTCTTATCTTTAGGAAGATATCCATGAAAAATGCTGGCTACTCATTTCTCATCTGTCATTCTTACCATATGGTTGACCCACTTCCTTCTCCAGTCATCTTCCTTTGATAATGTCTTCTATGTTGCTTCTCGTACATGCATTGATATCAAGCTGCAATTTATTTATTCCACTCACATATCACTTCAAATGATATATCATTTCATTGTCATTTGAATGACTCAAACTTTAATTCTTCATGTTCTGTGATATGATATGGAAAAATACTAGTTCTTAAAAGATGAGTTTGGGTTTCAGAGAGCAATTTGAGTTGATTAAAAGTGCTGCTCAATTTCCTAAAAGCTATTCAGTCCACCTTCATCCTCCTGTTAAACTCTGAGCTAATAACATTGTCCAGTTGCAACATCCAAGACATATATACAGATGGGTCAACTGTCCATTCAACTGTATGTCATCATCTTGACAACAATTACAAGAGCAGGAGAAGGAAGGAAAGGAGGAAGATGAAGAAAGAGGAAGTGGATGTGGAAGGAGAAAAGAAGGATTAGAAGGAGAAAATAACAAGAAAAACAATAAGAAGAACAAGAGAAAAGAACAGGAACCAAAACAATAGCAAGAAGAAGAGGGAAGAGGAGAAGGTGGAGAAAGAAATCCAAAGGCACATAAACGAAGGCAAATATGACCAGCTGTGCCTGCATAAAATTTGAAAAACAGAGCAGAATATAGCTCATTTGAATGAAATCTGATATTTATAGAGAGCTTTAAATTTTACAAAGTGCTTTACATGGATTATCTTTTTGGCCCACTAAGGAATGGTGCACCAAAATCTCTTGCCAGAAACATCACGCCTAATTTAATCCTATCAGCTTATAAGAAGGAATTCTAGGAAATAAACAAACCAGCTTTATTAGTCATACATTGGTCATGGAGCCTGGGTCTACATGGTCAAAGGGAAGCTAAAGATGTCATGAAGCATTTAAAAAAATTAAGCTGGATTCTCTAGTCTAGACCAAGGATGAAAGAGAGGTGAATTAGGTCAGTGACGTGTCTCTGATGCCCAAAATGTCTCTTCTTCTCTATATTACTTTGGTCACTTGAGAAGCGACAACTATGAAGGAGCAAATGGGGCCTGTGAAAGGTTATATAAGGCAAGAAATGAATTATATATAGCTGCCATAAATGAATAAGCAAGGCCAGCCCAATCAGATCAGGATGAAGTGATGGGAAACTAGGCATATTTAGTCTGGATAATAAAACACTTAAGAGGCCGTGATAGTGTCTGCCACTATTTGGAGATCTGCCATGTTGAGGGGAGATCAGCCTTGCTCTATTTGACCTCAAAAAGCAGAACTAGCTACAATGGCAGATTTAGACTTGATGTCAGTAAAAACTTCCCAACATTTACAAATGTCCAAAAATAAAACAGACTTCCTCAAGAGGTTATGGGTTCTCTCTTCTGCATTCAACCAGGGAGGATTCCTTTTATGGGTTGTACTAAGAGGTCTCTAATGCCCCTTCTAACTCTCAAATTCTGTGGAGTCAGGATGGGCAGGTTATACAGTGGAGAGATCAATGGACATGGAGTCAGGCAGACCTAAGTTCAAAGCTCACCTCATATACTTACTAGCTATGTGACCTTGGGCAATTTGCCTAACTTCTCTGTGCCTCAGTTTCCTCATCTATAAAATAAGTTGATATCCTCCAATATCCCTTGCAGCTGTAAATAATGAATTCTGTGAATTCCTAGAGCACAGTCCCCTCTACTGTGCTGTGCTGTAGCAGAGGCACTAATGACATTTCTTTCAATATTTGTATCCATCTGGTAGGAAATTTTTGGAATAATTAGATCTAACACTGATTAAGTACCCTCACTTCAGCTATCTAATTTAGGATAAGGAGATGGAGGCTGTCCTCACATCTGGCCTCAAAACTGCTCCAAGCAGTTAAGGATGCAGAAGACTTGTTCAGTCAGGACTCTTATCATTAAGGTAGATATAAAGGCATCACTATGCTGGGCTTGCAGTCACAGTTCTCAAGAACTTGACTTCAGTTGACAAAACTGAATGATTTCCTGCCATCGCTGATGAATACCATGTGAAGGTGGAGTAGTGGGGGTGGGAATCATTTGTCCTTTAAGAGGTCCTAGAAGGTAAAGAAGGGATTTCTGAAACTGTCCAATATGGCTTTGATGAGAAAGTAATTAAAGTCATTCACTGAACTATCCACATGTTTGAGTCAGATAACAATGTCATTGACTATTGTGGTCCCTATGCTGAAGGACAGTAATCAGAAGATAAATACGACAGAAACCAAATTCACCAGAGGTAATTTTATTGAAATTTTCCCAGCGTTTCTCACTTAAGAATGCAGAGTCAAAAATTAAATTTTACCACATGTGTATATTTTAATACCTTGTTGATTATTTACTTTTGGAGGTAGGAAAATAAAAGACAACGAAGAAATTAATCCAATTCGTGCACCAGGCATATCTTGTTTGGAGTTTCCTTCCTTCTCCATCTTTATCAGTGGAATAGAAACCACCTTTTAATATAGTGAGGCAAAAGGCAGGAACTTATATCTGCAGGACGCAAATTTCACAGACTTGTTTCATGTAAACACAAAAATATTATACCTAGTTATACACAGGGCCCTTCTAGTGTGCATACCCATCTCAACTCCACTTTTCCTACTTTCCCAACTAGAATTTTAATGTTTAATCCCTTAAGGTCAGGTCTCTATCCTCCTTGTCACTTTCTCATGCTTAACATTGTTTTACATTAAGGAAAATGGGGCAAATATGACATGGGTAAGTTGAAAGAGTTGACCAAAAATATATTTTGCCACCTATTAAAATTATCCTTTGTGGTGCCTTCTAAAAATATTTTTACTTTCAACGTGTTTTACAAACATTAACTTGCTGATTCTTAAATTACACAGATTTAGATAGCAATTTTTCTCTAAAAAGTATTATAATTGCAAATATTGCCATATGATGTGGGAACTATATAGTTATGTCAGTCAGCCAAGCTTTAATAGTGGTCTTTAAAATGAAGAAGAGAAAGTTCAAACACAGATGATGGTTAGAAGTGAGATTTTAATATATTAGGATACATCCAGAATCAATAGAAGTGATTAACAATTCAAGCAGAATTCAGATCTAGTTGTGTGCAAAATCTCTCAATAATTTCTCCCAGCTGTTCCCTTATTCTTAAACAAAGCCATCTTTCTATTTTCTACTGCACATTTATTATACTCTAGCTTTACTATTTAAATTCTGCAAGAGAGCCACAATATACTGCTGCTGCACCAAGAAAGAGTAAATGACCTTGAATGAGCTACTTTAATCTCTCCCTCAATTTCCTCCTTTGTAAAATTAAGAGATTGGCCTGGATGTCTTCAAAGGTTTATTTCAGCTCTAACATCCTGTCGTTCTGGAAGAGTCTACAATTGGCCCACTCATTCATAAAATTATAAACATTTAACTTGACAAGAGCCTTAGAGGTTGTCTCCACCAACTGCCTCATTTTGCAAATTGAGTCTCAACCAACACAATGCCATTCCAAACAAAGCAAACCAAACAAAAACTAAAGAAATTTTAAGGTTAAGCGATTGGCCCAAGATCCAGTAGCTAGTTATTCAATTCTCCCAGATTCAGATAACACAAATTAAAAAGCCAACCAACATATGAGGAAGCTATTGGGAAAGCATGTGTCTCATGTATAAAATATATGAAATTGCTTAGCATCTCAGGGAGTGGGGAAGGGAGGAAGGAAGGGATAGAATTTGAAACTCAAATTTTTTTTTAAAATGTTAAAAAATTGTCTTAGCATGTAATGGGGGGGAATAAAATATTATATATTTTTAAAAGACGAAAAAAGATGAGAAAGAAAAGAAAAAGCACGTGGCACTTCCTCAAAGAGAGGCAACTTGGCATCATGGTAGAAAGCTAGCCTGGAAGTCCTGTGTTCAAGTCCTGTATTTGGCATGTATTTATTGGTTATATGACCTTAGGCAAATTACTTACCTTCTCAGTGTTGTGGGCAGCTCTCTAAATCTATAAAGTTGCAGAAAATATGCTAACCTGTATTGGTAGAAAGAGTTTTCTCTCCATACTAGTGAATTCACAAGTCTTGTCCTTGAGCTCTATTCCTTAGCATGTGTATTGGTAAGAAATCTACAGCTACTATATGACTTGAAACCAAAATTTATAGACTTAAACTCCCTGGTCAACTATTCAAAATATTTCTTCAGAATACTTTTATATTTAAGTGCTTTAAGTACATCTTTAGGACAGAAAGACCGAGGTGTATGGGTTCCCTATTATATATGTGTTCTACTTCTGTTTCTTGATCAAAATGTTTAGACCTTTCAGAGCAGACAGTGTGTATCTGGCAAAGCTAACAATAGCCTGTGATCATTAAAAGACATGAGCTGAACCCCTCAAGACAGTTTAACAAAGAAATCCCAGGCAACAATGTGTACCTTCTTTTCAAAGTCATGCTTCCTTCTCAGATTATTCTGATTAAGGAAGTAGAAGGTTTTAACCTTAAAAATCCCTTGACTGCTTTATCTGAAGAGTAAGGGAGGGTGAGTATGGAGGACAGTCAGGAAATAGCAGAAGAAAGAGAAAGTGTGTGTGTATGTGCGTGTGTGTGTGTGTGTGTGAGAGAGAGAGAGAGAGAGAGAGAGAGAGAGAGAGAGAGAGAGACAGAGAGAGAGAGTCATCTGTAAACAGATCAGAAAACTGCAGTTGTTAAAAAAAACAGTCTTTCTTACTTTAGACACTAATTAAATACGAAATCTCTCAAGTAGCATCTTCACGTAGAAAAAGTTTAAATAAACCCAACTGACCTTACAGTCTCAGTGGAAGGGAAAGAAAGCCTGTTCAAATTCACTCTTGTCATTTATTGGTATGGGGAACCTATTTTCAGCCTGACTTTGTGCTTTGGGAGCACTAGGCCCAGAAAAGGCTAAGGTTAGAGTATTTCTAAAATGGTGTAAAAGCCCATTAGTTTATTACTTTAATGAGGTGGAGTCATAGACAATCACAAACAACCAGCCCTAGGGTCATGATAGACCCCTAGTTAAAAGCAATACAGGGCTGTACTTTAGAAAGCAAGGGAAGTCCTGGGAGGTAATCCATGAGGTTATGCAACTTTTTAAGATGTAATGAAAGGCCTAATTTGGAGCCCTGTTGCATGTTAAGTAAACTGCATAGAACTAGTAGATCTCTGCAGAGGGGTACATTGAAAATGATTAAAGAACTGGGAACTAGGGCTAAGAGGCTACAGAAACCAGAGTAACCAGAAATAAAGATTAGTGAGGAGTTGTAAAATTTTGAAGATATAGCTGGAAACCCTAGTCTTTGTTTCTACCAGCTATTTAAATTCGAGATTAGGAGGAATTTGGGGGCTGGGAAGATCTAGAGACACTACAACACATTGCCAAGGCAAGTTGCATGATCTCTTTTAATGGAACATTTTTTTCCCTCTGAGAAGAGTATATTCTTAAATTATCTTTGATCAGTCACTTTAGTATCAGCTTGCTTAGTTTTCTGCATTGGAATGGATTGCATAACTATAGACACCTCTTTTCTGCGCCTGACTCAGTACTTATTTAAGGAGTACAGTCCCTCCCACTACCCTTCTGGAGCAGCCTGCCAATTTGAGGAAGAATTAGGGGAGTCGTTTTATATAATATAAATGTATTGGAGTCGGCTTCAGCTGGCTTTAGAGAGCCGATTGTTAAATTTTCAGCATGAGCACGTACACCCTAGAAATCTGCAAGCTATAAACCAGGGCATTATTCATTGTTTTGTTAATTATCTAGATAAGAGAAAGGAGTGGAGAAAATGTCATGTATGCTTAAAATTTAATTAGATTATACATATGGTAATTAACATATTAATCTACTTATTGATTATACTTAATTATACTTAGAACTATAGCCTGCATGCATTTTTTTCAGAAAGCCAGTTGTTAAATATGTATAAGCACACCATTGATACTTATATATATGTGTGTATAGACACAAACATATAATTAAGTATGTGTCAGGCACCATACTAAGTATTTTACAAATATTATCTCATTTGGTTACAATAAATCCTTGGAAGTAGGTGTTATTATTAATCCCTGTTTTATAAGTTGAGAAAACTAAGGTAGACTTTAAGTGATTTACCCAAGGTCATATGGAGGGCCAATTGATCTGAGGGCCAATTTAAACTCAGGTCTTTCTGACTTTAGGCCTGAACTCCAGTTCAATCCACTGTTCCACCTTACTGATGCACATATACACATACATACACACACACACACACACACACATATTGCATATATATGTATAACTTTCCAAAGAAAAATATCTCTCCCTGCTCCCTATACCTTATGCGTTGTCTCCCTCATTAGAATATAAGCTTCTTGAGGACAAGGACTCTCTGACTTTTGTATTGGTATCCCCAGCACTTTATACAGTGTTTGACTCAAAGTAAAGACTCAGTAAATCTTTTTTTCAATCATCAAGGTTTTATTCATTTCTGTTTCCTTTTCTTCTTCATAGCCCATGTATATTAGGACAACAACCACATATTATTCATCTTTCTTTCTTCTGCCAACATCTGCTGCATAGAGATGGTTAATAAGTATTTGTTGAATAGTATAATTTAATTTAATGGATCAAATGTATTTAGTTTAATCCTTTAATCAATCAACTCAGTGGAGAAGAAAAAGTTCAAATTAGTTATTTGGTATAGTATAGATAAACTTTGTATTTGATTGGGTATTTTATTTTCCAATGGGTAATTTGGCCTAACTACTGTGGACGTGAGCTCTGTAACGACTATACTATATGTAGGAATTTCCCTTCTTCACAGAGGAGCAGGACAATGGAATTACACAACCACCAGTCAATTAGAAGAATTTCTTCTGCTCAGAGCTGTGTGACATACCAGGGATCCTTTGTGAAGTGAACTCCAGGTGAAGTTGGAGATGACAGCAGAGGCCAGATCAGCCTTAAATGGCTCAAGGTGGCCTTGAGCAGTAACTGCACTCAGAACTTTCCAAACACTTTACTCCCTGGCTTATCATATCTACAAATGTCTTCTCCCTTAAACCCCTTCAAAAGCCTCTAGAAACTATATTATTCCACCCCTTTCCTCCCCGCTTTGAGCACCTGAAGAACTCTCTCTACCTCTCTACTCCCTTCTAGTAGCTTCTCTAGTCTATGAGACTTTTCTCAGACAATAAATTTATTTAATTCGTGTATTGGACTCTATTTCACTTCAGGTCCCTTCATGGGTCTGGGGGTCATATGTTAACACGCAAGAAATATTAATTCGATTTTTGATGTCCATTGTTTATAATATTGTGGATAATTTTAACAAATAATAGAATTTCATGTGGAGTGATAATGGAAGGTAAAGGTAGAAAAATATAGCGAATATATTAGGATTAGATGGTAGAGACCTACGTAGTTCATCTGTGTGCATGTGTATCTTGGAGAAATACTGCAAATGAATGATAATCTAGTCACAGAAATAAATAGAGAAAGGGAAGAAGATATTAGATTCGCCTACCATAATCAGCCTATGTTCTTTTTTCTCACTCATAATGCTTCTGTCATCCTTAGCTTTTACTTTATAATTCTTTGTTTGTAATATGCTTTACCCTACACACAGTCAACATTTGTCTCTGCGTTACTGTTCAGGTAACCCTCCATTTCAATTCTTCAGACACTATAAGGTTCTATACGATAGTAATATAATACAGGAAGACTTTAAAAAGATGGGTTTTTGTTTCAGGAAGAAGGCTATTGCAATGGGAATTCAAGTGTAAAGTGAAAGGGGCCTGGGCTAGAATGATGGATAGTGGTAATAGACAGGGGTAATGGAAAGATGTAAAAGGAACTGAAAAGGAGGCATTGACAACTCTTGGTACCAAATGGTTAATGGATGGGTAAGGGAAAGGGAGATGACTGATGACAATGAGGTCTGGAGGGAGTATGTTCCTGTGGAAAGATTGATAGTCAAACCACCTGGGTTTGAATCCTGGTTCATGGATAACATCTGTTCAATGTTGGGCATGTCACTTAACTACTGTGACCCTCAATTTACTCATTGGTAACATGAAGGCTTTGCAATAGACTCTCTGAGTCCTTTTTCAGCTCTGGATCTATGGAATTATCATCATATGAAAATGGAGTCATTCAGGAAAAGTTATGCCATCAGCAGAAATTCAGAATATAAAGAGACAAAGCTGTTATAGGAGAATAAAATGTGTGAAGTTGAATTTGAGATGAGTAGTAGATCATCAAAATGGGAATCTTCATTAGATAGTCAGAAATATGGAAATAAAGCTCAAGAGAGAAGTACCAGTTTGAAAATCAGTAATATAGTAGTGCTATTTAAAGTTTGGGGGATAGCTATCTCAGAGAGAAGATTAGAGAGCCAAGGATTAGACCTTGACAATAAAGGAGAAGAACTTTGGAAATAAACAAAGAAAGAAATCAGAGTTAAAAAGACAAACAGGATTACTAAACTATCACAGAAGTGATTATTAAGAAGAGTCTAGTTAAGTGATGCCAAATGCTGCAAAGACATCAAGGAAATCAAGGGCTGAGGAAGGACTATTCATTCTGACACTTAGGAAGTCACAAGTGAGCTCTGACAATGAAATTTCAAGAGAGCAGAGAGGAAGCCAGATTAAATGTGTTCCCTTTAGTTACAGCACCTCATTTGAACCAGGGCACCTCTGCTAATGGCTTCCTACATGACACATTGAACCTATAATCTGAAACTGACTTCTCTAGAGTCAGTAGTAAAGTATATAACCCTGGTACTGTGACTAGTTTTCATTTTAATGTGTCATTTTTGCTGTTATCTCTTGCTTCAACTCTTTTAACAAACAATGTAATTGTGCTAGCTCCCTATGGCTTTTTAAGGGATGGATCCATTATTACCTAGATAATGAATTTTAAAAAAATTGATTATACAAGGCCTACTTGGGTTTTCTGCTTCAGCAAATTAAAAAGTTCAGCAATAGCCAGAATCATATCTTATTCCATTGCTAGCCCTTCTTTTCGTCACGGAGTGTTTCAAGAGACACTCTCCCTCCCTTTCAGATATTCTAGATTGGGAGGCTAAAAAGGAGCTAGTCTTCTAGTTTTTCATTAACCTGTGAAGAACAAGCTACTTCTTCTAACATCTTAGGCCATACACGTATATCTAGCACCAAAGGAAGAAATCAGAAAGGAAATCACTTCCATTTGATTTCTGAAGTGATGCTCACTCCCAAATCATTTCTAATAGATTTGTTTTTTAGCTCCTTCCATAAAAAACCCTGCTGAGACATAAAGATTTCGTTTTTTTATCTTACTGGCAAATCAAGGAGGTTTCTTTGAGTATGAAAAGAACAATGAACCATGTGATCATTTCCTTTTTTTATTTAATTAATATATTTTCTTTTTATATTACAAACATTTATAGATTACTCTCTTTGTGAGGAGCCTCTTGTAACAAGGGAAAACAACTAAGTAAAACTAAAAATACAGTGAGCCTATCTGAAAATTCACGCAATAATTTTACATCTATAGCACTACCTCATCTCTCTATTAAAAACCAAATCTATTCTCGCTTCCTTCTGTCCCCCACCTTTTAAAAAAAAGATGAAAAGCAAATTTTTTGTAGTAAATATATAGTCAGGAAGATCAAATTTCCTTAACGGTTGTGTGTGTGTGTGTGTGTATACATACACATATACACACAGAAGTATGGTGCTGTTGTTCAGTCATGTCCAACTCTTTGTAACCCTGCAAGTGGTTTTCTTAGCAAAGATACTGGAGTGGTTTGGCACTTCCTTCTCCAGTGGATTAAGACAAGCAGAAGTTAAGTGACTTGCCCAGGGTCATATAGTTGGTGAGTGTCTGGAGCTAAATTTGAAATCAAGTTTCCTGACTCCAGGTCCAGGGCTCTATCCACTGAGCCATCTACCAACCTCTATGTATACATGCATATATACATGTATGTGTGAATGTATGTATGTATATGTGTCACTTTTTTTTTGCCTAATTTTTTTACTCCCTAAATCTCTCACCTCTTGTCATAGATGGCAAGTTCCATTGCCAGTTCTCTGGAATCACGAATATGAATCAAATTGATTGTAGTTCTTGCAGCCTTCAAAGATATTTGTCTTTAACTGTTATTATACATCTTGTTCTCTCAGTCCTGATCATTTCATTTTTCATCAGTAAAAGCTCTCAAAATTGTTTATTCTCATAATATTGATGTTACAGTTTCAATTATGAAGGGGAAAATAGGTCATTTCCACTGATAGCAGTCCTTAGAGTTTCTTGATGACAGAAAGTCATGTCATAAGAAGGTTTGTCCAAAAGAGCTGTAGGTATGCTTATGAGCTCTGTTCTTTAGGAATAGATTCCTAACTCAAATAGTACTTACCAGATCCCCTTAAATTGTCTGTGAGCCTAAAGAGGCCCCCTCCATTCACTTACTGGTTCAGTTAAAGGATCTTACTCATAAAGTTAAGAAATGCAAATTTTAAAATGAAATAATTTCTCTGGTTTAATTTAGCAAGTTGTGTGCTATTTAAATTCTAAAAGTTTTCCCCAAAATAAACTAAATAAACAATATAGCTGACATTTATATGGCCCTTTAGATTTTGTTCAACATTTTACACAAATAGATACTGCAGAAACAAGTAACTGAGGCTCAAGAAATTTACCCATGGTCACAATCCTAGTAAATGTTAAATGCAGGATTTGGACACAAACCAGTCCTTACTCCAAGGTCAGCATGGTTTCCACAATACATGTAATTTCATCCAGCTGTGCCCTATGAAAATTGTGATGTGAATGTTAGAAAATCTTTTTAATTTTTTATTTCAATACAACAGCATATTCAGTTTGACTCAAAAATAAGTCCACTGTGTGAAGGAAAGTGTGTTAGCTGTCAAAGAGATGAAAAGTTGAGATAAAATCAGGTATATGCCGAAGCCAACTAGGACTTGCATATGTTAAATTTTCAGCGTGATCATTAACACCTTGGAAATTGTCAAAGGCTACAAATAAGACCTTCCTGTTCTGCTGACTCTCTAGACTTAAGAGAGTGTTAACATTATAGATTAAACTTAAAAGTGTGTGGTGCATACATCTCCCCCTTCTCAAATATTTACCAATATGCCCCTGGATAAAATAATTTCTACCTTTGTGGAGGTTACAGTCTCCTGGGAGAAAAGATACATACATAGCTCCTATTTGTAAGCACTTGGTAAATGGTAACGATAAATAAATATAGGTAAAGTCCCAAGGAGTCAATCATTTCTAGTATAGAGAATCCGAAGAAGCTTCCTAAAGGAGGGCGCCATTGATCTGGGCCTTAAACGATAGATAGGAATTCAACGGGCAAAGAGGGGAAAGAAAGACAATGCAGACGTAGGGAAAAGTGTAAGCAAAAAAGAGTTTGGGTGCATTCAAGGATGAGAATAGTCCAGTCTGGCTGAAGGATACAGTATGTGAGATAAGGCTGGATAATGAAAAATAACAATTGATGGAGATGGGGGTGAAATGTTACACAAACGACTATGAACTTTACCCGACAGGCAAGAGGGAGGGACTTAAGATTTTTAAACAAATGAAGTACATGACCCATTAATTTGGCAGAAAATCATCCTAATGGTCAATAAATGAATAAATGAAAGAATGAAAAGTATTTATTAACCTCTTAAGATGTGCCAAGAATTATGTTAATTGCTGAGAATACAAACAGAAATAGTAAGAGTTAGTTGTTATTTTCAAAGAGTTCACCTTCTAATTTAAGGAGATAAAAAAGCTTAAAAAAAGTAATTCAAAAGGATTCATAGAATCATAGTTTTAGAGCTGGTAGAGATTTTAGAATGAATGAATGAATAAAGCAATTGTTAAGCACTTGTGTACGAAGTGGATAGAGTGCTGGAACTGGAGTCAAGAAGACTCATCCTCCTGAGTTCAAACTTGATCTCAGACAATTAATAATGATGTGATCCTGGTCAAGTCACTTAACCCCATTTGCCTCAGTTTCCTCATCTGTAAAATGACCTGGAGAAAGGAATGACAAACCACTCCGGTATCTACCAAGAAAAGTCCACGTGGGGTTACAGAGAATCATACACAACTGAATAAATGACGAACTACAAAAAATATGAAAGAGCCATCAGCTATAGGATTGATAGAAAAGCCCAGGAATCCTTAGGGTGCACCAGTAGATAAGATGACAGACTCAAAGTAATGGGAGGGCACAGCGGCAAGGCAAATAATAAGATCTGATGCTGTTCCAACTCACCAAAATGATCAGAATGGGTAACTTCCATCTCATCTCAGTGCTATAAGTAGACATGTCACCCATTCCAACTGGCTTCCCTATGAAATCTACACAAGCCCTGATAGATTGAAGGGCTAAGGGAAGCAAGGAGGGAGGAAATTCCTGATGGAGGAATACCCCATGAGGTCTTGGCACCTGAGTGCTCAACAGAGGGAGCAAAGTGGAGGTAGTGGCACAAGGGATAGATTGTGAGAGAAAGAGGTAATGGAAAGACCTGTTATAAAGCTATTACAAGGCTCATGGTAAAAGAATCTATAGTATTGATAGGAATGGAGAATAGAAGAACAAACGCCAAACAAATCTTTTGTCCCATCCGGTTTCCTTTTCTATTTTTATAGCTTTGGCATGCCTAACAACTGAGCCATACCAATATGTACTAATTGGAACTTTCAATTCAGCTGATTAGCTTTGGTTGATATCAACAAAAGTGACAACAAAAATCTAGAGATGTGGGTCATTCTGTCTACACTATTTTATAGATGAATTGCCAATCAAACAAAGTATTGCTCAAAAGTAAGAGTCAGTGAAATTCTTACTTTGAGCAAGACAAAACTTTTATCTGTCTTTTGACTCTCTTTATCTCTATCTGTCTGTCTGCCTATATCTGTCTCTAATTCTGTCTCTCAGTCACAAATCCAAGTCTCAAATCCAGGACTTGCCAATCCACCATTGATATATTTCCAGAAGACAATTATCTCTGTAATTTCTATGCATATCCTAAATTCACCCTAAACTTGTAAAAACTATAGAAGATATTATATTTGAAAACAATCACCAGACCATCTTGTGCTGTAGTGACCTGATCACCAAATGAAAATCATATTTTGACACTCCTGAGTAGCATAACAAGTTCGATCAAAATCAATCAACTTCCTACTAGTTTAATAAAAAAAATTACTGAAGAGATGAACATGGAATATTGAACTGCTGAGATCAAAGAAGAGATGTTACTTGCTTTGATCATTGTTCATTGGTCTATATTCTATAAGCAGCCTTAATTATTGGTATTATTAGTAATCATTGCCACAGCATCTATTTTAAGCAGCATACAAAACAAATGGTAAAGATATATCCACTATTCATTCTGAGTTTATTCTCTGATACACCTTTAATAAAGATAAAGTTATATGAAATATATAGGGTAAAACTGCCAGATTCAGAATTTTTCACTAAGATCTTTTTATCATCTTCAAAGAGAGTCATAGCAGAAAATTAATTTGGATAAATTGTCATTTATCCAATGCATCAAGATGCATCCCATTCCACTGTCGATTTGAATCCTGCAAAACTTGAAGGATACAGGTACAAGCCTTTGTGAAACATGACTTTTGACAACCATTTGACCTTTCCAAGATGGTTAATTTCATGGAAAATTCACATTTATACTTCCCCACTGTCATGGCTTATTCATTCATTATTTAAGTAATACACAAAGAGTATAAGTAAAGACTCTTCTCATTTTCTGCTTGCTAGTGAGATATTCCAGAATTCCAAGAAAAGAAAAGTTGGAGAAATATTCCATACACATTAATATGATATTATATGACATAACATGGCATAATATAATGTAAACATGTTTCACTGTTCAGGAAAGTACTCAAGGTGCACATATACATATATAATATCATTATATGCATTATGTCACTTCCTTTGATCAATTGTAACTAATCACTATAATTTAAAAGAATATTAAAAGTTCATTAGTGTGTTACATATACATGTATGCTACATAATTATATGCATTATATCTCAATGACCTCGAGTGAGAAGAGACTTCATATTTTCATTTTCTTTCTTTTACTCGAGTCTTGTACAAAATGACTAATATGGAAATGTTTTACATAATTGCACATGTATAACCTATATCTGATTGCTTACCATCTCAGGGAATGCAGAGGGGAGGAAAGGAGAGAAAGATAAAACTTGGAACTCAAAACTTTAAATAAAAATGGTAAAAAAAATTCAGAAAAAGCTTTTGACCCATTCCTATTAAAAACATTATAAGGCAAAACAGAGACAGAGATTTCATAGGCCATTTGGTAAAATCCCTTTATTTTAAAGATGAAAATATTGAAACCCAGAGAAGTCGACTGCCCAAGGTCACACCGAAAGCATCGAGGCAGACCCTTTGATACCAGAACCAATGCTCTTCCCCCTTTGCCATGCTTTAACTCCCTCCATGGATGGTACTTTATTACCATTTCTGTCACAGAAAGCAATTCGCTTTCATGTATATGTCTATAGAGTATACCCTAGTTTCCTTGTCTATTCAAAAAGGGACGATGATATTTGCCCCACACCTTGCTAGGAATTGGTTATACAAAGACAAAAATAAATGGTCCTTTCCCTCTAGGAACTTACTAGAACAAAGCAACATAAAAAAAGGATGACTGGAAACTAATTCTCAAAGGGAAGAACTAGCAGTTCAATCCAATTCAATTCAATTCAAGAAGTATTTATCAAACACCTAAATATAGACCAAGCGCTGTGCTAAATGCTGGGGATACAAATGAAGAAAAGGAAGACAGTTACTACCCTCAAAGAAATTGCAATTTAGTAGAAAGAGACCATCCACAAAAGGATGCAGGAAAAGTTGGGGTGGAAGGGGAGCAAACACCAGGGAGTATCTTGCTCAGTGGAGCTGAAATCAAGCAAAGCAGCAGATGAAGAGTGAAGTGAGCTGAAAGCCCAATTTCTGTCCTCTGTAAAGGAAAGTTTTGGGAGGAGTTTGGTACTCTGTCCTCCAGCAGAAGAGGAGGTAGAATGGTGGCATCAACGAAGGCTTGAGTTAGAAGCATGGTGAGGAGGTTAGAAGGGATGAGTTTTTCTGTGGGGTGCATTTTCTTCAGTGGAGGTGAAACCAGGAAGAATACCAGATGCAGAGTAGAGAGAACTGAAAATCCTAGCAAATGGGAGAATTAGAATAAGCTTCATTTAACAGGGACATGAAACAAACCTCAAAGGAAGCTAGAGATTTTGCAAAAGTGAAGATAAAAAAATTGTGTTCTAGGCATGAGGAACAGCCTGTACAAAATACAGAGATGAGAGATGGTCTGTTACGTTATAAGGAATAGTAGATTAGCCAATTTAGCTGGAATCTAGAGTCATTTGACTAGAAGGTAAAGGTCAATTTCATGAAGTTGAGGCATTACAGAAAGTAAGATAAGTATCAGTGTCAGCACCCAGGTCTTACAAATTAGCATGGAGTATTTTCAAGGGAGGAAAGCTGAACTGAATTAGAGGTCTGTGTTTAACAGAAAGATTGCTAGAACTACAGCAAAGAGACCTGGGTTCCAATCCCATCTATATCTCTTGCTGTTGGACCAGACATGAATCAATGTTTTGGGATGTCAGTTTTCTCATCTGCAAAATGAGGAAGTTGATCTGATCTCCTCAAAGGTCCCTTTTAGCTTTGATATTCTGGGAAATCAATCTTCTATGACCCCTTTAAGGTCAATGAATAGCCGGTTCCATTCAAATTCTTTAAACAGGAGTATGACAATCTCACCAAATTAGCACATTTTGGATCAAACACCAAATGACTGGTTGAATCTTTTACTTACCATACATGTGTTTCTGTCTTGTATAAACATGGACATTATTAGTCTCCATCACAATGAGAGACTTATTTTGTAACAATATTGTGAATTAATACATGCAGGTTTAATTATAGAATTAATTATTAATTCATGAATTATATGAGTGGTTGTTAATTCGTTAATTACATGTAATTAGTTATAGAATAATGATTTCCTACCAGTTAGCAGTGACAGCAAATTACTTACCAGAATAACTATATAGTAAAACTAAATTAGACCCATAGCACATAAGAAAGGTGGCCACAGTTAGCAAAAGTTTTGAAACTGTTACTGCAATCCTCCCATATACATTTATAAAACTGTAAATTTGAATAATAGCTATTTCACATCATTATTGAGTTTGACTTTCAGTGGTTAATTTTAAAACATTCAAAAATAATCTTATAGTATTTTAGACATAAACTTCATGGTACATAGACTAGACTTTAATTAAATACAGGAAAAGAAAATATGCAAATAAAATATGATTAACCTAGTGGTTAACAAAAGAAGCCTACATTTTAGCTATTCTAAAAAATAATTCATAATATAAAGAATTTTTCATGAAAATCTCTGCATATGAAGTAAGATTTGGGCTAATTAGAAAGCTGAACTATGTCAATACAATGAGAGAAAAATCCCCACCATATTCCTCTCAAATTATCATAGTATTAGAAAGTTCTTATTGTGTAGATTTGATTAAGCCTCCAATTAATAACTGTATCATAGCAGGAAAAAATAAATAAAAGATCTCTGCTTTTCACCCTGTTTATTAGTAAAAACATTGAACAATTTACTAATTATGAAGTCTACAAAGTCTTTCTTCAATAAATAATAAATCAGAAGTTTATAAAAATATCCTTAGGGGAGCCCTGAATATTCCCAAAAGTCATTTTCTGTTTTTGGTTTTTGGTTTTTTCGTTTTGTTTTTTTTTTTACAAAATCCTAGAAGACTGTTAGTGTGACCATTCTGCAGATAGACAAATTGAGAAATGTAGTTCTTAGGTCATAGAAGTAGTAAGTCCATATCTTTATTTGTTGCCTCTAAAGATTTTTTTGAGCCAATAACAGATTATCACTAGTAAAAAGTATATTGTTACTTAAATAAAAATATGTTCTCAGTTGCATGGAAGTGATAGTTAATACAGGCTTCCGTAGCCAAGCTTGTTCATGAGACCAGATGGTTAAATAATTGAGTGTATGGAGGTAGAAAATCTTTGATTGAGCAGAAGTAACTGGTGATTTGTATGTAATGAAGTTAATTTATTTTCCTAAGATATCACCAAATGCTACATTACAGGAGAGTTCTTAAAAATCTGAGTACAGATTAGGCTCTTTTTAACTCTTCATCACATTGCTTTGATGCTGTAGATGGGTAACCTTCTCTAAGGCTCCATACCAGAAACAAGGCAACTGGTATAATTCAGATAGGCAGTGCTAGTCTATATCATAATTCGTTATCATTTCATATCATTTGATATCAAATTTTTTTTAATTAGCAAGTATTTTTCACCTCTTTCCCATCCCAGCTCTTTTCAGATTCAACAACAATTTTAAAATCTCTTATAAACAAACATGCTCAGTGAAGTAAAACATATTACTTTATAGATTATGTTCAAAAATATATGCCATGTTCTTCATTTTGAGTTCATTATCGCTCAGGAGGAAAGTAACCTATTTAATCTTTGGTCCCCAAGAATCATGTCATGTCATTGTTCTGAGTTCTAAGATTTCCCAAAGTTGTTTTTTCTTTATATTGCTGTTGTCACTGAATAAATTGTTCTGATTTTGTTCACTTTACTCTGAATCACTTCACAGAGGTCTTCCCAGTTTCCTCTGAAACTGACCAGTTTTCCATTTTTTATATCACAATATTATATTAGATTCATATAGCTTCATTATTTTAACCATTCTTAATTTGGTAGGAATCCTTTTAGTTTTCAGTTTGGGTCTACCATGAAAAGAGCTACAACAAATATTTCAGTGCTCATTGGCTCCTTTTCCTTTTTATTTGATCTCTTTGGATTATAGGCTTAATAATGTCGGTATTGCTGGGTCAAAGGACATGGACATTTAAGTGACTTTGGGGGCATAATTCCACTTCTGCCTTCCAGAATGACTATACCAATTCACAGCTCCACCAATACTGCAGTAATTTGCCCGTTTTCCCAAGTCATTCCTATATTTGTTATTTTCTTCTTTTCATGCAACTAAGAACTTAAACTTTAAAAGTAAGAGTCTAGAATGTTAGTATTTATTGCCTTTTCTTTCTTTTTCTCTTTACCATTTCCTCTCCCTTTGCCTCTCCTCTTATACCCAATCATACTTCCCTTCATTGAAAGTATTCTAAACTACGTGTCGATCTCATTGAAACAGCTGACTTTAAATTCAGACAGAAAAATTTTTTTAAAAGTATGCTGGTAAATATTTAACAATTGGTTCTCAAAAAAATGACACACTTTTAAATTTAATCTGAATTATTAACATTTTCCCCATCATCTTTTTAGGTCTAGACAATGAGTAAAATACTGAATCAAGCCCTAATGTGTAATATTCACCAAATTCCAAGGTGTAAATGTTCATACCAAAAATGTAACAATTGACTCTCAGTGTGGGCTAGCTCCAACATATTTCTGTTACATCTCCAAAAATGTTCATAAATCCAAGTTAAGAGTCTCCAATACATCAAAATGAAAGAGGAGAATACTTGTGAGCAAAGAGAAATTCTAATGGTCTTTGCCTTGGAAGTCCAGAAGACTTCCTCAATCCCTAAACAAAGTCTATTGTTTTTGTTCAGTCATTCCAATCATGTCCAACTCCTCGTGACCCCATTTGGAGTTTTCTTGGCAAAGATACTGGAGTGGTTTGTCATTAGCCTGTGGGGGACTAAAGTTACATTGAATGCTACTCTTTGGTGACTGATCCAACAGCCATCTTTGCTTCCTTACCTTCACTTCTCCCTTAGTGTACAAAAAGCCATCTGAAAGAGAGATGGTATAACTTGGTCCAGGGAATAGGGAATCAATGAGAATATGGATGGTTGCTTACAGGGTTAACTTCTTTCTTTACTGTAGCTGTTATGGATGTATGCATCTATACCAGAACACTAATGTCAAAGATAATTAACATCCAGAATAGAAAATATGGCTAGTATCTATATAGTCCTTTCAGGATGGCAAAGCCTTTTATTTATGTGAATTCATTGATCTTCACAACAACCCTGGCACTGTTATTTTCCCCATTTTGCAGAATCAGAGAACATGAATATTGAAATGAATTTTAGAGGTCATGTAGTTCAGTTTCCTATATCACACAGATATCCTCACTTAAATACCCCAGAAAAAGCATTACAAGCATAGTTCATTAAAAATTACATAATTTCAAGTTCCCTTACCCTTTTTTCAAAAAGATTGCTTTTTGTGCTACAAAATCAAAAGAACATGAATGTTTTGTATACTAATATCTGAATTTTCTTAATAAATTGTGATAAATTTAGTAGTAAACCCCAATCTCTTTTGACATCACTTTTTCACCCTCACTCGCACTCTGTACTCGGGGTTTTCAACCTAACTTTCCTTCCTATTGTATAGCCTTAGATGATTCTATCAAAGATATTTAAATATAGCCTTTGACAATCATTCACAGAAAAGTTTAAGGTGGAATTTTTTTAAATGTCTATAACCAGAAATTTAAAACAAGCATTTCCATATAGAATGGGATAGGAAAAAAAGACGATAGCGAATGAAACTGCAAGTCTATTACATACAACTTTAAAAGGAATACCTTTTAAATATATAATGAAGTTATCATATAACTTTCTTTTTATCTTCCCTCTCCCCACTCAACCCCTGCCCCCATAGCAGCTGTTAGATATATATAGGTATTTATATGTAAAATCATTCTATACATGCTTCTATGTATCAATTCTTTCTCTGGATGCAGATAGCATCTTCCTTCATAGGTCCTTTGTAGTTACTCTGGGTACTTATAATAGTCAAAATGACTTATTCACCAAAAGTAGTTCTAACACTTCTGTTATCATATACAATATTCTCTTGGTTTACTCATTTCACTCTCCATTATTTTGTGTGTCTATCCATGGTTTTCTAAAATCATGAAGCTCTTCATTCCTTAATATTCCATCATGATCATATAATACTATAGTTTGTACTTGAAGATTATATTTTTGGTTCTTATACATTTTTTAATCTATTTTTTTTAAAATTACAATGAATTCCAGAGATTAGTTAGCTGGACCAAATCCAATTATACTATATTGGCCAGACTGCCTGTAAGATTTCATCATAGAATTAGTGATGTGGAGAAAAGAGCTACACTTCATTAACATGCACAGAATAAACATCTCTAAGATTTTAGTTTTATCATTATTATTCATCACATACTGTTTGCAAACAGTCTCCTGTGGATGCATTGGACTTATGTGGGTTAATCTATTCACAGTAATGGGATTCCCACCCACTCAGTGTGCTAAAGATTAACCCCATTGTGTTTCTATTTAATTGCTTTTTTATTTGTTGAGTAGAAGTACAGTGTAATATGAAAGATCTTTTTACTAATAGTTGTGCCTGTTTGCTACCCCCAGATAATTCCATGCCTGACTTCAGAAACTGTTATAGCTGCACCTTTTACTACCAGACACCTGAAAACCAATCTATTTTCTACCTTCTAGTCTCCATCTTTTGCCCCATTCAAGAGAACTTCCTTTCAGCTCTTCCCTTTATTATAAAGTCTTTGTATTTTGCTCTGTTTCTCAAGCATTTCATCCAAACTCTGCAACACTCCCCATAGCCTCGGGAATAGCCCTTGCATAAAAATACATACATGAATACACAGAGAGATTCTATGGGAATTTCATTCTGAAGCAGCAAAATAAGTCAAACCATTTCCCCTGTGTTGAATCTGTTTTGGAAAAAAAATAAGTTCTCCCTTGAACTGACTATCTAATGTTGATTAGGACATAATAGGTGGTAAAGGAGCAACAGATGAAGGATCAAGTGTTAGCAAAAAGGATAAGTGTGAAACAATGTGGTAAATTATCCCATTGAGTCACCACGCCTAGCTAAGAAAAGAAAAGGGCAATATTGATGACCAGATCTTAGGGGTTTTCAAATCATATACCTGCTCTAAAAGACTACATCTCCTCTAGGTACTCAGAGGATTTGACCAGCCAAATCATAAAATCATACAAAGAGACCCAAGAGGTACTCTGGTCCAAGTCTCATGGATCGATTTCCTCTCTGAAACAAATGGTCATCTAAATTCTGTCTAAATTCCTCTAAGGGTAACAAATTCACTACCATGTATACATACGTTAACTCATTGATCTTCACAATGACAACCCTGTGAGATAGTCCTATTATTATCCTCATTTTATAAAATCATAGAACTTGAAAGTTGAAGTAAATTTTAGGCATTATATATCACATGAAAATACTCACTTAAATGGCCACAAGGAAAGTATTCCCATTTCCTTTATATTGCACAGTTCATTAAATTACATAAATTCATGTTCCCTTGCCTTATTTCAGAAAGATTGCTTTTTCTACTACAAAATTAAAAGAATTTGAATGTTTAATCTGAGAGTTATATCTGAAAGTTACTCGATTCAGATAGTTCAAGAATCATTTAATAAGCTTCAGTTGTGATCAAGGCATTATGCTATGTAGCAATAAATTTGGTCCTTGCTTTCAAGAAGCTTATATTTTAAAAGTGATATAAACATGTACAGAAATGAATAAATACAAGATAATTTAAGGAGGACAACAACATTATGAATTAGGATAACAGAGAAGGACTTTCCTTTAGAGTCTGTGTCCAAGTTGAACCTTGAAGATAGTGGGGGTTCTAAGAGGTAGAATTGAGTAGAGAGAATATTCAAGGCTTGACTAGGATACAGTCACTGCAAAGGCAAAGAAAGAGGTAGGAGATAATATGACAGATGAGGGGAATAATTAGTTGGATAATTTGTCTAGAACATAAAAGTACATAAAATGGGGAGTAACATGAAATAAACCTGAAGGGTAGGTAGGTGATAAGAGTCAGATTGTGGAGGACTTTAAATCACAAGCTGAAAGTTCATATTTAATCAATGTAATAATGAATCCTAGGGGGAAAGTATAGAGAAGAAAGGAATCCATAGGGAATGCCTCCCTGAGGGTTTCAAGAAAAGAACATTTTTCTCTAAAGTCCAGATTACTGCTCCTAAATAACAGCATCTCTAGTTAGATAACTAGTCTCTCTCTTCCACTTCTTTTACTTAGCCTTTGCTCTGGCTCCATTCGCTGACTGGTTCCACTGTCATTTTTCCCACATGCTGTTGCAGGATGAGTCTACCATGTTGCCTACCACATAACCCCACAAAACACACAAAGGTTATCAGCCATTAATCTTTTTTACTTAACACTAGAATAAACAGTGGCAAAAGAACATATGGAGATCTCCAGGGATGGGGAGAGAATGGGAATTTCTGTGGGTGGATGATGACTGGGTTCAACCAGCTGCCACAAGAAAAAGGGCTTTGTTGACAATTCCTTTTGCTCATAAAGAAATGAAGCATAAACTCTGAAGGAGCATGGCCATTAATGACAGCTGTCTTCTCCCTGGCTCCCTGGCTCAAAACAATGGTAAAGAAACCATAGTCATTCACTCTGCCACCTCCCCACCACAACCAGCTGCATTGTTCACTCACTGTGGTCGCTGGGTTAGTAAAGGCTACTTCTTTCAGAGTCTTTGAAGGGGATAGTAGAGAATCATAAATCAAGTTCTAAATGTTTGACTCTGCCAAAATATATATGGCCTCCAGATGAAAGTGACCCAAGTTTCCACTTCTGGGTTTTGACTTCCTCTTCCATCCATTTCTACTTTCTCTCTCCCAGGACCCCATATGAACAACAGCAGATCTTAACAGCCAATCAGATCCTAGAAAAGCATCAGAATCTCTGTGGTTACCCTGAAGCAGGGTCCAATTCCAGTATGGATTTACATCAATAATAGGAAGTCATGAAAAGTTCTTGACTTCATGAAAAGTTACATGACTAGACCAAGAAGGAAGAAAATTTGTTAGTAGCTGAATGGAAGGTGGATTGCAAAGAGGAGAGACTAGAAGCAGGTGGATCAACTAGAGGGATATTGTAACAGCTTAGGCAAGAGATGAGAAGGACTTGAACTTAGGTAGTGATCATGTGAATGAATAGAAGAGATGTATGCAAGAGATATTGTACAAGTCAAAAGACTTGGCAACTGATTTGATATGGAGGATGAGGGAGAAGGAATAATTAGATGTGACAAAGATTATGAATCTCAGTTGCCTCAAAGTATAAAGATATTCTCTAGAAATCAGAAAATCTGGAGGAAGTGTATGTAAGAGTGGAATAATAAATTCTATTTAAATATGTTGGGCCCACAGAACCTCTAAATTGAAAATGTCCAGAAGACTGGACTCAGGAATTTGGAACTAGATAAATAGATTTAAAAGCTATTTCCATGAATATGATAAGTGAATCCAAGAGAGTTTATGAGATTACCAAGAGAGGGTATATATAGAGCCAGGGTCAAGTAAGGTGTTTGTAAGGTGAAAGATATCTGGGAATGTTTATCCACAGCATGGAATGAATAAATGAATGAATGAAGCCAATATATGAGGAATCAAAAATGAAAAGGTAAGAAGATAAAATCAGAATCAGACTCCTAGAGGAAACTGAAAAAGGACATGAGTGGAAGATATGGCTTTGGTAGGAAAATTACCACCTCCTCAACAATTGGAGCAACGGAGAAGAGAATGGATGATGGTGTGGATGGGATTTAAGACATGGAATAGAGAAGAAGGAATTCATGATAGATAGCCTTTTCTTTCCTCAGGTAAGCAAGAAATAAGGTCCTTCTTCAGCAGCCAGGAAGCAGTGAAGGGTATATAGGAAGTTGAGAACCAAAGGTTTGAAACAGTCCACCAAAGACAAAGCAACACAAAGTCAATCTTGAAAACTAAAAGGAGTTCTCCAGTTGAGATTTTGTTCAGTCATTCCTGACTCTTCATAATCCCATTTCAGGTTTTCTTTGTAAAGATACTGATGTGGTTTGCTATCCCCTTCTCCAATTCATTTTACAGATGAGGAAACTGAGGCAAACAGGGTTAAGTGACATGCCCAGGGTCAAGGAGCTAGTGAGTGTCTTAAGGCTAGATTCAAACTCAGGAAGATGAGTCTTGCTGACTCCAGGCCCAGTGCTCTATCCACTACACCACTTAGCTCCTTCCAGTTGAGATTAAATTATTTAAATTTGTAGTGTACCCTATAGACATGTCTGTGTGACTTTATTCTAAGCAGTCTCTGTTATGCTGACTTCATGCTGGCCCAATCCTAAACTCTCCCCCAAACGTCATATCCTGTATGATTGTAGGTAAGTAAATAGTATAGCTCTTTCTTAATTACACCAAAAAAGGATCCCTGTCACCTCTTTTTTGTTGTTTTTAGACCAGCCTTATAATTTCATTAACACTGGGAACTCTCAGTAATGATGTGTTTTGCATCAGTGCAGAGCTGCCCCTGATCTGCAGCTTGAAGTCTTAGAGAGTCTGCCTAAGAGCTCTGGGGATATAAGTGATTTTTGCTCATGGTCGCACAACAAGGAATTAAATCCGGGTATTTCTGGAATTTCCCTGGTCTCTAGTTGGTAGTATTTCACCTTGTCTTGCTCAGATTCAGTTTTTCACTTCAATTCTTGGGCATATCCCGCACTGTCCTTCCACTGCCCTACTTTCCAGCACCTCTTTTTATGCTGTCTTTCCCCACTGGGATGTAATCTCCTTAAGAGAGGAGATTGCTTTATTTGCAGCTTTTTGTATTTGCACAGTGGGTAGAGTGCCAGGCCTAGAGTCAGAAAGACTCATTTTCCTGAATTCAAATCCAACCTCAGTCACTCACTAGCTGTGTGACCCTGGGCAAGCCACTTTACCCTGTCTACCTCAGTTTTCTCATCTGTAAAATGAGTTAGAGAAGGAAATGGCAAACCACTCTAGTATCTTTGCCAAGAAAACCCCAAATGGGGTCATGAAGAGTTGGACACAATTGAGAAACGGAAACAAATTTGAATCCCACTTAGCACAATGCCTGGCACAGAGTAAACCATAAATGTCTGATCTATCTTCACAAAATATCTAAGGGGTTTAAGTCCTAGATTTTTTTTAAGAACCGTGCCTTAAACCCAAATCACTCTGGCTCTCATGGATCTGCCAGTAATAGATCCCAGCCCAAGCCTCATTTGGTCCTCGTTTGGGCTCTGGTGGCTCTAAGTGAGTGCAAATAGAAATTGTTTCTGTTTCGGTCAGTAAACCTTAGGGTCTTCCCCTCCCAGATTGATTTTTTTTTAATTAGGTAAAAAAAGTCATTCTTTATCTCTTTTCCTACCAAGCCTTAATCACTGAATGGGTGTTGCCTCTGATAAACTGAGACCTGGGAAAGACCTTAGTTTAAAAAGGCCAAGATATCCCACTGCATCTGGAACCATCTCCAGTCCTGATCTATATCTTGCCTCTGGACCCAGATGGCTCTAGAGGACAGAGTGAGGCTGGTGACCTTGCATAGCCCTCCCTCACTTAAATTCAATTCATTTGTAAGTCATGACATCACCTTCCCCAATGTCACAGTCCTCCTTGAGAATGAAGGACAAACAATAATAAATCATACTAATCTGCATTTACGTAGTGTTATAAAGTCTATAAAATACCTTACATGCACTATTTCATATAACAAGCCTCTGATACAGAGGAAACAAAGCCTCTCAAGGGAGGTGGATAGAGCAGTGGGCTTGGATTTAGAAAGACCTGAGTTCAAATCCAGCTCCCGATACTTACAAGCCGTCTAACTTTGAGCAATTCTCTTCACCTCTGCCTCAGTTTTCTCAACTGCAAAAACTGTGATAATAATAGTACCTGCCTCCGCGTACCTTGGTAGGGACCAAATGAGATCATATTTGTAAAGCACTTGGCATATAGTAGATCCTACAGAAATACTAGCTATTGTTGTTTTTGTTTCCATTTTATTAATGCAGAAAATAAAGGTCAGGAAATTTAAATGATTTACCTAGTCATGGCTGGTGAATGAGGAAGATGGACTTTAAGCTATACACATGAGTATTTTACCAAAAAATTATCCTCGGGGAAAAAAAAAACAGCTTAGACAGGTGGATTTAATGACTGCCTCTATAATACCCTTTAAGAGATCGCAAAGGTCTTATCTCATTAAAAAAAAAAATCGTCAGCCTCCCCCACCAAGTATGAAATCCCTACCAGTGGCCTACCTACTTGTGGGCCTTGTAAAGAAATACATATACATTTTCTTTCTGCTGAGGCATTAGGTTATCTATAAAACATTAGCTAAATAATATATTAAAGAAGATTATGTCTCTTATTAACAAATTACCACCCACTGGGAAAAGAAGACACATTACAATTACTTTGATAAAGAAATGATCAAGAGAATGCTTTGTCTGGAGAGGAGGATATTTGCTAAACTGCTTCAGGGTCCTAATTAGGGTGCTCTAGGCAAAATGAAGGAAGGACACTGTGGGAAGGGGTTTGGTTTCACATGGAAGGGATGAGCTGGCACTCAAAACAAACATGACCCTTTTCTATTATCTTACTGGATCCTTAGGCTATCCTCCTTGATGGAGACAGAATAAGTCATATTAACTCCATTTCACAGAGAAGGAAATTGACTTCACATCCATGCTTACAGCCCTCCCTTTGTTACAACCTCCAACTTCCTTTCAATCTTTTTTTTTATTGATTTATTTTTTAATTTAACATTTTATTTTTCCCAATTACATGTAAAAACAATTTTAACATTCTTTTTTTCAAATTTTGAGTTCCAAATTCTCTACCTCTCTTGCTTACTCCCTTTCATTGAGAAGGCAAGCAATTTGGCATAGGTTATATACACATGTAGCCATGCAAAACACATTTTTGCACACAGGGCACGCTATGAAAGAAAACAAAGATAAATAAACAAGAAAAGTTAAAAAAAAGGTAAAGAAAAACTTTCTTAAATCTGCATTCAGGCTCCACCATTTCTTTCTCTGGAGACAGCTCCTTTTGCCATAAATTCTTCAGACTTGTCTTAGGACATTGTATTGCTGAGAATAGTTAAATTATTCATAGTAGATCATTATATAACATTGCTGTTATTGTGTACAATGTTCTTCTGATTCTGCTCATTTCACTTTGCATCAGTTCATGTGAGTCTTTCCAGGTTTTTCTGAGAGCATCCTGCTCATAATTTCTTATGCCATAATAATATTCCATCGCAATAATATACAACCCCATTGAATCTTAAACAATCATTTCAAGGTACCTTAGCTGCACCTGCTCCTGATTGTGTATGCCTGTAGGGGACAGGAGCTAGGAGTCTCCAGAGCCTCTAAGACAGCTGCCATTCTGAGAGGTCAGTGAGGTCTTCTCCAAATCCAAGGTATTCCCAATCCATATGGGTATATCAAAATTTCAGCCTTCAAGCATTCCTACAGTTCAAGGGCTTCCTAAGTCCCTGGAAAGTCTCCTGTACAGGATAAGCATGAGCCTTTGGAATCTCATTAGTATAATAAATCCTGGATGAGGAAAATCCATCTAGCAATGCATATTGGTACCATCTCTGCAACTTGATTTCAAAAAAACCTTTCTCCTTCTCCCCAAATATTGCCCAGCTACAGCTATTTGCAATACTCTCTCCTTAGCTTTGCAACTCTATTTCTGTTCTCTGTTAGTCTTTATTCCCTTCAAGTATTATACTGGCCTTTTCCCAGCTCCACCTCTTAGAATCCCTAGCTTTTGTTCAAGGCTTAGCTCAAATAACTCCCTCTACACAAAGACTTTTTCAGTCTTCCTCAGCTGTGTCTTCTGTGCCCACCCCTACCACACCCCATGACTCCAATGACCAGTGGATAAAGATCTGGCCTAAAACTAGGAAGATCTGGGTTTAAGTCACACCTCTGATTGACTTTGGCTGTGTGTCTCCAGGCAAGTCTCTAAATCTCTCCTAAAAGGCCAAGGTCTCCCATTACATCCTGGGTCATCTCCAGTCATCCTGATGAATATCTGGTCACTGGATTCAGATGGCTCTGGAGGAGAAGTGAGGCTGGTGACCTGCACAGCCCTCTCTCACTCAAAACAGAGCCAAGTGCAAGTCATGTCATCACTTCTCTAATATCATGGTCATCTTGAAAAACGAAGGATGAACACAACAAAAATCTCTCCATACTTTAAGTAACTAAGCCTTTAAGGTACTAAGAAGTCTGGAGATGCCTTGATAAAGGAGAATATCTTCATTTAGAAGCTCCCTATATGAGTGAAGTCACAAATCCAGTTCTTAGGCATCTATTTTTTCCCTTCTAAAGTTGTAATCTGCCCAGTCAGTGACAGTCTCATTCTTTTGAATACAGTTGTAATATAGTTAGTGTCTGGCAGCACAGAGGGCTCCCTTTAATAAATGCTTGTTTATTGATTGGTCTTAATGTAGAGTCATGTATTGTGAATTTGTTTTTAAAACTAGCCATTTAATATTATTGTTAATAATTAACAATAAGTTGTTACTTACCAATCATAGTCTTTCATATTAGGTACCTTTTAATTGGTTAATAAACCCTACAGGCGATGTTTAGATGTTTTGGGTTTTTTTTTTGCTTTAAACAGCATTTCTATTTTTAATGGTAACATTCAGCCAATCCAGAACTTAACACTTGAAAGTTTCTCATTGACTCAAGCAACTTGGAAATCACAGAGTGTTGCTGGCATTATTGCTTGGTTAAGAATAGCCTCCAGATGTGCTTTTAAGAAAAAAAGAGGAGTTAAAAATAAATTTCTTTGACAAGCTGCTAATCAAAGGTCTATATTTACCATAGCCAAATTATCATGTTATTGCATAGACATCAACGATTAACAGGAAAAGTCCTGGGGTGTCTTCTAAATTGACTCTGAAAGCCAACTTCTTATGTCTCTCTTCTGTGATATGAGTAAAAGTCTGCCTCATTCATTCATTCATTCATTCATTCATATAGCCATGAACTCAATAACATAGGACACCTCCCATGTCTAAGAGAGTATAATCAGTATTTACTTTTCTGGCATTTGCAGCTTTCTCCTCACCAAATATGTATCCTCAACAATGGCTCTGCATCATTTGTGGTCTTGGAGTTTTCAAACAGCAAAATCAGAATTCATTCATGGAACTGGTTAAAGGTCTCTGTGCCCTTGAATGGATTTTGTCAGACAGCCAGTTCTGTGCTGAGGAAAAGATGGTTTGGCAATGGTCATTACACAAGAATGCCCCATGACATTTGTAAAGGGTGCAGTATCACATATCCCCCCAAAGACAACAGCTTGTTTATTTGTTACCCTTAAGAAAGCTTTCTCCACAGTTTCCTCATGACTCTGCCTTATTGTTCCTGAAGGGTAGTCAGTCAGTTGGAATTCAAGAATACCTAAAGTAGCAAGAAGGAAGGATATGTTATGATCCTAGCTTCTGTGAGATTTCCCTAATTGCAACAGTCACTTCACACAAGACAAAATCCTAATATAAAGTCCCATAAAGTCAATAATGGGCTGCATTTGAGGGAAGTTAGAAGACAGTCCTTATGGCTGCATTATAAACACGTTCAGCCTAGAGTTGATTGGGCAGGGTAGAATTGCAAAGGCCAAATTACCTCAGTAATCAGGAATATTGGAAGGGGCTCCTTACACTGGGATAAGGCATATTCAAACTAGAATTTATACAAAAATGCACCAAAGAAGATAGAAGAGTGAGTGGAAAAATCACTAGACAAAGTTAGGAAAGACTTGGGATCTCATCTTGGTTGGGTGGTTATCTTTCACTCTTGAATTGAATCAAAATGATATCACTGTGCTACAGTCAAGTTATAGTGTGTCCAAATGTGGCTGATCAGATGAATATGAGCTCAAAATGTTCTGCCACAGGTTGGACACAAATAGTCCATGTATACATTTGGGGTGGATTCTCTAAATTTGTACATCTTGCATTTCTTTTGACTACTTCAACTCTGCTTTGCTCATAGAGTACAGTACCTTCTCTGATGAGAGTACATCATGCTGAGCGATCCTGTGCCAGTCTCCCATGTTACACAATCAATTCAAAAGTTCTTAAGAGAGTTCTTGAGAGTGTCCTTGTATTGCTTCTCCTGATCACCATGTGAATGCTTGCCCTGCATGAGTTCTCCATAAAAGTAGTCTTTTTGACAAGCATACATTTTGCATTTGAACAACATGGCCAGCCCATCAGAGTTGTGCTCTTTGCAGTAAAGTTTGAATGCTTGGCAGTTTAGTTGAGAAAAGACCTCAGTGTCCACTATCTTATCCTGCCAGGTGATCTTCAGAATCTTCTTAAGACAATTCAGATGGAAGCAATTCAGTTTCTTGGGGCTGGTAGACTGTCCAGGTTCCACAGGCATACAACAATGAGGTTAGCACAACAGCTCTGTAGACCTTCAGTTTGCTAAACAGCCTAATAATTCTTCTCTCCCACACTCTCATTTGGAGCTTTATGAAGCTAACTGTAACAATCTCAGTATCAATGTGCACATCCCTGGAAAGTACAGTATCAAGGTAACTGAACTTATCCACAGCATTTAAAACCTCTCCATTTGCTGTAACCAATGGTTCCATGTATGGATGGTGTAGTGGTGGCTGATGGAGCACTTGTGTTTTCTTGGTGTTAATTGTTAGGCCAAAATTAGCAAAGCAACATAAAATCAACCCATATTTTGGTGCATTTCAACTTCAGAGGCTGCATGAAAAGGGGTCCATGAAAATCATGGACCAACATTCCTTCCACTTTGGTGGAAAGGCTTATAGCCATTTCAAATCGAAGAATTTACCCATCTTAGTCCCGACACGTGGAAGCTTTGTGACCAGGGTTAGTAATTTAAATTTCTCTGAACCTCAATTTCCTCATTTTTAAAACTGACTTAGTAATATGAATAGTACCTTCCAAATAGGATTGTTGTAAGGATCAAATGAAATAATGGATAGAAAAAGCTTTAAAAATAATTTTAAAATATTAATGGATTTGTGATATCATCAATTTAGATGCTCTTTCAAGTGATACAAATCATAACTAATCCTTGGCTTCTCATCCTGTGCAATTTTTATCCAAGTCCTTCCACAAATTGTCCACAGATGCTTTCTCCAAAATTTGGAAGACTTTCTTCTATATGTCTTAACATTATATGAGTAGCAGTAAAGCCCACAGGCTGTCTGTCTGTTATACCCTAGTGTCACTGCATGACTGACCTGACTCTTTTTCTTATTCTATAGTTATCAATGTTCTCCTAACTGCCAAATCCAATAGCTTGCTTTCAGCCCTCACTCTTCTTGACCTTGCTGCAGGTTTTGATAGTGTTTACCCTTTCTCCTCCCAGATATTCTAATTCCTAGGTTTCCATGATTCTTACCGCTCTTAGTACTCACCCTACCTGTCTGACCACTTCTCAGTCACCTTTAATAGATCACCATTCTTCTGCTGCCTACTAAATATGGGTCTCCCCCAAAGCCCTATCTTGGACTCACTCATTTTTTTCTTGTTGCTTTTCTTGGTTTTTTCACAAACTCCCATGAGTCCAATTCTCATCTTTATTTGGATGACTCAAAAATCTATCTGTCTAGTGTTGTCTTGATTTCTCCCCTGAGCTCTTGATGTTGTTTGCCTTTCATTCCCAAAGAGGACCAATGACATCACTGAGTCACAAGTGAATTATATTTAACTCAGGCAGGGCTGTACAAAGTCATCAACCTCACTCTCTCCTGTAGAGTCCAGTGACAAGACATAAGTCAAGACCTCTGGTGGTGGCCCCCAATGTAGTGGGGAAACTTGACCTTTTTAAGCTAAGGTCTTTTCCAGATCTTAACAACTACCTAAAGATCAGTTTCATCTAGAAGTCTCATAGACACCTCAAACTCAATATGTCCAAAAAAGATTTTATGTTTTCTATACAATCTATCTTCCTATTAAGTGCACTCTATTAAATGCATCACTACCTTTCCCATTATCAGTGTTTGCAGTCCCAGAATCCTTCTTGAAAATTCCCTCTCCTTTATCCTCTATATCAAGTCAAATATTAAGTCTTGTCAATCCTACCTCCAAAACATCTTTAATCATCTCTTGTCTGGATTATTACAATAGCCTTCTAAATAGTTTTCATACCTACACTCTCTCTTCCTCTCCAATCTGTCTTCCACACAGTTACCAAAAGATGAGATCACCTTACTATCCTATTCAAAAATCTTTAGTGACTATTTTTCTCAGATAAAGTATAAATTCTTGAGGAAGAGAATGAAAAGAATGGTCAAATTACTGACAGCAAGGGTTTGGAACTGACCAAAAAGTGGCATATTGACCTAGTTCAAGATAAGTGATTCTATTTTGGATACCTAGGCTAGAAACCTGTTCATATGAAAATAAGCTTGATTTTTTATTACATCCTTTCAACAACAACAAGTTCTAGATAGAAAGAAAGGGACAACTAACTTAGACCTGACCATGTACCAGAACTTTTTTTTACAACCTATTCATG
Source organism: Notamacropus eugenii (assembly GCF_028372415.1). NCBI lineage: Eukaryota > Metazoa > Chordata > Mammalia > Diprotodontia > Macropodidae > Notamacropus > Notamacropus eugenii. Next base: position 273,644,094 of record NC_092875.1, read on the forward strand.
AAGAAACTAATGCCTGTAGAGAAAGTGGTGATATAAGCTTTTAGTGATAAGCCCTTTTCATGGTGATATAAGCTCTAAAGAGCTAGAATTTAAACCCCAGTATTCTGGAGTCCAAATCCAGTGTTTTTCCAATATTCCACCTGGAGCAATTATGATAATAATGGAAGGAGAATATAAGAGAGGAGAGTTGAGGCAGCCCAGACTTTGTCTAAGTCTCTGTCCTTTTGTCCCTGTGGAAGAGGTGGATGAACTTGAGTACTATGAGTTTGAGAGAAATATTTTCTCCAGATAAAGTAACCTCTGAGACCAAGGAAACAGAGCTATAGAACTGTGTATATGGAGGCTGCCAGGCTTTATTTATCTTCTTCCCTATTTGTTACAATGGGATGAGCTTAACTGATTTTTTCTTGAAGAAGGCTTCCACCTCTTAGATATTTCCTTCCACAATAGGGAATTCTGATAAGGCCAACCTCAGAGAAATCAATTTCCCATAAGAATAAACCTGACCCTTAGCAACTTCTGTGACCTCAAAATTGTCACAGTTCCCCTTTTCATTTTCTGCCATGGAATGTCATTGATTGGCTGCATATGCTGAATGATCTTAAACAGTTATTAAAAACCCAATCTGTATCTTAAGAAATTGAAGTCTCAAATAGCACAATCAGTCTTTCTTGGGGAACTAATAAATCTTTCCCTTTTAGTTGGGCTATTCACTTTTTGATTCCCCAGTCTTGAAGACCTCATAGTGGATAAGATTCTCCCTAGACTCTCAGTGAATTCAGATTGGGAAACTTCTTCAACACCTCAGCAGAATATAGATGTATATATGTATGTATGTGTGTATATATGTATGTATATGTATAGATGTCTATGTACATGCATATGTGCATATGTTTGTGTGTGTGTGTATTATGCATGTATGTGTGTATGTATTTTTAGAGAATGAATTATTCCACAAGGTAGAGAAGAAGTTTCCTTTTGACCCATAAGGCCACAGGACTGAAATAAACTGAAAGATCAGGGCTTCTTTAATAAACCAGAGTTCACTAGAGAAGATATGTGACAGAGTCAGCTCTAACTGTCTCTTAAATTTTCTGTGTAACCATTTACACCTTGAAAATTGGCAAATGTTACAAATCAGGGCTGGTTTAATTGTTTTGTTGATTGTTTAGACTTTTAAAAGTAATGCGAAAATATTAGTAATAAACATTAAAATTAAAAGTGTTACATGTATCTTTTTCCCCAGAAAGCTGACAGTAAAACCTTTACCAGTATAGAGTCAAATTGAATTAAACCTGGTGCCCACAGAGTACAAAGCCTTAGCATGTGCTTGACAACTGTCAGAGGTATTTCCTTCCCAGGGGACTATATGGGATGCAGCTAGAACAACCAGATATTTATTGAACACTTATAATGTGCAAAGCATTGTGCTCTGTTCTGGGGAAATACACAAGGTTCAGATAAAACACTATCCCTGCCTTTATGTGTCTTGGAGAAAAGAACAGTTCAGAAATCTGAGGCTCCTCATGAACCAGAACCTTCTGTCTACCTTGGGATGCCTTTGTGCATGATTCTCTTTCTGTAAAGTCTTCGAAATAATGTTTGATTACTAGATAATTATCAATCTACTGTGATAGTATCAGTCTATAGTGATAGTTTATGTCACAGAATATTTAACAATAACAGATGACATTTACATGATATTTTATGTACTACACCCAATCTGAACCTAAAAACAACATGGATGATAGTAATAGTATTGTCATTTGCATCTCATAAATGAAAGAGGTTAAGAGTCTTGCCCACAGTTACACAGCTAGCAAGGGTCAGAAGCAGTATTAGAACCTGGATCTGCCTGATTTTTAAAGACCAGCATTTTACCTATCATGCAATTTTGCCCATTAGTAAATACAGTAAAAATTTACTTATATTCTCTTAATTACCATTCTCCCCTATCTCAAAGATACACCACTAGGCCTTTTCCTAAGGTTGCCTTGTTTTTGGTTTTTTTTGTTGGTTTCTTCCCCCTCCTTTCAAGTCTAGCTTTCCATATAAACTACTCATCCTCTCACCACATTGTAGATCATGGCAGGTGAGTCAGCTTACCTGCCTAAAGAATTCTATTTCTCTTCATCTACAATTTGTCTGCGTGGTTTATTAAGCTATCCATTTGTAGAAGTAGGTTAACTTTAGCACCTCACACAGAATGACGCTTCTGCGTCAAAAATTCCATGTTGGGTGTCAGTCAATAAGTAAATTACCCCTAACTGTCACTCAGACTCTAGGGCTTGACTCAGCCACTGATTAACAAATTCCTTGGCAGCCAAGCTACTGTCAAGTTTCCTAAACAAGCCCAATATAGCAGGGAGAGCCAAACTTGGGACCTTGTACAGTTCTTTTCTTTCCTTGATTTATTTTTAGTGTGGTAGAAATTAGTTCATTGGTATTTGCATTATACAGTGCTATTCATACTCCTGGCATTACAGGAGCATTTATTAATCACCAATTTGTTACCATAAAATAGCTACTGTTATGATGAATGGTGACTTCATAATGTGTTCATCTTCCCAGACACCTGGGAACTGGCCAAAGAATTGGAGTATAGTTTGTACAATGAACAATCAAAGCCATGAAAACCATCTTAGAGAACCAGACACATTTCTGAAGACCTAAGCATTTTTTTCCAATGCCTGATTTGAAATGATTATATTTCACAGTGAAAATGAACTAAGGACCAATGTTTAGGATTGAAGTGGAACTAATTAAGTAACAAAAAAAAAAATCTGTTCATCTGCAAATGATCTGTTTGCTTTTTTTCTTTATCAGTGGAGAGAAGCCCTGTTCACTTGCATACCTGTTGTGAGCTATTTTGGGGGGTGAGGTTGTCTTATGTATTTATTTTAGTCTCCTTTCTTTGGAAGCACTTTTTGGGTTTTTTTTCAGTAGAATGAACTTAACTCTTGGTTTGATCCCTATTTGCTCATCCCATTCCCTTGCTCTTTCTGGTGGAAGACAGATTACAAATCTCCTCCCAAACATAAATGGTGGCTGCATTCAATAATATTTAAATGGAGCTAGAGTGTGTATGTGTGTGTGTGTGTGTGTGTGTGTGTGTGTGTGTGCATATAGAATGTGTGTGTATATTTCATATATATGCACACATGCATAAACACATGTATATGTGAGTATGGACATATATGCGCACATGTATGTTTGTGTGTGTGCACGTTTGCATGGGTGTATTTGAGTGTTTCAGCCAAGTTTGCTTTGGCTTGCCATCAGAGATGATTTTTGGACAGATGGTCTGGACTAGATGCATACATGATGTGTGTCCCCAGTATTGCTGTAGTAATACCTACCTACACTGTGCTTAGTCACCTGCTTTCTCCAGCCTACAAAGCAGCAGCCTATTGTTTCATTAATTAAATAAACAGCTAGGGATATAGTATATAATTTGGCCACCTGGTGTCCTTACCCTCAAACAACCACCCTGTTGGTTTTCTCAGAGTAGCTATTACTTCTTTAAATATTTTCTCAATGACTACTGTATCCTCACTGATCACAAGAGGGCGCTCTGATGCAAGCTCTGACTGACACTCTTCTCCTACCTCCTGGAACCCAGGGCTCACAGTAAAGTACATATTTGTCAGAATCAAAATTTTGTCCAGGGGACAATAAATGCAATATGACCCTGAAATACTAAGAGGCATGAAAAATCTAGATTTGACTTGCCACCACCATGAGTTTGGTAAACCACTTGCGGTCAGCCAACCAATATCATTCATAGACTCAAATGAACAACTTTAATGGCCGCATGGTTTACTAAAATATAGTCCAGAGAACCACTCAAAATGGAACTGTGCCTATCACAGCTGTAAAAAAAATAGTGACCCTCCTCCTCCACCCCCACACTATTAATCTTATAAAGATTGCATGGAGGGATGGATTTTGCAAACAAAGGGAGAAAAAGGAAGAAAGGTAATAGGGTTTGGACCTCTGGCTCAATATCCCTGGATGCTCAAGTTTCCCAGAAGCTGCCTGTTTAGTTCAAACTTGGACTTAAAAAAATATAAAACAGGTTACAAACCCCATCATACAAGATAATCAATTTAGTTTGGTATGGCTTGCCATCACACAAGATCAGAGGGGTTGAAAAGGAAATAAATTCATCTTGCCACTTTCCCAGCATTAAAAAGAGTCATAGTAAACCAAGTCAACAATATTTTATGGTTTCCCATTCAGTAAGCTGCAGTCCTATGGGTATGGGCAAAATGAAAATCCAGATTATCTGGAGAGTTGCTCTAATTGTGTGAATAATATTCAAACCATAGTGATTTTATATGTTTGTAACCAAGAAATAATGAGAAAGCTTTGTACCCTGGTTTTTCTGGGTGGCTTTTTATGCAGGCTGGAGGGAAGTTTTTTAACTTCTCTATACCTCCCTTTACTTGTTAAACAAAAGTAAAACTCTGTCTCATCTCAATAAAGTCATCATAGAGCAGTTCCAGATGTCAAATATTCCATCTTTACTTTTGTCAATCTGAAATAAAGGAGCTACCACAGTAGCAAAAATTGAGGCAAAGGAATTGGACTTTGGGATGCTACGCTACATCAAAGTACTGACGTGCCCAAGAGAGACAGAGGGGACAGGGTTTCAAGGCTCAGCCTTGGGAATCTAATGCATTAATTGTTTTGGATAACAACTGAAAGTCCGTAAAGAAAACTGTGCGAGGCTTGGGAGAGTGGTGACTTCTGGTCAAAACAGCAGGCTCCAGGTGCAGCAATGGAGAAACATGTTGTACACTGCTCCAACCATTGGATCAGTGGGATTAAGGTGAAGTAGTCCCTTTTAATGTCTGCATTTAACATTCCCCCATTTTGCTTAAGACAAGTTCCATCACTGACCAAGGGAGGCATTGAAGAGTTCAGTGAGTTGCTGTATCATGACAATATCAGTAACATGGACCCTGATATGAGAAGGGATGTGTAGGCAACATTTAATTCCCCCTAAAAAAGTAACAAGGTACAGACAAGGAAAATAAATAATCCCTGAAAAAAAAGGATAGACAACATCCCCAGGGCCAAAAGGAAACCAATTAAAAAGGTGCACCTAGCAAAGAAAGGATCAAGCTCCACCTTGCCATGAAAGAATGCCAAAAGCCAGATCTCTTCACTAAGGGTTTTGGGATTGAAAGTGACCCACACCCAACATCCGTCTAATCGTCAGATTTCATCTTGGATCTCAGATGTCCCATGTAGTCATCTGGTCTCCGGAAACATCTCTCTGGGCAGCTCTGAAGTAGACTTCTCGGTAGTAGATTTGCTTCTTGTAGAAATTCTTAGATGTTCCTGTTAAAATCTTTTACAAAACAAATCTCAATGCACGTTAGCACAACCTCTTAAACGTTACTGCTCCAATAATTACTTAAACCCAGATCAAAACTTTGTGGTTCTGACATTATTGTTAATAGAAGCATATTTTTAAAAAACATTAAATGGGAGCCATAGTTCAGTTGAAACTTCAGAGAATTTAGGTTCCTAAAACTTTATTGTTGCTTCTATCTTTCCTAGACTCTGTACTGAATATAAACACTGCCAACCATAGCTGAAGAATTACTTTAAAATGATCTATGAAGATCTGGCTTGTAGAATGAACCCTTATAGTATATGTACACACACACACGCACACACACACACACACATATATTTACCAAATGTTTTCTGGACTAAGATGTTTCTGATTTTATTATATAGAGAGATATAGATGATATAGATATAAACAAGGCAGATAGCAAGGCCAAATACTCATTTACTTAGTGTTCAGGGTATGGAAATGACCATAATCTCAGACTAAAAACAACAGGTGGTGCTAAGACATTGCAACAACAGTTATATGAAGCAAGAACTTGCCTTGGTTATAGAGGGTTTGCTGAGAGGGAGACGAACGTTGGGACAGCTCTATCAGCATCAATACTGATCCTCCAGGCAAAGTACAAAGGCACAGAATAACTAAACATCCTTAGTTAAAATAGATTACAGGTAAGAAGAGCCTAAGAAACCAAGTCTATGACAGGACACCACAGCCAGGCTCAGAATGAAGCAGGTGGGAAGGTTTCTTGTATGTGAAGCTGAGTCAAGAAGATCCTAACTTAGCCTTCCCAAGGTTGCCTTCCTGACCTTTTTCCCAGGGACAGATATCCACAGATCATAGGTTACAGACATCATTCCCACTGAGCTATTGGCATCTTCCCTGAAGTGGTGAAACATTAGTTCAAGGACACAACAAACCTGAAACTGAAACACAAAAAGAAAATTCACAGCCCCAAAAGGTTTCACCTCAGACAGCAAAGTCTCACAAATCAAAATGAGGTTGGATAAAATTGCTATCAACTGTCAAGTTGTTGCAATAAATTAGCTAATAAATAAAGTTATCAAACCTTCTAAAAATAGTTTAAAAGATGTTACATAACATCCTTTTCTTTTCATATCCTCCTTTCTTAAATATAGGTTAAAATTCAACCTGATATAAAAGGCAGTTATTAGAATTTAATAAAGTAATCACATTTTGTAAGCTCACATAGAGAGCAAATACGTTATAGTTTACTAACCCTTTAAAATAAAAATATATTTCTAAGACTAATCTGTTAAAATTAAATTGGTTAAAGATGTAACATCAGTACAGACTATTCCAGATATAACTTCATAATTCACAATAAACAGTCCTATACTATAAACAAATTCCTACTTACACCCCCCTCTCATCAAGGAATGTTTGCAGTGAGGGACAAGATTCGATTTGTGAAGTGAAACAAAACACAAATTCTTTCACAGAACTGAACAATTTTTATAAGGGATAGCCAAGTGATTTCAGGTAAAGCTTCCTCTTTGCTATAGGAAAACCTGGGAGTTTCCAGTTTCTTAAACTTTCCTAACAGCATATCTGCACAATATCATAAACAATACTATGGCTTTGAAACATGAAACAAAACCCATTTCCAGTCAGGTAACCTCCATTCAGTTTAATTAACTTAAACAGAAAATCATTCATCATATCACTCTAAGCATTAAAATAGCTGATCAAATTCATTTAAATCCAATTCAAACCTGGGATTTTTAAACCTTGCAATTTACTAATGGCAACATTTAAAATCTCAGAAAGGACCCGTTGCTTTCTGTTTACTCACGTTGTTGTCGTTGTTGTTCAGTTGTGTCTGACTCGTTGTGGCCCCATGAACCAGCCCTTCTACCTTCCACTGTCTCCTGAAGTCCTTACAAGTTCATGATCATTGAGTCCCTTCTCATCATGTGGCCAAAGTATTTAAGCTTCAGCTTTGGTATTTGACTGTCCAGTGAAGAGCCTGGATTAATTTCTTTAAAGATTGACTGATTTTATCTCTTAACTATCCATGGAACTCTCAAAAGTCTTCTCCAGCAACACAATTAAAAAATCATTGATTCTTCAGTGCTTTTCTTATGGTCCAAATCTCACAGTCATTGCTCCTGAAAATAACAGATCCTGCCAATTATCCAAGTACTTACATGTCCATAATTTGAAAACAGAACCTGGCAGCCATCCTTTTAGGGGACCTGTTGGAAAAATCCAAAATTGCCCATGGGTCTTTATCAAACCTTCAATCAAAGAGCCAAGAAATCAACTAAAAGAGAGAACTCAAATATTCAAGAGATCACTTACCCAAGCTTAACCACCAACCTGGACCAGACACAAAAGGATCCATGTTGGTCCTGGGTATCCAGGGTTGAAAGCAGTGGCCAACTGGGCAGGAGTCTTTGAATCCCACTTCTGATAACAGATATTGACAATCTGAAAGAAAGAGGATTACCAGAGTGGCAAAAATTAGGGTCTTTCATTGAAGCATTGAGGGAATTGCAAATTGGAGTCCCACACAACATCAAAGTACTGGAATGCTCAAGAGGAACAGAGGGAGTAGGGTTTCGATAGCAACAGGGAGGGCATCTCAGGGAAATCACAGCCTTGGGAATCTATTACATAAGCTGTTTTGCATAACTCCAGTGACATCCTCACCTCTAGAATCAAATATAAAATCCTTTGTTTGGCATTCAAAGCTATTCAAAATTTACTCTCCCTCTCCTTCCTGGTCTTTATACTCAGTGAACACACACACACACACACACACACACACACACACACACACACACACACACACACACATACATACTGTGATCCAGTGACCAGTGGCCTTCTTGCTTTTCCTCTACTCTTTTCCTCTTGCTTTCCTCCCAACTCCAGATATTTTCAAAGGCTGTTCCCCTTCCCTAGAAAGTATCTCTGTCTCCTGGCTTTCTTCAATTCTCAGCTGAAATTTAACCTTATAGAAGAAACTTTTCCTTTATAATGCCAGTTTCCTCCCTCAGTTGACTATCCACAATTTATCTTACTTGTACATAATTGCTTAAATATCGTCTCCCCTATCAGCTTCTACAGAACAGGGACTATCTGGACTTCTCTCTGTATCCTAAGTCCTTAGCATAGTCCCAGGCAATAGCAGGTATTTCAAATGTTTCTTGTCTGATTTTATTGAATAGGTGAGTGACATGACTAGAATGTACTTTAGGAAGATCACTTTGACAGCAGAATAGAGGATGGATTTTAGTGGGGAGGGACTTGAGGCATACAGCATAATCAGCAGGCTGCTCATTTCTTTCCTAGCCTTAAGCACTGAATGGGCTGAGACTTGGGAAAGACATTAGCTTAAAAGGGCCAAGGTTTCCCACTGTATCCTGGGTCACCTCCAATCATTCTGATCTATATCTTGCCACTGGACCCAGATGGCTCCATAGGAGAAAGTGAAGCTGGTGACTTTGCACAGCCCTACTTCACTTCGATCCAATTCATTTACAAGACATGACATCATTTTCCTGATGGCATGGTCCTCTTCAAGAACAAAGGACAAATGACAAGGATGACAACAAAGATGTTTTGCATAACAACTGAAAGTCCATAGAAAAGGCTATGGGAGGTTTAGGGAAGTGGTGATACTTGGTCAGAACAGTGGACACCAAGTGCAGCAATGGGAAACTGGTTTGGACCTACTCCAACCATGGGATCAGTGGGCTCAGGGTCAGGTAGCCCTTTATGATGTCTGCATTCAAGACATTACTAACTAGTTAAAATTAGTACAATCTAAGCTGATTTTCCCAGCGGCTATCCCATGGTTAAAGAGATCCTATCTGAAAAAAAGAAATACCATTCCCTCTCAGTTAAGGAATATCTTTTGAGTCAGTCATGCTTTTAACTTCCTGACAAATTCTAGCTATGATATCTAATTGTGATAAGAAAAAGGAATGAAATGTCAGACACAGACTACGTTTTTAAAAATAAATCCAGAGTAATTCCAGTGTCTGTTCTCAAATATGATGAGCTAACCATTTATAGTTTATAATCACAAAGCCACAGACAACATAACCTTTCCCTTTGATGGGGTCCCATTTTGTACATAAAATGTCATCTCGAAAGAAGGGTGAGTTATATCAAGCCTGCAGGCTAGACATGTTTTGTTTCAGTGACAGGAAACTGTCAGTATATGAGGTAGTACTCCTGGGTCAAGAATGGATTTATAGATCCATTTACATATCTATTAGTGATAGTTTGGTGCACAAAAGATATAGAAGGAATCCCTGGGATAACATAGTCAGCGAGTGGTCATCTAGCCTCTACTTGTAGGTGTCCAAGGAAGGGGGACCCACCATCACTCAAAGCAAGTCATTCCACTTTTAGACAACTTGAAAGGTAAGCAAGTTTCTCCTGATACTAAATCTAAATTGCCTCTTGGCAACTTCTACCTGTCACCACTGCTTCTACCTTCTGGAGCCAAATAGAATAAACCTAGTGACTCAGCTCCCTTCTAATACTTAAAGACAGTTATCATGCCACCCCACATCTTCCTTTCTTCAGACTAAATATTCCCAGTTCTCTCAACCAATCCTCACATAACATAGACTCATGGTCCTTCACCATCATGATTACTTTCTTCTGAACACTCTCTAACTTATTAATGTAGAATTCCTTATGTGTGACAAGGATTTCATTTTTAAATCAGTTGTTTTAATTTCTGTCTACTTACCTCTCCTTCTATCTCTGTAAAAAATGACCCAATCTGTATCATCCCACCACCAATGATGCATCTAGGTACAGTCACTGTATTAGCTTCTGAGGGTAGTGCCATGTTGTTGTTCTTGTCAATACTACAAACATGCCAAAAAAAGGAAACATCTCAGGGCATAATCGTTCAGGTTACCTATCACAGCCTATGACCCATGTTGCTCTGTCCCATTCCAAAGGAATGGACTAGATAATACTCCATTCTGAGTGACCTCCCTGATCAATCCAAAGCATGAACTTGAAGGGTAGTAGGACATGTAATAGGTTGAGACTAAAGAGAGTCTCTGCCACTATCACATGACATTGGCTGAGTCATGTGACCAAGTCAACTGTATGTCTTAATTTCCTTTCTTTTAAAATGAGATTAGACTAGGTCATAAAATCAAAAGACTTAAAAATGATGGGGATCTTAAAAATCACTTGGTCCCAGGATTCTTAACCTGAAGTCTATGAATTTTTTTTTTAAAAAATCTAATTTTATTCACTGTCTATTTTATGTATGTAAGGATATTTTTCTAAGAAAGAATCCAAAGACTTCACCAGAGTGCCAGCAAGGTCCATGGCACACACAGAAAGGTTAAGAACCCTGATTTAACTCAACCTTTTCATTTTACTAATGAGGAAACCAAGTCTAGGAGGAGTTTCTAAGGTTCTTTCTAGCTCAAAAGTGCTCTGTTTATGTCATCTCCAGCCACTCACGTTGTTTTGTCTTTCATTAACATTGTCCTTATTTTCCTTGGAAACATTTTTTTCCAGTAAGTAATCCCCCTCAGGCTCTTTGTGCTTCCTAGACATCTAAGGTGACAACTAGCTAATCTATGCCAAAATATGACTGGGAGAACCCCCTCATATACAATAGGTACCCTCTCTCTCATCTCGGGAAACATCTGTACCTTCTAGAAACAATGCCCCAACATTTATTTTCTAATTCATGTCACTGTCTAAATGATGGAAGCAGGAATTCCAAAAAGATAGGACAGCAGAGTTACGGCAGACTGCAGAGAAGGTATTTTGGTATCATAGCCACCCAAACTAGATTTGGAGTTGGGAGATGTTTAGAAGGGTCTCATCTCAACTCAGAGCTTAACGTAGGACTGCACATACAACAAGGGCATAATCAATGTTTGCTGAATTGAATTGTTGAACCTGTTCTGATCTTAAAATAGAATTTCTGCTATAGAGCTCAAATTAATTAAGAACCAAATTCCTCTTCCATGAACAAGTAAACTTAACAGACTTCTTGGAGGAAGGGTGTGAGAAAGTAATGCATTATTAAGAAACAGACAGCTTGGGCCAATATCACACTTTTTGCAATTTCCACAGAATAAATTCATTTTACACCTACTTCCAAATTACTAGGATAAAGTGTTCTTTTTTTTTCCTTTGGTGTGTAGTCTTGGCCTAAAAATCTCAGAATGTGAAAATGACCTGCATCATCTGTTCTTCAGAAAATAAGAGAACTGCTTTGGAGTCTGTGTGTGTGTGTGTGTGTGTGTGTGTGTGTGTGTGTGTGTGTGTGTGTGTGTGTGTGTATATTTCTGACAAAAAGCAAATCGGATGGGACAAGAGTGAGAAAACAAGGGATCCCAGAAAGAAAAGTTGATGTTCAATGTTGCAAATAATCTACCAATGATAATCTGAGACTGGTCATGTCTACATCACTGATGATGGAACACAATCTGAATGTAAGTTCTAGAACTAACAGTCATTCTGACATGCATGTGCCACAGGGATTCAGAAGAAGAATCACATGAATTCATGCAAAGCCTCTGAATAAATCAGGGATAGAGGCCCCTAGTAATTAGCAACTACTCAAATCATTCCCAAATGACATCTGCTCTGAACCAAATGCTGTGGGATTAACTTACTCTCCATATGAGGGCATTGGGATCATAGATCTATAGCTGGAAGGCATCACAGATGCCATTTAATCCAACCTCTTCCTTTTACAGTTGATAAAGCTAAGGCCTAGGAAGGTAACATAATCTGGCCAAGGTCATAAAGACACAGAGCAAGTGGCACAATGTGAATCCATGTCTTCTAACTAAATAACCCACATTCTTTCTACATTTTTCAAAAAATCAATTTCTGTTCAATTACATTGCAAATGTGCAGTTTACTATATAGGGGATGATACAGTCAGACTTATCTAAATATTTAATCTAATTTATTAATTAGATTATACATATATAATATATATTATATGTTTTACATATATAATAAATTAATATGTTATATAATATGTAATATACTAATGTTGTATTATATATTATATAATACATCTTATATCCATAATTAATTAATTAATTAAATCTGATCTAAAAAACATGAGGGAAGGAGAACATAAATATTCACCTAACCACTCTCACAGTTTATATATAATCAGAGTCAGTCCAGACTGTTATTCATTAATTAATCAAATATTTATTAAGCATCTACTATTGGCTTCTACTGTTGTGCTCTACTATTAACAGTGATTTTAATAACTGCCCTTTGATATTTCCTAGAGTAGAAAGTTTTTTGTTTTTTGTTTTTGTTTTGTCTACATGTGGTAAGAATTCTGCGGTAATAACCCAACACACCAGTACTCATTCCTGTGCCTCATCGGTTACACCTCTAACAATAGTTGTCACTTAATTTAGAAGGACAAGGACAAACGTATCGATAAAAGCACAATCAATCAATAATTAATAAGTAACATACATAATATACTGAAGGATTATGGAAACAGGGTAGTTCTATATAGCTATATTAAAGTAGCATAAGAATCCAAATAGCCTTTTCAAGTTTATCTTTCTCTATGTCCCTCTCTCTCTGTCTCTCTGCTTCTGTCACTCTGTCCCTGTTTCCTCTCTACCCCTCTGTCTCTACCTCTCTCTGTTTCTGTCTCTGCTTCTTTGTCTCTCTTTCTCTGTCTTGCTATGTCTCTGCCTCCCTTTGCTTCTCTCTGGCTCTGGCTCTCTGCCTTTCACTGTCACAGAGAAATTTCCTTTCTCAATGCAGTCCTTCTTTTCTCTGTGTCTGTACCTGTCTCTCTGTCTCTCTCTCTATGTCTCTGTCTCTCTCTCCTCCATTGTCCTTCCCTCTGTCCTTCCCTTTCTGTCTCTATCTGGAAAAGAAGGGGAAAATTAAGAGCTTATTTTTTAAGCCCCTCTAAAGTATTCTTAGGATTTGGCCTAAGTGAAATGTCATCTACTTTTCTGAAGCTATGTCTAGAGTTAATATACATTGAAGTGACAGGAATATAGCCAAAGTTTTTATTGTTGTTATTATTTAAGTTATAATCAGAGCAGATGCTGAATAACCATCTCCCCAGGCTCTCAGGCACTGATGGTAGCTAACATTTTTAATTAATCACAAATCTCTATTGGATGCAAATTAGACTGTACCCAGAATGATCCATTCACAAATGTGAGGTGCCAGATGAGACCCATTTCTAACACAATATATTTTGCTAGGTAGACTGATGCATGGAGAAATCCATTACCTGCATTTCTTTAGTCATCCCTATCCACAGTTGTTTTTCCAGAGCTCAAGATGGATATTCAGTTGGTCTGTTAGCAAATGTTTATTTAATACCAGCTGTGTACAAGTCACAGCACACGAGATGCTATTTATAATGACAAAGAAATAAAAGCCATAGGCTCTACTGATATGAAGCCAGGAGGACGCAACTTATACACATACCCTTTAAAAAATTACATAAAACCTATTCATGAGGAAAATAATGAGTGTTTAGATTTTTGGGATCCAGATCTGTGACTCATTAGCATAGGAAATATAAGGATCACACGGGATGACCAGACAGAGATGGATTATGACCAATCTCCTTGGAAAGAACCCCTGGATGGATAAAATAGAGATCTACTTAAGTATTGGAGGAAATTTCCTTTCCTAATACATATTTACACCTACTCTAATATAGTCCCAGAGAGTTTCCTGAAGCTCTGAGTTGTTGCTTGCCCAGGATCACCTGTATGTACCAGACATAGAACTTCAATCTAGGTCTTTCTGATTCTTAGGCCATCTTTTTATCCACTATGCCATGGTTCTCCAGATTTTGAAGTGAAACCTTTCTCCAGAGAGTTAATGCATGCTCAAAAATACTATGTAATATAAAAATCTCATGATAAGAGATCTTGGAGAGATCTATAAGTGTATTAGTAAGTGAATATCCCCTCTTACCCATACAGATGGCAAACTATTTCCTCCTCATCCTGAGCAATTGTTGCTCACATCTTCCCGTAAATCATCTACAGAATAGCAACCCAACATGTGTGCAGAGTCTTCCTCTTGATCTCTGGACATTGCGTGCATGATAATGCAACACACAATCCTTCCACTAGTTATCCTTCACTTGCACTCTGTGACAATTCCACAATTTATCTGTTGTGTGAAGCTCCCCAGTGACAGCCTTTCCATCATTCTTCCTGGATAATTCTTGGTTTACAACACTTGAAGCCTGCTTATGACCACCGTGTACGTCTTTATTACCTTTTGCATGGCCTTCAGATTTAAGTCTTTTAAGAATGACCTTCTCTGACTGACAGAAAAAAGTGGTAGAAGAATATTGATGTTAAAAACATTTATTTGGAGGAAAAGTTTGAAGTCATTAATAGCGTTCCAAAATTTCCCAAAGACTGCTCTCTTCCTCCCTGGAGGGAATTTGTGTATGGATGCATAGAATACTTTTACTACTTAATTCCTTTCCATGTATTTGCTGTTGCATTTCTTAATTAAGAGCTTTTGCTAGGGGATTTATGTTTTAATATCCAAGCAACAGAGAATGAATTGATTGGGGATGCAAGCTCTGAGCTGCATCATCTATTATCCAAAATAGCCACATCTAATCTGGGAGGTATAGAAAGGTGCTATGTCGGTCATAATTTATAATAAATAATAAACAAAATTCATACGTACTGAAAGGAGCGATCACTAACCTTGCAAGCGCAGGCAGCATAGTGTCTCTCTTGCTATCTCCGAATGATTGTGAAAAAAGGCAGAGACAGAAAGGAATGACAGTCAGAAAGATAGCATAAGATCCTATAGGACTTCCCGTGCATGAGGGCACATATATTCGTGTACATTAAAGTTTATTATCTCTGTAAGGAAATATTACATCGGACAATAATTATAGTAAATGGGAGAATATACTAAGGCAAGCATGGCATTAGTGTATAAAACAGCCAGCAAAAGCTGAGTTCAAGTCCTGTGACTGACGTAAATGATGGGTAATGATAGGCAGGTCCCCTAACTTCTCAGTGATCTAGGAAACTTCCTAAAACTCTAAGTTGCAGAGAGGATACAGAGGACAGAAAAAATACTCTACAAGTCAAATCAAGTCAGCAAGCATGAAGTAAGCATCTGGTATGTGCCAGGCACTGTGCTAAAGGTTGGAGGTTAAAAGAAAGGTAAAAACTGGTCCCTGCTGTCAAGGGGCTCACTATCTTAAGGAGGGAGACATGTGAGCAATTATTTACAAACAAGAAAAATAATGACTTCTTGCAGAAAGTGAAATTTTTATCTAATACTTTGAGGAAGGCAAGGAAACCTAGAGGGAGACAATTCCATCATGGGGGGCAGTCAGTAAAAATGAATGAAGTCAGGGGTGTCTTTTTTCAAGGAATAGCCAGGAGACCAGTATCACTGGATCCCAAGTACATGGAGGAACAAGGTCATAAAGGACTCTGAAAGGCAGATTTTTAGATTTGATCCTAGAGGTAATAGGGAGCCCCCAAAGTTTACTGAATGTAGGGGTTAACATGACAGCTGAGTAAAACATGGACTGGGCTAGGGCAATACTTGAGGCAAAAAAAATAACCAACAGACTATTTTAAAGGTACAGATGAGAGATGATAAGAATCTGATTTCAAGGGAGTTTTCTAATAAGAAAGTTCCCTATACAGGTGAAATCTCTCTCCAGTCTCTCTCCCCTATACCCATACTGAATGGACCTTGTATATATCTTGTAAGTATTTCCTTGTTTATATGTGGACTCCCTCATTATAGTGTGAGCTCCTCAGGGTCTAAGACTGCTCTTTGTTTCCCTAGCACTTAGCACAGTGCCTGACACATAATATGCAACTTAATAAATGCTTCTTGGCTGACTGACTGATTATCCCTATTATGGAATTATAGAATGAAAGACTGAGAGGAAACTTAGAATTGATGTTTTCTAGGTAGTTAAGGGGCTTAGCAGATAGAATGCTAGAGAGTCGGAGTCAGGAGAACTTGTGTTCAAATCCTTCTTTGGACACTTACTAGCTGTGTGGCCCCAAGCAAGTCACCACCTCTGCCTGCCTCAGTTCCCTCATCTGTATAATGGAAATAATAATAGTACCTGTCTCCTAGCATTGTTCAATAGGGATCAAATGAGATGATGTTTGTAAAGGACTTTGTATGTATGTAAAGCCAGTCATGGCAGCACACCTGAGGACTACTGCTGTGAATAATTTTTAGGGTCTACGCACATAGTATAATGAGTTCTCTATTCATCAACAAACTAAACATTATTCAGTAAAGTAACGCATAACATTCACAGCAACATCCTTAATCAATACAAAGTATCCAAGTAAAGTTCTTTTTCAAAATACCACATTACCCACCTCTAGATCACAGTAAAAACAATCTTCTTAATCAATACCAAGAATCTAAGTAAAGCCCTCTTTCATCTTAACTCAAGGTTGACTTTCAAGTCCCATGTCTGTTCCTCCGTGGGCTGACCACTCCTGACTCGTACCTGGATTCACATGTAGGCAGCTCTCTGCTCCTGTTCCATGTCCAAGCTCAGGGGGACTGCTCCATTTCGCTCAACAGGACAGCAATAGTATTGACCACACCACCAGCTCCATCATCTCCATTCACCTCCAAAGTCCAGAGGCTCTGTGTTAATAGCTCAGTTCATTTTAACAACTCTCAAAAGGGGCTTAGCTTCCTTCTCAAGGGCATATTTCCACTCTCAGAGGTTTTCTCTCCCAGCTCTTGGAGGTCTTCTCCTGCTCTCAGCTCTTCTTCTCAACACTGGCTCACCCCTTCAATGCTGGCTCACTTCACCTCTGCTTTCTCAACACCGGCTCTTTCTTTATATACAGTTTAACTCAGTATCTGATTGGCTAGAGCCCACATGCGCATATCTGATTGGTTAAAATTCAATCCAGAAAAACTGCAAAGATCCTATTTTGATTGCTGCTACAATATATAATGCATATATATGTTACCATTTTTATCATTATTAATTCAGTTCTTTCATTTTGCAGAGGAATAGTGAGGGCTTACATGGTCCAATTTGCATGTCAGGAAGATCAGTTTGATAGCTTAGTGGAAGATGGACTGGGTTAGGGAAATACTTGAGCCAGAGGGAACAATCAGCAGGCTGTTGTAGTAATACAGAAAAGAGGTGATAACTGACAAGCTGCGAAATGGAATTTGTTCTAGAATCTTCCTCTGTCAGAGCCTAATATGTGTGTGTGTGTGTGTGTGTGTGTGTGTGTGTGTGTGTGTGTGTGTGTATACACACACACAATGCTTATATTAACTTTTTTGGAGGGGACGGAGGCACAAGCCAATTGGGGTTAAGTGACTTGACCAGGGTCACACAACTAGTAAATGTCAAGTGTCTGAGGCCAGATTTGAACTACAGGTCCTCCTGACTGCAGGACTCTATCCATTGTGCCACCTAGCTACCCCTCATATAAACTTTCATCATAATTTAAAGCATTTTATAAGGGAAGGAAGGGAGTTTCTAATGATTCTACAAAGATTCAAATGATCGAATGAAGAATGTGGGACAGCCAGGTGGCACAGTGGTTATAATGCAGGGTCTTGAATCAAGAAGACTCATCTTCATGAGTTCAAATCTAGACACTTACTAGCTGTGTGACCCTGGGAAAGTCACTTAATCCTGTTTTTCTCAGTTTCCTCATCTGTAAAATAGGCTGGAGATGGAAATGGCAAGCCATTCTGGTGTCTTTGCCAAGAAAACCCCAAATGGATCACAAAGAGATAGACATGCAGAAGATGGTCCCTGACCATCTTAACTTGTAAAATAAACAAAACAGATGATAACTGCTTTCTAGGAATTAACTACAGTATTTTCAGAACTGTTTAGACCACATCATAGTGGGCAGAAACATATATCTGACATCAATTTTACCCCTTTTATAGACCCCTTGATGTTCTATCTTCCTCCATTTGAGTATAAACTCTTTGAGGGAAGGTTCTATTTTCTTGTTTTCAAGTGTTTGTAGCCCTACAACTTAACTCAGTACCTGACACATTCTAAGTACTTAATTGCCTTGCCTTGTTAATACTCAACCCAGCTATTTCCTTAGGCCTAGCTGCACCACACACACACACACACACACACACACACACACACACACACACACACACACACACACACACACACACACACACACACATACACACACATACACACACACACACACACACACACATTTTAACTATCCTATTAATTTTGAATGATATACCCTTCCAGAGCCATTTCCTATTCACTTTTCTCATCTTACCGTATCTCAGTGGTATCTATGAGATCAAATTTGCCTCCTTCCCCTAGATCTCCAATTCTTGCCCGTAATTTGTATATTTGAGCATAATTAGTATTACTGGTTCATTTTTTTAGAAATGTGTCCCTCATGAATTTTGGAGTATCTTAATTACTGTTTTTCCTACTCTATAACTACTCTCTATAATGTTAAGTTGAATCAATATACGTGGACAATTTTCTCCCTCTTCTCCTTCCTTTTCCAGTTAAAGCCCTTTCATTGAATTTACAAAACTCTGAGAAAATACATTTTTTTGGCAAGCCAGGGGTTAGGTGACTTGCCTAGGGACACACAGTTAATAAATGTCAAGTGTCTGAGGCTGGATTTGAGCTCAGGTCCTTGTGACTCCAGGGCCAGTGCTCTTTACATTGCACCACCTAGCTTTCTCCCTTGAGAAAAATGTGTTCTTACCAGTCTTTATTAGGTATGCTCCATCCCTGAGCAGGAGTCTATTATTCTCATATTTTAAGTAAAAAAAAAAATGTGAATCCTGTTCTAACACAGTATTTTCTTAACCACCTTCCAAATATGCTTATCTCTCCTGAATCTCTTGTCCTCAGCAGCAGCAAAAACACCACCTGTGTGCCTAAAGTCTCTAGTTTCTTGGCCAGTGCTTTTTCCACTACATCATGCTGCCTTAGGCTAGGAGGATCTGGCTGTTTCTAACAGGAATCACTGCAGAATGACACATTGGAAAATCTGTCTATTATAAAGACAAATTAACCTCCTGGTCAGGGAAGGCTGTTGTATGTATCTGTTTCATATTACAGGTGGTAGTCAAGCTTGAAAAGCAGGTCAGATCCTGTGGGAAAGAGGTCATGGTTTAAATGCAGAGAAGTGGAATTGAAATGACTGATTTTGTAAACAGATCACACACACACACAACACCCATATGGCTGGAGTGATCTGTGCCATGTAGCTGAAAAGGCAGTGTTTCTATAAGATGACCTTGGCATTCTTTTGCCTCACCATGTTAAAACACTGATTTTCCATAGACATATATGCTTTACTCCCAATACTCCCAGAGGAAGTGATACTTCCACTCTCCATCATCAGCAGCAGCATCGTTGATCACATTTACATAGCATTTACTACGTGCCAGGCTCTCTGCTAAGAACAGTTATTATCTCATTTACTCTTCTGGGAAGTAAGTAGTATTATTATTCTCATTTTATAGATGAAAAAACTGAGACAACCAGGTGTTAAGTGACTTGCCCAGGGTCACACAGTGTCTGAGGTTGAATTTGAGCTCCATTTTTCCTAACTGCAGGCCCAGCACTCTATCCCCTATGCCACGTAGCTGCCCCTAACAGGGACCTTTATTTTCCATTCCTGTTCCTGATCCTTCAGTAAGTAATTCTATCTTCCTTCCCTCCAGAAGTCAGAGGTCAAAAAAGGAAAGTACTGAATGGGCAAAGGGGTTTAGGATGCATAACTCTAAGTTAGAAAGATACTATGGCAAAGTAGAAAGAGAGCTGGGAAAGGTTTGTAGACCTATAATTGGAGTATGGCTCGGATTAGTGTGCCTTATTCAAAAGAGACAGAAATGGGAAAAGTGAAGGGGGATTAAGGAGAGGGTGGAGGAAAGACCAGAATGAAAATAAGAATTTGTACTCTTGTGAGGAAATCTATTAACCAGAGAGGAGAAGGATGTTGGAAAACAATTAGGGTACAGTCAACAGAGTGGAATCAGAAGCACTGTTCTCCTCCAGAATATCAGGACAGAAAGGGTGAGGGAGGTTTGGAGGGAAGGAAGAATTCAGGGAACATCACAAACCTAGCGCAGAAGCACCATTTTATAGTGATGGTATTAGTATTATTAAGGCCTCTTTAAGCCTTAACTTGCTCAGTAGCAAAATTAGGGGGTCAAACTTGATAAGGTCTCTTTCAAATAAAACAAAACAGAACAATTTGCTTTCTAAACGTAATCACAGTGCGCTGTATCTGCCAGAGATGCTCTGCATAGATGGAATGTAAGTTTCTTGAGGGTAAAGATACATTCATTATTGCATTTGTATCTCCAGTGCATAGCGAAACGCCCAGAACAGAATAGTCTGAATAAATAATAATCTTAATGAGCAAACTTAATAAATACTTGTTGATTTATTGATTAATAGATAATGAACTTTGTTGCAAAATTATGAGAGGTGCTGGACTAAAAAGTCTCTGAGGTCCCTTCTAGTTCTAACTCAATAATCCTATATGCCAGAAAGCAGCCTTCCCTAGAAGTGTTTGAATTAGTGACGATATTATCAAGGGTCTTCAAGATTACTTGTGTACCCATGTACCCTGTAGTATCTTGGTTGGCATCAGTTCCCTTTCTTAGATGTAACCACCCATAGAGCAAAGATCGTGTCTAATTCATTTATTATTTGTAACAGAGGACTAATATGCTATTAGTACTCAAGAGATGATTTTGAGTAAAGATAATGAAAAGTACCAGACCTGAAACTAGTACTTATTGCCCTGTCAACAGATATCAGCCACAGTCACCAGGTCATTCTTTTTACTGAACATTTAGAGAAGGCAAAGTACCATCATAGGTGCTGTGACCAGTGAGGAAGGATGCAAAGGCAGTGGCAGCAGCCCAGTCTGCCTTCATGTTTTGCCTTCCTGATGCTGTACCACATGTAGCTTTTAATGTACAGGAATCAGAGAATAAAGAGTGAGCCTTGCAATACCTACAGATGACCCTGTAAATACACACTGTAGAAACCAATATGCCCATTGCTAAACAGAGCTACCACTTCAAACTGGTCTCATTTTTCCTCTTTAGGGAGGGATTATACAAAGGCTGTATTGATTTCCTGCTCACCATGATGTTAATTGCCTTTCCTCCCCAACACTGTGTAAGGCTATAACCTTTGCATCCCTTCACAGTCAAACTGTTCCTTTAGAAAACATTTCTTTGAACACACACACACATGCAGAGAGACACACGCATTCGCTCACTCACAGCTCAAAAGCACTATATGAGAAATATTTCTCAGACAAATTGCCTTAGGCATGACATCAAGGTCAAATTAACTTGAAAATGCAAACTCTGGAATGTTAAGTTAGTTATTCACATCACCCCTACTATCAGCTTTGCTTCTCCTGCACTTCTGGATGCTCAGTTGGAACAAGGCTAATGGGCCCTGTATAATACCTAGTGCACCATGGGCATTTAATACATGTTAAATTAATCATCATGAGAGTGATAATTACCTAGTATACTGAGAGGAAAGAAATGTGCTGGTCAAAGGGATATCTTTGGAACTCTAATGCTTGAACTACAGGGATCTGGAATATGTCCAAGAAGAAATATCAGAGAGTGGAAAGTGTGTGCTGTTCATAGTCAGGAAACCTGAATTCAAATCCTCACCCCAACACTTACTGGCTCTGTCATTTCAGACAAGTTATTGGACCTCTGTGCCTCAGTTTAGTTATCTATAAAAGGATGAGGTTAAACAAAATGACCTCCAAGTTTCTAAATCTGTATGACATCATGATCATACAAGGACTACTCAAGATTAGGCCCTGAAGCATGTTCTCCCTTCCCCAGCATCTCAGGATCTTCTGTGTACTCAGAAGCTGGCTAACTCACATGAGAGAAAGCATCAGATCACAAGGTTACAAGGTCATAAGTCTAAAGCTGTGACCTTAGAAGACCAACTCCCTTATTTTAAAGAGGAGGAAACAGGGAAAAAGTGGCATGCCCACAATCAAATAGGCAATAAGAGCCAGAGTTAACATTCAAACTCAGATTCCATGACTCTATGTTCAGAACTCACCTGAGAAAAACACAATTCCATCTGCACTCTGTTGTCCTCACAGTCACTGTCATAAGGGCAGGGATGAGTCCTCCTTGTTACTCTTTCTGTAACTTTCTTGGTCTCTTTATACAGTTCTCTTCACATAGTAGGTGGCTAGTAGATCATAGAGCTTGAAAGTTTAAATGTCACCCAGTCCCACTCCCGTTTTAGAAATAAAGAAACTGAGGTCTACTGTCGCTTTCCCAACAGGTAGTAAGTAACACCCCAAATGTGAACCCAGACCCTCAAACATGAACTCTAATACTCTTTCAACTATACAAGACTGCCCTTCTAGAAATTTTAATTGAGCCAACCCCTACTTAACTTGGACTCTATTTGGCTCTTCAGTGTCTGTGCATATGTGTATGTGTGTGTGTGTGTGTGTGTGTGTGTTTGTGTTTCCTAAGGTTTGACTATCTAATGATATTCTGAGAATGCATTTCAAACAAAATAAGAAAATCATACATAAAGCCCTTTCTCAGGAGGAGCTGGGAAGCTGTCTCACAGTACTTTTATGACCTTGCTCAGGAATACTATGGAATAACTCTTGTAGAACTATATATGCTTTGTAACATTTCCATAGATAATAGCCACAGGATTATAGAACAGAGCTTGGAGTTAGTCAGTAACCATAGTTCTTAATCATCTCTGGAGTGTTGTAAAGTTATGGACACCATATTGTTATAGGAAGGATATTGGTAAACTGGAGGATGTACAAAAAAAGAGAATGTGTTGAAAAAACTGGGGAAGCTTGATTTGGAGAGCAGATGACATTAGGGTGAACATGAGAGCTATTTGCAAGTGTTTGAAAAGTAGTCACACAGAAGAGGAATTAGACACTGGTCACAGAATAGAGAACTAAGAACATTGGGTAGAAGAGTCAAAGATGCAAAGGCTTCTTAGAAGGAAAAATTGCCTTACCAATCAGAACTCTCCAAAAGTTGAAAGGGCTCCCTCTGAAAGTAGTGGGTTCTTCTTAAGCAAAGGTTGGATTATATTGTATTGTCAGTCGAGGGGATTCTTTTTCCAGGATAGGTTGAACTCAGCAGATAACCACTGAGATCGATTCCAACTCTGACATTCAATGATCCTCAACTCCAGCATGGATTTTAAGTTTACATTGATTCAAACTTGTTTCTTCTGCAAAGACACCATTGATCTTCACATGAATCATAATGGACAAGGCAAGTATTCCTGGTATGTGTGTGTGTGTGTGTGTGTGTGCACATATATTCCATACAATTCAATTCTATATTCATCTACCAGTCTGATCTTTCATATAGTTACTCTCCTAAAGGATTACTTTATTATTCCTTATTATTTATTATTTTTACTTATCATCTATTATTACAGGGATATTTGAAAGATCCTTGATTTCATTGTCATGGATTGTTTCTCCACCTGCACAGATCAAAACCCCTTCTCATCTTATACAAATTTTAACCATGATTTCCCATAAAACCACCACAGAAGATCTACATAACAAGTTGGAGACTTTGGGTTAGTTTTTTTGGTATTTCAGTATACCAATATAGTAATAGATCATTGCCTCTCATTCTTGCTAAATGACCAGCCCACTTCCTTTTGTTGAGTCATATATAGCTTTAATATTATCTATGCCATTTCCATGCATATTATTGTTAGAAATACCTAAACTAAAAAAAGCTTTCACATGAAACCTGTCCAATGGGAAGAAATCCCAAATTTAAGAAACTGTAAGTCAGGAAAGATAAGAGGCTCCCAGATCTCTCCACTAGCAATCAATCAATGAAGGATTTATTAAGCATCTACAATGTGCCAGTTACTGTTAGTAACTAAATGACCCTTTATATATGCTCTGCTAAAAAGTCCTTTTAGGATGACCTGTGTATGGGTCACATGCCATTTAGTTCCTAGGTCATGCTTATCTCTGCATGGTACCATTTAAACACATCAACAGCACAGGGTATATTTTTGCAAAGGATTAATTATAAAATTCTTCAACTTTATTATTTAGTGCTTCTGTGATCTCATCAATGTATATAATCTTCCACTGATAGAATTAGAATATGTTTGAGCATTTCTTCCTATGTTCTTCAATGTATCTTCCAAAAAAAGGCCTACCCATCCTTCTTGGAGGTTGCCCCCCACCCCAGTTTCCTGGGTATCAGCGGAACACTCTGTCCCTGCATCATTACCTCTTGCTCTCTTCTCATAATCAATCCACTTCCTTTTCTGGTCATATGTTTTCTAGCCAACATGCCTTCCATCTCTTATTGCATATAGGTAACCCAGGGAATCATATTCTGGCATTTTTGACCCCCCCCCATGAATCTCTCTATTGTCCTTTGGGTCACTTTAATTTCTTCCAGATTGTGGGAATAGTCTACAATCATACAGTATCATCCAGTGAATTACATGTGTTTTTAAAAGTCGGTTTTGTTTTGTTTTTCCTGGAATAAATTGAGTAGGCTAAAAGTACTACATAATGTCTCAAAATAATTTTAATTGTAAAAATGTATCTTTATCATAGGGCAAATAGTTATCCGTCCATTCTTCTTTCATGAGGGCCTATTTTTTTATTTTGAAAAACAGGTTTGTAAAAGATATTTTTTAGGTTTTAATTGTTTTAAGTAGATTAAAAATTTAGGAAACTGGAAAGTGTACCAAGTGAAGACCTGGTAGATCTCATTAGCATGCAGACATAACCTGCTGTCCCAGCACCTGCAGTGACCTAAGAGCCTGCCCCCCACCCCACATCCATTAGTTCACTGGTCTGAAACTCATAAAGACTATGGGAAGACATTTAAGCAACTGATTGCAATAGCTCTGCTGAGGGGCCATTATGGTCTAATAATACTAATTTAGCTTCTAATTATGTATTTACTCAGTGGTGGGTTAAATATTCCAGCTGTCACTCCATCTCTAGCTTATAGTGCTTTCTGATTTTTAGTTTTCTTTTGTTTTGGCCACAGTCTGATTTCAGGAAGGAGCTTAGGGATTTTAGCCATAATTCACAATTTCCTCAAACTTGTGAGTTCATCTTTACTTGAGGAAGGAAGAAAGGAAAGAAGAAAGGGGGGAGGAAGTGAAGAAGGAAAGAAGGAATGAAGGGAGGGATGAAAGAAGGGAGAAAGGAAGGAAGGAAGGATGGAAGGATGGAAGGAAGGAAAAAAGGAAGGAAGGATGGAAGGAAGGAAGGATGGAAGGAAGGAAGGATGGAAGGATGGAAGGAAGGAAAAAAGGAAGGAAGGATGGAAGGAAGGAAGGATGGAAGGAAGGAAGGATGGAAGGATGGAAGGAAGGAAAAAAGGAAGGAAGGATGGAAGGAAGGAAGGATGGAAGGAAGGAAGGAAGGATGGATGGAAGGGAGGGAGGGAAGGAGGGAGGGAGGGAGGAAGGAAGGAAGGAAGGAAGGAAGGAAGGAAGGAAGGATGGAAGGATGGAAGGAAGGAAAAAAGGAAGGAAGGATGGAAGGAAGGATGGAAGGAAGGAAGGAAGGAAGGAAGAAGGATGAGAGGGGGTAAGGAGGAAGGAAAGAAAGGAGGCATTTATTAAGCACTTGCTTAATGCATCGTGCTAAAAGGAAGAGACACACAAACAAAAAGCAAGACAATCCCTGCTCTCAAGAATTAACATTTTAATAAGGAAACACAACACATACAGGGCATTAGGAAGCTACAAGGATGGTGAGTGATATCATAGAAATACCATTTGATCCATCCTTCCCAAGAATGATGCCTTAATTTGCACTGATTTTATTAATGTTCCCAGAGAAAGATGTATGCATGGGTCAGGATCTGGATTGGGCTGGAAATAGTAATGGTTCACCATTAAAAAGCTCGGGTCCACAGGGCAGGTTAAATGAAGTGTCTTGATGGGAAATGGCACCTGGAGCTCAGAAAGAAGGCATGAAGATGGATGGTGAATGCAGGATAGGAGTCTGGCTCGTCTCGAAAGCCCAGGTCTCCAGGATGCGCCTTTGTTATTGTTGTCCAGCCATGTTTCAGTTGTGTCTGATTCTTCATGACCTCATTTGTTTTTTTTCTTGGCAAAGATACTGGAGTGGGTTGGCACTTCTTTCTCCAGTTCATCTTATACATGAGGAAACTAAGGCAAAGTTAAGTTATTGGCCCAGAGTCACACAGCTAGTGTCTGAAGTTGGATTGGAACTCAGGAAGATGAGTCTTCCTGATTTAAGGCCTGGCATTCTATCCACTGTACCATCCAGCTGACCTATAAAGTCATGTGTGTGTGTGTATGTGTGTGTGTGTGTGTATATTTTCTATATACATATACATATGTACATATATATGTGTGTGTATTTTATATATACATATATCACATATAATGTACATGTGTGTATTTTGTATATACATACACATATATGCATGTATGTATTTTGTATATATATACACACATATACACATATACGTGTGTGTGTGTGTGTGTGTGTGTGTGTGTGTAGAGAAAGAAAAGGGGAAGGGGTAGAAAGGAGGGAGGGAAGAAGAATAGGAGAGATCATATGAAGAAAAAATGAGTTGGGTGAATAATTTAGCATCCAGTATTGAAAATTTAGTTCTAAATTACAAATATCCTTTTTGCTTCAACTCCATTCTTCTCCTCCAGCTCCCTAGCTGTCTCAGGTTGGAGTGAGACAAAAAGGAAATCCTTCCCAAATATTCTTATTCCTTCTTACTCAGTGGTTTGAGAAAAATTTGATCTAAGATAATGGCCTATGCTCTTTCTTCCTCATTCCTTCTTTGAGCCTCAAAGCTAAGGGACGTAAGAAATAGAATGTCTAATAGATTGATATCATGAGCAATCCTATGAGATACCATGATCTACCTAATGTAAAGACATGATCACAGATTTTACGTCATAGATCTAGAGTTGGAAGTCCAATCCCTGCATTTTTCAGATGGGAAGATTGTGGGCTAAGGAGTTTGAGTGGTCTGCCCAAAGTCACAAAGATATTAAATGGCAGAGCCAGGATTTGAACCTGGGTTGGGTTACAGAAAACCTAATCCCCGTTCCACTACATTGCCTACTCTTTCCACAAGATGTGCATTTCAACATGAGAAATCAGTCACAAAACCACAACAGCAATTGCTGCCTCATGGGGAGAAAAAGCACCAGGAGGTTATATAACCCTGGGAAATGCTGGATAGTCAGTCCTCTGACAGCCAGTAACTCATGAAGCCTTTACTTCCAAGTCCTACTCAATCAATTTTCCCCTTTTAGCACTAATGTGCTAATTTATGATCTCTTCTGCCCTTTCTGTACCATATGAAAAAACTTATTGAAATTCCAGTAAGTCAGACTCAGTCTTTTTCACTCTACAGAGAACACTGATCTTATTTAAGATCTCATCTTGATTATAGTGATAGGCCATTTTTCATGCCAAAGAGTTAGGGCATCATTCAGAAGTCTCTGACCATGATAAACGTCCCCAACTCCTCCTTCCCTTTTGTAAAAGCCAGTTTGGGCCCTGTTTCCACCCAACTTCAGGTCCACTCTGACCTTGTTTGATAAACAGATACCCATGTTTGACATGGGTAGGCCCTTAGACATGGATTATGATGGTAACAGACCTCTTCAGATACCCAAAACTTCCCTTCATGATTATATTCAATATGTACTACGAGAATACCTCTAGCTCTTTTCTCATAGTATTCAGATGATTAATACCTCACTGACCAACTGGACAACAGTTTTTCCAAGTAGCAATGGCCTTACTATTCTAGCATTAAGCTGTAAAACAAATATTCTTTCAATCACAATCTCAGTTTCAAATTACTTTAACTTCTGTCTGCCTCAGTTTCCCCAACCATAAAATTGGGGTGGTAGCACACCTGGGTCATTGTGAGGATCAAATGAGGACATATTTGTAAAGCTTATAGCACAGTGCTTGGTACGTAGCCTGCTATGTACTTAATAAATGCGGTTGCCTCCCTCCTCTCTCTCCTTTCCCCTTGGCAAAGTTTCCCCTTTGGGAATACATTGCCTTTTCACTTCTATCTCTTGGAATTCCTAGCTTTCTCGAAGCACGGCTCAGGGGCCACCCACTGCAGGAGTCCTTTCCAGGTCCACCCAAGTCCCCAGATGCTCGTTTTCTCTTCATCTCAAAATTAACTGTGCTTCTTTTGCACATACTTAGTATTTCCTTTTGCTGTCAGTGTACATGGGAGTCATTGGGGAGTAGTGGCTAGAGCGCTGCTATTAGGGTCAGGGATCAATCAATGCACTAGCATTTACTTAGCACCTACTACGTGCCAGCTACTCTCTCTGAGCCATAGTTTCTGGGTTGTAAAATGTGGGTAATGCTAATAGCACCCATCTTAAGGGGTTGTGAAAATCAAGTGAGATGATTCATATAAAGCAACTTATACAGTAAAAGGGCATTCAGCAAAGTAAAACAGCACAACGTCAATTTGAGTTATTGTTTCCTAACTCCACCCCCCAAGTAGGATGTAAGTTCCTTGAGGGAAGAGACGATTTCTTTTGTCTTTGTATTGCCCAGCACCCAACACAGAGCTCGAACATAGTAGGTGCTTAATAAATCTTATTGAACTAAATTAGTCCAGGGAAAGACTGCAAGTGTGTCTTTTTTATGATTTTTGATATATTCAGTGGTTGTCCTCCCACTGGGAATGCTTAACTTCCTTCAAGGCTCAGCTCAAGCATCTCTTTGTACGAAGCCTTTCCTGATCCACTCAGCTGCTACTCCCTTCCCCCACAAATTATCCTTTCTCTATTTTACACATAACTATATATGTACATGTTGCTTCTCCTCATCACTTTCTAAGCTCTTTGACAGCACTTTCGGGTTTTCCTTTAGTATCCCAGAGCCTAGCACAGTGATTGATACATAGTAGGCACTTAATAAACGGCTGTTCATTGATCGATGGATGGACATACAGCAGATACTTCTTTGGGGAAAGGAAAAGGAATAAATATTGGTTAAATACTAGCACGTACCAAGAACCTTGGGGCAGCTAAGTTATTTCCACTTTACAATTGAGGAAACTGAGGCAAACTGAGGTTAAGTGACTTGCCCAAGGTCAAACAGTTAGTGTCTGAGGCTTGATTTGAATTGTCTTCCTGACTCTCCACCCAAAGTTCTGTTGATCTAGCATGCCTGCAGCTGCCTCTGCATAGGATACAAAGACACACAGAACTGTTGCATGGCAATTCAGCTCTTTCCTTATTAAAAGAGAAGAAAGTGACATTCTGTGTATATATCTGTGTCTGTTTGTCTGTCTGTGTGTCTGTCTGTCTCCCTCTGCTTCATCTGTATCTCTCTCTGTCTCCCCTTCTCCCTATCTTCCTTCCTTGTCTCCCTCTCCCAGACCTTCTGGGTAGATTACTGTCATGGCATGCCTCACTGGGCCTCCAATAGATAATGATTTGTAATCCTCTTTGCAGAAATGCTTTTGTGGCTATAATGTCACAACAAAGCTGAAAGATAGTGTAGGCTTAGGATTTTAAAAGATAGTACTGCTAACAAAATGGCCATTTGTGTTTCTTTCTCTTTAATGTTACTGTTAAGAGTTATATTCTCAATTTATAGAAGTCTTTTTAAAAATCAATTTGCATGTTTATATTAAGACAGAAGATGTCCCTGAAAGTCCATTTACTTGAAGGTTCTTATTAAATACATCTCTCCTTCTCTCTTGAGCAAAGCCAACTATTTGTTGAGTGGTCGGGTTCAGCCTACCCAGGGTATCTTATCAGCAACTTGCTTAAAAAGTTCTCCAAGGGAGCTACTAGCAAGAACAAGAAGAGACTGTGAATCTCATTTTTAGGAGGCTGAGAGAGCCCAGAGACTCTCAGAGCAGCGTGCACAGAATATGTAATGATTATATTTCTGTCATGGCTAAGTGACTGCTATCTGTGTTCAAAGCACTGGCTTTTCTCCCTCCTACAAGTAAAGTAAAGGTGCACAAGGAAGGTTTTTCCATTCTCCAACTTCTCAGGGAGAATAAAGTGCTCCATAAAAAAAAAGACCCCAGAAAGCAGAAGAAAGGTTTCCATGGGGAAATAATTTGAATACCAAATAGCACTAGGTAGCCCCAACCCATGATTTTCTTCTCACATGTGGGAGCTCTTTCTGCTTCTCACCTCAGCCAGCTCATCCTCGTGGAGGAGGATGAACGAACCCAATGGCCATTCCCAGAATGAGAATCACCTTTCAAGGCTCATTTCAAGTCCCTATTTGATCTTGACTACTGTAGTTAGTTATCATCTCCTCTCTCATTCTCCAGTCATTAGTCAAAATTGGTTCCTTCCTCTTCCCTTGCTTCCTCTTCCTCCTCCCTCTACTCCATAGTTACAGAGCCTAAGGAGGAAAGGGGAGGGGGATGGCAATAGTGATTGAGGGCATTGCTCAAGAAGAGCAAAACTCTGAAAAGAGCAGGGGGATTACTGAATAGTATAAGGATACTGGAGAGGAGGAGAATATAGCATAATGAAAGGCCTTCGTGTAAAGAGGATGGGCCCACTAGTGTGAGCATATGGTCCTGACGTGGCTTGAAAGGAGGCAGAATAAACCTCTCTAGCCTCTTCCTCCATCACCTTTCTGCAAGGGAGCCTTTCATTCCCACTAGGAGAAGAAAGTGAAGGTTGGGGCAGGAGACTGCCTCAGAGAGAGAGGTTACCCGGTTAGAATTATGTATCTGGACCTTTAAATATTGATAGTCTAGGGGATATGATCAACTTCACTCTAATTTCTGATCATTTTGTCATTTTGGTGGGGGGGGGTAGAGCAATCAAACTTCTCTGTTCAAGGGTTAGCCCCTTTTCCATCAAATACCAATCCTACAACGAACTCTCATAGCAAATACCAAAGACACCCATTTATCCAGATGAGAGCAAAACAGACATCAGAGAAGGAGGATTTACACCAGACAAATCAGAATGAAGGAGCTCTCCCATTGGGAGTGAAATCACTCTCTAGAGAGAGAGTCCTAGATCTCATCCAAGGAGAAAACTCCTCAAAGTCTCTATTGTAGTAAGTGGGAAAAGGGACATGATAGGGACTGCCACATCCTCTTCCAGAGTCGTCTTCTTCAACATCTTGAAGTGGGATTGGTCTTTTTCATCTTCCTTCTTGAAGCTGGAAGCCAGAAGCACCCAAAGCGACATGAAGCTTGAAGAATGTCAAAGAGTAAAAGCTTGGTGAGTCCCAAAGGGTACAAGCAAAGGGTAGAGCTCTCTAACTTCTCACCAACTCCACCCTGCCCCTCACATGAGGCAGGGCTTCATCTCCAACAATAAGGAGACCAATGGATTTTGGCTCAGGGGTTACAGTACAGAGGGGGAAAGGAAGAAAGTCACTTGGAACTAAATAACAAATAGGTAGTTCTTCCCAGAAACAGAGAACAGAACCCTTTGAGGAGGACTTGTAACTTCTTGCCTCTCAAGAAATGATGATGGGGCTCCACAGGGAATGTCAAGTGAAAAAAATCACTCCTTATGTGTCAAAAGTGGACAGCTAGGTGGCACAATGGATAGAGTGTCAGGTTTGGAGTCATGAAGTTCCTGAGTTCAAATCTTGCCTTAAACACTTCCTAGCTGTGTGACCCAGGGCAAATCACTTAATCCTGTTTTCTCAGTTCCTTATCTGTAAAATGAGCT
This sequence comes from Notamacropus eugenii, assembly GCF_028372415.1. NCBI lineage: Eukaryota > Metazoa > Chordata > Mammalia > Diprotodontia > Macropodidae > Notamacropus > Notamacropus eugenii. Next base: position 273,676,211 of record NC_092875.1, read on the forward strand.
GGAGAAGGAAATAGCAAACCACTTCAGTATCTCTGACAAGAAAACCCAAAATGGGGTCATGAACAGTCAGACACGACTGAAAAATAACTCTACAGAAACAATACATGTCAAAAGAAGGGATGAATAAGCAGGGTGGGGGTGGGGGAGGAAAATAGTCCTAAGGCTATTCCCCTTACCTTTCCCTGGTCACCAAAATCTTTCAGATAGGGATGTAGCAAGGGGACAAAGAGTTGGCTGGGACCTTTTTAAAGATGAGGACAATTTCATCTATGCAGCCAATCCAAAAAGGCTCCTCCCAATCACAAGGTTAGCCAACCAGAACCAGATGCAGCATGTCCATGCATGCTGCACAAGTCTCTTACAGCCTTTGTGATTTTCCAAGAGGCAGCTCCTCAGTATCCTCCACATGGAAGCTACATTAGCAAAGCAAACTGACATCTGTGCATGCATCAAACCCCCATTACAAAGGAATGATACACTTGTGGACAGGAGGGAAGTGAACTCAATAAGGATTAATGAGAATGTATTTGTCTAAAGCCTTAAATATCTCATCAGATGAAGTAATGAACTTTAAACTCAAAAGGAAAGGGCTGGGCCAGGAATATACTGCCTGTCTTTCTTTATTCTGCAGGCCAGATACTAATAGCTTTGGAATGCAGCTCTTCTTTTGCAAAGATATTCATTCTTTGGTTCTCAGACCTTTCACCTTGCTTTTGTCACCCTTGCCTTGGCTCTTTAGCCTCTTTTTCTCAAGCTACGAGGTGACTCATTGTCTTCAACCCTGCCCTAGGGCTGGATGAAATCTGCAGCATGTTAGATGGTCCCTAACCCATTCGTGAGCACAGAAGGCACTGTTCTGCCTGGACACACCTGACAGCCGAGATTGTCAGAGGCAGGTTGCCGACTAAGAGCTAGGGTTCCTTTTTAACAATATTTCATTCTTTATATCCAGTCTGCTCAAATTTCTTTAAAAGAATAGCATTCTTCTTGCAACTGCTTTAAATAAAGTTGACAACATTTAACCCTCAATTTGAGCATTGAACTATACTGCAAAATGTGATCCAATTAATGTGATGGCACTTTTTTTTCCATCACAGAGCCCCTTAATCAGTCAGTGAACAAGCATTTATTAAGTGTCTACCATGAGTTAGACATTGTATTAACTTCTTGGGAAGAGAAAAGGAAGGAAGGAAAGAAGGAAGGAAGGAAGGGAGGGAGGGAGGGAAGGAAGGAAGGAAGGAAGGAAGGAAGGAAGGAAGGAAGGAAGGAAGGAAGGAAGGAAGGAAGGAAGGAAGGAAGGAAAGAAGGAAGGAAGGAAGGGATCTCAAAATAGTCCCTATCCTGCAAATAAAATTAAGACCACATTTTGCTTAAGTCTAGATGTGATTTTATTCTCATTTTAAGCACACTTTTTTCATCCAGTCAAAATGATGCCTTTTTATTTGTATCAAAGTAAAACTAATTCTTTTCTCTACCTTGCAGAATATACTATTTCCTTTTATTGCTATTTCTTTGTGACTTGTCAGTTCAGTTGAAGTATTGCACTAGTGAGATCATCATCTGAAGATGGATTGGAACCTAATATTCATTTATTCCTCATTTAACAAAAATTGTATTAAGGACCTACTATCTGTATTTTGAATTTTAGCTGTTAGGAGTATTTCATTCTGGCAATCAAACTGACTCTCTCATAACTCTCAGTGCCACAGAGCAACTTCAGCTCTCATCTTGTGTTTTCCTAATTTTCCAAAATATTAAATCAGTCCCACCATGATAGTCCAGAAAGATCAATGCTTGAGAACGCCTGACTCCCCCACATCCAGCCACCTCTGTCTCTGTCTCTGTGTCTCTCTGTCTCTGTCTATCTCTGTCTCTCTCTTTCTTCTCTTCTCTTTTCTTCTCTGTCCCTCCCTACTTTTCCCTACCTTCATCCCTCCCCCCCTCTCCCTCTGTCTCCAACCTTTCTCTCTCTCTCCTTCCCTCCCTCTATCCTCCCTGCAAATGCAGTATATCTGTGGTATTACTTCATCATTTGTCCTGAAAGTATTTGTCTTTTTTTTTTTAAAGAAGTATAGTTACTATCACTCTTAACCGTCTTCTAGCATATCTTTCAGATCCTGCAATATGGGTGGTTGTGCAGTAAATCCTATTAGAATTAACCACTGCATTATAAGCCCCAGGGTCCTAGGATTTGTCACTTTCCTCATTGATGCACCAACTTAATGCTTTCTCTAAGGCTGGAAGCCATCAATACCATCAATACCAATGAGTGTTTTAAAGGATACTAACAATCAGTGCACATACACTACATATTGCTATTTGCAAAGAAAATTGCTAACTAGTGCAGCATCATGGTAAGGGGGAACAATGAGCTCAGAATCAAAAACCTCCGTTGTCTTTGTCTACCATTCATTCCTATGATGTCTCAGTGATGCTGACGTTTCCACAGCTAGTCAACAACTTGCTGACAGCGCAAGCACACTGATCCATAACCTACTTTGTCCATTTTACTTTACAGAGGTTTCCCCTCCTTCCTAAAAATGAGAAGACAATTTAGGAGTATGGCATTTAAGAGAGAGCCTGGTAGATAATGGACTAGACTTAGAGTCAGGTAAATATGAGTCTCAGACATGCAATGAATCAAGGCATGGCATTTGCCTTGTTAGAGGGAATACTCATGCTAGAGGTTTTCACACGGAAGAAATCACAGTTGTTTCTCATATTTATATGTGTCAGGTTAGCCAAGACAACATTCCATAGGTTTATTCATGGGTCAGATCTGATCCCACAGTTAGGGCATACTGATTCTACTGGGTAAAAGCCCAGTCCAGATTGCTTGGATGATGCTGAAGGACTTAGTTTGGAGTTAGCTGCTATAACATCTGAGTGTTGGAAGGGATCTCAAAAGTCATCTAGTCTAACTGTTACTCTCTGCACACCAAAGACCTTTTGTGGTGGATTTTTTCCCTAATGCAATTCAAAAATGGTCTGTAATTTATAGTTTTAGAAAGTTGTCTATGGCTCAGATACACTAATAAGTTACTTATAAGGTTAGTAATAAAATGTGGACTTGAACCCAGTCTTCCTGATTACCACTCCAGAGCATGCTCCACCATACCACCCTGCCTAGAGCATAGTAAGAATGACCATTCACATTTATGTGGTTCTTTAAGGTTAGAGTCCTTTTCTTACAAGAAACCTGTGAGATAGAAAATCAGTCAATCAACCAATATTTATTAAGTGCCTACTATATGCCAGCCACTGGGGATAAAGAAAGAGTCAAAAAACAGTCCCTGACCTCAAGAAACTTACAATCTAATGGAGCTGACAACATGCGAATATATACAAAGCAAGCTATATACTGGACAAATAGGAAACAACAGAGAGTTGACTGATTGGTTGTTATACTTCATTCTCCAAAAGGACCACAATGACATCACTATGTTGGGATCAAGGTACAGTGTGTATGACTGGGGCTCTTCAGACCAATACAAGTTTGGAAGGTTTTACCACACAGGTCAGACACAAATAGTCCTTGTGAACTTTTGGAGTGGAGATGTCTCTAAATTTGATCATCTCACATTTCTTTTGCTACTGCAATTCTGCTTTGCTCAGAGAGCACAGCATCTTACTTGATGTGGGCACACCATGCTGGATGGTCCTGTGCCAGTGTCTCCCATATCTCACAATCAATTCCAAAGTTCTTCAGAGAGATTTTAAGAGTATCCTTGTATGGCTTCTTCTGACCTACATAGGAACATTTGCTTTGCATGAGTTCTTTATAAAATAGTCTTTTCAGTAAATATACATTTGGCATTTCGTACTATGTGGCCAGCTCATCAGAGTTGTAGTTTGAACACTTCATAGTTCAGCTCAAGAAAAGACCTTAGTGTCTGGTATCTTATCCTGCCAGGTGATCTTCAGAATCTTCCTAAGACAATTCAAATGGAAGCAATTCTGTTCCCCAGAATGGCACTGGTATACTGTCCAGTTTTTACAGCCATACAACAATGAGGTCAGCACCATGGCTCTGTAGACCCACCATTTGGTGGTCAGTCTAATATCTCTTCTCTCCCTTACTTTTCTTCAGAAGCTCCCAAACTGTGAGCTAGCTCTGGCACTGGAATTAAGAACGGTTAGGGACGGCTTCCTGTAGAAAATATAATTTTAGTTGAGACTTAAAGGAAATCAGGGAGGTCAATAGTTGGAAGAGTGAAAGAAGAGTTTTTTCAGAGATGGGGGACAGCTGAAGAGAATACCTGGAACTGAGAGATGGCATGATTATTATTCTTCCCATTTCATAGACTCAGAGCAATTCATAGGTGCATGAGATTTAAAGCTAGAAAGAATTGTAAAGATATTCTAGTCCAACCCCCTCGTTTTAGAGATCAGGAAACAGACTCAGAGAGGTTCTTTGGCTTAACCAAAGAAAAATTACTTTGCAGTGTCTCACAGGTAATAGATGTCAAAACTGAAATTTGAGTCTAAGTCTCTCTAGATTCCACCTTCAGGACTCTTTCCACTATATCATACTACCTCTGTACAAACATATCCAGTGATATGACTCAGTAAGTGGTGCACTGGAGTCAGTTCTTACTGGTTGTTAAATTTTCAATGTGTACGCCTCAGAAATTGACAAAGGCTACAAATCAGAGACTGATTTATTTTTATTTGTTTTATTTGTTCTCTGTCCTCATCTCCAAATTTATTTTATTTGTTAATTGTATAGACTTGAGAAAGTGATAGAAAAAATATTAATAATGCAGATTAAACTTAAAAGTGGGCAAATACATTTTTTCAATGAGTTGGTAGTTAAACATTTACCAGTACACCCCTGGATTCCATTCATTGCCCCCCAAAGCAACCCATTCCATTGTTTGACAGTTCCACATCATTAGTTCCTTCTCACATGGAGCAAAAATCTACCTTGCTGTAACTTCTACCCAGATTGTTCCTAGTTCTATTTGTTGAACTAGATTGAATTGAGTAAATCAGAATTCCTAATCCTTTTTCAAATATTTAAAAGGTTTTAATGTGATAGATAATGATCAAGGCTCCCTTAAGTCCCCCCTTCTTCAGACTAAACATATTCCATCTCTTTAAACCAATCTTCATTTGGCATTGCTTCAACTGCTTTTACCAGCCTGTGCACTCTCCTCTGGAAATGTCCCTCCTGTCAGTGTTCTTCCACAAATGTAGTGCAGAGAGAATTGGACACAGTGCTCAAGATATGGTCTGACAAGGGCAGAATTAAGTAGAGATCTGATTTTTCTATGCTGTTCACAGTGGTCCATAGAGTGATATAATGCCTACAGGGTAAATCATGTTGAGACAAATTCATTTGGATGGGTATGTCTCATCTTTGTGCTGTGTGCTACTATGGGAGGTGAGTTGAATTCAGATACCCCAGTTAGTACTTAGTAGTTGAAATGCTAAGGTAGTTCTGTATATCAATTTGTTTATTCGTCCATCCTACTCAAAAGAATGAAAAATCTTTCCATATGCAGATTTTAATCTACTTGAAGAATATTCTCCTTTCCTCAATGTTTAGCCCATAGGCTTTATCTCCTCCCAAGCCCCTGCCCTCACATTAGGGGACTTTAATATGTATATTGATGGTGCCTCAAACAACCTAACCTCCCAGTTCCTCAACTTGCTCATTTCCCATAACTCTGGACATTTTCTCTGGCTGTTGCCTATGCCCAGAATGTTCTCTGTCCTCATCTCTACCTCCTGGATTTCCTGACTTCCTTCACATTCCAGCCATTAGCTTTATGCAGGAAGCCTGTCCCAATCCCTTCTAATTATAGAATATTTCTCTCTATTGCTTACTATTTTTCCTGTATATTGATTATTTGTGCAAAGTAGTTTGCACGTTGTCTCCCCGATTATATTTTGAGATTCTCCAGGACAGTGACTGTCTTTTTGCTTTCTTTGTATGCCCAGTAGTTAACACAGTGCCTGGCACATAATAGGCACTTAAATAAATATTGATTGATTGACAGGATCAGTACAATCTTAGATGCTGTCCTCTTTCCTGGAAATATCTCCCTCCTTATCTTTGACTCTTGGTCACTCTCTGGCTTTCTTCAAGTCCCAGCTAAAATCTAACCTTCTATAAGAAGCTTTCCTGTTCCTCTTAATTCTAGCACTTTCCTTTTGTTGATTATATGCTGTTTATCTTGGATATAGTTTATCTGTACGTAGCTGTTTGCATATTATTGTTGAGGTTTAGAAGCGCTCCAGACCCCAAAATACCAATATGCCAGGTCCTGCCCAAAGGAATTTGATCCAAGTCTTCTTTCAGCCAAAGACAAAAACAAAGTTTATTAAAGATTCACCACACTGGATAGACTCCTAAGGGGCCTAGGCATTTGTGAAGCTTGTATTGAGAAGTGGTCCAGATAGAATCTGAGCTAGATGGAATCTGAGCACCTTCATGGAGACAAGAAGGATCATATATACAGAAAGACTGTGGGAAGGATCCAAGGGTGGCCAAGTGGGGGCAGGGGGGGGGGGGGGTGGCTGGACTAGGGATTGGGGAGAGTGTGATCTTGATGGGAGTGGTCTGTGGACTGGGATGACTAGAGGTCGACTCCAGGAATCAAGACAATGGGATTAAGGGTGGGAAGTAGCTGAAGGCTACCTGGAAATAATAGACATTGGAGGGCTAGGCTAGATTAAGGGTAACAGAGGTTCAGGCATATCAATAATGGAAGGTTTGTGGCCTCAGGAGAATGCCAGATCTAGTGGGAAGACTCAAGGAGAGTTCAAGGAGGCTCCCAGAGCCTATACCCCATCATTATCTCTACCATTAGACTTAGGACTCCTTGTGAGCAGACATGGTTTTTTGGTTTTATTTTTATCCCTGGTGTTTAGCACAGCTGTAAGTACATTGTTGTTTTTCAATCATTCATTCATGTCTAGCTCTTTCTAACCCCATGGAGCGCAGCACACCAGCCCTTTCTTCCACTAACATAGTATGTTCAGGGAGGACCAGTACCTCTGGTGTGATGGCTGCTGAGCCCTCTTCAGGGCTGCTTTCTACCTCTGGTGTCCACTTGCTCCACCAACTCTCACCTGTGGCTCCAAGAAACTGTAGTATGTGCAGCAGCCACACCCCAGTAAGCCATTTCAATAGACAGGTTAAACCAGGTTGAGAGTAACCAAGTGGTCTCAAACTCACTGCTGAATTAAGGGAGCATCTACCCCAAGCATGTAAAGACTTCCCCTGGTGGAATGGGCAGATGAGAACAAAGCAGGTGCTGTGGAGCCCTTAGACCTTGGTCAGACATTGAAGACGCCAAGGTCATCCACCGCATCTTGAGCCATCACCAGTTATCTTGATTCTGTCCTGCCACTCAACTGTGATGACTTAGGAGGAAAGAGTGAAGCTCATGACTTCATGCAATTCTGCCTCACTGAAATCCAAATAACGCACGAATCAAAAGACATCACCCATACCATTTTACCATTATATGGATGCCTTCCATTCCGAGTGGCTTATTTTGCAATATCATATCTTTTAGTATTTTAATACTGTCTGTGGGATTTTCTTGGCAAAGATATTGGAGTGGTTTGCCATTTCCCATCTTGGGTAACACCATATGACATAACCCATAGTTTCATTGAGCTTTGCAAGACCCTCTGTCATAACAAGGTAGTGATGCAAGAGATAAGCTGAATACATAGTAGGTGCTTAATAAATGCTTGGTGACTCATTGTAGGATTGAAACTACTAAACTTTTGGGGGGATTCATTCAACAGTAGAATGCCTTTCTGCATCCATTGTCCTAGCTGACTTCCCCTTAGAGCCTGGTCTGGTAATATTGAGCTGTGAGCTACTTTTTCTTCTACTTCAAGCTTCTAATGTACATTACTGTTCTGTTGTCTCCTCAGTAGGGCTGTGTGCTGGTGTCTGAGAACGATTCTGTTACTTTTCTGCTGCTGCCATCTTCTGGTTCTTTGAAATTACAGCCTTTTCACCTAGGGGAGCGGTTTATGCACTCTTTTGGTACATAGCCTCAGGGGAGTATGTCAGGTCTTTTGTTATTCAGATCCATAGTCAGCTAGTCTTCACTATGTGTCTTTTTAAGGACTTTTCTTCTGACTCAGCTACCACTTTTTTAAATTCTGTCTCCTCTTTAAATTAGAATCAGAAAATTCATTTCAATTCTCATCATAATCTTGGCCTCTCTATAATATGCACCCTCAGGGACCTTCACTTAATAAGAATAAAGGGACATGGTGGAACTAGAAACTTCTTTCCTGCCTCCTGAGTGTACCAAACATACTGCTCTCCCTACAACTACAAATAACCAGAGTGTTAGGTGGAAGGCTTTTTTCACAACATGCTAATCATTGTATGGAATATAAAGTTAGGAATCTTTCCACAAGGTGAATTTGTATATTTATTTAGCCAAGAGAAAAGCCATAAATATGCTGAAGAGGTAAATACTTATCCTAGGAAGAGATATATATTTTTTCTAGTACATTAAGTACCTTTCTGTTTCCTGCTATTCTCACTCCCCTCCTTGGATAAGGGCAAGTAAGTGATTTCATGAATAACAATCAATTCAATTCTAGAACATTTATTAAATGCCTGTCTTGTGTAAGGAACTGTGTAAAGTACTTTTTTTAAAAAAGGTAAAAATAAAGGACAGAGGCCTTGACCTTAAGTAGATAACATTTTGCTTGGCAGAGAAAGGAAAGGTGGAAGTAACATCCACTAGGTGTGGGGAATCTATGAGCTTGAGGCCCCATGTGGTCTTCTAGGTCCTTGAGTGTGACCTTTTGACTGAGTCCAAGTTTTACAGAACAAATCCTTTTATTAAGGGGACCAGCAGAAATGGCTAAATAAATGAATAATACTAGCTACCAATCATTTAGTGCCTACTGTGTGCTAGGAACTGCTAAGAGCTTTGCATATATTATCTCATTTTACCCTCACAACAATGCTGGGTAGTGGGTGCTATTTGTATCCCTAATTTATAGTTGAGGAAACTGAGACAAATGAGATTAAGTGATTTGCCCAGGGTCACAAAGCTAGTAAACAACTAAGGCAAGATTGGAATATACAGTTATCCCTTCTAAGTTGCTACTTTCTCCATGGTAGTTCTGATATATCACTAGTCACCATAAGAAATTCAATGGAAATTGGACGGGAGTTTTGCAGAAGCCACAGATAACACATGAAGGTCGGCAGATAGCACAGAGAAAGTATTTTTATTTAACATTAACCTACATATAGCCTAACACCACATACTTAACCCAAATTTTACAATAAGGTACTATAAATACCCCATAAAAGAAAATTTAAAAAAAAAAAAGGGACTTCTCTAGTACAAAGGGAAGGCCAAAAAATTTTACATAGATTCTCCAAATCCTGATGAGTTCCATACCCCTCATCCCCAGATGTGGAAGGGATAACTATAATTCTTGCTACCTCCAGGCCAGGTACTCTATCCACTGCACCACCTGCCTGTCCCTCTCTCCTCCTATACAGAGATGGCATATGGAGTCAGAGAAAAGCTAGCAGTCTGAATGAATTCAAAAGTAGAATGGATGAAGGGAAATAGTGTGAAATAAGGCTAGAAAAGTAGTTTGGAGTAAAATTATAAAGGGTTTTAAATATTAAACTAAATAGATTGTATTATATTCCATTGGTAATTGCTTTCAAGCAAGGAAGCTACACGGTCAAATGTATACCTTTGAAAAATCATTTTTGCAGCTGTGTGAAAGATGAATTACAAGAGAAAGATGGGAGGAAAGAAGAAAGTTACAATGATCCCATCCAATTCAACTGATGTCTTTGTGCATCGGCGCAAGATTCCTTCATGAAGGTTGACCATGTGACCATAGTGCAGGTCTTTGAGAAATGGTTGGATTGACGCAGCAGTGAACTACTAATCAAGATACCTAATGTCTAGTACCAGCCTCTTTATTAGCTACCTGCATAATTTTAAAAAGTCCCTTTCCCTCTGAGCCTCAGTTTTCTCATCAATAAGATCTAAATAATAGCACTTATCTCTGGGACTTGATGGGAGGATCTAATGAGATCATTCCTGTGAAAGTGCTTGAAACAGCTTTCTACAAGTCTGCTGCCTGAAGCTTAAAAAGAAAGCTCCTTTTCTTCCCTCACATCATCTGTATTTTTAAATGTGCTATTACAGTGCTAGTGACTGGAAAATTGGGAGTATTAATCCCAATTAACAATCCCAACAGAAGAGAGAGAACTATAGTGTAAACCATGGTTCCTCACCCTTTCTAGATAGGAACTAATTTTCATTTTCCTATGACTTTTCAGAGTTGAGAGAAACCGTTTTCAGGAGGTAGTTGGGGATATTTCAGCAGCATGTAGATGGCACAGGGGATAAAGACGAACTGAGTTTGAATCTAGACTTAGACACTTAACTAGTTGTGTGATCCTGGGCAAGTCACTTACCCTCTATCTGTCTCAGTTTCCTCCACTGTAAAATGAAGATAATACAGTATTTACTTCCCAGGATTGTTGTATGGATCAAATGAGGTAATATCTGTAAAGCTATTAGCACAATACCTAGAACATGGTAGAAACTTCATAAAATATGTTTCCTTCCTTTCTTATTGCAACATTGGCCATAGAATTCTCCAGAGATTTTCTTTTATAGAGAAGAGAGAGACAAGCTCATTCTGTTTGTCTAAGAATCAAAGAATTAGAGGACTTGGTTCATTTCTCTGAACCTTCTCCATCAAGGGAATTGGGCTATAAATCCCACAAAACTTTCTCTGGAGATTTCTGAGAATTCTTGTTTATCCCATGACTTCCAAGAATACAGTATGAGAACAGACTTTATTTCGGCATATTTGGAGACTGGCATCTCAAACTGAAGTGGCATTCATGTGGGGAAAGAGAAACAGAGTCAGACAGAAGGAAAGGCAGAGATGGGTAGATAGAAGAGGAAAAAGGGAGCAACCACAGAGAGAAAGGCACGCAAAAAGGGGTGAGGTAACTGAGATCAGAAGTAAGGTAAATTAGTTAACTGCCTAAAGTGATCAATTCAGAGGTAACACAACCAGCAGAAAATTTTAATATGTGTATTAATGTCTACAGTAGCTCCCACTGCCTGAAAGCCAGGTATGTTACATCTCACCCTTCCCCCCAGAGATCAAACCTTAAACCCATTTCGCTCTGGAGCTCTTATATTGGACCACAATAGGTCTCTGTTTATACTTTAGGCCCTTTTGGCTCAGAGTGGATGTGAAGAGTAACTTGTTTCTCTTTTGGCCAGGAACCTGAGGGTCTTCCCTCTCAGTTTAATTTTTTTTTTTTTTAGCAAAAAAGGACCGTCCCTTGATTTATTTCTTAAAGAGGTCCATTCACTGAATGGGCATTCCCTCACTCAAAGTAAGAACCTGAAAAGGCCTTTGTCTAAAAGGGCTAGGGTCTCCAGAGTCTTCCACCACATCCTGCACCATCTCCAGTTGTTCTGATGAATATCTGGCCACTGGACCAAGATGGCTCTGGAGGAGAAAGTGAGGCTGGTGACCTTGCCCAGCCCTCTGTCCCTCATATCAAAGTCAACTGTAAGCCATGTCATCATCTCCCTGATGTCATGGTCCTCTTCAAGAACAAAGGACAAGCACAACAACACCCAGGGTTCTCCATATAATCTCAAGGGAATCTGGGTATACCTACCACCTACCATTAGCTCAAGAAGCCGCTGATAATGTTTCCCCAATTTTCAGGATTCCCTGCACTCCCAGGTCCATTTAGCCACTTAACTATTAGATTAGGTTTTATGAAAGAATGCTTACTTTAAAATTATAGTTTAAAAAAAAGATATACAGTTATCCCTTCTGTATTCAAGGGTGTAGCACCAACTCGATCTGGAAAATCCACATGAAATTTTTTGACCCTCCCTTTGTACCAGAAAAGAATTCTGAAGTTTTATGATACTGAGAGATAAAATATGTTGATACTATACAATAATATACATATATTTATTTTATACATTTCTGAGTTTCTAAATTTTTTCTATGTTGTCTGCTAGCCTTTCTATGTCATCTGTGGCTTCTGCAAACTCCCCAAAATTCCCATTTAATTTCTTATGCCAACCCACAATATACTGCAACTGTGATGGGGAAATTCTCAATGGAGAAGTGTATCTCCTAACACCCCAGGGGCATAAACCTCCTTTTCACTACCTCAGTCTCTCAGGATTGGAGGGAGATTAGGCTAACAGTGTAATTTAGTTCCTATAAAGCATAATCACACAAAAATCCACATCTAAAATCTTCCTTGAATCCAAATCCCAGGTACCCTGGTTTCTCAATGCTTCCCTACTGAGCTAGCAGCAATATCCAGCCTAGAATTCTGCCTCCAAGATCACCATGGCTCATGCTCCTCAGTCTGGGGACCCCATCACCTTTACTTAGGACTGAAAGGGACAAGCTAAACAATCCAAAACCTCAAACCCAATTTCGACAGTATTAAGACCTAATAAGGAGTTTTCTCTAGAGATTGCAATGAACAAAATACCCTTTAGCCACACCCAACTGTGGTACCCATGTTTTGGGGGAACAGGGCTTTCACCACATAGAGGCTGCCTGAAAATAGAGAAGCTGTCCCAATCCCATGGTTTTAAAGATGCAGCTTGTTCTAGCTATACAACCAATGGAAATATGCTGCTCTAAACAGTGTGATAGGGGAACACAGGTTGTCTTCTCTAAGAAGCAGATCCCTGTCATCTCTCTCATGAATCTTTCATCACCCCAGGTGATTTGGGCACAACAAAGTCCCACTACAGATGATTTTATAAGTGCATATATGCTTAATACTAGAAAAATGTGTTCTATATATTACATAGGTATTTTTGAGATAAATCAAGTTATTTTTTCAGTCAAGAATTAAAGTATCTAGTATACTGTAATACATAGGGGTTCCAATTTTCATTGATTCACTTAAGTGAGACATGATTTTTAATGTAACCTAGGTTTCAAACCTGGAACATTTTGTTTAGTCCCTCTCAATTGGCAGAAAGAATAATGATTTAACACTGTATGCCTGTATGTGAAGGGTGAAGTTGATACAAGAAATGGTCTTCATTCATTCTTTAAGAGACACGCATAGTCCCATACTCTCTTCTAGGAATGATCTGTCTAGAAAGAAGGGGAAAAAATACTTTAGAAAGCAGCAGACAAGTAGAGGAATTGGTGCCTCATCATGTCCCTGATTTCTAGCTTTGTCTTTCCAGAGACTTTGGGGAATTTCCCCTTGGGTAAGATCAGGGCCTCTCTCTTGATTGAGCAATATCTCAGCTTGTTCCCTTATAAAGAGTTCATTGAACCTTGTGTGTTTTCTGAGGTGTTTTAATCTGCAGAACTCACATTTCTATTTACTGTCTGCTTGAATAAATTAATTCACTCATAATTCACTATTTGTGATGCTCTTTTATGTAACCAACATTTGATGGGAATTAGTCAAGCCTGTGGGTGTAAGCTTGAGTTACCTTTTGCATTTTTCCCCTTTTGTAAGAGCTAGAGACCAGAAAAGCAACTTGAATCTAAAAAATATTACCCCTAGACCAGAAATATTAAGGGAGATAGATAAATAAAATCCTAGTCAGGTATTTCTCTCTCAGAGATAATAGAAAGCCCAGCTTTGTGGCCCTTTTTCTTGCTCCCCTAGAGGCAGAAATCAAAGTCTCCGTAGAAAGGAGAGGGTAAAATTTCAGTGATATCTATCCATGCCTCTCCAAAATGCCTTTAGATCATTCATTTGAATATACCTTGCCCCAACTCTGAAAGGAAAAGGAAAAGAGAGAGAGAGAGACAAACTTGGAGACTTTGTATCTTTGAACTGTTAGGAAACCTCTCTATCCACCGTTCACTTGTACTATGGGCTTCAGCGTGTTGCTACAATTCACCATTGTCTCCTGAAGTAGAAAGTAACCTGCAACCCATCAAATGCTCTTTATCCTTAAATCTTCAGCTGCTCTGCTATAAAAGGGACAGTTACAGCCATCTCCCTGAGAATGATTATTCTCTGGGCTTTAGAGATACTGACCAAGGCAATATTCAAGGTCCAGCTTAGAGGCTAGCCATTTCTCACTCTTGATCCAGGTGCTTTCAACCGGTAGAACAGCCTCTAGGAGCATTTTTCTTTCACAAGCCTTTCATTTCATGCTCTATGCCAACTACCAAAGGAAGAAAAATATTCCTGAGCTTATGGAGACTGAATACATTGTCATACTATGCATTGTCATTGAATTGTTTTATTCAAAGTCAGATAAACTTCAGGATGTAGTGTGGTGATAAAGCAGAGGTTCATGGATCAGGTGGATAGCATGACACAAATGACATAATGCATCAGAACAGTATTGACTGTGAACACTGAAATTCCCAAAGCTCAGCCACATGCCATCTCATTTAGGCTGCCTACAAAAACCCCTTCTCAGCACTGTGGCATCTTATCTGGAAACTCATGTTCTCTCAACTAAAGCAATAAGAATAGCTCCCTTCTTCCCTGTCCAGGAGAAAGCCAACACAGTTCCCTTTGCATTCTCATTAAGATGCAGGCATCTTTCATTTCTTTATACTTGAAGAACACGAAGTGGACAGTGAGAACAGCAGGAACAACCACAGAGCCAGGCACTCCCTGAGAAATTGGGAAACAATGCTGTAGTCAGGGCTGCCTCTAACAGTAGCAACAGCTGGAAAACCTGGACTCTCATCCAGGCTCCATCACTGACTGGAAATGAGCCTTGAGCAAATCCTATAACCTCTCAGACGTCTGTTTCCTCAACTGTAAAATTAGAATCAGTCTAGGTGTTCTCTAAGGGCCCTTTTAGCGCTAAAAGTCTACAAAATCATCTTTTTATGTGAACAAGTCCCTAGGGGTGTAAGCAGGGGTAGAAGACAGGGCATTCTTACAGCTTGATTAGCGTTTAGAAATGTTTTAACAGTAGTGTGTGAATGCATGTTAGGGGCAAACGGGTCTGTCTGTGTGTATGTCTGTCTGTTATGAAAAGCAATAATGAAAAAAAGCAGAAATGGTCCTGGAGAAGAGATATCCCTCTCCACTCAGCAGGAAGATGGGAAAACCTAGAGTCAGATATTGTATTATCAGACCCTGTTGCTATATCATAGATCCTCATCTGTAAAATGAACTGGAGAAAATGGCCAACCATTCCAGTATCTTCAGCACAAAAATTCCAAATGGTGTCATGAAGAGTCAGACGTGACTGAAACAATAGTTTCAGTTGCTGTATCATGTCTTGCATAAAACTATTTTTCCTTATTAGAAGGGAAGGATAAATTGGGAGAAAGGTGAAAGGAATAAGTTGTACATACATAATCCTTTGAGCATAAACAAAAGGTATCAATAAAACTTTTTTTAAAAAAAAGCACTGGAAAAAAATATACATTCCCTAGTGAACAAGCTAAGAGTTCTCAAATTTGATTTTAATTTTATGAAATGATTGTAAGTGGTTAACAAATTAAAACAAAAGTTTAAAAGACTACATTTTTTATCATTTTAGAGAGTCAACTGAAACACCGAGAGGTTGAGTGACTTGACAGGGGTCCCACAGAGAGTACATGTCAGAGATGTAACTTGAACCCAGATCTTCCTAACGCTGTCCACTAGGCTACACTGCCTATTTTACACAAACAACAATCCAAAGTTATAAATTGAAGCACAGGAACTGATATGCCTTGGTAGAGGGGTTTCCTCACAAAGTATCCAAAGACTTACCCTTTGATGTACAGCTAGCAAATATAGAGGCAAGATTCAAACCCATGTCTCTCCTGGCACCCTTTCCACCACACCACACTGGCATTATTGGTATAATCTAATCTGGCGATATAAACACATCTGAGGTGAGAGTACTTTTTCATAAAAACAGTAATATCATTAATATGATTGCAGTGCGGGCATAACTAATAGAGGTTAGAAAGATTCCAGTCGCATCCCAAATCCCTCTTTTTAATCTAATTTCACTTAAAAGATGCTAAATGTGACAATGACAACATTAATGCAAAAAGAAAAAGCTATCAACAAAACAGAAAAATACATAAACGAAAACAAAAAAAAACGGACGCAAACAGTACATTGCTGTTTCTAATAGGCTAAATTTATACTTCAAAATTGTACATAGTACAAGTTTACAGATTCAATACAGTCATATTTTTTGTTCTTTGTATTCCACAATATTTATGTTTTAGATGATTGTTCATCATAAAATTTCAAATACAAAAAACCCACCACAATATTACCGCCACATATATATAGATAATAATGGGGAAATCCTTGCCTCTATAGAGATAGGAGACTAATTAAAGAGACTAACCAAATGACTCCAAGACAACTTGATAAGGGAACAAAGACAAGGGATTCCCAAGAATTATAAAGACTTAAACTCATTATGGATTTTTCCTTATTGTTTTACAATTATGTTTAACATTTTAATATCCCAATGGACTTAAACTTCTATTTTCAACTCATAGAGTTAGACTGTTTTTACAATTGAAAGTCGGTTTAATCGTTTTCCTTGATCTCACTAGTTTAAAAATTAGTCAGATCAAGACACTCTATGTGAGTTGTTCAGAATGGACAAGTGAGCTTATGTATCAATCAATCAAAAAATATTTATTAAGCACTTACTTATGTTCCAGGCACTATGCTCAATGCTGGAGAATCAAAGAGAAAAGCAAGCAGACCCTCTCTTCAGAGAAGTCATACTCTAAGACTGAAGACAATATATAAATAATTAGGTATATACAAGATATACAGAGAATAGAAAGGAGGCACACAAGTCAGAGACTGTGTGGCACAAGACAATCTCAAAGACTCACCCTGACTAATGCTGTGATGCCATCTTCAAAGATGAGTGACTCCTAGGACTCCAGGACTCCAGGGACTCCAGGAAAATTTCCCTGAGGCTACTCTTAGAAGAAACACAATTTGGATAGTGTTGCTGACTTGGTTATTTGGGGTTTGAGTTCCTTTAACTGTCATGGCTTAGCGAGAGAACAAGCAACTCACCTCTCTACTAAAATATCCCTTGGGAATCTGTAAGACTCAATGTTTCCTTGGATCATAGTGAATTCCAATTAAATTGGAGAGTCATGATAAGATCTTTCAAGGTTCCTTTTAACCATGTGATTATTTATGTAGTAGAAATGGTAAAATCACAATGAGTTTCCAGAAAACTATTTTAATATATATTTCAGGTCCTCAGTTTGTCTTCACATTGAATTTAAAGTACTAGTCTATTTGAAAGTTAGACGTTATGAGGTCCAGTTCAATTCAAAGGGAAAAAATGAGAAAGATACACGTAGATAAAATTATTTTGGTACTTATATATCTGAGTAAAATCAGTACCCACTAAAAGTAGTAAAAATCACCTACTGTGATTTTATTAGTATGGGGACTCCCACTATGGAAATTCCCTCTGAACCAAGTAACATCTACAACTTCTTCTCTAATGTAGTCTTGGGATGTTTCCTAGGTCACTAAGAGAGTAAGTTAGTTTTTAATAGTCACTCAGATGAACCAGCAGCAAGACAATCCCACGTCTTTCTAGTTCCAAGACCAACTTCCTATCCACTATGTCACAGTGTCTACATACACTGATAGTTAGCAACTGTATTCAAATATAGTGAGAGGTAGCCCTCGCGTAGCAAACAGATCAAGAAGATGGAGAAGATGGCCATTCAAATTCTGCCTCTGATACATCCTAGCTCTGCAAACACATGCAAGCGTATTTAACTTCTCAGGGTACCAGACACTTCTCTAAGACTGTCATTTACAGAAGGTTCTTCAAACTGCATCCAAGGAAGGAATTTATGCATCAGGAATCCCTGAAGTGATGAAATCACAACTCCAAATATACTCTATTTTTTTAAAGTTTATTTTATTTTTAAGTTATGGGATAAAACAATCATTTCTATGACATAGTATAATAAAAAAGATGATAGCCCATGAATCCACAAAATTATTATGCATAACTTGCCATTCATTTTAAATATACAACAAAATTATCATGTAAATTTTTTTCTTCCCTCCTTCCTCCTGCCCTAGACACATGTATGTGTATAGTATGTATGCATGTATATGTGTATATATGTGTATATGTATAAAATTATTCTATACATATTTTTATTAATCAGTTCTTTCTCTGAATGCAGATGCCATCTTTATATGTTCTTTACAGTTAATTTGGGTGTTTATAATAGTCAAAATGTGTTATTCACTGTAAAATTATTCTATACATACTTCTATTTACCAACTCTTTCTCTGGATGCAGATACCATTTTTCTTTGTATGTCCTTTATAATTACTTTGGGTACTTATAATAGTCAAAATAACTTATTCTCTCAAAGTCATTCTTAAAGCAATACTGCCATTACTGTATACAGTGTTCTCTTGGTTCTGTCTATTTTGTTCTTCAGTATTTCATGCAAATATTGCCGTTTTTCTAAGATCATTGAGCTCATCATTTCTTATAGCACACTTGTCATTAATTGCTTAGCATGCCAAAAGGATTAAGACTTTTTTTCTTTTTGAGAACTCATGAAACACAAAATAAACGCAAGCATATTTTTCCTATTCCCACAAAAATACTCTGTAGCTATCCTAATAGCCCCCAATGAGAACAATAAGCTCAAGTTTCTAGTTTTAAGAAAAGAATATCAGTGGGGGAATAATCTATCTACCAGTTTATGAATCATAGTACATTAGTTATCATACTACATATAAACATATATAGATTGAAACGCATCTAAAAACAACAAACATTTATGTAACAGCCTTTATGTTAGGAGGACTGTGCTAGTTTCAAGAGATGACAAAAAATTTTAATTTGACACAGTCCCTGCCATCATAGCTTACAGTCTAATAATAGATAACATAATATTATACAATAAGTGCATTAGAGATCTACAATCAAAATATTTTATGATATCTGAGGGGAAAGGCCATCGCTATCCTGATGAGGGAGAGGGAATTGGATAGAACTGGGAAGATATCAAGGAGGAGGTGGCATTTGAATTGAGTTTTAAAGGATCTACCCAACAAACATAGTGTAGATGAGAATAGAGCACATTTTAGGGGGTCATGCATAGAGCAGTTCAGTTTGACAGGAGCATAGAGTACAAGGAAGGGACTAATAAAATAGAAAAGCTGGGGTAGCACTCCATTGTAGAGGACCTGTAAGGCTAGCACTAAAGTGCTTAACCTTTATTCTAGAGGCAATAGAGAGCCACTAAAGGTTTTTGAGCAATAGGAAGTAGCTAATTATGTTCCAATCTTTATGCGACATCTACGAATTCTTTGATGACAGTAAAACAAAACACATTACTCTCTATCACTCATCTTTCTCTCATTTATACTTCACTTCTTCTTGCTTCAGTGAACCCAGATTCAGGAAGACCTGTGTTCAAACCCATTTACTATTTGCATGACCTTTGACAAGTCATTTAACTTGGCTGAGCCTCAGTTTTCCCACCTGCAAAATGGGATCATATTAGCTTCCATCTCACAAGGTCGTTAGGAAGATCAAATAAGAAAACAAATTTATGATGCTCTGCAAACCTGAGTGTACTATATAAATGTAAATCATTGTTGTTTTATTATTAACTTTCTTTTCTTTATCATTTGTTTCGATTTCTGCCTTCTTTGCTCTATTTTACTTTTCCTCCCACTTTCTCTTCTTTTTGCTTTTTTACATCTGAGCATATTTTATAAAAGCTTTGGATATTTTTCCTCTTCTAGAAATTAATTTGAATTAAACTGCTGGCGTATTTTGCATTCTTTGACTGAAAAGTTGACCTATAAAAATTGTCCTATAAGTCTGTGAAGATGCAGTATTGAATGATTTTGCAATTGACAAAAAGAAACCCAAGATCATGCTATAAGGTTTTTTGCAGGGGGAGGAGGAGTAGGGAAATGGGCTTGATGGAGATGGTTTTGGCGAGATGATGTTGGAAAGCATGGCCTTTGTCAATAACTGTTATTCAGGAAATTTCAACTTACTCAAGGTTTCCAAATAAAAGAAGCACTCTGAATGATCTTCAAGAACTGTTTTGTTTTGTTGTTTTTATTTTTTCTCTTAAATAGCATGATTCCTACAGGAACCATTTATTTAAAAAATTCATTTTTTTAAGGATTACAGACAACAACTTTTTACTGTCTAGAGATTTTTTTTTAAAACCTTCATTCCATCATGAGGTATATGAGTTGTCACTGAGGATTGCTACTATTTGTGAAAAACCTGAATGGGTTCTAATTCCTATGAAACCCAGACCTGGTGATACTCAAAACCTGATTTCAGAGCTAAGTAGCCATCTGTACAAGGAAAAACACAAGGCCTTTTGCCATTCAAGGAAACAAGCTAGGTTAAAGAAAATTCCAGTAACAACATATGTTTTGGGTCAAGGGATCAGTGAGGTTGTAGTAAAGCTCCTAGTGAAAAAAAAATCCATTGAATTAAAGATTGGCTTCACCAGCAGAGATCAACAAAAATGATGAAAGATTGGAAAAGTAGATACTTTTTTGTTTTAAGGAACTTACTGCCAACTAAAGAATGACAAATTATGTTTGTGCATGGTGGTCCATGTTTCCCCCACATTGGGAACACTTTTGACTTCTTCTGTTGTGTCAGTAGCTTTATTCTCTGACCTTCACCTTCCTCTTAGAAAGGTTAGTTGTTTGATGACATGATGGGGGAGTGAATGTTTAAAATTTAAGTTGTCATAATGAACTATGATCATGCATTTTCTCCTTGATATATTAGTCAAGCAGCATGTATGTGAAAAACTACTAATACACATTAAAAAGGCCGATTCTCCAGCCTCCCCCAAAAAAAGGAATGGAAAAGAAAGAAGTGCCAGGCATGGTACTAAGTGCTGAATATACAAAGAATGTTTTAAAAAACCTATCCTGGTCATTAAAGACACTAATTGGGGTCAAGAGAAGGACCATCAGGAAAGGTGTTCTTCAGAAGTTGGAAGTTAAGCTGAGTCCTGGAGGAAGCCAGGGAATCTAAGAAATAGAGGGAAGGGAAGGTGTTTCAGACATGAGGATAGCCCACACAAAGGCAAGGAGATGAGATGTGAAGTATTGCATAGAAAGAAAGGTAAGTAAGCCATCCATTCTAACTGGATCCTAGGGTACATGGAGAAGAGTTAAGTTTAAGAAGTCTGGAAAGGTAGGAAGGAGTCAGGTTATAAAGACCTTCAAGTGATCCATGCAGAGGCTAAAATTTATTGATCAGCAGAGTGGCTTGTTCAAACCTAAAGTTTAGGAAAAATCACTTTAGAAACAGTGGAATATGGGTTGGAAAAGGGAGGGAAAATTCACGACATTCCCACTTTTCTCTGTGCTATGTCAAGCCTTGTTCTCATTTTCTTTTAGGATCAAATGAGCTAACTTTTGTAGAGTGTTTTGTGAACCTTAAAATGCTATATAAATGCTAGCTATTTTCATGAAAAGCTTTCTACCTGGAAATACAAACCCTCTACAACCTGGTCCCAGACTTGCATTCTAGGATAATTTCATATTACTTCTTTCCTTGTACTCTGTCCTCCAGTCAACAGGACTATTCCTTGTCCCCTTAAAACACACTCTACATTCTTCTAACTCTGTCTTTACTCATGTTGTTCCCTATGCCTGGAACCTTCTCCCTCCTGTCCTCATATAACATTCCACTTCATGACATCTCTGGGAAGTAGCAACAGAAAAAGAAGACATGATCAAAGCTGGGTCAAAAAAGGAGTCCCCGAATCCTACCAAGGCTGCAGCAGATCCAAATTCTGTTCCTCCAAATTCCAGTCTGGCATGTTTCTCAGGAGACCGTTAATTCCCGTCATTCAGTCCATGTTCCTTTCTCTAAATTCCTGTCCTTTTTGTTTTTCCAGGTCTCACTGCTGCCGCCTCTCTCGTGTCCTTAGCTTGGGCATTGGCCTCCTACCAGAAAGCCCTTCGGGACTCCCGTGATGACAAGAAACCCATCAGCTACATGGCCGTCATCATCCAATTTTGCTGGCATTTCTTCACCATTGCTGCCAGGGTCATTACCTTTGCCCTCTTTGCCTCTGTTTTCCAGCTCTACTTTGGGATCTTCATTGTCCTTCACTGGTGCATCATGACCTTCTGGATCGTCCACTGTGAGACAGAATTCTGCATCACAAAATGGGAGGAGATTGTCTTCGACATGGTGGTTGGGATCATCTATATCTTTAGCTGGTTCAATGTGAAGGAAGGCAGGACACGTTGTCGGCTCTTCATTTACTATTTTGTGATTCTTTTGGAAAATACCGCCTTGAGTGCCCTCTGGTACCTATACAAGGCTCCCCAGATTGCAGATGCGTTTGCCATACCAGCACTGTGTGTGGTATTCAGCAGCTTTTTAACAGGCATTGTTTTTATGCTGATGTATTATGCCTTCTTTCACCCCAATGGACCCCGTTTTGGGCAGTCACCAAGCTGTGCTTGTGAGGACCCAGTAGCAGCCTTCGCTCTGCCCCCAGAAGTGGCCACAAGCACTCTAAGGTCCATTTCCAATAACCGCAGCGTTGCTAGCGATCGGGATCAGAAGTTTGCAGAGCGGGATGGGTGTGTACCTGTCTTTCAGGTGAGGCCAACTGCTCCTTCCACCCCCTCCTCCCGACCACCAAGGATTGAAGAGTCAGTCATTAAAATTGACTTGTTCAGGAATAGATACCCAGCCTGGGAGAGACATGTGTTGGACAGAAGCCTACGGAAGGCCATCTTAGCTTTTGAATGTTCCCCTGCTCCTCCGAGGCTACAGTACAAAGACGATGCTCTTATTCAGGAGCGGCTGGAGTATGAAACTACTTTATAGAAAACTGAAAAGTCTTGAAGGAGCCATGAGGTTACAGTCCAGATTAAGGGTTGACAGCAGGGCTGTGGCAATAACTATACTCTATTGTAGAGTAGAGCAAGGAGCTGTAAAGGTCTTAGTCTGGCTGTCATCATGATTATCATTTGATCCACAGGCTGCAGACTGGTGGCTGTAATACCCTTTTCAGAGAAGCAGCCCCTGAGAGTCTCAGTTCCTTCAACTAGGGAGCAGATCGCCAGCTCTTGACTCCTTGTTCCTATCAAACTCCTGCACAGAGCTTTCATTCAAAACTACAGGAAGAGTCTGATGTGTACATGCTGCCTCCAACTAATAGGGCATTTTAATGGGGTTGCCTGATCTTTGTATAAAGACATATTCAATTATGATCTATACAACACACACACACACACACACACACACACACACACACACACACACACCAATCTTCTGTCAAAATGGCTTAGATAGTTTATCAATATAAAGCTCTGTTTCTCCCAGGAACAAAATGAGAAAATATATTTCCTCAAGACTCCAGAAAAAGAAATATTCTTTTTTTTTAATTGTTAAATATTTTCTCATTTGGAAAAAAAAAAAAAAAAACAAAAAACTACCATGTATGTCAGCCTACCAATGGATAGCAAATGAAAGTGCACTTGCACAAATGTTAATATTGATGGAATGGTTAGTTTTTTATGAAATTCAGGATTTATTTTCATTAAGATTTTCAGTTGACAGCATCCTTTTTGACAGAAATCCTATGCAGCATATTTATGGCTTTCAACAAGACCAAGGAGCTCTAAGAACTTAGTGATGTAAATTAAATGATAATCATGATTCAGTATTTAATTACAAAAAAAAAGAGCAAGACAGATAATAAAAGGAAGGAAGGAAGGAAAAAATGGCAAAATCAAAGCATGGGGTTTTCCAGGCTTCTGGAGGCCATGTTTTTGCATTGCAAGGGGACAAGCATCTGGAGATTAAAATGCTGTAACTTGAATTTGTTTCAGGACGCAGAATGCATGGTTTTGTGTGTGAATGTATGCAGGTGCAGTGCGATGAGAGTACTTGACATGCTATACCCTTCTAGTGCCAAACATTGTCGAACTACGAGATTGATCCCAATGCCCAAGGGACAGAACCCGAGTAGCACGAGCCCTACGGAAAGCAGGAAGCAAGGAAGAACAACCAAGTTCTCCACATGTACAGACAGTTTGGTTTATCTTTTCCCCCAACCCAAGTTGAAAGTGATGTGTCTTTTAGAGGCTTTGGGCCACTCATTAGTAAGTATGAGCAGACAAAACCAATGAAATAAGCGATGGGAAAAGCCCTTTCGAACTTCTGGAAGGCTTGTCTCTTTATCTAGCTAACAATATGTTTGAATTGTTTGTACAAAAAAAAAAAAATAAGATTCTGGGTTTTAAATACCTCCCTACAGCAAGTAAATGTTCTTTTTTTCTGTTGGAAATGTCCTCCCTCATGGTGCTTTTGGTTGCATTAAAGGTGCAGGTCAAATTTTAATAGTATTTTTTTTTATAGCTGGTGCAGAGTGGAATAACTCATGGATTATTTCGATATTTTTGTAATGAAAAAATGTATGTTACATATAGAAGATGTTTCCTTTTTATAGACCTGGACTCTTTTAAAGCATCCCATGCTCTTTAGTTATTTGAGAAGTTAGAAAAGGGTCCACATGTCCCATTAGCTTGCTCTCCAGATGGAAAAAGATATATTTCTCCTATAAGGTCACCTTGCTTTGTAGACTGGAGTTCCAAGAGTCTGGCTATGGGGTTTTTTTGTTTTGTTCCAAATATCAGGTGAAGAAGAAATCAGAACCAAATTAAAAATGGTTTGCTAAGAACTAGAAATTTTCCAAGGAAACCATTTTTTAATGACTATTTCCATCTAGTTCATAAATTTTGAGCTGGAAGGGATCTTTTAAGTCATCTAGTACAATGTCTTCATTTTGGAAACTAAGGATCAGAAAAGTGAAGTGATTTACCTAAGGTCATATAGATAATTAGCAGTAAGCCAGGATTTTAACACTGGTCTTCAGACTACAAAAAAAGGAGACCATAGTGGAAAATGTGTTAACTTTCAACATTCATATTTCATTTTAATTGGACTAACTAATTTGAATTTAGCTAAATAATTTATTAATTTGCTTTTCTTTAAAAAAAAAAATCACTCATGTTAGTTCAATTTATCTGTTTGACCCCAAATCCCTTTAAAATGACCAAACAGATATGCAGATAGCGTCAGTCTGTCCACAGCCAATCACTGGTAATGTCAGTATTTTAACCTTTGCCAATAGGTATGTAATGCAGTGACTGTTATCCCTACAATGATACTTACAAAATAAAGTGACAGGGTTCCTACTAGACCAGGATTTTTTGTATTTAATTCAAAAGCCATTTTTAATAATAAGCAATTTTTATCGATAAAACTTCATCTTTTCCTAGTACTACAGGACTTGCTCCTCCAAGAAATAGCTCTGCTAGAAAATGACAATCACATCTAGGTGCGATGAGACAGCTGGGCTTACCAGGGAAAGCCCAGGAAGATGCTGCTTTCTACCAGCTGGTAAACATTTAGGGATAAGTGTTCCATCCCAGTCAGCCATTTCTGCAATATTTTAAGATAAAATTAGTATTTCAGCTTATGTGTCCCCTCTGGGTATTTTATACACTAAATTTTAATGTGAGTAAATTCAGCTTGAATAATTATGAGTCACAAATGTCATTTTTCTACCCAAAACACAAAACTGGCAATTTTTAAGAATCTAGCATTTTAGTCCAATCAAATCTGATGTATGTTTGACATCATGAATAAATGTCAGGATAAGATATGATTGTGTTAATCATCACAGACTGCAACAAACACAATCATTTCTTATTTAAGTACTTTTGTCAGAGGTGGGTAGGAATATGAATCTTGTGCTAGATGGGACCTCAGATACCATCTTGTCCAATAGTTATTTTACAGTTGAGGAAACCGAGTTCTAAAGAGGTTAAGTGACTTACCAAAGGTCACACAGATAGTGTCACAAGTGACTCCCAGGAGACTCTTACCTCACCCATTGATTTTCTTTCAGCAAGAACAAAATGATGATGCTATTATAAAAAATATTATGTAACTGGAAAGTAATTGATTGGTTAGTGAAGAAGGTATAGTCACAGAAAAAGACATTTTTTTCAATGGATTATTAAATATGGTAGGTTCATTGCTTTACATCATGGTGTGAAAATGGGATGCACTATTCTGATTATAAATCTATATTATTTTGAGAACTCCATGGTTGCCACAATATTAATTATATTATTATGGCAATGAACAGTTGCCAGATATACCACTTCATTAGTTTTTGAAGATTTCAAATACAATGTAATTAGAACTAAAACTATTTAAATGTAATTTAATCTTTTTGACATGATTCAGAAAACACACAGAGTTTAGGGTCAACATTATAACAGCAGGCATTGAAATAGAAATGTTCATTCATAGAATGCTGGATAACGAAGAGTCTACTGTATTTGAGTTGAAAGAAATCTTTGTCACATTATAAAGGTGCAAGATATGATTTGTGTAACTGTATTATTTCCTTTTAATAATTGGTTTTCAGTCTCCTGTAAATTTCTAAAAAAAAAGTAAAAATCCAGGAAAAGGATAATATGTAATGTATAAGACCTGAATACTGGCAAAAAAAGTGTCTAGAAAACTAGCATCTTTATCAGTGATCTCTGAACTCCTAATGCTTTGGGTTCACCTGTATTCCTTTTTTCTCCTCATCAAAGGAGGGTTCTACATAGTACTCATTTACAGAATATGATGAAATTCTTTTATGAAAAGTTGTTATAAAGGTTTGCATTATTGATGAAATGAAACACATTAATTCCCAATTTGAAAATGTAATGACCATATACTAAGTCTTGACTCCAGTCAAAAGTCTGTCAACTTAAATGCAAAAACAGAGAGGTTTGTTTTGTTTCTCCCAAATGTTAAGGCCCAAATATAATAATGTTCTTTAAACCATCTCCATACATTGTGATGTGTCTTTAATATGGAATGTCTAATATGACTCTCTAGGCATTCAGTGAATACTTGTCATTGATAAAGCTGCTCAGCCACCATATGAAATAAATGTTTTCACAGCTTACTATAAGTATTGTGTCCAAATGTTGGCAAAGCAAACATGGTACAAAAAATTATAATTGTGCTAGACCTGTTATTATCATCATTATTGATAAATTTATGACAATATTTTAAGCTTAATTATGATCAACTCACCATACACGTTTACCAGTAGAGTAAAGTAAGTGGCAATGCTGCACCATTGTGAATGAAGAGGGAAATGAAAACTTGGTGATTGCTTTTAAAATAGGAAAAAAGTCTCTTCAATACAGTAACAAAGAGGAAAGGGACAAAACGTGCAGTACGCTTTAAAGCTTAAAGCCTTAGATGCGTTTCATTTGTTTCCTTCAATCCATGCTGTTTTCATCCAAAAACCTATTTCCTTGTTCCCTTTTTCTGCCTCAGCCCCAAAATACAATCCTTGCATAAACTTCATAATCCTAATGACCTGGAAATGCCCGGAGTCAGCAGGAAAAGGGTTTTGCTTGAGTGAGCTTTATCAGAGGTCTCTTGAACAAGTACATCTTTTAGAAGGCTACATGTCATTCTAGGCAGGCAGAAGAAAGACTTCTTCTCTGAAGAGAGCGTTATGGGAAGAAAACCTCCTGGAGGTCTAAACTAGAACGAGGTGTTTGTTTGTGCCCCTCACACATAAGAATGTCTTGCTCTTCTGGAAGGAATGTTGATAACTACTGTTCGTACAAGAATTTGGGGGCTTTTTCTAGTAAAGTATCTTCTTATAATATGTCATCATATCATTATATATATGTGTTTTCATATGTATCTGCCATCTGCTTTTTTACCATTTCTACATAAAGTCTTGGTATTTTTTAGTCTGGATGGAAAATTCCTTAAAACCGTTTGAAACAACATAACTTGACTCTTTCCTTCAGAGACATAACTTAGAACAGTGTTGTCAAGCTCAAACAAATGTAGATTCCTGTGGCCTGTATATTAACTTTAAAAGTCACATGCTAACATTATTTATGTTGTATTGTATTTCTTTTCTTTTTTTTTTTGGTTAAATATTTCCCAGTTATATTTTAATCTGGTTCCAGGGACAATGAGGGCACATGAGCTTGACAACTCTGACTTAGATGACATTTATGATACAGAATGATCACGGCCAGGTCACTAATCATTTCTATCATTTTAATGATGAATACAAGCTGTCATATGTCCAATTTAATGACAGCAACGTGTCTACTTATGAAGATAACGAAAATGAATGGTCCATTTACTGTAGGATCCAGCTGTGTGTTTGGATTTAGTTGATTTTTGAACCATAGATTTAAAATGGAAGGGACCTAAGAAGTCACCTAATTCAGCTACCTGATTTCACACAGGTAACTAGTATAACTAGTATAAACCGGTTTTGAACCAAATTCCATATCCAACATTGTTTTCCCAGCATAGCCTTACCACCCTTTCCATCTACATGAATTCACTGCTAGATTGAGTTGTCTATGAAGGGATGCCTGATGGAAACAACCACACCATGTGTCTTTGAACTACCACAATCTACATTGTAATTACTGATCCTATAGTAAAAAATGTGCAAAATGTGGGTGGAATTGTATAAAAACACAATGAGCCATTTAATTTTGCTAATTGTAGCAATTAGGCTACATCATATGAAGCCCAAAATGCAATAAGTGGCAAGCAGCCATTTGTACAACAGAAACAGGGTAGGAAAATCTACCCCTGAACATTTGAGGGATCTTATCATTTCAATATTCATTTAAACTCTTCCTTTGGATACTGTATGATTAAATTAGACCTGCATTTAAACTCTGACAAGATAACTATCCTGGACATCTTAAAGTTCTTTTTTTTAGGAGAGGGGGTCGAAAATGGGAGAGGTGGAAAGTGTTATGGTATCAAATAATTACTTTAACATTTCACCAACTGGACTGATTGTAAACGACCAGTTCTGTTGACACTGTATCAGCCTATTAGAAACAAACTTTTAAATAGAAATTTTCTTTCATCCCTTCCCCCCCACAAAAAAAATTCTTTTCCATTTCAGATTTCCTTATTTAATTATCGTTGATTCTCACACTGGTACATCTAGTAATTATTTTTAAGATTTGCAAAACCTCCTTCGCCTTTAACAATATTTGCCTTCTTCACTCATGGAGATAGCCTCTCTTGTAATACATATATTTTCTGATTACTAGAGCCATTTCGTGTTCTTACTGATACCCACACACAGGATAATATGGAAGGTCCACCATTCAACTGAGTAAATATCACATTTTATATAAAAAAACCTTCAAAGGGAGTCAAAGAAACTTTAGAATAACTTCACTATGCCGATAATAAGTCAGTTTCCTATACTTTTTCTTCTTGTTGTTTAACTGCACATGTTGCACTTTCAAAATTATTATGTTTCATGAGATTACTGAGTCTCCTGAACTATTTATTTACTGAAGTTACTGTAAAAATGTATGGCATAACTATTCATTGAACTGCAATACATAATGAAATGTTTACCCAATCCTCCCTCCCGCTTCTATATGACACACTTTCCAATGTCTTTGATAAAACAGAAGGGCAAAGCGACCAATGATCCTGCTATTTTCCAAATCATGGGGAAAATTACATTTTATTTTAAATTGGTGGCTGCAAAGTCTACTCATTAACACACAAATAGAAAAACATATTTTTTTTTAAACCTGTAGTATTTTTCCTTAAAAAAATCTTGAAGAAGGCCAAGTGGAGTCATGGAAAGAAATCAGAGCACTTTCCCTGGCTTTGAATCCTAGGTCTACTCCTTGAAATCTGTATGATTTTAGAAAAGTCACTCAACTTCTCTGGGCCTCAGATTCTTCAATAAAAAGGATGGACTAGATGGCTTCTAATGTCCCTTCCAGGTGTAAACCTATGAGTCAATGGCACCACCTCTCTTATCCAAGGATCACAGAATTTGATTTCTCTTAACATAAGACAAGGTTCTCTGCTAGTTTGGACTTCTGATTGATTGTTTCAGTTGAACTGTTGGGACCTTTTATGGTTATATTAATTGGAATGGGGATGAAACCCTTCCTTTCCCTCCAGTTAATGTGAACTCTTATAAATCAGATGTATAAGTACCCTAGAACTAAAACCATCCATTTCAACACTCAGGGCAAGAGGCAGGCAATTTGTCCAGGGTAAGCATCATGAATCCTACACAGTCAAGGAGTGACCCATCCCTTCAACTCTGAAATTACTGATGTGAAAATAATACAATAAAGAAACATGGCAAATTCAGTTGAGCAGAGACAGGGAATTAGTTACTCTAATGGCTCTGACACTGCTGGAGGATCTCATGAGTTAAATTTTTACTCTATTTAAATCTCACTGCCCTGGAGCTAAGTACTAGTCGTATCCCCACCCAACCAGTCTTGTAGATCTGTTTTGATAGAAGGCCCAAAGGGAGGGAAAAAAACTTCATAAAGGCACATTCAACCAGAGGACATTCATGTCTGTAGAATTTTAAAGCTGGAAGCAACTGTTAGAGATTCTCTAGGAAAGACACTATAGAAAGGGGAGTGATCATTATAGTCGAGTTCAAACTCCTAATGTTATACATGAGGAACCTAAGCCCCTGAGAATTCACAGATAAGGTTTTGTAGAAAATTCATGGCAGAACTGGGTCCTAGGCTGTAGACAATACACAGGCTCATCTTTTTCAATTATACCATGCTGCTGCTAACAATAGTAATAGCAATAATAATTTGGATATTAAAGAACCAAAGAGTCTTTAATATATAAAATAGGCTTCACAATGGATCATTTTCACAGATAAATAAATATAAAGGACAAATGGAAAGCTTAGCAATATGGGTCTATCTGCAAGTGAACAAATTCTATGATTTGGATAATTTTGTACCATATAAGGTAGAACATCAAAATTAAGTTCTCTTTTGGAACACACTTTTTGACTTTGCTATTTGCCCAGATATAGGCCATTCCCTCTCTAGATAGAGATTTTTCTGAAAAGGGGAGAAAAGCATACTAGGGTAGACATTCTAGGGTAGACTCAGGTTTTGTATAAGCCAAATTTGTAAGAAAAAAATTTAGCCTATATTCTGTACAGTGGTATGGTAACTTTGAAGGAGTTATTCCCAAAACAACTATCAATTGCAATTAGGCAACCTTGAAAATGGTGAAAACTCCAGAATTTGGACAGGACAACAGGAGTCTTGTGTGTTTGTCCTTTGTTGCCGAAGAAGACCATGCCATCAGAGAAATAATGACACGACTTGCACTTGACTTTGTTTTGAGTGAGGGAGGGCTGTGCAGTCACCAGCCTCACTTTCTCCTCCTGAGCCATCTGGATCCAGTGACCAGATTCTCATCAGAATGTCTGGAGATGACCCAGGATGAAGCAATTGGGGTTAAGTGACTTTCCCAAGGTCACACAGCTAGTGAGTGTCAAGTATCTGAGGTGACATTTGAACTCAGGCCCTCCTGACTCCTGCACTGGTGTTCTATCCATTGCACCACCTAGCTGCCCCAGGAGTCTTGCCATGTCTTTAGTAAACCATCATTAGAACTACTCCATGCCAAAAGCAAAAGACTATAATTTAGGAATTAGAGATTTCTCAAATGTCTATCTTATTTGTTACAAAGTATCAGATTGTTACAAAGCCCTCTCTTCTAATAATCACACTATGGTTGCATTATACATGTTGAGTGCAAATGCCTCCATTAGGGTCCCTGGTCATTCTGTCCTTCACCTACCTTCAGAAGGGTGACAGTCATCCAAAACTAATCCCTTAGGCAGTCAAAAGCAAGGAGCTGCCCCAAAGTTCAAATCAGTCTATGCTTCCGCATTAAACCTCAGAGACCAAAGGTTCTCATTTCTCTTCTTTTTATGGTGAATTTTCTCTAACGAATCCAACTCTAGTCAAAGGAGTGTAAAGACCCATTTTATAAGCCTTTCACCTAAGCCAGTCATAAAAGTCTTCAGGGGAGCTGAGGAAAACAAAAGAGGACCGGCCTCACAGAAGCAGAGTAAATCCAACCGCTTCCTTCCGATGTCCACTCATCACCGATAAAATAGTTGAACTACTTTTTTTAAGGTCCCAGAATTGTTGCTGTTTTCTCCATTGCTTCACACAGAAAATTTCTTACTCAATGAGTACAAAATAAAAATGTCAAAAACAATTAGGTAATTAAGCAAAGTGTTAGGGGAATCTAATACAATTCCACACACATTTCTAGAAGTGCTGCGGAAGTCTGCTATTTACTTCTGACAGGATTTTTAAAAACTTTAATACCCTCCCTTTAGTCCTAACATTCCCTGTGTAACCTTTGATATAAGGTTTGCAATGGGTCTCATTTTTGTCACTTGTAAAAAGAGGGAGGTTGGACTACATGACTTCTAAAGTACCTTCCATCTCTAACTCTATGATCCCATAATCCAGAAGGTTAAACTGGCCCATTTTGTCCTTCCCCGTAGGTAAATTTGCATAAAACTATAACTAATCAGTCATTTTAATACTTCAAGCACTAAAATGCACATACCATAGTATTAGGATTTTCACAATATGTCAAGTATAACCAAGTAAAAATCTTGAATATAATTCAGTTTAAAACAAACTGGTGGCATTGGTCTGAGTACTAGATGTTGAGTGAGGAAGACCCAATTCAAACTGCCTCTGACGCTTACTAGCTGTGTGACCCTGTACAAATCACAACCTCTGTGTACATCAAGCAACCCTCTAGGCCAGGGGTGGAGAACTTGAGGCCTCAAGACTTTTGGGGGCTGCACTTGAGGACCTAGAGGGTCACATGTGGCCTTGAAGCCACAGATTCCACACCCTTGCTCTAGGTTATATCTACTAGGTCATAGATGGGTTGTAATATGCATGGTTAGAGGTAATTCTCACACTGGGAGAATCCCCACTTTGCTGAAAGAACAGATCCTTTACATATTTTTTGTAATTATAAAATCCTGCTGTGCCTCAAAAGTTAATCCACAAGTTATGAGTTGTTGCATCAAATGAGATTTATTAATGATTTCTAACTCATTCAATTATCAATGAAAATTCCCAATCAAAAAACACCTCTAAATGTATTTCAAAAATATATGCCAGTCTTCTACAATTCACTTATGCCACTAATTATGTAGTTCCAAACCATTAGGACATATTCTAATAAGAAACCCTAACATGATTAGTAAAGTCTATCTGTCAATGATTGCCAGTTTATTTATTCTGTTAAAAATATTTTAACATAGTTATAAATCTTTTGGATATATTGTATGCCTTAAGGGAAATGGAATACCAAGGTATGCTTTTCAAGCCTGGGGTGAAAACATATTTTAGGTTTTGAATCCAGTTATCAATGCCATGTGAAAATGGGTTTTTCTGTTGTCATTAAAAAGGAGGGGAGGGAGTTTGTCACACTCAATGACTGTGTATTACTGATACTATGGATTCCTTTTTTTTTTCACAGAAACATCTTGAAACTTGTCAAGCTTTACTGGAGATGATATGCAGTTAATTAATTCAACAGACATTTTAATCTTACAAATTTGTGACTTATAATATTGTAATCAAGCTACTGGGAGTAAATATTAATCAATTAGTGAACAAGAAATTCCATTTTCAGTTTTCTTCCATAGTACAGCCAGGCCTGAAGAAAAAGACCTCCATGAAATATAGCACTAATGAATTCATGCTTCTTAATATCTCATCATTTATGTTATGAATATTCATTTACTTCATTTGTTTTTGCAAGTAAGCACTATATTGGGGAGAAATGGATTATAGGGGGACTGGACAGCCCAGAGAATTAAAATTGGAACACAGGCATTTGATTTTAATTGATTCAAATGCAACTGTTTGAAAACTACAAAAAAATTGTTACTCCATGCTTAATGAGTAATCTGTATGAGATGATTTATAGTCCATTTCTTAAGAATTATCATTTTCAGCACTGTAATAGACAATTGTTATAATTGAATTTGTAATTTCATCTAGACGATAAAGTTAATATGGTCATAGATATTAAACTACTCAATTCCTCTCCCGAGCATAGTCCCAGACTGAGACTAGGGTGTGCATGAGGATATATCTGCACCATTATCATCATACCATGATGAGTTAGTACCAAGAACCCCCACCCATCAAGTGTTAATAAGATTCTAACACACGAAAATTCCTTCTGAACTGGATGGCCATTCTTGTTACTTTAAATAAAAATCATATTTGGTTTCAATTTTTTTAAAAGGGTGATTCTAGCAGTGGAATCAAAGCAACTTGAGATCACTCTCAGAGTAAATGTGCAAGGCGCAAGGGGTTATCTTCCTACTTGTGATCGTGTCTAGTTTTTTTCTTTTTAAGATAACAGTTTAAAAAGCCTAATCCAGACATTGTGGAAGAAAAGTCACCTTTTCCATTTGATAAGTGGGCCAAGATGAGCAAGAGGTAGCCACATTCTGTTCGTAAGTGTCATTGCAAATAAGAGTCACATCCATAACCGTGATTATCCCAGGTTATCTGGGAAATATTCTAAGAGGTGTTTTCAATCTCTCAGTGATCTCTCTAAGTGCAGGTTAGAGCATGATGAAGTCTCATGCCATAATGCTAGGTATTTCCTTCTTCAAGAGTGGCTGCTAGTGCAAATTCTGAATTTGTTATGAGGTGGTATGTACAAATAGGGGGGAAAATAAGGACAACTTTCTACCACGTGATTTAATTTCCAGCTTCAGATAGTGATGGGCAAGCTGCTACCTATATCCTCCTGAAATTTACATGTTTAAACCTCAAGGTTCCTGAATTCCAAAGTTCCACATCTCTCTCTCTCTCTCTCTCTCTCTCTCTCTCTCTCTCTCTCTCTCTCTCTCTCTCTCTCTCTCTCTCTCTCTCTCTCTCTCTCTCTCTTCCCCTCATACACACACACACACACACACACACACTCACACACACACATTACCCTGTCATTAAGCATGAGTTTATTGACTATGGGGGATATATGAGCAATAAAACAGTCTTCTTAAATCAACCTCATCTGTAGTAAGAATTCTAAACAGGGTTAAGAAGAAAGACAACTGTTAGATATATGTAGAGGGAGAGATAGGGACTCAATAGAAGGAGACAGATGACAGCTGGCTGATCAGACTTCTCCACAGAGCAGAGGCTCAAAGTAGTCACAGCCATGCTATAGCTATGAAAGTAGATACTCCCATCTACAAAAGGCTACAACATACAAACAGTAGTGTTCCTTGAAAAAACTAGTAGCCAGTAAGTCATTTGTTTCAAACTGGTGAGCTCTCACCTAACAGTTGTCACCAGTCACTAAATCTGCTGCTACATTAGCCCTGCACACTAAGAACTTTCAATGGATTGTTTTTACAATTTATTTTTTTCACTTAATAGTATTTTACTTTTTCCAACTGCATGTAGAGGTAGTTTTCAACATTTATTTTTGCAAGATTTTGAGTTATAAATTTTTCTCCCTCCTTCCTTCCCCTCTCCCTCCTCAAGACAGCAAGCAATGTGGCATAGGTTATACATGTACAATCATGTTAAACATGTTTCAACATTAGTGTGTTCATCTTTCGCTGCTGAAGAAGACCATGCCACCAGAGAAATAATGACGTGACTTGCACTTGACTTTGTTTTGAGTGAAGGAGGGCTGAGCAGGTCACCAGCCTCCCTTCTCCTCCAGAGCCATCTGAATCCAGTGACCAGATATTCATCAGGATGACTGGAGATGACCCAGGATGAAGCAATTGAGGTTAAGTGACTTACCCAAGGTCACACAGCTAGTGAGTGTCAAGGGTCTGAGGTGAGATTTGAACTCAGGCCCTCCTGACTCCTGCACTGGTGTTCTTTCTACTGTACCACCTAGCTGTCCCTATTTCCATATTAGTCATGTTGTGGGAAAACATCAGAACAAAAGAGAAAAACCATAAAAAATAAGCAAAAGTAGTTAGCTTCAATCTGCATTTAGTCTCAATAGTTCTTTCTCTGGTTTTGGATAACATTTTCCACCATGGATCTTTTGTAATTGTCTTAAATCATTGTGTTCCTGAGAAAAGCTAAGTCTATCAAAGTTGATCATTGCACAACATTGCTGTTACTGTGTACAATATTCTCCTGGTTGTACTCACTTCACTCAGCAATGGTCCATGTAAATCTTTCCAGATTTTTCTGAAATCTACCTGCTCATCATTTCTTACAGAACAATAGTATTCCATTACTGGTATATGTCATATACCACAACTTGTTCGGCCATTTACCAAATGATGGGCATTCCCTCAATTTCCAATTCTTTGCCACCACAAAAAGAGCTGCCATAAATATTTTTGTACACATGGGACCTTTTCCCATTTTTATGATCTCTTTGGGGGGTGGTATTGCTGGGTCAAAGGGTATGCGCAGTTTTATAGCCCTTTGGGGATAGTTCCAAATTGCTCTCCAGAATGGTTAGATCAGTTGACAACTCCATCAAGAATGCATTCTTGTTCCAATTTTTCCACATCTTCTCCAACATTTGTCGTTTTCCTTTTATGACATATTAACCAATCTGATAGGTATATGGTACCTCAGAGTTGTTTTAATTTACATTTCTCTAATCAATGTACTTTAGAGCATTTTTTCATAAAATTATAGATAGCCTCAATTTTTTAATCTGAAAACTGTTCGTATCCTTTGACTACTTATCAATTGGGACCTATATTCTTATAAATTTTACCTAGTTCTCTACATATTTTAGAAATGAGGCCTTTATCTGAAATACTGGCTGTAAGAATTGTTTCCCAGCTTTTTGCTTCCTTCCTAATCTTGGTTGCATTGGGTTTGTTTGTGCAAAAACTTTTTAATTTAATATAATCAAAATTATCTATTTTGCATTTCATAATGCCCTGTATCTCTTGTTTGCTCATAAATTCTTCCTTTCTCCATAGGTCTGACAGGTAAACTATTCCTTCCTCTCCTAATTTGCTTATGGTATCACCTTTTATGTCTAAATCATGTACTCAAGGCCTTATCTTGGTATAGGATGTGAGATGTTGGTCCATGCCAACTTTATGCCATACTGCTTTCCATGTTCCCAGCAGTATTTGTTAAATAGTGAGTTCTTATCCCAGAAGCTGGAGTCTTTGAGTTTATCAAACAGTGGATTACCACAGTTGTTTATTACTGTGTCTTATGTACCTAACCTATTCCACTGATCCACCACTCTATTTCTTAGCCAGTACCAAATAGTTTTGATTATTGCTGCTGTACACTATAATTTCAGATCTGGTACAGCTAGGCCACCTTCCTTTTGCAATAGATTTTTAAGAACAGATATTCCAAAGTTACTTTGATTGAACAACATTAGTAGGTTCATCACCTTATATTTAAATATCAATGAGATTCAGGGTAACCATGGCCTTATGTTTCATCCAGCTGTAAATATATCTTAGTATCATCACATGACTTTGTTTTCAAGTTTGCTAAAACCAGGTTAACAAATTTTAGCTGAAACTTTTTAAACTACTTTTGTTTTTGTCAGTCATATAACTTCTATATCCTATAATCAGAAAAGCCACGTGAGACAGGCTGTCAAAATAAATAACCTAGAGCTGGTGAACTTTTTCTGTCATTTCAGGACTAAATACCAACTTTTGTCATCATCTCTTTCCTTTTGTTTTGCATTTGGTTTCTATTTTAGCCAAGTTGTCCAGATACTTGCTAAACATTTTTGACTGGTACCAGTACAGATACAACTAAAGTGTCACTGATAACATTTGAGGCAAAGAGACTGTTGTCCATAGGACCAAAAAAAACAAAAACAAAAAAGAAATAAAGAATTCAATTAGTCAATTAGCCATTTCACTTACAACTGAGTACTTGGAAATATCTGTGTGACATAATTTTGAGATTTTCATCCAAATGGCTGTTTCTGTGGAGAACGTCAATGACTGCCTAGGTTTTGTAGGTAGTGGAACTTAACTTTTTTGTGCAGTAATCAGTAGTTGATGATTCTTTTTGCTAAAGTCTCTTATTAAAAAGAGAAATCAATATATAGAACAAGAACATTTTATCTCAATTTCATTTGGGTCTATCCAAATTATAGAAAAGAAAGTTTGGAGGAAATAACGTAAATAGTACAACACACAAACTTTCAGAATAGGGATTGCCTTTACCCAGAAACCCTTTTTGGTTAATAAATTGCACTTTTCATTCATGAAATTCATTTCAACAATAACATCTAATTTTATAAAAATCATGCTCCCTACCACACACAGCCTAAAATTTCAGAAATCCCATTTGGTTTCTTGGGAGGTTCTGAAAAAATGGAAGTTGTTCTTAGCTCTTGATTTCACAAATATTGATGATGTACTTTTTTTACCTGATGATACCTTGATGCCTCCATGAGCATCTACGCGGTTTTAAGTCACTTGCAATGACAGGCAGACTTTCATGGTGTTGTCAAAATTAATGAAAATTTTTGCAAATTTAATACAAAACTCCAAGTATTTTGCTGTTTTATTTTTTAACTGTTCTCAGATTGACCATTGCTAGTTAGTCATTATACTTTGAGATGTGAGTCTTTTCTCCATAATCACTTTGAAAATGCCTGAGGAAAGGCAAAGAGTAAGTCAAAAAGGAGTTCATTTCTTGGAATGAATGTCCGAGCTGTTCAGAAAGACTCTTATATTGGCTTAAGTAATTTACAACATTTTTTTCATGCAACATTAGCAGGTCAGTCCTCAGAACAACCTTTTCAATTTGGCTCTGGCTGGGTGAGCCTTGATATTTTTCCAAGGAATTTTGTGTGTTTACATGACTGAAACTTCATAGCTTGGCAATAGAACTGAGGATATCTTCCACAGCCTCACTTTTAGGAAGCTCCTTTGATTTAGTTTTATTTATGTGTAAAACTTGTGAGATGTTGATTATATGTGTCGCATATAGTGTTTTGAATGGTTTTCAGCTATGCAAAGAGGGGAATTTCCAGAAAAATTCTAGATGTCTTGTTTACATTTGTGTGCTGTTTGAGTTAGAGTTTGAGTTTGAATTAGTAGCTTTGTCCAATATCGAGACTGTGCCAAGTGGATAGCTAGGATAGGGTAGGATAGGAGAGGAGAGGAGAGGAGAGGAGAGGAGAGGAGAGGAGAGGAGAGGAGAGGAGAGGAGAGGAGAGGATAGGATAGGATAGGATAGGATAGGATAGGATAGGATAGGATAGGATAGGATAGGATAGGATAGGATAAGATAGAATTGGATTGGATTGGATTGGATTGGATTGGATGAATGGCTCTGAGAGATAGTTAAATGCTTGCCCCAGAAAGCAATTTTTCTTCTATGCTTCTGCCTTTGTGTAGAACATAAAATTTCCCCTGAAATAAAATGGGTTCTTTCCCTATACAAAAAAGCAAAAGATAACCAGTCCTGGGTACTATGCTATGGGTACTGGGTAACTCCTTTTTTGGGACTATATTCTATAAAGGTGAATCACACACCTTCCTCTTAGTAACCTTAGATGCCCATCATAATTCTTCTTGGCTTCCTTAAAAATATTTCATTTCTTATATTGAATATTTCTTAAATCCTCTTCATATGTATTTAATTGATGGGAGTACTTGGTTGAATTGGCAACAAATAGTCATTCTCTCAGAAAGTAGAATTATATTGTTTAACTGTTATGATTTGGAGCAAAAACTTTTTTTCAGATTTCCTTTAATATATGTGGTTATTGAATAGAAATTGTAATCTTCTAGTAAACCAAAAATCCCTGCCTTGGATCTACAGACTGTTTTTTTTTTTAAGATTTAAATTTTCTACATTGAAAAAATAAAAACCCTTTACACTATGAAATATATTTTTCTCTAAATTAAAAAACATAGCAACCATGATTACAAAAGGGATGTGCTCTGGTAACCCACATATTGATAAGGAGAGTCAAGAACATACATTGATTTTAACCCCTGATTAGGCACTGGCCCTAGCCTCAGAAAATCCCCCATCTGCTTCAATTTGCCCTTTCTGTAAAATGAAGATAATACTTACAAACCTACCTTATAAGAAAATTGTGAGGATTAATTAGCTAATTTATGTTAAATGCTTTGTAAGTGAAAAGGACCATCATATTTGATAAGTATTATTCTTATTAACACAAATAGGAACTGTGTGCATCAAAGGAGGAATATTGTCATAGGGATGATGGAAGTGGGGGGGAATAGTCTGAAGCAGTGTTAGAAAAAATAACAGCAATAACTTAGTGAGCAAAGAATAGGATTATTTTGGTCATTTAATAAAATTCAAACCTTTCCTGAGGTCTCTGTAGAATTTTTTTTTGATTATCAGCTTTTTCTTCAGATGGTTTCCTTTTCTATACTAATATAAATTTCATGTATAATTAAAGTTTGACTTCTTTCCTGAATCTGAATTTTAATAGACATTTTAAATCTATTCAGAGAATTCTACTCCCTCACCTGTCTAGGGAATTCACATGTCCTATCCATATTTTCAAAAATGAAGCATATGCTCCCATAATAGATCTCTAATGAGTGCCAAGGGATATTAAAAAGCAGAAAGTCTCTAATATCTCCATATAGTTAGCAGACTAACAAGAACTCACCACTACAGTGGGGTTTTTCAAAACCAATGCATTGAGATTAGACACATTGTTCATCTGCATTCAGATGTCATTCCCCAACCCAGTTCTCTTTCTTTACAACCAATAAGAGATTGTAAAATATCATTCTTGCCTATTACTCTTGAGCTGATTCATTTTCTCATTAGAAGCACATTTTAACTGCTTCAGAGAAGTGTTTTACACAAGGGCTTTGGATAGTTTTTCTGTAAGTTCACAAATAAAAACTTTAGTGAAAAGAGTGAAGGGAAAAGTTTGTTTTTTGTTCAGGGTTCTGTGCAACTCTCTAAAGAGTAATATTTGTTTGTCTTCATAGCAACTTTAAACCTGGTTATAAATGTTGAAGAATACCATTCTTTTCTTTTACTATCAGGTTTTTTTTTTGTAAAATTTCAATAATTGAGGGAATATTGAACTAGTGCTATATTCATGAAAGTACATTGCTGCCTTGTAGAAATTCTTAAGAAATTTAATAACTTCATGTAGTGTAAGACAGATTAGCAATGTTTTAAAAGTGTAATTTCATTGGGGAAAGATTTTATAGATAGATATAGAAATATATATATATATATATATATATATATATATATATATATATATATATATATATATACATAAATGATCAAGACAATCTTCTCAAAATAGTTTGTTCTGATGTGTCCCTATGGCTCCGAAATCATATACCACTGGAACTATGAAGAGGAGATTTTAATAAGTTTATCTTGATAAATGGTTTCCAAAGGATATTATTCGTGAAGCTCTCATGACATAAAATCAAGTGAATCCTGAAGCTTCTAACATCTAGTCTGAAGGTAATATTTTGTCATGTCAAAATTTCAGATCGGTTAAAATATTTCTAATAAAGCAGAAAAGTCAAAGTTTATTGTGTTGTTAGGTGAGTGTTTTCAGGTCAGACAACTGTCAGATAAAAAAATACATTTGAAAATCATTAAACTTAGAGAATGAGGGTGAGGGGGTAGCTGGGAGCAGAAATTAATCCTCCTTTACTCGTAAGTCCCATATCAGCTAACTAGATGGACTCTAAATCCTCTTCCAGATCTGAAATTCTACAATACTAGTCAGATATGTTGCTTAATGTCAATGCTGTTGTGTAGAGGAGATGAGAACATATGTGCTTTGTTTGCAAAGGTGTGGGTGATAAAATAATTCAGAGCCAAAAATTCTAAAGTGAAACTTCTGTAGCACAGCAAAAGAATGGCAATAATTTGTGGACAGACTAAGATTAATTAATCATCCAATTGATGAAAGTGCCATCACAAATAGAGAATCCACAGAATGTTAGTGCCAGAGAAGACCTCATCCTAATCATTCTTCCTCATTTGATAGATTAGGGAACTGAAGTCCAGAGCTATGATCACATAGCAGCAAAGCCCAAACTAGAAATCAGATATTCTCAGGCTTCCCTTCCCTGGCTTTCCCACTCTGCCAAAGAGAGAGGGTCCACCTAGGAACACAAGTTCCAGAAATCCTTTCAACAAATCAATGACAAAGAACTGAAATCACTCCAGTTTAAATGTATTCTGTAGCTTAAGATTTTCCAGCCATCTTGAAATGAGCCAGAAAAAGAATTCTGGGATTCTCTGAAATAGAATAAAGGGTTGAGATCTGTCTATCCTACCCACCCACCCCAGCAGAATTTGAGGGATTTGACTTGAGACATACAGCATCTGCAAAACCAGCTTTGCTTTTATTATTAAAAGCCTATTCATTACAATAGTATCAACTATTATTTATGAACGTTAAACCAGTATTCCATAACGACTTTTTGTTTTTAACTAGGTACACCCAGTTAAAGCTCTACCTCATGAGCAAAACCAGAAAATTCCTCTTTCCCTCAAAAGAATGTAGCAGTGATCCAAGGGATAGCATGATGGATTTGGCATCTAAGGATTTGGGTTCAAAGGCCACCTTGGCCACTTATTACCTACCTGTGTGATCTACACAAATCATTCTACTGCTCTTTTTTTTTGAGAAAAGTGGACCTACTTTTCTCATCTGCAAAATGACAGGATTGAACTGGATGATTTCTTAGGTTCCTCTTGGCTCTTACATGTCATGTTTCATGATCCTAATGTTTCTCAGTCCAACATTTCCCCAGCCACCTCACTTGTATAAAACCCTTTTGAGACTGAAGGACAGTAGCAAAAGTCTAGAGGAGCAAATGTAGGTCATTTGTTCTAAAATAATGACCTAGAAAGAAATACTATTTCAATGCTGCCCCTCAGTTACAGAGTGACAGAGGGGAAGACAATGTGATCTGCCATTGTGCAGCATAGGCAACCTAAAAACAACAAAGATGAGAGATGTTAAGATGCAATGGTTCAATTTATGCTTTCCCCAAACCCAGAGCAAAAAGGGCAACCATTGTGTTGGGAGTCATACTTATTTAAAAACCAAATAGCATTCTGAATTTAAGGCTAAAAATGCAAACATTTACTGAAGGATTTTTTTTTGGGGGGAGGTTCTTTGTGATGCTTTCTTTACAATTT
The DNA here is from genome assembly GCF_028372415.1 of Notamacropus eugenii. Lineage (NCBI taxonomy): Eukaryota > Metazoa > Chordata > Mammalia > Diprotodontia > Macropodidae > Notamacropus > Notamacropus eugenii. The sequence continues at coordinate 273,719,283 of NC_092875.1, forward strand.
TTAGTAGGGAAAACATTATTTTTTATTATTCAGATTCAAAGTTTGTATGATAATGACAGGTTCTGCCATCTTGGTATAATTGTGTGGAACGCAGAAACCCTGACTGCAAGAATGTGTGCATGAGATGATTGGGGATACAAAGTCAGTTTGTAATGAATTGGTAAGAAACCCAGAACAATCACTATTCCCACTAGCATCTGCATCAAGTAAGAAAAATCTAGTAGAAAAATACAAACATTTTGCTTAGCATTAGGCCATTGTAAGATATTAACCTGATTCCAAGTGGCTGGGATTTGTGTTACATCCTCTGTTTTTCATGCCCTGGTTACTTTAAGTCAATGAGTTTTTGCATCAAACTACCTCAACTGCCTTTGTTTCATTTTGGAGCATATGAAACCATGCACTTTGTAAAGAAGTTTGTTTGTTTATCTTTTATTTAAAATTTTTTAACAACGTGGTGCAAAGAAACATTCAAAACTTTGTATAAGACCCCAATTCATGAGGTTGCTGTTACTTTTCATTTCTAGGTACGGTTTGGGGTACAATCCTTGTTTCCACTCAACACCTGTATGAGCTGCTTTCAATTTCCTTCATTTGCCTTAAACGTTTTGCGCTCTTTCCCTGTCAGTCCCCACCCCATTTTTTAAGATCCATCTTTAAAAAGACAAAGTAACAGATGGCAGATTAATAGCAAACCGAAGAGAATGGACCAATAATTTCTCAGTTAGCTGTTGTAAATTGTTTGCATTACCAACTAGTTGATTGTGCTAAATAACCATTCCTGTGCTTCTACTCTCATGACCATTAAAGACATGAGATCACAGAGGTCCCATTCGTGTTTCTAGGGAATAGTGTAGATATTTCTCACCCCCCACCCTGCCCCAGTAGAAGCATGTAGACTGTCAACGGCGGTCAGTGCTTGTACTTGAACCTGTAAACACTGTACAAATGTATTCGGGATTTTATTTGAAATGAAGAATTAAAATAGTTATTAAATTTTTTCCTTCCTGTAAATAGCTATATTCAGACTCCATGTATCCAAACATTCCTTTAGAGTCCAGATTGTGAAGAGTGGTGTTATTGGCTAGCAACCGCTGTCCTCTCCCGGTGGTGGTGGCCCCATGTGCTATAGTCCAGAGCACAGTGTGTGAAGTATTCGGTGTACTGCAGTACCATCGTTCTTTTGGTCTGTTAAGTAAGTTGCAATTTGTGATGAAATGAAGTGGAAGTAGTACTTCATGACTAACGAATTTCCTTGGTTCTCACTTGATTTTTCTTGTACAACTTTAAAAGAGAAAAAAAAAAAGAAAAACTTGAAAATTTTATATATTTGGATTTTGTAGATTTTTTTTTATTTTATTGCAACACAAGGTACCAAAATCATGAATAAAGTACACTGTGGTCATTTTAACAGCTGTCTCAGCTCTTATTTCATCCCTGGTTCCAGTGAGAGAAGGACATAGCCTCAACTGAAAAACCACCAAAACCAATCATATTTAAGTAAGTACTTAATAATAAATAATAGTAGTAGATAATATGCAGTGCTTTAAAGTTTGCAAAGAGCTTTACAAATATTTTATTTTCACAACCGTGGCTGGTAGGTGTTAATAATATCCCCATTTTATGGATGAGGAAATTAAAGTGCACAGATAAGTGACTTGCCCAGCATCATGAAGTTAGCGTCTGAGACTGGATTTGAGCTTAGATCCTCCCTTACTCCAAATTCAGTGCTCCGTTCACACTGCCACCTAGCTGTCTTAAGGCTAATATTTCATATTATATATATATATACACACACACACACACACACACACAGATGTATGTATATGTGTGTATATATGTATGTCTGTGTGTTTGTGTATATATGTACGTGTACATATATATAGATACATGTGTACATATATACATAGATGTATGTATATGTGTATATATGTGTGTGTGCGTGTACATATATGTAGATACATGTGTACATATCCATATGCATGTATGTGTGTATAGCAAATGTTGGAGAGGACATATGCTTAACTTTATGCATGTTGTCCACCATTCCTGTGAATACACTTATTTCTTATCTCAGCCTCTTAGAATCCTAATTTCTTTCATGGCTTATCTCTGATTCTACTTGCTAGTTGAATCTTTCCTTGATTCCCCTAGTTCAGTGTTCACTGTCACCAAAAATTCTGTATATATGTTGTTTGTCCCGTAGAATGTAGGTTCCTTCAAGACCAGCACTATTTTGGAATTTTGTCTTTAAATTCTCTGTGCTTTGCAAAATGTCTTGTGAATGGGTGAATACTTAAAAATTTCTTGAATTGAATTAAATGAAAATGGGGAGACAGGATTTTCATAGGCATGTTTTCCAACCTTGTGTTTTAGGAAAAAAGAAAATGCTAGAACCAAACCTGTGTTTTATTGATACTGTGACTATTGTGATGAGTAAATTCCCTCTTCTAATGGAGAAGAGCATAAATCTGAAACTTAGAATCTTGAGAGAGTTGCCTGGGACACTGATAGGTTCATTGACTTGCCCAAGGTCACCTCAGTATGTGTCAGAAGCAGGATATAAATGCAGTTCTTCCTGCGTCTGAGGCCATCTCCACTACAACCCCTGGGCCAAACATCATTAGTCAGTAATCTTCTATGGTTCCCTTCAGTCTGTCATTACTCCCTTCAATCCAAAGGATCTTACCATCTAATGTAGTTGCTGCTTTTTCCACCTGTTTTCTGGGTCTTTCTATCTTCCCTGAAGCTGAATCCTAATTCTCCACTAACTAGCATGTGACCTCCTTGAAAGTAGGTCTCATGGTACTGTCTTGATCATTTAGTTTTACTCTCAGCACTTAATACAGTGCGTGGCACATACTAAGCACTTAATAAATGTTCTTCTATTGTTATCAGAAAAAAAATTTTTATAAAACATACACCAACAAAATAAAAAAGTTAATGAATATGCATTTAAAGAATTAGAAGCCCAGAAAAATAAACTTAAAATAATCAAAAAGGGGAAAATTTTGAAAATTAGAGGAGAAATAGATAAATTAGAAAACAATTAGTTTATAGAATTTATAAACAAAAGCAAATGCTAGTGTCAACTTGAAATGCACCAGAATAGCAAAAACTAAGGTCTTTGAGGCAAGGGAATTGCAATTTAGGGTACTACACAGCACCAAAGTACTGGAATGCTCAAGAGGGAAAGAAGGGGGCAAGGTTAAGTACATTTCAACAGGGAGGGAGTGTCATGGAATCTAATACATAAATTGTACTGCGTAACAGCTGAAATCCATAGAGAAGGCTGAGGGAGTGGTGACATCTAGTCAAAACAAAGGACTCCAGATGCAGCAAGGGAGAAACTGATTTGGATCTGCTCCAACCATAGAGTCAGCTGGGATCAGGGTCAGGTAACTCCTTCTTATGTCTACATTCAACATTCCCCTTTTTTGGTTAAGATGAGTTCCATCACTGATCAAGGGAGGCTTTGAAAAGTTGAATGCACTGCTTGACCATGATAGTGTCAGAAACATGGACCTCAATATAAAAAGGATCCCATAGGTGACATTTAATTCCCTCCAATAAAGGAGCAAGGTGCAGATAAGGAGAGCAAATAGTCCCTGAAAAAAGGGTGGGCAACATACCCAAACTAAAAAGAAGCCAAGTAAGACAGTCTACCAGAGAGGCAGAGATCAAACTCAACCTTGCTTCCAAAATTGCTGAGCCAGAAGTGCCAAAAGCCAGATCTCTCCACCAAGGAATTATGGGTTGGAAGTGACCCATCCCCAAAGTCCATTTAATCATCAGATTTCTTCTTGGATCTCAGATGTCCCATGTGGTCATTTGGTCTGTGGAAACATCTCTCTGGGCAGCTCTAAAGTGGACACTTTTGTTCTAGATTTGCTTCTTGTAGAAATTCTCAAATGTTCCTGCTAAAAGCTTTAACAAAACAAATCTCAATACACTTTAGTACAACCTCTTAAACTTTACTTCTCCAATAATTAAACTCAGCACAAAGCTTTACGATTCTGACATTATTATCAACAGAACCAAATGAAAAACATTAAATTAGGAACCCATAGTTCATTTGAGCCTTCAGAGAATTTAAGTTTTTAAAACCCCTTGTTGCGTCTATCTTTTCCAGACTATGTATTGAATATAATCACGGCCAACAATAGGCTGAGGAATCTTTAAAACTTTTTCTCTAATTATTTAATCTAGCAGCTAGTTTTCCCCTTAGGAGAATGAGAAGCTGCTAGGGACCTAATCTTATAAATGAGCACATAGGTATCAAATGAGTTGTCTCTCCAATCATCTCTAAACCCTTGTGCAATTTGCTTGCATTTCAGAGTATACTCTATATTAACAAGTGTTAATTCCACATTAAATGATAAATCTAAGTAAAATTGGAATTCCCTTTGAAGGTAACACAGAATATTATATGTTATTCTCCTTCAAAGTATATCCTTTTCTTTAAAACAAACTGAAGATGTTTCTGATTTAATTATGAGCTAATAAATAGATAAATATTCTAGTCCCACAAACTCTTTCATTATTGTAAAATTATCCTCATAACATTTTTTTAAATATAAGGACCTCATTTTATATATGAATATATAACTATAAGCAAGCAGATGACAAGGCCAAATACTCATTTATTTCATTGTTCAGAGCATGGAATTCCAGATTTAAAACAGTAGGAGGGGCTAAGACATTGAAACAATGATTATATAAAAGAAGAACTTGCCCTGGTTATAGAGATTTTGCTATGAAAGGAAGAAGCAGATTGGAACCACTGTAGTAGCCTCCAGGCTGAAGCCCAAGGGTACAAAACAACTAAAGCATCCTGAATTCCATTTGATTTCAGGTAAGAGTAGCTTACACAGCCAAGTATATGCCACAGCCAGGCTCAGAATCAACCAGGTGGGAAGATTTCTTGCACAGGAAGCTGAATTAAGAAGATCCTACCTTAGCCTTTCCAAGGTCACCCTCCCAACCTTTTTCCCAGGGACAGATATCTACTGGCTATACATCACAATTCTCACTCCCATTGAACTGCTGACATTTTCCATGAAGTGGCAAAACATTGGCTCAAGGAAACTACAAACCTGAAAATGAAGCTCAAAAAGAAAATTCACAGTTCCAAAAAGGTGTCATCTCAGATAGGAAAGTCTCACTAATCACAGTGGAGTTGGATAAAATTGTTATCATCACTTTCAAGTTGTTGCAATAAATTAGCCAGCAAATAAAATTATCAGGCAAAAAATCATGCAAAAGATTTTATATAATATTCTTTTTTCTTTTACTCCTTTCTCTCAGATACAGCTTAAAATTCAAGCTGATTTAAAAGCAGTTACTAGAATTTTATAAAGTAGTCTGTAAGTTCAGATATAGTGAAAATGGGATAGTTTATTAACCCTTTAAAACTGTAGTCTATTAACACTAAGTTGGTTAAAGATATAATATCAGTACAGACTATTCCAGATAGAACTTCATAGTTGACAATAAACAGTCCTATACTATAAACAAATTCCTATTTACTCTCCCCTCTCATCAAAGAATATTTGCAATAAAGGAGGGGATTCATTTTTCTAAGTAAATAGCCAAATGATATAAAATTGCCTCTTTACTATTGGCAAACCTGGAAGTTTTCAGTTTCCTATATTACAGTACTTCAGAATATTAACAGTTTTCAAGCATTTTCCTTTCTTTTAACAGTTCAGCTAATAATCTAGCAATATCCAAATGAGAAGAGAAGCTATATTCCTAATAGCGTATCTGCACAATATCATAAATATTATTATGGATTTTAAACATGAAACAAAATCCATTGCCAGTCAAGTTGTTGAGGCTTAGGGGCACTAGGACCCCAAAATAGCAACACATGTCTCCTGCCCAAATGAATTTGACCCAAGCCTTCTTTCAGTCAAAGAAAAACAAAGTTTATCTTAAAAATTCTCCATCTTGACCAGACTCTTAAGAACTCTCAGCACTAGCTAGACTCTTAAGGAGTCTGAGCATTTGTATCACTAATGCCAGCAGGCCAGACTGAATCTGAGCCTTTGTGATGCTTGTATTGACAAGCTGGCCAGAATGAATCTGAGCACTTTCAAGAAGACTAGATGAATCTTATAAACAGAAAGACTGTTGGAAGGATCTAGGGGTGGCCAAGTAGTCTGGGGTTACTGGTGGAGGAGTCCAGGGAGGATCTTGAGGAGGAGTCTAGGGGAAGATCTTGATGGGAGTGATCAGTAGACTGGGGTGACTAGAGGAACCAAGGAACCAAGAGAATGGGGTTTTGATAGGACCAAGGGTAGGAAGCAGCAGAAGGTTATAGGGAGATAACGGACAATGGAGGGTTAGGTTGGGTTAAGGGTAACAGATTTGGGCATAGCAATAACGAAAGGCTTATAGACTCAGGTGAATGCCAGATCAAGTAGGAAGATTCAAGGAGAGTTAAAGGGGGTTCCCAGAGTCCACACCCCATCAAAGTGACTTCAATTCAGTTGAATACCCTTCCAAATTACCTTAAATGGAAAAATCTTATGCGACTAACATAATTGAACAAATTTAGTTGTAACTTCCTTAACATCATACATGTTACCAGATAAAACACAAAGAGGTTTTTGAAACCATTAGTGCTAGGGTTGGAAGCTCAATTCCAGGTGGACAGTCTCGGGCGGGTAAAGGTGGGAACTTCTAAATCTTAGAGTTCTCATGAGACCCCCCAGGAAACGACTGGGAATAGAGGTGAACCGAGCTATCTCGTGTATTTCTGCCTCTTCCCGTGAGAAACGTGATGGGAGAGAGCTCTCCCCGCCCTCGAGATTGTCCCGGATCTGGGCACACTATTGTTATCTAACAGCAGGGTATTCAGATGCAAACTATGCTGCTGAAGAGTTTAAGTAGGATCAGGAAAGCCTGAAAGCGCTCTTGGGCAGAGGGGCGTGGAGCGGTGAGGACAACAAGGCTCCGCTTTTCCTCTCTCTTCTCTCCCCTCCCCCTCTCTCCCCGCTTATACTTCTACTTCCAATCTCTTATTGTAAGATCTTTGCCTCCTTGGGAGATATTTCTCTTTCCCTCCTAAGGAAGAATTCCCCTGCACTTGTAACTAGACCCTGAAATAAAGCTCAACCCTTGTTCGACTCTGGAACATCCTTTCTCTCATACGAGCATCCGGTTTGGCCAACCGAAGACCTCGGGAGGTGAGGTAAGAAGACTCGGGTAGCCCACAGGCCTCTAGGCCTGGCACATTAGAACAATCTTAATCAAATAAAGCACATTTAGCAAAAATAATATGAAGCTTCACCAACTTCATTTCATAACTTTATTATTAGTTTAGTTCAAAATATGTTGAGCTAAGTATCACAAGTCATTGCTGTTCAAATTATCCTATGTGCAGAGCTGATTTTTGGCCCAGGTAAAAACTCCATGGAGCTTGGTCTGATGCTGGCAGGGTGTGTCGCATCTCAAGTCTGAGAGAATTTTCACTGGGAAAGTTAATACGAGGAAGATCCTTCTTAGATCCTCCTCTCAGACTACTAGACCACCTCTAGATCTTTCCCATGGTCCTTCTGTATAGATGTTCCATCTCACCTCCATGAAGGCACTCAGATTCAATCCAGCTCTGACTCTGTCTAACTAAGATTCTATCTGGTCTGCTGGTAACACAAGCATTACCAATGCTTAGGCTCCTTAACAGCCAACTCAATATGGCAAATCTTAATAAACTTGGTTTTTCTTTGGCTTTAAGAAGGCTTGTGTCAAATTGACACAGGAGCAGGACCCACTATGTCGGTATTTTGGGGTTCCAAGCACCCCGAATCTCAACACTATTATAAAAACGAGTAGGAATCTCATATAATTTACAGCAAAATTTCTCATTTCAAAACACACACCAATTCAAAAATTATTTCTAAATTGATTTCTTCTTCACTTTAATGTGTAAAGTTCATAAGTAAGTATCCAGTTAGATTGTCTAATCATATCTTATTTACATTTTTCTTGGTCCCTAACTTATATAAACTTGTAACATGTAGAACTTCGTTTGGAGGACAAGAAACCAGATGGTTCCTCAGATTCAAACTGACCATTATCTACAAACCTTAATTTTGAAATTCAATTAAACCAGGACTTATCATTTCTAATATTCAAGATCAATTCCCAATTAAAGTTTTAATTAGAAACAAATTACTTAAAAGCAGGTTAAAAAAAATTAAGATCCCCTAATTGCATAAATTACCTTTCTGATGATTATACTGTGCAAGGCAGAGAGGTTTACAAAGCTCAATGAGTTACATTATCAAAGGGAAGAGGCTTATTCAAATTAATTTGTTGGGGAGGGGAAAGGGAATATTTGGAGACAAATGCTTGTCTCAAACTGTTTCTCACTGCTGTTTTTGGAACAGTTCAATTTCCACTATAGCTAGAAGTAATAACAAACATATGCTATTGCCACACCCTGTTACTCAGACCATAAGGAGGAGAAAAAAAAGTGGCCTGCGTTTAGTCATGGACATACATAAACACGCACAGCACACATAGCACTCCACAGTGGCAGACACAAAGACAGTAAATAGTAGTGAAAAAGCTTCTTTAAAATATTTTTGGGCACAAAAGCAAGTTCCCCTTTATAGGTCAAATTCTGGGACCAAAAATATTTGTATGTACACATCTTACCTCATATTCCAAAATTAATCCAAAATAGATATGAAACCTGAATTTTAAAGAAAGGAGGAGGAGAAAGAGATCAAATAAGTTTCAGAAGTAAAGTTAGAGAATAAATCCTTAACCAAATAAGTGATGGAAGTCATTACAAAGAAGATAATTTTTATTATATGAAATAAAAAAGCTTTTGCACAAACAAAATTCCCTTCCATGATAAGAAGAGAAATGATTTAATTGGGGGGGGAGGATTTTTTGCAGTAAATATCACACGTAAGGTTTGATAGATAATATATATAGACAACTGACAGAAATGTATAAGACCAAAAACCATTCCCAAATGGAAAACAAAAAAGAATTCTCAGAATAATTGTAAATTCTTGTCAGTCATATGAAAGTATGTTCCAAATCAATAATAAAAAATGAAAATAACCCTAAGATTTCATCTCATATCTAAAACATATGAAAAATGAAGAATGATAGGAATTGTCAATATTACTGAGGCTGTGGAACACAAACATATGTTGCCATTGTTGATAGAGCCATGAGCTTTTACAACCATTCTTGAAAACAATTTGGAATTATACAAATAAAGAGACTAAAATGCCCATCTCTTTGATCCAGAAATTGCACTGCTAGGCATATATCTAAGGGAGATTATTGACAAAAAGAAAGTCCCTAATATGCCAAAATGTGGGGACAGCTAGGTGGCACAATGGATAGAGTATAGGGCCTGGAATCTGGAAGACTCTTCTTCTTGAGTTCAAATCCAGCCTCAGACTCTTGCTATCTGTGTGACCCTGGGCATGTCACTTAATTCGGTTTCCTCATCTGTAAAATGAGCTGGATAAGACCATGACAAACTATTCCAGCATTCTTTGCTGAGAAAACTCCCCAAAAGGGGTCATGAAGAGTTGGACACAACTGAAAAATGCCTAAACAACAACACACCAAAGTATTTATAGCAGCACTTTTTTTGTGATAAAGAATTAGAAAGAATAAAGATGCCCATTTATTAGAGAATGGATGAATATATTGTAGTATATGACTTTAATACTTTGCTATGAGAAAAAACCAAATATAGTGAATAGTCACATGAATTATACAAAATGGCCAAGAAAGCAGTATATGCAATGACTACAACAGTATATTTTTAATATATTGATTGTTTTGCTGATTTTTTATTTCTGCTTTCTTTTTCTTTAAAAATATTTGTTATAAATATTTGTATTAATAAATATACATATTTGTTCCTGAAAGGAAGAACAGGGAGTACAGGGGGAAATGTAGGTGATACAAAAATAAAAGTTACCAATAAAAAGTCTATTTTTAAGAGAAGTTGTGTAAGGAAATTATCAAAAGCACACTTGGCTCCTCAAAAGGGAGAGATATGAGAAAACACCTTCCCTTCTCATTTGCAGAAATCTAGGTCCATGGGTAGGCAATGTTGCATTGTGGGAGGGTTTTTTTATGTGTTGGCCAGTTTTGCTGATTTTTTCTTTTTTTGTTTAAATTCTTTGTTATTCCTTAATAAGGAATAGCTCTCCTGGAGGGTAGAAGAGGATGGATATGGGGGAAATCTAAGTGACATGAAACAGAAAATATCAATAAGAATATATTCTTAAAGATAAATAAAATATTTTTTCCCATTCCATTCCAGACTCAAAGACAACTCTATCTGCTACACCAATGATGTCAAAAGCAAACAGAAACAGGGAGCACTAAACTGTACTTAAAGATCCCTAAAGGTGCATATTAGTGTAGGAAAGCACATGTTAACATTATCTCTCTTCTATTGAATTTTTACTTATTTTATTAAATATTCTCCTATTTCACAATAATCTAGTTCATGCTGTGCTCAGAGTGTTGTAGGGCTGAGACGTTTCCTTCTTCCAACTGTCTGACAATTCTTTTCTGCATCAAACTATCCTTCAGGGGAAAAACTATGAAAATGAACAAAACCAAATTTTCTTAGTGATTGTGAGACCAACTTATAGAAATACTAATAACTAATCTGGGCCATAACCTAAATTTGAAATGAAGGTGAAACTATTTTTTTCATAAAATTTTATTTTAGCAATTCTTTGAAAGAAAATGGAAGTCCAATAGTATAAGGATTATTACTCAACACTCTGTATACAAGAGTCAAACTAAAGTTACAAAGCACTAAGAAGCTTAAAAAATTAAGCAAGATTTCTTTTTTAAAAATACCATATTAAAACAGGATAAGGTAAAATAACATAAATGCTGAAAATTGCCCAATGACTACCAGTATTTGATGCACATTTTAAAATGAAAATCGGCATAAAATTATGTCTTCCTATATCTTTTATAATTTTTTAAAAATTCAACAGGATTCTCAGAAAATACACTGAGTCCTTCAGAAGTTGTCTATGTTTTATAGAACTAGCAAGAATTTTTTCAAGTTAAAAAACGAGCAAATGAAACCAACACCATATAAAAAAGGAAATGGGGTGTATGAAAAGGTCTGTGAGCAACAGTCATTATCAGCTAGACAAAGGAAAATTCCACTAGAGAGAGAGAAGGAGAAGAAAGCTTTCTAAAGATTCTACTCTACAGACTTCTAAAGAAAAGAAAATCATCAAATAACACAAAAAAATTAAAGAGATTAGTGAAATGTGCTTAAGGACACAGATGATAAAAATCATAAAAAAATTAGAATAAAAATGTATGGGAGTTTGGATCAAGAATAAAGAAAAGAATGATAGTAGTATAGACATTAGTGTTGAATTTTGAGATGGAGGACCATGGGTTCACCTGTGTGACCTTCAATAAGTTAGATAGCTTCTCAGTTACTTCATCTCCTGAAATGAGAGGGCTGTGTTTAATTATCCTTAGAGTCCCTTCTAGCTTAAAATCCTGCATTCCCAAGATCTAAGGATATAAACAGTTTATAGGGTAGTCACATGTGTAAACCAATGGGAAAAAAGATATACAATCTTCAGTGCAAGACATAAGGGTCTAGTGTTTGATGTCATGAAGAGTTCTGGATCCACTGGTGGCTGTTGCTTCAGGCTATACCAAAACATGGACAGGAATATCATTGACTGGCAACAATGAATATTTATCCTTATTTCTCTTCAGTACCTTTGAAAGAGTATCTGTCTCTTATAGCAACTAGAGCACCTAGCACTGCTGTCAACTCAGACTGCTCAGGTTTTTTAGAAATTTCATTTGCATAGAAAATGCTTAGGACAAGAGCTGGATTACATTGTGACATTCATCTTTGGTATTTTAGAGCTAATAATGATAAAACAGGAATGAATCAAAGTACCAAGTGACCAAAGCATGGCATAAAGAGCAGTATAGTAAGTTTAGTAAGGTAAATTCTGAACTCATGGAGAGGTAATGGTTTGATTTCAACTTAAAAGGAAGTTTCTAGGAATTTATACTCTAGGAGTACTCAAGGAATTTGTTTGTTCCCATTCAATTTAATAACATATATTTTAGGATCACTTCTCTAGAACTGGAAAGGACCTCAGAGGCCATCTAATCCAATTCCTTCATTTTACAGATGAAGAAACTAATGCACAGAGAAGTAAAGGTACTTGCCTAATGTCATACAGTCTAGAGTCTAAGTTTGGGATTTTAACCCAGGTCTTCTTGACTCCAAGCCTAGTGCTCTATCCATTACACCATTTTCCTCTTTTAGTTGATGAATTGGATAAAGGCATACTTATTAAATTTACAGGTGACAAGAAGTTGAGAAAGGTTACTAATATATTGGATAACAAAGTCAGGATCCAAAAATATCTCAAGAGGCTAGAGTATAAGACTGAAATCTAATAAGATAAGATTCAGTAGACATAAATGCAAAGTCATTGTGTTCAAACAATAGTTTCACAAGTACTTCATGAGGAAGACATGGGTAGATGGCATATTGTTAGGGAAAAAATAGATATTAGTAAACTAGGGGTTCATTATGAGTCAATAATGTAATATAGGAGCCAAAAAAAAAAAAGCTAACTCAAATTTAAGGCTGCATTTTAAAAGACTTTAAATTCAACACCAGAGAAGTCCCTTTATGATCTTCTATGGTTACACCCCATCTGAAATATTTATTGTCTTTTATTTTGGGAGCCACATTTTAGGATGGGCATTGATAAATTTGACAGCATTCAGAAGAAGGCAATCAGGATGGTGAAGAGACTTAGTCTTATCCCATATGAACAGTGATTGAAAAATATGGGAAGCTTCACTTAAAGAAAAGATGTAGAGAGGATGTGGCAGCTTCCTTAAAGTATTTGAAGGACTATTTTATGATTGTGCTAATTTGGCCTCAGAGGATAAAATTAGAAGTATTCTAATCAGTTATTAGTTACAGACAGCTTTAAGTACAATAAAAAGGAAAAATTTCCTAACCATTAGCATTATATAAGAGTTAAATGGGCTATCTCTAGAGGTAGTGTGTTCTTCCCTACTGGAGATTTTCAAGCAAAGTCTAGGTGATCACTCATTGGGTACAATTGTGATTGTGATTCTGTATGAAATGAATGAAAAACAACTCTAACAAAATAAGCACTTTCCTCAAAATGCCCCCAAAGAGCAATGTATTTTGGTTGAATCTGAAATTGGCAACTATGTAAGATAAGGATTGAGTTTGAGTGATTTCGAAGGGGAGCTAAATGAGGAAGCCACTGACTGATTTGCTGAAGGACTCAGAATCAGGCTAACTTTTATGAAGTCATCAGATTTGAAGAGATTGTAGAAAAAAGGCAAAGAATAACTTTCCCTGAGTAAAACAAATAAAGTTCTAAAGAGAAAAAATGATAACACACTTTCAAAATTTTTATACAGAACTTTGAGTTTTACAAAAGAAATGGAGGAAATGAAAAATAGGAGATGGAATAAGCTGGAACATATGAGCCTGAGGAAAAATACCTTGATATACTTGGAATCTGGAGTCAGGTAGCTTCAAATTCTGGCACCTATTTAGTAGCCATGAGACTTATAATAACAATATTAAGGATGCTAATAATAGTTAGAATTTTAAAAGTGTTATAGGGTTTTAAGGTTTAAAAGGGGGGGGTTATAAGGTAACATTTACATTTACAAGTGTTTTCTCATTTTATCCTCATGACAACCTGGGAGATAGATGTTATTACTATCCTTATTTTACAGAAAACGGAGATAAACAGAGGTAAAGTGACTTCAGATCATATAGCTAATAAGTGCCTGAGGCTGGATTTGAACTCCAGACTTCCAGATACCAGATACCAATTAGGAAATTGAGACTCACAAGAGTTAATAGTAATTGTAATACTTCATAGGACTTTTGAAATGAAAGTCTTAATTTTTTTTAATTTAAAAACTATATAAAAGGAAGTTATCAACAATCCTCAAAGAATCTTGCTAAAAAACAAAAAAAATTAATGTCTACACAGCAATATAAAAGAACTAACAGAAACTACTGCAACCCAAAAGGATGTTAGCTGATACACAAGAGAGAATCAACAAGGAAAGATCTCCTAAGTTGAGGTCTCCTTCCTTTCCTTGAAGAGACACATCAGCCACATGGAGATTTAGAAACATGTGATGAGTAATTAACAAACCCATCAACCCACTTTGGGAAAAGTCAAGCAGTCTAGTACAGTAAAGAGCAAACAAACAAGCAACCAGCTTCTACGTATTTGGTACAATTTTGATATGGCTCCCTAAGATTGAAGAGGACACCTTAATACCCTATAGCAAAATGAACCTTCTAAGGAAAAAGTAACCAAGTGAAAAGAAACTGAGAATTTGTTTATGGGTGAGGAGGTCACAGGATCTACTCTCTAGGGTACTCAGAGGCTAGTGTGGGGCACCTAAGTAGCACAGTGGATAGAGCACCTGGCTTGGAGTCAGGAAGACCTGAGTTCAAATGTGACCTTGGACACTTACTAGCTATGTGACCTTGGGCAAATCATTTAACACCAGTTGTTTCCAAAAAGAAACTATTTAGTGACATTAAAAAAAAAAAAAGTAGCTGCTTAACCTCTGCCTCTATCTCCAGTGCTGCCACCCTCCTCCTATCTTTATATCCTGTAATAACCTGATATCTAGGGCCCTGCAGTAACACATCTCCTGTGGGATGGATGTTTTCTGAAATAAAACAGTGATAAATTTGAACTCAGTGGTCCTGGGTTTAAATCACCTACGTGACCTTGGCAAATCTCTTACCTCTCTGGGCTTCAGTTTCCTTATCTGTAAAATAAAAGACTTGGAACTAGAGGTTCTCTAAAGTATCTTCCTACTCTAAGTCTCTGATCCTGTATACCATAAAGCACATTTCTAACAAAAACTGGTCAGCAGGAGGGAAATGGGGCTCCCATAGACAGAGAGCTCCTTAAGGATATGGATTCTGTCTATATATTTTAATCTTTGCATCTGTATCACCTGGCACAAGTCTTGCTTGTACTAGACACTTAACAAATATGTGTTGAATTTGTTGAAATTAAGTCTTTTGTATGTGTGTAGTTATTGTTTCTACTACCATCCCTCACCTAGTCCCACGTCATCCTCTGCACAAATTACAAGGCATCCGTATCTTAGTCAATTACAAATTGCTATAACTGCTAAATCTCACCGCCTGAGAAAGGCATTCTCCAAATTTAGCAATGCTGGCCCTCATATGATAGAAAAACTGTCATTTACTTAGCCTGGACTTAAAAAGTCTATGACAAGAAGGGCACCTGGCCTTGAGTCAGAAGGACCTAAGTACAAATCTAGCCTCAGACACTTGATGCTAAGTCTGTGACCCTGTGCAAGTCACAACCCCAATTGCCTCCAACAGATAGATAGACAGATAGATGTCCAGATGCTTTCCTCTTACTTGGAATTTGCTTGAATCCATTAGTACCATTTTAAACAGGAAAAAATTCAATGCTAAATTGAGTGAAGTTTTAGTCCCACAAACCAACTACATTGATTCTAGAATCCTAGAATCAGAGAATTTAAAGCCAGAAAGGTCTTTAGAGATCATCCCATTCATCAACCAATTCATTTAACGAGAAAATTGAGGCCTAGGTATGAAGTGACTTTGCCAAGACCACATAGGTAGAATCAGTGCATTCCAACAGAATTCCAGTAACCTGCTGCCAACACCTATTTGGGGGATTAAAAAAAAGTCATTTTTTTGATTATGACCAGTTTAATTATCCACTCCAGTATCCTTGCCAAGAAAACCCTAAATGGGGTCACAAAGGGTCAGACCCAACTGAAACAATTAAACAACAATTATCCCTCTATTTATAAGATGCATGAATTTAAATACATTGAATTATAGAGGATATTAAAACATTTGTGTGCACTTATATAACCCACACACACACAACTCATGCAATGCTACAAAATTAAAGTTACACCCTCTTCAAAGAAGGGTGAATTGAACTTAATTACATAGATAATGGTTTTATGTGAGATTATTACCAGGATTAATATGTCCTTTGAGAATGCCAGCCAGTTTTTCAGTTTCTAAAGAAATATAGGCATTGCTAATTTCTGAGATAATGAATTCAATTGTTAGACTTGTCTTAAACAAGGAAAGAAATTTAAGGGCAATTAGCAAGTAATGAAATCCTTTCCAAAAGCAGCAATTGAGCAAAGGCAGGTAAAACAATAGCCAGGCAAAGTTAAGACAGGCATTGATCAGTGGGTCTAGCTGGCAACTATGCTGTTTTAGGCTTAGGGCTTCACAAAATATTTCATCCATGAGCCACTTTTATGTTTTTTCTCCACTATTTACTATCCCTTGAAAACATACTAGTACCAAATCAATTCTGAGGTTGTAACCTTACTTTTATGTTATCTAACAGCTGTCCAGAGTTAGCTGAACCAACTTGCTCCCATTGTTAAATTTTCAGAGTGAATATTTATACCCCAGGAAAGAGGAAAAGGCTACAAAACAGGGCTTGATTTATTATTTTGTTGATTATCTAGGCTTCAGAAAATGATGGAGGATATGTTAATAATGAAGATTAAACTTTAAAGTGTGTCAAGGGTGATAAGGGCTGGAAAGGGGGATGATGAGACCCCCACAAAGACCAGAGTAACAGGGGCAGGTTGCCTGGAATGAATTCGTGGATTCAAGGATTATTTGAGGTCAAGGTAAAGATTTATTATGCTTTTCAGGGGACAAGAGTTCTTAAGTAACCTGCAAACTTAAAGGGGTACAGGTAAAATTTATGTAGGATATTCTGTAGTATAGCATGTGCCAAATGTGCTAATTAGGTTTTTGGGGGTGGTTAAGGAGTGGTTAGTTCTTAAAGGAATATGCACTTTTGGTATCAACTGACCATGTATTTTACCTAGAATTCATTGGGAAATAGCTGGGGTGGGGGGGAGAAAGGGGTTTCCATGGAGGTGGTTTTAGGCCTGAAATGTCACTAAGTCAACCAACAGTCAGGGCTGACTAGGGAAAATAAGGTTTCTTTCATCAATGTCTTGTTAGACAAGATAAATGTAAGGGAGTATACATATGTCTAAGTCTAGGATACATATGATTGGTCAGTGAGTTGTAAATGTCGTTATGATCCAGTGCATATTCCATTCAGCCAGTACACAGCTGGTTCAGACTAATAATTTCTATAGATGCAGCTGGCTGCTGTATCAGGAAGGGAGATAACGGTTGTTGCTGGGGCAGACTGTGTCCTTGGGCTGGGGAGAAACTGCAAGGGATAGTGTTTTGAGGCCAGGGAGAAATGGGATTTTTAAAGAGAAATGTGATTTTAGAATTGGGGCTCAAGTATACGCACCCAAGCACCCCATCAAATATCATATTTACGTATATGTATATATTAGAAAACCAGTTGTTAAACATTTGCCAGCATGACTATGGCTATAATCCTTCAGACTCGTGCATTTCATGCGTGTAAGGAATTCCCAGTGTAAAAACTCATTCCTCTAAAGTTGTTAGCAGCTCATTTGTAACTTTAAAGTCTTAGTCAAATCTTAGACCCAGAATACTTAAGGGTCAAGTGACTTGCCCAAAGTCATGCACAAAAGTAATTTGAGTCACAGACAGGACCTTAATGGAGGGCTTCCTAATTCTGAGGCTGCCAATTCTATCCATCCTACAAGACTGCCTGTCAACATATACTCCTTAAGACATCTCTCACAGTAATGTGAAGCAAGACAAGAAATACAACAGTCTGATTAGAAATATACAGCAAATGAAAGGGGAAAAAATTACTAAAGATGGGTAGTTCCAATGATCTTCCATTAAGCCTGAATAAATTCCAGCATTGTTACAGATAAAAGCATTGAATTGTTCACTATACAGTAGCAACTCTGTGGTACTACTGCATGCACCTGCTCACTCAAAGAAAAAGCAGAAGGATACTCAAATAGATAGGTGATGTTATCCATGAGGATGTTCTCTCCAACACTTCAGATCATAACCCATTTGTGCCTACCTAGCCTTAGTGACTCTCTTGTCCAGGACCTCCCATAAATTTGCCATAAGAGATTTGCTAGGGCAATCTTCATATTTTCTTCAAAAGGTGAAAGAACTGACAAGGAGAAATTCTGTTTTGGATCAGATTTTCAACAGAGAGGATAAGGAAGAAATAATGGAAACCCTATAGAGTTAGAGGGGATTGGAGGGGATATTGTGAGCCTTCTAGAGTTTGTGATAAAGAGACAAAGAAAGATGGGCATGATTGAACACATATCCTAGATTTGAGGAATGCAAATTTCAGAGGGCTCAGATGAAGAGTAGTAGTTCTCCATGAGCTAAAATTCTACAGGAAAAGTCAGCCCTGTAAATAGAAGAAAATTCTCATGGTTGAAATTCTGAAGACATAAAGGATAGTAATTCTAACAAGAAAATACAGAAATTATATGAAGACATGATTATAGATGGTCAAGGAACTCGCCAGACAGTTTACCTTTTAAAAAAGATATATATATGTGTGTATATATATATATATACATATATATGTATATGTATATGTATATACATACATACATACATACATATAGAGAAGAGGGAAGCATATGCAGGGAGCAAGTGAATATCAAAGCCTGGGATGATCCTGTAAAAATTTGTGTCAGAGGTGCTAAAGTCCAGGATGAACTGAGACAAACACAGAAAGGACATGGGCATTTTAGTCACTTGCTTAGCATCATTTCAGATTGTTTCCAAGAATGGTTAGACTAATTCACAACTCCACCAAGAGTGTGTCTGTTTTTCTGCAGCCCCTCCAACACTATTTCTATCTTTTGTCATCTTTGCCAGTTAGCTGGGTGCAGGGTCAGGTCTCTGCATCCTTTCTTACTACCAGACTTTTGGACTCTTCCTCTGTAAAATGAGGGGTTGGAGTAGAAAGTCTCTAAAGTTCTTTCCAGCTCAAATCTATGAACCTTTGAAATTACAACCTCCCTGTAATTTATGTTTGTCCTGTCATTTCCAGTACAGAGGTCATTCTCTTTGGAAGAGAAAGCAGAAGCAAAATAAAGAAAGAAACTGTTCTCAATGGTCTTTTAAAGATCATTAAGAATGGTTTGGCAATCATACATTCTAAGTCTTTCAATGTGATTCTTCTGCACTTAGTGATTTCAGTACATCAGAGGCAGTCAGATACTCTCTTATTAGCTCCCTATTTATTCTTTGCATTCAGAACAAAAAGCTCCACTGTACACTGTCCTGGTCAAACCACATGTAGAATACTGTTCAATTCTGTGCCCCACTTTGTAGGAAGGATTTTGACATGCTAGAGGTCATCCATCGAAGGGCAATTGGAATGGTAAAAAGATATGAAGTCATACCATAGGGAGACTGGTTGAAGAACTAGGAATACTTAACTTAAAAAAAAGAAGAAGAAGAAGATTCACAGAGTCAAAATTTCAGAGCACAGAGGAATCTTAATGGCCATTGAGCACAACTCCCCTCATTATACATATAAGAAAACTGAGGTCCAGAGAAGTTAAGCTATTTGCCCAGTTTTGTATTGTTATTCAGTCATGTCCAACTCTTTGTAACCCTGTGGACCACAGTGCATCAATATTGTTTGGGGGATTTTCTTGCAAAAGACACTGGAATGGTTTGTAATTTCCTTCTCCAGTGGATGAAGGCAAACAGAGATTAAGTGACTTGCCTAAAATCATATAGCTACCAAGTATCTGAGGCCAGATTTGAATTCAGTTCTTCTTAACTCCAGGCCCAGCACTCTACGAGCTGAGCCACCTAGTTGCCAGTTTTATGTAGCTAGTATCTAAGGCAAAGTTTGAATCCAAGTCTTCCTGCCTCCAAATCCATCACTCCAACCACAATAGTATACGACCTCTTACTTGTGGTAGCGTAGTACCTCCCACTTTCAAGTATTTGAAAGACTGCCATAAGAAAAAAGGATTGAACTTGTTCTGGTTGACCCCGCAGGACAAACTAGGAGTAATTTAGTGTTTAATGCCATATATTCAATTCTAACCATAAAGAGATAAGGCTGAAGAAAGCAGCTTGCCAGTTATCTGAAAACCAGAGAGATGGGTACTTGCTCTGAGTTCCCTCTTGCGTTGGTGGTAGGAGTGTGGCACAGAGTTAGTTTGAGACTTCTTACTGTCTGATTCTTCTCGTGAATAGGTTCACACTATTGACTAGTCAATATTTCTGGGCCCTGGCAGTGGTTAAATGAGTGTCTGAGGTTAGAAAAAGTAAGAACAGTATTGGCTTAAGTTTATTTAGACATTTGCTAAGTAACTGTAATGAAATAATGAGTAATATTAAATATTTAAGGTAGAAATAAGAGTGTAAAGACTCAAAAAGAAAAGAGAGAAGTGAAGTATTAAGCATATTTAGAAACATGGGAAAGTAGGCTAGGTATCATCAATTCAATGAAGTAGATTCTAGTATATAAGGAATCTGCATTTGGGATTCTGAACAAACCAAGAAGAGAAATTAGAAAGGGAGGAACTCTTGTAAATATCAAGAGATTTTTTACAAATTTACCTTAGTCTGACAGATACTTTCCTAAATCATGAAGTTATAGATTTAGAGAACATGTATTTCCTAATAAAATTTGAGTTTAAGTTAATAGGTACAGGCATTACACAGGATTTGGAAAGGCAAATTAAAGTCATCATATTTCATAGGATCTAGAGCTAGAAGAATCATGTAATCCAGAGGTGTCAAATTGTGATCTACAGGCTATAGCCCAGAAAGAGTGCAGAACCAAATTAAAATTAGGAAATATTTATCAAAATAAATAAAAATACAACAGCACATAATGTTAATTTGAGGTTTTCTAAGTCAATATGGGACCACAGGGATTCATTTCTATTTGACTTTGACACTATATATATATATATATATATATATATATATATATATATATATATGCATATATATGTTATATATATACATATAATATATATTATATAATACACATATTACATAATATATATTATATATAGCATACATGTGCATACATCTATTCACATACGTACATGTGTATATACACATATATATGTATACAATATATTCACATATACTTATATGTATATGTACATATATACATTTAGTATTAGTACACCAACATATTAAAATCTGTTAGGAACTACATTTTAATCTGGCTATGATGGTATGCTTCTACTGCATGTATCACATATCTGATTTAGACAATTCTCTCATTTTACAGATGAGGAAACTGAGACCCAGAGAGTTCTGAAGTGACTTGAAGAAAATAATAGGATAATCAGTGACTGGGGTAGATTTTGAACTCAGGTCCTCTTATGACAAATCCAGATTTCTTTCTACCATACTATCATGACAATAAACATAACAGATTCACTTAGTCAAGTTGTCATCAAATAGAAAAGTGCCCACCATCCTACACGAGAATCTCTGCAGGACTCAGTTGTAAAATGCAACGTATTTTACATTTTAATTGTATTTTTATTTGTTTCATAAAGCATTTCCCAATTACATCTTAATCTAGTTTAAGTCCATTCAGAAATGTTGCCCTCATGCAGACCATGTGTTTACCATAAACAAATAGTTTGTATAACTTGAAGATGAACTTTTAGAGTGTAAAATTCAGTTATTCATTAGTTCCCTAAAGAGAATATGTGTATTGTTTATTTTTAGCCAGTAATTCATATATGTTTAAAAGTATGCTCATTTTCATTTAATATTTGATACAGATCATTTCTTGCGTGTATATGAAAAGATATATCACCCAAATTACAGCATGCATTTGGACAAACTTGAGTGAGTCCATCAACATATATACCTTGGACAGCTGCTGCAGATGAACAATGAGCTGAACAAACACTGAACTGGAAGAGGACAAGCTAGACATCATTTGGGAAATTGTTTTATTTCCGTCGACTCTAAGCTGCTTGTTGCTTAAAAGCCCATCTTTTAAAAACAATATTCTCCTGATCATGATATAAGTCCGTGAATTGTGGAACAGCATCACCTCAAAAGGGTAGAAAATGAAAACTATCCAAGATCCATGGTGGATGACAAGTAATATTAGCCAGTATTTATATATGACTTTAATATTTGAAAAGCACTTTACATAAATTATCTCGTTTGATCCTCATAACAACTCTATAAGGACAGTGCTGTTATTATCCCATTTTATCCCATTAATTATCCCATTATCTCCATCCCATTTAGATGGAGAAACTGAAGCTGACAGAGATCAAGTGATTTGTCTTTGGTCACATCATTGTGTATAGCTAGAAAAGAAACTGGGCCTCATATGTAGCAAAAGTGAGGGATAACATAGATAGATAGCTTGAATTCTCTACTAGCATCCATGATTTTTTTTTAAGCTTCAGGACACTTTCTAGTGCATTGGTTCAAAATTTTATACAAGGCCTATGGACAAGCCTGATCAAGAATCATATAGGATGAAAAGGATGGGTTGTACCAGTGGAGGGAATCCCCACAATTGATGAGATCACAGATTCATCAGTGTTGAAATGTAAATAAATGCTCACATAACAATATTGTAGGATTCATATTGTTTGGGAAACTGGTTCATGCTTTTAAACATGCATTTGCTTAAACAGGTATGTGTACTTTCAATTTGAGAGTTAAATTGTTTGCAAAGTATTTTTAGGCTTAAACGTAGCTAGGATATAGCCCTGAGCCTGGAGTCAAGAAGGCTTGAATTCAAATTCAGCCTTAGACACCTCCTATCGGTTTGACCCTGGGCAAGTCATTTAACCACTGCCTGACTCTGTTTCCTCATCTGTAGTGTGGGTATAATAATAGCATCAACCCTCTAGAGTTGTTGTGAGGATCATGTGATAATATTTGTAAAGCATTTAGCACAGTACTAGGAACATAGTTGTTGCCATGTTTTTCCTTCATTCTCAAACTGGATCATGACATCAGGATGATGACATAACTTAAAGCTGACTTTGATTTGAGTGAGGGAAAGCTGTGGAAGGTCACCAAACTCACTTTCTCCTCCAGAGCCACCACCTCCAGAGGTCCAGTGGCCTGATATTCATGAGGACAACTGGAAATGGCCCAGGATGCAATGGGAGACCCTGGCCCTTTCAGGTTAAGGTCTTATCACATTCTCACTTCGAGTGAGATACACCCATTCAATGAATAGGCTTCTTTAAGTAGTTACTCAAAGGATTGCCCTTTAATAAAAAAAAAAAAAGAAAAAAACCAAACTAAGTGGGGAAGACCCTCAGGGTTCCTGGGTAAGAGAAACATAGTAGGCACTTGATAAAAGCTTTCTTTCTTCCTGCTTATAGCAAAATATGCAGCTTCAAAGGTCATCAAAATATTAACTCAAGGCAATTCTACATAAACTTAAGAATGTGTCAGGCTAAAGGAGGAAAGAAGGGTATTTCTTAATATAGCATTCACTGTTTATTATTCAGTTTGGTAGAAGTGGTAATAATTCAAAGTGACATGTTAGTGTGGGGACCTGTAAATTCATTGGTGTGGTTTGCACTTCACAACCTCCTCTGTGACATACCAGTAGATTATGTTGGAGAATTGCTGCTGCCAATGTGGGGAAGAGCCTATTCTAATTTACATTAGCTTATCTTTGGACATTACCAAGCCTGAACTTAAAGGCATTCCCAACCTAGAATGATCAGCCAGAACTGACATTCCTCTGGCATAGTCTCAGAACCCAGGGACACTTCCATGCTCAGGTAATCATTGAAATAGGGCTTGAATGAAATTTGCTACTTTATTAGGTAAATCAAAAAATGTCTAGTTTAAGGTACAGCAGTGGAGAACCCCATCATTCATCTTGTTAGAACATTAAGATTTCATCTTTTGGTCAGAAAATTGCAAATCCTTTCCCTGTGATTTATATATTATCCAAAAGCTTCTTGCTCCTTGGAATTTCTATTGAGTATTCTAGACATCCCAACAAGCAATTTCCAGCACTACAATTTTTGCTAACCATGCTAGTAAACCTAAATTTTTGCTTCTGTAAGAAAAATTGCTAACCAAACCCACAAACCCATAAAAATTATAACAAAAATGCTTTACCAACTAAAATGTATGGGCATATGAGCTAGAATAAGTGGTTTATAAGTAAAATGTGACAAAGGACCTAAATGTGGTCCTGATCTTTGTCCAGTACACAATGTGACTTGCTAAATCTATACAAAGTAGAAAGACAATAGGAAAAAAGAATTCAATTAACCACCGAACCTTGTAGCTCATGTTCAGAGCTAGTCCTGGGCTCCCAGGCTTCTGCACCCAGCCCCATGCCATTAGTTGATTGCTTCTGGCTCCTCCCATCCACCTACCCTCTCCAGTCTCATCACAACAGTCAGCAAACAGCAGATGTGTGCAGGGATGTTTTAGGCCATACTCATCCATGCTCGTGTACAGCTTAGCTATCATTAGCACCATTATTAGATCAGGAAGAATAAAAACTGAAGAAAAAATGAATTCATAATGATCCAGCACAATGAAATTAAATAAGAAAGTAGTGTGGAGATTGTGAGACATTCTGGAAAAATTGGAGAGGCATCTCTGAATTGATAAAAACCTGAAGAAGGTAGAATAGGGAATTCCCTTGAAATAGAATACCGTTACTTGAAAGTCACAGACTCCCCAGGCCTCAGTTTACTTATCTGTAAAATGAATGAGGTGGACTAGGTGGCTTGTCAACTTCCCTTCTATCTCTGACTCTATAACCCCATGATTTGTTTTTCACAGTTTTAAATAGGAATTCCCTTTTCCACAGGAATAGGGTGGGGCGGGGGGGAAGGGGAATGAACAATATTTATTCCAAGTTTTACAATACATCTACATTTTTACAATAAGAGAAAGCCCAGATGTGCTGGAAGACAAACAGGAAGCAATACTTGACACAATGTGAGATGAAAGGAAGCAACATGACATAGTTCAAAGAGCTCTGGGCTTGGAAGTACGGAAGCCTGGGCTTTCTTTGAAGCTTTGCCAATGTGTGACCTCAGACAAGTTACGTGACCTCGTACCTCTATTTCCACATCTGTAAAATGAAGGGTTGGATTAAGATGATCTCTAAGATTCTTTACAGCAATAATATTTGATGCTTGTCCTTCATCAGCTTAAAGAAAGGGAGGGGCAACTTCCAAACAACTTTAACCAGGTAGGATATTTTTGTTCTAAAACTTTACACAATAGAAATTGAAAAAATGCTAAAAAATATAGGGAAAGTCTTAGACAATATTTCCCAAGGAGAAAGGCAAGCCAAATCAAAGATGTTCATATTTACTAAATACTGAGCCAATTACTCACTTGTCACAAATAAACCAAGCTTTCTCCCATTTCCCATCAACTGCCCTCAAAATAATTTACTAATGAAAACAAGCAGAGAGAGGCTAAAGAGATTGCCTGCAAGGCAGAAAACTTGGCTTCAAGTCCTGCCCTCTGACACATACTAACAACGTGACCCTGGGCAAGTCATTTAACCTCTCTCCCTGACAGCCCTCAAAGACTCTAAGTTGAAAAGAAAGTGCCACCTTCCTCCCCCACAGACAGTTTTTAGTCATTCGGTATTTCCTTATAACAATGAAATCACAGATCTAATCCTTATTCCTACTGACAAGTCTAGTCCAAAGGAATCAAATGCTTCCTTTGTTATACATTCCTAAGCC
Source organism: Notamacropus eugenii (assembly GCF_028372415.1). Classification (NCBI taxonomy): domain Eukaryota; kingdom Metazoa; phylum Chordata; class Mammalia; order Diprotodontia; family Macropodidae; genus Notamacropus; species Notamacropus eugenii. Next base: position 273,745,008 of record NC_092875.1, read on the forward strand.
ACAAATAAGATTTTGAATATTAAATTTAATAGAGGAATTCAATTCAATAAGTATTTCATATCTACTATACAAACATAGCAGGCATTCACAGAGAGAGTTAAAAGCCATCCCTGCTGCCTACTAGAATGGAGGGAAAGTTTAAGGATGCCTTTACAGGAAAGACTAAGCAAGAACTTCAGGTTCAGTGACCATGAGTGACAGAAAGGCAACTAGGGACAACCATGCAGGAGAAGGGGGGGAGAAAGAAAAGGAGAAAAATAGAAAAAGGAGAGGGAGACAGGAGGGGGAAAGACACAGACAGACAGAGATGGAGCAAACAGCAGCAGATGTCGAGCTACACCAAGAGACTATCTAAGTGAGTCTGAACGTGCACCAAAGCAATGGAGTCATGTTGGCTATGTTAAATGACTCGCACCAGAGTGATAGCTGCACCTATCTGCCAGTGCCCTGCTGACTGCTGGACTGGTGAAAGGAAATTGCTAGTGATCCACTGAAACCAAAGACCAAGCTTTGTATTGCCAGTACTTAGCACTGTTCCAGGCACAAAGTAGGCACTTAATAAATGTTTATTGACTGACTGTTGCACCAACCTTGAGATCTTTGATTTCACTTGTAATATAGAGACTTTACTAAGTGGTTCTGTCCATTTTCAGGCTCTGTGAGTCAACTTTCTGAAGAGGGAAATGAGATTTCCAGTTGTTTTGTGAAAGGATTAGAAAGTAGTCCTTTTTGATTTTGTTTTTATCTCAAATAAACCTTCTCTATGTATTATATCTTTGTTAGCATAAGTGCTTACAAGAGTTATGGAGAACTTTGAGGAAAAAATGAACTGACTTTGGTGTTTTTAAGGAGCCATTAGGATTATTATTAGAGAGGCCCTGAGATTAAATATGGCCCATCACACCAGAGATGTAGAATTTGCCACTTGGATTAGATTTGGGGGCCTTGTTCAGATTTCCAGATTACAGGATTATAGGTTGTCTAGATTACCTGTCTAGCAGTGTACAAGTCTGGACAGAACCTGAAAGCCCCAAAGCAGGTATGAATGCTGTATTATTTATTGTGTGTTGGGATAAGTATTTGCCATGCTACTAAATTATTAGAGGACTAGTGATGCATATAGACTCTTACTAAGGACTGTTGAACTTGGGGTTTCCTATGAGAATCTGTGGTTTCATCAGTGTAAGGACTCTCTTTATAGACAGAAGATGTAACCCTTCTGTTTTATTGGCAAACCACCTTTCAGCCCAGATCTCACAACCATCATCTGGGGAAGCAAATCCTATTGAGAAAGAGGCAGCATCACTACCAACTGCTAACCAACTGCCACATGCAGGGCAGGCAAGCCAGCCTTGGAGCAACAGGGAAGAGACAGGAGGCATAATGCACCAGACAAGTCAACACTCTGCTACCACCTTGACTACCATCTTTCCTCAGGCCCTGATGAAGAAAGCTAAGGATCTTGAACCTAGTGCCTCTAAGATTTTGTGATTCTGTGAATCCCTTAAGTGAAAAGCTAATAAAAGAAATCTGGGTAATCAAAAGTATTATTCAAGGATCCCAAACTGCTAAATTTGCCTCCCAAAGGTACTTTAAGATTGATGGATATTGATAGAGATCAGACTTGTTATTTCATTGGTATATGGGGACTTCCCAGTGTGGAAACTACCTCTACCTAAGTTCAAATCCAGCCTCAGAAACTAGCTGTGTGACCCTGTGCAAGTTACTTAACCCTGATTGCCTCAAAAAAACCAAACACACACAAAAAAACAACCCTACTACTACAGACTAGAACCTATTTTCCAATTTATAGTCTTGGAAAGTTGTCTGGGGGTACTAATAAGTTAATTGGCTTGTCTTCTATAAGTTTGATGTTAATATTTTTTATGTATCTTCATTCAAGCTTTCAAAATGCTGAAAAACAAAATGGCCTTTGGTGGCCAAGTGCACTGAGCTTGGAGTCAGGAGATTCTAGTCTAAGCTCAGATACTTAATTGGCTATGACCTCAGCATGGGGAGGTCACATTATCTGTAAGCCTCAGTTTCTTCATTACTACAATAAGGATGATAATTCTTACATGAGCTACGTCACAGTACTGTTTCGGGAAAAGTGCTTTGCAAAACTTAAAGGGGACAAAAATCTTTAGTTGAACAAAATCATGGAAAAAGTCTTATATCAGTTGAGACCTTTCCCAGTTGGCTTTGCTATAATAATTAATACTCTGGCTTTAGTCATTAATAGCTCTAAATCTGTAGAAATATCACTCATGCAACAGAACTCTAGTGTATCTGGGAGGTTATAACGAAAGGCTTTTGTCTGCTTAGATGTTAAAACGGAGTTAAAAAGCAGCTTCTTGATTAATCTCTAGCAATCCAAGAACTAATATGAAAATAATGAAAAATAAATTAATTAAATGAGCTCAGTAAATATAAATAGTGCCTGATAAATCTGATATATCTATTTTAAAATATTCACACAGAGAAAGGAAAACAACATATGTTCTCATTAGAAAGTTCACTAAAGTATCAAACATAGTATCTCTCAAAACTTTAATTGTGAAATTATGAACTTAGCTAATAATAGTTATTTGAAGAACAAGATAGCCTGGTTACACTGTCTTCACAGCACCAAAAATAGCAGCTAAGTAATAGGGATGACAATGATAAAACGGCTCACATCACACATGGTGCTTCAAGGTTTACAAAGGGCTTTCTTCACAACTCTGTGAGGCAAGTAGTACAAATATTATTTCTATTTGAGAGATAATGAATCTGAAATATGGAGAGGTGAAGGCCAGGTTACCTAGTTAACAACTGTCAGTCAGGATTTGAATCCCAATCTATAAAAATAATAATAACAACTAGCCTTTATACAGTGTAAGGTTTCCAATATCATCTCATTTTATCTTCACAACAACCCTGTGAAGTAGGTGCTATTATCATCCCCATTTTACAGATCAGGAAACTAAGGCAGACAGAAGTTAAGTGGCTTTCCTACATAGCTAGTAAATGATTTGAATGGATTGAAAGGATTTGAATGCATCTTTCTAACTTTAAGTTTGGATCTATCTATTAAGACACCTAGCTGCCTCTTGATTTCAACTTAAACTTTTCTACACTTTCTACATTTCTGCAAAAAAAAGTTAAATTTGGTTTTGATATATTATCTGCAAACCATCAAACCATCATCCTTCACCTTATCAAATGAAGTTCATTTCATCTATCTCTACCACCTTTCCTTATTTAACCACTTGTGTTATATATTGCTATAGAGGACTCCATTTCCAATTTGCCAGATGGCTGACTATGTTACCTAACTTACATTTTACTTTCCACTTCCCCTTCTGCCATCTTCCTTACTGACTTCAATATTGATGCTAATAATCCATCAGATACCATGAATTCATGATTCTTACCCTTGCTGAACTCTACAGATCATACAAAACTTGAAGGGAGAAGCAAATATGCAGGAAGAAAGAATCAGGATCCAAAAAGTTCATAATAAGCTAAAACATTAGGACAAAGGTAATAAGATGAATAAGCTACTTGAATGAAAAAATCACTTTTAAGAATTCTAAATGGGAGAAATATGACTGACTGTCCATTCACTTGAAAAAAGGAGCTGGAGATTTTAGTGAATTGTAAGCTCAATATGAGTCAACATTCTAGCATAAGAAAGAGAGAGACAGAGAAAAGGACAGACAGAGACAGAGAGATAGAAACAGAAAAAAGATAAAGAGAAACAAAGAGAGTGACACACAGATAGACAGATAATATTTTAAATAGTGTAGATAACTCTACTTGCCATTCCAGTGACAGAGTGTATGTCTGAAATGAGAGATGAGATGTGCATCTTTTCTTCCTTCAGTCTGACTTAATTACTGTATGTCTCTCATAGGGTGATCATCTTGCTGTGATTAATATAGAAATTCTATACTTCACGAAATCCCTCTTCATCAAACCTATAGGCAGTTCGTTCATTCAGGAAGACCTGAGTCCAAATCCAGCCTCCGACGTTTACTAACTGTATGATCCTAGGCAAGTCACTTAACTGGTGACATTCGTAAAACAGGGCACTAAGACTAGTGCCTACTTCACAAAATTATTGGAGAATCAAATGAAATATTTATAAACTGCTTAGCACAGTGCCTGGCACATAGTAGGCACTTAATAAATACTTGTTCCCTTGCCCTTTTCTCCCCAGTTTAGGCTGGTATAACTAATGAGAGTTGTTTTTGTTCAATTGTGTCTGACTCTTCATGACCTCATGGACCATAGCACACCAGGCCCTTATCCTTTATTATCTCCCAAAGTCTATCCAAGCTTATGCTCATTTCTTCCATGACACTATCTATCTAACTCATCCTCTGCCATCCCCTTTTCCTTTTGCCTTCAATCGTTCCCAGCACAGAGTCTTTTTCAACGAGTCCTGTCTTCTCATTATTTGGCCAGAGCCATTTAAAATTTAGGTTCAGTATTTGTCCTTCCAACACATAGTTTGAAATAATTTATTGAAGTATTGACTTATTTGATCTCCTTGCCACCAAAGGGACTCTAAAAAGTCTTCTCTAGCACCACAGTTCAAAAGCCTTGATTCTGCAGTACTCAGCTTTCCCTATAGTCCATTTCTCAAAGACATACATTGCTACTGAAAAAACTATAACTTTAAGTACGCAGACCTTTATGAGCAAGGTAATGTATGTCTCTGCTTTCTGATATGCGGTCCATATTTGCTATAACCTTCCTTCCAACAGGTAAGCATCTTTTAATTTCATAGCTGCACCTTCTTCGCATTCCTGGTCAGAGGGAAGGTCTCAGCTAATATTCCCATTAACTTCCTTAAATCCTCTCTTGTCTCAAGGTGAAGAGGAAGGAAAAAATAGATATGATGCTCTGATTACCTTCTCATATAATCAATCAATGACACTTAATATGTAAAGTCCTTTCAAGAATATTTTCCCCTAATTATCAGTTTTCCTGACAAGTCTTTATCTGCTTTGTTTTATTCTGTTGAAGTAGAAGTCTGGGAGACCAGCTCATCTCAAAGCAGGGAGAGGGGATTCTGTGACTTGCCACAGCAAGGAGAAACTGCTACCATTCCAGCCCAGCTTCCCTGACATTGGTACCCTCCATCTCCAGCACCTCCATTATGCCCCCTCATTTAGTCACTTTTTATGGCACATTTCCTTTTTACTCTTCCTTCCAAGAACCATGCAGACACGATATCAATTATTGAAAAGACTTCAAGACTGAATTCTAGCCTGTTTGAATTCCAAGCTTCAGTAATGCCCCACAGTTTACTCAAAGACTCTATGAGTTTTGGTCTATAGAGTTTTATTCTGATCTCTGTAAGGCCATTTATTTTGTAACATTAGTAAATAGAAAAAAACTTCAAAAAGATTGAAATTTCATTGTTGTTTTCCACACCAAGTAAGCAATGCTTCCTGACATAAGTGGCACTTTGTTGCCTCTCAAATCTATTGCTTTGTTCTGCAACTGCTTTAAAGAAAGGAAGAAATAGTTTACAGCAGGACGCTTAGCCTTCCCAAATCAGCAATGATCACTACCCCACATTCTCTCACAGAGAGAAGAGACCTCAACAGCCATCTAGTCTAAAGAAACAAATTATATCGAAATAGTTAGAAAATATTTTTTAAAGTTCATGATCCCCAAGTCAAGAACTCCCATTTTAATGTGTATCTTACATTTTTAAATAGTAAAGTGGGCTTTAATTGAATTTTACCATCTATATTAAATGTTGTTTGTTGCTTGGCCCAATATCTACACCTTTCTTGAATGGTTATCCATCCCGTCCCCATGTGCCTTTTCCAAACCTCTTCTCTCCTGAATCAGAGGACCATGCCCTATACTTTACTAAGAAAATAGGGGTGTCCTTTGCACTCCCTTTTCTCCCTTTCTCTATATTTCAGAATCCTTTGCACTCCCTTTTCTCCCTTTCTCTATATTTCAGAACTCCTTTCCTTCCTCCTTTCCTCAGCCTCTAATGAAGAGGTGATCCTTCCCTCAAAGGCCAATTTTTTCACAAATGCCCTTGATCCCATCTCTTCTGTCAGATTGTCCCCGCAATCATCCCTATTCTTTTTCTAATCTTTAACCTTTCCACTTCTGATGGCTCCCTTTCTGCTGCCTGTAAACATTCTCATATCTCTCTCATTCTCAAAAAATCATTACTTGACCTTGTCCTGGCCCTGGCTCTGATTTTCTGAAGTTTATTTTTTAATAGTATTTTATTTTTTCCCAATTACATGTCTAGACAATTTTTAGCATCCATTTTTACAAGATTTTGAGTTCCAAATTTTTCTCCTTCCCCTCCCCTCTTTAATGGTAGGCAATTTTATATAGGTAATGCATGTGCTATCATGTAAAACATATTTCCATATTAGTCATAGTTATGAAAGAATAAACAAATCAAAAGAAAAAAATTAAAAAGAATAAAGTAAGTGAAAAAAATTTGTTTCAATCTGCATTCAGAGTTCATCAGTTCTTTATCTGGATGTGGATAGCATTTTCCTTCATGAGTCCTTTGTACTTGTATTGGATCATTGTGTTGCTGAGAAGAGATGAGTTATTCATAGCTGATCATGACACAATGATGCTGATAAACTTTCTGAATTTTAACACCATGCCTTCTCTATTGCCCATCCTCGAATTTCCTTCAGGGCCTGGGGTCTCCTTGCCCTGGAACAGTATAGTATCCTACAACCTGATTACCTTGGAATATTCCTCCTAGAGGATGTAGAAAAATCAAGACACTAATGTATTGTTGATGATTTGTGATCTTCTCTAACTATTCAGGAGAATAATTGGAACTATGTCCAAAGGGCCATAAAACTGTACATAATCTTTGACCCAGAAATATTAGCTCTGTATCCCAAAGAGATCAAAAAAAAGGGGAAATGGGACCTATTTGTAATACACATATATATATGTATATGTATATATACATATATGTGTGTGTGTGTACACATACATACATAGATACATATATACAAATGTATGTATCTATGTATGTGTATATATCAGCTCTTTTTGCAGGGAATTGGAAATTGAGTGAATGTCTATCAATTGGGGAATGACTGAATAAGTCAGCTACATGATTGGGATGGAATACCATTGTGCTATAAGAAATGATGAGCAGGATCATTTCAGAAAAAATTGGGAAGACTTAGATGAACTGATACAAAGTGAAGTGAGTAAAACCAGGAGAACATTGCACACAATGACAGAAATATTGTAAGGAAGACCAACTATGAAAGATTTAGCTACTCTGATCAAAACATTGATCCAAGACAATTCCAAGGGACTCATGATGAAAAATGCTATGTACTCCTTGAGACAGAAATGATGATGAACTCTGAATGCAGATTAAAGCATACTTTTTTAAAGTTTTTAAAGCTTTATTGTTACTATATTATTTTGTGTTTTCTTTTACAACTTGACTAAGAGGGAGGGAGAGTATTTGGAATTTAAAAATTATTAAAAATTAAATTAAAATTAATTATTAAAATTATTAAATTTATTTTATTGTTAAATTATATTATTAAAATTAAAAATTATTAAAAATAAATTAAAATTAAAAATTATTAAAGATTGTTAAATAATTTTTTTACATGTAATTGGGAAATAATGAAATAAAAATAATTTTAAAAGAAGAATATTCCTCCACAAGACCTGCTTCTCTTTCCTCATTGATGAGTTAGAACTAGAGTCTCCCTTTTGTGGAAGGTCCCAAGCCACCTTGTCTTCATTCCCTTGCCACTCTAATTCCTGATTTTCTGGACTTCAAAACCATGCCTTCTGATGGGTACCTCCTCCATATACACACAGTTTTTAGTCACAATGAAAAGTCCCACATTCCACTAATAAAATCATATCAATTTCTGATATCAGACCATTTGACAGTGCCAAAGATGTTAGTGACAAGCATTTTCCTTTCTGAGTCTTAGTAGCTGTGGTTGCAGCACTTACAGGAGCAGTTGCCAGATTGTATCTCCAGAAGGACTGCTTTCCAAGATAATGAATAAAGAGTAAAAGTACTGCTATTCCCAAAGCTCTTAGGTTCAGGATCCTGAGCTTTCTCTGTTAGGGTCTGATGAAAGGGAGATGGTGGCCAAGGTGGCAGCAAAAATTTGACTTGCCTGGAACATGTTGTCTCCTTTCTCCCCCTCGGGCTGCTTTGCTGTTTCAGCTAGACTCACTACCCTAAGTATGATTGGTTGATGGTGGGGATGACTGACCCTTTCTGCATAGGAGTCACTTCCCTGGATGATACTAGTGAGGGCTGGGCTGAAAGCAAGACTGAAGGCCAGAAAGGTGCCTCCAGTCTTGGGACTTGTATGCCTATATACTCGTTGGTGGCAGTTGGTCAGCTGCTGGTGATGAGAATTGAAATAATGGATGAAAAATACTTGGCTAAAGTACGAAAGCTCACATATAAACATGCTATTATTATTATTTTCATCTAGAAGTCGAATGCAGTTCTTTGGACTCTATAAACATTGCTCTTTCCACTACACTGACATGCCTTTCCTATAGAGGGAGTAAATTGCCTTTTGAAAGTACCTGGTTGAGTGCCAATAATTGCTTGGCAATGGAGTTCAGTCAATCCCAACAAAAATTCACCGTATGACTGCTTAGATGCAAATACTAATAATACCTTGGATTTAGATAAAAACATTCTCCCCAGAGCTCACAATACAGTTATGTGTCTATAAACAGCCAACCAACTGTCAAAAAGAAGCTCATGGATTATGTCTCCTGACCACAAAACAGAGCTCTTAATTTAATGTCCCCGTTACATTTTGAGTAGTAGTTCTTACTTGGCTGTCAGAACAGAATGTTGAGATAATTAGGGTCACAGCGACCTCTTTCTTCTAACCCAAGTCAAGTTCTATTTGAAAGTTGATTAAAGTTGTCCTACATTCAGTTGCCTATAGCAAAAGTTAAATGATATGACAGTACTTTCCCTTCCTTTTTTTCCCGTAGTATAAAGATATGGTGTTTCAGCTGAAAGTTCCAACAATAATAGACAAAGCTAATACCAACCAGCATTCTTTGGCCCGTATTTTGAGGACAAGCTCAAGTGCTGACTCCTTCTTCAAGATTTCCCCTCCATTAACCCTACATAGTATTATTTTTGTACCCCTTATATGTACTTTCTTTTTTAATTAAATTTTACTTTTAATTAACAAACATTTATGTTCTCTCCCTCCCACCACGCATCAGTGAACTTTTTAAATTACTTATTTATAGCATTCATTTCTGTTTAAAATTCTGACCTCCAAATTCTCTCCCTCCCTTCACTTCCTCCCCCACCTACTGAGTAGGTAAGTAATATAATATCAATTATACATGTGAAATCATTACAAATCTATTTCCATATTAGCCATGTTGAAAAAAAGCATAAAAAAAAAAGAAAGCTAAAAAATTATGCTTCAATCTGCATTCAGATTCCATCAATTACTTCTCTGGATATGGATAGCATGTTTCATCATAAATCCTTTGGAATCGTCTTGGATCAGTTGTGTTGCTCAGAATGCCTAAGTCATTCATAGTTGATCATACAATATTGATGTTAATAGGTACAATATTCTTCTGGTTCAGCTCACTTTATTTTGCATCACTTCATATAAGTCTTCCCAGGATTTTCTGAAACCTTCCTATACATCATTTCTTATAGTACAATAGTGTTCCATCACAATCCTATACCATAACTTGTTCAGCAACTCTCTAACTGATGTGTATCCCCTCAGTTTCCAATTTTTGCCACCACAGAAATAGCTGCTATAAATATTTTCATACATAAAATTCCTTTTCCCCTTTTCTTTGATCACTTTGGAATACAGACCTAGTAGTAATATTGCTGGGTCAAAGGGTATGCTCAGTTTTATAGCCCTTTGGACATAGTTCCAAATTGATCTCCAGTCTCGTTGGACCAATAGCAAACCTGTTCTCTTACAGACCCTCCAAACTTTGTCAGTCTCCTTCTATCTTCATCTTTGACATATGATTGGTTTGAGATGAAGAGACCTGAGAGTGGTTTTAATTTGCATTTTTCTCATTATTAGTAATTAGGATCATTTTTTTCATATGACTTTTTGACCATTTCTTTATGTATCCAGTAACTATTCTGATATTTCACCATGGAATAGGGGTGGCACTGATTTCTCAATGGTTATATTAGTAGAATGACTGTAATCTCTGTCAGGTTCTACTTATGTGGACCAACCTAGCTACAGATTGTTACTACAATTTGAGAACCAGCCTAGATAAGAATGGAAGGAGGCTCATTGCCAGAAGGTTGGCCACCAGGTGATGCTTTTGTTTTCCCAGCTATAGCAGAAGAAATTAATAAAGTCTTTTGACTTGTACAGCTCCTTTTTCTTTCATAGTGATGGTAATAGAATTGCTTTAAGGGACAGAGACTACATTGAAGACTAACGGTTTCCCATCTTAGGCAATCAATATATAAACATGAATTCCCTCACTGGTATTCTGAATGTGTGCTCTTTGACCAATGACCAATACTATAATTGACAAACTATTGAAGGAAGTGAATCACATATATGCTGACATTCTTGTGGTAAAGAAAACCAGAAAACCTAAACAAGTTACAACTAAATGAAAAGATGTCTTTTTCTAATAAAATGATGCTTAAAGACATCCTGAGACAAAATTTCATGTGATGTTTGGTCTCCTTAGCTGATAGAACTGGTCAATCACATATACAAGTGAACCACCAGGATGAAAACCTCAGTTTATGCACCAACATACATAGAAAAAGATGAAGTAGATAAATTAGGTTCTTATCCATTTTTTGCATCATGGATCCCTCTGACAGTCTGCTGAAGTCTACAGATCCTTTAAAATTTATAACATAAAATACAGCGAATTACAAACAATGTCAATTATATTGAAATAAAGATTTAATTTTCTTTCCCATCAAGGTTCATAGACTCCCTGAAACCTATCTACAGATTCCTTGGGGATCCATAACCCTTAGGTTAAGAACCTCTGAATGGAGGGGCAGAGCCAAGATGGCAGACTAGAAAGACACGTTTATGCAGGGTCTCCCCACACAGCCCATAAAATACCTGTAGAGAGGGACTCTCAAAAAATTCTGGAGCAGCAGAAGTGGAGAACAACAGAGTGGAGGAGATTTCCAGCCCAGGGTGACCTGAAAGGCCCACAGGAAACATTGGTTGCTCCAGATGCAGAGCAGAGCACAGAGCTCAGCCTAGCCTTGGCTGCATGGCCCAACAAGACTCTGGGAGGAGGACACCTCAGGGGTGGAATCTCCAGTCACAGCAGCAGGTCCTCAGATCCCTCAACCCACAGGCACCAAAGGTCAGTGACGGGGTTTTGTCAGCTGGCCAGGAAGGGAGAAGGGCCTTCCCATAGCTCCAGCACAGAGGCTGTTTATAGACCAGAGCATAAAAACCCCTGGGGGCACTGAAGTCTTACCTCAGCCCTGAGTAGACACCCTGAGGCAGCTGGTCTTTGTCTTGCACTGAATGGCAGCCCTGCCCCCATAGCTTGACTGAATCTCCCACCTCCGCAGTGCTGGCTTGGAAGAACTAGAGGCCAGGTGGCTGTGGAGAGGTTACTCTGCTAAGATTCTGGGCACAAAAATCCCTCCCTGTGCCCAGATCAGTACACGCTTGATTGGGACACCTTGGAGGAACTGAGATTTTACAGATTCCCAACATATACTCTTAACAAAGCACCCAAAAGTTGGGAAAATGTCCAAAAAAGGGAAAAAAAATAAGACCATAGAAGGTTACTTTCTTGGTAAACAGATATCTCCTCCCATCCTTTCAGATGAGGAAAAACAATGCTTATCAACAGGGAATGACATAAAAGGCAAGGTTTCTGTATCCCAAACATCCAAAATAAATATTCAATGGGCTCAGGCCATGGAAGAGCTCAAAAAGGATTTTGAAAATCAAGTTAGAGAGGTGGAAGAAAAACTGGGAAGAGAAATGAGAGAGATGCAAGAAAAGCATGAAAAGCAGGTCAACACCTTGCTAAAGGAGACCCCAAAAAATGCTGAAGAAAATAACACCTTGAAAAATAGGCTAACTCAACTGGCAAAGGAGGTTCAAAAAGCCAATGAGGAGAAGAATGCTTTAAAAGGCAGAATTAGTCAAATGGAAAAGGAGGTTCAAAAGCTCATTGAGGGAAATAGTTCTTTCAAAATTAGAATGGAACAGATGGAGGCTAATGGCTTTATGAGAAACCAAGAAATCACAAAACAAAACCAAAAGAATGAAAAAATGGAAGATAATGTGAAATATCTCATTGGAAAAACAACTGACCTGGAAAATGGATCCAGAAGAGACAATTTAAAAATTATGGGACTACCTGAAAGCCATGATCAAAACAAGAGCCTAGACATCATCTTTCATGAAATTATCAAGGAAAACTGCCCTGAGATTATAGAACCAGAGGGCAAAATAAGTATTCAAGGAATCCACAGATCACCGCCTGAAAGAGATCCAAAAAGAGAAACTCCTAGGAACATTGTGGCCAAATTCCAGAGTTCCCTGGTCAAGGAGAAAATATTGCAAGCAGCTAGAAAGAAACAATTCAAGTATTGTGGAAATACAATCAGGATAACACAAGATCTAGCAGCTTCTACGTTAAGGGATCGAAGGGCGTGGAATAGGATATTCCAGAAGTCAAAGGAACTAGGACTAAAACCAAGAATCACCTACCCAGCAAAACTGAGTATAATACTTCAGGGGAAAAAATGGTCTTTCAATGAAATTGGGGACTTTCAAGCATTCTTGATGGAAAGACCAGAGCTGAAAAGAAAATTTGACTTTCAAACACAAGAATGAAGAGAAGCATGAAAAGGTAAACAGCAAAGAGAAGTCATAAGGGACTTACTAAAGTTGAACTGTTTACATTCCTACATGGAAAGACAATATTTGTAACTCTTGAAACTTTTCAGTATCTGGGTACTGGGTGGAATTACACACACACATACACACACACACACACACACACACACACAAAGAGAGACAGAGAGCGCAGAGTGAATTGAATAGGATGAGATCATATCTTTAAAAAAATGAAATTAAGCAGTGAGAGAGAAATATATTGGGAGGAGAAAGGGAGAAATGGAATGGGGCAGATTATCTCTCATAAAAGAGGCAAGCAAAAGACTTTTCAGTGGAGGGAAAAAGAGGGGAGGTGAGAGAAAAAACATGAAGTTTACTCTCATCACATTTAACTAAAGGAAGGAATAAAATCCACACTCATTTTGGAATGAAAACCTATCTTACATTACAGGAAAGTGGGGGAGAAGGGGATAATCAGGGTGGGGGGATGATGGAAGGGAGGGCAGTGGGAGGAGGGAGCAATTTGAAGGCAACACTCTTGGAGAGGGATAGGATCAAAAGAGAGAATAGAAGCAATGGGGGCAGGATAGGATGGAAGGAAATATAGTTAGTCTTACACAACATGACTATTATGGAAGTCAATTGCAAAACTACACAGATATGGCCTATATTGAATTGCTTGTCTTCCCAAAGGGAATGGGTGGGGAGGGAGGGATGAAGAGAAGTTGGAAGTCAAAGTTTTAGGAACAACTGTCGAGTATTGTTCTTGCAACTAGGCAATAAGAAATACAGATAATGGGGTATAGAAAGTTATCTTGCCGTACAGGACAAAAGAGAAGATGGGGATAAGGGAAGGGAGGGATGTTAGAAGTGAGGGTAGATTGGTGATAGGGGCAATTAGAATGCTTGGCGTTTTGGGGTGGTGGGAGGGGAGAAATGAGGAGAAAATTTGGAACCCAAAATTTTGTGAAAATGAATGTTAAAAGTTAAATAAATTAATTAATTAGTTAAAAAAAGAACCCCTGAATGACAAATCCTCCGAACTAAGAAACCATAAAGGAACCAATGATAAAGCCTCAAATTTTTATGCAAAATTTTTAATGAAAGTAATAAGTAAGATGACCTTATTGAGAGAGCTTATTGCAAGAAAACAAATTTTGAACCTCAGAGATTAAGTGGAATGGGACTCATGTCTTAAATATAGGTCTATAAGGAAATACCTTATTCAAAACGTATAGATTAGATTTGGGGTTTTTTTTTTTATCTGGTGGAGTAGTAATATTTATTAAAAGGACAGACTCATGTGAAGAAAACCAGGAAGTAGAGAAAGGAGGGAAAGTTTATGAAGAATATTAGGAGGTGAGAGAAAGGGAGCTTCCCTCAGGGAAAAGGTCATGAACTTTGCATGGTGGAAAGATAAAATAGTGATGAAGGGATAAGATTATCCAAATATCTTCTGGAAAGAATATTGTAGATCACTTGGTCCAACCTCATCATTTTACAAATGAGGCCCTAGGAGGAAATTTACACAAAGCTATGTGACTAGTAAGTCAAGCCAGAATTTTAATTAAGGAGGTTGAGTTGGACCCAACACTAGAACCCTGTTCATTTAGGTTTGATTTGGGGATGAAATGAGACACTCCCAAATCATTAAACAGTTAATCAATGTTTACAAAATCCTAACATAGAAAGGATATAAAAGAATACACTGGCTCTTAGCTTCTATAGACCCAGTTGACCTTGTCCCCATATCAAACTATTTCTGATTAGCAGGACAGGGTAGGATGACTATTGTGGTCTTCAGCTATCCACCACATGGGTAAAACTTTTTAAAGACTTCAGATGATAAGGAGGCTACATCAAGGAGGCAGAGGCTAATCAGGTCTCAAAAACAGCTTTGTTGCTTTTTAGGGAAAACCAATTGTTTTTTCCAGGTAGGTGGAAGAAGAATCCTGATAGATATTAGTCCTATGATACAAGCCCTCTGCCTCCAAATTCAATGCCCTTTCTACTACCCTATATTACAGAGGCAGAAATGATAGACATTGTAACCCCAGGAAGATTTTTCTCAAAACAGTTGGAAATAAAGGTCTGGAATTTATATGAAAAGTCAGGTCTATAGATATAATTCTGTGATTCATGTTCAAAGAGGTGATCATTGAAGCCATGAAAATATATGATACTGTCAAGGGAAAGAAAGTAGAGAGAAGGAAGAAGAGGGACTTCAAACAAGGATTTATTCTGAACCTGCTGTGTTGTAGGCACTGTGCTAGGTACTGGAGATGCATAAAAACAAAAATGAAACTACCCCTGTCCCTGCCCTCAAGGAGACTATATTCCATTGAGGGGAGACAATCAAACAACTAAACATAACCAAAAAATGCAATCCATCAACAAGAATGTATGAAGCACCGAGCATTAAACCAAGATCTGAAAATACAAAGACAAAAGTATGAGTGAAAGAATATAAAAGCAGCAGTGATAGTTGTGATTAGAGAGTGAAATTTAAAAGTTCTAGATTTTGGAAATTGCTAAACTTAAAGAGTTAATGAGATGTAATATGTGACCATGTCAGTGGGTGGCTGAAGTTGAAAATAGAAGGCAGTTATTGAAGTTGAAGGAGAATCCTATGGTCAGATTATTATACATGTCATCAGGATTAATACTAATGTCCCCCAAAATAATGTCATGAGATGGGGTATTGAGGAAGATTTGAAGCAGGTAGTAAGGTCATTTAGAAAGTTAGGAGAGCTTTTGGAAGATCAATAAACAACAGTGAGGACGAGGAAAGGACAACATAAATAGATCACAAAGATTTCAAAAGAACAGATTAGAATTAGTGGCAGAGAAATGGTCTACAAATCTAGCCTATTTCTATACTATGTATAGTGTAGTAGGGAGCACAATGCATGCAAGCATTCCCTCTTGGTCTTTTGTGAGTTCAGGAGAATAGGAGGAGTAACAGCCAATAGAAAGGGTGGAAATGAATGTGCTGTCCTCAGAGAAGATTCAGGTTTCCATGACATAAGATGCAGAACACAGAAACAGTGCAATGACTCCAGGTAAGTCACTAGGGGCATGTTAAGTAGTGCTCTTTACAGAGAGTGGACAGAGAGTCAGGAAAGTAGCAAAGTCAGGAAAATAAGAAAAGCCTATAATTAGATCTCTTTAAATGGAAAACTCTAGTAGGAACAATATCCTAAACCCTGTCCCCATGCAAGTTGTTAGTTTTTCCTTAAAAGATATTAAAGCCATCTTTAAGAAGTGGTTGACCCAATTTTTAAGAATACAATTTATTTCCCAGTTGATAAATGATCAAAGGATATGAACAGGTAGTTTTCTGATGAAGAAATCAAAGCTATATATAATTGTATGAAAAAATGCTCTAAATTGCTATTGATTAAAAAAAATGAAACTAAAATAACTCTAAAGTGCCCCTTCATACCTATCAGATTGGCTAATCTGACAAAAAAATGACAAATGTTGGAGGGGGTGTAGGAAAATTGGAACACTAATGCATTGTTGATAGAGTTGTAAACTGATACAACCATTCAGGAGATCAATTTGGAACTATGTCCAAAAGACTATAAAACTGTGGTCCATATCCCAAGGAGATTTTTTAAAAATGAAAAAGACCTTTATACACAAAACTATTTATAGCAGCTCTTTTTGTGGTGACAAAAAATTGGAAAAAAAATCAATTGGGGGATGTCTGAACAAGTTGCAATGGAATAAAGCAGGACACTTTCAAAAAAACCTGGATTTACATGAACTGATACAAAGTGAAGTGGGAAGAACCAGGAGAACATTGCATACAGTAACAGCAATATTGTAAGAATGATGAACCATAAAAAGACCTAGCTATTCTCAAGAATACAATTATCTAAGACAATTCCAAAGGACTCATGAAAAATGCTATTCACTTCTAAAGAAAGAACTGATGGGGTTTGAGTGGAGATCAAAGTATACATTTTCCCCTTCTTTATTTTTCTTATATTGTCTTTTCTCTTACAACATGACTAGCAAGGAAATATTTTTTGTATAACCAAATATGTATAACCTATATCAAATTACTTTCCTTCTCAATGAAAGATGAATGGAGGAAGGAAAAAAAGAGTATTTGGAGCTCGAATTTTTTTAAATGTTAAAAAATGTGCATGTAATTGGAAAAAATATATTTCTTTTAAATTAGAAAAAGAATTGAATGACCCAGAGGACTAAAGACTCAGGTTGTTGATATTACTTCTGGTCACCTGAATACAAAACAGCCTGAGGAGGAGCTCCAGGAACCCTCTCTGATACTTGACTGCAATGGGTAACTCAGGCCCTTACTGTCTGTCCCTAGTGAATTTCCTTCTCCTGCTACAGCTAAGTAAATCTCTTGTTAACTTTAGTTGAATGACCTACAAGTTTTGCATTTTATTCTAGTATTTTACCTACACCGTGGTGGGATCGCCCTGGATCAGATGATCCTAGAACAAAAACCTACTAAGAAATTGGAAATCTGTGCCGAGAGGATACAATCCATTTCTCAGGCTAGCTTATTGTTCTGAAAATAGTCTGCCTTGGATATAGGTCATACTCTGAAAATAGAATCACTTTGAAGACAACAAGTAGCCAAGTCTTGAAAAATAACAACAATTGTAGAATATATTCATGATTTTTACAAGATAGATTTGGAGCAGGGGGAAGGATAGCCTATATTTATAAGAATCTTAGAATTAAAAGAGACCTCAGAAGCAATCTAGTTCAACTCATACATGAACAGGATCCCTCCTGACCAGTGGTCACTTAGTTTTCCAAACTTGTATATCTGTTTTACTAAATTGGCTTTTTTTGTCACAAATGTCATTTGCATGCTGATAATGTGGACCACTGAAAATAAGAATAGCACTTTTCATGTATGTGGTGCTTTTTAAAAAGTAATTTACTAAGTAATTTTCTTACAACAACCCTATGAGGGAAGAAATGATATATTATACATCTGAGGAAACTGAGGCCCAATTAGATGCAGTGACTTGTCTGCTATCATACAGGTAATCATTAACTCAGGGTCCAAGGGACTGATCTTCAGAGTTCCAAAATGCAGAGGTGAGAGAAGAAACCCTGAAATGTAAGTCTGCCCTCTTCTCTGATTGCCGATGATTTCAGAGGTTGACTGTTGGTATTGACTTTGGTCTGGGTAGCATTAATTGAGCTGAGGCTCCAATGTTTTACCACCGTGGCTGTGTATTTGTACTATCCCTTCGTAGACTCTGTACTGCATAAGCCTTCCTCCTCTCTGTCACCGACCAGATCTGACCCAGGCCAGTCTGTTGCTAGTTTAGGTTCAGTTTTGGAATGAAATGAGAAATTTATAGAGGCCATTCTATAGCTTTATAAAAGGTGGTTTTTGTAGTCACAGCAAAGAAATTATACTCAAGAAGGCTCTAACATTTAGCTATTGGTGGCTGTCCCCCCATCATCTTGCCTCCATAGAATTGTGGCTGGTCAGCAGGGTAGGTATGATAATTAGCCAATCCTTGGGGCATCCATCAAGTCTGAAGGACTCTGACTCTCTTGGGTAAGAATTTTTATACCTTTAGGTAATCAGAAAGCATGCCAACATGACCTGAGGCCACAGGAACTTGTATCATTGACAAGAGGGTATAGGCCAAGAAATTCTTGGGGACAGCTTCCTTTCCTTTTAATCTAACTTATATGAATACAGAGGGGAAGCCTGGTAGATATTAATTTTTCAGTGGGGACTAGGACCTCTGGTGTGAGGGTTTGCTGGGTGCTTTGCAGAGCTGTTTGTCCATCTTTGATGTCCACCTTTCATCCAATTCTCATCTGCTGTAGCATGTGCAACAGTAACAACCCAGTGAAACCACCTCAGCAAATGATTAAATTGAGGGTAAATGGGTTGAGGGTAAATGACAGGGTTCAAACCTATCAGTAAGTTAAGGAGATGTCTACCCCCAAGCATGTGAAGACGTCCCCCAGAGGAATGGGTGGATGAAAACAGTTTCTTCCAACAGCTGTGAAGACAGCTGAAGCAGGTGCTATGGAGCACTTAGAGCTTGGTCAATCATCTAAGACTCCAAGGTCATCAGCTGCATCCTGGGCCATCATCAAGCTTTCTGACTTTTGTCTTGCCACCACACTTTGATGACTCTGGAAGAGAAAATGAGGTTCATAACTTTGTGCAACTCTAACTCACTTAAATTCAATTCACACACAAGTCATTGTGATCTCATGTCATCTCTTTGAAAATGAAGGCTGAACAATAAACAGCAAGATTATATTCCATATTAGAGCAGGGACAGTGTTCTAAATTTTCTGTCTCATTTAGAGTCTAACACAGTGTTCTGAATGCTACTTACTGAAAAAATCTGATTTCATCAGTATATAGTGAATTCCCTCCACCAATGCAGACTGTAATTCTTCTGTGACTTCATAGATCAGTCCTAGGAAGTTGACTGAGACACCAATTGACTTCCTCAGGATCACTGAGCTAGTGAGTGTAAGGTCATTTCATTCTAGAATCTCTTCCGTGATGTCTCTACTATATATTTTGCCTAAATAATCACAGTTCACATGTACATAGTCACATAACAAACATTTGTTGGATTGAATCAAGATTAGCTGGTGGGTTTCTATTGTCCGTACCCCCAGCTCCATCATGAAGGATCCAGTTTTTTTTTTCTTATTGGTGGAATTACCTGCTTAGCCTGTGTGAACAAAGTCCTCACCTGCCTGAGATGAACTCAGCAAGGACATCATTTTTCGTAGCTTACGATGTGTTTCTCATTTCCTATAGAAGTCACCAAGAAAGCAGGTGGGCGTTTGTCTACTCTTGTCATTTTTAGAAAGTGGTTGTGCTGGCATTTTCCATTAATCAACTGCAATTGTTTGTAAGCGTTTACTCACTGTAGCTACAAGTCTGCAGCTGTGGTAAAACCTGAGCTCTTTGGGATTTCTCAAGCAGCTTCTCAGGCTTAATTATTGTGAAGGAGAGAAAAGCTGCACCTGTTCTTAGGCTTCCAGCTATCTCAGTGAATTTTATCTGAGAGTTTGGGGGTGTTTCTTAGTCCAAAAATCCTTATTGCTTAAGATTGAAAGCTTCCTGAGGAGAGGAAATATGACTTCCCTGTGTTCTGATAGACTCAGGGAAATACAGGTCTCCGGTAGCAGGCACTGGAAAGGGGCAAAGGAGGAGCACTGACTTGCTGCTAAAACACTTTAGCCAACGTGAAAGAGTAGAGAGAGCACTTGGAGTGGGAGTCAAGGGATACAGAGCTAATCTGAGCTCTAACACTGGCTTACTGTGACCTCAGGTAAATTAATCAAAAACATGTATCAAGCACCTACAATGTACTAGGTTCTGCGCTAAGTGCTGGCCATACCAAAAGGGGCAACGGGCAGTCCCTGTTCTCAAGGAGTTTCCAATCTAATGAAGAGACAACATGCAAATAAATATATACAAGGCAATATAAATGTAACTAATTAACAGAGAAGACACTGAAGGTGGGATTGTGGTTGGAACTTCAAGGAAGCTAGGGAGGTCAGTCATTGGAGAGAAGGAAGAAGAGCCTTCCCAGGCATTGAGGAAAGCCAAAGAAAATACTCAGGAGATGGAGAGTCTTGTTTATTTAAGTTTATTAGGTTTGTTGAATGAGGGGTGAGGGAGAGGTTTGGCATGATCAGACTTGCATTTTTGGAAAATCACTTTAGTGGCTGAATTGAGAATGGACTGCAGGGGAGAGACACTTGAGGAAGGATGACCCACCAGTAGGACATTGCAATAATTAAGGCATGAGGTAATGAGGACTTGCACTAGAGTGCAGTGTCAGAGGAGAGAAAGAGACATATTTGGGAGATATTGCAAAGGTAAAACAGACAAGCCTTCACAACAGATTGGATATGGAGAGATGAGAGATAGTGAGAGATAGAGATGATGCCTAGGTTGTGAGCTTGAGGGACTGAAAAGATGGTGTTGCCCTCTACAATAACAGGGAAGGTAGCAGAGTTTAGGGAAAAGGATAATGAGTTCTGTTTGGAATATACAGATTTTAAGATGTCTACTGGACATTCAGTTTCAGACATCTGAAAGGCAGTTGGAGATTGGAGGTCAGCAGAGATTTAAGGCAAGATAGGTAGATCTAATCCTTGGCATAAAAAGGTTAATTAAATCCATGGGAGATGACGAGATGATCTAGTGAAGTTATTGCTGTTCTTGTTTAGTCTTTTCTCAAAAAAGATGGCATCAGGGAAGTGATGCCATGATATGCAAGTGAATTGGATCTAAGTGAGGGAGGGCTGTACAAAGTCACCAGCCTCACTTTCCCCTCCAGAGCCACTGGTCCAGAACAACTGGAGATGGCCTGGGATGTAGTGGGAATGCTTGGCCTTTTTCAGCTAAAGCCTTTAACAGTCTCAGTTTGACGACCGATTCAATGATTAAGGGTAAGTAAGAAATGAGGCAGAGAATGGTCTCTTTATCTAGTGAAAAAAAAGAAAAAAACAAAGACTCAATCCAGGAGGGGAAGAACCTCAGGGTTTCTGGATTATATATCTCTTCACTGGAACCAGATGTCTCTGGAGAAAGGGAGGCTGGTAACTTTGCACAGCCCTCCCTTACTTAAATCCAATTCACTTACATGTCGCAGCATCACTTTCCTGACATACTGGTCTTTTTTAAGAATGGAGGACAAACAGTAACCTCTGTGAGTAGAAATAGGAGCTGCCCATTGGGGACCCAACTCTGGAGCTGACCAATTGAGTATTTTTTTTCCTTTTCCTTCAGCTTTTCTTTCTCTTTCTTTTTTTCTTCCCTTCCCTTTCTTTCTGTTTTTTCTCTCTTTCCCTTCCTTCCTTTTCTCCTTCTTTCCTTCCTTCTCTTTTCTTTCCTTTAGTTTTCTTTTCTCTTCCTTCTTTCCCTTCCCTCTGTCCTCATAGAGTATCATATCCTTACCTGTGGGTGCTCTGCCCAAAGGAATGTAAATTTTGATCTTGAGACCTTTTTTTTCTTAAGACCCATGCCTTAAACACAAATCAATCTGGCTCTCATTCATAGACCAACAATTGTTGCTGTTGTTGTGTTCGTCATTCATTGCCAAAGAAGACCATGCCATCAGAGAAATGATGACATGACCTGCACTTGACTTTGTTTTGAATGAGGGAGGGCTGTGCAAGGTCACCAGACTCACTTCTCCTCCAGAGCCATTTGGGTCCAGTGACCAGATATTCATCAGGATGACCGGGGATGGCACAGTATGTAACCTCTATAACTATTCTTTCCCTGAAGAGTCATAGTTAGGAATTTTGCACTTGGGCTAGTCACCACAACACATTCCCCACCCTACCAAAAGGCAGGAAAGACCCTTCAAATAGAATGGTAGTAGAAACAGACACTACAGGTCAGGAGAGACCCTGATGCCACAGGACTGCCACTTCTATGGATTTTCCTCTCTTCTCAGGGTAGCTTCCTATTTTACCTAATGTATTTTATTACTAGATGACAAAGACAATTGTTTCTTCACCATCAGCTATCTGAGAAGTCTCATTATTGGGGAGTAGGAAGATGGAAGAAGGGATGGAATGGTAACTATTAAAAGAAAGAGATGGATATTTCTGGGGAGAAATATGAAAGAGAGCTTAAAGTCAATTCTTCTTCTGTCTCCAGAAAAATCCCAAGTATCCTAACAGAATGTTATCCCTCTAAGAGAATTTAAGGATGGTCTAGTCCTCCTCCTTCATTTCACAGAAGAGGAAACTGAGGTTCCAGAGAAGGTTATTAACTTGCCCCCAAGTTCACAGAGGAGGACTTATTCCAGACTTGCTAAATCTGGAGCTGAGCTGAGTTGGTGTCATATAGAGGTCAATTTCCTAGGTTCATAGTTGATAAAAGCTAGAAGGGACTTTATAGAATACCTTGTCCAACCCCCTCATTTTACACAGGAAGAAACCCATATCCAGAGTTAGTTTCAGAGCAAAAATAAGAATCTAGGTTTTCTCATTCACAGTCCAGAACTCTTTCAAGTCAGGTTTCTGAGGAAAAGGGGCATTGACCTTTCCCTGGTCTCCTGGCTCAGAATGAGTAAAGTAAGTAGTAAAAGGGGAACAGTTTATCCTTCCAGGGCATAATCTGTCCTCAGCTCACCCTCAGCAAGAAAGACATCCCAGTAGGCTCCTCTGGGGAAACAAGGGCTTGGGCCTCAAGGGCATGAGCCATAGGGTACCAAATGAATGTAGACCTCCTTCTGTATGCCTAAGCCTGGCTAAGGTTCAGAACTGTTAGCCCCTAGCTTCTCCCTGTCCCCTCTTCATCCTTGACCAAGATGGAAGCAAGAGTTTCTGTAGACCTGGTCCTCCCTAGGGAACAACTCCTGAGGATTATTTCCTTCCTGTCATTAAGTCCACTTCTCTTCCTTCTTCTGCTCCTTCTTAAGTCCCAGGTCAAGTCCCAGACCAAGCCCCACTTGTTCATTGTTTGGGTCTTGATTGCTTCAGAGTGAATGTAAAAAGGCCATTCTCTGCCTCATTTCTTACCTAGCCTTAATTGAATAATTGAATAGGCCTTGCCTCAGTCAAATTGAGACCAAGTGAAGTAGAAAGGGAGAGGAGAAGAGGGCCCAGGACAGAATCCTGAGAGACACCTATGGTTACCGGCCATGATCTGGAGGAGAATCATTTCTGTGCCTGTAATCTATTTCCTATATGTAAAATGGAGTGATGAGCCAGGAAATAACCAAGGGAAATAGATTACTAAGTGTCAGGCCTAGAGGCCTAAGGGCTACCCGAGTCTTTCTTTACCTGTCGCAGGTCTTTGGCTGGCCAAACCAGATAAACGTATGAGAGAAGAGACTTTCCAGAGTCGAAGAAGGGTTAGGCTTTATTCAGGGTCTTGGTTACATGTGCAGGGTGAATTCTTCCTTAGGAGAGAGGAATCCTCTTCCCAAGGAGGCAAAGATCTTACAGTAAGAGAATGGAAGCGAGAGTGGAAGAGGGAAGAGGGAAGAGGGGAGAGGGAAGATGGGCCTTCTGTCCTCTAAGGGCCCCTCAGTGCTAAGAGCGCCTTCAGGCTTTCCTGACCCTACTTAAGCTCTCCCTCCGAATAGTTTGTACGTGAATACCGGGAGTGCTCTCAGCCTTTTGTTAGTTAACAACAGGTGTGCTCAGACCCCGGGCCAATCTCGAGGGTGGGATGCTCTCCCCAGCACGTATCCCACGGAGAAGAGGTGGAGATGCACGAGATAGCCCGGGTCTCACACCTCAATTCCCAGCTGTTCCCTGGGGGGCCTCATGAGAACTCTAAGGTTTAGAAGTCCTCACTTTTACCTGCCCGAGACTGTCCACGTGGAACTGAGCTTACACCCCCAACAACTAAGGTCCCTTCCTGTTCTAATGGTCTCTGATTATAAAAGTTGGTGCTTCTACCATATCATAGGGACCTTCCTGTGTGTACCTTTCATTGCATCCACATTTTATCTAGGATTTCTAATCAAAGAAGGTAGCATGAAACAAGGGAAAGAATGCAAGGTTTGACATCAGAAAAGCTGAGTTCACATTTCAGTCTGTCACTTACTACCAGGAACATGTCATTTAACCTCCATGGGCCTCATCTTTATTGTCTGTAAAATGAGAAAATTGGAATATTTGGCCTCAGAAGTCCATTCCATCTCTAGATCTATAATCCTCTGATTCAAGAAACGGAGAAAGAGACCTACACTCAGTTGACCAGACTCTGAGATGTATCTATAAGGTACAAATAATCTAGCAGACAAAACAATTGTGGAATTCCACAATGTTGGAAGGAGGCTCTAGGGGTCATCTATGTCCATGCCCTAACTGAAAGAAAAATACCAATATAGCACAGCTTGCCCATGATCATCCAACCTTTCCTTGAAATTTGCAGTAAGGGTGCCTTCACTATCTCAACAGCAACCTTAGACACTTAGCACAGTGTCTGGAACTTAGTGGTACTTAATAAATGTTTACTGAATTGAATTAAATTGAGTTGAACCCTGGTCTCCTTTGTCCTATTGTAGTTCATGGAGACCAGTCTACTCAGATCTTCAGACTGGATCCAAGTGGCAGCTAGGGATAAAATTGTTTCATACTTAGAAGAACAAAGGGAACTAAAGATGTTTAAATCTAAGATAAGCAGACTTCAGGCACCTTCAAACACACCAACAATTAGTAGGTCAGATAAAGATAAACACTGAGTTTTGCTGAATTTCTTTGGTGTTCTGAGACTGCATTTATGTATTCATTGGTCATTTTTACCTTTTCTGACTGTTTACATATCCTCCATCTTCCCTCTGGGGAATGGGGTTTATTCTACCAAGAGTGAGTTACATTTCCTATTAGGATTGTGTGGAGAGGCATCTAGAGTTCTCTCAGAGAACACCATTCCAAGGAATTCACTGCATACCTCCTATAAGAAGGCAATTGAATCTTGAGATGCCCTTCTCTTATCTCAACATTTCAAAGGTCTGTGATTAAATTGACGTGGGTATGCCTTCCATCAGTCCAGATTATGATCCCTCTATATCTTGGAATGGTACTGTCCAAAATGGAGTATGAGTGCTTCAAGGCATCCAAGATGATGCATTGGAAGTGCAGAAAGAAGCTCTTAGAATTCTTCTTTATTTTACCCAGGAAAAATAAGAAAAAAATCTTTGCTAATATTTGATGTGCCTGTTGATTCTGGCACCCTCACTTTATCCATGTTAGACAGTCTCTTTGTCACACAGAGTAACATACAACGTGTCCTGAAGAAAGAACGGGAATGCCATGATGGTAAAGAGTTACAGGGGGACACTCATGCATCTGGTTGCTTTGTACATATTGCAATGTATTAAAGCTTCTCTGTGTCTAGTTAAGTGGATTATATCTTTAGCTTTAACTAAATTAAACTTCACAAAATGGGACAGTGCTTGAACAGATTCCCTACAAGAAAAAAGTACAAATTGAAAATAATACTAATAATGTGAGTGCAAGGGCACAACCAGAAAATGAGAGATCTGACGTTCCTGCTTCTCATATGGCCTCTTTGTCAGTAAAACAATGACGATCTAATCAGATCTGATGATGCGATCCAAAACAATCTAAAATGATCAAGATGATCTGAAATAAAGATTTACATTTATTATCATTAATGGATTCATCTCGCCAACACACACATATATGTATGGGTATGTACATGTGTGTGTTTTTGCATATATATATATATATATATATATATATATATATATATATACACAGATGTATATGTATAATGCTTTAATTTTAAAGCTAAGCTTTTGTTGCTGTAAATGACTCACCTATAAAAGTGCAATTTTAACCTGTTTAAAAATCTTCCAAGTGATGCATTTCAATGTTTTGAAACCAATATGTTAAGAAATATGGAGAAATGCATAAATAGGTACACATACATATGTATATATATGTGTGTGTACATTCAGGTATGTATGCATATATAGATATAATTGTATATAATTTAGTATTATATTTAATGTTTATAATTATACACTGATAATTTAAAAAACAATAACATATTATTATGAATAGGTTAATATATATATATGTCTATATTATACATATGCCCATGGTTTTATTATTTACATTAGAAAACATATATTATCTCCCAGTATCTGTTCAGATTACTAAATTAGCTTTGTTATATTTCATTAGATTTTTTTCTTTGGTAATACTCTACAAAGATGAAATATTTCATCTTTAGCTTTGGAAGGAATGGACTATAGACTTTATTTAGTGCTATGTAATTCTAAATGCAATTTCATAAAATGTTAATTAAGGAATTTTAAAATCTTTTTGTTAAAAATTGGTGTGGTTTTTGTTAATATTATGGTGTTTGCCATTCTCTTCATTTTTGAATATTTTGCTTTAAGAAAATATTTTTGCTATAATTTTGAGCCTACCTTTTTTGGTGCAGACTTGTGATTTCAGTAGTATGAGAAGCCACTGGTAAGGAACCCCCCCTTCTACCAATGCTGATCAACAACTTCTAAAGAGAGAACTAATTTGCCTCACAGCAAATATGAGTCTTGAACCCAGGTCTTCCTGACTCTAAGGCAGACTCTCTATTCTCCATCCATTATGTAACACTACTTTGCTGTAAAGCAGGAGTTCTTAACCTGGAATATGCAGACTCTAATAGATTTCAGAGGGTCTGTGGACCGGAATGGGGGAAAAAATACATCTTTATTTTCACTAACCTCTAACGGAAATTTAGCACTTTCATTATTTAAAAATATTATTTTGAGTAGAGGTCCATAGACTCTGAAAAGTATCTATGACACACAAAAAAGATTAGGGATCCCTGCTTTGAGTAGAGAAAAGGTGGGGGTCTTCTTTAATGTTGTTTTTCAGTATGGAATTTCCCTGATGTCTTATAGGAGACACCTAAGAGGCAATGTACATGAAAACTTTATTAGACCAGGGATTAGGTGGGTCATTTTTAATCAAGAAGATTTAAAAGTGACACAGTAGTTAATTAAACAATAACTTAAAATTTACAGTAAAAAAGTGGTTTGAGAAACAGTGCAATATTAGATCATATCACCAAGTCACTGATATTGGAACATAATCAATAGAAATCTAAGACAAGAAAGTCATCAAGTAGAATGAATTTTAGTTTCTCCAGGTTGTGTTTCTAGATTTTCTCTGGAATAAAATTATTCCTGATTATAGGACTATCGTAGAATTATTTCCTCTTCCTGTAATTATAGATTATAGGAGACATCCATACGGCTAAGTTATAGTCAAGTATTCTTAATGGAATTTCTAGGATTAAAAAATTGCTTTTTAATTTATCCCTAAACTCAAATTTAATTAGCTATAGCTGATCTAGGATTAGTTGATAGAGAAGAAAATTATTCTAATAAACTTCATGATTTATTGCATTAAACATTTTTCTACATATTTTCATAATTCCTCATTTACTTCAACTCTGTTAAATATATGACTTTGGAAACATGGATATATGATGATACACAGCTTGAGAAACCCAAAAGAACTGAAAATATCCAGAATAAAAGAACTTCAAAATTAATAAATTCGTGTAAAAAGATTTAAGTAAAAGAACCAGAATGGGCTCCTGAATTGGGAATCAGAAGACATAGATGGATTGGATTTCCAGCTCCATCAATTCACTTTTTCAACAAGCATTATTGTGTCTACTACAGTCCAAACGCTATTCTAGGTGCCAGGGATACAAGGGTAGTAACAATATAATCCCTGCCTTCAAGGAGTCTGCATTCTACTGGGTAAGTGTTTTTCAATGTGTAGTTTGGAAATCTCTGGCTATCCCCAAGACTTTTCAGGGGATCCTCGAGATCAAAACTATTTGCACTAAGACATTTTTTTTTCCTCTTAAAATACTTCTTCCTTCTCCAACTACATAATGGTCTGAGGCTAGACTTTCTTCATATACTTTAATCAGAATAATATATCACAACAGAATGTAGCAGAAGTAGATGTGAGAATCCAATTGTCTTCTATTAAGCCAGACATTGAAGAGATTTGCAAAAATGTGTAAAACAATGATACTCGTCACTAATTTTTTAATTTTGCAAAATAGTTTTTCATTAAAGTACATTATTTACATTAATATTAAAAATGAATTAATAAATCAATATATTTAAATTTATCAGAAACTAACTTTTTAAAATATTGATTTATTAATTCATTTTTAAATTCCAATAATAAACCCATTATATATTAATGGAAATAAAAAATCTTATGACTATAACTATAAGCTATTATTACTGACATAATATAAATCACGAAACATGGCAATGTGGACAGAGGGCAAGGCTTAGGGTCAGGAAGACCTTGGTTGAAATGGCCCCTCTGACTTACTACATCTGTAACCCTAAGTCCTTTAATCTAAGTCACAGAAGAGTTACTATCTACACTGGTAGAGACTTCCATGGAGAGAGTTCATTATGTTCATGAGCTCACGAATCTTTCACACATCTGCTTATCAATGCTGCAAGTAAATGTTCTTAAAGTTGTAACATGAAAGGACACTTTCTGAGGGCAAATCTCTGAGCACTATTTTGAAGAGTGGTCATTAAGTCTGGCTCCCTCTACCCTGCATTTTCTATGGAGGCATAGCCCACATGAAATAGGAAACAAGAGTAGCACAAGCTTCAAGAATGGTGGAAGGATAGAAAGACTGGCTGGCACATAGAAGGAAAGAGAAAAGGAAAGTATAAAAATTGAAAGTCTTCATCATGGGCTACCTCAAACAGATCAGATATCAAAAGAGGGTCCAAGCAGGAATTCATGATGCCCAGGACCAATTCATGTCCCACAACTTGCCAACTTTGGAAAAGGGCACAGGAAAAGGGAAGAATCCTGCAGGAATAAAAACTGATATTTACATGCTTTACAAAGGCCTTTCCTCACAATACCCCTAGATAGTGCAGGTAGTACCTTATTAGTATATCCACCTTACAGGTGAAGAAACTGAGATTCAAAGGAGTGAAACTGGTTGTTTTTATACACACATCAATTAAGCGTCAGAGCTGGAATTCAAACCCAGGTGCTCTGTCTCTGAGTCTAGTGTCTGTTCCAACATTTGACGTAGAAATCAGGCCCTGGAGTGAAGAAGATTCGAATTCAAATCTTGCCTCACACACTTATCTGTGTGACCTGGGATGAATCACTTAACCTACCTCAATCACAGGATTCTCATTTGTAAGATGAGGATAAAAGTAGCACCTGTCTCACAGGTCGGTATCAAATAATGTATACAAGATGTCACAAAATCTTGGTGAAGTTTCAAGTTTTAATACCCCAAAGTTCTGATATCTATTAAAACTTAAAATAACACTAGGACATTTTGGGGTCACCCTGTACATAAAGTGTCTGCGTAAATGTTAGTGATGGCAGCATTACAACACTGCCTCTAAGACAGTTAATTGGGTAAACGAGGAAAACAACCCAAAAAAGAAAATTATAAGTACTCTGGCCATAGAGCTTTTTCCTTTTCCAGGGACAAGGTTTGAAGGTTATTAGGGAAAAGAGGAGAAACAAAAACTAAGTTCATATAAATGGGAGGTATGTGTATTTGCTTAAAGTTTTAGTACCTGTGAAATAGCACTTCCATAATAAAGGAACAATTTCCACATTAGATTAGATGGATAGCCCAAATAATAAATGTGACATGGCGCAGCAGAGACTATAATTTTCCCATTCACATTAGGCTATGGGAAGATAAAGATGGGTTCTGGTTCTCTCTCACTCATCAATTTTTATTTAAAAGGTATCTGGTTCCTCTTAGAGGATTTAAAATGTCACTGAAATTTATACTGGAAAGTGAGTACTCAACTGGGAAATCTTGCTCCCAAACTAAATTCTCCGTGGAACTCACTTGTAGACTCCCATTCTGTCATTCCAGAAATAAATGTAACATTATCTCAAGAACCTGCGCTCCCTCGATATGAAAACTGTTTCTCCAGGGGCTACTTCCATCCTCTCCCCGTCACTGCCCAAAATGTTATTAGTGCTGAATGGAAATGAAGCCAACCAAACTCCAGCTCTCTCCAGATGGTCTGGGATATTCTATCAATGGAAAAAATAAAAAGCAATGGAAAAGATGGGCATGGTTCATATAAAATACATGATTTCCTCTTATAATTTTTTATAATTAGAATATCAAAATTATTTTCAGTATTTGATAGGTTACTAATTAGAGATTGAAATCAAGAAGTGCTAGCAGCGTAACTTTTGCTATTTTTTTTTTTGAAGGAAGGGGAAGGGAAAAGGACAAAAATGGTAGGGATCCCTTAAGTTTTCTTTCTATGATCAAATGCCTTTTGTCAATCTCTTTAGAGAGGTAATGGAATATAGTCATAGGCCTCTGGGCTGGGAATTAGGAAGGAGATCAGGGCTCTTGTTCTGGCTTTGCCATTGGTGGTATGATCAAGGATAAATCATTTAACCTCCATGAGCCTCAACATCCTTGTCTAGGAAAAATGAAAATTGTACAAGGCAATCTATCAGATGCCTTCTCTCTCCGATATTGATGGAGATGATCGGGCAGTTCTTTAGACAGATGGCACCCCCTCTGCCCGTGCTGCTCTTTTCCCTATTCACTTCCTGTGGAAGGAGAATGCAAAGCCCTACTAACCTAGGGCTGTATTATATATGAAGAACAGGCAGATGTCTGTGTGGTTTGTTTGATTTGAGGCTTCCATCCACACTGGCCCAAATTACCTGCTGGGCTTTCCTTAAATTCTCACTCTTCTGTTTTCACCAAGGAAGGTCTCTGCTAAAATGCAAATGTTATTTGCAAAGGGTAATGTTTTAAGCATTAACATCTTAGCTTGAATTAGTTCAAATTCTTGATCAACCATTTACCTAGCGAGGCCTTAAGGAAAGTTCTGGAACATGGTGAGCTATCCTAGAAGAGAGACCCAGGATGGGACATTGTAGTGGGAGATCTTGGACAGAGTTCCAGGAGTATTGAGGAACTTGGCCTGGGGATAGTGCCAAATGCCTAATAGGACAAAGCAATGGTGCTAAAAAAGAAATTTCAACTACCAGGGACTGAGCCCTCCATAGCTCCTAATTACCAATCAGTTTCTAGGAGTAATCAACTTCACTTGCTTCCATGGCAATAGCTTCAACTTTCTCCTTTCTTTGCCCAATGTGAACCTGTCAATGGGCAACAAACAGGAAGACAGAGCAGAAACGTGCTGTTACCGCAAAGTCTAGACTTGTTCCCTTCCCTCACTAAATGTTGCCCCCTGATTGAGGTCCCCTCAGGTGTAGGACACAAAGTCCGAGATCTCTACTTCGGCCAGAGATATCTCAATGATCCACTCTGTTCTAACCCTTGAACCCATCGCCTTCTTAACACGTATGCTGCCATTTCGCCTCCAGTTCTCTGGGCCTTGGCATCTGCCCTGCTACTTTCAATGGCTAAGTTATACTTAGCCTTTCCATCTCCCACAAAGTGGACATGAACATGAGTTCTTCTTTAAATGCTGTCTCCTCCAATTAGGATGTGAGCTCCTTGAGAATAAGGACTATCTCGATTTTCTATTTGTACCTCAAGTGCACTTAATTGTTGCTTTTTCCTTTCCATTTCCATTCCCACCTCTGCCAAGGGCTGTCTCCTGCCATAATAATGATTATATATGCAAAATATTTATTAAGCATTTTAAGGTTTTACAATGTACCGTATATATATTTTATGTATAAATAGGTATATTTACATTTATTTATAAATTTCATTTGATTCTAACAGCCCTGTGAAATAAGTGCTATTATTATCCCCATTTTACAGATTAGGAAATTGTGGCAAGTGGCCCAAGGTCACAACAGGAAGTTTCTGAAGGAGGATTTGAAACCAAGTCTTCCTAACTCCACATGAGGGAATTATGCCAACAAACAGCCTAGATACCTCAAATGGCTAGATTCCCAGTTGCGCCTAAGGCATAAAGTCTCCAATGCTACAAATGTTTAGTTTTTGCTATCCCACCAAAGGAATTACTCTCTTGAGCAATTAGTTATCTTTTTTACCATTTTTTTTTGTCACAGACCCCTTTGGCAGTCTAGTGAAGTCTATGTATCTCTTCTCAGAATCATGTTTTTAGTGCATAAAATAAAATCCATAGGACTAAAAAGGAAAACAATTACTCTAAAATACAGTAATTAAAAATAAAAATTCATAGGTCCCAGTTTAAGAACCTCTGTCCTAGAGTCTTTAGATACTTTCCTTAGGTTTGAAGATTTCAGGGTAGAGAGAATAGAGAGGAGTCTCGTGCCAGCTCCCCCTTCTCTTCCACAATTCGGTTCAGTTCAATAAATAAACATTTGCTGTGTACCTACTAAGTGCAAAGCATTGTTGATCACTCCTTTTATTCTCCAGTTCCATTTTTCCCTCTGGAAAAGCCCTGGCATAGAAAACAATGCCAGTTCCCATGAGCCACTGGAATCCTCAGATCTTTTTCAGTACTGCCATCTAACCATGCCTCATACATCTTGTACTTGTGATGTTGATTTCTTGTACCAACGCTCAAGATTTTACATTTATCTCTATTAATTTCCTTTTATTAGGCTCAGTCCAGTGCTTTAGTCTGTCAAAATCTTTTCTGATCCTGATTTTATCACCCAGCTTGTTCACTATTTCTCCTAGCTTTGTTCATCTGATGATGACACAAATTTGATGAGTATGGTATCTATATCTTTATTATATAAGTCATTGAGAAGGTGACAGATGTGGAGCTATTCATGCAGAGATGAAGCTGGGGAGTAAGTAGCAACTCATTATTCTGACATCCTGAAAGAAAGTAGATGATTCTCTGGATGTGAGAGAAATCCTCAGAGTGGTTTTCATTTCTCTCATTAATTGTGATTTGAAGTGGTTTTTCATATGGTTGTTGTGTTTTAAATCCTTTTGAGAACCATCTCCTCGTTGCCCTTAATCACACACACACACACACACACACACACACACACGCACACACACGGTTTTTGTAGAGAAACATGGTTTTGTACATGAAGTATAACATTATAAACTAAAAACAACTCAGACAAAAAAGGCTAACTCAAACATCTATCACCTATCTCCGTAAAAAGTTTACATGGAACATCCATCCAGTTAAAACCAACATGCTCTCTCCCTTGAAATGTCATCCAGGCTTTTCTAAGACAATCTCTGAACTGCATCTTTGTCTTAGGATGTCCTCAAAAGATTCTGTCAAAGATTAGCTGACAAGATAAACCCTCAGAGTCCATTCAAATGGCAAAGGACAAAAAGAATGGAGAATAGCCATTTATACTTCTTTCCTTGTAGCTTGTCTTCTTCTCCTTGGTCTCCTCAGGAAGTACTTGGACCTCTATAGTTCCCTCAGCCTCTTCTAGCTCGGCCTTAGCCACCAAAGCCTCCTCAACCACCTCAGCCTCCAAAGCCACTGGGCTTGGCCCAGTTCAGAGTTACTGTTTCCACCAATCTTCCATGACCTCTTTCACAGCATTAGCATCTTCTGAATTGAAGTCCACAAAACCCATGAAATGAATCTTTCAATGTTTCTTCTGTCACGTCTTCAGACAGACCTTTGGTGAACCGTTTTGTAAGATTGGCTCCTTGGTGCTGCGTCATCTGTCTTCTGTCCCTTCAACTCCAGTCAGATGGCTATGTTTTCAATTTCTATGTTGTTACAAGTATTCAGAGTTTCTTTTGCACCTTCCACAGAGACAAATTCAATGAGTGCATACCCTTAAGTAGGCCTTAGTTATTCTGGGCAAGCTGATAGATATTCCCTCCTCAAACACTTCCTGAAGACTTTCTTAAGTGGCATTATAAATGAGGTTATTTAACACCAGTGTCTTTGAGTCATCTTGCTGTTGTACTCATCCCAGGAATTGTTCTTCCCGCCTCCTGAATTCTCTTGTTCTTGACTTCTCTCCCTTTGTAATCCAAAATGAGCACCCAACCATCATTCTTGGTCCCCTGTTTCTCTTGCCAAGGCCTTGTCAACATTTGCTCATGTCTTAAATTCAACATAGGCAGTTTGAGAAGGTGTCCCTTTGGGTAATGATCAGTATGACCTCAATAGCATCTTCAAACACTTCCTTGAGCTCCTCCTGGGTTACTTTATATGGCAGATTTTTTGATGAAGAGTATCTCAATCTTTGTATCTCAATCTTTCTTGTTATCTTTTGCTTTTTCCAGCTTCATTTCAGAGCCAAGTACTTTGGAGCTACTGAGTTCCAGAGCCCTTTCCATATCTTTAGTAGATTCAAATTCCACATGGTCAAACTTTCTGGTGGCAACAATGCAGATGTCCACAATGGGAAGGTCCTTTTTTTGCAAAGAAGTCTGTGGTGCCAGTTTTTAGTTCAGAAGCAGTTTTGTTGACATTCAGGTGACCAGCAAAGAGACTGAAATTTGTATACACTTCAGCTTCCAATTTCTGTTTCTTGGCTTCCTTGGCTTTCTGTGTACCCATTTCCTTTTTTCTCTTCCCTGGTGCTTCTTTGATAGGTACTTCCTTCTCTTCATTTCCTCCTCTTCATATTCTTTGGTTTTCCCAGCTTTCTCTGGGGCAGCTTTTATAAAAGCTACTTTCCCTTTGGCAGTGTGGTATCCATAAATTCTTCCTTAGAATCATCCTCATCTTCTTCATCTTTATCACTATCATCTTCCTCCTTATCCTCTTCCTCCTCATCATCCTGGGCCATCTCCAATCATCCTGATGAATATCAGGCCACTGGGCCGAGATGGTTCAGAAGAAGAAAGTGAGGTTGATGACCTTGCACAGCCCTCCCTCACTCAAATCAAAGTCAACTGTAAGTCATGTCATCATGTCATGTCATGGTCCTCCTCAAGCTCGGAGTTTTGTTTGACTGGAGTTACTCCCATTTTTGTGACTTTGGTGGATAAAATTCTTCATCATCCTCTTTCTACCCTCTTTCTTGGCATTCTTCCCATTTTTTGCTCCTTTGGTTGGGGACAAGGTGAGGGAAGCAGATGCTTTAGCTGAGGTGGCTCACTTCTTGCCTGGTACAATGACAGCTTTGGCTGTAGTAGTCACTTTCTTGGCCAGGGCCATTGTGTGTATTGTTAATGTATTTTAATGTATTTTTGCATAATTGGAAGATCTTTCCTATCCATTAATAAGCCCATGTGACCTACTTGAGTCACATGAACCTGTAGTGGGAAGAGCTTGCTGAATGGGTGGAACAGGAAGGAGTAGAAAAGGAAGGATACAACAGGAAGAGGCAGAACTAGAGCAGAGCTGAGCGGAAGTTGGTCACACAAGTCAGAGCTGGAAAAGAGAAAACAGGCAACTAGCATGAATGGGAGAGCATTTTTGTGATTTCTGTTTAAGGGAGCCTATTTGAGAATTAACCAGGAAGTTGGTTTGTGAGAAGCCTAACAGAGGGAAGACTTGGGGATGGTAGTACCCCCTGCATTGTTATTGTGTAGAGATTTCTTTGTTGCTATCGGGGATTTGGTTTTCTGGTGTTAGGATTCCCTTTCTGGTGTTTGAATAAATATTTTGGTTCTGTCTTCCATGTGAAAAGTTTGTTGTATTTCACAATTCAGAATTACATGAGCATATTCATAGCTGCTGGAGGCACTACGAATATTACATTGGCACCACACTGCAGTCTTCTTACCAGGAGTCATGGCTGTTTTCTTGGCAGATGTAGTGGCAACAATGGCTTTTTTTGGCTGGTGGTACTTCTTTGCTTGCCTTCTTGCCCTTCTTCTGAGAGACCACAACTTCTTCTCCACTGTTTTCTTTTCATCTTTTTAAATGTCCTCATTCTCACTATCTTCTTTCTCCTGTGGAGAAAGACCCCTTTTCTTTGGTTCACCCTGATCTTTAGCAGCTTTCTCAATCTTTATCATAGTGTCAGTGCATGCCTAGAGAGCCAAGGATGCAGATCCATTGGCAGAGGCCATGGCAACCTCAGTGATAAAGTAAAGTAGGGGATGAGTCCATTCCAAGTAACCCTTCACTGACAGAAACTGAGATGGAAGACTCACTCACTTGTTTTTTTTATTAATTCCCCATTTTTCCTGGATATCAAAACCTCATCAGAGATAGTTGATGTAATTGATAATTTTTCTTCTTATCCTAGCTGAATAATAACAATAATAGTAGTAGCAGTAGTAATATATTACTTGAAGGTTTACAAAGCACTTTAAAAATACCTTATTTTATGCTCACAAAAATCCTGGGAAGTAAGTGCTATAATTATTTCCAGTTTTCTATAATTAAAAAATTATAACCTTTTACGTTGGTTTTATATATGTGTGTATGTGTGGTTCTTAATTTTAATATAAATTTTAGTGATATAAAATGTTGCCTAAAGCTAATTTTTGGCCAAATTACTTTCTCCAGCACTCATTATCAAAACTGGATCTTTCCCCTGAGTGGTTTATGTTTTGGGTTTATCAAACACTGAGTTAATAAATTCAATTAATCCTCTGGCTTTTCTAATCTGTATCATTGATCTGCTTTTCTTATTTTTTAATAAGTACCAAATAATATCAATGATTACTACTTTAAAATGAAAAGTGAAATATGGAAGTAATATCTCCCCTTCATTTTTACCTTTTATAATTATTTCTCTTGATATTCTTAGGTTTCCTCTTACTCTAAGTGAATTTGATTATTATTTTGCCTAGTTTTGTAAAGTAGCTCCTTGATAGTTTGGTAGAATACTAAATTTGTACATTAATTTAGATAGCGTTTTCATATTTACTATATTTTTTGGTGTGACAAAACCACGAACAAGGAATATCTTTTCAGTTATTTAAGTTTTTCTTTCTTTCTAGAAAAATCACTTCAGGACTCTTCTTGAGATGACAGTGGGAGTAGAAATATAACAGCCCAGCTCCTTCACAATTGCTTAAGCAAGAATAAAAATTAAAAGCACCAAATTGAAAAATGATCAAACAAATGTGGTAAGCATATTTTACTTGCCTAATGCAATATAAGAGATAATCATAAGCCAACAGGCACTAAGAAGGAGTCTCCCTAGAAAATCCCAGGGTATAAAGGAAATGTTAATTAATTTATAGGAAGAAATAGTAAAATAGTTTGAGGATCTCATTGTACTCTTCTCAGATAAAGACAAATTCAAACAAAAGTAAGAAAAAAATAAAGACGAATAAAGTTTTAGAAAAATTATATATGATAGTTCCCTTGAGAATACAAAGTGGTAATGGAAAAACGCATACATATTTCTTAGCTGTTCATGGTCC
This sequence comes from Notamacropus eugenii, assembly GCF_028372415.1. NCBI lineage: Eukaryota > Metazoa > Chordata > Mammalia > Diprotodontia > Macropodidae > Notamacropus > Notamacropus eugenii. The sequence continues at coordinate 273,782,622 of NC_092875.1, forward strand.
CTTTGTAATAACTGGCAATATATTGGTGCATAAAAACATCATAAATACATGCATGAAAGTAGCAATACTAAACATACTCTTTACCAATCACAATGCTATAAAATTATATTCAATTAGAGGTCTTTAAGTAAAGAATTAAAAATTAGTTAATGACTAATTTAATCCTAAAAAATTCATTGGTCAAAGGACAAACTATAGAAAAAATACAAAATTTTGTCAAATAAAGTGATGTGATAAGACAATATATCAGAACTTTTGAGATATAGCCAAAGCAGTCCTGAAAGAAAAATATCTATTTCTATAAACTTTCATCAACATAAAGCAAAAAAATAGCATAATGAAATTTATGAGTAATTTTAAAAAAACAGAAAATAAAAAAATTAAATAACCCTAATTAAACCAAAATAGAAATCTTCAAAATAAAAAAGATATTAACCAAAATGAAAGAAAAAACTGAATTAATGCATGAAACTTGAAGCTACTTTGTGGATATTGATAAAATAGATAAAACATTAGATAGTTTTATTAGGAAGACAAGGGATGAAAATTACTAGTATAAAAATTTTTAAAGGAGAAATTACAACATATTGACAAAAGTAAGTAAAAGCTATTAGAAACTATTTTGCCCAATCATTAGTCAATAAAATAGATAATCTAAATGAAATGGATATGTTTAAAAAAATAAAATACTCATATTATCAGAACAAAAAATAGATACCTGAAATAACCCAAATTGAGATCAATTGAACAAGTTGTAAGCAAACTTTCAAAGAAAAAAAATCTCAAGATCATATAGGTTTACAAATAAATTCTTCCTAATATTCAAACTACAATTAATTCTATGTTTGCAAAAATAGGAAAAATAGGAATCCTGTCACATTCCTTCTATGATATAAATATGACCAGGTAACTAAACAAGGGACAGACAAATGAAAGAAAATATAGGATAATGTCCCTAATGAAAACTGGCACAAAAATTTTAAGTAAAATACTTAAAAACATTTTGAGTAACTTAAATATATATGAAGTATTTAAGTTAAAAAGAGGCCTCCAGAACACACCAAAAGAATGTGTTATCACTGGATCAGATCACTAGGAACTCAAAATTATTCAGTATCAGAAAAACTATAAGCATAATAGACTATATTAATTATCAAAACAATAAAAAATCACGTTATATTAATAGATTCAGAAAAAACTATTAACATACGGTACTCAATGGTGGAGGTTTTTTAAAGTGCTAAAAAGCAAAGGAAAAATGGACCTCTCCGCAGTATGGTAAACAGAATCTGTCTAAAACCAAAAGACATCATGATATGTAAAGGAAATGAACTAGAGGTCTTTCCAAAATTGTGAGGGGTAAAGTAAGGTTGTCCACTGTCACCTTATTTAACATCATGCTAGAAGTGCTAGCTATAATAATAAGACAAGAAAAATAAATTTAGAGATTTATAATATATTTATAATAGATAGACATACACATACATGTGTATGTCACATCATACAAATTAGAGAAACCAGGGAGAAAATTCTTTTGCAGTTGTGACTAGGGAAAGAATTTATGACCAGGTAATCAAGGGATCTGGAGGATCACTGAAGACTGAATAAACAATTTTGATTGCATAAAATCGAAAAGGTTTTGAACAAACAAAACCAATTCTGTTAAAAATTGAAGGGAGATAATGAGAGGAAGGGACCAATATTTGTAGTGAGTTTTTCTAATAAAAGTCTCATTTTTAAGATATATACGTAACTATTTCACATTTATAAGAATGATAGTCATTCTTGCTGGTCAAAAAATATGAAAAGACAATTTTAAAAAAATAGAGAGAAAGAAATCTAAGCTATTAACAGTCATATGAAAAAATTATAATTCACCAATAATTAGAAGAATGCACATTTTTTTTAAAAAAAATCAGATTCTATTTCACATCTAACAAATTTAAAAAGATGATGAAAAGGAAAATTATCAGTTTTGGAGGGACTAAGGAAAGACAGCTACACCAATGAGCTATGGGTAGAGCTGTGAATTGGTACAGTCATTCTAGAAATCAGCTTAGAACTATTCCCCAAACCCCTTTTTTCCTAGTGATACCAGTACTATGTCAATGTCCCCAAAGAGATCAAAGCAAAATGAGAAAGATTCATATACAAAAATATTGACAGCTTCTCTTTTTGCAGTACCAAAAGAATGGAAACAAAGTAAAGATTGAAGAATGGATAAACAAATTGTGTCGTGTGAATGTAATGGAATATTACTAGATAGATCATAACAAATAGTTAAAGGAACAATTAAAGTGTATAGCAAAGCTAATATCTGATGCTTCTTATCCCAACTTCCACTAAAGGCTACATATGTCCTTCATGGTTTCAGGAGTACAACTGAGGGGCCAATGGGTAATTCCTCCAGATTTTCAATCAAGATTATCAGTTGGGAATTAATTTAGTCAGCCTGCCATAAGTGACTTTGAGAAAGGTATATTTATTAAGATGGTATGATAATAAAAGCTGGTATAAAACATCCCCTCACCCATCCAAATCTGTGACACTTTTCCACAAGTAAAGGCAAAGTCCAATGAAAATGGGTTAAAGCTTGGAGAGTGTATATGTGGCAAAAGAGTAATTCATCACTACTGGTTGATGGAAGTATTCCTCTCCCATTTGTGGGGTGTTTGCTGGGCTTCCATCAGAGCCATGAGTTCAGTCTGTGCTTGGCTCCTGGTGCAGACACTAGTCCCTTAAGCCAGTGATGCCATTTGGGTACATACGGGAAGATGAGAGCCTCTCCTGTCCTGGGTGATGATGCTATGACAATGATGGGAAAATGAGAGGTCAACATTCTTCAGAACATTCAAAGTTTGCATAGTCGTCCGTCAGTGAAATGAGGAGGGGAAGGGCAGAAGACTTTACCAATTTCCTCCTACAGGTAATATGGAAAATTACTGTAAGGGCAAGCAAAGTAAGATCTTTTGCTATTTTTGTTTTAGTGTAATCAAGTGCCTCTGACTGAATCTTGCCTTTATCAACCAAGAGTCTTTACTAGAAGTAAAGTACAGAAATCAGAGTTTCTTTAGCAAAAAACAGTATATGTATTTGTATTGCTGATGTGATTAAAGATCTTCCCTACCCATTAATGGACCTGCCCATTAAAGGGAGTTTGATTAGGGAAAATTTGTAGGAAGGCCTACACCTTTTGTTAATGAGGCACTCGTTCTCAAGGGTTGGAATACTCTCTGTCTCTAAAAAAAGGCATAAATATTCTGAGGACAAGGTTTTACCTTGGGGCTTAGGTTTTGGAAGAAGGATTGTGGGTCAGATGAGGCTCTGGGAAGCTGCTAAGCAGCACCACGGCTTTGAAAACCCACATGTTGGTGCTTCCCTCTCTGGCAACAATGTTCAGATAATTGGACCTGTGTATTGATTTGTGATGTATGTGTTGCCTATGTCAGACAGTTTGGAAGCACTGCCTGTTGATTCCTGAACTAAGCGAATGATGTATGTGCTTGATTAAAGGAGATTGTTAACCCCTCAAAAGTTGCCTTTCCTTTTAGAAAAGTAGATCAAACAACCTATGATAGCAGGCCCCCTTGTGTATGTCAGGGTGTTTACTGATACATACTCTAATTTCTGTAAATCAGCCCTTTCTCAAATCATTTGATAATTTATAGAGATCCTTGGAGCATGGCCAAGTAAACAGTAATGCATTATAAAGGGGAGAAAAAACTCAGAAAGACTTAAAAACTTTGATCAATGCTGTATCAACTATATAGAGCAATATAGGTCAGGAGAACCTAAATTCATTTCCCATCTCAAACATTTACTTGAAATGATCCTATCACTCAACCTCCCAGTGATTTAGTATTTTCATCTGTAAAATCAGACAATTTTGATTCGGTAGCCTCTAATGTCCCTTTCCCCTCTAAATCTATCATCCTGTGATTCTAATGGATTTGTGATGAATCTCCTAACAGAAAATTCAAGGTAGAGAACAAGATATGCATTTTTGGATATGACAAATATGTGGTTTTGTTTTGGTTGAATACATTTATTTGGTAGAAGAACTGATTTTTTTTTAATATGTTGAGTAGGAGGTTTCGTAGGGAGAAGAGAGTTACCCAACAGTGTTACCAGAAGAAGATCTTTATTGAAGCATTTTTTTTAAATGAACAGAAGAAAACAAAAGGAAGCTTGAAAAGAAAGCTAGACAAGCAGGACAGCTTAGAAAGTAACATGTTGAATTCATTATATTCTTTTTTTACCCAAGTTGTATGCAATAAAAATTCAGTTGCACATATAATCCTCTTTTTTCTGTTCTATTTTGTACATGAAAATATGCTTCTGTGTTCATGAAATTCAGAATACAATTTTTTAAAAATGTTTCGCAATTGTTTCTATATGTCTTGACCATGTCTTCAAAAATTGACTCCCGTATATAATTTCAAGTGGAATTTCTCTTTCACTTATCTCTTTTTGGATTTCTACATAGAAATGTTGATGATTTTCATGGATTTATTTTGTATCTAGCTACTTTACTGAAGCTGTTAAATGTCTCATTCCATTTCTTTTCCCATTTTCTGGGATTTATTAAGTAAACCACCATATCTTCGAGCATTAGCTTTTAAGACTTCTAAAACTTTCCAACTTTTCTCTTTTGTTTGCTAAACTAAGCCCCAGTGTATCCCATTAAAATGATTAGAATATTTTTTTTTAATTCTTTAAAAACCCAAGAAAGGTTTGTGTTCTTATTCTAGAAATGTGAAGATAGGCAAGAAGTTTGAAACCTGTAGTCATTTTTACAGAAAGCTAAATATCAAGGTACCTGGGGCTGGAAAAGGGGTGGTCACAGCAAAACAAAAACAGAACAAAACAGGAGGAATCAATGAGCTAGGTTCTGGGACTTTCCAGTGGGAGAAAAGTACAGGTGTAAGGTTTAAGCAAGGGCATAGACACACATAAAATCTATATATGATTTGGGTTGTCCTTAATTGTCAAGTTAAGCTTTGTGTTCTGGAATAATGGCCTAGCTTTTCTCTGACAAGCTCTATTTATCCTAACAACTCCCCACTTCTGTTTCTTGGCACTCTCCTCCCTTTTCTACAATCTGCAAAGTTAAAAACTTCCAACTCCCATATACCCTTGGCAATTGACACTTTCCAGCCTACAATATCAGAGTCCTGCCTCTTTGGCATCCATGTGGAGACCTGCTTCAGTGTGCAGTGAAAGCTTAATGTTAATAATATGCTAAATCATGGTGCATAGCCCCTCCCAATACTATTGTAGATTTCCTCCTGCTTCTGCTCTGACCTGAAAAACATCATACCAAAGACTTTCTGGTGCTATCTCTGATTGAATTTCCTCCTTCTTTCCTTTTCCTATCCTACTATGGATGTGTTGGCAATACTCATGGTTGAAGATACAAGCTGATTTCCCACACTGGGAATTGGAAGAGAGATGGATTTTGATCTAGTATCCTTCCCTTTCTATCTCCCTCTTTGTCCTCCCAGGCGTAGGATTAAGGCACATAACAATTCCTATCTGTTTCAAACCCACTGATATGGGACTCTTTTCTCATTGGTAAAGATTAATGTTTTGCCCTGCATGAAGAGGGTGGTGGGCAGAGCTGATGAGAGCAGAACTCCAGTCCTCTTCAGCCTTCTTTGGGACTCTTCAAGCTTTGAGTTTCTTTGTGAGCTTCTGGTTTCCAGCTTTGAGAGGGAAAAGGATAGCCTCACTTCACATTGCTTAAGGAAAAGACTCTGGGATGGTGTAAGAGGACCTCATAATTTCTGTCATGCTCCCATCTTTAGCTTTCTACTTAGAGACTTTAGTAAGTTTCTTCTTAAGTGAGATCTAGAAGTCTCTTTCTCAGTTGAGTTAAGTTACCCCCTTTCCAATGAGAAGACTCCTTTACTCTGTATTGTCTTATATGTATATATATAAGACAATACAGACATCTTTCTAGGACATCTAGTTGGTACAGTAAATAGAATACTGGGCCTGGAGTCAGGAAGACCTGAGTTCAAATTCAGCCTCAGACACTTACTAGCTATGTGACCCTGGATAAGTCACAACTCTGTTTACCTCCATTTCTTCATCTGTAAAATGAGCTGGAGAAGGAAATGGCATACCATTCTAGTATCTTTAACAAGAAAATATCAAATGGGATCATGAAGAGTTGGACACAACTGAACAACAATAATAAATATACTTTCTATGATTTCTGTTTTTTCTTTAATTTAGATTAATGAGTTTCTTTGCTATTCATTATGTGTATTCATTATGCAACTGATATTTGGTGAGAAGGAAGTCAAGTCTTGGATATAAAGTATGTGATACTCCTTCCACTCCTATAATGTCACAGTGATAAAAAGTTAGGTTGAACCTGATCATATCTTTTAGACTAAGATATCTAAGAGAGCAGATAAATATTATTCTAGCCCAATACTCCCTCTTTCTGAGGAGAGCAGAATGGTCCCTCCTACCAGGAATGAAAGTGTCCTTCAGAAAAGAGGCTAGAAATACCTATTCTGCTCCCTTTGAGCTACACAGTGACAGCCTTGGCTACATGTGGGGCCTCATCACATATGTAATATAGGTAATAGATGATAAAATGAGAAAATAGTTATAAAATGCTTTGCAAACCCTAAAGTACTATCTAAATGCTAGCTATTGTTGTTAAACCTTTTATAGTTGAGTAAACTTAGTGAAAGGAGATGAGAAAGAGGGAATAAGAGGGATCTCAAAGCAAATGACCTCAAATTTTTCAATAAAAATGTGAGATAAAATTCTTATCTGAGAAAGTAGGAGAAGGGGAACCCTGGGAAATTTGAAGAGGGATGAAAAGGTTTGAAAGAAATGCTGTGAGAAGTAGGAGAGTGAGTTGATTAGGGAGGTATAGTAGGATTGCCTCAATAAGAATTAGTAGATTAAAAAAATGGGAGACGAAAAGATATAAGACGAAGTGAAATTTGTTGCCTATGGAAGAGGCATTCCAGAGAGCAGAGCAGAAGTACATGGTGGAGTTAGGTCGACACTTGGAGGTGAGAAGGTTGAAGGGAATGGGAATGAGGAATTGGATGATGAAGAATTAAGAGGTGGGGTTTAAATTATAATTTACAGGAGTTCAGAATCACTTGGAAGTGAACGATATGACCAGGTATAAGAATGTGCATCACTGAGTGGAGGGCGTCACTCCTCTACCCATCAGAGTTTGCAGATTGGGCTGAAAGTAAATGCAGCGTGAGATGGGAGGCATACAGCCTGATGTCTGATGGAAGGCCTCACTTCACAACTCCTCCTCCTCCCAAGGAGTGGAGAGTAGGTAGGAAAAGGGCACAGCTGGAGATGGAAATCAAACTGGTATAGTAGGAGAAAGAAGTCTTGTGTTCCTCACTGAATCCTCTTCCTCTTCCCTCAAAGGAAAAGTGCAACAAAAAATTGAAGACTTGAAAATCAAAGGGAAGTTACTCTTCTTTGCACTGGGACATGCTGCACCCAACAGGAGATGGAAAGTACAAGGCACTAGCATTATCTGAGATCTTCTTATTTGTAAAGGCTGACTATGAGGTGGCTCCCAGTACAGGGCGGGAGTGTACTGGGATACATTGGGATAGATTGAAGATGCCCAGGCTCGTACCCCAATGAGAACATAGTTTTGAAGTTTGGAAAGTCAGAAGCAGAGCTGAGAAGGAAATGGTTTGTTGACCTGGGGTTCTCCACAAAATGGAGACCCCAAGAGAAACTCATCAGTGGAGAAAAGACTCAGTTTTGTAGAGGGATTTTCAAAGGTAAGAAGACCACAGATTGTTGGATATTCCAGGACAAAGATCCCAGGAACTGTGAGAAGTTCCAGGATAGTATGAGTCATAGTTCTAAAGTCCAGATAGTCAGGAGTAAAGCTTCTTTAATAATTAATACTTTTATCACTAAAATGTAATATCTCTTTCACTTGTAATCAATTATCAATAGTATTTACTGAATAAATTGGAGAAACATTTTTCCCTAAATGTGTTTATTCATCTCTCTGTCTTTATCAAACCCTTTTAATCTCCTAGACTTAAATAAATATCAAAGTTACTGGTTACACCATTTACTAATAATGAAAAATAAGAAAAGCAAAGACAAATATTATTTACAATGTATCAATGTGAGAAAGATCACAATCAAGGTTACCTTTAACCACCACTAAAACTTCTAAAGTCTTAGCTCAGAAAATATATTACCAAAATTCAGTTCCTTCAGAACACTACATCTCTTCTCAAAAATGCCTCATATTTCCTGGAAGGATAAGGGTTAAGCTCAGTTCTCTCAGGAAATCAGTTCTTGTAGTCCCTTTCTTTTCTCAGCCATCAGAGTTAATGGTATCTTGAAAACCACAGCTAACCTCTCTGGCTTCTCAGAGAATGAGTTCAGTTGTGACTATCCCAAGAGTCAGTGGTCTCTTAAAGATACAATAATGGTGTCCATAGTCTCTGTGGGAGAGGCTATTGACTGGTGTTACAAAGATGACAGCACTAGGATTTGAACACAGATTCTCTGATTGGGGAGGCATAGATTATCATCATGCACCAATGCTGCCTCTGCCTCTTCATCACTATTTTTTTGCTTTAGGGAGCTATGGGAAACTGAGAACTCTATAGATTCCCAAAAGGACCAAACTCTTCACTAGCAGGGAAGTCTTGGTTCTATCACTGACTAGTGAACTCATCAAATGCGTGGTTTTTGAAACATCTAACTTTTTATCTTCCACAATCTAGGACAGTACTCTGCAACTAATAAGTGTTTATTGAATGGAATAAATTTAGAAATCTCCATGCACACATAAAGAAAATGAAGTATCTAACAGTTAAGGGATTTATCCAAGGTCACAGAACTATTCAGCAGCAGAATTAATTCTCAGCCTTTACCGGAGTATTAGCATCCATTTTTAAACAACCTACCATTTTTACTTTAAGACCCAGGTCTGCAAAGGGATTGAACAGGGACATTTTCCTCCCTTTAGTGTGAACTATTTTGTTATCTCCAAGCACCATTTAGTTCCCTTTCTATGGCTCCTAGAGTAGTCTGACTTTCTGATCTTGAGTAGATCTTAATCCCCTTCTCTCTTCAAAACCAAATGCAAAGTACTCATTTCCTGGCTTCACTTTTTCTTTGTCTCCCGAAATAAGCCCTAGAAAATCCCTCGGGTGAGGGCACTATCTTTAATCTATATTATATACGATGATTTGAAAACTTCTTATTGAGACAGCTCTGGCAATTTTTGTTCTTTCTTTCTGCTCTGTCTATTCCCCTGTTCCTGATTATTTTTCTAACTGTCTCAGGCTTCTTTCTGCACAATTCTTTTGTATTTTTCGGATGTCCCATGTGTCTCCTAAATCGCTCTTCACTTCCCTCTCTTAACCAGATTGGTTTCTGTAGCTCCTTTTTACATTTGTTATTGCTGGGAGTGGTTTTTTCCCCTTTGTTTGGTTGTATTTTCTTAAACTTTCCTTAATGTCTGGACAGATGTTATTCTGCTTTGTCATGCTGAAATGATGAATGGAATGAGACAAGATGAAATTTCCCTAAACAAGAGAACTCTTTCTGTGGGATTGGTTTTGAAATCCACAGACCATATCAGGGAAGCAACAGGAAACTAGTTCTATGTGGTTGCATCTCTTTCTTCATCCTCTGTTCTCATCATCAGCTGTACTGAAATGAGCTATCCCATTCAGCTCCCTGTTTGGCCATGCTCCATTGTGTTTAATTTGTGTAAACTAATTAAGCAGGCCGTTAGGTGCCATAGGGGACAGAGCACTGGATATGGAGTCAGGATCGTCTGAGTTCAAATTCCACCTCACATACTTACTGGCTGTGTGACCTTGGGCAAGTCATTTAATCTGTTTCCTCAACTGTAAAATTGGGGTTAATAATAACATCTGCCTCCTAGGGATTTTGTGAAATAGTATTTGTAAAGTGTTTAGTACAGTACTAGGTGATTAGTACAATTTAGCACATAGAAGACACTATATAAACGCTAGGGAATAGTAATTTTGTTGTTGTTTGGGCCTTCGTTCTCAGAAGAGGACCATGACGTCAGGGAATGATGTCAACATGACTTGCAGTTGACTTGGATTTGAGCGAGGGAGGGCTGGGCAAGGTCATCAGCCTCACTTTCTCCTCCAAAGCCATTTGTGTCCAGTGGCCTGATATTCATCAGGATGAGTGGAGATGGCCCAGGATATAATGTGAGATCCTGGCCCTTTTAGGCTAAAGCCTTTTCAGGTTCTCCCTTTGGAAGCCTTTGGAGAACCACTTTGTACGTATGTACCAATTCCTTGTATGCATCATTTCTAGGCCTAAAAAATGTGTGTTTTATGTGTTTATGTAGGGAAGGCTAAACGAAGAGAAAGGTAGATTACAGAAACGACAGGACTTTCTCCCCCAGAGTGGGTGCAGTCTAAGCAGTAAACACACCCAGGTGATTTCTCTGCTTATTTGCATGAGAGGCAACCTGGTACTACTGGACAGTGTGTTGAACACTGTCAGGAAAATCCTGTTTCAAACACTATTACCTGTGCAAACACTAGCTCCTTACTTCAATACTCTAAGTCTCAGTTTCTTCACATGTAAAATGAGGATAATAATACCTATAGAAGCTTCTTTTTTGCACAGTTGTTGTAAGGCTCAAATGAGACCAATGCAAAAAAAAAAAAAAAAGCTATATAAATTATTGTTACTTTGGCCTTTGCCCCACCAATAATACATTCAATCAAAAACAAAAATCAAAAGTTGCACACTGAAAGCAGGGTCAAAGAATATCCCCAACAGGACATTCCATTTCTTATGATTGGTTAGGAAGAAATATGATGGTCTTTAAGAGACCAAATAAAAAGTTCCATCTTAATTTTACCAATGTTTGAATTGACTGGCCAAAAGAAAGTTCTTAATTTTTGCAGATTAACTATAGATTCCTTCTAATTATTTTTTAAGATTCAGTAATCACAATAGTTTTTTTAAGATGTATGTTTTACACTGAGAAAAGTATTCAGCTGAAAAGAAAAATTTTATTCTGAGCTTCATCTTGGGAGAGTTTATAAATCTTATAAACTACGTGCCCAATTCAATTCAATCAATAATTATTAAGGGCCTGCCCTGTGCAAGCTATTGTGTTTGTATCTTGGGATCCAGAGATCAAAAAGGATATAGGCCCTGCCCTCAAGGAACTTATGTCTAATAGGAGGTTACAGAACATATACAAATAAAAATGAGACAAGATAGAATGAGATGGAAGCAAAACAGAGAAATCCAGTATAACCTGTGCTAGGCAAATGTGAGGAGGAAGAAGAGTTCATTTTTCAGCTAGGGATATCAAAGCAAGCTTCTTGGAGGAAATTGTCCTTTGAAGGAAGGATATAAGGGAGTATTTTCCAGGCAAAGGAGACAACTTAGGTGAACACATCAAGATATGAAATAGAATACTGAGTAGGGTATTAGAATAGCCTAATTTGACAGGAATATTGAGTTCATGTAGGGAAGTAGTATAAAATAAGGTGAAAAATAGGAGCGGGGTGTGCAGCTAGATGGTGTAGTGGATAGAACCCTAGCCCTGGAGTCAAGAGGACCTAAATTCAAATCTAGCCACAGATACTTACTAGCTGTAAGACCCTGGGCAAATTGCCTCTAAAAAAGAAAAATGTAGACAGGAAGCAGATTATGTCAGGGCAAGAAGTTTATATTTTATCCTACATACAAAAGAAGACCACTGAAAAATTTTGAGAAAAGTGATATGGTCAGATTTATGTATTAGACCGACTATTTTCACAGCTGTAGAAACAATGGGTTAAAGAAGGGAAAAGAATTAGAGAAGGGAGAAAGGAGATCGAAGGAAGGAGGACAGTTAGGAGGCAATTAAATGACAGTCCAAAAGCAAGGCAATGAGAGAGAATGTGAAAAAAGGACAGATACCAGAGGTTTCATGCAGGTAGAATCAACAGACTTGGGCGATGAGGGAGAAAGAAGAGTATGAAATGGCTTTCAGATTTCAAGGCTTGGTAACAGGAAGCATACAGGTGCCAACAACAGAAGGTTAGTCTTACACATGCTGAGTCTGAGGTACTGGAGAAACATCCAAATGGAAATGTCTGGCATTTTGAGAGATAATAAATATCACTTGAGGACTTCTTCCTAGGTATGTTCTAAGTAACAGTAATGTTAAGAGTAGCAGTAGATAATTCTAATAGTAGCTGACATACAGCCCATTTAGATTTGGAAAGTGCTTTACATACATTTTCTCACATAATCTTTACAACATCCCCAATAGGTAGGTACTGCAGATGTCATTTAGGCCATTTTATAAATTCTCCTGTGTTTATTTGCCTGTTTACGTGTTCTAGCCCTCAATAGGCTAGGTTCTCTAGCATAGTGTAGTAGATAGAGGCCTGCACTGTCATCAGAAAAGCCCAGGTTCAAATCTCTACCTCTGATAAATACTGCAATAAGTAAATGAGTCACTTAATTTCAATGGCACTTTTCCTCCCTACTCCCCCCACCCTGACTTATAAGTTGCAGAATAGTTATTGATTTCCTCACTCGGAGTTTCCTATACCAATGAAACCAAGTATGGATTCCCCAAAACATCCCCAATGCTTTGTACATGATACATACCTCATAAATGCTAAATACCTTGAATTTATTTTCAAGACATCAGAGAATAAGGCAGAGAAGGAAATAATAAGTAGGAAATAAGTTAGAGAAGGAAAGAATGAAGATGAAAAGGTGCAGTAAGGAGGGATTCAACAATAGAGAAAGATGAGATAAGTGGAAGAGTTAGCCTTGACTAGGAGAAAATCCACCTTATCCACAGAGGCTAATGCAAAAGTAGAAAGATGGTTAAGGCCACGGACAGGCTGTGAGGTGTGAAGCATAGGAGCTAATCATAGATGACTTCAATTTTTCAGTAAAGCAAGAAGTGAGGTCGTTTACTAAAAGGTCAGGAATAATAAATGACTCCATTAAAAATACTCAAAATTATTAATATTAAGAAAAATTAAAATCAAAACAATTCAGAGATTCTACCTGACACCACGCAAATTAACTGATTTCCAACAATTGAAATAGTTGGATTGGAAAGGGATATAATCTCTGCCCTAAAAGAACTTGTATCTAATAGGAGGTTCCAGTATATACATAAATATTAGTGTTGCAGAGAATTTGGGGAAAATAGCCACACTAAATTGGTTCAGTTGTTTCAGATAATTAATTTTGATTTCTGCAAGATGAGAATTATACATGAGTGATAGTGGGATCCATTGTTTCCAGTATGAGGCATATATTCCAAGGAGGTCAAAGACATAAACAGAAGTCCAATATGAACCAAAATATTCATAGCTATACCCTTTATAGTAGTGAAGAATCGGAAACAAAATTTGTATTCACAAATTAAAAAATAATTTAAAAAAGCGATACGTTAAGGTAATAGAATGTCACTATGTCCCCAAGGAATGACAAATATGAGGAAGGGGAGGAAATGTGGACAGATCTGTGGGAACTAATATATAGTGCAATAATCAGAATCAAAAGAATCTAGACAAAGTAAATGAAAATATCAGGAAACTGAACTCTGAATAAATGAAAAAACCAACAAAGACCCCTCTCCCTGCTAAAATACATTTATGTAAAAACTAAATGAACAAAAGTCCTCTCCTCATTTTAGACTTCTAATGACCCCTATTTGAACCTATTGGAATCTCCTTATTTGATCTTATGTGTTGGATAACATCCAAGTATTGAATCACTAAACATGGATTTTTATTGCAAGATCCAATTTCTGAACTGTCCCCAAACCAAGAATTTAGTTTCACATTTTACAAAGTACTGATCTAGCTTAGTTAAGTGATACTTCCACTTGTGATCCTGAGAGTTAGTTCCCCATGCGTTGGGTCTGTTTTAAGGGAATCTCATCAAAGCCTCCCCTGTTGTCTGAAGCATAAGTGCCCTATTCACTTATCTCTTCTATCACACTCATCAAATCCTTTTTTTCAGCTGTATTGTGCATCTTATTGCCAGATTGTGCCCTATGACCCCTACACTTAGATCTTCTGTTGTTTACAACCCCAGAGAACAGATTATGAAATACTGTTCCCCATCGCAACCAAGACCAAGGACAATTAGGACTAAATCTGGTATATATTGTCAGATTTGATCACCATGTCAGATGTTATTGCTTGATTGATGTTCTTTGGCAACTAGGTGGTTTAGTGCATAGAGAGCTGGGCCTGGAATCAGAAAGATATGAGTTCAAATCTGGCCTCATTTATGTGACCCTGAACAAGTTCTTAGCACAATCACAGGCTCGTAGTAGGTGTTGCATAAATGCTAATTTCCTTCCCCTTTTGTTTCAAGAGAGTTCACCAGAGTGTGTGTGTGTGTGTGTGTGTGTGTGTGTGTGTGTGTGTCTGTGTCTGTGTGTCTGTGTGTCTGTGTCTGTGTGTGTGTGTTTTTGGCGGGGGGATTTGAAATAGCTATGGTATTTTTAAAAGCATCACTGAAACTTTTTTTTTCAATGAAATACAAAGGGAGTAGATTTGGAGTCTTGAGAAAAGTTTTGGGATAGTTGTTCTGGAGAGTGTGATATTGAGTGAAATAGATGAATAAAAAAAGGATTACTGCTACTATTAAGGGTTCATTGAGGTTATTCAATGTAGAGGCTTCTTTAGCACCCAGGTTTTAATGTTATGACCCCCTTTAGCAGACTGGTGAAGCCTACAAACCCCTTTTGAGAATAACATTTTAAATGCATAAATTAAAGTATAGAAAGTTACAAAAGAAACCAAATATATTAATAGAAAATGAAAAATAAATTTTAATTAAAATATTATGAAAAGAGACTACACACAAATATACTCGTGTTTGTATATATATGTAGCTTTCAGAATATATTTTTTAAAAAAACATAGACCTCAGGTTAATAATCCCTACTTTAATATGTATAAAAACTGAATTGAATTAGACCAAATTCCATTTCTCTTTTAGATTCTAACCAAATAAACAAAGGTACCTACTGTTTAGTTTCAAATACTGCCTGCAAATAGTATTCCAGCTATCTGAGCACACTAAAAATGTGTCCAGGGGGGAAAAAAAACTGCACTCTGGGTACACTTGACTAATGAGTGTGTCCCAGATAGTACTTTATGAGTGAGTTTGCCAACCTATCCTCTCCCATCTGTTGGGATTGGAAGCTCAATTCCGTGTGGACGGTCTCGGGCGGGTAAAAGTGGGACTTCTAAATCTTAGAGTCTTACGAGGCCCTCCATGAACAGCGGGGGTTCGAGAAGGTCAGACTGAGCTAGCTCGGCTAGCTCGGGTATTTCCACCTCTCCCCGGGAGATACGTGATGGGTGGAGTCTCCCTGCCCTCGAGGTCGTCCCGGATTGGAGCACACCTAGTTACCTAACAGCACGGTATTGAGATGCAAACTGTGTGGCTGAAGGTTAAGTAGGATTGAGGAAGCCTGAAAGCTCTCTTAGCACTTGAGGAGCCAAGAGGACAGTAGGCTCCACTTCTTTTCTTTCCTCTCTCCCCTCCCCCTCTCTCCCCGCTTGTACTTCTACTTCCAATCCCTTAAGCTTAGCCTCCTTAGGAAATCTCCCCCTCTTCCTCCTAAGGAAGACCCCCTGCACTTGTAACTAGACCCTGAAATAAAGCTCAACCCTTGTTCGACTCTGGAACGTCCTTTCTCTCATATGTGTATCCGGCGTGGCCAGCCGAAGACCTCGGGAGGTGAGGTAAGAAAGACTCGGGTAGCCCAATACAGGCCTCTAGGCCTGGCACCCATCCTTTCTACCTTATTCCATTTAGGAGCTATACACAAAGAGGGAATGCTGTTTTCCTCATGGGAAATCTAGTCTTCCCCAAGGCTTTGAATACTGGGCTCATTTCATTTTATTAGAGATGCTGGTGGCAATCCATATCAGCTGAGGACTTTCTTCTAGATTATGGTCTAGCCCAGGACTTCTTAAACTTTTTCCAATCCCAACCCCTTTTCTGTGCTTTGGCAGTGTTCATTGGTGTTCTGTGGCCTGAGGGTATGAGCAGTGCAAAGTGCACATGCTTTGTGTTCAGAACTAAGGCTGCTATAAAGTTGCATGATTCAACAAGGGCAAGTGCTGCCAGAAACACCTAGGATTCATTATGTGTTTAATTTTTAATTAATTTTTGGCCATTGTGGGCTCAGAAACCTTCTACCATTGCCAAATTTTTCACGGCCCCATACAGGGTGGTGACCCACAGTTTTTAGAAGTGCTGGACTAGCCAAAAGAAGAAATAGCAGAGTTGGAGTAAGAAACAGGAGACCTAGGTACTTCTCCCCGATTGGCCACTTTTCAGGACTGTAGCCTCCTGGGCCATAGATTCTTTAATCTATAAAATACAGAGGCTGGATCAGCTAATCCCTAAAGGAAATTCTTTTTGGCTATGAATTCTAGGTTAAAGAACTGACCTAGATCCCTGGTTTAAGGGAATTTCAGAAGCTTTACACTTTTAAAGCCCCTAGTAGAGTATATCAATATATCTTGCCTTTAGAGAATTAGAATTCCATGATCATGCTGATAACATTAGAGTTGGGCAAAATCAATATGTCTGATGTCACCTAAAGTTTTTTTTTTCCTTCTCAGAGAATTCATGCTCATTCTGGCCCATTGGGTAATAGAAAAGTCTAGACAGCAGCTGCAAAAAAAAATGTCAAGGGCTTGATTGAGGAAGCAGCCAGTACTTATCACTACTTGTAGTTCCCTTAACCACAGCAGCATATTCCACAAAAGAGTGCTGGGAACTTCCTCCTGTCTCCTTATCATTTTTACCCCAAACTTCTCATTAAAGAAAAACAGCACAAAATAAGAACTAGCAGGGAGAGTAGAGCAGTGTGAAAGGTTGACTGCTGAGGGGCATGGGCTATAACTGTCACTAACAAGGGTGGAGAGATGAAAAGATCGATAGATAGACAGATAGATAGATGATAGATAAATAGAAAGATAGGAAGAAAGACAGACAGATATAGATAGATAGATAGATAGATAGATAGATAGATAGATAGATAGATAGATAGATAGATAGATAGATAGACAAACAAATAAATTCCTACAAGCATACATAAATCTCGAAGCTTATGATTGGCTCCCATAGCTAAGTGCTATGATTAGAACATTTTGATTTTGCTCCCTAATAGAATCAAAAACGTCAAAACACTAAATTACTACTGTGTTTTGGTCTGGTTAAAATCTGTGACTTCATTACTGTAGGGAATTCCTAGTATGGGAATTCCCACTAGTTATGCACATCAATAACACATCAGTAACTTACAATCTTTAGAGAATTGCTTGGAGCATCGAAAAGGGGTAAATGACTTGCCAAAGGTCACCTAGTCTGTAGTGGAGACAGTATTTGAACCCACATTTACTTGACTTCAAGGTTAGTTCTGTATATAACCATTACTGCTGTCATTGTGAAGGAAAGAGGCTTTATATGAAACAACGTTCCCTGTGTTATGAAGGCTACTCCACCACCTGGGGAGGGTGGGGGGCCGTGGCATAGCTCAAAGGGAGGCAGAATAGATATGTCTAGCCTCTTCACCCTCCACCCTTCCCCAAGAGGAACTTCCATTCCTGCCAGGAAAGAAAGAAAGTAAATAAAACAACTGTTTTAATTGAATAAAAGCATTAGAATATATACTCATCCTCTGTAGGATGAGTAGACTCACAGAAAGCATTCCTTTGATTGGAGAGCAGAGCCATGGACTCCAAAACCTCTGTTAACAAAAGGGCCCAGCACAGACATTTCTCGTTTCCTACCCAAATGAACTACTTTGAGAATTCTCTGATTTCTCCAATATGCCCCCATTTGAGTACCTCCCCCCCAGCTCCTTTTTCAATTTCCTTTTGTGTGTTATCTTCCCCCATTAACTTGTAAGTTCCTTCAGGGCAGGAACTCTTCTTTTTTCCCCCCATAGTGCCTGGCATGTATCAGGTGCTTAATAAATTTTCATTAACTGACTGATTACTCAAGGAGCAGACAAGATAACAGAAATTGCATGTACCTCATGTGTTTCCCATTTGATTTTGACCTCCTCTAAACAGTTTTTGAAAATATTCCATTCCATATAGTTTGGGGATTATGGCATAGTTATTATGAAAACTCTTCAAAATCTCATAAAAACATTATTTATAATTTTTTATAATTCTACGTGAACAATTGTAGGCAGCTATCACATCTGTGATAATGATCTAGTTTCAGTATAGTTTAATTATTGACTTCACATATCTTTAGGTCTGTCTTTATAGCGTAAGGGTTTTTTGTCTGTCCGTCCATGAAAGACAGTAAGTTCACAAGGTATGCTTCTTTCCTCCAGGTTGTGTTGTCTTGATAGGTATTTGGTGAGGTTTTTGTTCATTTGTTTTTTGCAGCCTGTAGTAATGTGCTGTACAGTTTCTACCATTTTCTTGCATGATCTACATTGATCACTATACCCAGACTCCTTTAGGAATGAAAAAGCTTTTATTGAGTGCTTACTGTGTTCGAAGAGCTGGGCATAAAACAATGGAAAAATTGATAACATTGTTCCTTTTAAGGAGCTCACATTCTAATTGGGAGAGGCAAAACATAAAAAAGATGCCTAAGATTCGTGTTCAGTTTATAGCAAATGGAAAGACTAGATAGCATGTATTTAGGATCTTGCAAGAGCAGTAATAGAGTATGCAACAAGGTTCCAAGGACCTTGGAGATCAGTGGCAGGACAAGTGATTCCCAACCCAGGGCCTAGAGGATACAAGGGTCAGAGTGGAATTGGGCTATGGGACACCTAGCAGAGGTTAAGGTGTAGAAGTTAAAATCAACCTGACAAGGGCTATCCTACACCTGGTCTTAACTAGGTGCTGAAGCAATGAAGATTGGGTGCCAAATGGTACCCAGAGTTAGCCTTCTCAAAGTAGGAAAGATCTATGATTTCCCTTAGTGATTATAGGCAGTGCTGATCTGTCTTTGAGATGGCTGTTGGTGAACTGAACTGGGTGAGAAGAAAGTCCCCAACTTCACAGCATAGCAGCCTGATCCCAGGCGTTGATACCCTCCTTTAATTTTTGGAGGCAATGAGGTTTTCCTGAATTACTGTCATAAAACTTTCAATTTCCACAAATATATCTGCTGTTGAAAAACTTTCCATTTCAACAAATAAATCTACAAGTCTCAAAACATGTATGTGCTAGGTCTATGTCAACATACTTTTGGCAAAGCTGAGGCGGAAGCCACCTCTTATGAATTCAAATTACTCTGCTTGTTCTGAAGTTGCCAAAAGGGAATGAACTCTGCATATCATTTGGTACCATGTTTTAAAACACAGTAAAACCTTGATTAACCACAGCAGGCTTTTAAAAATTACCTTCAAGGAGAAAGGCAAATCATAAGGAAATAAACTTATATCAAGGATTTGCATTTTAAATAACTTCTGCATCATGCTATGGGGTAGGTATACATTCAGTAACATCTCTTCCTTTAGAATCTGTAGCTACAGGATGATCATAACCAATTCTCAGAATAACGACTCTAAAGCAATATTCACAGAACTGTGTTGCACAAAAATGGGGGTTTGGTATAAAAAATTTTAGTATCAAGAAACATTTTTTTCCATATTTTAAAACTTTGACATTTTAATGGAACCAAGATCCCATCAATATGGCCACCTCCTCCAACAATAGAGATTGCAGTCCTGTCATTACTTCTCATCTGGAACAGTTCTTATCTATGTTGTCCTATAAATCCCACACCTGGAGTCTATTGAAAATAGCAACACCTTCTAGAACTCAGTGTTGTATAGATACCAATTTAGAATGCAGGTAATTTGTTCATTGATTATCTCTGACTCAGATTGGGCTACATACATATTAAAATACATGGAGACATGAACCCAACTTGTGTTTTGAAGAAAGAATAAAAGTCTTCTCTTCATAATATCGTCTATCTCCATGGGCGGCAAGGGAGTTGCTACTGCTTGGATTCTCTTAGTTCTATATTGTAGTACATTTGAAGATAAACTGGGTTTGAAAAACACAATACAGATATTGAGTTGCTTTGCACTGAATCTGAGGGATGAAAGAATTATTATAATTCAAGAGCTCTGAAAAAAATAAAATGAGCTTGGTATTAGAGGAATACAGCACATGTTATTTTGGAGTGAATACTGCTGGGACTAATGAAGGTTAAACTTCAGTCCTGTTAGTGAACAACTTTCAAAGCCCTGAAGCAAATACTTATCTATTAATGTGCACATTGCAATGGTGAATGAAATAAGGGTTGTGGCTTCAGGAAAATAGCAATTTTGCTCTAAACCTGACAATTAGGAGTTTCTAAAGAATTTATTTTTATAAGGTCTCTTGTTGAGTGTGAGCACTTACCTCATTTTAGCATAATACAAATAATATGCATATATCAACAAGAAGAAATGCTCTTTTGGGCACCCAAGATTCCATCCAAAATCCTTTTAGATCATCTTTTCTTAGTGTATACGCCTGGCCTTTTGTGAATTTGGATATGTGTGGAGGGGGAAGAGAGTTTATAATGTATTCAGTTGATTTTTCGGCTTGGAAGTGATTAACTGAACTGTGAAACTAATTCAGGGATCTGCTTTGCATTTTTGGCAAATGAGCAAATATGCAGATTCCTGTAGAACAGATGTGCATGCTGGTCAGTTACACCAGTAGCAGTTCTAGAAGCAAAGGTTCCTTCAGCTGCTGCTCCAATTAGTGAGAACATAATAACAAGTTTATAATTATTCTGGGACCTGTTGAGCTTTCATCTGCTATCAATTTCACTTCATTTAAGGCCAATTTGGGCTGAACTCACTGTGAACTCTATCATTTAAATAATTGAGATCTTAGATTGGCATAGCTTTTGTGTTGTACATTTTTTTTGTTAGCCGAGAAATAGCCTTCAAAATAGTAAAAATTTACATGCAAGTAATGCTTTTTTTTATTCATTGTAAAGCTTAATGAGAATTATGACATGTTATTTATAGTACTTTCCCAGATTAGTAAATTAAATGCTACTGGTGAAAAAACAAATCTCTAATAGAAATTGTAGCTACCATGATACCTTGCATTTTCTCTACATTTTTTAAAATCATGGTGATATGCTAATATGAAAATTCAGAGAATTTGAGGTATCTTTGTACTCATTTTCTCAAAGTGATTTGAAAACTTTCATCTCTTACATTCTAGGACCTCCACAGAATTTCTATTGTGATAGCTCACTATAGAGTGGAAATAACAGCAGATTCTCAATGGTTAAGCCAGTGGAGTAAGAGTTATATCAGATTCTCCTAATTTTGAAAGGTTTTAAATCTGATGATAAGCTAAGTCAGCCATTCAACCACTGGTCAAGCCAAGTATAGACAAAAAATTCATCCCTGGGAAATGAATTATTTCATCATGGCAGTCCAGCAAACAAAAAAATAAAAAATTCCCTTCAATGCTATTCAATCTCTTCCACTTCCATGGTGATGATGGAATGGCAGAAAGGGAAGCATAAAGTACTAAAAATCATCATTTTTTAAATCATCTATTTAACTGTTGATATTCCAAATGTGAGATCAACTAAATAACCTCACCTACCAGCTCTGAAGCTAGAAATCTGTGATCTTTTGTCCAGGAACTATCAGCATTCATACATTCCTAGAGCTGCAGAATTACATCAATACTGACATTCTCATTATCAAGCCAGAAGACATAAAAAAGTTGAAGCTAAAGATAGACTAGCTGGCAGATTTGCTTTGGGTAGGCAAACATAGGAATCTCTACAATTAGTTTTATCATGAACCCCAAGTCAACAAGAAACCTCATCTCATCAGATTCCTGGTCACTCATCATGAACTCATGATGAACATAAATAAACACACAAACCAAAAAAACCTCACTGTACTAAAACAGTTGCAGCTTACATGCCATCGTCTGTTGCAGAACGTAAAGAAACAGATGACTTCTTTGAAGAACTTGTCAAAACTTTCCAAAGCAATTCAACACAAACTCTGACATTTCAGTTAAAGTTGGACACCAGGGATAACTATGAAAAATATGCTGGAAAATTAGAAATAATAAAGGAGGCCAAAGTTTTGTAGATTATTCCAGTGCTTCATATCTGCACAAATATTTTCTTCAACTAGAATAAAGTAATAATGATGATGATGTGAGGTTATTACAGCTTCAACTGAGTCTACCTAACAAACATGTGACTCCAGAAAATAGGTACTGGATGAATGGGAAGAAGTTGATTCTGGTTATTGCCATTTCTTAAAGTGTTTTAAATGATACAGAGTCAACAAATATTTACTGACAATATGCTGCTATGCATAAGGTCCAGGGCTAAAGACTAAATATTAAATAGTTGCCAGAAGAGGGAGTCAGAAGAGCCCATAAATTGCCTCAGCCAGCAAACATTTAATCTCCTTGACAAGTAGAAAAATGTGGTAGCCAAAAGAAAGCTCAGTTTATGGTGCTAGGTTATTTTCAAACTATTGCTAAGAAGAATGGTAGAAGATTATACACTCTAGGTTCCACTGATTAGCAAAAAGCAGTGAATTGGACAAAATTTGCCATGAGATGCAACTATCGTAGATCATCCCAAGAATATTTCTAAATAAAATTGAAAACACAACAAATAGACATAAAATGGAACAGATTTTCCAGCATTTTCTAGCTATTTATTTTCATCCTAAATGATAGAGATATTTAAATTCCACCATTTCAGTATAAATGTGCAGTATGAAGAAATAGGACTGGCACTTGAGAACATAAAATCAAGAATAATGGAAAGACCTAGCCACACACTTTCAAAAGAAATCTATGTTTGAGGCAACACGAGTTCAAAGACTTTCAGGGATTAATATTCAAGCTATCAAAAAGAGAAATCATAAAATGGAAAATATCACTGTTAAAATTCTAATAAAAAAAGGTGGATGAAAAACATTAATGCCTACTTATCTGTATGTTCCCTTTCTCATCTCTGGAAAAACTCTATGAGAATAGTTAGTACACATATCAGAAATACCCTTGATGTTCATATGAAACAAGAACGAACAGGTAATTTTCTACAGGAGAGTATGGTTTCACTGTCACCAAATTAACCAAGAAGTATAAAGGTTAACAAGATTCCTTGATGGATGAAACTACAGAGATAATTTCATTCAACAACCCTCCAATCATTAATATCAAGTAATGCATAAAGCAGAGACAAATGCTCACTAAGACTGCTTATTATTTTCATGAAGAAGGATAAAAATGACATAAAAATAAAAATTCTCAGTAGAGGTTTTATTGTATAATCTTGAGATAGCTTAGAAAAAAAGAGAGATATGGGAGGACTAGAGAAGAAGAAATATTTTTAACAAATCTTATGAGCTTGATTTGAATTCTTAGCAATATGCTAGAATTTATTGTTCAAAGGATGATTTCTGATCATTCATCACCAAATCTCAGGTTGAGAATAGGATTTATTTCTAACCTAAGACTTAAAATATAGGAATCACTGGCTCCTAGCCAGGGATAAAGTATACCCAAAAAAAACTGATTGAAATAGAGTCCTTATACACGTAAGTGTGAAAGTGAAAAAGAAGGGGCAGAGAGAAAACTATGTATGCACACCATGCTAAATAAAACAGAAGACATCTACAACGTAGTTAGTAGATTGAGTAGACAATAAACTGGGTCCAGAATCAAATAGGTGAAGAAGAGCAGGTTGGATTGCATTTACTAAATGCATAGCACTTTTAGTGATCTCCAGTTGGTTATGCCATTAAAAAAAAAATTCTTGTAGCAGTACCCTCCCAACAGTGCTGGATGCCTGCCAATCATGAAACTCTATGCTAATGTGAAGAACAAAAATTACAGGTGACCTAAAGGACATTAGAGAGGCCATGGTAAGTGGTAAATAGGCTGTAACTTAAGATAATAATTGGTGTAAGAGACAACATTAGGGAAATTATGATTAGAAATAAAGGTGGGCTAGTCATGGAACAAGAACTAGGGATAACAGATATACTACAAAAATGTTACCCCGATATAGATGAAATTTTAAAAGAACTAGGGGAAAGTCTCCAGCATGATAGTTTATGGAAGATGGATGGTGAAATATAGACAAGAATAATATATGAAAAGAAAGTGTGTCTGACTTGTATATATCAGTAGGAAGAGAGGGGAGTAGGGGTAGGAATAGGATTAAGGGTAAATAAGAGGAGAGGAGGGATACTCACAATATATTCCCATCCTTCCTCTAACTTGTGAAGCCTTGGAGATTTTAATTCATCACTCTATATTTAAGTTAATTATGACTATGGAGATGAAGCAAAATTTTGTGGTAGTTCATTTCAATTGTATTTTCAATGGAGCATATAGCAGGTTGGCAGGCTTCTATATCATTATGCGTTCGTCCTGCATAAAGTATCCCTACAGCGGATAAATGAGTAGAGGAACTTCTTGGTCAGGTATAGGTTGGACTATAGTTGGTTTCTCAAGTTCCTTGAAATTTTGTACTTCCATAGAGTCTTCTATATGCTCCTAATTTCAAAAGTTACATTTGAACTTAGGTCTTCCTAGACTCCAAACCCAACATTCTGTCCACTGTGCCAAGTACCAATCACACCAAGTTTCAGAATACCAACACAGGATGCCACCATGTAACTCTGAGGAAGTTCGCCTATCTCACAAAACTACATATTTTCAAATCATCTTGTGAAAGAAGTTCACAAACACTATGAACTTTGCCTTTGAGGTTTTGAGGCAGTGATGACAAGGATACTAGACAAGGCTGGGAAGTACAAACAGTGAAGAAAAGAATGAACGCAAAGCACATATAAGCAATCAACTGAAAGATATTTGGGCTCACAGAAGTGCTGGAGAAGTGGAATAAGGAGGGGGTCTAGCTAGCATAGGCCAACCATAAAAGAATGCTATTTGGGGCAAAGAAGTTTATATGGTGACCCATCACTGTACAATGCTCACTACTCCCCTGTGTCCTGTAAACTTCTTGTTCCATATTAAATTTTACAAGTGGTTGCTTTGGACTCCATTCCTGTCTTTTACCTAGGTGTATGCTGGAGCTGGATCAAACATCCTTAAAATATTTTGATAACTGAATTTTAATATAATTGATCACTTTTGCAATCCTGTGTATTTTATTTTATGAATTTAAAAATTATTCTGACAAGGGGTCTGCAGGTTTTATCAGACTGCCAAAAGGTATGAAAAGTATGAGCATTTACACCTCAGAAATCAGCAAATGCCACAAATTACTACTTGATTTATTGTTTTGACTTATTGTAGACTTAAAGTGATGGAGAAAATGTTAATAATACAGATTAAACATGTTTTCTTTTGGGGGTTTTTTTCAGAGCTAACAGTTATTAAACATTTACGAGCACATCCTTGCTGCCATCTATCTCACCAGTTGGACCTTATTTCCTATAGGGATTTGGACCATGTCTCTTTTCCCAGCAAAGTTCCTTTCCTCAGGTCACAAACCTCAATCTCCCCATCCCCAACTCCAAAAGTGGGGATTCAACATTGATAAGGAGAGAAGAACGAGGCTAGCATGTGTAATGGGATAGATTGGGGAAGCTGGACTCAGAGTGGAATCTTGTGAGAGAGAGAGAGAGAGAGAGAGAGAGAGAGAGAGAGAGAGAGAGAGAGAGAGAGAGAGAGAGAGAGAGAGAAAGAGAGAGAGAGAGAGATTTATACTGAGAGATAGATGATAAAGGTAGATAGATAGATAGATAGATAGATAGATAGATAGATAGATAGATAGATAGATAGATAGATAGATAGATAGCAAGACTATGTATCCAGGCTGACCTGGGAGTCTAGAAGGTATGTATCCAAAAGCTTTTGAATGAGTGGCACTGTAAGTAGGTACAGGATTCACATTATGTGATGGTGCCTAATTAAATCCATTGTAAACTCAGATGGCATTGTGCAATTAAGTAATTAGTAACCATCTTCTAAACTATCTAATATAAAAATTTTCCCAGATTTCTGGGTGTGGTTTCAAGATACATGAAGTTGAGGACAAATCTCTGAAAGCCCCCTGGGAACTGCAATCCCCAACACAAAGATGACATCAGGGAAAAGTGGTCATAAGGAAAATATAATAATGAATAATGAACTGAGACGAGTTTATCCACTGGAAGAAAAGTTAAGGTGCATTAGCAAGTGCCTGCTACCATCATTGGTATTTGCAACACCATTCAGCTCCATTGCTTCCCTCTGCTTCCTGTTCCCTGTGCTTCCCACCAAGAGACTGTATGGCCAGGGGGCCCCATATAATTTGTCCAGGACCCACCAATTCATTTAATGTGTCACTGCAAGAAGGTGTTTAATGTGCTAAGAAAGACTGTATCTCTGTTCATCCTCCATTAGCCATAGGCAACATAAGACTTTCCACATGTTATGATTTACATTTTTCAAATATAGCATTCCTTCTGTCATGTGCTTCCGTCAGTAGAATTCCCTTAGAGAAAATGAGGTGCACTGCCTCTAAAAACAATCGAAAAGCATCTCCTTCCTAAAGAAGCATATAAAATGCTTCGGGCACCATGCACAGGGACACACAATAAATTTCCTTTGATAGCCTTCATTTTAACAACCTCCTCTCAAAGAGGCATTTAACATTTTCCAGCCCTCTGAACTGTTTGAGGTGTCTGTGCTTCTTTCTCCAAAGATAGGCTTTTGTGTCTTATGTTCCTTATTATGCTTGATGCAGAAAAAGCATAATGAGATACCACTGACTCTAGCCATTTTTTAAGAATACATTTGCTTAGATAATTAGCATGAGAGTAGGAGGCTGGTGTGGTGTGGATAAAGAACCTGACTCAGAGTCAGGAAGACCTGGGTTCAAGTCCTGCTTCTTACACGTATTGACTATGTGACTCTGACTGCCTTAATCTCTTGGAACCCCAGGTAACTCCCTGAGACTAAACTGGAAAGTTAATGCAGCTCTACATTGGTGGAAGGAGACTGCTCACCAAGGATTCACTAAAGGATGAAATCGTAGGTCTGCCTTCTCTACCTCCCCAGAAAAAAATTAGCATGGTAAGTGGCCTTTATAATGATTACGTTTATGTAATCTTTTAAAATTTGCAAAATATTTCACATATTATTTCACTTGATCCTCACAGCAAGTCTATTAGGTAGATACTACATTATCTGTCCTATTAAAAGTGAAATGACTTTCCTTCAGTGACATAGCTTGAGGAAGAATCTGAATGCATGTCTTCATGACCCCAAGCCCTGAATTCTATGCACCATGCCAAGTAGGTGCCTCTTACAGCAGTTCTTAACCTGTAGTCCATGAACTTGGTGGGGTTTTTTTAATGTTTCAAAAACTGCATTTTAACATAGTTGTTCTCCTTTATAATCCCATGCATTTCATTTTATGTATTTTAAAACATTATTCTGAGAAGTGTTCATGGAAATACAAAGAACTATTAGTTTCAAAGTAAGAGAGATCACTTCTGACTAAAGTGATCAAAAAAACTTCCATGGAAAATAGAACATTTGAGCTGGACCTTGAGAAATGAGTAGTCATTCGACAGGCAGAACTATGAAGAAGGACATCGTAGATAAAGGAAACAGAATGAGGAAAGACAAAGTGGGGGGAAAATGGTGGGAGGGATCAGAGTAGTTTAGTTTGTGGGATTAGTTTGATGACTCTATGGTCTCATTGATGTAGATGACTCAGTGATACAGATTGAAATCCATCCATATTCTCTAACCCTATTCAATTCTTGCTCACAATCTCCTGCAAATCTTCCACTGGGATCTACCCAGTATGCTTGAGTATGCCTGTTGACATTAGCTGAATAGCAATGGGGAATACGAGCCATCCATCAGTCGCTCACCTCATGACCACCTACTTTTCTGGTCATACATCTCTCTCTCATGACTGATTTAGGGATTGGTGAGAGAGTCATGTGGAAAGGTATTTGGAGCCAAATTGCGGAAGACTTAAATGGAAGGTAAAGAAATCTGAAATTTTTCCCAGTAATTTCTGTCATTCAACAAATTAGCTATCTCTTACAATATCATTTACAAGCTTGATATCATCTATCTGTTTGCTCTTGTCATTGTTGTTGAGTCATTTCAGTTTTATCCAACTCTCCATGACCTCATCTGGAGTTTTCTTGGAAGAGATATTGGAATAATTTGCCATTTTCTTCTGTAGATCATTTCATAGATGAGGAATTGAGGCAAACAGGGTTAAGTGACTTGCCCAGGGTCACACAGCTAGTAAGTATCTGAGGCAGGATTTGAACTCAGCTCCTCCTCCCTCCAGGGCCAGCACTCTACTGTGGATCCATCTGCATCATCAAAAAAAAAAAAATTAAACAGAAAAAAGACTAAAAACAGAACTCTTCAAAGTTCTATTAATGGACGTCCCTGCAAGTCAACATGGACACATTAATTAACATTCTTTAGTCTTGTGTTCAGTGATCTATTAAGACAAGTCAACAAACATTTAATAAGTGTTTTATGACAGCCCCAGCTTTCCTGCTTTCAAGGAGTTTACA
This sequence comes from Notamacropus eugenii, assembly GCF_028372415.1. Classification (NCBI taxonomy): domain Eukaryota; kingdom Metazoa; phylum Chordata; class Mammalia; order Diprotodontia; family Macropodidae; genus Notamacropus; species Notamacropus eugenii. Next base: position 273,811,201 of record NC_092875.1, read on the forward strand.
TTTCTAATGGGGGAAGACAACACATAAAAGGAAACTGAATAGCCAGAGTGGGAGAGGAATCTAGAGCAGAGTGTCAGAGGAAAGAAAGAATGATCATGGCTGGCCTGAAGGTCCTTCTTAAAAATGGAGTTTCCAGGAGGAAACAACCAATCAGAGCATGGGACAAAGAGATCTTCCAGAATAAGAAAGGTACAGGAAGAGAGGGATTTCCCCAGATTAGAAGCCTACTGGAGTTGAATCCACATAACTGTGCTCATCCCATCCACATTTACTCTTGCCCACAAGGCAATAAAGAGAGGCTTTGTCCAATGTATTGTTAAAATCAACACACAACCCTAAATCAGAGTACATTGCACATAGTGTGTACTTGATTCATGGTTGCTGAATGAACAAATTTGCTGCTACTTCTGGGATTTCATCAGTGTGGATACTCCGTTTGTTGTTGTGAACTAATAATGCCCCAGAACTTCTGATATCAATTTATTCTTCCTTAATAGCCCAACATGTTCCTTCAAGATCTTTCAAGATCAGTTCATGCCATAACAACCTATTTTTCTCTTTTGACAGAGTAGTCTCCTAGGAAAGGAAATCTTCTTTTCTTCTCTTAGGCTTGATTTTTTTTTTTAGTTTTCAACTTCACTTTTATAAGATTTTGAGTTCCAAATTTTTTCTCCCTCTCTCCCTTCCCCCCCCCCCAAGATGGCAAGCAATCTGATATAGGCTATATATATATATATACAATCATATTAAACATATGTCCACATTAGTCATGTTGTGAAAGAAGAATCAGAACAAAAGGGGGAAAACTACGAGAAAAAAATAAAGGAGAGAAAATAGTATGCTTTAATCTACTTTCAGACTCCATAGCTCTTTCTCTGGATATGAATAGCATTTTCCATCATGAGTCTTTTTGAATTGTCTTAGATCATTGTATTGCTGAGAAGAACTAAGTCTATCAAAGTTGATTATCATACAGTGTTGCCAATACTGTGTACAATGTTCTCCTAGTTCTGCTCACTTCACTCAGCATCAGTTCATGTAAGTCTTTCCAGGTTTTTCTGAAATTTGCCTGCTCATTGTTTCTTATAGCACAGTAGTGTTCTGTTACAGTCATATATCACAACTTGTTCAGCCATTCCCCAAGTGATGGGCCTCCCTTCAGTTTCCAATTCTTTACCACCACAAAAAGAGCTGCTATAAATATTTTTGTACATGTGGGTCCTTTTCTAAATTTTGTGATCTCTTTGGGATACATACCAAGTAGTGATATTGCTGGATCAAAGGGCATATACAGGTTTACAGCCCTTTAGGGAAAGAGGAACTCTTTTCTTAAGAATTTGGGAAAATAGGACTGCATAGACTGTCCTAAATATAGAGTCAATAACAGTGGCTGTTAGACCCTAGAATGCTAGCTCTAATTCTAAAGAAGGGCAGGATTATCTGTGGAAAACAGCACAATAGACATCCTGTCCATTTTATATCCTATTGAGACCAATAAATTCAGAGATTGATGGACATGCAGACAGTCGGAATGGTCATAAGGAGGGTCCTGTCTTGTCAGCTTAGTAGAGACTGCACTGAAAGAGGAATGACCACCAGCTATGTCAGAAGAAGCACTCCTAGAATGTCTCTGTTTAATACTCAAAGTACCTACGAGATCTATGCATATCTGAATGGCAATGGAAAAGGAAACAGGCCAGAAAATAGGTAACTATGCTAGTGGTAAGCAGGCCACAGAATGAGTAGAATTGGAGTTTGTAAGTGAACTACCACTATTAAGAAGCACATGGGAATAGTTCTGTCAGCAGTGAGTAGGGAATGGATCAAATGTGAGGAAGAGGCAAGTTGACCACATGACAGCATCCTTGCCATCAAAGTGAGTGTAGGAAAAGGGCAGAGGATCATGAGATACTAGAGAAACATTCTTCCCAAAAGATGGGAGAATAACTGACAGGAGGCCACTTATTTGAAAGATGCCTTCCTCTGGAAACTGACTTTGGGGACCTATTAGGTGAGCACTAAACTGTCCTCACTGTTGATGTCATAGATTATTGTCTGCCTGTTCTTGTTAAAAGGTTTCTTTGTCCGTGTATTTGGGTAGTATGTTTGTAGAAGAGTGGACTCTGGGACATATAGTAGGGCAAATTTCCCAGGTTTCTAAAATGTCTGGAAGTTAATTTTTTTTTCCTCTGAAACACAGGTTTAAATGGTTTTAATTTTCTCTAATGGGTTTAATAAACCAAAGGTGACTATTGATAGAAACCTAAAAAGAAAAAGGAGAGGAGAAGGAGAGAAATAGGGTGAAGGAGAAGGAGAAAGAGAGGGAGGAAGAGGAAGAGAAAAAGGTGAAAGAAAGAGATGGAAATGGAGGAGGAGAGGTGGATGGAGGAAGAGTGGGAGGAGAAATAAAAGGAGAGAGAGGAAGAAAAGGAGAGGAAGATGGAAAGGAAGGAGTAAAGGTAAAGTGAGGAGAAAAGGGAGGGAGGTGAAGAAAAAGGAGAAGAAGGAGGAGTAGAAGAAAAGAACAAGAGAGGAGAAAAGAAGAAGTAGGAGGAGGAGAAATTTCAGAAGAAGCCATAGTCAGGCATGACAAATTGAAAAAAAATATGTTGAATTTCTTACATTCTTTTAAAATAAGAAAATTCAAATTATGTGTAAAAGGCTTGTGGTTTCATGTAGAGACCTTTGTTTTTCAATTTCTACTGTATATATGGAAATATTCATATTTAGTGATTATATTTGTCAAGTACAGAATAACAACAGATATAAATATTTACATTTTAAAATGTCTGTTAGGGAACAGTGGTTATCTTTGTACCCTTCATACACATTTGTGCTTTCTACTTGATCCTCTCTTCCTTCCACTCATATCCCAACTCTCCCCTGTTCTTGGCTTTCCGTATGTGTTGACTTTCTCTGGTCCACCACTGAAGTAAAGAGGTTCTTTGTTTTTTTTCTCACTGTCACTATAGAGCAATCACTGAAGAAAAGAGATGAAGAAGCAGAGCATTTGAAAAAAAAAAAGGCATTATGCTATCACTAGCACCTTTCACATTCAGAGTATTTGATGTACTCAAATGGAAAAGTATGACCGTGATCAAGTCACTTAGCCCATCTATGTCTAAGTTTCCTCTTCTGTAAAAAAAGTGAGGTAGTTGGACTCAATGGTCTCCAAAGTCCCGTCCAGATCTAAATCTATGATATCAACAAGCAAGTAGGACAATATGAAATATAATGAAATTACTGTTCTTCTACAAAAAAACTATGCAAACTCTTTATGGATTTCACTTCTTCCTCTATAGGAGAATCTTTGCACTTAATGGCATTCCTTGTCTAAATCTATAAAGACGATAACCAAAAATGTAAGAGAAATGGAAGCGTCCTTCATGAATATTCCTTCAGTTTTACTTCAGAGAGAACATAATAATTCACAGGACTTTTAAGGTTAAAGGTTAAGTTTCCATTTACAGGAAATCAAATTTGATCTGCTTTTTAACAAAAGTGGTGGTATGTCCCCTTAACTAGAACCTTCATTCAAGGCAAGGAGACATTTTAACATTCTTGGCTGAGATTCATACCCCTCAAGAAACACATTTGATGTTCGATCATTTTCTCTTGGCTGTCCACATCCCAGCCCATCTGTTAGGCTGGCATGGAGCCTATACACAAGGTAATAAGCCAAGTTTCAATGGGAGAAAAAGCAATGCCAAGACAGCATGGCTTTAAAAGTGTATTTCTCAAAGTAGCAAGAAGTGCCATTTCTACCCTCTTCACAACTTTTCTCCCTCCTGGATCAACCTGGACCAACAGTTTTGCCTTTGTTTTTTTTTTTTAATTAATTACATGTAGAATAAGTAGAAATTCTTCTTTTTATATTGTGACAGAAAGACAAAGAAAAAAGAAAGACATCAGGCTGGGAGGGAAACAGCAACAGTTCCTATTGATAATCACTCTTAAGCCAAGAGGGTCCAGAAGAGTCCTTAGACAGGGTCCCAGTGATGTCCGAGATACAGAGTGCAGTAAGTTTAAGGTTTTAGGACAGGAAAGGAAAGGAAAGGAAAGGAAAGGAAAGGAAAGGAAAGGAAAGGAAAGGAAAGGAAAGGAAAGGAAAGGAAAGGAAAGGAAAGGAAAGGAAAGGAAAGGAAAGGAAAGGAAAGGAAAGGAAAGGAAAGGAAAGGAAAGGAAAGGAAAGGAAAGGAAAGGAAAGGAAAGCAAAGGAAAGCAAAGGAAAGCAAAGGAAAGCAAAGGAAAGCAAAGGAAAGGTTAGGCTTTACTTGCCAGTAAAATCCAAGTCAATTGGGCATCTTTTGGCCATCGAAATTTACTTTCCTTTGGAGAGCAGAAAGAAGGGGAGGGGGAGGCAGACAAGAGAGGAGGATCTGAGTTGCTAAGTTACCCAGCAGCTGCATCTACTCACAGGGTTGTGTTCATCCTTCATTGCCAAAGAAGACCATGCCATCAGAGAAATGATGACATGACTTGCATTTGACTTTGTTTTGAATGAGGGAGGGCTGTGAAGGTCACCAGCCACACTTCTCCTCCAGAGCCATCTGAATCCAGTGATCAGATATTCATCAGGATGACTGGAGATGACCCAGGAGGCACTGGGAGACCTTGGCCCCTTTAACAAAGGTCTATGCAGGTAATTACTTAGGGTGAGGTAACTCCTATTCATTAAATAGACCTATTTAAGAAGTAGCCTGGGCATGGTCCCTTTAATGAGGCAAAGAAAAAGAAAGGCATCAGGTTGGGAGGGAAACAGCAATAGTTGCTAGTGATAATCACTCTTAAGCCAGGAGGGTCCAGAAGAGCCCTTAGGCAGGGCCCCAGTGGTGTCCAAGCTTCAGAGTGCAGTAGGTTTAAGACATTTTAAAATTAGAAAATTATCCCCCTTTTTAAGGAAGCAGACCAACAAAGTTTGCCCAGCTCAGGCTCTCTCTTTCTGTACCTTACTTGCCATTACAGAGAGAAAGATGTCACCCTTCTGCTTGCATAGGACTTCTATACCCTCCCATACCAGCAGTTGCTAAGAACTTCCCTCAGACCTTCTCCACTGGCCATCAGAAGCAACAGTAGAAGGATTTCCTGACATTCTTGTGCTGAGCTGTACTTAGTGCCACTGTACTAGACTTTATCAACATTAAGTGTTCTGTTTTAATGTTTGCAAAGTGTTAAAGAACTTTATGGAAACATATATTTAATATTATGTAATTATGCATAGTGTGCCTCATATGTGGCATGTGGTCCCATCCCCACTACATGTTGCAGAGGGGGAAGAGCGGTTGTCATTGCGTGGTCAGAAGAAAGGCAGTACAGAAGACATTTCTACCTTCTTTTCCACCCCTACCAACTCTTTCCCCGAGAGAGACTTTCAAGTCTGCCAGGAGGGGAAGCCAAAGGTTGGGACTGGAGGCCATTCTGCTCTCTTCAGAGAGAGGGAGCACTGGGCTAGAAATAGATCTCTCTTCTCCCTTAAATATTGTAATCTATAAGATATGATCAGGTTCAAGCTAACTGCTCATCATTTTTTCTCATTATTGAGGAAAAAGGAGAACCCCAAGCTTTACGTCCAAGGCTTGTGTCCTTTCCCATCAAATACCAGAAATACAAAGAACAAACATAGCACTTACCAAAGAAAAGCCATCTATCCAAACTGGTAGCAAAACAGCAATCAGAAGCTATTCATAGGAGAATATATACCAGATGATACGGAGTAAAGGAGCTCTCCCATAGGAATAAGGTAACAGCTCAATCAAGAGAGAGCCCTAGATCTCACCCAAGGGAAAACTCCCTGAAGTCCCTAGTATAGCAAGCTAGGGATGGAGACATGAAGATGGCCAACTCCTGTCATGCCTTCCCAGAGTCTTTTCCTACAGCAACCTGAAGTAGGGTTCGCCTTTTCCATCTTCCTTCTAGAAGCTGGAAGCCAGAAGGGTCCAAAGCAATTCAAAGCTTAAAGAAGACTTCATGAGAACTGATGCTCTCTTGCTTTGGTTACAGACACGATATATGTAGGATAAACTGGAGATAAATTCAGAAGGAGAACTAGGAAAGGCTTCTAATAGAAGGTTTAACTTTAACTGAGGTTTAAAAAGATGCCAAGGAAGCCAGAAGACAGGGAATTGTGCTCTTTTCAGTAGTTTAAATGCTTGATAGTTCAGCTCAAGAAAGGGCTTCAGCATCCAGTATATTATTTTGCCAGGTGACTTTCAGAATCTTCCTAAGACAATTCAAATAGAAGAAATTCAGTTTCAGTTTCCTCTCCTGGTACTGGTAGACTCTCCAGTTTTCACTGGAATTAACAATGAGGTCAACACAATGGCTCAGTGGACCTTCAGTTTGGTAGACAGTCTAATACTTCTTCTGTCCCACACTTTCTTTCAGAACTTCCCAAACACTGAGTTAGCTCTGGCAACATGTGCATCAATCTTATGTACATCCCTGGAAAGTATTTTGCCAACGTAAGTGAACTTACCAACAGCATTCAAAATTTCTTCCTTTGCTGCATCCAATGGTTCCACACATGGATGATATGTTGCTGGCCAGTGGATAACCTCTATTTTCTTGGTGTTAATTTTTAGGCCAAAATTAGCATAAACAGCAGAGAATTGATTGGGGAGCTTAAAAGACTAAGAAAGCCCAAATCATACCTCTGGATTGCCAAAACATCTGGACTTTGTGAATTGCTTGGGAAGTACAGACTCAAGGTAAAAATGAAATATCTGTTCAACAATTCCCCAAAGTTCTTTTACATTTATGGAAAACATCATAGATGTAACGGTTTATTTTTCCATGTTTTTAAGTATTTGCTAATGCATGCTCATGAGCCCTGTGTGTTTTAAGCATTTCTTTTTGTGGTAAAGGAAATAGATATCTAATACCTAGTATCTTCTTTGTAATTTTTATGGTGCCAATTTTAAATAATTTTTACTCTGTAGGACAAAATTTTATTTCTACTTATTTCCAATACTGAGAAAGCACCATGTTGTTCATTTCTCTCCGTCTGCATGCATTCAAGTATTCAGAATGCCCAGAATTTGCACAACCATGTAAATGTGATTTTTAAATTGCTACTGCACCCAACTTTGGCTACAAATGTGGGTCCTTCAGTTTTTGAACAGCTGTGTGGAATCATTTTCGGACATGGCCAATATGGGAACTTGTTTTGCTCAACTGTGCATATTTGTTACAAGTGTTTTGTTTTTTTCTTTTTTCCCCCAGTGAAGGGTGAGGGAGGTGAAAAGGAAAAAAATGAATGCTTAATAATTGAAAAAAATTAAAATTAAAAATAATAAATGCTATGTGAAGAGCTCTCTCTTCTGGTAAATTTAGTTGAACTCTTCAATGGTTGGTCCAAAGAAGGACTTTTGAGTGAGACTGATCCATCACCTGGTAAATAATCAGTCATTCCTCCTGGCATACCCTCTATACTCTGACTTAATCTAGTAATGATGTGTTTACAGACCTTCCTTCAATTCTTTCTGATAGTATTCAAATTTTTCCTTTGCAGCAGTCTTACTGAGGAAATAGATTATTTTACTATATTTGTAAAGAATCTCCTGTCTTCATCACTAGTTTTTTCAAAAGAGAGTTTCATCCTCCATTATAGCATTCATGTTGAAAGTATAATATTCAAATGAATTCTCAGAAGACAACTTGTGTCTCTGCTTCTCACCTTCAACCTTATATTCCTCATCTTCTTGGACCATACACTCAATATCTCTTTCTCAAGAAGCCTTCATCATTGGTGATAGTCATCTTATTCTCCTTCTGTACCCTAATCCACAGCAGATACACTGAAGATAACAAACTCTGCATGGGATGCTGTCTCTTTTGGTGAATTCAGCTGACTTTTTCAAGAATAAGTACAGAATAAGGATCTCGGCATGAAATTGTTCAACTACCTTGGTGGAGACCACCTAGACCACTTCAATCTAAGGAACATCCTAGGAAGGAGAGAAAAGTGACAACCAACAGCAACAAGTCACCTCCTGATTTATCTCCAGACAAGATGATCATCTGGACAGCTACACCATACACTATAATAGCCTCAGCACTTGTTCAACACTGAATTTGGATATTTTTGTTCTTGCCATTGAAGATGGCCTGCAGAAACTTCTGGATCTTAGGGAGGCAAGTAGAATCATCCATCAAGATAATGTCATGGAGGGGCAGAGCTAAGATGGCAGACTAGAAAGACACACTTACGCAGGGTCTCCCCCACAACCCATAAAATACTTGTAGAGAGGGACTCTCAACAAATTTGGGGGCAGGAGAAGTGGAGAACAGAGTGGAGGAGATTTCATGCCCACAGTGACCTGAAAGGCCCATGGAAATGTAGGTTGCACCAGACTCGCAGTCAAGTGCAGAGCCCAGCCCAGCCTTGACTGAGCAGTGCTGTGTGATAAGACTCTGGGAGGAGGACACCTCGGGGGCAGAATCTCCAGTTCCAGCAGCAGGTCCTCAGATCCCTCAACCCACATAAGCCAAAGGTCAGTGATGGGGTTTTATCAGCTGGCCAGGAAGGGAAAAGGGCCTTCCCATAGCTCTGGCAGCAGGCAGCAGCCATAGAGGCAGCACAGCAGCCCATATGAAACCTCCATTGTTGAAGCGTAAAAACCCCTGGGGGCACTGAAGAGCTGAATCTTACCTCAGCTCTGGGTAGAGGCTCTGGCTGAGCTGGTCTTTGTCTCACACTGAATGGCGGCCCTGCCCATCCAGCTTATCTGAAAACCAGTCCCCAGTGCTGACTTGGAAGAACTGGAGGCCAGGTGACTGAGGAGAGGTAAATGCTAAGGTTCTGGGCATAAAAATCCCTCTTTGCGTCCAGACCAAGTACATGCTTGATTGTGCCACCTTGGAGGAACTGAGATCTTACAGATTCCCAGAGTATACCCTACTCTTGACAAAGGACCCATAACTCGTTGGGAAAATGCCCAAAAAAGGGAAAAAAAATAAGACCATAGAAGGTTACTTTCTTGGTGAACAGATACCTCCTCCCATCCTTTCAGATGAGGAAGAATAATGCTTACCATCAGGGAAAGACATAGAAGTCAAGGCTTCTGTATCCCAGACATCCAAAATAAATATTCAGTGGGCTCAGGACATGGAAGAGCTCAAAAAGGAATTTGAAAATCAAGTTAGAGAGGTGGAGGAAAAACTGGGAAGAGAAATGAGAGAGATGCAAGAAAAGCATGAAAAGTAGGTCAACACCTTGCTAAAGGAGACCCCCAAAAATGCTGAAGAAAATAACACCTTGAAAAATAGGCTAACTCAATTGGCAAAAGAGGTTCAAAAAGCCAATGAGGAGAAGAATGCTTTCAAAAGTAGAATTAGCCAAATGGAAAAGGAGGTTCAAAAGCTCACTGAAGAAAATAGTTCTTTCAAAATTAGAATGGAACAGATGGAGGCTAATGGCTTTATGAGAAACTAAGAAATCACAAAACAAAACCACAAGAATAAAAACATGGAAGATAATGTGAAATATCTCATTGGAAAAACAACTGACCTGGAAAATAGATCCAGGAGAGACAATTTAAAAATTATGGGACTGCCTGAAAGCCATGATCAAAAAAGGAGCCTAGACATCATCTTTCATGAAATTATCAAGGAAAACTGCCCTGAGATTCTAGAACCAGAGGGCAAAATAAATATTCAAGGAATCCACAGAACACCGCCTGAAAGAGATCCAAAAAGAGAAACTCCTAGGAACATTGTGGCCAAATTCCAGAGTTCCCAGATCAAGGAGAAAATATTGCAAGCAGCTAGAAAGAAACAATTCAAGTATTGTGGAAATACAATCAGGATAACACAAGATCTAGCAGCTTCTACATTAAGGGATAGAAGGGCTTGGAATATGATATTCCAGAAGTCAAAGGAACTAGGACTAAAACTAAGAATCATCTACCAGCAAAACTGAGTATAATACTTCAGAGGAAAAAATGGTCTTTCAATGAAATAGAGGACTTTCAAGCATTCTTGATGAAAAGACCAGAGCTGAAAAGAAAATTTGACTTTCAAACACAAGAATGAAGAGAAACATGAAAAGGTAAACAGCAAAGAGAAGTCATAAGGGACTTACTAAAGTTGAACTGTTTACATTCCTACATGGAAAGACAATATTTGTAACTCTTGAAACTTTTCAGTATCTGGGTAGTTGGTGGGATTACATGCGCACACACACACACATACATACACAAAGAGAGACAGAGAGCACAGAGTGAATTGAATAGGATGGGATCATATCTTAAAAAAATGAAATTAAGCAGTGAGAGAGAAATATATTGGGAGGAGAAAGGAGAAATGGAATGGGGCAGATTATCTCTCATAAAAGAGGCAAGCAAAAGACTTTTCAGTGGAAGGAAAAAGAGGGGAGGTGAGAGAAAAACATGAAGCTTACTCTCATCACATTCCACTAAAGGAAGGAATAAAATGCACACTCATTTTGGTATGAAAACCTATCTTACAATTCAAGAAAGTGGGGGAGAAGGGGATAAGCAGGGTGGGGGGATGATGGAAGGGAGGACAGTGGGAGGAGGGAGCAATTTAAAGTCAATGCTCTTGGTGAGGGACAGGATCAAAAGAGAGAATAGAAGCAATGGGGGCAGGATAGGATGGAGGGAAATATAGTTAGTCTTACACAACATGACTATTATGGAAATCATTTGCAAAACTACACAGATATGGCCTATATTGAATTGCTTGCCTTCCCAAAGGGAATGGGTGGGGAGGGAGGGATGAAGAGAAGTTGGAAGTCAAAGTTTTAGGAACAACTGTCGAGTACTGTTCTTGCTACTAGGAAATAAGAAATACAGGTAATGGGATATAGAAAGTTATCTGGCCCTACAGGACAAAAGAGAAGATGGAGATAAGGGAAGGGAGGGATGTTAGAAGAGAGGGCAGATTGGTGATAGGGGCAATTAGAATGCTTGGCATTTTGGGGTGGGTGGAGGGAAGAAATGGGGAGAAAATTTGGAACCCAAAATTTTGTGAAAATGAATGTTAAAAGTTAAATAAATAAAAAAAAATTATCCAGAAAAAAAAAAAAAGATAATGTCATGGATCTGTGACTTATTTAGAGTGGCATTTCTTATTGTCTTTTCTATGGGATCCAAGGTGTCATGGAAGAGGTTAGCCATCTACTCTTCAAAATGGGGCATAGAATATTTTCACAGAGAAAGTCAATCTCAGTACTGGTCTGAATACTGGAAAAAGATGATACTCTGCACATTCATAGCAGTGCAGAGGTTGTAAACAGTTTTCTTATTCTTACCAGTGCCATTCCTGTGCTGGTACTTCAACTCAGTAATGAAATAATTGATTATTCAGTTGTCAAAGTCCTTCCCAAAATAAGTGGATGTCCCTAGCTATGAATTTGACTTCAGAGATGTCATATTAAATGAGCAGGATAGAGATACTGAAATTCCCACTTCTGAGGTCTAAGATCAACACATTTCTTTAAGCACCAACTGAGCCAAAAGCAATAGAAAACAGCAATTGGCTTATTGATGATCTAAAACACATTGAGATCAGGGATGGTTTTTCGGTATTTTTGATGACCCAATGGTGAGAGTCATTGAAGTAGACTAGTATTGTGACCAGAGCATTTGTAGTAGTATCCTCAAGATGAACTGAAGTGATTTATTTCCTTTTTGTTAAGACTAAGAAGTCATTTCCCTTTCATAGAAGCTGTATGTCATACTATACAAATGCATCATCAAATCTGTGATCAATCAGACACTTGGCATCAAAAGTTGTGTAGGTGGGATTCTTTATAGTATCATCAATTAAATATTCTATGTCAGTAAAATGATGATCCTGTTTCTTTAGTCATTGGCAACGATCTTCACTTTCCTATGATGGAAGACTCACACAGGAATAATTATTGGTGCCAAGATTAATGAAAACTCTGGGTCCTTTCAATAGTTTTGCTAAGGCATAAAGGTCATTGGTGATTGATGAAGAGTCACAATGACTACTGCTATGCTGAGTGAGCTACTTCACAAGTCAAATACTTTTTCTAGAAGAGACCCTATTAATCCTTTATAGGAGTATACCTAGACATGAAACTAAGCTTTACTGAAGAGGGTGTCCCTGAAAATCTGGGCAGACGGCAACAAGCCAGAGAGTTTAAGAACAATCTGACTCCCCTATTTTAGAGGTGAGACCCATGGCCAAGATGAAACTAGTCTATCATAGCCCAGGGTCAGAGTTCCTTTTCTGGAAGGGGAACTCCTAGACCCTGGGTGATGTAAATGTGCTCTATTATGGTTGCTCAACTTTGGTTGCTAAGTGAAAGGCAGTATGATGTCATGGGAAAAACATTGACTGGAAGCTGAAAGACAGGGGTTCTAGTCTAACTCTGGTACATACTGGCTAGGTTACCTTAACTTTGCTAAGGCTCAGTACTTCACAGTACTTTCCTTCATGTGGGAATCAAAAGAGGTAAAGTATGTGAATGAACTTTCTAAAGTCACAAAGCACTATATACTGTGAGTTACTGTTATTATTATTATTTTGAAACTTTGAAAGACTCCCAGGGTAACCCTAGAAGTAGCAAGGGATAAAGGCAAAGATCTGCCATTCATCTTAGTCCTGCTTCTTCTTTAAAATTATCTTGTTCTAGCTTCAGGAAATCTGTTTCTTCAATAGGTTGCTCTTACCTCTGATATTTTCCTTAACTAGCACCACTCTCTCCTGTTTCTCCTCCTATCTATTTGACCACTCCATCTTGTCTCTTTTGCTAAGTCTCAACTCATATCCCACCCACTAACAGTGAGGTCCCCCACACTTTTTCCTGGATCCTCTTCTGCCTCTATACGATTTCACTTGGTGATCTCATCACCTCCCAAGTCTTCAATTATCATTTCTATACAAATGATTCTAGAGTCTACCAGTCTATCTCTGATCTCTCTCCTAACCTCCATTCTCACAACTCCAACTGCCGTTTAGACAGCTTTAGCTGGATAATCCTTGAACATCTTAGACTCAGTATCTTCAAAACTGAACTCTCTACTTCCAAACTTCTCTGTTATTGTCAAAAGTACTGCCATCCTCTAGGGATGTCTGGATGTTCAGAGAAGACTGGTAGCTCCGATGTGAGGGCTACAGAGCCCTTTTCAGGGATGCTTTCCACCTTTCCACCAGTCACCCAATTATCACTTGTAGCTCTGAGAAGCTGTAGCATGCACAGAAACTGCACTCCAGTAAACCCTTTCAGTAGACTAAACTAGATTAAGGGTAACCAACAGGTCTGAAACCTGCTGGTGAGCTGTGAAGACTTCCTCCAGTTGAATGAGTGGATGTGAATAGTTTTCTCCAACGGACCATGAAGGCAGTAGAAGCACGTGCTCTGAAGCTCTTAGAGATTTGTTTACCTTTGAAGACACCAAGGTCATCCACTACATCCCGAGCCATCACCAATCATCTTGACTTTGTCTTGTGATTGGACTTCAATGACTCTGGAAGAGACAGTGAGTCCAACAACTTCACACAACTCTGCCTCACTTACATCCAATTTATGTGCAAGTCAAAAGATATCACCAATACCATTTTTATCATTTTTCCCTATCTCAAAATCCTGTGGTGACAGGCAAGTGATAAAGCAGCAGGTACAGATACAGTAGGAGCTGTAGTCACAACCCTGCACACAGGAAGCCCAGGTCATAGGGCTGTCTTCTCACTGGACCAAAAAAGCAGTGGGACTTGGCTGCCTGCTAAGTGAATAAGCATCCTTTTTAAAGAACTGCTCTGCTTACCTCTTGGCATGAGGAAGGGTGCTAGAAAACGTCCTAAAAATTGCCTGCTTCACATATCTTAACTCTGGCCTGCTTACAAAGTAGGTAAGGATCCTACTCTGCAGTCAAAGTCCAAAAAATGTACAAAAACTTTTGTGAAGATGATCACTCACCATTGGTACCTGGAATGTGCACATGATTACGGACAACAAGAAATCCAGTAGACCTGAAAGATAAACAGTTCTTCTTATGAGAGAACTCAGCAAGTATCATATGCAAATTGTAGCCTTGAGTGAAATAAAACTGGCAAATGAAGGTAAGCTTGTTGAAATCAGAGCTGGATACACAGTTTTCTGGAGTGGCCACGTGATGGCGAGTACCGTGAAGCTGGTGTAAATTTCACAATCAGATGAATCTAATTAACAAGTTTGTATGCCTCCCAAAAAGAGTGAAATAGCAGGCTCATGGCAATGTGATTGCCACTTGCAAAAAGGCACCACACCACCATCATCAATGCATATATTCCCACCATGACAAACCCTGGTGAAGTCACAGAAAAAGTTTATGAAGCCCTGGAGATCCTTATCATCAATGTGCCAGAAGAGATTGAGCTTATAATTCTTGATTACCTTAATGCCAGAGTAGGCACAGACTATCAGACATGGCAAGGAGTCCTTGGAAAGAATGGAATCAGAAACAGCAACAGTCACTTATTATTGCAGACTTGTACATCTCATGACCTTGTCATCACCAACACTGTCTTCTGTTTACCTAGGTGAAATAAAACTTTGTGGATGCATCTTGGCAGCAAACATTGGCATTTAATAGACTATGTCATTTTAGAGAAAAGAAGCAGATAGGATGTGAGAGATGGTAATGTGTGCCACAGATTGCTGGACCTAGCATAAACTTATCCTCTTCAAGCTAAACATTCATGTTCAGCAAAAGCAGAGGCCCCAAGGCAAGATGATTATCTTGCCTTGACTTAATGTCAACTTATTGGAGCACTTCTCCTTGCATGAATGGTTTGTTGCTAAGTTGGAGGGAAAGATAAGCCAACACAAGGCTAGCAAAAGTGAAGCAGAAAAGGGGTGATGTATTTGCACCACATTTACTCATCTGGGCCAGAATACTCACAAACATCAAGACTGGTTTGATGAAAATGATGGAAAATTCAGAAGCTGCTAAACAAAAATGAAGAATTCCTCAAGGTTTACCAGAACAATAGTTTGTCTGTTTTTAAAAATGCAGCATTTAACTACATCAAAAATAAAATGCAAGTGAAGCTTAGAGAGATGTAGAATTCGTGCCTCAGTAAGAAGGCAGATGAAAATTAGTTTTGTGATAATAACAATCCAAAGCTCTTTTTGATGCTCTGAAGGCTATTTATGGACCAAAAACCTATGATACATCTCAGCTACTCAGTGCTGATGGAGTCACATTGATTAGTGATAAGAACCTGATCCTAAAGAGATGAGCTGAACATGTCCATAATATTCTCAACAGACCCTCATCAACTAATACTGAAGCCACTGACTGTATCCCTCAGGTTGAAGCCAATCCTTCTCTAGCTGAACTTCTAACTGAAGAAGAGGTTTTGAATGCTATTAGGATCCTTTCATATGACAAATCATCTCTATTCCAGCTGAGATTTACAAGGCAGTGAGTCCACTGGTCACTGAAATCTTCCAGGTTATATGGCAAGACGATTTTGAGCATACCTCCATCATCCATCTCTATAAAGGAAAAGGAAATATGTTGTCCCATAACAATCAGGGTCTCTCTCTCTTAGTCATTACTGACACAATTCTTGCCAGAGTCCTCCTTAATAGTCTAATCCTTTACCTGGAAGATAGTCATCCTCCTGAGAACCAGTGTGGCTTCAGAAAAGGCTGAGGAATGATCAATATGGTGTTTGCTGCCCAACAATTCCAGGAGAAATGCCAGGAGCAGAACAGAGGTCTGCACACAACACTTTTCAATCTGATCAAATCCTTTATACTGTCAGCCATGAGGGCTTGTGAAAAATTGTGTCAAAGTCTGGTTGCTTAGGGAAGTTCATCATTGTTGTATATCAGTTTCATGGTGGCATGCTTGCACAGGTTCTGGATAATGGACAAAGCTTTTATGCATTCCTGGTCACCAATGGAGTGAAGCAAGGCTATGTGCTCACTCCCACACTTTTTAGCATGATGTTTTCTACGATCTTGTTGGATTTCTCCAAAGAGGATGAAAATGATATCAAGGTCAGCTACTTCACTGATAGAAACTATTTTACTTGGAAAGGCTACAAGCCAAGAATAAAGTGGAGGGAAAGCTGGTACATGGCCTTTTGTTCACAGATAATTGTGTACTGAATGCAGTCTCTGAGACTGAGATGTAATAGAGTATGTATTGATTCTAATTAATAAAGGGAGAAATATTGAATGCTGAGGATAAATTCACTTACCTTGTAACAGTATACTTTCCAAGGATGCATGCATAGATGATAGCATTAATGTACACATTGACAGAACTAGCTCAGTATTGGGGAGACTCCAAAGAAAGTGTAGGAGAAAAGCAGTAGTAGGCTGCTACCAAAATGAAAGTCTACAGAGTCATTGTGTTGACCTCATTGTTGTATACCTATGAAGCCTGGACAGTATACCAGCACCATGGCAGGAAACTGAATCACTTTCATTTGACTTATCTTAGAAAGATTCTGAAGCTCACCTGGCAAAATAAGGCACTGGACACTGAAGTTCTTTCTCAAATTGAACTGCCAAGCATTCAAACACTACTACAGAGAGTGCAACTCCTATGGGCTGACTATATTTTTCAAATGCCAAATGTACTTTTGCCTAAAAGATTATTTTATGGAGAACTCACACAAGGTAAGCATTTGTACGGAGATCAGAAGAAGAGATACAAAGGAAATTGTCAAGGTCTTTCTGAACAATTTTGGAATTGATTGTGAGACAAGGGAGACACTGACACAGGATCACCTAGTATGGCATGCTTACATCAAAGAAGATGCTGTGCTCCATGAGCAAAGCAGAATTGCAGCAACTCAAGACAAACATGAGATGTTCCCATTTAGAGACATCTGCACTCCAAATGTTTATACAGGCTATTTGTGACCAACCTGTGTTAGAGCCTTCCAAACTCTTATTGGTCTGATCAGCCACAGGTGGACACACTGTTCCTTGACTCCAACATAGTGATGTCATTTTTGTCCTCCTTAAGAAATAAGAACAACAACCACTACCATCCTGCCAGGAAACCAGGCTCACAACCTAGATGTCGTATTCAGCTCCTTACTCTATCAATCCTCATATGTAATCTGTTGCCAACAGCTGTCAATTCTATCATGATAATATCTCTCACACATTCTCCCTCTATCAGAGGAGAGAAGGGAGCTTATGCCTCTCCCACCATCCCGGTATAGGGACTCATAAACTCATGTCTACATTATTGCAATAGCCTTCTTGTTGGCCTTATCCCATTCTAATCCATCCTTCACTTTGCTATCAAATTGTTCTTCCTAAAAGACAAGTCTGACCATATCCCCACCCTTACTCAATAAGCTACAGTGGCTCCCTATTATCTCCAGGAACTAATATAAAATCCTTTGTTTGACTTTCAAATTCCTTTGTAACCTGACCCTTCCTACCTTTCCAGTCTTCTTATATCTTATTCATTTCACATATTCTTGAATCCTTTGAGTCTGGTCTACCTGTTATTCCCTGTATATGACATACCATCTCTCCAACTTCAGGCATTTTCATTGACTGGCCCCCATACCTAGTACTCTTTTCCTCCTCATCCTTGTCTCCCGGCTTCCCTAGCTTCCTTCACATATCATCTAAAGTTCAACTTTCTCCAAGATGCTCATTCCCATCCTCCTTAATCTTCGTGCATTCACTCTGAAATGATGCCAAATTTATCCTTCACATACATTGTTTGTACATGTTTACATATTGTCTCCTTCATCAGACTGTGAGCTCATTGAGAGCAGGGACTGCTTTTTTACCTTTCTTTGTTTCCAGAGTACTTTGCACAGTGACACAATGACATTTATTATTTAATAAATAATAGCTGACTGATGACTAGAGACTCCACCTCCAACAGTTTAACCATGCATGAAAGAGACATTCACTAGAGTAGTAAATGTACAGTATGTATGTTTAGACAGGATTTGTAAAAACTGTAGCTATTGGTTGCATTCCATTGATATATAAATGGTGCCTAAAGCTGGTAGGGCCACTGATGTTGGGACAAGGCATATATGCTCTGCACATATTTTTCCTCCTCAGTTTTCTCCACTTTACTCTCTCCTTCCCCCATCTCCCAGTAATTTTAGAAGAGATTGAGACAAAATGTTTTCAGGCTCATAATTTTCCCTTTTCTGCTTTTTTGGCTTCGAAACACAGTAGTCAGCAGGAGTTCCTTGGTGTACTTGAAAACATCAATCAGTTTCCAGATGAGCATAGAAATTCTTTTTTTTAAGGTACAAGTATAAGATTTTACCATGTGGTTTGACTCTTTCATTACCAACCCTTGACCAAAAGTCCGATATGTTTTGTCCATTTTGGGTGAGGCAAGGCAGACACAAAGAATAAGACATTATTGCACAGCATGAATCAGTCATCAGTCATTCTACTTTGAACCAGATTCTTTAACTTCTTCCTGTTCTAAGGAAGCAGCTGAGACAAGAGAAACTCCATCACTTGCATAAGAAATCTCTGGCAATTGAGAAGAGAGTCGTAGAGGAAGACCCTAGATCTTGAGAGAAATTGCTTTTCATTTTATAGCAAAGTAACTCATCTAGTAGGAGACACCATAACCAACAGAAAGCAAGAGAGTCCAGTGGAAATGAGTCAGACTGGAGAGAAGCAGACCCAAGAAATCCAGCTGAGTGACCTACTCAGCCTAAGAAGGAGGATCACAGCCTTGGTATAATTTGTTTTCATCTTGTGTATTCTCTAGTGAGTGCCTCTCTACTAGTGGACTCTCTGTACCTATACTTCCTATCATAAGAATTTGTGTGAGACTGAACTGAGGGTTTTTAGTGAAATATTTTATTGCTATGGACTTCAGTACATCTTTACTTCTAATGAATTGGGTCGAGATAAACCCTTCATTGGGCGATGAGGGTATTGACATGCAACATACTAATGACTAGGTTTAGATAACACCATGAAACTGAAACTGGAGAAAGAGGTGGAAGAATCAAAAGAACATCTGTGAACAAGATCCAAGCTTGAGAAATGACACTAAGCCTCTTTGAGACTTCCCTCCCTTCCTCTTAGCTTTGCTCTTGAACCAAGTGGAAAAAATTTGATTTCTTTTCAATTTAATAGCCCCTTAAGTCCTTGAAGACAGGTATTATTTCCCCCTCTAAATCTCTTCTCCAGGCAAAATATTCCCAGTTTTTGCAACTCATATGACATGAACTTGAGGCCTTTAATATACTGGTAACTCTTCTCTGGATACTCCCTAAATTATCAATGTCCCCACTAAAATGATGGGACCAGACATAAAAATTATACTCTAGATGTAGTCTAGCCACATGACACTTCTTTTAATACAACCTGACATTACCTTTGAGTTTTTGTTTTGTTTTCTTTTGTTTAGGCTGCCATATCACCTAGCTGATTTATCTCATATTGAGATTAAATTCTACTAAAACTCTCAGGTCTTTTCAAGACAAACTGCTATTTAGTCATGCCTCTCCCACCTTGTACCTATGAAGCTGATTTTTGCAACCTAATTTTAAGACTAAATTTATCCCTATATGAAATTCTATCTTGTTAAATTAGGCCCAATATTTCATCCTGTCAAGAACTTTTTGGATTCTGACTATCAACCAACGTATAATCTAACCCTCTTAGTTTTGTGCCATCTGCAAATTTAATAAATGTGTCATCTACTCCTTTATCTAACTCATTGATCAAAATGTGGAACAATAAAAGGCTAATCACAGATCCCTGGAGCTTGACATCTCCCTCCTCAAGAGATCTCCCTCTGATTTAATATCTAAGACCTTGATAGAAAAGAAATTTATATAGAACAAAGTCAAGAGCAGGTCTCTTGGGTATTTCACTAGATGCCTCCTTCTACATTAGCAATGACCCATCAGTCTTTACTCATCAACCTTGATCATTCAGTCAGTTTCAAATTCGCCTAATTCTATTTCTCACTCCCTAGTCTCTTCATCTTTTTTTCCGAGATATCTCAAATGTCTCGCTGAAATCTACTTACAGAATATCTAAGTCTTTTCCTTGTCTTATCTGGTGATCCAGTCAAATGCAACAAATAGTCAAAAGAACAGTTATTAGGCACCTACTGTGCGCAACATGCTATGCTAGGGACTAGGAGAGATACATAGTTTAGATAAGATACCTTCCCTTCATTGAATAAGGGATAAGACATCAACACAAATTACTATAATACACAATATTATTTGATAATTTAACTAGAGAATTGCAAAACACAGTACTATATGAAGTCCAAAAGAGGGAAGCTCATTCCTGACCAGTTCATGGAAGATGTACAATTTACATATGGCTTTAAAAGATAACTAGGAATACGACAGAGGAGGAAACAGCAAAAGAATGGAAGTGAGAGAGCACATG
Source organism: Notamacropus eugenii (assembly GCF_028372415.1). NCBI lineage: Eukaryota > Metazoa > Chordata > Mammalia > Diprotodontia > Macropodidae > Notamacropus > Notamacropus eugenii. Next base: position 273,831,554 of record NC_092875.1, read on the forward strand.
CCATGTCCAGGGGTCAAAGGGTAGTACAGTTTGGCCAGAATTTGACTTCATGTACAGGAGAAACATAAGATAAAGCTTAAAAGATATGGTAGAACCAAACTGAAGACGAAAGGAGTCTAAACCTGACTTTGTAAGAAGTAGGGAGCCACTCAAGATTTCTGAACAAAAAATTGAGATAACCAAAATCTGTGGGGTTGGGCATATTATTCTGGTGATAGTATGAAAGATAAATTTAAAGGATAAAGAAAATGAAAGAAGAAACATGTTTAGGACTGTATGGCAGTAATCCAGGAAGGTCATATTAAAGAGCTATTGTAGGGCAGTAGCGGTAGTAATGCAGAGGAAAGAGCAGATGTGAAAGGTCCAGATCCATGACCTGTTTTTAATGAATCAATCATATCTTGATTAGTACTATCCTTTCTTCTGGGCTTACTCTGGTCCTTATTCCATCTTCAACTCATTCTTCCCATTCCCTCTAGCCTTCTCTGACTTCCTCTTTCATTGTGCCCTCTGAAATGCCATTCTAACATTTTGGTTTATTATTTTTTTCAAGTAATGAGTTTTTTAAATTAATCTATGCCTCTTACGACCCCTCCCCTTTCCCAATGAGCAGATTTTTTAAAAAATGTGTGAGGGAGAACACACATCCTCAGTGTATCATCTACAAAACAAGCTCCTTCATTAGCCATGTCTGAAAATGGATGTCCCTTTTCACATCTCAGGTTCATCCTCTCTCCATTAGAAGGTGAGTGGCATGTTTCCTTTTCACTCTTTTGGATGTGTGGTTTATCACTGCATTGATCAGAGTTCTGCAGTCTTTCATCTTTCAGACTTGGTTTCTCTATAGTATTATTATCGTATAAACTATTCTTATAGTTCTGCTCACTTCCCTACGCATCAGTTCATAGAAGTCTTTCCACTTTTCCCTGAAATTGTTCATTTCATCGTTGCTAATGACACAATAATATCCCAATCCATTCATGTATCATAATTTGTTGAACCATTTCCAAATAAGAGGATACCCCTTTAGTTTCCTATTTGAGGGTACCATGAAAAAAGCTGTTATAAATATTTTTGTACATGTAGATAGATTCCTTTCCTTTCTTTTATTTCTTTAGGTATAGGCCTAGTAGTGGTATCTATCCATTCTATCATTAACAAACTTTCTTTTGGTTTATATCCCTTCCTTTCCCATTCCACCTTTCTTCTTGAACTCATGGAAACTTGTATCCCCTCCATGAGAAATTGTGCCCTCTTGAATACTGGATGCAATTTTTTTCAAACACTGCCCCCCATGATACTGAGCCAAGAGAATAGATGTAGGTATACTCCTTACTCCATACAGTGCCATTATCACCCAACAACCTTCCCACCTTTGAGATTCAATCCACCTATCTATATCACCCTATTCATATACTCACTGCTATTATCTACCAGCCTCCAAATTGGCTCCCTACCTTCCCTCCCTACATCCAGAAAATCAACATCTGGCTGAACCTCTCCCATCCCACTCATATTTGTGAACTTCAATATACATTTTTTTTCTATTGTTGTTATTGTTTACTCATTTTTCAATAATGTCTCACTCTTAGTGACCCCATTTGGGGTTTTCTCGGCAGAGATACTAAAGTGATTTGCCACTTCCTTTTCCAGCTTATCTTGAAGATGAGGACTTGAGGCAGAGAAGGGTAAGTGACTTGCCAGGTCACACAGCTAATAAGTGTCTGAGACCAGATTTGAACTCAGGAAGATGAGTCTTCCTGACTCCAGCCCTAGCATTTTATCCACTGTGCCACCTACTATAGTTGATGTCCCCTCAAATACCCTGATCTTCTGGTCCAGTCCAATGTCCTCATTAGTTCCCATAATCTGAGCTTGAGCTAGTAAACCTAGACTAACTAACAAATCATTCAATCAATCAATAAACATTTATTAAGCACTGACTATGCACCAGGAGCACTGTGTGCTGAGCTAATGATATTCAAAAGATTAGTAGAACAGGAGAGTCATCCCAGAATTGGAAAAGGCAAATAATGCCCCAATTTGCATAGACCTAAGAGAGTTGTTGACACTTGATCTGAGTCTCAAAGGAAGCTAAAGATTCTATAAGGAACCACTGAAGAGACAGTGCACTCTAGGCACAGAAATGGAGATTGGAATTGGAATATCATGTATTTGGTTGGTTGGTTGTCCTTCACACTCAAAGAGAACCAAAATGATATCACCCTGGCAGGGTCAAGGTACAGTGAGTTCAACTGTGGTCCAAAAAACCAATATGACCTCAGAAGGCTCTACCACAAGTTGGGCACAAATAGTCTGTATAAATACTTGGAGGGGAGATGTGTCTAAATTTGAGTATCTCATGTTTCTTCTGAGCTGTTGCATGTTGTGTGGTCCTCTGCCAATGTCTCCCATGTCTCACAATCAACTTTAAAGTTCTTCAGAGAGATCTTGAGAGCGTCCTGTCATGTAAAAGTAATAGTGGACAATTTGGCTAGAATATAGAGTCTTTGAGTGTGAATAATGTAAATTCAGTCCAGAAAGACAGGTTGAAGCCAGGTTGTGAAAGGCAAAAAAGAGGAGTGTATATCTTCTTCTAGAGGCAAGAGAGAGTTATCTACCTCCTCCATGTCTTTGAAAGACCCCAGCCTAGAATGCTCTTCCTCCTCTCTTTAACCCCTTAGATCCTTTCAAGATTCAGCTCAAGTGTCACTTCTTGATTTCCCCAGTTGTTGCTCCATACCCTCCAAAATTATTTTGTACTATTTATCTATGATCAGCTAGGTGGCACAACGGATAGAGTGCTGGTTCTAGAAGCAGGAAGATGAATCTTCCTGAGTTCAAATCCAGTCTCAGACACATACTAACTGTGTGACCCTGGACAAGTCACTTTACCCTGTTTGCCTCGATTTCCTCATCTGTAAAACAAGCTGGAGAAAGAAATGACAAACAACCCCCCCCAGTATCTTTGCCAAAAGAACCCAATGGGGTCACAGAGAGTAGGACACGATTGAACAATTATCTGTGAACATATATTGTTTCTGCTAAGTACTGCTTAAGAGCAGGGACTCCTTTTACTTTTGTCTTTGACAGAATGTTAGTACCTAGTATGGTATCTGCCATGACTTTCATCCGAGCTGCCCAACATGCCTGGAATACTCACCTCCATCTCTTAGGATCCTTAGCTCCCCTTAAAGCTCATGTCGCCTCCTACAGAGAGCCTTTCCTTCTCTCCCCAGTTGTCAGTTCTGTATTTATCTTATATTAATTTATTTTGCATATTTTGTAGTTTGTATTTATTTTGTCTTTTGTATTTGTGTTTTGCATATTTTGCATTTATTTACCTGGGCACCTGTTGCATTCCCTCAATGGCATACAAACTCCTTATGGGTAGAGATTTTCATTTTTGCTTCGTCTTCCTAGCATTAGTGCCTACATTAGGTTTCCTGAATTTAAGTGAACTGTATCTGATATTCTTCTGTACCTTATCTATCAAAAATTGTAAAAAGGTGTGATTGCTACCTCCTGAGGCTCCTATCAACCCCACTTCACCCATCACTTCTTCCTTATTGATATGAATATTGATATGAATCGGGCCTAGTGTGTGCTGGATCTAGCTCATGTTGCCTCGAGAATGGATTGCTAAATTTTAAGTGTGAGCATTTACACATTGGAAATCAGCAAACACTACCAATAGAGGCTTTATTTATTGTTTTACTGATTGTCCAGACTTAAGAAAGTGATGGAGAAATAATGTATATTAAACTTAAAAATGTGTCCTGGGTATAATCCCCCCCTAGAGCCAGTTGTTAACCATTTAGCAATATAACCTGTATGCTTCTCATTGTTTATTCCAGCTTTTGAAATAGAAAATTAAAAACAAGACAAGGACTTGCAAGATCTCTGATTTTATCAGAAAAATAATTTTTAATAATTGAAATTCTTTATCATAATTATATCCTGCCTCACTCCAAGGAGCCTGTCATTTAATTCTTCCAAATGATCTGGCAGCCTGAAATCTACCCTCCTCCCACTGTGTTGCCTCTATTTCTCTTTACGTTGACCTTCACCCAAAGCTTCATCCATCACTCCCCCTCTATCAGATTTTCCCTTAGGTGAATAAAGCATCTTGATATAAAATGCTGGATCATTCAAGTTTCTCTTCCAGACATGTTAAGAGCAATCTCTTTTTAAAACTCAATGACAACATTCTTCCAACAAATATGTTAAAATCTAGTGTTCTCTTTAACTACGAATCTTTTTGTCAATAGACAATAGGTCTCGTGGCAGCTGAAACCTAAGAAATAAATTGACGGTTTTGTTCAAAAGGGAGGGAGAGAAATATTTAATAAGGAATAGCAACAGCAGAGCTGTTTGCTGCCTGACACTATCTGCCAAGGAGAGGGCCACTGGAAAAGAGAGTAGAGAAGAGAGCCCAGAAAATGACATCTGGCCTGGAGGTTATTCACTGGCCCTATCTATAGCTACTCTCTGTCAGACTCATCACTTTGTCTGGCTCAAAGGCCTTCCCAGGGACACTTTTGCCTATCCAACCCAAGTCTCCCAAGGATTGTTCTCCTGGGTAACACAGTTCATAGCCAAAGAAAACATCTATTTTGGGTTTACGGTGTCCATCTACCTTAAAGAATATGACCACAGTTTTATGCATAGATGAAGTGGAATTCCTAGATTTAATCATGACATTCAGTCTCTTTGTAGGAATGTCTCTTTTGATTAGATGGGTTCCTACATCTTTTATAAATTCCTCAACTTCAGAGGATGGGTGAGCAAACCTGAAATTCCCAGAAATAATATCTTACTATCAATTCCTCAGGTATATTTCTGTGGTCAAAATTCTCAGGCAGGAATAAAAATTTTTTCTGAGTTTCTAAGAGTCCCTAATGTTATATTCATCCAATCCTTTCACTTTTCTACCCAATATCCTTAAAATATCCTCATTCTTAAGCTTGAGTCTCAGTAAACACATTAGGAGACCTCTGCTTTTTAACTGCAAAAACAATATAGCACTCATCAATTACCTCAGCTCCCAACTTTTCTAGAGATTGCTGCATATGTGCCCACATTAATATACATTTTAATGCAATTAAAAATGTATAGTATTGCAGCAACAATGGTTTGCTGTATTAACCTATTGTGCTCAAACTATACAATAGTATAGCAAAAGATGAATTCAAATTATGAAAACATTAACAGACTTTTTCATGGCCTCAGCATATAATAATTAACTATACAGTATCATTCAGATTTTTTAAGGAATACATCAGATCAATAAGTCCAGCAACTGCATAATAGTTTTTCATGCTGACATCTCATAGAACGAAGTTCAGCTAACTTGTTACATAAGCTTTTGAAATTCTTTCTACTAGTCTAGTCTGGTTACAAGTCAAATTTCTTCTTGTTACAGTCTATTGCAGTTCCTCAGTGCCCTCTGAGGGTTGAAGGTAGAATCACACCTTCTGAATTCCAAACTCTATCCCAGGACCAGTGAAAATAACCTTTTCATTTGATAAATCAGCATTGAAGTGGAAAGAGTGGTGGTGGCTGTTGAGTCATTGAACTCAGGAAGATGAGTCTTCCTGATTCCAAGTCCAGTTCCCTATCCACTTTGCCAACTAGCTGCCTGTAAAGAGCAGAGGCAAAGCCTAAGGGCAGCTAGATGAGAAAACTGAACCTAAACAGATGAATGAACTTACTCAAGGTCAGATATTTAGTAAGAAGCAGAGCAAGGATTTGAACTCATGTCTTTCAAATCTAGTGCTCTTTCCAATGAACCAAGCTATTTCCTGATTTGATTGACACATTGGTTGATAATCACCATGGAGAGGTAATCAGACAGGTTCCTAAAACCACCTGGGTACAGTGCCCAACCCTTAGCATAATGCCTAGCACATCAGCCAGTCAATAAGCATTTATTAAGCACCTACTAAGTGTCAGGCACTGTGTTAAGCACTGGAAATACAAAAAAAAGGTAAAGAGGGCTCCAAGGAGCTCATAATCTAATGGAGGAGACATCAAGCAAACAAATACGTACAAATAAGCTATATATAGGATAAATAGGAAAGAAATAACAGACTAGAACTAATTGGGGTTGAGAAAGGTTTTCCTATAGAAGGTGGGATTTTAACTGGGGCTTGAAGGAAGACAGGAAAACCAGGAAGCAGAGATGAGGAAAGAGAATAGTCCAGTCATGGGGGACAGCCATTAAGCACATAGTAGACAGTTGATTAATGCTTGTTGACTTAACTTCTACATAATCTGTCCTCTGGAACAAAGCATAATTCCATTGCTGTATTCTAGTAATTCATTTCAGTAGCCCCTATCAAGTATCGATGATGTTCATAAACTCATTTACCATCATACCTCATTAAAAATCAAATTTACTTCAAGAGGGCAAGAGCTGTTTCTTTTCTTTTCTTTTCTTTTCTTTTTTTTTTTGATAGGTTAAAATTCAGAGGTGGGGAAGCTGTGCCCTCAAGGCCACATTGAGTCCATAGATTCCTTACCCCTGGAAGTGGGTGACCAGTCACATGACCAATATGTGCAGGGGTGGGTCTTGATCCCAGAATTTTCTGGTTCTTAGGTTTGCTCTCCATCCATCCACTATCCATCTATCATTTCTGTCCCTTTTCTCCCTCCTTATTTCCTATAGATTCCTATTCTTCCATTGTCTTCGTTACTGTTCTCTACAGCATCTGCATTTGTCCGTTTCCATCCTCCCCATTCCTTTTCAGTTTAAAGTCATCTTCATCAATAGGTGTGTGCTTTCTTACTTTTTTTCATTTTAAATTTAAATTTTTAATTTTTAAAAATCCTTCATGTGTTTCAACTCTTTCTTAATCATATCACTTCTCTATTCTCCAGATTTGAAGATCACTCTATCAGAGATAGATGAGAAAAATTAAAAAGAAATTTAGCCAATTCTACTTCTGTTCACATTAAACCATCTGACCAGAGCTGTGGCCTTGCCCTTTCCTTGTTTCCCCAACAAAACAAAAAGGGTCATTTTGTTTTATTTGGGCTTGCCCATTTGGGGCTTAGTCTACTTACACTATTCCTTTTTAAGCCCATGCTACTCTTTCATATTTGCCCTTAGCAAATTTATATCTTTAGATTCACTTCCTCATCAGAGTCATTAACAATTGTGATGTCAAAACTCTGTAGTTTCTTTTAAGACCTTCTCATCCTTGAGTCATCCTCCCTTTTGGAATCTCTGGCCATGGGATCCAGTTTTTATTTGCTCTCACCTTTGTTGCCCAGAGTTTACCATTACAACATTTAAGTCACATTCTCTCAGATTCCTCTCCTTTTACAATCTACTCTTTCAATGAAGTAAGAATTAAGTCCAGAGTATCAGTTCTCTCTATATTTTCCCAGTCTTCTTAGAGATGAAACTGTCAAGAATTTATCATTCTCCATTTTAGCAGAATCTTCCAACAGATGCCTTTGTGGAATTTTATTGACTTCCTTCCCATTCCTCACAAGTCACTCTTTTGCTAAATCTCCTTCCCTTTACTTATACCTCTCTATCCTACATCATTTTTCCTAAATTATTTCCCTCTATTTTCCCTGTTGCTTTATCTTCCTACTCTCATCCTTGTCAATTCTTCTAACAAAACTTTCTGCTTCTCCTGGGAATCCAGTAATAAGTATAATATTTGCATATATGTTACACATATATTATACCTATTAATATATATTGTATTGCATATATTATACATACCTTAAAACTTATTACTGAAGATACACATACACACATACATATATGTATATATACATGTGTATGTATAATGAGAGGAAATGCAGAGACAATGAGGGTCCTCTCTCTAAAGTTGTGAAACCACTCAAGTAAGTTCCAGAGGTAAAACATTTAAAAGTTACTACAGTTCAAGATGACACATACAAGCGCTGAATAAAATTCTTATCCATTTGTAAGTTAGATGGTATTAACGATCATCCCCTAATTACCACTGCTTGTGATAATAGTAGAGAACAAGAAATCATCACCAGAAGATATATAGTGAAAAAGAAGGAATTCTCATGTAAGTATATGCATGTATATGCATACATGCACGCTCTATATCTAGCAGTTGATCTGCCCCAGTTCTGGGTTGACTCACAGACGACTAGGGGCTTGTGGATCATTTTAGGTTATTAATTTATCTCTGTTAAAAATCATTTTACCTTATCAACTTAAACTGGAACAGGAATGTTACTGCAAAATGTCTCCAAAATGTGCTGATTTCCAATGCGAGCCCACCAATGTTGGCCACCTTCCTGATGCTGAGATGGGATATTTCTGCTTTTTTCACCAGGCATATCATATTTCTAGGTGGTTCAGAGGATAGAGCACTGGGTCTAGAGTCAGGAAAACCTGGATTCAAATTTGACTTCAAACTCTTACTAGCCCTGTGACCGTGGGCAAGCTACTTAACCTCTGTTTACCTTAGTCTACTGGAGAAGGAAATGGCAAAACCACTCCAGGTAGCTTTACCAACAAAACCCCATGGATAATATGATCCAAGGGGTCACAAAACACTGGACACAAATGAACAAGGTCCCACCATATTTCTCCCCAAAGGTCAATCCACTCTGCCTATATTAACTACAACTAGGACCCACTAATTTTATTTATCTAAAAGTGAATTAAACAATAGAAATGAAAGAAAAAAGAACAAAGAGGATAGGGAATAGTTCTTGAATATGACCCCTGCTAACAAACCAGCAGAAACTGGTTCCTCCTGCTTCAGGATTGTCCCCAAAGCAAACAAACTAAACAGGAGACTTCCTCAGGTAATGGGAACTGTTTCCTTCCTTAACTGGGAGTCACAGGAGAAAGGAATTGCTTCTGTGAGCCCCATTAGGGAGTCCCACTAATCATGATTTATAGCTATACAATAACAAACTTCTTAACCTCAACAACAGTACCAGAGACCACTGGGCTCCATCTCTCTTTGGAAGGGAAGAGAGCAAGAAACTACAAATTCCGATTTTTGGTTCAGAGTTTGACCAACCCTAAAATATTTCCATGACCCAAAGATAGAGGATAAACTTCCATTCTCCAATTCTCAGTTCGACCTGACTTCTTACATCTTTCTCATAAACATCTTTGAAAACTGTTTCCAGAAATTCCAGTTCTGAAAGTCACAAGCTGGTAGATTCTGGGCTTGTATTTCCATGGTAACACTGATTATATAAGGGCAAAGCACAAAGGCAGGGGAAAAACGTGAAGTGATACCACTTTTTTTTCAGACAATAATACACTTCTAAAGCACTTTAAGGTTTACGAAGCACTTTCAATCATGAGGAAGATAGTATGGATATATTGTCTCCATTTTTTAGATGTGAAAACTGAGGGTAAGAGAGAGGAAATAACTTTCATTGGAGCTGAGTCAAACCTGATTCCAAGGCCAGGCCTCTTGCCATTGTGCCATGCAACCTCTTAAAATTTCTTCTACTTATTAAAATGAGTTACTTAAGATTCTATGTCCATATTATGTTTCTTTAGATTTTAATTTCCCTATGACAAATACTGCTTCTTTTAACAAGTTCATGACAATGTGAGTGATACTCATCAAGCATATCTAGTGTCTTCATAAATGACCCTGATTAATGATGATGAGAATGACAAGAAAACATTCTCTTCCCTAACGTAAGGCAGCCAGTAGATAGAGTACTGCCCCTTGAATCATGCTATATGCTATCTCTTTTTGACCTTACAATAAGCTTATGAAGAGGGAACTATGGTTATTCCCATTTTACAAACAGAAGAGCAGGAGGAGAGAGAGTGATTTGCTCAGGATCATACAGCTAAGTAAGTGTCTCAGGAAGGATTAGAATTCAGATCTCCCTGACTTCAAGCCTAACACTTTCCACTTCACTTCCTAGCTCTTTTCATTAATTAGTCAATAACTTCATTAGTAGTCCATCCCTGCTGAAATCAAATTTGGCCTCACACTGGTTGTGTGACCCTGAGCAAGTCACTTGACCTCTGTCTGCCTCAGTTTCCTCAGCTGTAAAAATAGGGTTAATCATAGTACGATTCCTCATAAGAATTAAATGAGTACTTAGCACAGTGTCTAGCACATAGCAGACACTTAAAATGCTTGTTTTCTTCCTACCTCCTCTTTTCAGAAAAAAAAAAAAGATATCCCCTCCTCAACTGCAGATCTTGAGAAACAAAACATTTGTAAAAGTAACAATAAAAATAATAACTAGCATTTATATATCACTTGAAAGTTGGCAACCATTTTAGCCCCCTCTCACCAAATGCTGTTTACACAAAAGACAATCTCAAATAGTGAGGAAACACATTTTTTTAAAAAGATAGTAAACAGAAAGTGAGAAAATTATACAGATTAATTTAGATGACAGAATAATAAAAGTGAGCTTGTTATTTTAGCAATAATAGCAGCAGCTAACATTTTAATAGTACTTAAAATCTGTAAGCCATTTGACACACATTATCTCATTTGATCTTCATGACAATCCTATGAGCTGTTATTATCTACACTTTACAGATGAGGAACTGAGGCTATAAAAGGCAGCTTCCCCAGGATCAAACTTTTCTTCCTGACTCCAGTCAGTCAACAGTCAATCAACATTTATTAAGCACCTACTATATGCTAGGCACCATGCTAAATGATACAAGAAAGGCAAAAAATAGTCTCTGCCCTCAGGGAGTTCACAGTTTAATGCCGAGATAATGTGTAGGCAACTATGTACAAACAAGTTACATACAGACAAATAATCAATAGAGGGAAGGCCCTATAATTAAAAATAGAGATTTAAAAAAGGTATTTCTTCTTTAGAAGGTAGGATTTTATCTGACTTGAAGGAAATCAGGAAAGCCAGAAGGAAGATATGTGGAAGGTGCACATTTCCTACATCGGGGACAGCCAGTGAAAATGCCTGAAGTTGGGAACAGAGTTCCTTGTTTGAGGAACAACAAGGAGGCCCATTTCACTGAACTGAAGAGTATTTATATGGGGGAGCATAAGATGTGAAAAGACTGAAAAAAAGGAGGCAGGTTATGAAGGGCTTTGAATGTCAAACAGGATTTTATATTTGATTCAAGAAGTGATAAGGAGCCATTGAAGTTTATTTAAGGGGGGGTAACGTGGTCAGACCTGAGCTTTAGGAAAATCACTTTGACAGTTGAGCAGTACATAGACTGCAGTGAGGAGAGAAATAGCTAGGGGACCAACAATAGACTATTGCATGAGGCCCTGCACCAGAGTCATGGCAATGTTAGAGAAGGGAACCTATGAGCTCTATCTAATCTACCATCCAACTGTCTAACTCAACCAAGGTAAGTATGTTCTACCAGGGAAGTCAGTTCTTAGAAATCCCTAGGACTGTAGATTCTGGGAATCAAGACTTTCTCCAGATGTCTGTGACTCTGGGGAGATAGTCCCACTCATCATTCAAAATTTTGCCCTTTTTCTCTTGCTCCTCTCTCGGGGTCCCTTCCATTTCTCTTCCTCCAAAGTATCCCCCCAAAATATTGTTCTTTCACATAAACCATAATTTGTGTCATGGACTCGTAAGTCTCTCATTCAATCAAAAGTTCAATTATGTAGCCTTCAGTGACAGAAGGCTATCCAATACCAATCCTCCCAAACCACCAAGGCCAGGGCTGGGGTTATATCAGTTAGAAGGTAATTCCAAAGTTATCCAATCTACCCCACACCTTTTGTTCTACCCCAACTATCAATTTCAAAGAGATTTTAAGGAAGCTGTTGCTAAGACCCAAAAAGGGCAAGCAAAGTAGTAACCAAGAATGGGATTGCCATAACTGTTGGTATTGGAAAGAATATTTCCACTGAATTCTTGTGATTGGTAAATTGCTACCAAATAATACTATCACCATGCAGATCTTCCAGAGACTAAAACCTAGGTTTTGCTGTGTTTAAGCACAGGTTCAGAGCTTAGAAAAATAACTCTGAACCTCAATTACGGTTCAAGCAAGGCTTATATTGTTTCCAGTCATGTTGGAGAGACAGAGAAATTTAGTTAGTTAATTAGTTAGTTTTACAGCCAAGGGAGAGAGAATCCCACACATTAACCAGGGAAAGGAAAAGCAAAGTTTCACAGTCTTAAACTTAAGGGAATTATTTTTCCAGGTGAAGCTGGTAAGGTTTAGAGCTAACACCTGGATAATTGAGAGGGGAGAATTACATGCCAGAAGATAATCATGAGGTTGAAACAGGCTGAGATCCTTCCACAAATGAAGCAAGTCAAATTACTTTGTGAAGCTTGGCCCTTCTTTTGGTTTCTTATCTTAGAATTGTCTGAGGCCTTCACTAAATTTTAATATCCCATGGGATCTGTTTCAGCCAGCCAGATAACCTCCTAAACTGTGGAAGTGGCCCTGAACTCCAAATAATAAAGACTAATAAAAGGAAATTTTAAAAAATGATTATGATATTCTGATCCTTAAAAAAAGGAAAGCATTTTTGCTGCTCTCTTCATTCTGTAATCTTAACCTTCTCTTCTGACTGAGAACTCAGTAGGAAGAAAAATAAAGTTAGAAACATAAATTAAAATGAGAACATAACGGTCATAAAAACTGCTTGGAGAAAAAAAAAGCATCAGTAAGTGCTTTCTGGTTTCATAAGTCTATGCAAAAGTTTTAACTTGCACCAAAATCCTAAAGCATAGGCCATCATAGGAATTTGCCTAAGTATATAATAAAATTTATTTTGCAATGTACAGCAGTCAAACCTACTCTGTATCAACTCTAAGACAAATTACGATAAAAGTCTTATCTGGAAAAACAAAACTCAGTCATAAATTTAATATCACTCTGGCAGAACCTTCTCTTTCCCCCATCTCCCCATCTCACACCAACAAAAAGCAAGTCAATCCAACATGTTTATTAAGCACTTACTATAATTTTAGGTACTGTGTTAGAACCTGGGGATATGAAACCTAAAAATATAATCCTTCTTGTCAAGAAGCTCAGAATCTAGTAGGATTGTATACAAAAATAAGTATGATATAAGGCATGTGATAAGTATAATGGTAAGGTCCAGATAAAAAGCTTTTAAGGAAGGAAATATCAATTCCTTCTCAGATGGAATCTCAGATTAGCTCTTTTCCTAAAAGTCAAGAAAGCTTTCACCCAAGATTTGATTGGCCCAGAGAGCCTAGAGCCTAGCCTAAGCTGCCTAGAAGCAGAAAGAGCTTCCTGGTAGCTTCAGGACCTATTGACTGTGTCTTCTTATTCACCTAAGGGAATAAAAATTTCTACCTTTTTGGAGTCAGGGACCCTCAGATTTGGATGCTGTTCCAAGGCCACAGGAGACCTATACCCTTCCCTAATGACCAGGCAATTTTCCATATGGAAAAGAGACCACTTCTACCAGACGTGTGCAGTAGATCATTGTTGAATGTCTTTTTCATGGTAGGTAAATGCTGTGATGGCAGTAGTCTTCTTCCTCATAATTTGGCATTATAGGAAGCGCAACAGAAAGGATTTCATAGCAGACAACCAGATCAACAAGGGTGATTGTAATAGGAATGAAAAGGAAAATATGACTGTTGGTGATAAAGCTAAAGAATTGACAAGACAGCAACCAATTTTGGACATACTAAGCATAGGGGATCTAGCATAATCTATTCATTTTATCTATAATATTCTACATCCACTCCTTCCTTTGGCTGCAGTGATGGAGATGGCATGTATAGTGTTTTCAGATATTGATTATTGGTAGCAATTATATCATTATCATTAGCAAGACATATATAATATGAGAATTTTGTTGCTAAAAATGAAGTGTCGAAAGTATGAAAACTCGGTATCTGGTGGTGCCATGAATAAAGAGTTGGGTCTAGAGTCAGGAACATCTAATTTCAAATCCAGTCTCAAACACATTAGCCGTATGATCCTTAGGCAAATCATTTAACCTCTACCTGAAAAATATGGACAATAATAGCACCTAACTCATCTTAAATGCATTATAAATATTGGCCATTATTCTCTACACTTTAAAAAAATCAGAACCAGAATTTTCAAACCTGTTCAAGTCTTCCAAATGAAACATTTCAGTGGGTTTTAAACTGATTGGTTAAACATGAAATACATTTTGATTTGAATGCAAGAATGACTGATTGCTATAAAAAATGACAGAATTTCACTAGATTCATTTTACAAAAATCTTTATAAAAATGATCGATGGGATTGAAAAAAATTGTATCAGGATTAATAAGTGTATGCAACTATGTACTTCTTCCATTTGTATCCTGTATCATTGTGAAGTATTTTTAATCTATGATAACCATTAAAACCAAATATTAACAAAAACAAACACTTCAGATTGCTGTTACAAAGTATTAAATCAAGATTTTGAAAAATAATGATACATAATCACTTTGCTCTTTTACATGTATTATGTGCATAAATATATATGTATATCGGTAAAAGTATATATACATGCATGCTTATATGTAGCAAAAATTTTTAGTGAAGATAAAAATGGGTTTGTATCATTAAATGAAATTAAATAAAAATTATACTGTAAAATACTTCATCTTCATCTCATCTTTTCAAATTTCTATTTGTTTTATAACATATATGTCTATAGTTTGTAGATAAATATAGATATTTTGAGTGTATGACTTCAAACATTTCTTAGTGATAGGGATATGTGATCCAAAAAGTTTCGAGATTACAGTTTTAGCCTCTATCACATAAATAGAAGTGTTAGGACAGAGAGGTTCCCAGTTCTTTGGGGACCAGAGCTTGACACTTTCCTGGAGCTCCCTCTGGTGTTGGAGGGAGAGCATAACCCCCAAGACCAGTGTGAGATTCCCCAGTTCCTGGTTCTTACTGTGAATAAGACCTGGTTAAAGGTAAGCAGCAATTGATGATGGTTAAATACAGATAAGTAAACATCCCAAAGAGTTTAATGACTATCCATCCCCTAGGTAGTAGATTGCTACTGACAAATTTCCACACGTCCCAAGTTTTTGTGTTTTCCAGTCTCATTAATCAGTTAATTTTCTCTGATGCCTCAGGTTTTTAACATTGCCTTTGATTGTTCAATTAATTTCAATTTAATTAAACAAACAGTTATGAAGTACCTTCTATTCACAAGATACCTATGGTGTATTAGGCACAGAAGTGAAGCCTGTGCGAATAAGACATTTAGCTTAGGTTGTTAAATATAAGCAAGAACATTTCACAGGCTATAAAAATATTAATGGTTTTAATGTGCATTCCTATAAGAAGTTCACAAAATATTTAAATAACAATAAATTGCCCTGTGAGCTGTCTCTTTTGACAAAGAACTAAATGCTAATTTACTAAAAATGATAGCTAAATGGAAGTATGTATACTGTTCATCGCAGGGGAGGGGCAGGGTAGAGAGGATATATAAGCCATGTCTTCAGGAAACAGATCATACAGCTACTTTTTATTTTTAGTTTATTAGTAATGTCATCTATAACTAACAAGATTTTTACTTATCACCATCCTTACACAGGGGTTCTTTATCACTGATCACCCATAGCAGTGACAGTCTTGTCAGGATTTATTTAATGAGATTCATTCATAACTGTCTTCCTCTGTTAGAGGGAAGACTACATTAACCATTCTGGTTTAATTCTTATGAAACCAACTCTTTACTCTGTTGTATTTTTTCAAGAACTGGGACGTGGTCCCTAATGACCTGATCCTCATTATAAAGGCTGATTGTTTTATTTTAAATAAAGCAGGACCTCATTATGACTACAGAGATACACACAAATATGTGTATATGACACATATATGCCATATATATGTATGTGTGCATATGTATATCCCTTAAAACAAAGCTATGTGCAATTTTAAAAACTTGTATATAGTGGTAAAGAAATGGCTTTCCATTTGTATTTGTTTCCCTGTTCATCTTGTCTTTCACACCAAGAAGTGCCTGGATGCCTGCTAGGGTGTTTGATAGGTAATGTATCCTTAGAGGTGAAATTTACCTTTTTAAAGTATTCAATCTCCACCCCACCTCTACCCCACTCCTTCTCCTACCACTTTGGGAAGAACAAGAAGATACTGGGGAAGTTGGTGGCAGGAGTAGAAGATGGATATTTTTTCCACCCAGCAGACTTTTTTTTCCTTAAAGAATTTATTGACGTCTTCATTTTTTGATTATTGATATCTTCATATTTTTGATACCTTCATTTTCAAATATATCCCTTCTCTTCTCTTACACAGGGAGCCATCCCTCATACCAAAGGAAAAAAATAATGGGGGTGGGGGCAAGCAGTTCTGCAAAACTAACCAATACCTCAACCAAATCCAATATTGTCTGTAAGTACCCGTAAGTACCTCACCCCCTACCTCTGGAAAGACAGAAGATCCTTTTCTCATCTTTTCTTTGAGGTAAATCCTAACTCCAACCTATCACAGCACTGCAACTTTTTTTAAAGAGAAAGAAGGGAAGATGGGTACATTCCTTCTATTAATATTATTGTAATTATGATGTATGTTGTTTTCCTGGTTCTGATCACTCTGGTCAGCTGTGATCTTATCAATGTGGGTATTCTCTCCAATGATGTAAATAGTAACATTTCCATGCCTCTCCATCCAGGAGGCTGCTTGTCCTTCTCATTGGCTTGCCACAGGGATTCCACCCAATGTTCTAGAGAGCCTTTCCCAAGTTCTCCTGGTATTGTGACTAGATATCCTCATGATGCCATGAAAACTTCCCCTTTTGGGTAAGCAGCAAGAAGAGCAAGAGGAATGATGCAGGAAAGCACAAGTGAAAAGTCATTTCTGGACCACTGCATCAGATGGTACCAAATAGCTATGTTTTAGGAGAGTTACTGACCTACATGCTTTCATATCTTTCCAAAACCAAAAGTACAGATGTAACTACAATCCCAACACCTTACCCTTACCCCACCCACCCTCCAAACATGCTGTCTGCCGGAGATAGAAAGTGAAAATATTCCCTACCTTTGAGATTTTTCTAGCATGTGGGGGAAGGTGAAAGAGAGGGGAGAAATTCTGCATGTAACCACATGCATGATTATTTGTGAAGGAAAAGCATGCTAACAAATAAGACAATCAGGAACAATGACGAGGAAAAGGCAGATACCAAAGAGTTTGGTAGGAACAAATAGCTGCAAGGAGGTCTCAGAAAAGTGACATTTACTCATATCTCCTCATTTCTTTGGGATTTCAATAAATTTGGCCTCCTAGGAGGGCTAATATGATAAATTTAGAAATCTTCATTAATTCTTCCATTTCCACTGAAGGGAGCATTACATTGCAGCATGATTTCAGTTAGATGTAAAAGAAAGTATAGGCAGGGGAGGAGTGCTTTCAAGTTTGCTTACCCTCATTTGGAATCTGGGCTCTCAGTCATGCAGGTCCACAAATTTGACTGTCTATATACAGTGATATTGGACCCTGATTAATTTTTTCATTCCAATCAATCTCCCAAAAGACTGATTTCCAAAGCAGAATCCCAATTCATTTACTTTTATTGGGAATACTCCTTTCTAGCGACAAGATAGAATATGTCTTTCCCACCACAAATACATTCAGAAAGGCAATCTAAAGATAAGAAAATGGCTTGGTGAGCTAGATACAGAGAAAAGGAATTGAATGCTCTTTAAACGACATTTCACATAAAATATGGAAAACTCAGTAAATTTCTAAGCCAGAAGCTTGCTCTGACACTTCAAGAATGGATTCTCAGATGGTAAAGACTGTGATTCCCCAAAGTGTGGCTTTCCTTGAATTCTGCATAATGCTGAACTAAAATTAGAAATGCCTTTAGAAATCTGTTGCAAAGTAAACTAACAAGTAGCTGAAACAATTGTGGCAAAACAAAATGTAACAAGAAATCATGCTACAATGCATCTGAGGGGTTAACACACCCTTATTGTATAGAGCTTAAAATCTCTGGACTTGACTTTTATTTTAAATGAAGTATTTATTTGTAGGCAGTGAACATAACTTAGTAGAGATAACTAGGGAAATAATTTCATTCAAAGAACCAATGAGTTATCAAACTGGGAGACATATTCCAGAGCTCTCCATTATTGTAATAGAATATGTCCCGGGCAAATTCCAAATGGAAAAGGAAGGAAAATGAGATTGCACTATGTCCATCAAATTCCTGAATACTAGAGTTCTTTTGATGGCATCTATGTCTACTCATAAAAGATTAGACTTACAGTCTCTCTAGGAAAATCATAATGGATGAAGAATACCTCGTCCAGAATGTGATAAGCAATTGGATGGGCAGCTCATTGAGCTAACATTACCATCAGTATGTGTCTTGGACAGATACTGTAGATGGACTGAGAGACTGGTTCCAGAATGGAGGGGGAGAATGAGTACAGATAGGATCATATTGGAAAATGTATGCAGGACTTTCAACAATCCATTACAGAAAAAAACCCTCATTCTAATACTAGTGATTGTGAATCATGGAACATAAAAATCATCAAAGAACCAAAACTGCAGGCACTTCAAAGAAACAGTAGATTTGGGGCAAAAGTAGATAGCACCCCATTACCAATAATGACTGACACATAAGAATGGACATAAAAAATAACTTTCTTTAGGAAGTACATGATCAGAAAAGAAGGTGAGTTAAACATAGAGTGGGAGCAAGTTATAGTAAGTGGACTGGCCATGGTACTGGTACATATTCACAGAATGTTACAAGACTTAGAAGAAGGTCTCCAAAGCATTGAGAAAATCCTGTTTTAAAAAATTATGACAGTTTATGAACATGATAAAAGAGAATGAGGTGTGCATTAATTAGCATCAATGGGAATTTCCACATCAATACTGGAGTTACAGATTCATTGAAGAATTGAAGTATTTATTTGTTTAAAAAAGATATGCCAATGTATTTTAAAACATCAACCATTTGGGTCTAGTAGTTAGTTAGTAAGTTAGAACTGGCCCAAAAGACCCAGCTAGATTGATAAATAGTTTTAAGAATATTATCTCTGAAGATTAATTGCTAGTGGTTCTCATACTGTACCACTGAAGGTTCAGAGAAACAACTACTTTAATAAAAACATACTCTGTGGCTTTCAGTGAAAAATAACCCACAAGGTAGTCCCATGGGGTGGGGGTGGGAGGTGGTCTCAGAAGCTCTCTACTGGAACCATAGTGAAGTCCTTATATATTTCTTGCCTAAAGGGCCCACAGCTGAACTTCAGATCAATTCACCTGGGGGTGAAGTTTAGTCAAACTGTTCTTAGTTTTTGTTTTTGTTTTTCGAGAGTGTACTAGCAATAACAACTAGCTTTAGATGAACCAGAGGAGAAAAGATCATTACGAAAAATCACTTTAGGGAAAAGAATGTTTCCTATAAATCAAATCTAAGAACTGTTCACTTTTATTGGTTGGCACTGCTATTATGGAAGGCTGGAAAAAGATGTTCTGTATGTTGACATGTGCCCAACTAAATAGATTTCATAAAAAATGCATGATGAATTGCATTTGGAAATGAATCTGATACTGAGCAGCTGTTCCCCTGAAATGTGAAAAACTAAACATTTTAAAGGAAAAATTGTACTAGTTAGACTTCTTGACTAGTGGGGGACATACCATTGGAATAAATTATATTGTGAAGTCACAGGTCCTGGGAAGCTTGAAAAGAAGTTTACATAGCATTACATAGAAACTATGGGTATTATATCAACGAAGGGAAATACTCCTATGGGAAAAACAATACTTTTGTCCCAGAGTTACAATTTTCAACAATTTAACCTTTTATCTCCCCTTCTTTCCTGAAACATTGATAAAGTTTTATTTGTGGACCAAAAAAAAAAAAAGAATTGAATACCAAAAGCATATCTAAGGTATTTTATACCCAAATACTTCTTAAAAAATAGTACTCTTAACTACACTCAAAGGTATCTGTGATCTCTATGATTCAGGAATTCCTTCCATCAGCATAGATCACAACCCATTCATGTACACCATCATCAGACACTTGTTGATATTCTCCCAAAAGTTCATTCCAGAGGTTCCACCCAACATGATAGCATAGTAGAAATCCTTCCACATGAACAATTAATTTACCATTTTTTCCCCTTTTGGCAAATTTGGTTTCATTTATTTCCACCAAAAATTATCCCATTTCCTTCCTGAGAAGGTGTCCACGGTCCGAGAATAGAAAGTTTCATTGTTCAAGGCAGAAACAGATTTCTACCAAAAATTCAAGCAATTTAGACTGACTCATAATAATACCTTCATTATAATTTGCATACTTCTTTATACTTTCTACAAGTTTTCACATACTACCTCATTTGATTCTCAAATAAACTAAGGTTTTAGATAACAATTTAAAAAATCTTTCCCCAAAATAATGCTTGCATTGCAATTTACAATATATCAATGAAAAGGATGGTTTCTTCAGAAGTAATTGAAATATGAATTCTCAGCATCCATTTAGTTTTATAAAATATATCTTTAAAATATCCTCACAAAGTTCACTTACTATAAAATTAAGATAAAAATTGAAACATGAAATATTTTTAATATGAAACACATAACTTTTTGTATTTTTCACTTTCGTGCTTTAAAACAATTTCTCACTTGCTCACTGGCTATTACATTAGGTACCATTTTTGTAATTCTATCTAGTATCCAAATCTCAAGAAACAATTAAGAAAAAAGAAGTGAACAACTTCTCTAAGGATTTAACATTACATTGACTGTGCATATAGGAATCTTATATGCTATGGAAAAAGTAATTTGAAAGCCTTTGCCAAAGAAATAGGGTTTTATTTTTACGTCTATAAGCTCTAGTTTCTATGACAATTTGTCTGCCTTACACATTTCTCTGAGAAGTCTTTGCTCTTTATTGACTCCCTACTCTTGGCAACAGTCTGTTTTGTGTCATAGATGAGTCAAATTCCTAAGGGGAAGAAAAGTCATATGCAATTCATTGAGTAAACCTTGTCTTTCTGTTTTAGTTATTTTAAGGTGGAGCATTAGCCTTGATTTTGATGATATATAGATGGCTACTTTGGGGAGCTCAGGGCTCCTTCTTGGTATCTAACTCTTTCTAATGCATGGCTAATCTATATTATATACCTATAAATTGAGTGAGTGATATATTGAGTGCCTAGAATTTATAACACTGATAAGATGGGGAATTATGGGAGAGAATACAGTACCTACTATATACCAGGAACTGTGCTAAGCTCCTTTACTAAGCATTTGAATCTCACAACTCTGTGTTGTTATCCTCATTTTATAGTTCATGAAACTGAGGCAAAAAGAAGTGACTTCCCAAGATCACATAACTAGCAAGTTATCTTAACTTGTCTTAAGCTACATTTGAACTTGGGTCTTCCTGAGTCCCAACCTATAGCTCAATCCATTGTACCTCCTAGCTGCTCCCAAATGAATGAATACGTAAAAATTCCGCATGGTGAACTGAAACAGAATGACTACACATGAGACGGTCAAGAGATATTCTTCAAAAATACCAGCATATAACTTGAAACTATGAGAACACAGAATAGTATATTGGAAGGAAAGGAGGTACAATAATGTAAAAAAACAGGTCAGCAATGCATTGACTACTGTCTCACTTGATCCTCACAGCAATCCTGGGAGGTATTATTATCTCCATTTGCAGTTAAGGAAAATGAGGTGGTTAGAGGTTGAATCATTTGTCCATACAGGGTCATACAGCTAAATAAGTGTCAGAGCTTGGATTTGAACTTAGGTGTGTCTTCTTGATATCATGTGCAGTACTATCCATGGTGCTATCTGCTCAGATCAACAAAAGAAGCTTTTCATGTGTGGTGTATATCATACTGCTGATCATGTTGGTCTCTTGCTTCATCCACAACCATTAGCAAAGCATTACTGTTGTGACAGCAAAAAAAAAAAAAGGAAATTGAGGGGAAGTCCATCAATTGGGGAATGGTAGAAGAAGTTGTGGTGTACAATTATGATGGAATATTATCGGGCTATAAAAAATGGAAGATAGTTTCAGGAAAACTTGGGAAAACTTATATGAACTGATACTAAGTGAACTGAGAAGAACTAGGAGATCATTATGCACAGTAACAGCAACACTGTATTGATGATCAATTGTGAAAAACTTAGCTACTCTGATCAATACAGCAATCTAAGATAATTCCAAAGGTTTCATCATGAAAAATGTTATCCTCTTCAAGAACTGATGAATTCTGAGTGAAGACTTAAGTATACCTTTTCACTTTCTTTTTCTTGTTATTTTTTTTTGCAATATGGCTAATACGGAAATATTTTTTGCATGACTTCACATGTATAATGAGTATTAATTATATTGCTTGCCTTCTCAATGGGTGGGAAGGTGGGAAGAAGGGCTAGATGGAGGGGGAAAATTTGGAATTCAAATTTTTTAAAAATGTTAAATATCATAGGGCTATGAAATGCATTTATATGTATATATATGTATGTAGGTATTATGTGTACATGTCACATACTCACGAATGTAAATTTTTAAAATAGATTTACAAATTTATATATAATGGTAGAGAGATCTGAGAGAATCTGCAGAATAAAGAGCAAAAGTTACTGAACACCACCCATTCACCCTCTGTTCCCATCAGTGCCCCCTGGAGTGTCTCAGGATAATTGACAAGGACGGGGACCTAGGCATGGTTTTTGGTTTTGGTTGGCTTGGCTTTGTCTTACCCAACCAACTGAGCAGAAACACTCGCTCAGAAGACCCAACACCTTAGAGACAATTCCAGCAGGTGGAGGCAGCAGCTTAGTATTGAAGAAGTCCAGCATGCCAGGGGTAAAAGGAGCATCCAGGCAAATGCCAGTTTGGGGAGATGGAGCTGAGTGAGAGATCCCAGCCAGGATACAACCTTGGCAGAAGGAGTTATCTTTCCTACTAATGGCTTGGTAATTTTCATTAACAGTAATTATTGGTGTATGGGACATATTCCATTACCTACTTTCCTATTCTATCCTAATTAAAAACTTTATCACATGATTTATGGTTCCTGATAAGAAATCACAGTTTGGATAATAAGATAATGGGAGGAAATCGACAGATGGTGGAAAAGAGTAGTTACTGAAGAATTAAAGAGAAAATGTCCTTATTTTAAAAATAAACTACAAGTCTTGCTCAAGTAGGGGTTGGATCATATAGTCCCTTTAAACTAGGATAATCTGTGATTTTTTTAAAACTTATATTTATGGAATAAAATAAGCATTTCCATAATGTAGCATAATAAAAAAAATGACTGCACATGAAAGTGTAAATCTATTATGTACAACTTGCTATTCCTTTCAAATATGTAAGAGTTACCATGTTAATTTTTTTTCTTCCCGTTCTCTCCCCCACCCTGGAGATGGCCACCATTAGACACAGTTTTATGTACATATACATATACATATACATAATATATACGTACATGTAAAATTCTTCCATACATACTTTTATTTTTCAATTCTTTCTCCGGATGCAGACAGCATCTTCATAGGGTCCTTTACAGTTAATATGGGTATTTATGATAGTCAAAATAACTTGTTTGCTCAAAGTTCTTCTTATAACAATATTGCTGTTACTATGAGAATGGTTCTGCTCATTTCACTCTTCATTATTTTGTGCAAATCTTTCCATGTTTTTCTAAGATCACTGAGCTCTTCATTTCCTATAGTACAGGAGTACTATATATAGTGATATGGATATATATTATGATATAGTACATCACATTAATAACGCTACCTCAATATCAATACCTCAATGGCAATCCAATATCTCCCCAAAACAGGGAATTCCTTTTTAGGATAAATATAATAGTGAAGCTTTTCCTTACAACATGCCTAAATCTTCCTTTCTGCAACATCTAACCATTGTTCCTGGTTCATTCTTCAATGGACAAAATGACAGAAGTCTAATCCCTCTTTTATATTACAGACTTTCCAAAGATAATCTGTGATCCTAATCATAGCAGAAACATAAAAATGGCACAAAAGGCAGGAAACAGGTACGTATAGCAAACAGGCAAAATTTACATACAATAGAAATAACTTCAGCTACATGATGAAAGAGTATTTTACTTTCTGTCTTACAGCCCAAAAAGTAATGCCACCCTTCTCCTTCTTTACTGGAAATAATTTAACTACTTAATCAAAAAACATTTATTGAATATGGACCAGATTTGGCTCATGGTTGAATGTGACACAAAAGCTATTAGTAATGAGCTTTTTTTCTAATACTATATATAAATTTTGTTATATGAGAATGAGAATTTTGTTACCTTTTTGACATAAGCTGCTGTGCCAAAGGGAAAAAGGTAATATAATTATCAGTGTTGAATAGAAAATGAGAAAGTAAATCTCTAATTGTTGTTCAGTCATGTCCAACTCTTTGTGATCCCACTTGGAGTTTTCTTGGGGAAGATAATGGAGTGGCTTGCCATTTCTTTCTCTAGCTCATTTTACAGATGAGAAACTCGGGCAAACTGAGCGACTTGCCAAAGGTCACAAGGCTAGTAAGTGTCTGAAGCCAGATTTGAACTCACAAAGGTAAGTCTTCCCAACTTCAGGCCTGACATTCTGTTTACTGCACTACCAAATGCCCAAACTGTAATAATTCTGTTCAAACCCCTAGTGTAAAAAGAATTGAATGACAGAGTAAAACACTTGTTGGAATTTCAGCTTTATTTTTAAGTTGATTTATTTTTGTATATAATACATAGACCATAAATATAGACTTGTATATAAAATCTATACAAATAAGAAGTACAACTAACACCTAAAAAAAGAAGTTGATACTGCACTTGATTTTTTATACTTTTGCTTGAATACTCTTTAAATTGAGTTTTCAAGGAGATCACAAATCCAGAAGCTTTTTGTGGAGTGCATGATTATTCAAGTATGTTCTGTTCAAACTAGAAAGCATTTTATTGCTTAAATATTAAAGATGAACAAGCCCTACAACTGCAAAAAGTCATATATTGTTAGCTCTATCTTTACTCTTTTAAAACTGACCTCTAAACTTACAAAATGTTGCACCTGGCTGTGATTTTACAGTTATGCTATTAAATACCCTGTTACAGGATTGACCTAGTGTACAACAACACACGCTTGAGTGTTTCCGTGACTTTTAAAAGAACTATAATAAATACTAAAAGGTAATATTTAGAAAAAAACTTAGATTTCCCAGTTTCTTTTTCATTTATTTAAAGAACATTACTATATTTTAAAAAGTTTTTTAATGGCAACTTCGATTTCATGCCTAGAGAAATTATTTTAATATTTATAATGAAACTAAAGATTAGCTTCTGTTAAGTAAAGATATAAGAATGAGTAAGTTAATTTAATTCAAATTCTACTGTAATTACAGAATACAAATACAGCACTTCAGAAGGATTAATTATTCTTCACTATATCCTTATATAGAAAAAGTATTACATCCATGTTAAAAATGGAAAAACTGAGGCACTGAAAAATTAAGGACTTTTCCAAAGTCACATAGTGAATTGGAGGGAGATAAAGAAGTAGAATATGTCTATAACTTCAGTACCTGTAGTGAGACCAAGAGGCCTTACTGCCTCTCAAAATTATTTTAGTGCAATAAAAATATGGAAATTACACACAAAACTTAGGAATGTTCACTTCATCAAATCCAATATTATTTAAAACCCTAATCCACGTATTTTTCAATGCATTATTAGAGATTTATAAATAAAACAGTATTATAATGTTCTGAATTATTAGGCTTTTGGTAAGTTGCTTACAATATGAATTTGACACTACTCACTATAAAATTAAGGTCTTTAAGACAACACAATTTTTAACAAAATGAATTTTTAACATGATTTTCAAAACAACTGTAACAACTTAAAAATATGACGGAAGCAAATACATATTGAAATATTTTAAAAATTCTAGTTGACCACTCATTTTTTGTGAAAACGTTCCAACAGAGCACTCATGATGTTTCCCGGTATTCTCTGGTGCCGATCGATCAGCTCTTGAACTGCATTCTTTGTCTATTAAGAAAATAAAAGCAGTTATTCTTATAAGTCATTAGATACATATTTATTTGCCTTCATAAGAAAATGCACAACAATAATCTTCTAAAACTTTGTACAAAGAAGTTTTAAAAAATTAACCTGCAACAATTTCTTTTTTAAGTGGTAGGGAAGTTTCTGGTTAGTAAATGGAAAAGAAAAATATGTCATTTTGAACCATGAAAAGATCCCAAAGTATTTTATTTTATTATTACTCTCTAAACAATTATCTCTATAGATACAACACTGAGATGTAAATTTTATCTTACTACAAAATATAAGAATAATTTGACATATTTGCTTTATTACCTCTAAAACTAGACAGTTTAATGTAAATTTTAAGAGTTACATGCCTTAAGTTATAGTGGTGGAAGAGTGAATTAGGAAGTGCGACCCACATGACAAGAAAACAGATTCACATTAAACTACTGATAGTCAAGAAAACATGGATGGCATAACTCAATACAGCTGAAATATATTCAGTAGTTCATTCATATTAAAATGAGCATCTGATGTTCACCTTCAGTTCAGCATATATCAACATTTCCTGGGAGCTAATGAAAGCACTCACTCTTTTAAAACTGGAAATGCACTTTTTTCAATACAATTTAACAGGAATTTATTAGGCACATATTATGTGCAACTGGTTCTCAACAGAGAGACTTTTCACAGGTTTTAGAGCAATGGAGTAATATGTGCCTTAGGAGAGATCCCCAGGAGATGCCCAACTTAAAGAGTAAGAGAGGACAGATGGAGAACCGGGCATGATTTTTGAGAGGTGTCTACTATGATAGAAAGTTTAACAATGATTATTACCACTGCGACAACTACTACTGATAGCTACTACTGCAGCTAGTTAGCTAACTCACTAGGATGCAGATAGCGTTTGAAGGCTGGCAAAGTGCCTTATAAACAGCATCTCATTTTTGTTTACCTAGCAACTTTCAAAGGTAGATGCCACTGTTATCCC
This sequence comes from Notamacropus eugenii, assembly GCF_028372415.1. Lineage (NCBI taxonomy): Eukaryota > Metazoa > Chordata > Mammalia > Diprotodontia > Macropodidae > Notamacropus > Notamacropus eugenii. Next base: position 273,858,549 of record NC_092875.1, read on the forward strand.
TATTTGAGAGATGAGGAAACTGAGGCAGAAAGAGGTTAAATGATTTGTCCAGAAAGTGTCTGAAATTGGATATAAACTCAGGTCTTACTGACTTGATACCCAGTCCCCTCTATGCACTGTGCCACTTAGCTGACTAGATGAAAAACATGTGCTGAGGTAAGAGATGAAACTGCACCTAGATGGCATCTCTCCTCTCCCCTTCACTGATAAAACTTGAAAAAAATTTAGGCTCCAGACTCCAGGCTTCTACTCCCTCCTTACTCACTTTCTCCCTCCCATGGGCCCCTTCTGTTCTAGTTAGTGGTCCCTACCCTCTCCCCAACAATTATTTTTTGTTCCTATGACTTTAATTTCCATTCCCAAGCAGATGACTCCCAAGTCTGTATATATGTAGTCCTAATATATCTTCTGAAGTAGTGAATCTGCACGTACTCTAACACCACTTCAAGACAGTGTTTTGTCTCCAGATACCTTTAGTACTATCTTATGTGACATTCTTTCACATCTTTTTGCCTCAGCTCGCTTTCCTCTTTAGTCTTTCTCATACCACATACCACAGGCCTCAGTGACTACAGTGAAAAAGACAGAAAAAGATATAAAGGGATTTTGAGAGGAGAAGAGGAAGAAGCCTTGATTTCCTCACTGAAGTAAAAGGTGCTGATAGAGTAGGATCTTTGGTGTGGTGCTGGAAGCCAGAGAAAAGAGGGCAGAGGGAGGAGAAGAGGCGTGATGGCCTGGGGTCCAGGCCCATGAGACCTGAGGCACGCTGCTTCATTTCCTGTCACCTTACTTTCCTCACCTGTAAAATGGGAATGACGCTATTCACACTCATTTCCTCCACATGGCTACTGGGAGGAAGGTGCTTTGTAAACCCTAAAAAAAAGCAACCCAACAGCACGCAAACAGAAATGAGAAGTGTCGTGTGATAACAAGATGCTGGAGGGGCTGGGAGCAGGCAGACCCCCACAGAAGCTGCTCTAAAAGTAGTGCAGGAGACAACGGGACTGGAATGAAGTGAGGGCTGTTCCAGTTCTACTTTTCCTCCTCTTCTCTCCCTTCCCATCATTAATTACCACCTTCCTCTGGGTTCTTAGCAGCTGTTGCCAGCACTCTGACATCTTCTGAAGGTACTGGGGCTCCAGTCTTCCCCAGGTTTTCCAGTAGCCTGGTAAATCAAGTCTAAGATCCCTGACTTGATTTCAAAGGCTCTCTACAATTAGATTCATCATTCCACAGACATAAACTTCCCCATATAACTGTCCATTTTTTTCTACAGGCTTCATCTCTGTAGGAAAGTTTAATTACTCTGGACTGTAATTGCCTGAAATTTTAATAGTTCAGTACAAGCCTAGATCACTGTTTACTTTTTGTATAACTTAGAAACAAAGACTTATTAAAAAACAGTATAAGCAAGTAATCAAGGAAAAATTTAACTAAGGAAACTATTTTCATGTACATTCCAACTTTAGTAACATCTATTTTACAAATAAAAACTGATGATATTCATTACAAATGACTCTTTCTTAAACAAGTCACATATGAATGCTTATTACATAACACATCGGTAGGGTGTTTTTCCTCACTGAGAATTTTCATAAAAGTAAAAGTAAACATCTTTTTTTCTGTATCAAAACATTCACAATTTCATCATTAGTGTGGCAACATTTTAGTGAGATGATCACAATTCTTCTACACCTTTATAGCTAATATTTATGAGGTGCTATGGCCAAAAATGTTCATCACCTGGTAGAAAACTTTCTGGGAGTAGGTCTCTTTGAATTTAGTTGGGCTGGTTCTTAGATGGCAAATGTATATTTACCATACAGACCAAATACTAGTATTTTCAGTCAGTCAGTCAACAAGCATTTAAGTACTTCCAGCTTGGTAGGATATGCTGCAGTTTGTTCATTTTCATCGTGTTCAAGAACTTAAGGTAACCTCCATGACATGAGGAAGTGTCAGGGTAGGAATCAGTGGGAGATTTCATCACTAATAATGTACTAGAATTCAGAATTCATGTTTTACTAATTCAGATAGGCTTCTTTCTATCTATATCTGAATTAATTAGGTTTCATTTTATGTATAAATTTTGATCATAAGAGATTCAATTTTATATTTCTTCTCACAGAAGAAAGATTTTTAATAATGTTAAAATATTTTAAGTAGGTAAAAGAGAATTTTAGAGATAAAAGACCTTCAGCAGTTATCATCTAGTACACCTTTTTTACAGATGATGAAACTGAAATCTAGAGCGATGATTTGTTCAAGATTATAATCCTATATTTGTCAAGTGGCAAAGTCAGAAAAAGGACTCAGGTCTCTTGACTTCCAGCTTCATGCCTTTTGCACAGAGAAGACAGTTGATAAATGCTTACTGAACTGAATTAAACTGAAAATAATTTTACATCATAATTTGCCTTGGCTATATGTTTTAGGTATTTCTTACGAGCCATGACTCACTTAAATTTCATGAATAGGTCAGCCAGAAGGGAGACAAAAGAGTTCAAGAGAGACTTCATTAATATCCCACAAGAGGATACATTTGTTCGAGGACAACAAGAGAATTCAAACAGGTGTATGTTACACCGCAATAAATGTGTATTTGGGGAAGAGAGTGATAAAAAAGGCTTCTTAATATACATGACAATACTAGCCCACTATGGCCTTGACTAGCAAAGAAATGCAAAATCACCAGACAGCAGTGTGGTACATTGGAGAGAACACTGGATTTGATGTCAGAGGACCTTGGTTTTGAATTCTGGTTCTGCCACTTACCATCTCAGGGAGCCCAAACAAATTCTTTAGCATCTCTGGATTTCAGATTCTATAACTACAAAAATGAAGGTATTATTCTAAGTGAAGTTACCTCAAATTCTAAATCTATGATCCTATGACTCTAAGAATGATAGTAGCAGCTGATATGTAAAGAAGATGTGAGTTTGTCAAGTGCTTTATCTACACAAAGCACTACTCCTGTGCAGTAAGTACTAATGGTGCTATTTTGAGGAAACTGAGACTCAAAGAAGTAAGCAGTTTTTCTATGATCATTCGGTCAATTACAGGTCAGAGGCGGGATTACAACACAGCTCTTCCTGACTCCAAGTGTGGGACTCTCTCTACCATGTCTTCTGGCTTTCCTTGACCAAGTCATCTAGTTTCACAAGTATGCTGCCACTCTGCTGGTTCAAAATTCCTGTATTCCAAACAACTCCCTACTAGTCTGTAGTGATACCAAAATACACCAAATTTCTGGAGTATTCATACCCTTCAAGATTCCTCTTCACAGCTGAGAAATAGGCAGAATAGGTGTTACTGGTGGTTTGTTGTTTTTCTTACAAAAGAAAAATAAATTTAAAAATAATATAGGTACAACAACTCATAGCATTAAAAAGCTATCAACCAACTGCATAGCTGTACTGCTCTCACATTTCATAGTTCAAAAGTATTTTTATAGAGGCCTTGTCACTCAGTTAGTCCACTTTGCCCCATGGCCTTACGGCATTCAACAGGAAGTGCAACTCATCTGCATTCTTGTCTTACAATCTAGAGAACCAGGTTCACTATAGAAAAGTGTTATACTAAGACACAAGAATTCCAGTTAAGGTGGAAAGAAGATACATTTTTGGAGAACACTTCATGAATCTTGGAAAATATATGATAAATAAGTTTTTTCTTGGAATGAGAAAAATAAGCCCTAAGTATATTTCAATGAACACCCAGCAAGATCTAAAGGGTGATCTTCCCAAGGGATGAGGGAGTAGGGGAAGATTTCCAGGGGAAAGGATAAATTTCTGGACAAGTGAGCTTCCCATGCGATAAATTCACTGACATAAATCTTTGTAGAAAGCCACAGAAATAATCTTCTTCATTTGGAGTTTCCACCTCCTTACCACTTCATCATTTTTCTTTCTCATAAAATTTGGGTTTTGATTCTTATTCTACCAAAACTGCTCTTTCAGAAGTTACCAAAGATTTCTTAGCATGCTAATTCCACCTGCTTTTTAGTCACTGTCCTTCACTTCACTTCAGCTTCTGACACTTGGCCAAAGAAAAGGATCTTGGTAGTGGTAGTGCTGATAGTGGTGGCTGGGGGGAGTGGTAGTGGCAAGGGTGGAAAGAAGGCTCCTTATAGCCCTAAATCTATAATCCTTATTTTATACCATATCCTTCATAAACTCTACATTCCAGCCAGACTGGATTACTAACTACTCTATCTACTAAGTACTCTATCTTACTTCCATTCATTCATACAAGCCATCCGCCATTGTCCAGAATGCACTCCCTCATCTTCACTTTTGAGACTCCTTTATCCTCCTTTATGCTCAGCTTAGGTGTTATACCCTTCCTTGATCTCCCAGGCTGTTAAGAATTCATTTCTCCTTACTCTAATATTTGTGTGTATAATCTCTCCCAACAGTATAAGCTCCTAGAGATCAGGGGCCATTTCATTTTATCTTTGTAGTCCCAGGGCCCAGAAAAGATTCTGCTAAATCATGACAATTAAAACAATTTTTTTGTTGAACTGAACTAAGGAAGAGTTTTTCAAATTGGGCATTTGTTTTAACATTATTTAGTGAAGCCAGTTCCTTCAAATGTTCTTATCTAAAAATAACGAACACAAGTTAATTCATGAATTTTTTTTCTAAGCAGTTTAATAATATGGGTTTCTTTTTCTATTATATATAAACCATTTTTTTGAATGGGAAAGAACAAACGATCGCATTTTCTTTTTACATAAGCAATATAAAATAAGAGATGAAGAATACTTATTCTGAAATTTTAAAATTAAAAAGCAAATTACCTTCTCAGCTAGTTCTTCTGCTGTCACCATTGGATCATATGGAATGGGATCACCTAAATAGGTGCGTAATTTGACTGGAAAACCTCCATAAATTGGAGCAAATGGATACCGGAATTTTTCATAAAGCCATCTAAATAACCCTGTTTTAAAGTAAACAGATATCATGTAAATAAGCAAATTGTGTTTACAAAACACCCTCCTAAGTTTTCCAGATAAATGACAGCATATGACAACTTTCTTAATTGCTAAATATGAAATCAACAGTAACCCACAGCTCTTATTTGAAACTCAGAATTTTCTTAAGATTAAGCTGAAAAGACAAACTACATGACAGACAGATAGACCTGCATTTATAAAATGAATATGCATGCATACATATACATATATACATGTGTCTACATATATGCATGCGTATACATATACACATTTTTCCCCCAAGTCTCAACAACAAAGAGAAATTAGAAAGAAGATTTTCAAGACCCATAACAGACATGCCTCAATATGTGTAATATGCTGTTAGCCAAATCTGGAAACTCAAGAAACATTGATATCTACCATCAGTTATTATTTAAATTTAAAGTAATTGTTATGCAACATTGTAATTCTGCAGTGATTGTGAAACAATTTTCAAATCCAAGAGATACCTTTTAAAATATTCAACTGAGAAAATTAATATGATGTACGTCTTACTTGTTCCTCCAAGCGATCTAAATCCTTCTCGAATATTTTGTGTAAACATAGGAATGATGGGCTAAAGGAAAATAAGAAACACCAATAAATAATATGTTAATAGTTTACTGGACATCACTGAATTGTAATCATCATTAAGGTTTTGGAGCATTTATTTTGTGATTACAAAAAAATGAGCTATCCCAAGATAAGTATCATACAATATACCACCACAGACAAATTCAGTTTACTATCAAAAGTTTAAATTAGAAATACTACGCTCTAGTGGCAAGAAACAAAATTTGTTCTAATAACTTGGCTGACATTCCGCATTCTGATTCAGAATATCAATTCATTAATCTCATCACAGTCAGTGAAACTGGCAAATTAAACTGGCTTAAATGAGAGACTGAAAGAAAAACAAAGCCCCATATGTTCACTGAGGAAGCAAGCACAGAATGATTACAGGTCATACTTTGGCAAAATTACTCACCATGTGGTGAATTAAATAAATTCACAGAACTTGAAAAGATCTATCAAATTTATGGAAATAATAAGGATTTTTCTTTGTTTAGGGTTATTAAACCTAAGCTGTCTAAAATAAATAAATAATGCATACAAGTCAAATAGCAATATACATTTAGAAAAGGAAAAAAAACTACCATTAACATATTCATTCTATCACTATAGTTTTAGACAACTCTTGCTCACTGATTTATGATTTTTATTTTTCCACATATGCACGGTTTAGTATGTTAAATAATAAAATATATAAAATATAAAGTGATGGAGGGATTATCTCATTAATAGGTAATGTGACTCATGAGTATAAAATGTGAAGAAAAATTGGATAGGAAATGATAATAAGTCAGCAAAGATTATCTTTCTCCAAAGTACATATCCGTTACTAGGCTTATTTATGATTTTGTAGCAGGTTCTATGCTATTCCTATTGAATTATCTCTTGTATAGTAAATACTGAATACTATAGTATGCTATCCTATAGAGAGAAAGAGAGAGACAGAGACAGAGTATAGTAAAATCTAAACTACTGGAAATGAATGGTATTACAGACAATCGATACAATTACCCTTAGAATACATTCTATACTTTTGTTTGTATCAGATTTACCTTTTTAGGCAATAGTACACGTTCCATATGTAGACTCTTAAAAACGAGAGTGACAAGTTTTAAAAGTGACCCTCTAATATTAAGGGGGAGGGGGCAGTGTGGCATTTAGATTAAAGAGATATCAAGACAAGGATAGCAGCTAGAGTGCTATTAAAAATATTTTGCATATCCTAAATACAAAATGACTGGGTTGGCATAGCCAAAAAACTCAGTAATTAATCATCAAAAGTTAAACTAACAACTGAATATTTGTGGTGAATAATTGACTTTATGCATTATCCCCACATGACTGAAGAGCTGAATTCTTTCTTTTAGAGTCTACAGAGGCAACGAACATTGTTCTAAAATACTAATAACTGCTGAAAAAAACCAAAATTATATTTTTTGACAGGTAAGGCAAAATATCCTTTGAGGTTATATGCTTATTAAGTCCAACAAGTTATAGAATGTTTCAGCCACCTCTAAGATCCACATCCAAAGATTAGGATAAACCTGAAGGGCTGGTTATGGATGGATTCTATGTGCCGCAAATCATCACTCCCCTTGATAACCGAGAGTACTGGATGATTCTTGAGTCAACTAGCTTGAAAACAAATTCCTTGCCTTTTTAATTAATTTGCAAAAGACTTCTAGGTTTGTATTCTTGTTTGGAGCATTAAAGTCACAAAAATTAGTTTCCACAACTTGCTTTAACAATATTATGAATTTCAAATATACATTTCTTGATTGGGATGCCCTCTTTGATAAAGTGGCCTAATGACTGGCCAAAGATTTAACTCTATTTACAAGCTAAAACACCTGAAATAAAGGTCTCTTCATTTTCACTTCAATTATTCTGTTTAGAACAAGTCTTTTACCTTCAAATAAAAATCTTAAGATTTTTTCCAAAATAACAAAATTTCCCACTAAGGAATTTTCCAGGTAAGGAAGACTAAAATCACATCAAAAAGTCCAACTCCTAAGTTTACAATTGTTTTCAGTAAATATTCTCTGAATTTAGAACTGATCAATCTGGAAACTTCTTCATTTATCCAAGCATCATCATTACTTCACAATATAAATCTAGTTAATCCTCAAATGATATCTCTAACTCTAACTGTCATAATTTGTGATCAGGAATGCATAATGAAGAAAAGACATCTATGAAATTTGTAATGATACGAATGTGACAAGGAGAGAATTCACTCAGTTATCTAGAAAAGCCCCTTAAACTAGAGAGATCAGGAGACTCACTGTGTTATGCAGTCAGACACTGTCATAGATACCAGGTGTATGGAGTCCTGAATTCTATTTTCTTCTCTGCTTCTGCACCTACCTGACTTGCTGTGTGACCAGATCCCTTCATCTCTCTGTGCCTGCGTTTCCTCATCTGTAACCTAAGCATAATTACATTTGTCACCTACCTACCTTTCAGTATTGTGAGAATTAGCAAAATAATGTATTAATAGTTTTTTAGTATACCTTTATGGCAAGATGCTAATCAAAACCATTAAAATTATTTTGTGAATCAATTACTTTAGAAACTTTTTCTTCACTCATGAAAGAATATTTCTCAAGTTCAATCAAGTTTTCCCTTGTTGATTAATTTTTTTTACATGCTGAACAGTTTTCTCTCCATTATTTTTTTCTTCAGGTTTTATTCATACTTTTATCTAAAGAAATTAATTTCATTAAAATTTCAAACTTATGGTTGAGAAACCAGAAAGAATATTATGACTTAAAAAAATTAAAATTTATCTGACATCATCATTTTTAGCTATCAGAGAAAAACAATTTTCTCAATGTTAAATTATCTTAAATAAAACATTGTGGGGATTTTAGCTTTTCTTATTGCATTTAATGAATAGCCACCTAATGTGAACTGCCATTAATTAATTTCCGTGCAAGAATGTTGCCACCCTTTTGCTTTTCATCCCAAAGTTCACAAATTTATGCAAAAACATATCAAAAATAAGTTCAATATTTCATGAATATCATGAACAAAATTAAATTCAGAGGGCTTTATTCCTGAAGTATTATATGAAGTTTTTTTTTAATAAGAAAGGTGGTAACTTGTAATTATGTATTCCCTAATTGCAAATTAAAGTACTTAGAGCAACCATGCTGAATTTTCCTAGACACTAGGGTGCCATTTGAAACACTAAATCAATATTCCCTAAGGTGTTATATATCCACAAACACCAGAGAGAACAGAGACTAGTAATTTTAATTTTATTACAAATATTATGGTTGTTAGTACCATATATACTACATACATATATAAACAATACATATGTATACATAGTATATAGATATATATTGTGTATACGTTTTATTTACATACATTAGGAATTATTAATTAGGAAAGATAACTACTTTCAGTTCTTTTTTCCAGGAGAAGTGATGATTTACATGTCATGACCACTCATTTTTATCCAGTTTTCTCTTATAACCAAAGATTCCTATTGGCAAGATAGATAGACTAGGAGTGCAGTTTATGGTCACAGAACCAAGATTCTCTCTAAACGAATCTAACTGGACCACACTAATTTAACTTACTAAACTATAAACTCCCTGTTGAAAGAGATCATATTTTATTTCCTACCTAGCACCTACCACAGTGTTCCTGCACACTGTTAAACTGAACTGAACCTTGACTTCATGAGCACCACACTCTAACTATATGAACCTAAGGGTAAAAAACAACAATACTATCTTAAAAGTACAAAGAGTTTGTACTGGACAAGCTGAAACTAAATCAATGAATGGGAAGCCAAAGGAGAAAAACCTGTAATAAAACGATTCTTAGAATAAGATATAGAACATGGACAATGGAAAATACTGCTAATTAGCAAAGTAAAAGACTAAAAATAGTGGCATACAGACTCTCTACAGAATGCCAGAGGAATAATTCGTCTTATTGATTAATTCATTTGAGAAACCTTCAAAAATACCTAAAATTGCACTAATCCATATTTTTACCCCTTACTAATGTTAGATAGTTGCTCATCATTCACAAATGTGCTTATGTAGCTAAAGAGGTCACTGGAGAGCAGAATTTTTATTAAGTCAATCAATGTGCCTCATGAAAAAATACCAAAACCAATCAGACTAAGTAATAAAATACAACTTTTTATATGTATTTGTAAATATTCCTTTTAATAAAAAAAATACTAGATAATCAAACATTTAAAAGAATAAGGGTACACTATGAATTTGTCTTTTTGGTGTATTTTGCCAGACAATTACACCTATTGTTCCTGGGTCAAATACTAAAGTAAAATTGTGCCGTAAGTATGTACATGCTAAACTGTCTACAATAAATAGTGATGTATAAGAGAGTCAAAGATGCTCTAATTCATCACCATGAGCAGCTATCAAGAGTAAAAAAGAAAGCTCTGCTTGTTTCTAGTAACTGGACAGAAACTGATGACCCCAACAATTCTTTGCATAAAATAGCACGAATCCATCAATTTATAGTCTACACACACTCAATTTCTACTCCAAATTGAAAGAACATGCTACACTAGACTGAAGAACAAGAATTTTTACTGTCTGGAGGAAAAAGTCTGGATCTAGGACTGTAAAAAACATTATCGCTAATAGTGGCCAAATTTCCAGACTGATTTTAAAAAAATGATGTTCTAACTTTTCAAGGAATGTTTTCTCAGCACATTGATAAAAATTACATTTTTAAAAAAATTATATTTTTTACAAATGTTTAGATTGTTGTACTAAAAAATCATAACTATTTAAAGTCAACATAATTTCACTTTAGCAATAAATTTTGTAAACACAACTCACCACTTTTGCATCTATGGCAACCTGGGCAAAGCCTTTACGATCACCCCAAATTAAGCTGTAGGTCTCATCACTAATAAGAGCTTCTCTAACTCCACCTGGCGAAATAGCTAACAAATGGCCACTCTTCAGTACTTCAACACATTTTTCCCTTGGTCCATGTAGAGCACAAAATACATCAAGCAAGAGACTAAACCCTGTCAAAACATAAGAATTAAACTAGATCAGAAGTACTTTTTGTTTCAGCTCTCAAAAAAAAGAAGCCCCACATAGTAAAATTAGATTCACCATAATTCTGTACTAATTTTTTTAACTTCACCCAATCAAAGCTCTTGAAACTTATATAAACCATAGATTGGCAGAAGCCTTCAAACTAGTAAACTGAATGTCTGAAAGCATACTTTCTTAAACAAATCTCAAAAATGAAGTATTTTAAAAAAATGTTCAGCCTCTAAACTGAAAAAAAGCTAAGTAAGAAATTACAAAGTTACTAATACTCAAATATATTTTATGTTCACAAAATGTTTATGTTCAAATAAGGGGCAGTGTGGTTTAGTGGAAAAAGGAGCTAGCACTGGAAGTCAGGAAAAACCTCAATTCAGTCAACATTTCATATATATATCTATGACAGACACATACATATGTAATACATAATATAACATATAACATACATTAGTACAATCAGAACACTGTGCTAGGCTGACGATTTTTGTTGTGGCTCAATCATTTCAGTCGTGTCTGACTTTTCATTACCACATTTGGAGTCTTCTTAGCAAAGATACTGAAATGGTTTGCCATTTCCTTCTCCAGATCATTTTACAGATGAGGGAACTGAGCCAAACAGGGTTAAAAAACTTGCCCAGGATCACACAGCTGGTAAGTGTCTGAGGTCAGATTTGAAATCAGGAAGATGAGTCATAAATTAAAAACAGTTTGGACAAGGGGTTTACATTCTACAAAGGATATATCATGTTAAGAGTTAAGTAAATAAAAGATAACGAGAGGAGAGAAAGAACAATAGCTTGAGAGGGCTAGGAACCTGAAAAGGTTTGGTGCTTTCCTGGATTGAGATGCTGTTTCTGACACCTGATAGTTGTGTGAGCGCAGCAATGTCTCTTAACCTGAACCTGAGCATCCTCCTCCGAAAAACAGCATAATATTACCTCTACCACCTAAGAGGATTGTTACAAGAATAAAATGAAAGGAAATATTTAAAGCCCTTTTCAAAGCTTAAAGTACTATAAAAATTTCAGTTATTGTCATTTAATATTTTGGTAGGAAATGATTGTAAAATGTTATTAAAAGGTGAGCATTCTTTTAAAAAGTCAATTTTACAGAAATGGTAGAAATGTCAAATCTACAGAATCCCACATTATTATTTTCATAAGTAAAAAGGATCTATTGCTAATAAGACTAATAAAAATAGGACATCTAAGTCTTCCACACTTAAATTCTCCAAATAATCTGAAGTAGATATATAATGCTATTCAATAAAACAGAATGCAAATTCACTTGCCTACTAAAGTTATACATAATTATTCCAAAAGAGTATCAATCTTAACCTACAGACTTTTGGCTATCCTATGAACCCTGGCATAACTACTCCAAGTAAATCAAAATATTCTATTTGAAAATGCAATGTTAAAGCATTTGGCCAGTTTTACATAATTTGTTTCACTTCTTCCCCACATAATAGGTCCTGATATATATATAAAATGGACACTGCCTATCTGTGATTTTGAATAATTCAAATTCACTTAACTCTGCAAACCTGTTTTATTATCTGCAAAATGAGAATAATTATACTTAAACTACCCTAGCTTACAGTTAATTCTTTTTGAAAAGTGCTATATAAATGTGTTATTGTTAGTGACAACAATAACATATTCATGTCAATTCAATGTAAACTAATCTGTTTAGCTTCAAACAGTCAAAGGCAAAGTCACATTCAATGTAGCAGCAGTGATCTGGCAAGGCTGTTCAGGGGAAGCAAAATTTTCTCTATGAATAAATAAGCTAGGTCTTTACAGAGAAAAAGTAGGTTTTTAAATTTTATCTCCATCTTACTACCAAAACTTACTTCTTGTTGCAGTTCAGCCTATGATAAGATGCAAAATTATAATCTAAACTGTGCCCTTATTAGCTTTATCACACCATGAAATTCACCTATTATTAAACCATTATTGCTCTCAAACTCAATAGTCTAAAGTTATAGTTAAGATTTACCTGGGATTTTAAAAACAAAATGATCAGCTACGACTCGGCAGGTTCTGCCTGTATGGATAAAGATTCTAGCCATAAAATAGTAATAATCTATAGGAATGGCCCCATGGTAAAAAATAATAAGTGCTGGTCCTTTTTCTGGTATTTTTTCTATTCCATGAACTTCATAACCTGTTAGAAAGAAAAAAAAAAGATAACTGAATTTAACAATAACATTTATCAGGATAATTAAAACAACCGCTGCTTACACCTATAAGAAGTCATATTAAATTGTCAACCTAAAACTCATCAATAAAAACCTTTTAAACTCCTATTTGAGATGTAAAGGGAAAATATTTTAAGATCAATTAAACCTTACAATTCCTCTATGATTACCTACTATGCAAGTCAATCAATCAATAAACATTTATTAAGGGTATACTATGTGCCAGACACTTTGTTAAGCAATGGGGATACAAAAAAAAAAAGGCAAAAGACAGTCCTATACTTATGGAACTCATAATCTAACTTGTTACATATAAGATAATTTATTTAAAGTCTATACAACAAGTCCCTGCTCATATGTTCATATGAATCTCTGACCTCAATTTAGGAATTCCCTGTAATGGTGTATATCACAACACATTCACATGCCTGCCCATCCAGTATGACTCTTTTCTATGTCTTCCCAAAACTTTATTGTAAGAAGGGGGAAGGGGAGGCATTCCCAATATGCTAGAGGCCTTCCTTGATCTCTCCCAATATCAAGAGGATTCCAAAGGGGCACTCAGGATGTCCAACTATCAACCCTAGTTACTGCCACATACCCAACCTATTTTCTTTTGCTAACACATAGGAATTACATCTTACTTCATCCTTCAGGATAGCCTTTTACTACTGTATTACTTAGCAACTCGTCATTGCTTCTGTTGCAGCCTGCTCACACCCATCATGTGCCTTTCCAGGTGATACTGCCTTTAGTTCCTCTCAGCACTGGTGTTCAAGGTCTCTGTAACATATTGTTACTAACAAGTAAGGTGTAATAAGACTTTGGCTTTCATGAAAATCTTGGGGTCAGTAAAAGCTCTGAAATTTCCTGAAATCAATCCAGTCCACTCCCTTTTTTTTCAACAAGGGACCCAGTTCATTTTTTTATCTGTACCATTTGTCCCAGATAAACATATTTTTGTTCAAGCTCTATAGAGTACTCATTCATTTCTGTATGTTGAAATCTGAACAACAGAGATTCTTCATCCACTTGGTCTTTCCTGTATAGATGGAAAGGTCAAATTCTTTTAAGTGATTACAGCCCTCTTCTAGGACACTGTTTTGGAGCTTGTAACAAGCAGCACAACTTCATCTAAAAATAGGTGCATCTGGAGGATCTCATCGCCCACTGGGAGTTTCTCCTTGACCTAGACTATGTTGGATCTCCTCTAACACAGTGGCAAATAAATACTTTTGCCAATCATATATTTCCATATTTTATGTTTCCTTAATCATCAGATGGTCATTGAGCAGTTATTTCTGCTGTTTTCCCTATAAGGAATCCTGAATGATCTTGATACACGAATGGTAGTGTATAAGATGGAGTCTTGTCGACTAAATCCACAAACACAAACAGCAACAGAATCTTCTACTATCTGTATCTTTCATTCCACATGGGATGGTGCCTTCACGTTCTCTACGAACACGTTCATCAAGATGGCTCCTGCTTTGCATTCAGATGACTATCAAAAAGATTTCATATATACCGGTTACCTTTTTTATGCATTAACAATGTCTGAGATTTTTCCCCATGCCTTTGTTAACATTCCCTCTTTCTGACACCTTGCGTTTTAGTCCCTCGGTTTCCTCACAACTGCCCTGCACCAAGAACGATCTCCTCTAACTAAAGTTGGCCCAATCTGGCTGTTTTTCCTATCTTTGTTCTCTTTAGTGCCATACAATATTAGTGTCCATGTATGGTATTTCACTATCCTTGATGCAGGTTAAAAAGGCTTTTTCAAATCTTCTTTTTGAGTTAGGCATTAGATATGGAAAGCACCAAATAAAACCATAAAGAATGAAATATGGTTTTTTTTATCAGACAAGAAAACACTTGTTATTGATGCAGACATTTCCCTGATTCAGTTGTTTTTAAAGAGTCAGATCACTGACTTCTCCGTGCTGAGATCAAAAATAAGGAATAGATGCAGAATGCAATTACAACAAATGAATCCTAATTAAACTAGTATTTTTTAGAAATAAAAAAGGGAAATGGACAGAACAAATGTTACCAACACTGACATAACTTCACTCGTAAGATGAATCAACATAAATTAATTGCCAAATTAAAACAGCTCAGAAAGTACCTTGATCAGCAAATATCTGACTTACTTGCCAAGCCACTGCTAAAGTTAAAAAAGATCTCTCTTTGGAGTCCCAGTAATACAAAATTAGAATATGTTAAGTAGCTCTATCAGATGAACATTAAAATAATTATTTTATGGATTTAACAAATATGGTTTTATTATATTTAAAGGTGCTCTTCAGAAATGAGCAAATTTTATTCATTAAGCAACATGTCAAATATTAGAGAAAACTATATAAGAAACTATTTCAATAGTGCTGCAACGCATAATAACACTGTGAGTCTTCAAGGATCTCCAGTAGATCCAAAATACCATCTGGCTGGTTTTCCTAGCCAACACAAGAGGAAAAGAAAGAAGAATGTTCTTTCCTCCTGAATGATTTTGCTTGCTGGAATCTCAATGACTTCTCACTTGCAGATATTGGAAAGTTGATACCATTTTGGATTCTTGTCCATGGTAGTAGAAGTTTTCTGAGTTCAAAGACAGGGAAAATAACAGAGGAGAAATTATATCTACACAGAGTTTCACTCCATCGTTCAACTCAACTTCCTGGCAAGAGGCTTATACCCACTCTCAAGCCCTTCAATTTTTTACTTTGTTAGTGTGAAACTACAAGAGTCAGGTAGACAAGAATAGTTGCTATTTGTGAACCTTTTCCATCATCAGACAAAAACTGTGCCATTAAATTTCTTCTTCAGTTTCTTACAACAATTTAAGGGGGAAGGGGGACAAAATGTGCTTTCCAGATCTAAAAATGTTTAAAATTTAGAGCAGGAATCTCAGTATATGTGCCATTACATACAAAGAAATAGGAGGAGATGTAATTCAATTCAACAAGCATTCAAAAAATGCCTACTATGTACCAGACATTGTGCAAGGTATTAGGGATAAAAGACAAAAATGGTCTCGGTCCTCAAGAGGCAAACATGTCATCAGATAAGGAAATACAAAAAATATGCAAAATATACACAAACAATATAGAGGTGGGGTTAACAAGTTAAAGGATCAAGAAAAGTCTCTTGTAAGAGGTGGCGCATGAACAGACTTGAAGGAAACTAGGAATACTATATCATGATGGTAATGAGGAAGCACTGGAGAAAGTCTGTACAAAGACACATGGACAGCAATTGCTGAGAGGCAAATTCAGGTTTGATAAAAGGAAAAACTTCCTAATAATTAAGGCTATTCAATGAACTGGCACAAATTGTAGAAGGTTTCCCTCTCATTGAAGGTCTTCAAGCAGAGACTAGAATGATCTAACAACACCAACAATAAACAGCTTGCACTATAGCACTATGAAGTCTGCTAAACACTTTACAGGTTGTTTCCTTTGGTTCTTACACTACTGTAAGAGAGGTGCCTATTACCCCCATTTTACAGATGAGGAAATTAAGTGACAAAGTATAATGCAGAGAGGAGTCCTTTTCTGATGTGGGTTGGACTTATGGGTACTGAAGGACTTCCTAACCCATAACACTCAATGATTCTGTGAATACAATGCATAACAAGTACTTAGGCTTTGCTCTAGTTTGGCTGGAACTTGAGAATGCATGAAAAGGTTTAATTCTCCAAGCCTGAAAGGAGACTTACGTGTCAAACAGGGGAATTTTAATTTTATGGTCAAAGAGGAGAATTTTAGTTTTATGCTAGAATAACTAGGAAGTCACTGATGCTACCTGAACAAGGAATTAACAGTCAGACTTGTGCTTTAGGAGTATCAATTGTCAGATGTGTGGAACAAGGGCTGAAGAAGGATAGAGAAGATCAAGAAGCCTTGTTAATATTGAAACAGTAAAGTTAAGAGGTAGTGAGGGTCTAACATAGGAAAATTCCCTGTGAGTGATGAGAATGGAACAGATAAGAGAGGTTGTAGAGGTGGATTCAATAAGACTTGACAGGTGATTGGATAAAGGGAGTGGGGACCAGTGAAGAGTTGAGCATAACTTTAAGGGTGAGGGCTGAATGACTACAAAGAGGTTAAAACTAGGGATATATTTTGGGCAAAGACATTGAGTTGCTCTGTATTCCACAAGCATGTATTTATTAAGTGTTCAGTATATCAGATGACTCAGCTATATCCCAAGGATACAAAGAACCAAAGAAAAAGTTATTCATCAGGAGGCCTCTGCCATTTCTATATATTGAATTTTCTTCTCTATCCTATCCTAACATGATACTTTTGTGAATTCCTAATCTAGATGTGTAAGATAGTAGAAGGAAGGAAGAGCTGAGTTCTAATTTTTGCTCTTCCCCTGACTATATGGCTTTGAACAACTCATTTAACCTTTTTGCCCTTCCATTTTTATTTCAATGTTTAAAAGAGGGAATACTAACACCTCTCAGAGAGGTAGTGAAATGAATGGTGTTATCTTCAGAAAAAGGCAATCTACATTAGCTAATAGCAACCTTGCTCTCAAGTGATCTTTATCAAGCAGAGAGATCTAAGAATCAATGTTTAAAAAAAGTAATGCAATCTGAAGTCATCACATTGAAAAGAAATGTATTAACTAATGCTGATTGTTTTATAATTACATATTATATTATAATATTATATATATATATATTACATATAACTATAACATAGTTCTGTTGCTACTGCACAAAGTTTTCCCCTTCTTCATCACAGCTGTCTGTGGGTCATTTTTGTTTCTTCCATTACATCAGATCTAGAGACTTAATTAAGGATCATGAAACATGTAAAGCTCTCTTAGTTCTCAAAAAACAACAAAAAAAATTCTTAGTTATATAGACATAGCTTTCAAACTGTAAGAAAAAACAGAGCAAAATAAATATTAAAGTCAAAGTACTTTATTTCTCATCAGTGACAGTAGAGCAATATTAAGGAAGCCTACTGAATCATCAGTAAATTAAGTCTATTAATTTAATGAATTTAGCTTATCTGTTTTCCTCTTCAGTTCTTACAAGAAAAGAAGATTTTAAAAATGGGGAGTGAATGAAAAGGTAACTAACTGGTCTTTACTGATAGACTGAAAAGTGAGAGTTGACAAAATGAAAAATGATCAACCATATTTTGGAGGAATTGAGTTTTCCTACTAAAAGAAGTAAGTTTCACTTACCTGGAAAAATTCCTTCTTGTAGAAGTCAGTAAGTATTTGTTAAGTACCAGGAACTATGAAAACTAGGAAGGATACAAAGAAAAGGTAAAAAACATTCCTAGTTCTCAATAAGCCCCCTTCTAATGGGTGAGACAACAAGCTACATAGAGGATAAATTGAAAATAATCTCAGAGGGAGGGAACTAAGACTAATGAGACCCAGTGAAGGATTCTCACAAAAAATGAGACCAGTCAAGACTTGAAGGAAGCCAGGGATATCAGGCTACAGAGGTGAGGAGGAAGAGATTTCCAGGGCAGTCAGGGAAAATGCTCAGTCAAAAGATTGTGTGTCATGCTCAAGGAACAGCAAGCAGGCCAATATCACTGCTTGGCAGAGTAGGTGGATAGGAAGTAAAGTACAAGAAGATTGTAAAAGTAGAAAGGATGCAGATTATAAAAGATTTTAAAATTCAAACAGAGGATTTAATATTTATCCTGGAGGTGACAGGGAACCACTAGAGTTTACTGAATAGGGACGGTGACATTGTAGAAATACCCCATTCCTCAAGAATATAAAATATGATCAAAGTATTACTAGAGATACCACTTGATTAACAAATATTTATTGAATGTCTTTTTAATAATGGTCCTACATCTATTTTCCTCACTTTATGCTATCATTATTTTGCTCACAAAGAAATGAACAGAAAAATAACACTAAAGATAAGTAAAATATCTCAGAAAAGGAAATTCAGCTTTAATATTCTTTTTAAAATGATGTTTCAGATTATTTTGAAGTATGGACTAAGAAAGAACTATATTAATCATGATTGTAGTCTATCAAGGAGTCTAGACTGGAAATTGAAAGTAACTGAGATATAGTAATCCAAATAGATAAGCAATAATGACTATAATAAATTTAACATTATTTTAAAATTCAGTCTATCTTTTCAATAGCACATCATTTCTTCTGCAATCTTATTACAATTTAAGGAATTCAGTTTTCTCTGGACTACTCAGGATGATTTTTGAGTAGGTCAACAGAAGTTACATAAAGGATCAATTTCTCTGTAGACTTTCTGAGAAATAAGGATATACTCTAAGAGAGATATCTAGGACATTCCTCAAAATTTCTCTGCTTTTTCCAGTAAGAAAAACTTAAAAAAAATTAAGTTGCATCCAAATAATACATAATGGAAAGGTTAAAAAAAAAACCCAATCAACTTATCATTCTTCTCTTAAGAAGCCCCAAAATTACAATATACCTAGGGGCAACAGTATCTCTGAGAATGAAGTGACCTCAGAGACCATCTAGTCCAACACATGCCTTCAACCCATTCTAACACATTCATAACAAGTGGGATTTTGTCTGCAAATCTTTAGTGAGGTGGAACTATTCCTAAAGTAAGCAATTCCATTTCAAATCTCAATCTGCCTTTCAACAGCATATATAAAATGCTAGTTTTGCCATCTAAAACCAAAATAAACAAGTCTAAATATTCCTCCATCTGAAACCTCCTCAATATTTAAGGATGACCATCATATCCTCATTATGTCTTCTCTACTGAGGGCTAAAACATCCCCAATTTCTTCAACAGATTTTCATATGGCATGAATGAGGCCTTTCACCACTATCCTAAGCTCCTCCAGATAGACTGAACACTTCCATAGTGTTCTCAACAGACCATCATCAATCAATGCTGAGGCCACTGACCGTTTACCTCGGGTTGAAGTCAATCACTCCTTAGCTGAACTTCCAACTGAAGAAGAGGTTTTCAGGGCCATTAGGCTGCTTTTATGTGGCAAAGCACCTGGTGCTGATTCTATTCCAGGTGAGATTTACAAGGTAGGGGGACCACTGCTCATACAAAAGCTGACTGAAATTTTCCACGTTACATGGCAAGAGGTTATCCCCCAGGAGTTCAAAGATGCCTCCCTTGTCCATCTCTATAAGGGTAAAGGGAATAGATTGTCCTGTGACAATCACAGGGGAATCTCTCTTTTAGTCACTGCTGGCAAAATTCTTGCTAGATTTCTTCTTAATAGGCTGATCCTTCACCCGGAAGATGGTCATCTACCTGAGCACCAGTGTGGCTTCAGAAAGGGCCAAGAAACAGTCGACATGGTGTTTGCTGCCTGACAACTCCAGGAGAAATGCCAGGAGCAGAACAGAGGTCTGTACACAACATTTGTAGATCTGACCAAGGCCTTTGACACTGTTAGTTGTGAGGGCTTATGGAAATTTATGTCAAAATTTGTTTGCCTGCAGAAGTTCACCAACATTGTACATCAATTTCATGATGTCATGTTTGCATAGCTTCTGGATAATGGACAAAACTCCCGTGCCTTCCCAGTCACCAATGGAGTGAAACAGGGCTGTGTGCTTGCTCCCATGCTTTTTAGCATGATGTTTTCAGCCATGTTGACAAATGCTTTCAATGAGGATGAACATGGCATCAAGATCAACTACCATATTGATGGTAAGTTCTTCAATTTGAAAAGGCTACAAGCCAAGACCAAAGTGGAGGGAGTGCTGGTGCATGATTTTCTGTTTGCAGATGATTGTGCACTCAATGCAGCCTCTGAAGCTGAGATGCAACAAAGTATGGATCAATTCTCTGCTGCCTGTGCTAATTTTGGCCTGATAATTAACACAAAAAAACACAGGTGCTCCATCAGCCACCACCACACCATCCATATGTGGAACCACTGGTTACAACACATGGAGAAGTTATGAATGCTGTGGATAAGTTCACTTACCTTGGTAGGGTACTTTCCAGGGATGTACACATTGACAATGAGGTTGATGCACACATTACCAGAGCTAGCTCAGTGTTTGGGAAGCTCCAAAGAAAAGTTTATGAGAGAAGAGGTATTAGACTGACTATCAAATTGAAGGTCTACAGAGTCATTGTGCTGACTTCATTGTTGTATGCCTGTGAAACATGGTCAGTCTACCAGCACCATGCCAGAAAACTGAACTGCTTCCATTTGAACTGTCTTAAGAAGATTCTGAGGATCACCTGGCAGGATAAAGCACCAGACACTGAAGTCTTTGCTCGAGCTCAACTGCCAAGTATTCAAACTATGCTTCAGAGAGCACGACTCTAATGGGCTGGCCATGTTGTTCAAATGCCAAACGTATGCTTGCCAAAAAGACTATTTTATGGAGAACTCACATGGGGCAGGCAATCACATGGTGGCCAGAAGAAACGATACAAAGACACTCTCAAGGTCTCTCTCAAGAACTTTGGATTTGACTGTGCAACATGGGAGAAACTGGCCCGGGACCACTCAGCATGGAGTGCCCACATAAGAAAAGCTGCTGTGCTCTTTGAGCAAAGCAGAATTGAGATAGTGCAAAGTAAATGCAGGATGTGCAAATTTGTGATATTTACCCCAAATATTCACACGAACTATTTGTGCCCAACCTGTGGTAGAGCATTCTGAGCTCGTATTGGTCTGATCAGCCACAGTTGGATGCACTGAAATTTCACTTTACAATGGTGATTTCATTTTGGTCCTCTTTGAAGATGAAGGACAACAACCAGCCAACCAACCAACTCTGGGCAAGTCACTTAACCTCCATTTGCCTCAGTTTCCTCATTGGTAAAAATGGGGATAATAAAACAAATAAGAAACAAAAAACATTACTAAGCACAGTGCCTGGCACATAATAGACACTATAGACTTATTATCTTCTAGGAGTTTGCATTCTAATAGGGAAAGACAGCATCATAAAGGGAAAAGAGTTGTAAAGAGGAGAGAATAGGGCTGAGGGTTTATGCCCCACAGCACTGTTTGGTCTTCTCAATGTCCTTGCTAAAGTATGGTTCCCATAATTAAATACTATTCCTATTGTAGTCAGACTAGAGCAGAATATGATGAGGCTATTCACCCCCTGATCTTGAATCTTTGGTCTCTCACTGCAGTGGGAGATTACATTGACTCTCCTGGTCACATATGGACTCATATTGACCTTGTAAATCACAAGATTCTAGGATCTTTTTCAGTCAGTCAACAACCATATGTTAAGTGCTTAACTATGTGCCAAACACTGAGAGCAAGGAATCCCTATGTAAAGAAAGACAATCCTCAAGGAGCTTCCATTCAAATGGGGGAAGACAAAACATTAATGAGAAGCTGAAAAGTAGGGGGAAGAAGGAGGTATCCCACAGCAGGGCAGAAGCAGGGGCAGGGAAGGACACAGTGCCCAAATCAGTAAAACGAGGAGGTAGATGGTCTAGGCTTTTCCCCAGAATGAAGGTTGCAGAAAGAATTCAAAATGGGCAAACAGGCCTAAAACTGAGTCAGGAGGCAGCTGAGACATGACAGGTAAGTTCTAAGAATCAAGGATGGCTGGTTTGGGGTCCTTACACAAAATGGAGGCTGCAGGAAGAATTCACCAATGGGAGAAGGGTGACACGGGGGCAGAAGGTACAGGCAGGCAGCTGAGACATGTTGGCTAAATCCAAAGAGTGACAGAGAACTGGTCTGGGTCTTTCCTCAAAATAGAGATTCTGAGAAGAACTTATTAGTGGGAGAAAGTGTAGATTATTAATGAAGTTGTTAATTAATGAAGGGAGCTAGGCAGCAAACCAGACTTTAAATCAGAAAGACCTAAGTTCAAATCCTCCCTCAAACGTGTATTTAGCTGTGTGACCCTGGCAAGTTACTTAACCTATCTGTATCTGTTTTCCTATCTGTGAAGTGAAGGTAATAGTAGAACCTTCTTCAAAGGTTTATTGTGAGGACAAAGTGAGATAATATTTGAAAAGTTCTTTGCAAACCTTATACCACTGTATTAGCTATTAATGAAACCATGCTGATTAAAACTTGATTAATCATGAAGGTCCCAGATGATCATTACTTCTGTTTGAAGACGCATACTTGCCATTCCTTCAATAACACACTGTAGAATTTTGCTAGCAATCTGGATCGTCACTCTTCGAACTCCTTTCCTCTGAATCTATGACTCCAGGAGCCTCCTCACTGGTCTCAAATGCAGTGTTTTGGTTTGGTGACGAGAGAGTATGGTAATAAAGAGTGGGAACCAACAAATAAACTCAATGAAAACCTTTACGAATGAAAGGTTTTGGTTTTTTTTTAAAAGGTAAAAAAAAATTGTCAATTAAATTCATGCCAGAATTCTTAGTAGAAGGAGTCTTAAGTTCCATTCCACATTTTCATGTACTCTCTTAAAGAGAAAAATGTTGTCTGCTTCAGTGTAGTAACATGCCTATCTCGGCCATAAACCTTTTGACAATACAGATAAGTTCTTTTTTAATTCTGTATCAGTGTCGTGCTCAGAGTAGATGAATTATAAATAATTTAATGAATAAATGGACTTTCAGGGAAAGACAGACTAAAAATTAACTGGAAACTAAATAATCTAATCCTAAAGAATGAGTGGGTCAAACAACAACTCATAGAAATAATCAATAACTTTATCCAAGAGAATGACAATAATGAGACAACCTACCAAAACTTATGGGATACAGGGAAAGCTTTCCCCTTCTTAGGGAAAATTTTATATCTTTGAATGCTTACATGAATTAAATAGAGAAAGAGGAGATCAGTGAGTTGGGCACGCAACCAAAAAAGCTAGAAAAAATGCAATTTAAAATTCCCCCATTAAATACCAAATCAGAAATTCTGAAAACCAAAGGATTAATAAAGTTGAAATTAAGAAACCAAGAGCTGGTTTAAAAAAAAAAATAAACATCTGATTAAAAAAAATAGAAGAAAACCAAATTAGCAGTATCAAAAATGAAAAGGGTAAACTTCCACCAATGAGGAGGAAATTAAAACAGTAATTAGGAGCTATTTTACCCAACTGTATGCCAATATATTTGACAATCTTAGTAAAATCAATGAATATTTACAAAACTATAAATTGCTCAGATTAACAGAAGAGGAAATAAAATACTTAACCTCATTTCAGAAAAAGAAAGCAATCAATGAAAACCCTAAGAAAAAATCTCCAGGGCCAGATGGATTTACAAGTGAATTTTATCAAACATTTAAAGAACAATTAATTCCAATAATATGTAAACTATTTAGGAAAATGGGTGAAGAAGGAGTCCTACCAAATTTTTTTTCTGATACAAATACAGTACTTATACCTAAACCTGGAAGAGTCAAAACAGAGAAAGAAAAGTACAGAGGAATTTCTCTAATGAATATAGATGCAAAAATTTTAAATAAAGTATTAGCAAAAACATAATACTACATCATAACTTATCTTGAGGATAATACACTATGACCAAGAAGGATGTATACCAAGAATGCAGGGCTGGTTCAATATTAGGAAAACTATCAGCACAATTGGCCATATCAATGACAGAACTAGTAGAAATCATATGACTATCGCAATAGGTGCAGAAAAGCTTTTGACAAAATATAATACCCATTCCTATCAAAACACTAGAAAGCATAGGAATAAATGGAGTCTTCCTTAAAATGATAGTATCTATCTAAAACCATCAGCAAGCACTATATGTAATCTACTATCTGATAAATTCAAAGACTCCAGTTTCTGGGATGAGAACTCACGATTTAACAAAGCTGCTGGGAAAAATGGACAATAGTATGGCAGAAACTAGGCAGAGACAAACATCTTATACCATACACCAAGATAAAATCAAAATGGGTACATGAATTAAAGGTTGATACTATAAGGAAACTAGGACAGCAATGATAGTTTAACTATGGAGAAAGGAAAAGTTTATAAGCAAATAAGAGATAGAGAACATTTCAAAATGCAAAACGGATAATTCTGATTACATTAAATTGAAAAGTTTTTGAACAATGCAACCAAGAGTAGAAGGGAAGCAGAAAGCTGGGAGACAATTGTTACAAGTGTCTCTGATAAATGCCCCATTTCTAAAATACAGAGAGAACTGAGTTAAACATGCAAGAATACAAGTCATTCCCCAACTGACAAATGGTCAAAGGACATGAACTGGCAGTTTTCAGAGGAAGAAATTAAAACTACCTACAGTCATATGAAAAAATGCTCTAGATCACTATTGATTAAAGAAATGAAAATCTAGCCACTCTGTGGTACATCACACCTATCATCAGACTGGCTAACATGACAAAATGCATTGTTGGTAGAGTTGTGAACTGATCCAACCATTCTGGAGAACAATTTGGAACTATGGCCAAAGGGTTATTAAATTGTGCATACCCTTTGACCCAGCAATACCACTTCTAAGTCAGTACTCCAAAGAGATTATAAAAATGAAAAAAGGACCCATATGTACAAAAATATTTATAGCAGTTCTCTTTGTGACAGCAAAGAACTATAAATCGAGGGGATAGAACTGGGGAATCGCTGGATGTGGCATATGAATGTAATGGAATATTACTGCGCTATAATAAATGATGAGCAGGCAGACTTTAGAAAAACCTGGAAAGACTTACAGAACCAAAAAAATATTGTACACAGTAACAGCCACACTGTGTGATGACTAACTTTGATAGACTTGGCTCTTCTCAGAAATGCAAGGGTCTAAGGCAACTCCAAATGATAGGAAATGCCATCCACATCCAGAGAAAGAACTATGGAATCTGAATGCAGACTATTTGATCTCTTTTTTCTTTTACTGTTTTGTTTTGTTTCTTCTTTCTTGTGGTTCCTCCCATTGGTTCTAGTACTTCTTTACAACATGACTAATGTGAAAATGTTTAATATGGATGTATTCATAGAGTCTATATCAGATTGCACGCCATCTTGGGGAGGCGGGAGGGAAGAGAAGGGTAGAAAATTGAAAACTCAAAAGATTATGTAAATAAATGTTGAAAACTAAAAATAAATTTAAAAATTTTTTAAATAAAATTTAATAATTTATCAACAACGTGCTATATGATAATAATGAACCACCATATCACATTGCTGTTCCCCTGATAGGCAATGTAATCTTGTAAGAAAGTCCATGTTACAAATATACAGAAATTATACATCCGTAGTACCTATGGCTTTTTATTGATTGATTTAGATCAAATCAAGATCTCTTGAAACATAAGTAAATAGAGTAAGCCTTGATAATGCAAAAATGGTAAGCTGAAGCGGCAAGGCATCCTGAGGGAGAGACAGGAGGTGGTATGTGTCAGGCAAATCAAACCACAGCCATTATCTTGACTGTAAATACCCCTTAGATTCCAAAGGAGATAGCCCAAGACTAATTCCAAAAGATTCTAGCTGTGTGACCCTGGGCAAGTCACTTAAACCCGACTGCCTTGCAAAAAAAACGAACACACACACACAACACAAAAGTCCTAGTAAGAGTTACTGCCATTACTTCCTTCAGGTAATCAGCCCTGCCTCTATTTTATTTCTAAAAGTCATCATCCAAGGACTCAAACTTTGTGGAAATTTGACTTTACAATTGCTTCTGCAGGTGCTATTAGCCACTCTCTCCTTAGCAACATATTTTTTTTTTGGTCGGGGGGCCTAATATGTCAGTTGACCACCACTGGGTTTGGTTTTGAAAACTAAACCTGGATTGAACCTCCAACAGAGCACACTGAAGCACATTATAATTTTCTGGGACACAGAATGTTAATTCCTAGTCATGACAGCCACCTCATTGTGTACAAATATAAGCAACCTTATATTTCAATCATATAATCTAGCAATGTCATTTCAAAATCTATGCTTTGTCTAATGTTCTTCCTGGAACATATGTACAACTTCCTAATTTATAGGATAGGAAGTATACATTTACAATCTTCCAATTCTTTGAATTTTTATACAGATTAATAATAACCAATAAACAACAGCAAGCAACTGGCCAAGTAGAGGCCATGAAAGTAGGTGAGCAAGAACATTAATAATTCACAATGACATCTCATAACTTAAATTAAGCAAAATCAGTAACCTAAAGGTGAAAGTCTACACTATTACTAGACTTTGGTAACTGACTGACTGAAAATAATAGCCTATCAAAATGCTTGTCTCTGAATATATAAACCTTCATATAAAGAACATGGGGATACACCTTGAATTGAATATAATTGAAATGTTGATACTAAGGTATAGTATTTTATTCAATACTGCCTTTTAAAAAAGATGCATTCAGGGAAAAAAGTTAAATTTCTTTTAACTATGAAGTAAAAACTAAAAACAACATTGTCCAAGTATTATCCAAACTGTTTAAGTAATAACTAAATTTTCTCATCTTTAGGTAATTCTGACATCTAAAGTATTGCCTTTTCATACTGCTTGTATGGAAAACTATGCTCATTCTTTGTAAAGGATATAATAACTTAAGGAAAATTACTCCATATGAGACACATAAATTTTCAAAGTACATGCAAATAAATGAAAGAAAAATTTAAATATCTCATCCTCAAATTCATAAGCATTCTCCTTATCACCGAAATCTGTGTGTGGGTTTGTCCTTTGTTGCTGAAGAAGACCATGCCATCAGAGAAATAATGACATGACTTGCACTTGACTTTGTTTTGAGTGAGGGAGGGCTGTGTAGGTCACCAGCCTCACTTCTCCTCCAGAGTCATCTGAATCCAAAGCCAGATATTCAATCCAAAGCCAGATGACTGGAGATGATCCAGGACGAGGCATTTGGGGTTAAGTGACTTGCCCAAGGCCACACAGCTAGTGAGTGTCAAATGTCTAAGGTGACATTTGAACTCAGGTCCTCCTGACTACTGCACTGCTGCTCTATCCACTGCACCCCCTAGCTGTCCCCACTGAAATGCAATAATAATATAGTTTCAGTCCAATGTAAATATACAAAAACACATAAAAAATAAGTAAACCTTCTTACCATGCCAGACTGCTGCATGTCCATCCCATACTGTTGCTACAGTTTTTCTTGCACCATCCCATAAATTATGGGAATATGCTTCCTTTAATACATTCTTCCTCTTGTAAATATGTAAGAAAATAATAGTAAGGTAGAGAAGAAAAATGGTAAAGTAAGGAAGTATCAAGATTATTAGAGGAGTAAATACCCACAGAAGATAGTTAATAAAGTTCAAATAATCCTCTAATTGTTGGACATCAATCCATCCTTCCAATATGTGAACCAGACAAATCATATAGGGCATAGAATCTTGCCCTACAGAACAAGTTTGATTTGTCTCTATCATTTTTCTCTAAGTAAAAATGATAAAATAAGTCACTCTCTTCATAGTCACAGCAGTTTATGATTCTTGTACCTGAAAAGAAGAGGGGAAAAGTTAATTTTTTTTTTTTTTACCATTGAAAGACTCAATTGATTTTGTCTCCTTAAGTACTAATCAAATAGTTTTACTTTCTTCATGAGTACCAGGAACTAATGACCATAGAACCAATGGTAGATCATGTTAAAGATTTAGGATATGCCACTCTCCTACTCAAGAAAATTCAGTGGCTCCCTAATTGCTGTAGGATAAAATACAAACTCAAATTCCACTGTCTGATCTTTAAAATTCTTTATAGTATGCCTATAACCACACCTTTCCAGGCCTTTTGAACTTTATTCACCTTCATGCAATTAATCAGCAGATCAACAAGCACTTATGAAGTCCCTACTTTGTCCCAGACACTGTGCTAAGAGTTAATAAATGTTTATTGACTCTAATTCTAAATGCTAGGACTACAAAGACAAAATAAAAATAGGGCCAGCCCACAAGGAGTTTATAGGGAAGATAATATGTGCATAAAGTATATATAGATTATATACAAAATACATGCAAAGTGATTTTTGGAGGGATGGCACCAGCAGCTGGGAAAATCATGAAAGACTTCTGAGAGGTAGTGTTTTATCGGAGCCATGAAGGAAATAAAGGCTTCCCAGATTTAGAGGAGAGGAGGGAGTTCATTCCAGGCATAGAAACAGACAATGAAAAGTCACCAATATGGATGATGTGGCTTTGTGAGTGCAAACCAAGCAGTCAGACAGATAGGAGAATAAGGACAGCGAAGAGTCATTAAATCCCAAAGAGATCATGCAGGAGAAGATGGCTAACATAGTCAAATGCTGTAGAGATCAAAAAGGATGAGACTGGAACAGATCATTAGATTTGACAAGAGATCAATGGCCACTTTAGAGAAATCAGTTTAAGTTGAATGATGAAGTCAGAAGCTAGACTGCATAAGGTTTAGAAGAGGGTAACGAGAAAGGAGGAGAGGCTAGATAGTTTGGACCTAGTGAGGCTTTTTTTGGTTTGTTTTTGTTTTTCCAGGATGGGGAAGATATATTTGTAGGCAGCAGAGAAGGACCTGACAGAAATGAAGAGGATGAAGGGTGTGGAAAAGAAGGAAGGAGTGAGAGAAGGGGAGAGGGAAAGAGTAAATATGAGGGAGACAGAGAGAGAGACAAGAAGGGTGGATGGACAATCTGCTAAAGAGGTATACTCTACATTCCAGCCAAACTGGCCTTCTTACTATCCCCATACGTCTCCGAAGTCTTTGCACAGGCTGTCCTCCATGCTAGAAATGCATTCCTCACCTACACCTTTTAAAATTCCTAGCTTCCTTCAAAGATCAGTCAGGTGCCACTTCCTACATAAGAACCATCTTTATAGTCTATAATTAGCAGTGCCCTTCCCTCTGGAAACTAAATTGCATATATTTTGTATTCACTACTCTGCTTACTCATAGCTCTTCCCCCAGTAAAATGTAAGCTCCTTAAAGGCAAGGACTGTTTCATTTTTCCCTTTGTATTTCCAGTGCCTAGCACATAGTATATGTTTAATAAATATGTACTGATTAGTATTTGTAATACTGTTTAGTATTATAAACTGCAGAGTTAGAACTAGAAAGGCCAACCCTCTAGTCCAATCCTCTGCTTCTACAGATCAGAAAAAATGAGGATCAGAGAGAGATTGTGACTTTCCCAACCTTACACAGGTAGAAAGTGAGGGAGGCAAGATGTGTACTCAAGGCCTCTAATTACAAATCCAGTGCTCTTTCCATTGCACATTGTTTACTGTGTCTCCATTAAATTGGGAAAATAAGTCATAAAACATAAAAACTGAAAAATTAGAAATTTAAATGATAGATTATCTAATCCTATTAATCTGACTTTAAAACCTTAAATTGAACCATATTGAGTTGGTATTTCTCTTCACTGAGGAGGGTGACATAGCAGCTGGAATGCTAGAATCAAGAATACAAGTGTTCAAATCCTGCCTAAGACCCTTACCTTTGTGACTCTGGGTCAAGTAACCACTCAGCCTCAATGTCCTCATCTACACAATGGGGCTAATAATAGTATCTATCTCACAAGGATGTTATGAGGATCAAAATGGATTGTACATGTAAAAGTACTCTGTGGATCTCAAAGCACTATATAAGTAAATGCTAGTTATTATCATTACTTCTATTCCTCAGTAAACAAGGCTACCACATTTCTGCACATTATCTTCTTACAATGAAAAAGACTCAGTTCTCTCCACCACTAATATGGAATCACAAGTGTTAGTGAGGTTACATGTGTAAAGACATTTAAGTCTTAAGTCTGTAAGATTTTTCAGATATTTCCAATTTGATATCAATTTCTGGAGATACAAATGTACGATTTTGATATTAACCACACCCATAACCAAAATAAGTTGACTTGCCAGAAATCAGTCAAGGAAGGTCTTGATCCAAGCTTCAGTTTCTTAGAAATGAATAATCTAGAAAAGATAACATGATAATGAAAGAAATATTATAGTATATTATTATTATGCTATATATAATATAGTATAGTATAATACAATGTGATCTATGTAATATAAAATATATAATTGATATATGATATGATATGATAGTACAACAGGCATTTCTAATCTACTTGTTTTCTCCTGTGTAGACAGCTGGGGTACTCTTCCAAGGGATTATGAATTTCATTAAGGAGCTTATATACTGTGTCTTGTCTTAACTCAATTGTTACAAAGGCATCCTAGATATTCCAGAAGATGCTCTAAGAATTCTTAATAAAACTGTATCAACTGACTTCAGGGTACAAATTCCTTAATATTGTACATACCTGATGCAGAATGCAGTGCTGTGTATATGTATATGTATAGATTACATTAATGGAAAAAAAAAACCAAATAAGATCAGGAATAGAGAAAGTCAAAGAATCAAGACCTGCCTAGATACTCCAGTTAAAATTGCTCTCAACACTTAAATGTCCATTGATAGAACATATGTGAGAGAACAATTGGGAGAAGGAAAGCCTTTCAAGTAGCAGGAGAAAGGAGGACAAAAGAAGAATCTGAGAAATGGATGAGAGAAATATTAAGTCTGGAGAGGGAATCTAGTACTAAAGTTCAATTTTCAATAAAAAAACATCACAAAGTAGTCTCAAACTCTTTTTTATAGCTTAAAAAGTATTTGGATTTCAAAGAGTAGAAATAAAAATCTTCATGTATGTAAAAAATTTTTCTAAGGCCAGAAATGTTAGAAAACCTATTTTCCCCTTTAAAAATTAATACTCTACTTGCTACTCATTAGTAGTGCCTTTCAAACTTTTGGTAGGTAGAACTTAGATGGTGCAATTTGTTTTGTGGCCAAGTCATATCAAAGGAAATATTCCTATACCCTTAATATCCCAAGCTAGAAAGAACTAAACCTACGTACCCCAAAAGGCAGGAAACTCAAGTAGCATCAAGTAAGCAACCCCATACAGGTGGAAGGTTCTGCTTTCTCTTTCATATCTAAAATTGCCTTATTACTGTTTTCTTTAATATCTAAAATTATACAGATAGAAGATTAGTGACCTGCTACCTATAATGGCACTATGAAGTGGTTCCACATCACAAACTGGTATTTTATCTGTGGAAATGGCATTAAAGCAGCATGAACATCTACTTTGCTGCTGCAACCTTAAGGACTGAGACTTTTTTATCTGACTTACAGCTGGAATCCTTTTAGAATGCAAGCATTTTCAGAGCAGGGACTGTTTTACTTTCCAATCTGTATCCCCACGGTGCTTTGTACATTCTTGTTATTATTCATTTATGTCTGACTTGTTACACCCATTTGGGGTTTTCTTGGTATAGATACTGGAGTGATTTGCCATTTTCTTTTCCAACTCATTTTGCAGATGAGGAAACTGAGGCAAGCGGGGTTAACTGACTCGTGCAGGGTCATACAAATAGTGGCTGAAATAAGATTTGAACTCTGAAAGATGAGTCTTCCTGACTCTAGACTCAGGACTCTATCCACTCAGCCATCTAACTATCCCACTTTATACAAAGTAAGAACTCAATAAGTGTTTGATTACTTTTAAGAGTTCTTCCAGCTTTAACACTACAAACCTAGGAATCCTTCTTAAGTACTGTTCTAATTAACCTACAACTCTACATTCTATCGCCTTAGTTGTCTTTTACTCTTCAGCTTTTACATCCAGCTCCCCAGGAGTCCAATGTCAATTTCACAGATGTTGCTACATGGCCTCGTCACCCAACACTCCATGCTCCTGAGGCATGATTATGTATGACATCACCAAAAGGCTGGTGAAGCACCCGGAGAGAAGAGAAAATGAACAGGTTGTGCCACATTATGAACAAGGAATGGGAGATGTCCCTAAAGAACAAGAAAATTCATCTTTCAGCTCAGGGCATTCTCTCTGGCCTCATGCCTGGAACTTCTCTGTGCCGCCTCCTGACCTTCCTGATTCCTTTAAATACCAACTAACATTTCACCACCTAAAGAAGTCTTCCCCCAACCTTCTTAATTCCAGTTTATTCCCTCCGTTAGACTGGGAGGAAAAGTACAAACAAATACATACAAAGGAAGCTATATATAGCTTCCTATATATAGCTTTTTTTTGGCCTGTTTGTATCCTCAATACTCAACACAGAGCCTGGCACATAGTAGGCGCTTAATTTTTTTAAAAAATAAGTGCTTTGATTTCAGAGTTGTAATTTAAGACTAGTATGCATATTATGTTGCATAATAGTCAAGAAAGACAAAGCAAAAGTGTTTAATTACGGTAAGCGCAGGATGAGAAGTACCAGTCTTTATAGCCTCTTTTTGAATTATTTAGCACATGGCAGGCGCTTAACATCGGATGAGAAGTGACCCAGACTGGCCAAGGACCCACGTGCCCCGACCACGGGGGACTGGAAGCAGAGGTCCGCCGATACGCACCCACTACGCTCAGGCACCCGCCTGGATAGGAGGTGCTCCCGTCCTCCACCGCCCCACATCCCGCGAGACAGGAAACCCGCGGCCTCCCGCCCCTCCCCCGTGGCCTCGAGACAGGAAGCGCCCCTCCCCCCGCCTCCGGGATAAACAACGCGGCCCGAGGTGGAGGGGGAAGGGAAGAGGACGACACCAAACCCAGAGAGGAATCCGCCCTCCCCCCTGTCCACACCTCCCAAAGAAGAAATAAAGAAATGGAGGAAGACGCGGCTGGTCTTCCCCTCTTACACCTCCTTCATCCGATCCCCACCTCAGGCAGTCCGGCCGTGCACGCCGCAGAGCTAAGCCGGCACTTTTCTCCAGCCCTCTAACTAGGAACACGAGTTGCGTCTCCAACCTGGACTGCGTTCGGTGGAACACCTTCCCCTCCTCTTCCCGCTCCCGCGTCCTCGGGCCGGAGAGGCACTTCCGGTCGGCGGGGTGGGCGCGCGCGCTGCCGATGTTCGCTCCCGCTGTGGCCGCGATCCCCGGGGCTGCGTCCTCCCCGCGCCCCGGTGTGTGCGCGAGCTCTCTGCCGAGCGACCCTCGGGAGGCCTGACCCGGCCCCCCTCCGCACACGCCCCGCGAGCGAGGGCCCGACCCTCCCCCACCCCGCGAGGGAGGGCCTGACTCGGGTCTCCCCAGCCCAGCCCAGCCCGGCGGGGGCGGCCTCGGCACGAGCGGCGAGGGAAGCTCGGAGCCGGGAAGGGTGCTCGCGGCTGAGCGCCGCGGCGAGATGCTGTGCGGGAAGTGGAGCCTCGTGGCGGAAATGGTCCTGTACATCGAAGGCCTGGAGGAAGATCTAAAAGTCGTCTGCCTCTGTTCTAGAGCGTTTGTGGAGTAAGTAGCGACGTCCTCCCGTCCCCGCAGCGTAGCTGATGCCCTCGGGGTCCTGCCGCCCCCGCCGGGCCAGGAGGCAGGAAGACTCAAGCCCCTTTTGCCTCAGTTTCCTGCTCTGTAAAACGAGCTGGAGTCTCTGCCGAGAAAACCCCCAGTAGCGTGGTGAGGGGTCAGACGTAACTGCCCTGCGACCCTCTTCTTCCCTTCCTTTCTAAACCTCTTGACCCGCCCCCTACTCTCTCCTTTGGTAAGCTACATGCCCCTCCTCATAGGCCCCCCCCACCCTCATATCTCCGTAATTATCCACTTTTTTCTTCCCTAGTGCCTTTAAACAGGAACAAGTATCATCCTGTGGAGGAAGAAAGCTTCCCTAGATTGTTCAGCCCCTCCACCGATCTGTGTCTGGTCACCCTCTGTCAGCCTAACTCCTAGGAAAAGCTGCTGGGCTTGCTTCTTCTGGATCCCTCCGACTTCCCATCCCAGCCAGCCTCTCCCACTCACCCATGGCCTCTTTTCTCTAAACTACTTTCCAGTGATCTCTGAATTGCCAAATATAATATTATTTTCTCAGTCCTTGTTCTTGACCGCTTTGCAGCATTTGTGACACCATCTTCTCTGGGGTTTTGCCACACTGCTCTTTCCCAGTGCTTCTCCCTATCTGAACTTGCCTCGTTCTTTGCTAGAAAATCATCTGTACCTCAAGGCTGTGTTGGCTCTTCTCTTTCTTGGCCATCTCATCAACTCCTGTAGGGTTAATTATTCTCCCAGCTGGTCTCTTACCCCCAGATCTATATCTCTGGCCTGAGCTCCACTTAGGTGTGCATCACCAGCTGCCTAGTAGACACTTAAAACGGGATGTAGTGGACGTATTTCAAAACAGAACTTATCTTTCCCCCTAAAACCCTTTCCTTTTCTGTACTTCTCTGTTTGTATCACTATTCTTCCAGGCTCCCAGGTAGCATAAGCTCGTTGTTACCCTTGACACTTGACTTTGTTTCATGAAATAGATATAATCAGTTGTCACATCTTAACTTTTCTGCCTCCACACATCTCAGTTCTGTTCCCTCCTCACTACTCACACAGCCACCACTTTTAAGTTCAGGCTGTCTTCATCTCTCTCCTGGACTTTTAAAGGCCTCTTATTTTTTTCTCTGTTCATGATTTTCCTTAAACAGCCATCTGATCGTGTCACTCCTGTATTCAATCAGGAGTCATTGGTTCCCTACTGACTTCAGGATAAAATTAAAATTCCATTTTAGTTTCTAAATCTCTTCACAATTTGGCCTCATTCTAATCTTCCAGCTATATTACATTATTCGCCTTCTCACACTCTTCCAGCTCAGCCACATGAGGCACTCCACGTTTAAGCTCTGTGACTAGAACATGTATTACTTCAACAGCTAGTTGATGGTGCACTGATCCTGGAGTCAGGAAGACGAGAGTTCAAATCTCATCTCAAACATCTACTAACTGTATGACCCTGGGCAAGTCTGCCTCAGTTTCCATAACTGTAAAATAGGGATAGTAATAGCACCAACCTCCCAGGGTTGTTGTAAAGGTCAAATAAAATAATATTTGTAAGGTGCTTAGCTCAGTGCTTGGCATGTAAGTAGATATGGTATAAATGCTAGCTGTTTTTCCCTCCTTACCTCTATTTGTAGAATATTTCACTTCTTTCAAGACTTGATTCAAACAACCCTTTTGATTTCTACTCTCTTCCTTCATATCCTGTATTTTACCAGGCAGCTAGCTAGTACAGTGGTGCAGTTAATAGAACTGGGAACTTAATGTCAGGGAGACAGCTTTGTGATCCTCTGTATGTCACTTAACCTCTCACAGTCTCAGTTTCTCCATCTGTAATATGGGGGTGAGGGTGGTATTAATTTCACAGGGTAGTTGTGAGGATTAAATGAGATAACAAAGTTCACTGTAAACCTTTAAGTGCCATATAAATGCTAGCTATTTAGCTACTTTGTATTTCTTTTGAATTCTTTATTCAGCGGTATATGTTATCTCTTGAAAGCAAGTACCTATATTTTTTTGTCTTTGTATCCCAAAAACAGTGCTGGTCACTGGTAGGTACTTAATAAATTTGCTTGTTGATTAATTGCATTAGGAGTAAAATAAGTGGGTTTAAATTTTGTCTTTCTCACTTGAACAGATTTACGGCAAGTCTGTACCTCAGTTCCTTATTTGTACAATATGGAGAGTTGCACTGGACTTCAGTTCCAAATCTTAATCCAGCTTAAGGAGAAAAGAAACAAATTCCCAGAAGTCATATACAGAGGATTTAATTTTCTCTCAGATCACTACCTGTGATTTAGTAACTAAGTCTTAATGAGTTCCTTGAGGCTCATTGTGACTAAATGACTTGCTTGGAGTTACAGAGCTAGTAATAAGTATCAGAGAAAGGCTTTGAACATAAGCCTTCCTGATTGCATTCTGTCCACTTGGCAATACTGCATCTGTATCTCATCATACATCCAAATAAATGGCTAATCCTTTCAACAAATTCATGGCAACAAATGTTTATTAAATACCTACCATGTATGCACCTGGTACTGTCTTAGTCCCTGCCCTCAGAGTCCTTATATTCTACTGGGAAAGTTAACTATTTTCTAAATTTAGCAATCTTCATAGAGCCAAACAAATGGAGAAAATTACCAGTTTTGGAAAAGGTGTTTTTCTCTTCTCACTCACTGAATGCAGATTTCACCACATAGAATTTTATCAATTTCATTTTCTGAGCTAACTTTATCACTGTCAATAGATTCTGCTTCAGTTGATGTTTTGTCTATTGTAAACAATGCTGACTTTGCTCGAAACTTTGTAGAACTCTAGGCATTGTCTTTAGAGTCTGTGACAACATCTTTTTGAGTATCTTGGGGGTAGCAATTCTTTGTCTCTTGATTCAGCAAACCTTGGCAGGAGGTGGAAAGTCCCAAAATGGAAAACAGAAAGTAGTTCAATTTGGCTGGAGAATAGAGTATAAGGAATGATCAGGTTGGAACCAGATTCTGAAATGCTTTAATTGACCAACATAGGAAATGTGTATTTTATGCTAAAGACAATAAGAAGCCGCTGGAGATATTTGAACATGAAAGTAATATGGTTAGATCTGTAATTTCAAAATATCAATTTGACAGCTGTGTGGACAATGGCCTGGAGAAGGTAGAAATTAGAATATTATATTTTAATTTTATGAGTATAAAAATCTACTCTGCCCTTTGGATGAATTGAGAACACAGTGGTTCTGTGTTGGTACTAAAGGATCATAGTTAGGGCTAGAAGGTCCCTTAAATATCTAACTACTTCATTTTACAAATTAGGAAACTAAGGTCCTTCAAGATTTAGTGGCATGTGGCATGTCCAGTCTTCCACAGGTGACACTTGTGTCAAACTCAAGCCTTCAGAATACAAATCCATCCCTTTTTCTACTGCATCTCTGATAGTATTAAGACACCTCTGCAAAAGTAAAATGATTTGCAGTTGGGACTGCCAGTCTGCAAACTGTCAGTATTGGGGGAGAGGAGGAATAAGGAGAGGCTTTAAAATAAGAATATTTGCAACAATTCTTTTATTATGTTTAAAGACATGTTGGTTTTTAAATAGTTATTGTGCTGAATTGTCAGGTAGTGAACATGTTTAACTAGTGTTTAAGACATTCAAAGTGTTTTATTTTGTCCCGATAAGGAATTCCCCCTCCCCTTCCTTCTCCTTTCTAAAGGAAGGTAAATTTGGATGGCCAGAAGATGCCCAGGTGACTTGCGTTTTATTAGCTAGTTTCCTGTCCTGTACTATCCTGTCCTGGCCCTTTCCCAAAACCTTAAACCTATTGCACTCTGAAGCTGGGACGGCAATGGGCCCCTGCCCAAGGGCTCTTTTGGACCCTCCTAGCCTTAGAGTGATTATCAGTAGTATTTTGCTGTCTACCTCCCAGCCTGATGTTTTTCTTTTTCTTGGCCTGATTAAAGGGGCTGTGCCCTGGCTACTTCTTAAACAGGCCTGTTCAACGAATGGGCATTACCTCACCCTAAGTGAGTACCTGCAAAGACCTTGGCCTTAAGGGCCTCCCTCTCTCAAAGCAAAGTCAAGTACAAGTCATGTCATCATTTCTCTGATGGTATGGTCTTTGGCAATGAAGGATGAGTACAACAATCTTTGAAAGTTGTCTGGAGACGTTAAGAGGTTAAATGTCTTGACAGTCACTTGTTAAGTGACTTACACTGCCAGTTTGCCTCACAGACAGGACTTAGACCCAAGTTGCTCATTAGCCTGAAATGAATTTTCCTAATGACTATTTAAAAAAAAAACAAAAACCTTAATTTTTAACACCTTTTTTCCAACACAGTTCAAATATTTTAATGATTGACTTCATCATATTTGGAGCACTGAAACAAGTTATTTTCTGTATTTGGGAAGCCCGTCTGCTATTTTAT
This sequence comes from Notamacropus eugenii, assembly GCF_028372415.1. Lineage (NCBI taxonomy): Eukaryota > Metazoa > Chordata > Mammalia > Diprotodontia > Macropodidae > Notamacropus > Notamacropus eugenii. The sequence continues at coordinate 273,896,949 of NC_092875.1, forward strand.
AATAGATGGTCTTTTGTAAATGTTTGGTTTTTGTCTATGTATGCTCACTCCACTTGAATCTTTCTTTCAACACTTAAAACGGTTTCGAAAATTCTTCTTTGTTCATGTCTGTGGGATAGTTAGAAGGGGTTTTTCCTTCACCCCTTCTGTCAGTATATATTTAAAATTCCTATTGGGGCCATCTTCAATTGTCCTGATCCTGTCATTGGACCCAGATGACTTTGGAGGAGAAAGTAAGACTGGTGACTGCACAGCCCTCCCCACTTGAATCCAGTTCACTTGCAAATCATGGCATCATCTTCCTGATGTCATAGTTCTCCTTCAAGAATGAAGGACAGACCACAGTCACACAATTTAAAATTCCTGCTAAAGTTTCTTACCAATTAAATAAATTTTTTTCTGTTCCTTTTTGTTTATCTTTTTTGCCTTGTTTCCATTTTTTCTTAAATTCATCTGAACCTCCTGTTTCTGCAGGGCATCACCATTCTTCTAGTTATCCAGGTTTATAACCTGGATCAACTCTTCTTTGATACAGCATCTCACATTCCATGTACACTTAGTTGCCAGGTCTTCTCAATTCTTCCTCCTCAATCTCCACTCACACCACATCCAGCCTAATTCAGGTTCTCATTAGTTCTTACCTAGACTATTAGAATAGTAAGTACCCTGATAGATCTTCATCCATCCAATTTCTCTGTTCTGTATGTATTCGTATAGCTGCCAGAGTGATAATCCTAAATCTGATCCTTTCATTTTCCTGCTCAAAAAGCTTCAGTAGCTCCTTGTTGCCTCCTTGGTACATTTGTCATGTTTAGCTCCATCATATCTTTCCAGATTTCTTGTACATTACTTCCCAATAGGTACTTCATTTTTCTGGCCAAACTGTCCTGCTTGCTCTTTCTGTTACAGGATGGATGTTCCATTGCCATTTGCTACTGGTCAGAAAATAAAGTAGGTCAGTGGAAGAAAATTGATAAGCAAGGTTCAGTTACACTCAAACTCAGCAACCCAAGTGTTTATTAAACCTGAGAATACTGCTTAAGAACTTTATATTTTACAAGGAAGGTTGGGGAAACTGGACATCAGTTGGGGGAGGTGATTTAGGTTTAGACCAGCATTTTCTACCATATATTCCACTAAGTTCCAAATTGATACTTGATTCTATAAAGGTCACATAATTTTTTTTAATTATTAGACAATAGAACTCAATTTCCCAGTTATGGTTAGGGGAAACAGTTCTCAGACAAGGGATAGAGAAAATCATACAAAGTAAACAGATAATTTTGATTCAATTCGATTGAAAAGCTTTTGCATGAATAAAATCAATGTTGCAGGTATTAAAAGGGAAACTGGGGGGGTTAAAATTTTAGCTTCAAATTCATCTTTAAAGCAAGTATCTCTCTGAATTTATAATTTCATTTATTTGTATAATAGTTAACATGGCTTTATTTGTCTTGTTTTACAGGGATCGAAAATTGTACTACTTAGGATTGAAAGGATTCTATGTTAAAGGTAATGATGCCAGTAATACAGATACACCTTTACTTTTTGCAAATTAATTTTAATTCCGTATTTTTATTCACATATGATTTTAACACCTATCATATGGTATTCTTGTGTGAATATGTAAATTTTTCTGCAAATCTGCAAGTGCTTTACATAATGACTTTCCTGGAAAGTGCCCTAGAAACAAATAAATTTTTTGTTTGTTTTATTTTGGGGGTGGTTTTTGCCCCCTGAAGCCACTATGTAGGCTGCAGTTATCCTCTTTTGCCACTAGATGGGTTTTTGAAAAAGCAAAGTGAACATCTATTAGAAATTGGAATGGATATTTGAAATTAACAAATGAGTAAATTAACACTATTGAAAATGAAACATGTAGGTGCTTTTTGGTGCTGTTATGAAGACTTTGACTACACATGACTTTGTAAAAAGTTGAATATGCCAGTAATACCTTTCAGGTTGATGCTATTCTATAGTATATTCCTAGTTTAGTAATTAAGATAATTTATACATAAGCATAGATACATTTATGTACATGGGACTGTATACATATATAAGTATGTATAAGCTATATGTGAGGCAATGAAAGCCCTTGGACTGAGGAAGACTAGTTTAACTTTTCAGTAGAATCAGATTTCAGTATTTCAGCCTTAGATCCCTCTCTTAAGGACACTGGGGAGTTACTTACACAAATAAAATCATACATCAGAACTTTTTAAAAAAATAGATATGCTTGTATACTTTGAATAGGGATTGTACTCTGCTTCTATGGAGAATATATGTGAAAAAAATTAAAATTCTTTGTATATACCACTAGAATAAATCACTAAGAATTGTTTAAAATAACTAGGCCATCAACTGGAGTTATTGTAACAAAATTTTATCTCTATGTAGAATGACACAATTTGCTGAAAACTAATTTTACTTTATCTCTCAATTTTCCATGTTGGTATAGTATTTTTGTTTCTTTATGACATTACTAGATCTTTCAGTGCAGTGAAACAATAATATCAAGCTTCAGAGGTCTAGACTTAAACTATATGAACTTGAAGTCAAAATTGTTGACATATGTATATATATATTTTGAATAATATGTAATACTGCCTGTTAGGAGAGAGCATTGATTGGGCTATTAAGTCAGAGACCCCCCTCAGTTTTAATCTTGCTTCAGACACTTACTTGCTCTGTGACACTAAGCAAGTTGTTTAACTTTTCTCACCTTCAGTTTTCTCATCTGTAAAATGAAGATAGTAATAGCACCTACCTCACAGGATTGTTTTAACTTTGAAAATAAACATAAACTTCTTTGAAAACCTTAAGAAACTTTGTAAATGTTTATTGAGAGTCTGTTGTATCCTCATACTGTCATTACAACTGCCAATATCTACAGTGTTATTAGTATGTCAGTTAATGTTCTTTTTTCTTATTAGTTACGTGTAGTACCTTGGATTATTAATCACAAAAAAATAGCATTAAAATGCAGTGAGGTGTTTTATAATAAATAGAAATTAGTTGTTCCTAGAGATTTGGGTAGTTTAAATGACGTTAGAAATAGTCTAGTCCAGTACTCACTTTATACATAAGGACGTTTATGTCCAAAGTGATGTCCCCAAAGCCGCACCAATAGTGGCAGAGTCAAAATTTAAAGTTTGTCTCCTAGTATCCAGAGTCATAGAACTGTGTTCTTCTCACTAAACTATATGTTCATATTCTTATTTTCTCTAGGTGTATTCATAAAAGCGCAGTCTCCTGGGAATGGAATTGATAACTTCATAGCTTTAAAAAAAATTTCTTTGAGCAAAATTCAAGTTGCCAGTGTGGTCAAGTCAGAGGCAGGGAATGTAACCTGAAAAGTAGTCATATACATGCATGTGACTAAGTACTTATTTATTTTAACCATAAACTTCAAAAAAATTCTATCTGTAGATCAAGCCACAGAAGAAAGGGAACATAATTCCCATGGAACCATAGAGTCAGAGAATGACAGTGCTTTGAGATCAGATGAAATTGAACTAGATTCAGAGACTGAGCTTATGAGAAGTATGGGACTTCCCCTTCAGTTTGGAGGCCTGTCTACTCACAAGAATTTTGAGGTAAATATTAGTTTATTTATTTCCTTTTACTTCTAGTCATAAACCATGAGGCACAAAATATAGAAGATTGATGAATTTTGCCCAGGTCTTTTTAGTTCACCCAATAAACATTTATTAAGTGCCTACTTTGTGTGAGGCAAAGACAAGACAGTCCCTCCTTCAAGGAGCTTATAACTTAATGAAGAAGACAACACCCAAAAGGAAGCTGAGGTACCAGGAGGTGGGGGCATGATGGAGAAATCCAGAGGAATACAGCTGGATAGGGAATGAAGAAATAGTTGTCCCTTCTTAGAGGCAGGTTCTGAGAGGAGCTATACTCGCCAATCAAAGGGAGAGAGCTCCAGGAACAGAATGTACTGATGAAATGTGAGTTCCAGAGTTGAAATAATCTTCCAGGATAAAAAGGACATTTTACTTATTTTTCTTAAAAGGTTTGTAATTTTATATAAATTAAGCCCATAAGTTATTAATAGTGATTGTATTTTAAAATATAGAATGTCTCATTTATGATTCCTAAAAAGGAGCATGTTAAGATTGTCATAATGAAATTGATGTTTTCACTGATATTTAGATGTCCATGAATTCCAGAAATAAAAAAACTAAATTTAAGAAGAAAAAGAAAAAATCTCAAAAGAAATACTCAGATGAAATTCTGCAAGAATCGTGGAAAGAAGTTCATGAAGATGAAGACCACTTAATGTCAGATGATCCATCTTTAGCCTTTGAGCAATATGAGACCAGAACATGTGAACTTCAAAATGGAAAAGAAGTAGAAATTGGAAAATTATCTACTGAAAATGTATTACCTCCAGAATTAGAAATTACAGAGAAATGGCAGAAGTATTGGAGTGAGTATGGAGAAAGATTGTTATGGCAGAGCTGGCAAGAAAAACACCCAGGTGAAATATTGTCGACTGAACCTTGGAATTCTCCTGAGACAAAGGAAAAATGGGAACAACATTATAGTCATGTTTACTGGTATTATTTGGAACAGTTTCAATATTGGGAAAGTCAAGGGTGGACTTTCGATTGTTCACAGAGTTATGATACAGATAATTGTGTGTCTAAAATAGAAATGAATGAGAAAGATGATGGTAGCATTACAGGGGGATCATTGTTGAATTTAGTTGCCATGACTAGAAGTGGGGAGGAAATTTATGAAAAAAGTACAAATGATAAGCATCATGAGGAAATACTTGATGGAATTAGCAACATAAATCTGAATTCAGTAGAAGCACAGAATGACAGCTTAAACTCAACTGTAATTTGTGATGATTACCAATGTCTGGGTGAAGTTAACAGTGAGCAAGAGTGTGCTCTTTCCAACGAATGTGAGCCATGTGATGGAGCAACCAAGAAGAGGAATTTGTCAGAAAATAGAAGTACCAGCCAAGCAGGTCAGTGGCTAATTAGCTAGATAGATGAGTCAAATGAACCTATGTAACTCAAGAATTGACTGTGAAAATATCATATTATTTTAAAATGGTAACTAGTAATCTTACTGAGTAACAAACCTTTTTTAAAAATCTTGTTGTGTTATCATTCTTAAATGAAAACAAAGTTTGTATTGGTTTCCTATTGCTTTTATGATCTTTAAGAAATAAATATTGGTATTCCTTTGAAGGTCCAGTTTATAGTAACCTGCAGGATTCACCTGTATCAATGTTAAATCTCCTGATCAGGAGTCATAGTATAGAGACTTGGCCATGTAGTATGAAAGACCTGGTTAAATTACCAATTATCTGTTGCCACCCAAATCTCATAGACTTTTTGTTGGTCATCCTTCACTTCACAGTAGCATATGACTGAACAACTTCATCTTCTCTAGATACTCTTTCCTCTAGGTTTTTATGACACTCCTCTCTCTTGGTTCTCCTATCTGTCTGACTATTCTTCTTAGTCTCCTTTGGTTAGTCAATACTTCATCATGTATGTCACTGATACTTCACTGTGGCTGTCTCCTAACACTCCATTCATTGTATACAATCTCCCCTTGTGATCTCATCAACCTGTTAGATCAGTTATCTTTATGCACATGATTTTCAGTTCTGTATTTTGCCCTAGTCTTATTTTCAGAGCACTAGTCCGGTATCAGCAACTGCATTTTGGTCATCTCAAACTTCTTATCCCCTAAGTCACCTCAAACTTAATGGGTCCAAAACAGAATTTAAAGTCGATTTTCCTCCAAAACCTGTATTTTTCCCTGTTACTGTCAGGATTCTACCATCCTCCAGGCTCAAAATCTTGGCGTCGTCTTTGACTCCAGATCTTACTTATTCCACCTATTAAGTTCATTGTCAAATCTTTTTGTTTCTGCTTTCATAACATTTCTTATATACCCCCTTCTTTCCATTCACATAACCACCACTGTAGTTCAGGCTGTCAAAACCTCATCTGGACGTACTACAGACATAAAACTGATGTCCCTGCCTTAGATCTCTAGTAGCGTATCCTCCACTGTTACTGAGGTGGTTTTTCTAAAGCATAGATCTTACTGTCACCTTTGCTCAGTGAGCTCCAGTGGTACCTGGTTACCAACAGAATCAAATCTCTATTTGGCATTCAGTTTTTTATAACTTGACCCCTTCCTAACTTTTTGTCTTTTTATACTTTTCATCTGTCCTGTATCTATCTTGTATATGCCTAATTATTTTCATGTTATCTCCCTTATTAGAATAAGAAGAGAAGAAAGATATATATTCTTGTTGTAAAGATGACATCATTAAGACAGATAATTCTGAAAACATCTGAATTCCCTGAGACCTAGCTTCAAGTGTTAAAGATAGATTATTTTGACACCTTTGAATACTATTCTGATGTACCAAGATTGTTTCCTCCCTGACTCTGCTTGCAAAATGAACCCAGAGATATTCACTCATCCAACTTCTTTTTGTGGTTCCCAGGCTGCCTGTCTCTTGAATAGCACTGAGCAGTGAAAGTACCTGTGCGCTGATCCCATTTCTGCCCCTTCCTTTTTGTGTGACCATGGGCAAGTCACATCGCTTCTGTGGACCTTATTTTCCATCTGCAAAATGATATTATTTGTTTGACTTAAAGGCTACTGCCAACTCTAAACTATAAACTTGAATATTTCTGAGAGTTCTTCCTGGTACTCATTACAGCTTTTCAACTGATCGATGAGTTACTGAAGGAATCATTTACATCAGATCTGGAAATTTTAGACAGTCACAACTCTTCCTCATTTCTCTCTGTGCCTTTGTAATATAAAATTTCTCTCAAACTAAATTTGCAGTCTTTTTTAAACTATTAATACAAGATTTATCACAGTTGGGTGTTACAGTGGCTAGAGCACTGACCCTACTGTCAGGATAATCTAAGTTCAAATCCAGTCTTAGACACTTACTAATTGGGTGACCTTAGACTTAACTCAACTTCTATGTGTCTCAATTTCTTCATCTCTAAGATAGGGATAGTAATAGTATCCACCTCTTAGGGTGGTTATGAGATAATAATTATAAAACACTAAGCACAGTCCCTGGTATATAGTGGGTATCTAATAAATAATTCCTTCCTTTCTGATATTTCACATTAGCATTGCCTTTCCTTAGTCATCTGGCATGCCGTTCTCCTCTCTTATTTTGGATAATGGGGATCTGACCTGTGGTTTTAGTGGTATAGAGCAGTGCTTTTTAAACTATGGACTGTGACCCCATATGGGGTCATGAAAAATTTAGCAACAGTAAAAGGTTTCTGAACACGCAAGGACCAAAAATTAATTCAAAATCAAACGTGTAATGAGTCTGAGGTGTTTCTGGCAGCTCTTGCCCTTGTTGTATTGTACACTTCACTGCAACCTTGGTTCTGAACCCAAAACATTCATGCTTTACACTGTGCATGCTCTCAGGCTATGCAACACCAAGGAAAGAGGAAAAGGGGGTCACAAAGAGGTCATGAGTGGAAAAAGTTTAAGAAACCCTGGTATAGAGAACTGTCATGAGGAAATTCCCTCTCCCGCTGTAGGTCAGTACCTTCTCTACAACTTACAGTGTTAGGAAGTTGTGTGGGGCGCTGAAATGAAGTGAATGTAAGAATGACACTGAAACATTTAGATTGAGTTTGAAAACGATAGAATTGTCAGAACAAGGGCTGAAAAATCTACCGGCTCTGTCTAGATTCACACCAGACTTCTGGAACAAGAGCAAACAAAGAAGTGTCATACAGCAAGAGTAAGGATGGAGATGAAAGTGAAGAGGAACCACCTGAATATAAACCAGCTAAATTGAAGAGGAGGTAAATCTTTTAACCAGAAAATATTTCCATATTAATTGTCAATCAGAAAAACATTCAACAAATTCCACTATGAACCCTAGCACTTTAGTGGTCCTTGTGGAGAAGATTTTTAAAAAGGCATAGTCCCTGTTTTAAAGATTTATATTGTCAGTAGGAAGATAAGATTTATCTTCTGAAAGGGACCTTAGAGAAAGTTCACTTCTCTTTGCACTCTTCTCATTTTAGAGATGAACGGTTATATTTTTAATTATTGTTGAATAAAATTCATAAAATGAAATGTAACTTCAAGGAACCCTAAATATCACTTGGATGAATCTATGTATTTTACTGGTAAGGAACTAAAAGTCCAGGGAGGTTGTACTTTGGCCAAGGACATGTATTGTGTTTCATGCTGGTCTGTATAATGAAGAGTTCAAAGATAATATCATTTATCCATTGAATATTTCAGTTCTGTTATCTAGACCACTGTTTTAATTAAATTCCAGGAGGGACACAAACCATAGATAACCTCTACTTTCACAAAGCTTATAATCTAGTAGAGTGTTAAAGCACCCATGAAATTGTCTATATTATAAAATATTGAGCAAACACATTAGAGAAAGAATTACAGAACAGAAGCACTATGTGTAAATTTAATGGGGAAAAATAAGCATTTCTTTGAGGGATTACTTCATAGTGGCAACTTTTCCATCAGAAAATTGGGTGAAACCTAGTGAAAGAAGGAACAATGTATTCTCAGTATAGCCTTTGTATATATAGTCTTTGTATTTATCCATAAGTAAGTATTTTAAGTGATTTGTGAAGTCCTAATAAGAGAATCATCTTCTTTTTCTGGTTATTTGAATTGTAGTTGAGTATAATAGAAAAGCTACAAGTATATTTTGATTTATGTACATTCTACTGTTGTGCCAGTTTACATTTTATTATTTCAAACTATTGAAAGTAATGGTGGTCTGTAGATGTAATGGAGCTTGCTGATCAGTGTTAATGGAAACTCTTTCTCTTTTTCTATTTGTAGCCATGAACTAGATATTGATGAAAATCCAATTGTGCACTCTGATGACAATGGCTCTCTCTTGGGATTCCAGCATGGCTCAGGGCAAAAGTAATTTTTTATTCATGATTTCTGTATTCTAAATTTTAGAGTCTTCTATCCATATTTGGTTGGTCAATATTATCTTACATTTTAGACCTAACAACTTAAACAGGGAATCTGTTTAGTGAAAATTGCAATAGGTCTGAGACCCTCTTCTCCTAAACAACTTATAGTTCTTTTCCTTGTGTAACTGGAACTTGTGTAAACTGTAACTTTGTAAAATAATCTTAGGGATTATCACAAGAAAGGTATTAGTAAGTTGAAGAATTCTCTTTACCTTAGATCTATTTGGCTAATACAGTATGAGAATGTGGACCCTTTTATACATTGACATATTGTTGTATCCAGATGGGAACTTCCAGGTTGTTAAAGTGTCTTGCCAGTAACTCTGCTCCCTTTTTCTGGCTCTATAGCAGCTGTGCTGAAAAGAAACCACTTTAACACTATCATGAGCAGAGCTTAGACCCTCTTGGAATGGCCACTGTAGGAAACAAGAAGAAAGTAAGAAAAAGAAAACAAAATTGTAGTCTTCTGCTTTAATAAAGTAATAATAAACCATTTATATGATGCTTTGAGGCCATAAGTTGCTGTATTAAAAACATTTTCTTTAATACAAGAATTCCATTATAGGGAATATATACTTTAAAAAGAACCTTTTTAAAAAATCTTTTCAGTCCTATTTTTAATTGTGAAAAATTGGAATCACCCTAATGACAAAGACTGAGATATTGGTGCAATACATATTATAGGGTGGGAAGAGCATTTGATTTGAGATTCAAAACATTTTGTTTCAAGTCTTAGCTCTTCAATTTCTCAGCTGTGTGGCCTTGGGCAAATCACTTACCTTTAGTAAGATTGAGGGCGTTGAATTAGATTGTTTGTAAAGGTACTTTCTAGCTCATAATATTTTGTGGCTCTATAAATATTTTTTTGGTCAGACGTTTGATGTAATTGACGTAAAGCTTCATGTTGACAACTCATCTGTAACTTAGTCTTTGAGAGTTGCCTGTGAAAATTATAATGCACTTAAGGATAACATGAGAAATATGGAAATACATATTTTATTGTAAAGTATTATAAAGAAACATACACAAGTTACAAGAAATTGCAACTATACAAAAATATATGCACAATTACAGGGATAAGTGAGAAAAGAGTGGAAAGGAATGCAAAGCAGTAGTAACTGACAAGTTATAGATATGTGATTAAAATGTTTTAGTGTACATAGTTGTAAATCTAAGTTTATTTGGTTAAGCTCATGATAAACTACTTAAAATTTAATGTGTTCCATTGTGCATTAAACACTTTTAAAGTATGTTCTATGTGTCAGACTCTGCTAGGCATTGCAGATACGAAGAGAAAAACAAAACAGTATGGTGCTTATGTTCTATAGGGGGAAATAGCCTGTACAAAAATATAAACACAAAATAAATTCAGAGTAATTTTGGTAGGGATTTAATTATAGGCTTCCTTTAAGGTGGTACTTGAGCAAAGCCTTGAAAGACTCTTAAGGACTTTTTGACATGGAATGAGTAAGTAGTGAATTCTGGGCACAGAATAAGGCCTGTGTGGACACATTGAGAGCTAGAATGTAAAATATGTGGAAAAAAAAAAAAGGGGGTACTCTCAGCCTGGAAAAGTAAGCTAGAATCAGATGAAGGATTTAAAAGTCAAAGGATATTGTATTTTATTCTAGAGCCCGTGCACCTTTTTCATTAGGTGAGTTATGTAATAATATACCTTTGCCTTAGGAGTATCAGTTTGACAACCATATGTGCAGGGTGGTGGGAGAGGGGAGGGTCTCATTCTACTTCTACTGCAAATCACTTCACTTCTTTGAGATCTCAGGTTTTTTCCTCATCTGTAAAATATGGGAAAAGATCTCAGATATTGTAGCCAGATGTCTATAACTGTAAATGCCCCATTTTTCCATTTGATTTCATTATAGAGCTACAGGTTCATTTGTTCACTAAACATTTATTGGTTACTTACTGTGTACGTAACCACTGGGTGCTAAGGGAACTACAAAAGAAATCTAAGGCATTATCTCTGTCTCCTAGGAAACAACAGTAAAATTGGGAAGATAGTTTATACACAAATAAAAAAATGTTGAGTAGTATATGATTAGTGCCAAAATGAGCAAGAGCAAGAAGTACTGTTGGAGATCAAAAAAAAGGACCCTGTGAAGAAATACCTGGACCTTAAAGGATGGATAAGATTTGGATAGACAGAAGGAAGAGAGAGACTGGCATTAAGTGGAAGGTGAACACTATTCCTTTGAGACTCAGCTGAAATCCCACCTTCTGAGGTCTTTTTTTCCTCTCCCCAGTTGCTAGTGCCTTCCTCTCTGGGATTATCTCTCATCTACTCTGTCTCTCTCCCCATCCCTCTGTTTGCTTACTGGCTCTTTCTTGAATTTGTATGTCCTTAGTTATTTATATGCTTTCTTCTCCATCAGATTACCAGCTCCCTAAGGCAGCATTATTTTTACCTTTTTTGTATCAGTAGTGCATAGCACAGTGCCTTGGACGTAGTAGGTGTTTAATAAATACTTTTGAGTCTAAACAAAGGCTTGGAGTACCTCAAGGATAAAATAAGAACTAAAGTTGGCATTTAAAACCCACAGTCTGCCATCAGGACTTTTTTTTTTCAGGCTCATGTCACAGAACTTCTCTTTATATACTATTGTAGTTGAACTGGCCTACTTGACATTCCATTTCCTACCTCTCTGTGCCTTTGTACAGGATGTCCCCTTTGCTAGCAGCATAGTATTTCTTCACCTCTAGGCTCAGGTCATGTGCTAATTTCTACAGAAAACTTTTCTTCATTATCCTCGTTATGAATGCTAGGATAATACTAGGATAATGAAGTATTAGTTATAAGTCCAGCTTCAAGTTGTCATACACTCGCATACCCACACATATCTATGTGTTGTGTTACCTAGTAAAATATAAGCTATTCAAAGCTAGGGACTATTTTTCCTTTATGTCTGGCATGTTTTATATCTTCTTTAGCAGTCAGCTAAAACGAATGTACGTATGAGGTACAATTTAATTACTTAAGAGTCTAAAACCATTCATTCGCTTCTTTTTTATACATTTATCTCATACTTCTAAGAAACATAGCTACAGAACTAGAAGAGACCTTCTAGTCCAACTTAATAAATGAAGAAACTGAAGCCTAGGAAAGTTATATGATTTGCCCAGGGCCATATAGGTAGTATATGGTTAAGCCAGGAGGTAAACCTAAGTCTTCCAACTCCAAAACTAGTACTTTTTGCCCTGTATCTCAGGCAGTCTTTTTGGTATAATTTGCTCATTCTCTCATGTCTTCAGCTGAGAAAAGTGCTAACCATTTTGTAAAAGGTAGAGATTTATGGTTCAGTGGGTAGAGCACTGGCCCTGGAGTCAGGAAGATCTGAGATCAAATTCAGCCGCAGACACTTAACTAGCTATGTGATCTTGGGCAAGGTATTTAACCTCTATTCATGTAGGTGGCAGCTAAGTGGCTAAGTGGATAGAGTGCTGGGCCTAGAGTCAGGAACACCAAGTGCCCTCAGACAGACACTTAATAGATTTGTGACCCTGGGCAAATCACTCAACCTCTGTTTCCTTTAATCTACCAAAGAAGAAAATGGCAAACCACTCCAGTATCTTTACCAAGAAAACCCCTTGGATATTATGGTCCACAGGGTTCTTGAAGAGTTGGACACACCCAAGCAACTGAATAACAACAATTATCACAAACTAGTAAACTGGAAATGATTATTTCATTTTAGGAGAGCATTCATAGCAGGGATTATTTTAAATAAAAGCTTTCTTTCATTTAACATTCATTTGTAGATCATTAACTCATTTACAGAGAAATGAGAGAGTAGAGAAACCTGCAGCTAAAGAATTGAGAACCATGAGAAATTTTAGAAGTGAAAATATTAATAGCTTTCTTAAATACTTTAGCATATATGCACACATGGCATGTTACATATGCACACTTATATATAGTATCTCAAAAATCTTAAAGATTTTAAACTACACTAAAACTTGTGGGACACTGTGTATACATGTATGTATACCTGCATGTGTACATAATGTGTACATTCTTAATTCCTGAGTGATAAGGAAACTGACACTCAGACTTAAACCTGTTCATTACCTGGCTAGTAAAGTAGCCAGAATTATACCCAAACCCAGGTCTTCTAACTCAAAATTGTGTTCATTCCATTTGCCAAATAGTAATTTTAGATCTAACAAAATCTAAGGGAAAAATTCTGTATACCCTTTCTTATCCCTCCTCTTCCTTCCACCCCAAAAAAAACCTTGATTCTACATAATTTTTAGAATGCATATGTTTTTAAAAAGTGAGACAAAGATGTAAAGACCTTTGGGGGTGGGAAGGGGAAATCATTAGTTCAGGAGGGTCTTGTAACTGACAATTGTATGTAAGTTTTCAGAATTCTGTTAAAATAGTGGCTTCTAATAAGTATTATGGTGAATTATTGAAAGGAATGTTTACCTCTGTGCCAAGTTGTCACTTAGGAATTCAGAACAGCTACAAAATGGCAAATAACTAAGAAAACAACCAAGATGTAAAAGGGGAAAGGAATTAAAATCCTTAGGCAAAAGTCACCTCACCAGAAAATAGAAAAAGAAATTAATAACTAAAGAAAATTTAGAAGACAACTTCAATAAGATTTTAAACCCTTAAAAATAGAGGCAACAAAGCTAGAGGATAAAATTTGGTAAGATAACCTAAAAATTCTTGGATCTCCAAGAAAGATATGAAAAAACAAAATCTCAATATATTTCAAGAAGTAGTACAATAGATTTTCTTGGCAATGATAACAAAGCAAAATATAATTTCACAGAATTGGGAATTCAATTCACACAAGAAGCAACCAGTAAAGAATAAATCCCGTCAATCCCAAAGTTTTCTCAGCCAGAATGAGACATGAAAGGAGAAGCTGAGGTGTGATTTAATAAAAACTAAGCTCATTCTAAGATTACCTATTTAGCAAAATGAGCATATTAATGAGGTTTTTTAAAGTGTAAACAAAAAGTACAGACCTTAATGCCCTGCAGAACTTATCAGGGCCTTTGACATGCAAACCAACCACGGAGCAGAAACTTAACCAGGTAAATAAATCTTTAAAATAAGGAATTAGTAAATTGTGACTCAAAGTACTTATGTAGAATTTGAGACTTCACTGTTTTGTAGGCTAAGCTCTTCAGAGGGAGAATTCACCCTCTGTCCAAGCAGCCCAGTCTATATTTGACAGCTTGAATTGTGAAGTTTTTCCTGATGTTAACATTTTTTAACTTCCACCAGTTATTCCTCATTCAGCCCTCCATGAAAATACAAACAAGACTATCCCTTTTCTACATGATAGTGGTCTTCAAGTACTTGAAGAACACGATCATTGTCTTTCATAAAATGTCCTTTTCAGGCTAACCATCCAAAGCTCTTTCTGCGGCAAGAACTTACCACCCTTTCTCCATCCTAACTGAACTCTTCTGGAGGACCTCCGTCTTACCAATGTCCTTAAACTGAAACCAGTGCACCCAGTGTGGTCTGATTAGGACTGGGTACGGAGAGACTCTCCTTATCCTGGAAGATATGGTTCTTTTTATGTATAGGAAGGTATATCTTTAAGGTTCCACTTTTTAAGAAGTTCACTGGGAATTGAGTGAGAAAACTCCATTTAAGGAGAAGAAAAGAGCAGAAAATAATTATGTAACTAATGTGGGTACTATTAGGTAAAAAATGGTGGGCTGGAATGAGTAATTCCTAAAGGACAATCAATCTTATAAGGCAGAAAGCTTTGAGAAGAATCCCAGAATCAGTGTTTTGCTTTTATTTATTTGGTGGATGAAGGGATTAAGTAGACAGAAATTGATCCTCGGGAAACAACCTGTACTATATTGTTAATTTTAGTGTACTAAAAAATAATGTAAGGATATTACAGTAGGTAGAAATCCAAACAAAAATTATATCTCTGAATGTAAATGGATTTAATTTACCTTTAAAAAAGGTGGTTTCAGAATAGATTAGAAAGTAAAATTTAACATTGTTACAGGACACACCTCTAAAGTATAGAACTATAGATTTAAAATGAGAGAATGAAGTGTCTGCTTCAGCTTCCTGCAAGGAAATTGTATTCTTATACTATTATATGATAAAGCTGAAATGAAAAATAGTATTGAAACTATCATACTCATTAGTACCATAGACAAGAAAACTGAATATTAAATATACATGCACCACATTGCATAATAATTAAGTATTTAAAGGAAAAGCTTAATTTTTTAACAATTCTGTTAAAATTTTCCAAAATAAAAAAATATTTGAGGAGGGGATTACTGGTATAATCTTTATTGTTATTCAGATTGACAACTGAAACAAAAGACAAACAAGGAGGAAATTATAGATTGGAAGAGAATGTTGAAAAAATTTGATCGCTCTATATAAAATCCATTTGACTCTTAGAGATTTTACTTTTTGCTCCTACCATTCAAAATAAATGATAAATAATGAGGAAAGGAAGAAATCTCAGAATACTTACTTTACATGCCATATCAGAATGAAAATAGGAATAAATAAATGAATACAAACTGTATAATCTTACAATGGTAAATAATGAGCAAAGATCAAATGTAGAAAGAATAAAAAAGTTAATAATTATAGTAGTAATATGGTATACCAAAATTGATAGAATATGACTAGCACAATGATCCTAAGTAAATTCATATCCCTAAACACTTAATAACAAAAGAGAAAAAAAGGAAATTGTTTAATATTAGAGGCAGAATAAAATGAATTAAGAAAAAAGCTGAACAAAATCATTTTCAAGACCAAGAGAATTGAAACTATTAGGTGAATTAATCAAAAGAAAGAAAAGACCCAAATTACCAAAAGGAAGAGGAAATAAAGAAAATTACCTGAAACTGTTGTTATATAACCATAACATAAAATCAACTTGAGATAGATGAAGATCTATAAAAAATAGAAATTAAGTTGGACTTTTGCCAAGAATGCAAGGGTTTGAAATTTGTTCAGAGCAATGAAATTATTTGATTATGTCAATAAATACATTTGAAGCTTTCGGTAACTTAGAACCATCATATTAACACTGAAACACATCAGAACAGAAGGATTTTGCAATGCCCAACATGACGACATCTTTCTAAAATTAAGAACCAGTGATACCAGAGAAACACTAGAAGTTTTCCCACTAATATGACTAAAGTAAGAAATGCAGATTATCTCCATTATTTCTAGAAATTATAGCTATAGCAACAACAAAAAAGGAATAAGCATTAGTAAAGAGCAGACAGAATAATCATCTCTGGATAATAGGGTAGTGGACTGAGTGTTGGACTGGGAATCAGAAATATCTGGGTTCAGTTCCCACTTTGGCTACTTAATAGTTCTATTATAGGTGAATCGCTTCTGAACTTCTGTAAAATGATGGTGGTAATACCAGAAATACCTGTCGTAGAGGATGATTGTGAAGCTCAAATCAGTTAACGTTATGTAGAACTCTACAAACTTG
Source organism: Notamacropus eugenii (assembly GCF_028372415.1). Classification (NCBI taxonomy): domain Eukaryota; kingdom Metazoa; phylum Chordata; class Mammalia; order Diprotodontia; family Macropodidae; genus Notamacropus; species Notamacropus eugenii. Next base: position 273,913,441 of record NC_092875.1, read on the forward strand.
AGAATGCTTTGGAAATGTCAGTTATTGTCTAGCCCAAGAGAGGTGGGAATCACAAAACAGAGTTGAAATGTTAAACAGCTTCGGCAAGGTAGCAGAATACAAGATAAGTCCACAGAAATCTCCAGTGTAGATGACTGTTTAGAATGTATTCATTTATGGGTTTTAATCTAATGAAATATCAGACCCTTCATGTATGAGTCTGGAAATAGAATTGTGTCATAAATTTGGAAGAATTCAAAGAAATATGATGACTCATTCATGTTACACAATGAAGCAGAGAATAAAGGAAAACTATTACAGTATTAACAAAATTCAGATTAAATACAATTGGTGGTGGTACTGCCATGTTAAAACTGAAGCAAACAGGCTTCCTCTCAACAAATCACTAATAAGCTTTTGCAGTCATTTTTACATATTTGTAGAGATTATGCTTTGAGGTTTCTGGTTTTGTTATAACAATTAAGATAAAAATAAATTAATGATAGAATTTTTTTATTTGCTAACTTATACAACATTGCTATAAATTTAAAATAGTTACATTTGCTAAATTATTTATTTACTTAGTCTCTTGTTAAAGTTCAACCAATTAAAATGAGCAGAAAGTTCACATTACTATAGAATGAAGCTAGGGTACATTGTAGAAAGTGCTTAACTCAGTCAAAGTCTAGAAGACTGAGTTAAAATCTGCCTTAGGCACTTATTAGCTGTGTAACACTGGGCAAATAGCTTATCTTCATTCAACCTTGGTTTTCTCATTTGTAAAGTGGGTAATCCTCCCAGGTTTGTTGTGAGGATTAAATGAGATAGCATATCCAAAGTGGTGTAATCTTTAAAGCGCTATGTAAATTCTAGCTATTATTACCATAATGACTGTCACTGTTTGGTCTGAATGTGACTCAACCCTAAAATAACTTTGAAAGGAAAAGAAGTTTAAAAATATATACCAAATAATAACACTTGATTGTTAATCACAGTTGAGTAGAACATGGTAGCCTACATTCAAATCACTGTGGCATGTAAGTTCTGGTTAGCTGAAATCAGTCTGCAGTGGTCTTCTAGAAATTTAAGATGTATGTTCAGGGAGCATGATACATGAAATAGTGATAAGTAAAATATGGTCTTTTGTTAAAAGTGTTTATTTAAAATTTGTATGTTGGTACTCTTGGATTTAAGAGGATTAATCATTTATGGTAGGGAAGACCAGAGAAAGACAGACTCTCAAATACTTTGGCCGAATGGAAATTATTACACTTATTTGTGACTTAAGATTAATTTTACTTCAAGCATTTTGTGACAACTTGAAGTAATTAAAGATAACCTTACCTGGCTTGTTGTGAAACCAGATTTGGAAATTAGTGTTATAAGGCAAAATATTTAAATGTGTATTTACAGTAAGGGTCTGTAGAATTTTGCTGTAGTGAGTTTTGATATTTTGATTGCATCCTCTTTTAAGGGCATGACTAATCCTCCAGCTTAGTATTAGGTAATACATTTGTATTTCAGCTTGCAGATTTAATTTTTTTTTTTTTTTTAAACCAGTAAGCTAGACTTTAAAAATTATTTAACAAATGAATCTCATCTGTATTTTTTACATTTTTGGTATATGGTTTTATCTTAAAAACAAAATTAAAACCCTTGCTACTTCTAGTCAAATGAGATACAATGTTTAAAGGTCTTTGCAAATGTTAAAAAATGATATAAATGTCAGCTATTAGGAAAACTCCTAAGGAGAAAAGTTTTAAGCTATAATTCCTGTGTATCATCTCCTAACATGAACTCTTAGCCAGCTAATGTCTTGATTTTTGTTTGCAGATATGGTGGAATTTCAAATTTTAGTCGTCGGAAAGTTAAATACCTAGAGAAAGATGTGAAACATAAAACGCAATTTCTAGATATGCGTAGACAAGTAAATACAAAAAACAAGCATATCTTCTTTCCTGAAGAGTCAGAAAGACCATCTTCCCGGAAGAGTAAAACTTTGAGTAAGGTATAACTAAATTATGATTTATATAGCTAGAATACCCAATCCAGTTATTTAGACCTTCTTTATTTCTGTAAAGGATGTTTTACATCTTAGGTGTTTCTTAGCACATTAACTCCCAGGGCTAAAGGGCCCAAGGTCTCCCAGTGCATCCTGAGTCATCTCCCGTCATCCTGATGAGTATCTGGTCACTGGATTCAGATGGCTTCGGAGGAGAAGTGAGCCTGGTGACCTGCACAAAAACAAAGTCAAGTGCAAGTCATGTCATCATTTCTCTGATGGCATGGTCTTCTTCAGCAACGAAGGATGAACACAACAACAACAACTCTCAGGGATAAAATTCATATCGTTATTTTAATTAATGAGATTTGAACCCAGGTCCTCTGACACTATAATCCATACTCTTTCCACTTTACCACATTGCATTCCTCCTCAAAGGACATTTTCAAAGACTTTGTTCCCAGTTTTTATTTTATTTTGTTTCCACTCTGCTCAGTCTGACCTGTTGGCTATTAGGAAAATTAATTTGACTGTCAATGATGATAACAGTCATGTAAGAAGGGAAAAATTCTGAGCTTGAGGCTGAATTAAGAGTTCAACTTATATTGTCTTTATTAGTTTTTAGAAACCAGTATTCATTCAATCTACCATATTACTGATTTCATTCTTTAAGTCAATCAATAAGAATTTATTATTAGTTAACATACTGTGTCCCAGGCACTCTGCTAGGCACTGGATACAAGGACAAAAAATGAGATCGTTCCTGCCCTTAAGAAGCTTCCATTATATCAGGAAATGTGTACACATATAAGTAATTATATATACAGAGTACCCAAATTTTGTCCCATTATCTTCGATGCTAATTGAGACATTTAACATAGTTTCTTTCCAAGATGAATGAATATAAAAGCATTTAATAAGCACTCAGGATGCATGTACAAAAGTTGAGACATTCCTTGCTCTTAAGGAGTTATTAACCTAATGGAAGAGACAGCATGTGTGTGTGTGTATGTGGGTGTACATATATATATATGTATGTATGTATATATATGTGTATATATATGTGGAGGTTACAAATCAGGTAGAAAGGTCTCTGGTGATTTATAGGGCTTAGTGGCAAAGCAGATGGTAGTGAACCTTTGTCATTTTTACAATAAAACCTTATCTCTTTATGGTATTGAGTCATTTGACAGTGCCAAGGAATCTGTTGATGAGAACTTTCTTTTCTTGGTCTTCAGTGTTCTGAGGAAGCAGGAGGTGATGCCCCTGCTAAAGCAGTTTTCAAGTCACATCTCCACAGGGACTTTTTCCCTGGATGACTGCTGCAGGGGTGGTGCTGGGCTCAGAGTCCTGAGCTATTTCCATTGAGGCCTCAGGGAGGTTAATAGTTAAAATGGTGGCAGTGGTTTTACTCACTAGGCCACTTCGGTTCTCTCCTTCATGACCCCTTGCTCTTTTATGTAGGCTGGTTTGCTTGTCCTGTGGGTAGTGACCTGGTTCAGTAGTTAGTTGTGATTGTTGGCCTCTTAGCCACAGATCCCTGAATGGTATCTAGAGAGAATGATGGAAACCAAGCTGCTGATGGGTATGAATCAAAATATAATATTCCTTTTGGTGGGGGGGGGGGAACAAACAACTTCCTAAAACATCCATGTGTTTCACTAAAAGCAAGGTGGGATTATAACTACTTCGTAGTAAGCTTTCTTTATAGTAGGCCATTTTAGCAATTCTGATAACCTTCTTTCTTGTACTAGAGATATGTAATGGATCAGAATGGCACATTGCTCAGAATTGCTTCAGTGGATAATGCTGAATGAATTGATGTTCATTTGTCATTAAAATATTCTTGTTAGAATTCTTCTGTGAAACATTGGGCAATTCAGATGTCAGTAATGTGAGAGAAAATGTTCTATGTGCTTGGATTACTATGACTATGTCTACATAGCATGTTTGTGATATAATTCTAGGTAGAAAAATTCCTCAAATGGGTTAATGAACCAGTGGAGGAAATACCATCACAGGATCCTCTGGATGATGCACAAGACACTTGCACAAGCAGTGATTCAGAAGAACAAGAAAGATCTGTTAAAAAATCTGATGACCCTTTTGAGATTAGCAATCTGGAACCTGAAAAATGTGATGCATTTTCTTCAGTCAATGAATTCGAAATGGAAAAAGATAAAGAGGACAACAAAACTGTAACAGAGGAGCAAAAATGTGTTCCTGAAAGGCAACTGGTTACTCTAGATATTCCAGATTATCTGCAAGTAGAAACAGATGGTAAGAACAAGTATGCTCATTTGTAATAGATTCAGAAAAATATTTACTGTGGTATTCCAAGAATTGATGTTTTCATTAGTGTCTATATTCCTTGAACCAGCACAGTTCATACCATAAACCATGGCTTATCTCTGCTTCATGCTTGAGTGTTGGACTTTAAGACACAGGACAAATATATGAGCTTTTCCATTGGTAACAGCTAATCAGTCAGTAAACATTTATTAAGTGCCTACTATATTCCAGGCAGCGTGCTAAGCTTTGAGGATACAAAAAGAGTCAAGACAGTCCCTGCCTTCAAGGAACTAACAATCTAATTGGGAAGATAAGAGGCAAAGAGTTACATATGAACAAGTTGTATATAGGATAAGTAGGAAATAATTAAAAGAGGGAAAATGCAAATTAAGAAGAGTTGGGAAAAACTTGTTTAGAAATAGTATTTTACTTGCACCTAAAAGGAGTCAATAGGCAGAGATTATAAGGAAGGATAGCATTCCAGACATGGGAAACAGCCAGAGAAAATGTCCAGAGCCGAGAAAAGGCATATGTGGAATAGCAGGGAAGCCATTGTCACTGGATGAAAGAGTACATAATGGTCAGTAAGAAGATTGCAAAGGTAGGAGAGAACTGGATTATAAAGGGCTATGAATGCCAAACAGGATTTTGCATGTGATCCTGGAGGCAGTAGGGAGCTAATGGAGTTTGTTGGCTAGAGGAGTGACATGGTCAGACTTGAATTTTTGACATTGATAGCTGAATGGAGAGTGGATTGGAATGAAGAGAAACTTGAGGCAGGCAGACTGCCTGAAAATTACTGCTGTAATCCAGGTATTCAGGGATAAAGGCCTGCATCAGGTGTTAGCGTAGTAGCAATGTCAGAGGGGAAAAAAGGAGTATATTCAAGAGATTTTCCAAAGGTGAAATTGACAGACATTGGCAACAGATTGGATATGAAAGAGTGAGAGATAGTGAGGAGTCCAGGATGACTCCTAAATTATGAGCCTGGGGGATTGGAAGATGGTGTATCCTTGACAATAAGAGGGAGATTTGATTTGGAAGTGAGAAGGGTTTGGGGGGAAAAGTCCAGTTCAAGATGTTTGAAAAGTAATTGGAGATGCAAAACTAGAAGGTCAACATATAGAGGTCAGGCCAGGATAGGTAAATTTGAGGATCATTAACATAGAGATGTTAATTAAATCCTTGGGAATGAAGAGGTCACCAAGTGAAGTAGCATAGAAAGAGAAGAAAAGAGCCCAGGACAGAACCGTGTGGGAAAGCTGTAGTTCAGCATAATCTGGATAAGACTCCTGTAGGACCACTGACTTTTTGTCTTTGTCCATTATAAAAAAAAAAAAAATGAGAAGTGAAAATAGATGATTATTGGCTTCTGTTGGTGTGAATCGTCACTGTGTCTTCTCTCAGCCCTCTTTGAGACAAACAAAAATGGTAGCACTCTGGCAAAGAGTGTAGGTAGAACTTATCATGCCTATGAAGATAGCACTTGTGGTGAAAATTTACCTTTTGTTTGTCAATTTTTTTTAAAAAACAAGAAAAACAGTTTAGAAGAAAAAAGGTACTTTACCCATAGTTCCCGATCTCTGCATTTAAGGAGTTTCTCAGTTCATATCCAGAACCAAGTTTGGTATTGTAATTACTAGCAGTCTGCTTCAATTTTTTTGTTCCATTTATATTGTTATAGTAATCATGGATGCTATTTTCCTGGTTGTTTTTTACATTGTTTTACATCAGTTCATATAAGTGTAAATTTGCTGTTCTGAATTCTTAATATTCATTATGTTTTATGATATACTATATCTCATCATAATCATGGCCATAATTTGTCTAGACTTTCACCACAAAATGGGTGCCTTTTTTTTTTCTGTTCTTTGCTGTCATGAAAAGTATCCCTCTGCTATATTTTGTGTAGAGAGCCTTTCTGTCTTTGACCTCAATGGTCAAGTCATGTCACCAAGTATTTGTGAAGCAGCTCCTATATGGAGTAGGCACTATCCTAAGGACTAGAGTATGTGCCTAGCAGTGGAATCTGTGGTCAGAAATATCTCTGGATATTTTAATCATTCTGCTTTGGTATAATTTCAGAATGGTCAGACCAGTTCATAGCTCAACCAGTCAGATATTTTTAAAGCTCCTTCCTTGTGGTAGACTTTCTAGCACTGAGAAGACAAAGGAAACGGTAATCTGTCTAGTGGTGCATCCCATCCCCACTGCACCTTTTTATTTATGTCCTCCGACAAAGGTTTTACAAAAGATAGAAGATCATACATATATGCATGTTGTTTATTTGAGATAGCCAAGGAAAGAATTAATTTGCTTTGAGTCAGGAGCTCAGTAATATCAGTTAAGAAAAGCAGATTTTATTTTTTGCTAAAAGTAATATAATAAGATATTTTGTATAGTTCTCATGTAATATATTTGTCATAAATGGTGACTTTTTTTTATGCTATGTATACTTTTTGCTATAGTTGAAACAAAGAAGAAGAAAAAGAAAGGCAAGAAAAAGAACAAAACTCTAAATCCCCTCCCTCCAGAAATTGCTGCTGTTCCTGAGCTGGCCAAGTATTGGGCACAGCGATATAGACTGTTTTCACGTTTTGATGATGGGATTAAATTGGACAAAGGTAAAGTAATATGTGTTAATGAAATGTAAAGATTCAGATAGACAAATAATTTGTTGTATCATTTATTTGTTATATTTTTTTTAAAAACCAAATGCAGTGACATTAAATAGAACATCTGATCATCCTCACCTGCCTGTTTGTTACTTTTTGGTCTGGACCTGTGCTTTCATTGAAGTAGGGAATTCTCCATGAGGAAACTCCCTCAATGAATGCTAGAGTTGCTTGTCAGCAGTCATATTCTTTGCAGGGAGGGTTGGGGAAGTATTAGGTTACAGAACCACAAGTAACAGAGGCAGGACTTGAACACATTTGTTCATGACTCTGGGTCCAGCTCTTCAGCTACCATGCTACCAACTCTACTGTTGTTAACCGAACCCTGAAAATTTTGAGTTCTAAACAGGTTGGCTTCCACTGTAACCCTGATTAGCCTAGCAAATTATTATGTGCTTGAATTTTTGGGTTACCTAAAAATTGCGACTTGTTTTCTATCTAAATACGATTTCCTGTAGGACCTGAATTGTACACCTTCAGTAGTCATAGTTGTCAAAATTAGCATTTGCTTATAGAAGTCCCCTAAAAAGTCCAAAGTCCTCTCAGCACAAGCTCTGAGTTGGGGGTCAGTGGAGAGTGGTTTTGTAGGAATTGACTCCTCTTTGTTTACAAAGCTGGTGTTACAAATCTCTGTTGATTTTAAAATTCAAGCTCTGCAAAACAAATTTATCCTAAAGATTCTATAAATGTAAAAATCATTAATTTTATAAAATGCAAGTATAAAATTCAGAAGGCTTGAATTCCAGTCCCCGTCTCAGACTGTAACTCATTTTATTTGGCTTTGAGTTTTTTTCTTTTAAGTGTCTTCTCAATACTCTGGGTCTTATAGTAATTCACAACTAAACTGATGCTTTCTGAACAGTTATTTTTAACTTTATGCTTATGCTTGACTGGATTTCTTGTTGTTTTGCACAAGTTGACCAGATATCTTTTTCCCCTTTAGAGGGATGGTTTTCAGTTACACCTGAAAAGATTGCTGAACACATTGCTGGGCGTGTCCATCTGTCCTTCAACTGTGACATTATAGTGGATGCATTTTGTGGAGTTGGAGGCAACGCCATTCAATTTGCCCTAACAGGAAAAAGAGGTAATCAGCAGAAAACTGTTTTCCTTCAGTTTGTCTTTGTATGTATTTGCTTCAAGCCAGTTGAAATGTAGGCATCTTGTATTAGTCTGTGTTCATGTTAGTCTGCAATGCTTACAGTGAAGCATATTTTAAACACTAAAAATATTTGCAACCACTTTTAATTTAAAAAGTCATGTTGCTACCAGATGCCTTGTAGAATTTAAATGTAATAAAATATTCTTATTCAGAAATTCAGTGTCGTATAAGTTGAAGTCAGAAGAAGCATGGTCATTCATCCTTGATATAGAAAAATGTTTCTGTTTTAAACAAGGTTGTGGAAAAGGCTTTGGGAAGCAGAAGCAATGAGGGAAGGAGGATTTCATGCAAAGGGCATACCTGGGTCTCAGTCATGCATGGAAGTGTATACATTGAGATCTTACTTACCACAATCACCATGGTCTGAGCAGGATGCCTGGAAAAAGAGGAAAGTGAGACAAACCACCCCTGGTCTTGATACATTCAAGTTCTCTTGTCATTCCTTCTCAATGCAGGGATGCCTAAGTTTAATAATAATAGTAATTAGTATTTATTTACATAACACTGTGAAGGTTGCACAACACTTTGTGTAGTAATCTCATTTGATCCTTGCCAACAACACTGTGAGACAAGTGCTCCCATACCCATTTTATAGATGAGAAATTTGAGTCAAAGAGAGGCTAAGTGACTTACACAGTAAATGAGACAGGATTTTAATTCAGATCTTCGTGACTTCAAGGCCAACACTCTCTCACTTTGCCACTTCACACTAGGACAAATCACTGAGGTGGCCCTAAGATGTTAATGTGAGGGACAAGGTTTTTCTCAAGTATATCAGGTTAGTTTCCTATATATGATGTCATACGCATGAAGATTAGGTACTGGCTAATACAGAGGGTCTAGAAATAGACAATACAAACCTAGGGTATGGAAATCTCGAGAAGAACAAAAGGAAGGAATATGTTTGTTTCCAGTCTTTTGAACAGCCCACAGGCAGTGAGTCTCAACAAATCATTTTGAACCGGGAAAGTGACATTTGTAACTAGATTTAAGACTAATGCCAGAAGACTTGTACTTCTCAGTTACTCTTATGCTCATAAGCATCACCTTTAAATGTCTTCCTTAGTAGCTCAACTAAAGTCACTCTTAGACCCGCCAGAATGGTAGCCTCTGAATCTAAAATTGTATTTCTCTACTCATTGTTCACTCCATAGGAAAACACAGTTTCCCTTGAATCCTACTGAAACATCTGGCAGAGATGTCTGACTAAGAAATGTTTCGTAGGCACCCTAGAAACATTCCATATGAAAGATGGTACTTCACATATAAGTTGAGTATCTTTGTCACCTTGTGCATCACTTTGTACATGTTCAGTTGTCAGCTGCAGATCACCCAGATAAATGAACAGTAGCTTTCCTACCATATATTTAAAGACCATTCCCTTTAGGGTAACCTGAGCAGGTATAATGATGGCCTCCACCATTTAAAAAAAACTGCGAAGATTTTGCAGAAACAACTATCTAAATTGTATTCTTAACTTTCTCTTGGTATCCGAGTGAATGGGAAAAAGAATGATCAGTAAATGTAATTTCAGTCTGTCCTAATACTTTGTAGTAGCAAAAAGTTTTGGTATAGAAAATAAAAATTCAGAACTTACAGATCTCAGTGGATCTCATGTTTTAATGTCTTAAAAGTAGCACTCAGAAGAGGCATGGTCATTCATCTTTGACAAAGAAAAATATTTTCTGTCTTAAGCAATAATTTCTTGTTTGAACAAAAGATAAACTTAAAATGTCTTAAATATATGTTAAATTTGGGTGGTTCTCTAAAGGATAGATTGTAACATAACTAGGAAAATATTTAAGTAATTGTTGTTCTCCTCTTCTTGTTACCCCCAGTAAAAGAATATGCTGCATTTCTGAGTTATTGGAGACATTCAGAGAGAGGGGGAGAGATAAAGAGGGGGTAGGGGGTGGAGAGAGAGAGAGTGTGTATCTGTGTGTGTGTAAATAGTATTGAGAATATCCTACATTCAATGTCAGAATTTTTCTCATTCAGAGAACTATCTAAACACACACACACATTTACATGCATATAATTGTGTAGGTAGGAAGATTTTGTACTTGGATATGATTTTCTGTATTCCAGAAGATTAAATGTTTAGCATTTGTCAGCAGCACTTTCACAGGCCAAAATCAGTGCTTACAATCTTTGCTGCTCTCAGACAGATCTTATTTTCAAATACAACTGATCAAAACACTCCGTTTTAAAGACTGGATTTAATGTTAGAAGACATTTTGCTACTTACTGTCAGCATATTTGTCATTCTGTTCTGAGACCACAAATGTAGGAGATTAAAAAGCTGATAAAGATATGATCATTTCTCTTTTGCTTGTTTGTGTATATAGAAGAGAAATAGGTCATCCAGAACAGAAATAGGGTCATTTCTTGTAAATGCATGATTTTATGCAGTAACTAATTGGTTGATTTTGTGTATTTTGTACAATGATTTTATTTTGCAAAAAAAAAAAAATGTTTCAAAGCTACTTTTAGTATTTTAAAGCCATCATTAAGTCGTCTCCATCTCATTGGGGAGTAAAGATCAAATGAGCTCATTTGTTTAATGTTTTGTAAATTTTAAAGTAATATATAAATGTGACCTGTTGAATTTTTTTTTTGATAATTTAGTTATGTGACCGCCATGGAAATCATGCTTCATTTAGCTCTGCTAAGTATTGCACTAAGGCAAGTGGCTCATGCGCACTTCTATAGATAAGCCAAGGTTAGCTTATATAAGCATTGCTAATTCTGAAATAGCAATATATTAAGTGAAATCAGCTTCATTAGAAACACAAAACTGACTTATAAAGTATTTCATTCAGCAGTGTCAGGAAAAGAAGATTTCTATCATTAAAGGTCTTTAATTCCTTTAAAAAATTTTTCTTTTTTTTTAAACTAAATTATTTTGTTTTCATTGTTCGACTGTCACTTCCATATATCTTAGATTTTTTTTCCCTTCACTCCCCAATCCCTCCCTGAGACGGCGTACAATCTTATATAGGTTCTACATGTACATTGCCATTGAATACATGTTGCATAGAAGAATTAAAATGAATGGGAGAAACCGTAAAACAAAACAAAACATAATACAAAAGAAAGTGGTCTGCTTCTATCTCCAGTCCAATTCCATAGTTCTTTCTCTGGATGTGGAAGGCATTTTGCCTCAAGAATCCATTGGAAATTTTTTAAATCTTTACATTGCAATGAAGTACTAAGTCTACCAGAAAAATTCCTCTCACACTGTGCTTGTTGCTGTGTACAAAGTTCTCCTGGTTCTGCTCCTTTCACTCAGCATCAGTTCATATAAGTCTTTCCAGGCCTCTCTGAAGTCTTCCTGTTCATCGTTTCTCATATCATAATAGCATTCCATTACAGTCATATACCACAACTTGTTCAGCAATTCCCCAGTTGATGGGCATCCCCTTGATTTCCAGTTTTTGACCACCACAAAGAGAGCTGCTATAAATATTTTTGTACATGTGGGACCCTTTGCCATTTCTATGATCTCTTGGGGATAGAGTCCCAGAAGCAATATTGCTGGGTCTAAGGGTACGCACATTTTTGTAGCCCTTTGGGCCTAGTTCCAAGTTGCTCTCCAGAATGGTTGGATCAGCTCACAGCTCCACCAACAATGAATTAGTCTTCCAACTCTCCCATATCTTCTCCAACGTTGATCATCTTCCTGTTTTGTCATGTTAGCCAATCTGATAGTTGTGATGTGGTATCTCAGAGCTGTTTTGATCTGCATCTCTCTAATTAGTAGTAATTTAGAGCATTTTTTCATATGGTTATAGATAGCTTTAATTTCTTCCTCTGAAAACTCCCTGTTCATATCCTTTGACCATTTATCAGCTGGGGAATGACTTGTATTCTTGCATATTTGACTCAGTTCTCTCTATGTTTTAGAAATGGGACCTTTATCACAGATACTAGTTGCAAAAATTCTTTCCCAGTTTTCTGCTTCCCTCAACCTTAGTTGCATTGGGTTTGTTCGTGCAAAAACTTGCCTACTGTGTCTTGAGTACCTAACCTGTTCCACTGGTCTACCCCTCTGTTTTTTAGCCAGTACCAAGTGGTTTTGATGATTGCTACTTTATAATAGAATTTAAGATCTCTTAAAATGTTTTTTTCTGGGAAAAAACTTATCTACATTTTTTTAGACTTTTTCTGTTTTCTTTAGAATCTCTAACGGTATGGCCTTTGAATATAGCAGATGTCTTTGATTCCATGACAGTGATGTGCTTGTTATTCAACACATTGCATGTTCATGATAGACACAGTAAATACATGTAAATTGGTACATATGATAGAAAAATGAATTTGTATAAGGATTCTTTTCGTTTACAAATTCAGATGGAAGCCAATAGATAAATCTTACCTGAGTAAGTAGGACTTTGTAAATACTATTGCCATGTGCTTTTGAAACACCAAGCTTATTTCTAATTTCCTTTTTAGTCCAACTGTTCTTTCAGTGCTCTTTTTCATAGCTTACTATGTGATTTATTCTGAATACCACAAAAGTAACATGATTCAGAAAAATGTAGCAAGAGAAGTATATTTAATTACCATTTTAGACAGCTAGAATATTAAATACCACAGATGAACATGATTATTCATTATTCTTCTACATCAAATCACTATCCCCAAAATGCCTGTCATTGAAATATTATGAGAAGTTCTTCAATCTAGCCTACCCAGTCACAATTAAAACTGTAAATGTTTCAGTTAAATGTGCATGTTTGTTATATGTGACTGGATAACCTAATCATAGGCAAAGTTTTCTTTCGTTCTGTAAGGATCCTTTAAGTTGGAGCAGAGTATATTGTACTTCATCTGATGTAAAAAAAGTAGGGGTAGCAGTCCTAATCTCAGACAAAGCAAAAACAGAAATAGATCTAATCAAAAGAAATAGGGAAGGAAACTATATCCTGCTAAAAGGCACCATAGACAATGAAGCAATATCATTACTAAACATATATGTTCCAAGTGGTATAGCATCTAAATTCTTAGAGGAGAATTTAAGGGAGTTATAGGAAGAAATAGACACTAAAAATATACTAGTGGGGGACCTCAACCTCCTCCTCTCTGAACTTGATAAATCTAACCTCAAAATAAACAAGAAAGAAGTTAAGGAGGTGAATAAAACTCTGGATATGTTAGATGTGATAGATCTCTGGAGAAAACCGAATAGGGATAGAAAGGAATATACCTTTTTCTCAGCAATACATGGCACATGTACAAAAATTGACAATGTAAGGATCCTTTAAAGGATTTATTCAGGTCATTGCAGAGATTAAATGTCATCTCACAAGGCTCATAAAAAATACTCATTTTCCTTTGATCTTTTTCCAGTGATTGCCATTGATATTGATCCAACTAAAATTGATCTTGCTCACAACAATGCAGAAGTGTACGGAGTAGCAGATAAGATAGAGTTCATCTGTGGAGACTTCATGCTTTTGGCTTCAGGTTTGAAGGCAGACGTTGTATTCCTCAGCCCTCCTTGGGGAGGGCCTGACTATGCTACTGCAGAAACCTTTGATATTAGAACCATGATGTCTCCAGATGGATATCCTTTCTAAATCCTTGTTGTGATTTAACTTGCAGATGGTGATAAATGTTACATATTATTGCCAAGTTGTGTTTGAAGAGGGGTGTCAGATTTCCTGTGTGATATCTGTTGTGTACCTGTTTGGAGGGGTAGGGGTTGGTTTTATTTTTGTCCAAACTAAATTGAACAAATGAAGCAGCAATTGACTTTTTGGAGCTGTTGATGCTGCCAGCTCATAGGAGGATAGATTTTGAGCTGAAAATAACCTCAGTGTTTCTGTAATCCAGTCCCTTCACTTTATAAATGAAAACATTGAAGCCAGAGAGGTTACACATAGTGGCAGAGCTATGATTTCAAACCAGGCCTCTAGCTCCAAATTTTGCATCCTTTTTCATTGCACTTATTTGTTAATGATATACCTCATCTTTGGCAAATTAAAACCACAGAGCCCCAAGGGCCCATCTTTGGGAATTCTGGCTCCTCTTGGGATCCATCAAGGGAATCTAGACAGCACTACTTCAGTGTCATATAGACTCAGAACCCAGTGTGATTCACCCACTTTGTGCTTGTCTGATGATGTAACAGCAGGCTCCCTGTGAGGACACTGGATTTGGAGTCAGGAGTCCTTGGTTCACCACCAAATCACCTAAACTTTCTGGGCATCAGTTTCCTCATCTGTGAAATGAGGGAGGTAGATTACATGTCCTTAAAGGACCCCTTACAGTTCAAAATCTGTTATCCTATGAAACAGGTAAACTATTTTTTTTTTTTTTTTGCTTCCCGGCAATGTTAATATTCCACCTAGATAATGAGTGGGTGAAAGATCAGTCACTGTTAGTAATTTATAGAAGGGATCCTTCAAGACCTTGTAATACACCCCACCCCCCTACCCTCCTCATTTTACTACTGAGAAATTGAGGCCTAGGGAGCTCACATGCCATGCCCGCAATCACACAGGGACAGGCATCAGTAGTGAACTTCAGAGATGGGATTGGAAGCTAAGGTCTTTTACTCCAGAGCCAATTCTCTTTCCCTGTAACCCCTGTATCCATTCTTAAATAGTAATATTGATTGGGACACAGAGTAAATTATGGTTTTATGATTTTAGGTTAATAAATAATTTCACATTTTTTTTTGTGGTCTTTCTAATTAATTTATTTTAGTACCACATTGAAAACTAAATCTTCTGTAATGGTTTGAATAATTTAGATATTTTTAATATTTAAATATTTTAATATTTAATGTTTGATTTTGATATAAGTAATTAATGATATTATGGGTGTTAGGTCATACACTGTCCTGTCCTGCCCCCCAAAAATAGAACTCCCAAGATAAAAGAAACTATAATTTAACATAACATAATTTTTTTGGCACAAAACACTTAACCTTTCTGTGCCTTAGCTTTCTTATAATGATAAAATAGTAAAATACTAGTCACATTTGCATGACCCTTGAAGGTTTACATTGTCATAACAGCCTTGTGAGGTAGATAGTGTACAAATTTTATTATTCCCTTTTATAGTTGAGGGAATTAAAGTTCTGAGAAGTTGTGACATGCCTGTTGTCACACAGATTTGAAATGTCAGATGCATAGTAAGATTCCACACGTTTTAACTCCCAAGCCCAACATCCTCTCTACTAAGTCACACTGCCTCTTGGAACAGTGTAGTTATACTATTTACTCAGGTGCATAATAGAATCAAATGAAGTAATTATTTGTGAGCATTATCAAACAAAAGAGGTGTTTTGTGAACTATAAAGTTCTATAAAGAAACATTACTAAATTTTTTCCCTTTTTTTTTTTTTTTTTTTTTTTTTGAAGCAGACTTATGATTTCATTGGTCTAGGCAACTAGAACCTTCTCTGTGACTTCCTGGGGATTACACGGTTAAGGAACATCTCAAGAGTCACATGAGTATATGTTGAAGACAATTCTCAACTCTAGTGCCAGCTGCTGCCCACTGGGCCACAGCTTCTTCTGATGTCAATCTATGACTGTTGTTATAAATCTAAAAATTTATTTGAACTTGTCCCAGATATGAGCAAAATATACTTTTGGTTTGGAAGAAATTTTTGTTTTTAAAATGAAATGATACTGCTTCTATAATAAGGATTTTATTCTATTCATAATTATTATTTATTGTTAAATTTTAGAATAAAAGCATCTTACATCCTAGATTAGGGACTATCTTTTAACTGGCTAAATTAAGTATCATTTAGTAGAAATTAACTGGTGTCAGTTATTTTTCCTTAACTTATTTCAACATTTGAAATTTTCAGGCTATCCCAGATGATCACTAACAATATTGTATATTTCCTCCCAAGAAACGCTGATATTGACCAGGTAGCTTCTGATTGAAGAATTGTTGATGAGCCTACTTCTGGTTTAACGATTCATTTAGTTTCACAGGTGCATTGATTATCATTAAAATGGTATTCTCTCAACTTTCTCTGCTAAACTTTGTAGATCCATTGTTATAGTTACTCTTATTGCAGCATATATATTGAGTATTACATACTTACTGTGTTAAAAGGTAAATATGTAACACAGGTTGATGAAATTTAGGGCTGGAAGGAACCTTACAAATTATCAAGCCCAATCCACTCGTTTTTACTGATGAGATAAATTTATATGTGCTTCAGTTGCCCCTGGATAGTAGGTATTCAATAAATGTTGAAAGAAAATAAATTCAGTCTTTAGGACAATGCTGTACCATGCATGTAGCTTCCATGTAATAAAAGTTTGATGCATTTGAACTCAAGAATCAAATTACAGACACATCTATGAAAGTATGGGTAGAAGAAAAAGGTATGGCAGTCTGCTTAAGTCATTATTAGATGTGCTTACGTCCTTTAAAGCTTGGGCAGAAAGGCTTGGTTTGGTTTAACCCTGGAGTTTATTTGTATACTAGCATAATGTAATATTGACCAGTCTAGAAGCATAAAGGGGCGTACTAACAGATTCAAATTAATTCTCACATCCCCTACATCTACACATCATACACTTTGACTTTTTCAGAGAAACCCAGAAAGAAAACTCATTGTTAGGTTTCCACACCCTGCTTTCTTTCCTCAACTAAAACTGTCATGGACTGAAGTCCCAGAAAAAAATTAATACCCTATCATATTATAAAATTTAGTTGGAAATAGCATCTGGATGGAATGAATACATCTGCTGTATTTGACAATATTGACCATCTTTGCTGGACACTTCTTTCTGAGCTTTCTTGAGACTGCTATGTCCTGGTTCTCTTACCTATCTATTTCTTCGTTTCTTTTTGTGGTTCGTAATCCAGATCATGTACCATCATGTACCTTAACTACGCATATTCTCTAAGTCTCTGACCTAGGTTCCCTGCTCTTCTCTATTCACATTCGTTGACTTCAGTAGCTTTCATGGATTGGATTATAGCTAATCTTACTCTCTTCCCCAAGCTTCAGTCTTGTATCGGTTCTTTATTGAACATTTCAAATGGGGCTTCCCAGAAATACTTCACACTCAACATGACTAGAAACAACTTATCTTTACCCCAGTCACTCCCATCTTCCAGACTTTCTTTTATTATGTCTAAAGCACCACCATTCTTACAGTCTTCTCAGTCTGTAATTTGGCATTGCCATCAAGACCTTACTCTCCCTTTTTTCATATATAAAATCAGTTGCCAGATTTTGCCATTTCTACCTCTATAACATCTCTCAAATCTGACCCATTCTGTCTATTCACACAGTTATCAACTTAGTTCAGCCCCTTATCACCTTATACCTAGATTATAACATTGGCCTCCTAACTGGTCTCCACTTAAGTCTCTTCCTCATTCCAGTTCATCCTCCACATTGTTACCAAAATGATTTTTCTTAAGTACAGATCTGACCATGTCTTTCCCCTGTTCAGTTCCAGTGACTTTCTGTTGCCCCTAGAATCAAATATAAATTTCAATACTTAGCTTTTAAAGTCTTTTTAAGCATACCTCAACTGTTTCTCCAGTCTCATGGTACACAGTTCTCTGTCTTACACTCTGCCGTCCAGCTTTCCTTCTCTCTGTTCCTCCTATATTCCATTCCATATCTCACCTCCATGCATTTGCACTGCTGTCCCCACAGGTGTGTTTGCTCTTTACCATCACCTAATAGAATCCCTTTCTTCAAGACTTAGTTCAAGCAGTACATTCTCCACAGTGCTCTTCTCAGTTCAGTCCCCTCCATGGCTGGTGGCTCATCAGACTGCCTTGTATATAAATAGTGTGTATTTATATACGTTTTGTTGTTTTCCTTTTCTGGAATATGAGCTCTTGAGAGTAGGGATCTTTTCATTGATTATATTTATTTCTGCTGTGCCTGTCACAGAGTCTGGCATCTATCAGCAGCTTGATAAATGGTTAGTGCTTGATTGTTCAAAGATTGCGGTATAGTGGAAAGAATGCTGAACTTGAAATCAGGAGAGACAAGGATTCAGGTCCTTCCTCTGACACTTAAAAGCAGTATAACTATAGACAAGTGGTCTTGCTGAGCCCTCGTTCTTCATATGTAAAATATGGATGTTAGTAACTATCTTTACCTATCTCATGGGGTTTTAAAGATTAAAATGAGGTGTTTATAAAGCATTTTGTAAATTTTTGAGAGCTATATAAATGTCACTATTATGACATTATGAACTCACTTATAAGGAGATTGTCCTTCCCTGAAGAAAAACAACCTTCTTCCTCAGACAGAATCTCAGAACTGGAAAGGGACCTCAGAAACTTTCTGGGTCTAGAGTCCATGGATCTTCAGCGGGGTTGGTATATGTATTTCGGAGGGAAGGGGTCTGTGAAGGTGGATGGTGAAAACAGCTTTCTATAGAATTTGTTTCCTTTGTGATTCTATACATTTTATACATTTAAACACATTATTTTCAGAAGAGGTTCATAGGCTTCTCTAGACTGCTTATGAGTTCTGTGACACAGAATCCCTTGATCTAGTTGAACTTTTAACTGGTCAGGAATCTTTTTTGTGATGTTTCCAACAAATATTCTCATCTGGAATTAAGAGAGCTCAAGCACATAAGGTCATAGTCAGTCGAAGTTTAACAGTATTTTCAGTTCAGTTCAGTGGTCTATGACCATCAAAGTGCAGCGCAAAATTTCAAGAAAAATATCGTGGTGAAACTTAATCTAAGTAAAACTACAACTGATCTTACCTGATGTTGCATGTTCTGTGCCATCAACAAAATACTATACTTGCACAATGCACTAATAATTTTGTTGGTCTTGAATTATTGAACATGTCATTAGGCACCTTTCAAGATAAGATATCCTATTCATTCAGTGATTTACATATTCCATGTATTTCACTCCTCTGCACATTAAATAACCTGCAATGAGATTATGTAAACTTTGCCCAAAATGTCTGCTGTGCTATTTTGCTGGGACAAATATATAAACTAACCAGGTTAACTAGCAAATATTCTATTCATTGTAGTACTTGACCATTAAAATAGTACTAAACAATGAAAAATTATTTTTACATAAGTGATTCAAACTTTTCTTTGTATTTGGTAAAAAGAGTTAACATAAATAAATAGTAATATGCCTTTACCTGAATTAATAGTTCTGTTGGAAGTAAAACTATTTGTTTTTGCTTGTAAAAGGTCTTAGCATTTATATTTTATTTACATTTTCTGCCTGTAGAGGGAGTCACAATACTAGTAAAATATTGAGGAGAGTGGGTGAAACTAAATACTTTTTCAAGTATTTTGGTTAAGGTTTAATTCAAGTAGAAATTCCCATAGGAAATCTTCACTGTGACACTGCTTTTTTTCCTCCTAAAATGTCAGTGATTGCATAGGTGACATACCAACTGCTTCTTCACAAATTAGATTGATTTTTACACCCTCTGATATTTTGGAATTGTTTTTTAATTTGTCCACTCCCAAACCCATATAATAAAAATATGCTCAAAAGTCACAAACTAGTAAAGAAAAATCTGCCCTGCCTTCACCTAAGTATATTTGTTTTATGATTCCATGAATAAAATAGAATGCTATACAAATTATAAACTAACTTCAATAGAGAGCATTCCTAATATTTTTTCCTCAACTTAGATATTTAATACACCAGAACACACTAACCCCAGGAGACAAATTATGGTTCTTTTTAGGTGCTAGCCAAAAGAGAATATGTCTTTATTTTTGTTTTCACTTTGTCATATATAAATTTCAGATAAACATGCTTATAACTTAGAAGGAGAAAGTACTATTGTAGCTTTACTTGTGAATAGGAAACAGAAAGAAGCCGTGTAAACAAAACACAATATAAGTGAAGAACATAATCCACAAAGTTATCATTGCACTTTCTATTGAGAACATCATAGCCTGCTTTCAATTTTGAAATGTCTTGTGTGCTAAAGTTGCTTGTCCATCTACTTAAAATTTGGAATGCATTTATTCATAAAAATCATTTCATAAAAGATAATTAGGTTCCTCCACCTGCCCACATAAGCAAAATCTTAATTTCTTCCTCTTTCCCCCAATATTCAGAAGGCATCAGCTTGTCATAAAGTGTGATCCTTGGTCAGAAACAGTAGCAATAGTCTTTCATCTGCACAGGTCATAATTAAGTCTAGTGCACCTAATTAGGCAGCTGTAGTTGAGAAAAGGAGGTGTGTTTATTTGTGTGCCATCTTTTCAAAAAATAGATATTTAACTTTTAACAATAATTAATTACCAAAAAATTAAAATGTTTCCATTACATTTTCAAGGGAGATGTATACATTAGTGTATATACACATAAGTGTATATGTATAAATGCATGTGTGTGTTTGTATCTACTTTGAAAGTGTAATGGAATCATTTTAAGTTTTCTTGTAATTAGTCATTGTTAATATCTATTTTTTGAATAAGTGACCATTCTTTAATCTTAACACTTTTCTCAGGTTTGTAATATTACCAGAGCTAGCACATTGGAATGGCATAGTCTATAAAAATGTATGGATTAAGGGTTCACATACTCTGGTCTTTCCCCATTTAGGAATAGCTACCACTTCCCTGTCTTGTCAACTGCTCCCATAAACAAGTGAGGCAAGAATTTTAGAGGTTCTGTAGGTTCAGTACTAGAGGACACGAAAGGAACCTGAAAAGTAGGATCAGCTTAAAAGAACTGACACAAGGACAGTTTCCACATGAAATTAGGCTATCTGAAATTCTCATAATCAGAGGCGGGTTCATTTGATTTGATGAGCATTCTCCTTAAACTACAACTAACTTTAGGAGAACTAAGTGATTAGCAATCAGTCATTCACTACTGGTATATAAATTCTGTTAGATTGTTTTTATAACATATAGCTGAGAGAAGAGGAGTTTTGATTAAAGGGAAGAAATGAAAGGTAAGTAATTTGAAACCATGAAAAACTTTAGATAGAATTGAATGTCAAATTAACATTGACATATGTTGGTATAGAGGAAAAGGAGATGGCATGCTAAAAATAAACTTTGCCTGTTTGAGTGTTAGATGCAACACAGTGAGATGAAATCTTTCATTATTGTACTTCACGTGTGCCTTGTTCAGTGGCAGAAGTACTAGGGTGAGAGCCTGGAGACCTACTTTGTCTGTTAACTACTTGTATGACCTTGGACTACTTATAAATTTTTCTAGGCTTTGGTTTCCTTCTAGGTCTGAACTCTTTCTATTTCTACTTTTGAAATTTCTACTTTCTGCACTGAATTGATACCTAGGCCATTTTTTCGGTGGGGAAAACTGACCTGATTTAAAAATGAACTAAATGCCTACTATATGTTAGTAACTGTTCTTATAGTTAGGATAGTTTAGATGTGGTCCTGCCTCATATCTGAGGTCTAAGAATGAATGGTTTCAGATGTTTCTTTCTGATCAAGAAATCTATGAAGATAAGGTCCCTGAATTTCTTTTGCCGGTGTTCTCAGGTGTTCTTTCCTAGAGGAGTAAAGGTGCTACCAATAAATAAACAAATAGTCTAGAGCAATTGTGTCAAATTCAAATAGAATTGGCACCAATAATCCATATATAAGGATCCCTGCAGATTGCATATTGACTTAGTTTTAAATTGTAAATTTAAATTGTAAATCTGTGTTGTATTTTTTTTTTTATTGTTTTAAATATTTCTTAATTACATTTTAATCTGGTTAGGCTTGTACTCAGAAGTATTGCAGGCCATATGTTTGACACCTCCTCTGGGCTATTCTATAGCCTTTATTCCTAAAGTACAAAAAATTAAGAAAAGATAACAATATGTTCAACTATCATCTTGAAATCAGAAACAGTTACCTCTCTCCTCTTAATATAATGCTCTACCCATAGTAAGTACATGATGTTAGTTGGATACATTGTCATTTAAGATTACTCTGTCTTCCCTCCTAATTTCTAACCAACAATCATATTTCCAGTAGAGAAATGTATCAGGGAAATAATGAGGTTTTGTTTGGTTGATTTTATTTTGTTTTTGTCATATCTCATGACTACAGCTTCCCTAAGGAATATACTGAATATACTAAATAAGAAACTGAGGAACGGAAAAGTGTTATGATTTCCCCAACACTATTCAAAAAGTATCAGAGCCCAAGCAGACATTATCTGACTCCTAGTATTGTGCCCTGTGTACCAGATAAAAGGAGGTCATCTTTAACCCTGATATCACTGTGTAGCTCCAAAGACTATTTAACATATTTACTCTTTCCCCCATTCGTATTTTATTTTCTTACTTTACCTATTTTTCTTCTCCCCTGTTCTAAGCTTTCCACTGTTAACATATTCAGACATTGCTTAGACCTGGAAGTTGTTAGGTGGAACTAAAGAAGTCACTGACTCTTAGAAATCAGAAAAAATGTATCAGACATGGAACAGCATATTACATACCTCCAATGTGAATGGTGGGACTAATGTTTAACCAAAAATATCTGCTAATTAATTGTTAAATAGCAACAAAATTAGTCTTTCTTTAACATTGGTAGTGAAATTTTCACTAGATTTAGGTTAAACTCACTGCCTTCAATTTAAATATGTATCTAAATGGGGATACCCAGACTGTGGGACAAATTCCCACTTTATAGTGATGTTTGGGTGGGATTTCTACATTGGGGTGCCGAGAAAATCTCTGTTGGAATGCATATCCTACTCCTATCAAAATGTTTAATACCATGTGGCTTTACTTAAACCCTTGCTTGCATTCCAGTCTTTATATTAGACTCTGTTAAAAACCATAAAAAATCTGAGATTTTAAAACTAAATCTGTGATGGATTTAGGAAAAATACAAAGCTTTGTTCCTTTCACTGCTGTTTTATTTTATATTTTAAGTAACCAAAATAAATGTTGAAGGAAACCTTTGATCTGAAGCACTTTGCACATATGTATTTATATGTATGTAGTCTTTAATCTTTAAGATCCAAATTCTAGGTATCTGCTTTCGAACACTCAGAATGATTTTTTTTTTTAAGTCCAGGCATTCCCAACATATTGTACTGCCTAAGGAACTGAAGTTGATAATTACTTTTTGTATTTGCAGGTGTACATTTTGCCATACTATGGTGCAAAATTGAAATAAATGTAAAATGAAATTTTTTGAAGCCACCAGCATTTGATAATTTATTTGTGATGCCCAAATATCAATTATTTGTATTATAATTAACATATTTCTTTTTATATCTTGTGATCTAAATCTGTTTCAGAATGGAGCTAAGCTGTTACTGATTTTTTACCAAAAACCCAGCATACTTAAAATATTCCAAAAAAGACTTTTTGCTGTAGAAAGATAACTTTCTCTCTAGATGAACCTAGTACCAGCCTACAGCTAGGTTCTGTTCCTTCTCAGTCAGCTGTACAGGTAGAGTGAATGCTGGAACATGAGCTCTTTTATGGGTGAAGTATCTCAGTGCACTGGATAATGGATAGGGAAGAGGGAGGAAAGAGACTGCTTTAAGATGAACTACTGAGTCCATTTCCCTGATTTCATAAATAGCAACCTACCATGTAAAACTTTTCTCATAACAAAACATTACATTTAGGAATGAATTCTGTCTTCATGATTTTCAGGTGTTGTAGACCATATTAATTTCTGTTTGTCCATCCCTGCCAGGCCTAGAGGCCTGAGGGCTACCCGAGTCTTCTTACCTCACCTCCCGAGGTCTTCGGTTGGCCAAACCGGATGCTCGTATGAGAGAAAGGACGTTCCAGAGTCGAACAAGGGTTGAGCTCTATTTCAGGGTCTAGTTACAAGTGCAGGGGAATTCTTCCTTAGGAGGGAGCGAAGAATCTCCCAAGGAGGCAAAGATCTTACAATAAGAGATTGGAAGTAGAAGTATAAGCGGGGAGAGAGGGGGAGGGGAGAGAAGAGAGAGGAAAAGCGGAGCCTTGTTGTCCTCACCACTCCGCGCCCCTCCGCCCAAGAGAACTTTCAGGCTTTCCTGATCCTACTTAAACCCTCCAGCAGCATAGTTTGCATCTGAATACCGTGCTGTTAGATAACAATAGTGTGCCCAGATCCAGGACAAGGAGAGCTCTCTCCCATCACGTTTCTCAAGGGAAGAGGCGGAAATACACGAGATAGCTCGGTTCACCTCGATTCCCAGTCGTTTCCTGGGGGGTCTCGTGAGAACTCTAAGATTTAGAAGTTCCCACCTTTACCCGCCCGAGACTGTCCACCTGGAATTGAGCTTCCATCCCCAACACATCCCCAAAAAGATAAATTCTGCATTAGCTTTTCACTATATGATGTTGGTATGGTAATTCCTAATGAATCTGTAGGAGTTATTTTAGGATGTAAAGTAAGTAGGGATTTTTCTTTGCCAAAATATTATTCAAAACAGTTTGTTGTATCATCATATTTTAAAGTCATGGATTGCAGTATAAAGCATGTCCCATGTTTCTGATAAAATTTTAGGCCAAACTAATTTTTCTGAAGCATCTTTTTTTAAAAAGAGAAAGCAAAATAATGGTATTATTTCGTTTTATTTCTAAATGTAATTCAGAGGTTAAAGTTTCAATAAGAACATAACCTTAATAGGACTTAAGTAATTTATTCTTTGCAGTGAACTCTGCCCAGTAAACATTATAATAGCTAAATTGCTACAAAATTGGGACATTTCAAATTACAACAGTGTAACTTGGTATTTTGTTATAGTATCTCCTGCCTCATTAATTTCTTGCATATGTCTTTATTTCAATTTAAAAATTTTTTCAATCAAAAATATCATCTCCCACCTTCCTCATCCCCCTTTGAGAAAGAAAAAATTAGAACCTCTGTTATAAACACACAGTGAAGCAAAATACTTCTGCACTGGCTATCCCATGTGTCTACCTTTTACACACTCGCACACACACATACATACCCTTCCCAAATGAGATTACTGTGGAAAACTCAATTCATATTTAAGAAAGTTCTCACATTGCCCATAAAGCTTCTAGATGTTACGGTAGCAGTGCATGGCTACTTAATCCTCACAAAATGGCTTTCTGATGTGGAGATAACCATGCAGAAAAAAGAGAAGTTTAAAAAAACAAATCAACATGAATCAAATTTTGCGGGTCTTATGTGCCTTGTACACATTACAGACATTCAGAAAAGCTTAATCTAGACATCATGGGAGAGACTCTTGGGGTAGGTCAGTTTGGCATCAGAGTGCTTCCAGGTAGA
Source organism: Notamacropus eugenii (assembly GCF_028372415.1). Classification (NCBI taxonomy): domain Eukaryota; kingdom Metazoa; phylum Chordata; class Mammalia; order Diprotodontia; family Macropodidae; genus Notamacropus; species Notamacropus eugenii. Next base: position 273,938,740 of record NC_092875.1, read on the forward strand.
ACTGAGGGGTCAGTGCTCCTAAGTGATCCTTGGTCAAATTTCAACAACCTGGCCAAAGAACACTGGACAGGAAACTTGGGTTTCTAGTCCCTGCTCTGAAACTAATTGAACCATTTCCTCCTTTAAAAAATAAGGGAGTATATAACAAAGTGCTTTTTAAAACTCTTCTAACCCCTAAGGTCTCTGGATACATGAGATTTGGTTTTCATTTCATGAGAAGCTCAGCTTCCTTTTCAGTAAGAGTAGAATGAGCTGTTCTCTGTGACCTTGGGGTAACTCACTAGGCTTCTCTGGGCCTCAGTTTCCTTATCTGTAAAATAAAGGTACTGGACTAAAAGTCAGTCCTCATTATTCTCAGATTTGTGTGCACCGCTTTTCTTGGTCATTTGCAGACATGCTCAAAGGGGCAGAAAATTTGAATCATCCAGCATCCAGCTAAAGTCAAACATAGTGATCTGCCTTCTTTTTCAGCTCTCATATACTGTAAATTAGTGTTCTTTTCATGGTCTGTTTAGTGCTGTGTTTTTTATGTGTTATGCTTTTTGCTTGTGATTTCACTTTTTAAAATGGCCCCAAGCATTGTGCTATATTGCTGTCTGGTGTCCTGAAGCACAAGAAGGCTATTGTCTTACAGGGAAAATATGTGTTAGATAAGCTTCACCCACACATGAATTATAGTCCTTTTGGCCTATGGTTGAATGTTAGTGAGTCAGTAATATGGTACATCCAGAAAAAGGAAGAGGAAGTTTACCAATCTGTACATGAGGCCACTCCGGAAGCTTCTAATGTAAATGTTGTGACCAAAGGCTCACAGAAACCTAAAACTGTATTTCCCCTAGAAGAAGTAATGGTTTGGCGTTCACAGCAACTCAATGGAACATAACTACCATTAATGAGGAGGATTTTTACTGTAATTCTTAATGCCCCTTCCAAGTCTACCACTCTTTCAGAATTCTTTGAGCATCTAAGAGGAATTGGCTTTAAGCCTTCTTTTAGTCCCCTCCCCCAAATCATCTGAATGTTTGCTCTGGTGCTGACTGTTCTACGCTTCAATAATTAAGCTTCTTAGATGCTTAATGTGAAGAAATATAATCTTAGCGCCTGGTTAGCAAAAATAAGTTTGAATAGGAAGCTATTTTAGGAATTATTTCAAATATAAAGCTACCAGATAGACTTCCTCTCCCTAGGGCAATGACCTTCTAATATCATAAGATCAGTGTCTTCTGTCCACCATGGAAAAGTGAATGAAAAAAGATAGTAACTACATAAAACCTTAAGTGAAAATTCTTTAATTGAAAAGAATTTGTTTTTTTCAAGCTAATATTCTTATTTAGGTAATACTCAAAGTATATAATATACTTCAGACAATTAACATTTGTGACAATTTTTTCTGCTGCTTAAAAGATGAAAAGTTCTGACCATTGACCTTTTTTTTTTACATCTTAGTTCAGACTATGGTAAAGGGACAAAAAGTTTTTTGTTTTTTTTTTTAATGGAGGTATTAATCCCCCTGTAAATGGTTGCATTAATAAATAAAGGCTTGTACAACATGAGATGCAGTTGGCCTTTGCATTACCTCTCATGATGTGATAAAATGTCATTCATTTGGATGCTAAGTCCTATAAATCATTGGTTTCTATCCTATCCTAGGTCTAGTTTATGGAACTGTAAAAAGTAAAGAAAGTTTTATTTCTCTAATCAACATATGGGCTATAGAATCTTATCCATAACAAAGATTAACTCTAAAAATTGATTAGGTAATAGAAACTTTTAAAAATAATATTGCACATGAAATGTTTCTAATACTTTGTGAAAAATTGTTTAATTAGGTCATTGACTTCTTACAGTATATTTGGTATAGACTACATCTAAACTTTTTTTCTTTTTTAATAACTTTACTAGTGCTCTTATTTTGCATTTTTCCCAATAGTTTACCCTCACCTTTACCCCTTATAGAATCCTGTATTATACTAAATAAGTACAGTCCAGCAAAACTAGTCAAAAATCTGGCTGTTTACAAATGTGAATTGCTCCACTGTGATCCTACGTTCCACCATCTCTGCCAAGAACTGGGAAATAGTTCTCTGATAGCAGGATTGGGTGCTGCAAGATAAGAGTTCTGAATTCTGTGAGTTGTTTTTCTTTCCATATTGTGGTCATCAAGCAAACTATTCTAGTTATACTTGAATGTAATTGAGGCATCTGTTAAAATAAATCTTCCCAGATTTCTCTGAATTCTTCATATTTGTCATTTCTACAAATGAATATGATAATTGTGATATGACACTCATGTTCCATAATTTGTTCAGCCGTTCCCCAATGAGGAGCCCTCAACTGAAATTAAGATGATTAAGAAATCATATTCATATTGTTAACCCCATCAAGAATTGATGTATGTAACAATCCCTTTTCATTTTTTCCTTCACCCTCCCAAAAGAGTGAACCCCCCACCCTTTTCAGGATTCAGCCAACTTTGTTAAAATCCTATGCTCATCTCTTATTTCTTTGTACTTTTTCTCTTTGCCTCCTAAGCATTTTTTTTTTTTAAATACAGCAAACTTGTGGAACTAGACTCTGTCCAACCAAATGATTAAATAACTTAACAATGGAGCTAGACAGATTTTATTACAGATAGTATTAGGACTTCTCACTGCCTTAAAAATACAAAAGAGGCTCATCCATTTGTTACTACAGTCATTTGCCCACCAAAAGAGTATGTAGTTGGTAGGTGCAATTTGATAATGCCAAGAAGATTGAAGGGCAGAATGTAGAGTCCCCTGTTCCACTTCTGCTCAGTGAGAAAGATTTGAGGATTTTTAAGTCAAAAAACAGAAAGCCTGTGTTTCTGAAAGGAGGTGACTTATTGTCATAGATAATAGTTGATGTCATTTATGTAGCATTTTATATGCATAGTTTATATAAGTTGATTTTCACAACAACCCTGTGGAGTATATACTGTTTTATTATTTGTATTTCATAGGTCATGAAACTGGAATCAGAGAAATTATTTTTCTTGCTCAGGGTGACAGAGCTAATGAGCAATAAAGCCAATACTCAAATTCAGATATTTTGATTCCAAGTTCAATGATGTTTCTACTATACTGTGTGAATAAAGCCAGAGTGCTTCTTTAAACTGAGGACCATGAACTTGTTCCATTTTAAAAAATAATATTTAGATAAATGTGTTCATATGTATTTTATTGTATATATTTAGAAATTTTATTACCAGAAGGGCCCATAGAGTGTACCACATTGCCAAGGGGTTCATGATACCAAAAAAAAGTTCAGAATTCCTTTTCAATAGTTAAGAATCCCTGCTTAAAAGTAAGAGGATGTTACCTAGCTCATGGTGTGCCAGCTCCCTTGGTTCACATGTGAGGAAATGAGGCTCAGAAGGTAAGCGACTAGTAAGTCTTGGTGTCAGAATTGAAACCCACTTTACTGACACTTAGTCAAGTGCTCTTAAATGGATTTTTTCTAAAACAGAATGTCAGGAAAACATTAGTGAGATGAGAGAGGCTCCAGAGTCTTCTTTGCTGCATGTAATCCCTACTTGAATAGCCAGGGGCTTCCTTATGGTCTAACTTTACTTTGTTATATAAGTTTGAGAAATTTTTTCCTTGTATCCAATTCAGGGAATTGGTGGGAAAGAAAAGCTTTCTTTGAACAGTGAAATCATTCAGCATTAGTATTCTTTCCCATAGAAAATAAAGAGAAAAGTAGATCTGGCCTTTCTTTGAAACTGTGAAGATGTACATGTATATTAGTGATACTGTCTTTTTTCTAGAAAGGAAAATGAGTTCACTTCACACAGTCTTTCAGAGATGCCCTCATTTTATTAATCTGTGAAGGAATGTTTGAACAAAGAAATGAAAAGGTACATGACAGTTGAGGGAGTATCAAAAAGTTATCTAGAAAACTTTGAAAGAAACATCATTTCCTGTCACAGGTCCCAAAGAACAATTCATCAGAAATTCCTGTCCTCAGCTTATTTTTTTCTATATAATTATTAGTTGCACATTGGAAAGGAAACATTGGAAAGGAAGGAGTGTTTTGCTTCCGTTTTGATTTTTGTATGTGTGTGTGGTTTTTTTTTTACAATACATTCCTAAGCGAACCATTATTTCAGATGTTTTTTTCTGATGTTATTATAACAATGATGAAATCTGTAGACAGTGTAAAATACTCATTTCATTCTAGCCTAATTTGCTTCTAACTAGATTTCTGCATATTTTTATTTTAATCATCCTGCAGTGAAATAAAGTTTTCTTTCTCTACTCTATTTTTCTGTCTCTAGTAAGCAAAATGCCTTTGTACTGTAGTACTTTTTTCATCCATGTAGAATTCAAGTGCGAGAGGTTTATTGCTTCTCTTCTTAAAACTGTCATTTCTGTTTACATAACCAAAAATTATTTCTCTCGTCACCTTTTCACTTGCAGATTACTTTTTTTGTAAGTACTTTTAAATTCCTTTATGTAATTCTTGTATCCATTCTGTCTTATGTCATATACTTAGAAAACACCAGAAAACTGAAGTTCAGTGTTTTATTTTGTTCATTTGTTTAAAAAAAAAAACAGCTATTCCCACATTTAAAAAAAAAATCTAAAAACTTTTTCTGCTCTTACATAATATTTTTTCCTCAATTCAGTTAAGTCAGCTCCCCAGTCTTTTGTTCTAGAATGCAGTCCAAACTGATGTAGAAATAATTTTTGGGCTAATTTATTGTGTACTACTCGTTGGTTTGTATTCAATGTGATTTTATACCAACTTACTAGAAAGTATTTTTAAAATCATTAAAATATAAATAGGAAAGGAAAAAGGGGGAAGGAACTAAACAATACATAGTCAGTTAAGCCTGCAGAGGAAAGATAAGGATAGTTTGAAACATGGTAAAGAGTAAAAGTTTGCTTTAAAACAGAATTCTTTATTGAGTTGGACTAGATCATCTCAAAGATCTCATAGATTTAGAGCTAAGAATCCTTGCAAGTTCAACAAGCCCAGCACTCTCTATTCACTGTTATTTTAAAGATGAGGAAATAGTGAAGGGAGTTTGCATATAGGTAACAAATGATAGAAACTTTAAGTCTTAAACTTCTTATATATAATGCTTGAAATTGAACTGCTGTGACCATACAATTCTGTAAAAATTAAGGATACTTTCTCACTACTTTTTTATCTTTTCTTTTATATCAGTTTCATTTTCCAGTGTATCTCTTCCAACTCCTTCACGCATGAAGCATACCTTTATGGCAGAAACTATGATGATAAAAAGACATTTCAGCAAAACCAATCAAAGTGCTTATGCACCTCTTTCTGGTAGTGTTTTTCCTCCTAATTGCACTGTTTCTTCTTCACTTGTTTATATACAATACATGCTGTCACCCGAGATAGAAGCTCCTTGAGGGTAGAGAAAATTTCCATTTTTTTGTATTTGTATCCTCAAACTCCAGGACAGTGCTTGGGACATACCAGGGGCTTAATAAATGGTTAATTGATTGGTAGAGGGAGGGTACACACTGCTCAGATCAGGAATCACTGCAGTATGTAAGTATCTACTTTGATCCAGAGGACAGTTTGGAATTTAGATTATTGAAACAAATTTGAGAAATTATTATAAGCAGTTTCATCTGTTCTTTGAAAAAAGCATTTCTAACAATTCATATAAAACATCTTATATGCATGTGAAAAAAAAAACCTGAAAAAAGTTCCAAATTAGAAAAAAATGTTACGTTCCTTATCCCTTGCAATTGAGCCTCCTGAACTATTTTTAACTTCTGGTTTCATTTTTAATGTTGAGTTCTTTTTTGGATGAAAGAGTATGCTTTTGTCATAGGGTTTGCTTTTCTTCACTGCATTGTGACTGTTGTTGCTTTGCTCTTCATATTTATCTCTCTACAGTTAAACTTGTTTTTCATTATTACCTTTCTTGTTTGGCAGCTCTTACTATCAAATTGCAGCCTTTGAAAAGTTGAGAATGTAACATAGGGTTATGTGTTATGTCTTCCCTATATTGATAACTGACTTTTTTCCTCCTATGGTAAAGGAAATTGAACAGGTTTAAATACATACTCATTAGTAATGTATAATGAGCCTTTTTACCTTCTGCTATGGGTACCTGGCATTTGTGGCCCATTGAAATTGTTCAACTTGATCTATATTAATCCATTTAATCCATCATCTTTGTGTTGGTTCATTCTAAGTTATAATTTCTGCAAGGTGTAGGACAAAAAAGAAATTATAAAGTCATACCAACCAGCTAAACCAAATTAGGCCGTAATTTCTTTGTAAATACAACCAACCATAATTTTTCCAGTTGGTTCACTGGTTTCTATTTAGTGGTGCTGTGCCATCACAGTTGAAGAAAATGTGTATGTACCATTGTTTATAGTAAGTCATGCTCAGAGACCATCCTTGGGGCAAAGTTTTGAAGTGTTTAGCATCAGTGTGTCTCTTTTTGCCAACCTCAGAAGTTACTCATTGCCCTCTTGTCATCTCTTGGGTATTTAGGACTCCTTACTGTGTTACCCCATGCCCTTAACATTGTTTCTGCTATCCTGATATGCTGACCTGTTCATTTGACATTTTTATCAGGGATCTTCTGCAGATATCTATTCACAAGATACCAGGACAAGCCAGTAAGAGAATTTGGAGGCAGGCAAATCTTCCAACAGCACTGCCCACTCATAGAGATAACTCCCAGGCATTGCTGTTTTGGCATATTAAAATGAAAATGAAATCATCGTATCCATGCACAAAAGAGCTGAATCTATACGTTATCAATCTTCTACAGCTCTGACACCTCCAATGGTTGCTCAGTTAGCATACTCATTCATTTATTTTATTTTTTTTTAATAACAGTAGTAATGGCTAATATTTATATAGTCCTCAAGGATGTATGAAGTGCTTTCCATGAAACACCAATCTGACATTTAAGTATGCATTTACTCAGTTTTCTCCCTTTGTGCCTTACTCAAGAGCTAAGTTTAATTCAAGTACATAAATATTTATTAAGTACTTTGTTCAAAGTAAAAAGCAGTATGGCATAGAGTTGAGGAGTCAGAACAGCCTAGATTCAAGTCCAGTCTCTTACATTTGGCTTTATGGCTCAGGACTAGTCATTTAACTTTTTGTGCCTCACGCATATCTCTAAAACTGTTACGTTGCAAAGCAGTTGTCTTTATGTATTGGGAGAGGAAATCCTCTGGAGCTCCTTATATCATGAAACCATCAACCCAAACAAATAAATATTGGCGGCACTGTGGATCTGCCCCTCAAGGATCTTACATTCAGCTATGTAGATAATAAAACATGTGACACATGGTGAGAAAAGCTATTATTTTCATGTACATTAAAGCTTGCAAAGCACTTCACGTATATTGCCTCAGCTGATTTGTATATAGCAATCATATGAGAGATTGATAGTATTATCCACATTTTAAAGATGAGGAAAGAAGCTTAGGAAGATTATGACTGATAGACCTGTTATGTATACATAAATATCTCATAATTTGAGAATCATGGTGAAGTGGATCAAGCACTGTTGTGGAAGCAAGAAAGAGCTTGATTTAGATACTTGCTCTGATGCTGGCTATGTGGCACTGAGAAAGTCGCTTAAATTCTCAGTATTCTAAGTAATTGTTTGACATTTGCAGAGAAGGTGCTGTGTAAATTACGTGCACATAGAGTTTGTTCTGAGTTCTTTATATTTGTATCCTGCCGTGCCTGACACATAGTAGATGTTTAATAAATGCTTGTTTTCTGATTGACTTGCATTGGTAAGAGTAGGTTCCTCACCTGCTAATTCCCTATACCAATGAAATGATAGATTCAATTCTTATCCCTCTCTAATTTGAGAAGAAAGAGAATATTAACAAGCTCGTATAGAGTCCATCAAGGCTTAATCCCCTCATTTTACAGATGAAGAAACTGAGGCACAAGGAAGTTATGTGATATAACTTAGATCATGTCAGTATCCATGGAAGAATTTGAACACAGTTCTTTCTGACTCCCAAGTCCAGTGCCATATTCACTACACCATGTTTTAGTGATTCACTTACAAGAATTATGCTAACCATTTGTAGATATGTTCTTCAGCAGAACGACTCACCAAAACTTTAGCCATTACATTGCAGCATTGTTTTATGTCACAATCTTTTCATTAGTGACCATTAATTATTAAGAAACAGACATGAGTATTGGACATGCTCTTCTTAAGGGCATAAATAAAGAGCCAGTTTCTTTCTATTTTGCAAATACTACGAATAAAAGATTTGTTCTGAAACTCCAATTATGTATTTCTTCTGTTGCCTTTTTAGGTAGCATCTTTAGCTGGACCTGGAGGACAAGTTGAAATAGAACAAAATTTTCTTAACAATAAATTGAAGACAATCACAGCTTATTTTGGTGACTTGATCCGAAGAACAGCATCTGAGATACCAGTTAAAAGTGACTTAAAAGAAGGAAACATAGAGTAGTAACTAGATTATCATTCATGTCAGAAGACTTCCATTTTATTCTTCTATCCATCATGAACTCTATTTGGTAAGCAAGAGTCCATTTCTAGCATGTAAAATAGGGTTTGACTCTTTTAGGGCTATTGTTATTAATTTTGAGATAAAATAACTTAGCAAATACTGAGAATTCATTAGAATCTTGAACTTCTTAATGTAAAAGAAGATCGATTTCCCTGTGTGCTTCACAGATGTATATTTACAGTTTATGTTTAAGCTTTTTTTGTCTGCTTTTGTTTAGCAGCCTCTTATTTTTTTAATTAGTATTTTAAATGCAGTGTTAAAAGCTCTTTTTTTTTACTGCAGTTTTTTTTTAAGTTTTTTTTGGAGGGGTGTTAATTACATTGCACAGAAAAACAGGTTTTATTATTAATTTAAATTGTGTCAAGCTGTCTGTTCATAAGCAAGCAAAAATTATCTTTAAATTGGATAAAGTGTAAAATTTTGGTAGGGTGAAGGGGAACATTTTAAATGATGGAAGTAATATTATTGTGTCCTAATATTTCAATGTCAACTTTTCAGACATCTTCCAATTATAAAATAAAATATACCAGCCACAGAGTAGTTCTTCTCTGTTAATTTCTCATGGTAAAACATACAGGAAGAAATTTTTATCTTAATTTAAAAAATCAGTAACCAAAGAAGAGTTAATAAGCAAAGAATAAATAAAAGCAGTTTTTATATAGTAAATAAGTAAGTGGTGATTGGAAAACAAGCAATTATAAGTAACTTACTAAGTGCCAGGTTCTGTGATGATTGCTGGGCTACCAGGAAAGGCCAAAATGATTAGTCCCTGCAGTTAGGTAGCTGATTATTATGTAGAAGACATAAATAATTGTACATACAAGATAAGTATGTATATGCACACAGGAACAGAGAGAAAGGCCACCTACAGAAGGTGGGATTTCAACTGAGTTCTGCACAAAGTTGAGAAAAATAATGTGGAGGTGAGGGAAAGAATTCCAGGCCTAAGGGGGGAGAGAGCTAGTAAAAAAAATGAGTTAAGAGAGAAAATGTCATATACAAGGAACAACAAGTAGGCCAGCATATCTGGGTCATAAAGTACATGGAAAGAAGTAAGACTAAGAAAGTAGGAAGTGAGGAGGTTGTAAAGAGCTTTAAATTCCAAATAGAGGTCTTTATATTTCATTCTGGAGGGTAATAGTCATGGAGTGGGAAGAAAGAGGCAAGATGATTAATTAAAAGGCTGTTTATTGCAGTTGTCCAGATGAGAGACGAGGGCCCAAACTAGGGTGGTAGCTTTGAGAATGAGGGCATATAAGATGATGTAAAAATTAAAATTGATAAAATTTGGAAGCAAGTTGGCTATGTGAAGTAAGGAGTCAAGAATGAAATCAAGGCTATGAGTGTGGTTGATAAAGGCCCCCATGAAAAAATGTGGGAATTTGGAAGAGGAGAGTCAAGCCGACAAGCATGATGTATTAAGTGCCTACTATGTGCCAGACACTATGTTAATCACTGGGGAAATGAAGGATGGCAAAAAATAGTATCTGCTCCCAAGGAACTCACATTCCAATGGGAAAGACAGTAGGCAAACAACTTTACATAAGATATAGACAGGACAAATTGTTGATAATCACAAGAAAGGACTAGATTAAGTGCAATCAGGAATGGGTTCCTGCCGAAGATGAGGGAGAGAATTCCAAGAATTGGAAACAGCCAGCAAAAATGCATAGTCAAGAGTCTTTTCTTCAAGGAATAACAAGTACAATGTTACTAGTTTGCAGGGTACTTCAAGGGAATTAAGATGTAAGAAGACTGGAAAGATAGAAGGCCAGGTAACAAAAGGTTTACAGGCCAAATTGGATTTTATATTTCTTACCTGTTCCTCACAATAATCCTGTGAGGTAGGTGCTTCTTACCTCCCTGTACTAGTTTATGTCATTCCTAAAATGTAATACCCAGAACTGGATACACTACTTTAGAAGTAGACTGATAGTGTCAGAATCATCTTCCTCTTTGAACACTTCTTCTAGGGTGGCCTAAGATTGAATTAACTTTTTTTTTTTTTTTTTTACTGTGTCCTAACACTTGATTCATTGAGTTTGTAGTTCACTAATACCTCCATACCTCTTTCACTTTGCTACAATTCATTGATTTAAGAAATGTTGAGCAGTATAGGACCAAAAATAGGTCTTTGGAACTTTCCATCAGACACCTCCCCCCAGATTAATTGAGTTTACTAATTATCACTTTATTGTCAAGTGAATCCAGAAAAGCAGGAATTACCATCATGCCATCAGATAAAGTAAAAATGAAGTTCAAAAATGAAGAGATAAATAAGTAAACTATATGATACTGAAGTGCATCATAGACAGCAAAACAGTTATCAGTTATAAGCATATTTGCTTCAAACGCCTGACATAACATCCAAATTCGGACCTGGAAAATAACGCAGTATTGACAGGAGACGATATCCCTCTATCAATTTTGGATAAGTCTAACAGTGAGATAAAATATTGAACTGAACAAATGTCTAAAGAAACTAGAACTAAAAGACATGGCATCTTCTAAATGGACAGCAAAAAATATGTACATACTTCTCTGTAGAAATGGAGCTTTTACAAAAAAAAAAATGACCATATCCTAGAACACAGGTAAATGTAAACAAATGTAAGAAGGCAGAAATAGTCAATACATACTTTACACATAAATAGAAATTGATTTAGGTACAAATAAAAGGTACAGACCCAATTGGGACCTGACAATGAATCTTAAATAGTTAGTGGGTCAAAAAACAAATCACAGAAATGATACCTAGTAAAATAAAATGAGGGGCAGCTAGATGGTGCCGTGGATAGAGTTGCAGGCCTGGAGTCATCTAAACTAATCTTCTTAAGTTCAAATTTGGACTCAGACACTAGCTGTGTGACCATGGGCAAGTCAGTTAACTCTACCTCAGTTTCCTCATTTTCAAAATGAACTGGAGAAGGAAATGGCCAACCATTCTAGTATCTTTGCCAAGAAAACCTCAAATTGGGTCACAAAGAGTCAGACAGAACTGAAGAATTACTGAACAAATATAATAAAAATGATAATGAAACAGCTTTACTAAAATTTCTAGGATGCAGCTAATGCATACATTAACAAAATAGAAAAAAAAAGGATTAATGCACTGAATATGCATTTTTTAAATTAGAAAATCAAAATAAACCTAAAATAAGTTCAAAAGAAAAGATACTAAATCAGAGAGGGGAATAGGTAAGTTGGAAAAAAAGAAACCAAATTATTAAACCAAAGCCTAGTTCTTTAAAAAGACTAATAAAAATTACAAATCCTTATCTAATCTGACTAAAAAGAAGAAAGCAGAAAATCAACTCAATGAAATAACAAATGAGCAAGGTAAAATCTCAGGAAAAAAATAGAAATAAAAATAAGAATCAACTTATTTTGCATAGTTATACGCTAACAAAACAGAACACAAAAGAAATAGGGTAATAACTTTCAAAAATTATAAAATACCTAAATGTGATCAGAAGACCAGGTAGATGTCTTAAATAACCACATCTCGGAAAAGAAAATAGATTTAGATATAAAAGACTGACCAAATGTTGGAGGGGACCGAGGAGAGAAGAAGGGAGGAACCTTTTAGTGTTGATAGATTCACAGAATTCTGTCAAACATTTAGACCAGTTAGTTTCCATGCTTCACAAGTTATTCTCAAAAATTGAAAAAGAATCACACCAGAATCCTTTAATGAGACAAATATGACCCAAATATTTAAACCTGGGAAAGATGAAGCACAAAAAGAAAACTATAAGCCATTATCAGTAATAAATGTTGACATGATCTTCTTTCTTGAGGACATAGTCAAGATGGTGGCTTAGGGCAGGAATTCACCTAAACTCTTCCAAGTTCACCTCTAAACAACTATAAATTAACACTTCAAAATGAATTCTAGAACAGCAGAACCAACAAAAGGTGGAGGTGAAACAGTTTTCCAGTCCAATATAACTTAGGGCATAAAAACCTCAAAATAAAATGCAGAAATGCAGAAATATTTAATGAATCCTTATCATAACACAATAAAAATTACATTCAATAAAGTGCCTTGGAAAGATAGATTAAAAATTATTTGGAAACTAAATAATCTAGTCCTAAAGCATGAGTGGATTAAAAAAAAAATCTTAAAAACAATTATTTCATCAAAGAGAATTAACAACAATGAGACATTACACCAAAATTTATGGGATGCAGCCAAAGTAGTACTTAGGGAAAAATTTATATCTCTAAACTCTTACGTCAATAAAATAGAGAAAGAGCAGATTAATGAATTGAGCATGCACCTAAAAAAAACTAGAAAAAAAGTTGTAAATCCCCACTGAAAAATCAGATTGGAAAACCTGAAAATCAAAGGAGAGATTAATAAAATTGAAAGTAAGAAATCCACTCAACTGATAAAACAAAGAACTACTGGTTGTGTGGGATGAAAATAATGAGATAAATTATTGGTTAATTTTATTTAAAAGGGAAAACCAAATTGCCAGTATCAAAAATTAAGAGGGTGAATTCACTAACAATGAAAAGGAAACCAAAGCAATTATTAGGAGCTATTTTCCCAATTATACGTCAATAAATCTGACAATCTAAATAAAAGGAATGAGTATTTACAAAAATATAAATTGCTCAGATTAACAGAAGAAGAAATAAAATCCTTAAATAGCACCATCTTAGAAAAAGAAATTGAAGAAGTCATCAAATGAACTCCCTAAAAAAAAATCCCCAGGTCAAAATGGATTCATGTGTGAATTCTGCCAAATATTTAAAGAACAATTAATTCCAGTAGTTTATAAGGTATTTGAAAAAAATAGGCCAAGAAGGAATCCTGTCAAATTCCTTTACAATACAAATATGATGCTGATACCTAAACTAAAAAGAGAGAAAACAGAGAAATCTATAGACCAATGTCCCTAATAAATACTGATGAAAAATAGCATCTTCTAGCAAGGAGATTACAGCAATATATCTCAAAGATCATATATTATGATCAGGAGGGATTTATGCCAGGAATGCAAGGCTGGCTTAATATTAGGAAATGTAATAGTATAATTAACCATATCAATAACAAAGCCAACATAAGTCATATGATGATCTCAATAGATGCAGAAAAAGCATTTGACAAAACACAACATCCATTCCTATTAAAAACACTAAAAAGCATAGGAATAAATGCAGTTTTCCTTAAAATTACTGTTATCTATCTTAAACCAACTGCAAGCATTACCGTAATAGGGATAAGCTAGAAGCCTTTCCAGTAAGGTCAGGGGTGAAGTAAGAATACCCATTATCACTACTGTTGTTCAGATTTGTACTGGATATGTTAGCTATAGTAATAACAGAAGAAAAAGAAATTGAAGGAATTTGAATAGGTAATGAGGAAAAAACTGTCATTCTTTGCTGGTGATATGATGGTATACTTAACAGAATCCTGGAGAATCAACTAAAAAAAGCTAGTTGAAATAATTAACAACTTTAGCAAAATTACAAGATACAAAAAAAAACCACATAAGTCATCAGCGTTTCTGTACGTTATCAATAGAGTCCAGAAGCCAGAGATAGAAAGAGGAATTCCATTTAAAATCATTGTAAACAATATAAAATACTTGGGAGTCTACCTGTCAAGACAAACCCAGGAACTATATGAACTATAATTACAAAGCACTTCTCACACAGAGTCAGATGAACAACTGGAAAAATGTCAGTTGTTCATAAGTAGGCCAAGTCAATATAATAAGAATGACAATTCTACCTAAATTAATTTATTCAGTGCCACACCAACCAGATTACCAAAGGCACTATTTTATAGAGCTAGAAAAAGACAATAAAATTCATCCAGAAAAACAAAAGGTCAAGAATATCAAGATAATTAATGAAAAATGCAAAGGAAGGATACCAGATCCCAAACTACTTAATAAAACAGCAGTCATCAAAACTATCGGATACTATATAAGATCAGTGGAATAGATTAATTACACAAGACACGGTAGTCAATGACCATAATGAGCTAGTGTTTGATAAAATCAAAGACCCCACTTCTGGGGTAGGAACTCATTATTTGACAAAAACTGCTGGGAAAGTGAGAAAACAACATGGGAGGTTTATACCAACATCTTACTCCATCTGCCAAGATAAAGTCAAAGTGGGAAGATGATGTAGACATAAAGGGTGACACCACAAGCAAGTTAGGAGAGTAAGGAATAGCTTATCTGTCAGATCTGTGAAGAAGGGAAGAATTTTTGACCAAATAAGATAAAGCATTATGAGATACAAAATGGATAATTTTGATTATATTAAATTGAAAAAGTTTTGCGTAAATAAAACCAACACAACCAAGATTAGAAGAAAAATATCTGGGAAACAACTTTTACAGCCAGTGTCTCTGATAAGGACCTCGTTTCTCAAATATATAGAGAACTGAATCAAATCTGTAAGAATACAAGTCATCTCCCAGTTGATAAATGGTCAAAAGACATGAACAGGTAGTTTTCAGATGAAGAAATCAAAACTATCTATAATCATATGAAAAAATTCTCTAAGTCACTGTTGAACAGAGAAATGCAAATTAAAACAACTGAGGTACCATTTTACACCTATCAGAATGGCTAATATGGAAAAGGAAAATTATAAATGTTGGAGAGGATATGGGAAAATTGGGAAACTAATGCATTGTTGGTGGAGTTGTGAACTGATCCATCCATTCTGGAGAGTGATTTAGAACTCTGCCCAGAGAACAATCAAACTCTGAATACCCTTTGAACCAGCAATACCACTACTAGGTCTGTATCTCAAAGAGATAATAAAAAAGGGAAAAGAACTTACATGTACAAAACTATTTATATCATCTCTTTTTGTGGTGGCAAAGAATTTGAAATTAAAGCCCATCAGTTGGGGAATGGCCAAACAAGATGTGGTATATGAATGTAATGGAATACTATTGTGCTATAAGAAATGACAAGCAGGATGATTTCAGAAAAACCTAGAAAAGTAAGCAGAGCCAGGAGAACACTGCACACAGTAACAGTAACATTGTGTAATGATCAACTACAAATAACTTAGCTCTTCTCAGCAACACAATGATCCAGGACAATTCATTCCAAAGACATCATTATAGAAATGCTGTCCACATCCAGAGAAAGAACTGATGGAGTCTGAATACTGATTGAAGCATACTATTTTCACTTTGTCTTTTTCATAGTTTGTCCTCTTGGTCTCTTCTTTCACAATATAACTAATATGGAAATGTGTGTTACATGATTGCATAACCTATTCAAATATCTTACCTTTTTAGGGAGGAGAGAGAGAAGGGAAGGAGAATTTTTTAAATTAATATTAAAATTTGTCTTTACATGTAATTGGAAAAATATAATATTGTTTAATAAAATATTCAAGAAAAGAATTATGAATCTCAAAATAGATAAATTATCAAAGGATATGAACAAATATTTCTCAAAAAAGAATTGAAGACCTGTTGACAACCTTATGATATACTAATCATTATGCAATAAAAATTATGTTCAATAAAGGACCTTTGAGGCAAAGATTAAAAATTAATTGTAAACTAAATAACTTGATCTTAAAATATGTGTGGATCAAAGAACAAATTATAGGAAAAAAATTTTGTTAAAGGTAATGTCGAGTATGAGACAACATACCAAAATTTTGAGGGATGCAGCCAAAGGCATACTTAGGGAAAGTTTGTTTCTCTGAACACTTTCATCAGTAAAAGAGTGCTAAAGTACAACTAAAAAACCAAACAAACTAGAAAACCAACTAATTAACCCCCTCCCTCAATTAAATATCAAAATAGAAATCCTCAAAGTCAAAGGAGAGAAAAAGATTGAAGGTAAAAAGCAAAACAAAAACTGAATTAACAGATAAATTAGGAGCTCGGTTTGGGGGGAAATAGTAAAATAGATAATCCATTAGCAAACTTGGTTTAAAAAGAAAACCAAATTTTCAGTATCAAAAATGAAAAAGTTAAAAGCAATTATTAAGTGCTTTTTTTACCCAGTTATATGCCAATAAAACTGACAAGGTAAATTAAATGAGTGAATATTTTAAAACATTTAAATTGTATAGCTTAACTTAACAGAAAATAGAGAACTAGTGGAGTCAAGATGGTGGAGTAGAAAGACACATATACACAGGGTCTCCCCACACAGCCCATAAAATACCTCTAGAGAGGGATTCTCAACAAATTTTGGAGCAGCAGAAGTGGAGAACAACAGAGTGGAGGAGATTTCCAGCCCAGGGTGACCTGAAAGGCCCATGGGAAACGTCAGTTGCATCAGACGCTGAGTGGAGCTCAGAGCCCAACCCAGCCTTGGCTGCACTCTGGGAGGAGGATACCTTGGGGGCGGAATCCCCAGTCCCAGTAGCAGCATTCCCAGATCCCTCAACCCATACCTTTTTCAGCTGTTTCAGGGTTTTTGCAGCTGGCCAGGAAGGGAGAAGGGCCTTCCCATAGCTCCGGCCTCAGGCAGCAGCATGCAGAGGCCACATTTGGGCAGCAGCAGTTCTCACAGCAGCCACTACAGCAGCTGTATCCATTGTTAGATCATAAAAACCCCTGGGGCACTGAGGAACTTAATATTACCTCAGCCCTGTGTAGAGGCCCTGAGGGAGCTGGTCTTTGTCTCACACTGAATGGTAGCCCTGCCCATCCAGCTTATCTGAAAATCAGCCCCCAGCGCTGACTTGGCAGAACTGGAGTACAGGTAGCTGTGGAGAGGAAACTGCCAAGATTCTGGGCACAAAAATCTCTTCCTGCTTCCAGATCAGAGTACACGCTTGATTGTGCCACCTTGCAGGTACTGAGATCTCACAGATTGCCAGAGTATACCCTACTCTTGACAAAGGACCCAAAAGCCAAGTAACTGGTTGGGAAAATGCCCAAAAAAGGGGACTATAGAAGATTATAAAAGGTTACTTTCTTGGTGAACAGATATCTTCTCCCATCCTTTCAGATGAGGAAGAAAAATGCTTACCATCAGGGAGACATAAAAGTGAAGGCTTCTGTACCCCAAACATCCAAAATAAATATTCAGTGGTATCAGGCCATTGAAGAGCTCAAAAAGATTTTGAAAAGCAAGCAAGAGAGGTGGAGGAAAAACTGGGAAGAGAAATGAGAGAGATGCAAGAAAAGCATGAAAAGCGGGTCAACACCTTGCTAAAGGAGACCCCCAAAAATGCTGAAGAAAATAACACCTTGAAAAATAGGCTAACTCAATTGGCAAAAGAGCTTCAAAAAGCCAATGAGGAGAAGAATGCTTTAAAAAGCAGTATTAGCCAAATGGAAAAGGAGATTCAAAAGCTCACTGAAGAAAATAGTTCTTTAAAAATTAGAATGGAACAGATGGAGACTAATGACTTTATGAGAAACCAAGAAATCACAAAACACAACCAAAAGAATGAAAAAATAGAAGGTAATGTGAAATATCTCATTGGAAAAACAACTGACCTGGAAAATAGATCCAGGGACAATTTAAAAATTATGGGACTACCTGAAAGCCATGATCAAAAACAGAGCCTAGACATCATCTTTCATGAAATTATCAAGGAAAACTGCCCTCATATTCTAGAACCAGCGGGGCAAAATAAATATTGAAAGAATCCACCCATCACCTCCTGAAAGAGATCCGAAAAGAGAAACTCCTAGGAACTTGTATCCAAATTCCAGAGTTCCCAGGTCAAGGAGAAAATATTGCAAGCAGCTAGAAAGAAACAATTCAAGTATTGTGGAAATACAATCAGGATAACACAAGATCTAGCAGCCTCTACAGTAAGGGATCAAAGGGTGTGAAATATGATATTCCAGAAGTCAAAGGAACTAGGACTAAAACCAAGAATCACCTACCCAGCAAAACTGAGTATAGTACTTCAGGGGAAGAAATGGTGTTTCAATGAAATAGAGGACTTTCAAGCATTCTTGATGAAAAGACCAGAGCTGAAAAGAAAATTTGACTTTCAAACACAAGAATGAAGAGAAGCATGAAAAGGTAAATAACAAAGAGAAATCGTAAGGGACTTACTAAAGTTGAACTATTTACATTGCTACATGGAAAGACAATATTTGTAACTCTTGAAACTTTTTTCAGTATCTGGGTAGTTGATGGGATCACACACACATGCACACACACATAAAGAGAGAGACAGAGAGCAGAGGGTGAGTCGAATAGGATGGGATCATATCTTAAAAAATGAAATTAAGGGATGAGAGAAATATATTGGGAGGAGAAAGGGAGAAATGGAATGGGGCAAATTATCTCTCATAAAAGAGGCAAGTAAAAGACTTCAGTGGAGGGAAAAAGGGGGGAGGGGAGAGAAAAAACATGAAGCTTACTCTCATCACATTCAACTAAAGAAAAGAATAAAATACACACTCATTTTGGTATGAAAACCTATCTTACAATACAGGAAAGTGGGGGAGAAGGGGATAAGCAGGGTGGGGGGGATGATGGAAGGGAGGGCAGTGGGAGGAGGGAGCAATTAGAAGTCAACACTTTTGGGGAGGGACAGGATCAAAAGAGAAAATAGAACAAATGGGCAGGACAAGATGGAGGGAAATATAGTTAGTCTTACACAACATGACTATTATGGAAGTCATTTGCAAAACTTCACAGATATGGCCTATATTAAATTGCTTGCCTTCCCAAATGGGATGGGTAGGGAGGGAGGGATGAAGAGAAGTTGAAATGCAAAGTTTTAGGAACAGCTGTTAAGTATTGTTCTTGCAACTAGGAAATACGAAATACAGGTAATGGGGTATAGAAAGTTATCTTGCCGTACAGGACAAAAGAGAAGATGGGGATAAGGGAAGGGAGGGATGTTAGAAGGAAGGGCAGATTGGTGATAGGGGTAATTAGAATGCTTGACATTTTGGGGTGGGGGGAGGGGAGAAATGGGGAGAAAATTTGGAACCCAAAATTTTGTGGAAATGAATTTTGAAAACTTATATAAATAAATTTAAAAAAAAAAAAAAGAAAATAGAGAACTTAATCTTATCCCTTAAAAAATAAATCATAAATGAAATCCCAAAGAGAAAAATAAATAAATAGGACCAAATGGATTTACAAGTGAATTCTACTAAACTTGTAAAAAACAATTCCAATACTGCATGAACTATTTGAAAAAATTAGAAAAAGAGTCTTACCAGATTGCATTTTTGACACAAAGATGGTCCTGATACTTAAATCGGGGAGAGTCAAAACAAATAGGCTAACATTCCTAATGAATATCAATACAAAAATTTTAAGTAAAATATTAGCGCTGAAACTGCAGCAACATTTCACAAAAATTATACACCATGATCAAGCTAAATTTATACAAGATTGCAGGAGTGGTTTGATATCAAGGAAGTAACTATAAGCGTATTGACCATATTCTTAAGAAAAACAGCAAAAATCATGTCATATCAATAGATAAAGAAAAGCTTTTGACAAGGTATAATACCCATTCCTATTAAAACATTAGAAAGTATAGGAATAAATGAAACTTTCTGTAAATTGAAAGCTATATCCAAAAGCAAGATTCAGTGTTATCTGTATTAAGGATAAGTTAGGAGCTTTTCTAATATAGGAGTAGATCAAAAAGGTCCGTTGATTTATTTGGCCTTATATGCTCAGGTTAAAGCAAATACTCAGACAGTATTCATAAAATTTATTGTTATGCAACACAACGAGCAGGCAACCAAAGTATATACGTACACACGTACACAGTATAAACAGATTTGTCCCTACTTACGAGAAACTCAAGCCAGCCCAAGAATGAGGAAGGCATGTTAGGGAGGGCACTTGCTCAAAGTTGGGGGTTGAGTGGCAAGATTATATCAAGATTATGTACCCTAAAAATGGGTTAGATGAGAATAAGTCATCAAATACCAGAGGAAACTAGGAGCATTTTTTAAAATTTTCATTCATTTTTTAACTTGAATACAAAAAAGACAAAAATAGAATGTTTCCATCTACACAGCACAACATAAAAAGAGGATTGAATATAAAACCATGAATTTCCATTTCACACTTTTTAGTATTTTTTTGAAAAACTGTGTAATAAACACTACACATCACTTTCAAAGCTACCCTGCTTTTCTGTTTCTTCTAAGTTTTCTTTTGTTCTCTGCTGTGCACTTTTTAATTTTTTTCCTTCCTCTCTCCTGATGCTGCCCTAAAGAATGCTACGAGTAGATACAACTCTGTGTGTGTGTGTGTGTGTGTGTGTGTGTGTGTGTGTGTGTGTGTGTGTAAAATCATACTATACCTACTTGTTTATCAGTTCTTTCTTTGAATATGGATAGTATCTTCCTTCACGGGTCCTTTATAGTTGATTTGAGTGTTTATAATACTCAACATGGTTTAGTCATTCAAAGTTGTTCTTAGAAAAATATTTCTGTTACTGTCTAAAATGTTTTCTTGGTTCTACTAATTTCACTCTTCATTATTTCATGCAAGTCTTTCCATATTTTTCTAAAATCAGCCAGCTCGTCATTTTTATAGCACAATAGTATTCCATCACAGTCATACACCACAACTTATTCAGCCATTCCCCAATTGATGAGCATCCCTGCAATTTTCAGTTCTTTGCCACCACAAAAAGAAAAAAAAAACTTACATAAACAGTTTAGAATATATAGGTTCTTTTCCTTTTTACCTGATCATCTTTGGAAATATTCTGAGTAGTGGTAATGCTGGGTCAAAAGACAGTTGAACAACTCTTTGGGAATAATTCCAGCTTGCTCTCCAGAATGGTTAGGTTAGCTCACAACTCTACCAATAGTGAATCAGTGCCCTGATTTTTCAACATCCCCTCCAACATTTGTGGCTTTCCCTTTCTGTCATTTTAGCTAGTCTGGTAGGTATAAGATGATTTCACAAAGTTGTTTTAATTTGCATTTGTTTAATCAATAGTGATTTAGAGCACGTTTATATGTGGTTTTGATTTCTTCATCGAAAAACTGCCTGTCCTTATCTTTGTACCATTTATTTATTAGGGAATTACTCCTATTCTTATAAATTTGACAAAGTTCTTTGTATATTTGAGATATGAGACCTCTATCTGAGAAGCTGTCTATAAAAGTTTTCTCGCAGTTTTCTGTTTTCTTTCTAATCTTGACTACATTGGTTTTATTTATACAAAACTTTTTAATTTCATGTAGTTGAAATTATCTGTTTTCTGCTTCACAATGCTGTCTCTTCTTTATTCAGAAATTGTTCTGTCTGTAAGTCTGATAGGTAATATATTTCTTCTAATTTTCTTATGATATCTCTTAATCTCTAGATCATGTATCTATTTTGACTTTATCTTAATAAATAGTGTAAGATACTGGTCTATGCCCAATTTCTGCCAGACTGCTTTCCAGCTTTCCCATCAATTTTTATCCAATAATGAATTCTTATCCAAAAGTTTAAATCTTTACATTTGTCAAACATATAATCACTTACTACTGTGTATTATATATCTACTCTGTTCTACTGATCTACCTTTCTCTTCCTATTTCAGTACCAGATAGCTTTAAGTACTGCCTTGTAGTATAGTTTAAGATCTAATACTGTTAAACCTTCTTCATTTACATTTTTCCATTAATTCCTATGATATTCTTGAGCTTTTGTTCTTCCAAATGAATTTTGTTAGTATTTTTTCTAACTCAGATAATTTTTTGGCAATTTAATTAAAATGGCATAGATTAAATAAATTAGTTTAGGTGAAATTGCCATTTTTATTATATTGGCTCTGTCTGCCCATTATTAATTAATATTTCTCCAATTATTTAAATTTGACTTTATTTGTACAAAAAGTATTTTATAATTATGTTCATGTAGTTCCTGAGTTTTTTTTGGTAGGTATGCTTCCAGGTATTTTATATACTGTCAACAGTTACTTTAAATGGGGTATCTCTTGCTATCTCTTCTTGCAGGAATATATAGGAATGCTAATGATTTATGTGGGTTTATTTTATGTCCTATTTTGCTAACATTCTTTGCCAGTTTTCTGCTTCCTTCCTAATCTTGGTTGCATTGGGTTTGTTTGTGCAAAAGCTTTTCAATGTAATGTAATCAAAAATATCAATTTTCCACTTTATAATGTTCTCTTTTGTTTGATCATAAATTTTTCCATAAATCTGACAAATACACTATCCCTTGCTCCCCTAATTTGTTTGTAGTGTCAACCTTTATACCTAGATCATGTACCCATTTGAACTTTATTCTGGTATACAGTGTCAGGCATTGGTCTGTGTCCAGTTTCTGCCTCACTGTTATCCAGTTTTCCCAGCAGTTTTTTCCAGATACTGAGTTCTTATCCCAGAAGCTTGGATTTATCAAACAGTGGACAGGTATATTCATTGACTACTATGTCTTGAGTACCTAACCTATTCCACTTATCTATCCCTCAGTTTCTTAGTCAGTACCAAGCAGTTTTGATGATTACTGCTTTACAATACAATTTGAGATCTGGTAGGGCTAGGCCACCTTCTCTAGCATTTCTTTTCATTAATTCCCTTGATATTCTGTGCCTTTTGTTCTCTCAGATGAATTTTGATATTTTTTTTGTAGCTCTAGAAAATAATTTTCTGGTAATTTGATTGGTATGGCACTGAATAAGTAAATTAATTTAGGTAGAATTGTCATTTTCATTATATTATCTCAGCCTACCCACGAGGAACTGATGTTTTTCCAATTACTTAGATCTGACGTATTTGTGGGAACAGTGTTTTATAATTGTGTTTATATAGTCCCTGAGTTTGTTTTGGCTGATAAGACTCCCAAATATTTTATAGTGTCTACCGTAACTTTAAATGGGATTTCTCTTTCTGTCTCTTGCTGTTGGGCTTTCTCAGTAATATATAGAAATGCAGGTGATTTATGTGGGTTTATTTTGTAACCAACTACTTTGCCAAAGTTGTTTATTATTTCAAGCATTTTTTTACTTGATTCTCTAGGATTCCCTAAGTATATCATCATATCATGTGCAAAGAGTGATAACTTAGTTTCTTTTTTGCCTATTCTAGTTCTTTTAACTTCTTTTTCTTCTCTTATTGCCGAAGCTAACATTTCTAATACCATATTGAATAACAGTGGTGATAGTGGACATCCGTGTTTCACCCCTAAGAGTTTCCTTATCAGAACCACAAACTGGTGGGAAAAGCTAATGTTAACTAAAGCTGCAGAGGGAGAATGACTCGAGGCCCCTGAAACACGTCCAAATTTCATTAGATCAAAAAGACTCAAGCCATATACATCTGACACAGAGTTAACAGTGGAAAGTACAGCTGTCTGTTTCATCTATATGTTTCTATGGGCATTAGGACCACTTAGCCTAAGTGACTCCATATTGGAGTCCTCTCATTATATATGTAATATCAAACAATATACATAAAATCAAATAATAACTGATTTCAAACAAGTTTACAACTACCATATCCATTATTATCATTAATATTAAAGAGACTGTTTAAAATTCTGGCTAAAGCAATAAAACAGGAAAAATAAATTGAAGGAATAAACATAGCCAAAAAGGAAACAAAATTATCACTGTTTTGCTGATGATAAGTTACTTAAAGAATCAATTTTTAAAAAATAATTGAAACAATTGACAGCTTCAGCTAAGTTGCAAGTTATAAAATAAAGCCATGCAAATCCAGCATTTCTGTGTGTTTCCAACAAAATTTCAGTAGGAAGAGATAGAAAGAAAAATTCCATCTAAAATAACTACAAAGCAGAATTAGATATAAACAATTAGAAAATATTTTATGTAAATGAAGACATCTAAATAGTTGGAAAAATATTAATTACTTATAGACATATAAGGTGACACAAAAGGTAAAAAGTAAACAAATAAGCATGGAAGAAATTACCTGTCACATCAATAGATAAGGAAGGAGTTGAAATCAAACATGAAAAATAGAGGTCTCCAGGCAGTAAAATATATACTCTCAGTTATATAAAATTTTAAAAGTTTTGCACAAATAAAACCAATGCAAGTAAATTAAAAGAAGCAACTGGGGAGGAGGGAGAGAATTGAAGGAACGAGTGAACTAATTGTGGCATAGGAATATAATTGGATGTCATTGTACTGTAAGACTGAAAAAAGAGATGATTTCAGAGAATCCTGCACCAAACTGATAAAGAGCTAAGTGAGCAGAACCAGGAGAACTATGTTTACAAAAGCAGCAACAATGCAAATAAATCTAAAATATTTAATAATTGTGACCAGTGCAATAACCTTCCATGTTTCTAGAGGACCTATGCTAAAACACATTTTCTATTTCCCGATAGAGTGGTGGTGGACTCAAGGTAAAGAGATATACATTTTTGGACATAGCCACTTTGTGTATTTGTTTTGCTTGACTTATTTGTTACAAGGTTCTGTTTTTTCTCTCTCTTAATTCTTGATGGTTTGCAGTCTATTTTCTCAAACCTTCCATTGGCTGGGGACCCTGGACAAGTCACTCAACTGCTGTCTGTAATTTCTCACCTGTAAAATGGTATAATAAAAGCACTTACCTTACAGAATTGTGAAGATCACATGAGATATTTGTAAAGTGCTTACTAGTACAGTGTCTGACACGTAGCAGGGGCTCAATAAATACTTGCTTCCTTTATCTTCCCCTCCCTATTATTGTAGGTTGATTACTTGTTATTTTCCCTCTTTCACTCTATGGCCAAACCAAATTTATCCTACTTGTTTCCCATACATAAAATTCTTTCTCAGTCTATCGGTAACATGCCAAAAGAATGAACTGCTTACATTTGAATTGTCTTAGGAAGATTCTGAAGATTACCTGGTAAGAGAAAGTACACTGGAGTTCCTTCTGCCAAGCATTCAAACTACTTCCAAGAAGGCAGTTCTGATTGGCTGGCCATGTTGTTCAAATGCCAAATTGCCTAAAAAACTATTTTACAGAGAACTCACATGTTGCAGGCACTCACACGGTGGTCAGAAGAAGCAATATAAGGACACTCCCAAGGTCTCTCTGAAGAACTTTGGAATCGATTGTGAGACATGGGAGACACTGGCACAGAGTGCCCACCTCAAAGAAGGCACTGTGAGCAAAGCAGAATTGCTTCAGTAGCTCGAAAGAAACATGAGCTACACAATTTTAGAGATATCTCCCTCCCTAAATGAGCGCATAGACTGTTTATGCTCGACCTGTAACAGTCGTCCAGGCTTGTACTGGTATGTTCACACATACTACATTGACCCTGACATCACAGTGCCATTTTGGGCCTCTTCAAGCATGAAGGGCAAACACCAACAAGCTATCCATCCATGGTGTGGGGTTGTCTGTGTCTTGGAATTTATGTCCCCTTCAAGAATTAACTCTTAGAAAAAACCTTTACTGATTCCCCCAGTTATTAATGTATCCCAACTCTGTAATTAATTTGTATTTATTCTCCATATATTTTATATTTATGTCTCTGTAAATGTTGTATCCCTCCTGGAATGTAAGTTTCTTGTGGAAAAGAACTGCTTCATTTTTGTTCTTGTTTTCCCACCACTTAGCACAGGACCTGACACATAGTAGGTAATTTATAAGAGTTTATTGAATTAATGATACTATTTTTGCTCTTAGTAATGATTGTTATTTTTCTAAATGTTCACAAACCATCTCCTTAATAATGTGTCTTAGAATTTTGCTAGGAACTGAAGTCAAGTTTGCCAGCTTGTTATTTGAATGTTTCATCTTTCTCTTTTTTGCAATAAGTGGGATATTTGCTCTTCTCCAGTTCTACAGTACTTCCTCCATTTGCCATAATTTTTTAAAGACTCTGGCAGCAATACATATGTTAGGGGCTTAAAAATGTATAACTTGAACATACCCATCATTCAAATTCATAAATTTATAACATAATCCAATGGAGTATGGGAAGAGGGTATTGTTATTTAACGTAAGCTGCTCACATTATTTGTCCAAATGCCTTTAGAAGTTGCTTTAATTCCTTTAGGTATCTGGGCCCACAGTGATGCGTTGGAAGAATGAAGAAGTAGCAGACCTTTATGGTAATACTGGGTTACCATAAAAATTTGAGGCAGAGTAATTTAATATAACAAATTGTCAGTTTACCAACATAACCTTTGGTGTTTTCTCAGAATAGCATACACATTCAATGGGGTATGGAAATCTGTCTTACCCTACATGAAAGTAGGGGGAAGGGGATAGGAGAGGAGGGCATGATGATAAAAGGGAGGGCAGATTAGGGAAGGGGTAATCAGAAGCAAACACTTTGGAAAGGGACGGGGTCAAAGGAGAGAATAGATGGGGCAGGATAGGATGGAGTGAAATATAGTTAGTATTTCACAACATGACTATTAAGGAAGTGTTTTATGTATACCTATATCAAATTACTTGCCTTCTCAATGAAGGTGGGTGAGGAGGGAGGAAGGAAGAGAATTTGGAACCCAAAGTTTTTAAAATGAATGTTAAAAATTGTTTTTACAAGCAAACTGGAAATGAGATATACAGGCAATGGGGTATAGAAATCTATCTTGCCCTATGGGAATGTAGAAGGGGAAGGGGATAAAAGAAGGGGGGGAGGTGTGATAGAAGGGAGGGCAGATTGGGGGAAGATGTAATCAGAATGCATGCCATCTTGGGGTATGGAGAGGGGAGAGATGGGGAGAAATTTTAGAACTCAAAATCTTGTGGAAATGAATGTTGGAAACTAAAAATAAATTAATAAATTTTAAAAAGTGATTAATAGAGCATTTTTTTGTTGGATAGGTATGTGGAAGCTGGGTAGACAGAGTTCCTTGTAGCTAATAATTGAGAAAAACAGTGGTTTTCAAACTTGAACAGGAAGAGAAGAATAGGCTGGATTTTCTTGGGGAAATGTTACTTGTGTCAGAATTCGAATTTGAACTCATGCCTTCCTTACTTCAAGGCTAGGCCCCCAACCACTATCATGTGTTGCTTCTCAGTGCAAAGCATGGTCTATGAAAATCAAGGAGGCTGAATAGAGAACTTGAAAGAGGATGGTAACTTTTTCCCTACTTCCCCTACTTCTCCCAGCAGCCAAATTCTGAACTCTCCACAAATGCAGGATTTATAAGTAATGGTCAGATTGAAGGAGAGGCCTCTATTTCATATTGTGATCATCGCCAAAAGGAAATAGTTCTTCACTGCTTAGTACCATAATTTTAAGAGACAGTGAGATATGAAAATATAACAAGCAAGCAGTAAATCATAAAAAGACAAACTAGAATGTAAATAAACATCTCTTAGATATCATCAGATATCCTTCAGTGAATGGCAATTACAATAATAATCAACATAGTTGGTTTGAAATTATATAAAAACTTTCTCTTTCAGATTCTAGAATATTTTGGAACGGCAAACAAGGAAACATTGAGAAACCACATTTTAAACATGGAGAATCTAGAAATCGGTGCTTTTGATGTAAAAATGTAGGAATCCTACCAAATAAAAGGAACTCCATCTTCTCAGCATAGGGTCCTCTTCACTCAGCCATCCTGACTTCCAAGGGAAGATGATCCTTAAAAAATCCCTCCAGTCAGAGCATACCTTCCCTTCAAACCAGAGGTTCTTAATCTTTGTTGTGTGTCATGGACCCCCTTTGACAGTCGGGTAAGACCTATGGACTCCTTCTGATAATAATATTTTAAATATTATATATACATATAGTAAAATATAAAATGCCGTTACAAAGAAACCAATGACCTTGAAATATAATGAACAACAAAAACAAGTTCACAGACTCCAGTTAAGAACCTCTGATTTAAACAATTCATGCACTTGAACAGCATAGGAATTAAAAAAAAAAAAAGCTTATATAGCCACTATTTGCTCCCCTGCTGTGCTTGAAATTCTTTCCACTATAGCCAGGGTAACAAACACATTCACCCTCAGTAGAATTAAGTTCTTAAAGGAAAGAGACTTTTTTCCACTGCTTTTTGTATTCCCATGACCTATAGCATGATGCCTTGAGCAGAACAGGCACTTAATATTTGTTTAATTGAACTCCTATTATCATCTAATTTGGAACCTCTCCTTTTAAAATAGAATGTTAAATTATAGTTCTATTGGATGGATGGTGATAGAGAGCTGGCTTTAAAGCCGTGAAGTTCAAGTCTGACACATCCTGGTTTTGTGACCCTGAGCAAGTCATTGAAATTCTGTGTGCTTTGGGCAACTCTTGAAGTCTCTTGAATTGCAGAGATGTTGCTGACCTACATTCTCCCTGGGAGACCCCTGTACCACCGATCCGCAAGTCCAGTCCTCTATCTCTTGTTTTTATTGAATACTCTCTCAGAAAACAGCTCAAAGAGATTCTCTTCACAAATAGCCCCACCAGAATAAATGGCAAGTACTAACTAGAGTTTTTTAGTTGTCCTATATAGAGGAACCAAGATTAACCCATAGACATATGATGAGTTAGTTCCAAAACTAAGAACGGTACATTCAGGAGTTTTTATTCCCAATGCAGTGCTCTCAGCCTTAACTAGCACTTCCTCTCTCTACTCATTTTCATTTACACATCATTTCTCCTTTTTGTCTGTGAGAACAGCAACCCTCAGTATTAGCGTTCTCATGCAACATCTAAATTCACTATTAGCATAAGAGTCTTTGTGTAAGAATTTGCAATATAGCTAAAAAATATTAAATCACGCAGAACTTTAAAGGGGAAATGTTGGCATCTATATTTTTCAAATGAAAAATTTATCAAAAATTGTCATATTTTCTTCACCCCGATAGGGTCAATACCAATACCAAGTAAAATTCTGGTTTTCGGTTTACTTCCTAATTTCCCCCAATTCTTTGCTATTTATAATTTAAGAAATGAATTTAAGAACTTTAAAAAATGTACTGTTTGCAATTTTCTGGGTCATTCCTTCCATTATATCTAAACAGTCCTAGAACTTTGACTGTGCTTAACCCAACCCATCTTCCTGCCATGCTTTCCTGTGGCCATATTGCTGCCATAGTTGTGCCTTCCCAAACGAACCTTTCTACTTCTTGCTTTAGGAAGAGTAGTCGAATCAACATTACCATCAGTCAACTGCCTTACGGCTATACTTAACCACCCATGATTTTTTGAAGTAAAATACCTTTAAAACTACTCTCCTACATATGTTTTCTTCTCCTCAGAAGGGAAGGTGCTGAGAATCAGGGTGAGATTTGGAGTAAAATAGAGATGGGATCAAGTCCAGACCCTGACTCTTATTGATTGTGTGTTTCTGGACAAAACACTTATACTTAGTGCCCCAGCCAACTCTCTAAAGTCCATAAGTTGAAGAGAAAATACTTTAGTGAAGGGGGTTCCCTCACTGAGAGATCTCTAATCTGATATGAAGAAAAAAAAAGATGTAGAATGTCAGTGTCAGCACATCATAAAGCACTATGTCAAATCTCCTAGAAGCCCACAAACCAATCCTCTAAGATTCTCCACCACTATGTCTCTTCATTTCTAGGTCAGATACTTGCAAATTCTGCAGTGTTACTGATGTTGCTGGATTGAGTTTAGATATGTATAGCATAGAGACACCATGTACCTGAACTGGGAATCTTCCTCATAGCGGACCCATATTCACCTTTGACTCTATCTGCAGTAAAAGTACTCCTTTGTGGTACAATAACCCAACTTTCTGTCTTACTTACAGATAGTCCAAAGTTTAGTCAATAAATAATATGGACTAGAGGTCCTGATGTATGGGAGATATTTTGATTTCATAGATATCACTGAGACTTCGTCTGGTGAAACTCACGATTGGACTATAGCTCTGAAAGGGTATATTTTATTCAAAAGTAACAAGGTAAGTAAAGAGGTAAAGGGGGAGAGTTGTCAAGGAGTAGCATTAATATATATTGAGAAAGTAAGCTCATGTGAAAAAAATACAGTAATCAGAAAGGGACAACATGACAGAGTGTATTTGGGTGAGGTAGAGACAAGGAATTTTTGTCATTGTAATATGCTACAGTACACCTAAACAGAAAGAGGAAATATATCAGGGTTTGGGAAACAGATAATATGATAATAATGAAGAATTTTTCTTATTCAGATATCTGCTGGAGCTCTCTGTCAAAAACAGAGAAGCTAATAATTTCTTGTTCTAGTGATAATTTCTTCTAACAAGAAACAATTCTAGTCTGGATCAGATTCTTGCTAATGGGAGGAAGGAATTCATTTATGGGGTAGAAATGATGGTAATCTTGGGAGAAAATGACGAGTCCATACTAGAGAATGCAAAAGAGAAGGAAAGGAAATCTAATCATAATTGACATATATCCTATGTTTTAGAAAAGCAGAATTTCAAGGAGTTTAGAGGAAAGATAGGTAGCATCTCATGAATAAAATTCTTTAGGGAACACAGCCCAGGAGGGAAAATCTATGCTCATAAATAAAATTTTGAATTCAAAAAGGAAAACAGTTCCAATGAGAAATAAAAATGGTATTTATCTGAAGAGACCTATGTAAATACACAGGGAACTCACTAACCAATGTAAAGACGATGGAAGCAAGGTCAGGTAACAGAGACGAGTATAAGAGCATGACACTATATAGTGTTGTAAAAATATTGTGAAGAAAGCTGAGGTTCAGAATGAATTAGGACTGGCAAGGAAAGCTACGAAAAACAAAAAAGGGGTTTCATTTAGCCATATGGGGAAAAAAGGAGGAGCAAAGAAGTGAAAGTAATTTTGCTTAGGGTGAAAGAGATGCTGACTATGAAGTAGCTAGGTAGCACAGTGGATATAGTACCTGACTTAGAGTGAGGTTAGACCTAAGTTAAAATCTGCCCTCAGACACTTACTGACTATGTGACTGAGCAAGTTATTTAACCTCTGCCTCAGTTTACTCACCTGTAAAATGGGGATGATAATAGCACCTACCTCCCTGGGTTGTTGTGAGGATTAAATTATAAAGTAACTATAAAGAGGGGGTATCTTCTTTAAGTGGAAGGTGTCCCCCTTAAGTTGGGGTCTCTCTTGAGGATCTGCCTTCCTTTAGTGGGATTTGTCCCCCTTAAAGCAGACATCTCCTTTGGGGGACCCTCCCTTGGGAGACTACCCCCTCTCCCTAGGGTGGCTTATCTTTCTCCCTTAGGAGACTGCCATCCCCCCTTCCCTAAGCTGGGGTCTCCCTTTAGCTGCATCACCCTTAAGGGGCAGAGGAGCCTGCTAGGTGTGTTGTTACCCAAAATAAATGCCTTTATTTGATTTAGAGGCTTCCTGAGAGAATTTTTTCTAGACTACCTTTCACTCGAACATTTTGGGGTGCCCTTGAACCTCATAATTTCTGACTCCCTCTTACCTTATTACTTATCACCCTGGTTCTGACCCTCATCATTTCTTACCAGAACTGTTATCACATCATCCTTAGTGGTTTCATTTCTCCTCATTTCTTTTCTTTCCAATCCTTTATCTACATGACTGCCAAAGGAATCTTCCTAAAGAACAGGTTTTTGCAGGGAAATGAGCAGACCCAGGAAAACATTGTACACAGTATCGGCAGCATTGTGTGATGATCAACTATGAATGACTCAGCTCTTCTCAGAAACACAAGGATTCAAGCTAGGTACAAAGGACTCATGAAGGAAAAAACTAGATAAAATCTAGATTAAAAACTGATGGATTCTGAATGCAGATCAAACCATATTTTTTCACTTCATTCTTTCTCATGGTTTTATTTCCTTTTGATCTATTTCTTCATTCACAACTGTGATGAATATGGAAATGTGTTTTACATGATAGCACTATAAACTCTATATAGAACCTATATCAAACTGCATACCATTTTCAGAAGTAGGGAGGAGAGGGAGGGAAAAAAATTTAAAAAAATAAAGTGCTTAGCATAGTACCTGAAATATAGTAGAGGCTATATAAATGTTCGCTACTACTACTGTTACTAACAACAAAGAGAAGTAGGAACTGCTCAATTCTTATTTTGTTTCTATTTTCTCTGCAAAGTAAAATAACCTTAGTAATGGAAATAATAGAACAAAAATTACTGACAAGGAGTTGATAACCAATAAAAGTAAGGAAATGGTAAGGAAATATCTAGCGGTCCTTGACCAATTCAAGTCACTTGGTGCAGATGATGAGTCTTAAAAGAACTAGCAGCTGTAATAGCTGATTCACTCTGAGTAATATTTTGCAAGGTCATAGAAAACGAGAGAGGTACCATAAGATTAGACGAGGATAAATGTCCCAATTTGAAAAAAAAAGGCTTGGGGGGAGGTGCAGAGAAACAATGCAAATTACAAGTCAGTGAGTTTGACTTCAGTTAAAGTTGTGATTGGTAGTCATCTAGAAAAGAAAGTTGTGATGGCCAAAAAACAGCATGACTTCATCAATAACAGGTTATGCCAGACTAACCACATTTCCTTTTTTCACAGGATTACTAAATTATTAGATAAAGAAAACGCTGCATAGTTTTTGTTATTTAGTCATGTTTGAGTCTCCGTGAGCCCCTTCGGGGTTTTCTTGGCAAATACTGGAATGGTTTGCCCTTTCCTTCTTCAGCTCATTTTACAGATGAGGAACTGAAGCAAGTAGGGTTAAGTGATTTGTCCAGGGTCACACAGCTAGCAAATGTTTAAAGAAGGATTTGAACTCAACGAGTCTTCCTGACTGCAGGCTCAGCAGTCTATTCGCTGCACCATCTAGCTGCCTATGCTAATAGTTAATAGTTTATCTAAAACAACTATGTTTTAGAAAGTTTTCAATAAAGTATCTCATGCTCTTCTTACAGAGAGAAAAATGACATATTGTAGAACCTAATCCACAAATAAATGATTATCATTTAATCATTAGATAATAATTAGAATATAATCATTAAAATAAAATCAGATAGATTTTAAAATGATTGGAATACCAGTCTCGAGAGTAGTTGTTAATTATTCACTGTCAATGTGGCAGCAGAACTCTACGTGAGCCTCCATGGGATCTGTACTTGTCACTGTGCTGTTTGACATTTTTATCAATGACATGCATAAAGAAATGGATGGCATGCTCATCAAATTGGCAGATAGCACAAATCATCTAGGAGGTTATGCTAGGAAAAATATATAATGCTCTAGATGACAGTCAGGATCCAAAATGATCTTGACAGATTAGAACATTGGTCTGATTCTAAAAGGCAAAATTCATTAGTTTTAAATGTAAAGTCTTGTATTTAAGTACAAGCACAAAAAAAAATTTAACTTCATGATTGGTCAGATAGTAGTTTTTCTCAAAGAGATGCAGAAATTTAACTGCAAATTCAATCCGAACCAGCAATGTGTCATGGCAGCCAAATAATCTAATGTAATCTTGGATTGTATTTGGGTGGGGGGGATAATTTTGAGGAATGAGGATGTGATATTCTCAATATATTTTCTCCTTACATCATCTGAAGGATTGTGTTAAATTCTGTCTGCCACTATTTAAGAAGGGGATATTGATAAATTGGAGAGTGCTCAGAAATTAGCAACCAGGATGGTAAAGGATCTTGAGTTCAGGTCATATGAGGATTGATTAAAGGAACTGGGCACGTTTAGCTTGGAGAAGAAAAGATTCAAGGGGAACACAATGGCTGTCTTTGTTTATTTGAAGGGCTGTCATCTGGAGAACAGATTAGATTTTTTCCATTTGGCCCCAAAAGGAAAAATCAGAAGCATGAAGTAGTATGCAAAAAAGCTATGAAGATGATTGCATCTCAGGCTCCAGTGTTTTTTGTTTTAAACAGGGTATGAGGTAGATAGACAATCATAGGAATAGCTTATTAATAAAAGAAACCAAAAGTGGAATGGACTACCTAGAAAGGTGGTGAGCTCAC
Organism: Notamacropus eugenii; assembly: GCF_028372415.1. Taxonomy (NCBI): domain Eukaryota; kingdom Metazoa; phylum Chordata; class Mammalia; order Diprotodontia; family Macropodidae; genus Notamacropus; species Notamacropus eugenii. The sequence goes on from NC_092875.1 coordinate 273,973,040, forward strand.
CTCCTATAAGATCTTTAAACAGAGGCTGAATGACCACTTATTATGTATTTTACAATTGGTACTACTTTGGGGTATGTGGACTAGTGACTGCTAAAGTCACTTATAACTCTCAAATTCTGTCATTCTGTAATTAAATAGACTCTCCAGGCCTTGCTTTCCTACCAATTATATTCTAATTACCCAGTTCTTTAAACTTTCTTTTCAATACTCTTATAATGTCCTTTATACATTTTAATCCTCAAATATCCTGAGACTTATTAGTATTAATTTTACAATTATGATAATTCAAAATTTATATTTTACAAATCAGTTATGCAAAACTAATAATCAATCATGTCAATTCAGATCAACAAGTATTTATTAAAGCTTTGTGTCAGGCTAAGTGTGAGAGATAAGAAGAAAGGCAAAATCAGTCCCTGTTTTTAAGAGGCACAATCTAATGAAAAGACAACATGCAAACAACTAGGTTTTAGAAAAAAGCAAGATAGATACAGAATAAATTGGAGAATCATGAAGATGATCACACAGTTTACACAGTAATAATAAATTATATTTACATGCAATTGGCTGTTATCAAATAAAACTGCAAGACCAGCAAGGTTATGTCATTACTTATCAGAAACACTGTCAGGCACTTTGCATTTACTGATTTGAGAAAATACCTATGGCAAAGAAAGAAGAGGAAAATTTGAATCTCAGATGTAAACCCCCATATGTAGCAAACAAACTAATAACAGGCAAAGACAAGATATAGTCATTGCTTTTTGCAGAAGTCTTAATTGTTTACTTAGAGAACCCTAGCGGATTAACTAAAATTAATTGAATATAATTAATAACTTGAGTAAAGTATCAGGATATAAAATAAACCCACAAAAATAATCAGCTTCTCTGTATCTTAGCAACAATATCTAGTAGGAAAAGATAGAAAAAGAAATTTCATTCAAAAAACTACAGAATGTATAAAATTCCTAGAAATACACTTACCAAGATACACATAGGAATGATGTGAATGCAACTACAAAATACTCTTTACAGAAATAAAGACAATAATTGGAGAGATATTAATAGTGTATGGTTGGATCTTGCTAACATAGTAAACATTATAACCCCAGCTAAATTAATTTACCAGTTCCGTGCCATATGAAACAACCAAAAGGTTACATGATAGAAATATACAAAAGAACAACTCATCAAGAGAAACAAAAGGTCAAATTTGAATCTCAAGGGAAATAATGAAAAGCAGGAGAAACTACTTCAGCCTAACAGTACCAGATCTCAAAATGTATACTAAATCAGTAATCATCAAAACAATTTGATGCTGGCTTAAAATAATGGAAAAGTTGGTCAATGGGATAGAAAAGATATGGTAAACCTAGAAGCAACTACTGATGTAAGAACTCACTATTTCACAAATTTTGCTGGGAAAACTGAACAACAGTTTGGAAGAAATTAGGCTTGACCAACATCCCATACCGTGTACTAGAGTGAGTTCCCATATGGCCACATCTAGGCCCATATAGCCTAGATATGAGAAGGCAAATTATAAACAAGTTACAGAAGAACTGAAGGCAATGCCTTTCCTAGTTGTGTATATGAAAATCAAAGGATAGAGAATCAGAGGTGGCAAAATCAACAATTTGATTACGTAAAATTGAAAAGGTTTTGGCACAAATAAAATCAATGTACTTAGAATTAGAAAAGAAACAATGAAGTGGAGAAAAATATTTGGAGCAATTTCTCCAATAAAGGCCTTTTTCTAATACTTATAGGACTTTCTACAAATATGTAAGAACAAGATCCATTCCTCAATAAAGAGTCAAATGATATGAGCTGGGAGCTCTTTAAAGAGGAAACAGAAATGATTACCAACTGTATGAAAACAATGTTCCAAATCTCTAATAAGAAAAATTTTAATGTGCATATGACTTTAGATTCTCCTTCCATATGAAAATAGAATTTCACAGCCTTTTTAGTAAATGACCCTAGATGATAGTAGGCCAAGTATTCAAAATTAATGATTTCACTTTGAGATAGAGTCTTGCAAGTGACATATGGAAACAGTTTAGAAAAACAAAGACTCCCAATAGACTTCCTCTTCTAGGAAACTATTTACAATGTTTATTATAATTTATAAGTTTAAAAGCCAGAGGAATATATATGCTTTTACTCTCTTTGAAAAACAGTAATATTTAATGTTTTGTAATATTTGTCTAATGCCTCCAGATTTGGTGGCCTATGTTGAGCAGTTGTCAGAGACATAACCAAAGTTGGGGAAGAAAGAATTTCAGGCATACTTAAAGGAAAGTAAGAATAAAGGACAATCCTCAGAAATGCTTGAGAGAAAACTCTTGTATTTATCACTCACAAATATTCCCTTAAACATGTCCATTCTTTTTGACATGATACTGAGTGAAGAAATTGAGGTCACAAAAGTCCTCAAAAGGCCGCAAAACTGACTTAATTTTATGAGGCAAGTTAGAGGCTGATAAGAGATTAGGCCTATCAACTCTTTTCATTCCCAAGTCAATGCCCTCTTCTTCCTGACCACATTGTTTCTGCAGAAGTCTGATATCTAAAACTACATTCTGAAAAACACACCAGTTAGGAGACTGATCTTAAAGGTGGCTATATGAAGTGTGCCCAAAACCAGGTCTCTGGGCATTTTCTGTCTTTCTCTCCCTCCTCACGGCAATGAGTATGGCATAAACATAGCCTGACTTGAAAAAAGCAAAAACAAAACTGGAATCTGGAAAACAACATGCATTATGTAAATTAAAAGAAGTTCAATGAAATTGAATGTTGTGTAAGCTTGATTCCAGAAAAACACCTCCTTGAGGGACTATGTGTAGGGAATGTTGCATAAGCTGTCAAACTCAGTATGTTGGTTCATTTTTTATGCAACTTGGGTTTTTTAATCTTTATAAAGGAAGGAAGCCTCACTGGGAAGGGGAAAGTAAGAGGGATATATTAAAAAATAAATGCAATATAAAAGCAGAAAACATCCATTAGACTTTAAAGTATAGAGCTGAGATTTAGTTAAGCAAGTTCGTTCAGCTCCTAGGGCCTGCAAACATGAAGCTAAAAACAAATTCTTCAGTATTAGCTGCTCTGTAAGAAACCTGCTGGGATGGAAAGAGTTTTCATGGGCTGTGCTTTCCACCTAGGATCTAGTTATCACTGCAAGCAGGTGTTTTCTCATGTAAAACATGTTCTTGGCCTTGTTAAAGCCATCATGCATCAAGATGTTCAGTTGCCAGCATGATACAATTAAAGGAGCCCAGGTGTTTCTGACCTCTCAGGAGCCACGCATGCTTAGCCTGTTGCTAAAGAGTGATTCAAAACAGAAAGTCTGGGCACTTATATGGATAATCTGTCCTCTCGTTTACCTGTAGGGCAAGGTTCTTAATCTCCTTTTCTTTGTGTCATGATCCCTTTGGGAATCTGGTAAAGCTCATTCTCAGAATAATGTTGTTTTTTGTTTTTCATGGATCTTTTTTTAAAACCCAGTCATATTGAAATAAAATATTTTTTTCACAATCAAATTCACTAACCCCATGAATTCTGTCCCAAAGGGATCTGTGGACCCCAGATTAAGAACCCTTGCTTTAGAGTATCAATGATTTGTGAAGTTTCTCATAATAACTAATACAGTACTCTGATTAAGGTCCCTGAGTGAAGGGATTGGTTCATTCCTTGTTTTTATATCCACAGCACAAGACACAGAGGAAACTCTTAACAACAGCTTTCTGACTTACTGATTTACACAGCCTTTTAAAATTTGCAAGCACTTTATGTATATAGGGCACCCAGATGGCTCAGTGGACAGAGTGCCAGTGGCCTTGGAAGCAGGAGAACCTGCAAATCTGACCTCAGACACTTTCTAGCTGTGTGACCTTGGACAAGTCACTTAACCCTGTTTGCCTTGCTTTCCTCACCTGTAAAATGATCTAGATAAGGAAATGGCAAATCATTTCTGTATCTTTGCCAAGAAAACCCCAAATGGGGTTAAGAAGATTCAGACATAATTGAGATGACTCAACAACTGTATACATAATCTCATTTGACCTTTAAAGTTATTTGTGAAAGGGGTACTAGAGTCATTATTGGACTCCCTTTGGAATAAGTGAAGAAATTAAAGCAGAGGCATTAAATGACTTGCCTACAGTGATTTGCACATAGCTAGGAAGCATAAGAGACAGGATTTGAATTCAAGGTTTGCTGACTCCAAAGTCTCTCTATCCATGACTCCATGCTTACTCTCCAAATGAGCATGCTTGTGGGTGACTGTGAAAGTAATACTATAGCTGAAGTTAGAGGAACATGGGGTGAATCTCATCTCTGCTCTCTCAACCTTAATTTCTTCCTCTGTAAAATGAGGAGATTCTTCGTTTAAATGTGTGGAGAGTACTGTGGAAATTCTTACGTCTTCATTCATGCACAGAAAATACAACAGGATTATAAAATTTTAGATCATTGCCAGATCTAAATTTTATAATCCTGTTATAGTTTCCTGTAAATGAATGAAGGTAAGAGAATTCCCTTAGTATTCAATATACATTTAAATGAAGAATGTTGCTACTTACTGCTGATCTTGCTAATTTTTAAAAAGATTTGTATTGATATGTTTTGTTTTTATATTATAAACATTTACAAGTTATTTCCACTGTATGAGAAGTCTCTTATAACAAAGTAAAACAATTAGAAAATCTAATAATATAGTGACCTCATCTGAAAGTGCATGCAACATTCTCCATCTGTGGTACTCCCCCTATTTCTCTGGTTTTAAAAAAATAGAAACCCATTTTTCTCTTCCTTCTACTCAACAAAGCATTGAAAAATAAAAGAAAAAAATAAATTCTTTGCAGCAAAAATGCATAGTTAAGCATAACAAAAGCCCTTAATGGATTGTATATATAAATTATCTGCCTTATTCTGCAGCCTAAATCCATCAGCTCTCTGTAACTGTTAGTACGTTTCATCATTAGTCCTCTGGGATTATGAATAGTTATTGCGTTTATCATAGTTCTTCCTCTTTCAAAGTTGTTTGTTTTGCTGCATTGTTGTTATGGCATAAATTATTCTCCTCATTGTGCTCATTTCATTTATCAGTTCATAGAAGTCTTCAAAATTGTTCATTTTTATAGCTTTGATGTTATAGCATAAAATGTTTCTGGTTCTGGTTCTGCCGAATGCACTTTGTATTTCTATATCTTTTTTGAAGTCTTCTATTTTCTTAATTTTATAGCACAATTATATTCCTTCACTTTCATATGCCACAACTTATCCAGTCTTCCTCAGTAGCGGGCATCCATTTATTTTCTAGGGTTTGGTTTGTTTTGGGGTTTGGGTTTTTTTTTGCCATCATAAAAAGAGCTGCTGTAAACTTTTCTGTGCATTTAGGAACTTTTCTTCTTTCTTTGATTACTTTTGGGTACAGGGCAGCTAGGAGGTACAATGGATAGAGCACCAGTTGTAGGAGTCAGGAGGATCTGAGTTCAAAAAAATCCCATCTCAGACACTTGACACTCACTAGCTGTGTGACCTTGGGCAAGTCACTTAACCCCAATTGCCTCATCCTGGGTCATCTCCAGTCATCCTGGTGAATATCTGGTCACTGGATTCAGATGGCTCTGGGGGAGAAGTGAGGCTGGTGACCTGCACAGCCCTCCCTCACTCAAAACAAAGTCAAGTGCAAGTCATGTCATTTCTCTGATGGCATGGTCTTCTTTGGCATGAAGGATGAACACACACACACTTTTGGGTATAGGCTTCTAAGTAATATAGCTGGGGCAAGGGGCACACCCCTTATAGTAAGATTTTGTGTATGATTCCAAATATTTTTCCAGAATAGTTGTACTCATTCACAAGTTCAACAACAGTGCATCAATGTGCCTTTTTTTCCAACAGCCTCCCCGATATTTATCATTTCATCATCTTTGCCATTCTGATGAGTGTGAGGTAGAAATCTCAGAGTTGTCTTAATTTTCATTTCTCTAATTTGTGGTGATCTGGAGCACTTTTTTCATATGATTATAGTTAGCCTGGGTTTATTGCCTTGAGAACTGCCTATTCATTTCTTTAGATCACTCATCACCTGGAGGAATGTCTCATTCTTATAAGTTTGAATCAATTTCTTATATATCTTGGAAATAAGACTTTTATCAGAAAAACTTGCTGTAAAGATTTTCTCCCCAGTTAATTATTTCTCCTTTAATCTTAGTTTTATGATATTATTTTGTACAAAATCTTTTTAATTCTATGTAATTGAAGTTATCCATTTTATCTTCTGTGATCCTCTCAGGCCCTTTTGTGATCAGGAACTTTTCTCCTATCCATAAATGATAATTTCTATATTTCTCTAATTTATTTATGATGTGACCTTTTATATCTAGGTCATTTGGAATTTACCTTAGTATAAGGTGTGAAATATTATCCTAAATCAAACTTCTTCCATACTATTGTCTAAATTTCCCAAAAGTTTATATTAAATAAAGAGTTCTTACTTCAGTAGGAGGGGCATTGAGAGTTATAAACTTGTTCATAAAGTTGATCAATTAAACTGTTTGTTCTTGAGAGAATGTTTAAAAAAAATCTTTTTTACTTTATTGATACTTTTTAAATTTGCTTTTTTAAAGAGTGGGGAGGGATTCATTTTAATTTACCACAAAGTTGCTGGCCCCTAAGAGGCATTTTAGATTAAAGACAGCTATAGTAATAACAAGTCAAAAACATTGACATTTCTTAAGATCCTAAAAACAAAAAAGAGAAAAGAGAATTTTCTCTCATTTCCATGTGATTGAGTTCTAATGTTCCTTTAAATTCCTGAAGGTGAAATTTTTATTTTCAATTTAGAACTTCTGTTATATACAGTGACTCTGAGTCAGACAACAGGTTGAGAAGACCCAGAGGCCAAATGACTGCCCACAATATTCTTGCTGCTGAGTGGAAAAAACAATTTTTACGGGGAAGGGAAAGGATGGAATAGGTCTCAGGCTGAAGCAGATACCCAGAAGCTCACAACAGCAGAAAATAGGATTTGAATTTTAAATTTAGCTAAGAGGAGGAATCATTGCCTAAATTCCCTACTTTGCTTTGGACGTGGCACAGACCTGGTTAGTATATCAAACCCTAACTTGGTCTCAAAGGCTTACAAGCCTTAGATATTTTAACCATCTTCTCCAAGGCTAAGGTGTGCCTCGGAATCTTAATGAAGTGATTCCAGGCTCCTGCTGCTGGAATCTTGAGTGCTTGTGTTCCTTTTTTTTTCTTGCCAAAAGTATAAGTCTTGAGGAACTGGCTTATTCATGAGCAAACACAATGATGGCAACAGCTCTCTAATAACTAAGCAACTGCACAGTTGATACAATCCTGAGTGGGCGCATGGAGTAACCATGACAATTATCATAGACTCACAGACCCTGAACCCAAGGGGTTCGTGTAAAAGAAGTCAAGCTACAGACAAGCAAGAACCTTATGAGAAATCCAAAGCACAATTCATGAGAGACATTCAATTAGCTGGGACTAGCACGTCTAGAGAAAATATGAGAGGGATGATGAAAATGTCCACGTGCAGATAAAGTCAAAAAGAAAGTTTTCAATAACAGTACTTTTAGTCTTAAAAAATATTTAATAGGCTTTTCTATGAAAAGAAAATGAAAACTGGTGGTAGAAATGTAAATTTACCCAACAATTCTGGAAATCAACTTAAAATTTTACTAAAAAGTGACTAACATGTCACCTTTGAGTCATGGCCACAGGGTCATGTAACCCTGTGGACTGGAGACGCCGCTGCTGGGGATATTTATTCTTCCAGCAAGTCAAAGGTAGAATGAAAGGTCTAATCAAGAGATTCGGAGACATACTTTTTGTGGCAGCAAAGCAGAAACAAAGTAGATGTCCACTGAATGGGGAATGACTAAAAAAATGCAGCATATGAATAGAATATTATTGTGCCTTAAAAACTTGTGAATATGAAGAAATCAGAGAAATATGGGAAAAGGTATAAACTGATACAAAGTGAAGTAAGCAGAAAAAGGAAAATAATATATACACATTGACTGAAACAAATGGAAATAGAGCTAAAAGCTAAAAATGAACACTGTGTAATCGTAATGATCAATTGCCCAGGAAGAACTGAGAAGAGGCATCACCCTCCCTCCTTTGTCAAGGCAAGAAACTATGGGTTTGGAATGTTATGTATATTGTTATGTTCAGCTGATGTACCCATTGGTTTTGTTAAATTCCTTTTATTCCCGATTTCTTTTCAGTTGTTACAAGGATGACGTGCTGGATAGGGAAAGGTGGAGGGATATATTCAGAAATTTAAATAATATAAAAATAATATATAATTTAAAAAATTACACTGAAAAAAGATGAGTTTGGTTGAACAAATAAAAGAAAATAGTATCACCCATGTAATAAACATGAGAACAGTATGATGTACTGGAAAGAACACTGGATTTAAAGTCAAAGTGCATAGATTTGAATTCCAGTTCTTCTACTACTACTACTACTGAAAACCTGCGTAATCCTGTGCAGCTCACTTAACTTGTCTCTTATTGTTCAGTTGTGTCTAATTCTTTGTGGACCATACTGTCCATGGGGATGGTTTTCTCTTTCCTTCTCTCATGGATCAGGGTCACACAACTAGTAAGTGTCTGAGGTCAGGTTTTAACAGGTTTTCCTTACTGCAGGCCTAGTTCTCTATCCATTGAGCCACCCAGCTACCTAAAAGTCCCACTGAGATTTGAACTCAGATCATTGGATTGAAAGTCCAGAGTGCTAGCTATAACACCATAAGACTACCTTTTTAACTTGTCAAGACTCCGCCCTTCTCCTGTATAAAATAAGGGATGAGACTAGGTGGTCTGTATGAGCCCTTCCAGCTCTGAGTTTGCTATCCCATAACAGGGAAATTTCTGGACTCCTCATCACTTATCCAGAGTCAATCTGTTCCTCAGGAACCAACTTAAGGAACCTCCTCTTTGAAACCTCCTAGATATAAACTGAAATACACAGAATTTTTAAAAAATCTTGAGTGTTTTTGCTCCTTTTTTTCTTGCCAAAAGTATGTCTCATAGAATTTACTCATTCATAAGCAAACACAGTAATGACAACAGCGCTCTGAGAACCAACTTCATAGCTGATACGATCCTGAGTTAGTCCGTGGAGTAAACCGTTGAAATATATTTGTCAAGATGCAAAAAAAAAAAAAAAATTAAAAACCACAAAGTTTACCAAATCCTGTTAAGGAACATCTCCACTATACAGAACAGGAGAGCACCTTTAGCACAGGGTTCTGAATATAATAGCTATCTGATATTTTATTGACTGATTACAAAGTTTATAATCTGATTTTAAGAAAAAGGAGCAGTGGCAGATGAAAACAGCTGGATGGTGGTAGAACTGAGAGATTATTTTAGCTGTTAATAAGGGACAGGTAATCATAATTTTGGGGCAGCTAGGTGGCATAATGGATAGAGGGCTGGGCCTGGAATCAGGAAGTTCTGAGTTCCAATTTGAACTCAAACACTCATTGTTATGTGACCCTGGGCAAGTCACTTAACCCTATTTGCCTCAGTTTCTTCATCTGTAAGATGAGCTGGAGAAGGTAATAGCAAACTACTCTAGTATCTTTGCCAAGAAAAACCAAAAGGAGTCATGAAGAGTTGGACATGATTGAAAGTAACCAAACAACAATCACATTTCTCTGTTTATGGACCTTTAGCCACTCACCTGAAAAGTGACTTCAGCAGAAAAAAAACTAGAGAGACAGTATAAATTAAGGTTTTATTTTCTTCATAAGAAATAAACTAAATCTGTCTTGTGCTTTGGAATCTATTTAACCATACCAGTAGAGAACTCATTTTACTTTTTTTTTTTTATTAAATTGAAGAAATGACAACTTCTGGTACCAAAACTGCTCACTTATTACAAGTACCCCAAAGGTTTTCTGCATACTTTTTTATTTTCCATTTGTGGTTTTCCGGCCATCGGCAGAGTAGCTGTGTATTTAGTTAGACTGCTAACATTTTCTCACTTCTCTAACCTCTTGTGTTCTTCCTGACTGACCAGCTGGGTAACAGCTGTCACAGTACTTGTAGTGACTAAAATGAAGGTACTCCACCAAGGAGGTGTCATTTTTACTATTTAAACATTTAGAGAAATTATCCTCTTCTTTGCAGATGGCAGTGTCTAGTGGAGAGGCACTACAGTTTTATGAAGAGTTCCAAAGTCCTAGGTTTTTCTTGACTAGGCTTTCCTGACTTCCTGTTCCACGTGTTGAGCAACTCACTGAAACTGACAATTTCAGAATTTCAGTAATTCAGCAGAGACACCAACAGCGTCCGAAAGTCATTGTGACCTAGCTGATACATTGCTAGAGAGTCAAGATGCTAAATCCTATTTCTGGTATGTGATCATGGGAAATTCACTTAAGCTCTTGGAGCACCAAACAATTCTCTAAAACTATATAGGTGGCTGTCATTTGCATCAATGGAAGGAATTCCCACACTGATAAAATTATGAATATTGACATAGCCTGAAGATGCGTTGCAGCTACCTGGAAGAGGTAGAAACAATAGTCATTTGCAGAGGTTCTTAGGAAATGTGATGTTGACACCTTGTCAGTTTATCCAGTAATATTCATACAATGTCAGAGAGCAAAAGTCCAGCACATTGGCCAGGGTTTCCTTTTACCCTCCCTCCCTCTCCACATGGAGGACAGGGAATAAGAAGGCCTGGATGAATCGTGAACCATGCTACCATAGGGAACATCCACATCCACAAGGTCAGAGATAGATCTGTACAAGTTTTCAAATGCATTGCAAAATTTCTGGTCCTACAGACAGTACTTTTCATTTCATGTTTTCAGGTGCTGTTTTTCAGTGGGAAATTGGTAACCTTTTACTCCTAAATTTATTCGTACTCAGAGGATCATAGATTTTTGAGGTGAAAGAGACCTCAGTGAGCAGGGCACAATGGAAAGGACAGTGGACCTAGAATCAGAGGACCTGGGTTCAAATCCTACCTCTGATGTTTATTACCTGTATGATCTTGGGCCAATCACTTAAACCTCCCTGTGTCTCAATTTTCTCATGTATAAAATGACAGCGTTGAACTAGATGGTCTCAGAGGTCTCTTCTAGCTCTAGAACTAGATGAGGAGCCTGAGGCCCCAAAGAGACTACATGATTTGCCTTTCACTTAGAGTCAAAATGCCTACCCATGTCTTCCAACTTCAAATCCGATATTCTTTCCATTGTAGCAAACTACCTTCTAGGCCTGAAAGTGCCAGGTTTCATTTCAAGAAGTAGATAATAGATTTAGAACTAGAAGGTGATGGGGTACAAACTCTGGGAACCCCTTTGAACCCTCCATCAGTTTTCTCACTTGATCTGACCTGAGGCCAGAAGCCTTTCATTATCCCTTTGTCCAGTTGCCTCCAGCTGTTTCCCATCCTTGATCCCATCAAAATTCCACTCTCCTAGTTCTGACCTCTAGTCACCCCACTCCTATCAAGATCCTCTTTAGTCTCCTCCTCAAGACCCTCCCCACCTCCCATCACCCCAGACCACCCCCCAGAGCCTTCCCACAGTGTTTCTGTATATAAGTTCTGTCTTGCCTCCATGAAGGCGCTCAGATTCAATTTGGCTCAGTCTAGCTCAGATTCTATCTGGCCCACTGGTATTAGCATCACAAATGCTCAGATTCCTTAAGAGTCATGTCAATGGTGAGACTTCTTAAGAGTCAACTCAATACTCAATCTTTAATAAACTTTAATAAACTTTGTTTTTCCTTTGACTGTAAGAAGATCAAATTCATAGGTCAAATTTGTTCAAATTTATTCGAGCAGGATCCAGGGTATCTGTATTTTGGGGTCTCAAGCACCCCAAATCTCAACATTATGGTTCCCTGACTTCAATAGAAGAGCCCTTGGCAGTCCCTAGTCCACCCCCCTCATTTTGAGGTTCAGTGACTTGCCCAAACTCACACAATACAGGGTCAGAGCCATGATTCAAACCCACGTCCTTGGACTCCATCTCTAACACGTTTTCCACTGTACCTGACTTTCTCTTTTATCACCAGATTTTAGATAAAGTGCTCCCTGCTCAATTGTAGCCATCAGACCACTTTGAAACTGCTGGTTTCTACTTCTTAGCTGGCACCACTGGTTCAAAAGGAGGTAAAGCTGCCTAGGATAGACTCATTTCTAAAACTGGAACCTGTCTAGGCAGATTGCAGGGCACCAAGATGGAATAACCTCCACTTGGTAGGATGGGTAAGTTTCCAAGAGAAAGTGTTTCTCAGATTGGGAGGTTAGGTGAATCCATTTCTTCAAGCTCAGAAATATATCAACAATTCAGGTTGTAATCAGATAAATCCTCACTTAAATAGTGTAATTCTTCAGGAAGGTACATGTCCTCATGGAAAAGAAACAAATTTAATGCCCTCATTTAAAAAAAAACAAAAATCACTTTTATGAAAGGAAATTTACTTAGAAGATGCAGCAAGCATGCAAATTATTTCCCCCCAGGTGTGAATGGAGACACACTCTTCTCATAGCACCTTGGCTCCTTGGAAGATGAGGCTCATTTTCAAAGCAGTTTCTACAAAGTATGCATCCCATCAGGTTCACTTCTAAATGTTGCATGGTCAATGGATGAAAGAGCATGTATTATTGCTACTGCTGGATTAGGTCCTGGAAATGTCCTCACTTCTGTCACTGCTAAAGTGGGCTAGGCAAGGTCTTTAGGAATTTTCTCCACATTGTCTGGCTTGTGGCAAATCCTGCAATGAATTTTAGCTCCCAGCCTTTTGCTCTCCAGACATTTTGAAATTCACAAGGTCATAGCTGTCTCAGTCTTCATCTGAGGCAGCAGGCAAGGAGAAATACAACAGAGACCAAGGCAACAGCAAGGTCATGGGCTCTCCACTTCATGCTGACTGTGCAAGAGAGAGAGAGAGAGAAAGAGTGAGCTCAGAGCCCCCCTACCTCATCAAGAGGCCCACAACAATTAGGCTTCCTCCAATGTTCCCAGTCCAGAAAGAGCCAGAATCAAGAGATTCATCCTGGCTGACTAGTGCCTTTTGAATGCACCCTACTTCTGACTACAAAGTGAACCCACAGTTCATACCCTCATCACATGGTACGAAGACAAGACTCAGCTACAGAACATCTCTCTATACTCTACTTCAGGGAACAATAATTTCCTCATTTTACAGTCAAGAACACGAAGGCCAAGTGATTTGCCTGAGGTCTTATAGCTAATAAGGAGGAGTCAGAATTCAAACCAGGGCCCTTTAACTATAGATTTAGTGTCCTCTATGCCATCTAAGTCATAACCAAAGTTGGTGGATAGAATCAAGTGTGCTGGCCCATTCTGGGTAGGAATTATCTTTGATCCTACCCTTTTCACCTGCAGAGAGATGAGGGAAGATTGAGGGCATAGAATGTGGGCGCTTTTAGAGACAGTCTGTTGGCCTTATAGTCTGGAAGACCCAGGTTCAAACCCTGCCTCAGATCCTTTATTAGCTGTGTGTGACTCTGGGCAGGCCACTTAACCCTTCTCCATCTGAGTTTTCTCATTTATAAAATAGGGATAATAATAACTCACAGGATTATTGTATCAAATGAGAAAGCTTATTCAAAACATTTTATAATTAGGCACCATATAAATCCTAGCTCTCAATATATGTAGTTGTTCAGCTATGTTGTTGTGTGTCCTTCATTTTCAAAGAGGACCAATGACATCATGGGTGATGTCCAAGACAGAGTTGCACAGTCTTCAGCCTTGCCCTATTCTTGAATCATCCCGGACAAAAATCAGGAAGACTGGTGATGACCCTGGATACAGTGGATGACCTTGGCTTCTTTGATGTCTGACCAAGCTCTAGAGGCTCCACAGGCTGGCTTCAGCCGCCTTCAAGGATGTTGGAGCAAATTGTTCTCACAGGCCCATTCTGTGGAGGGAAATCTTCACATGCTTGGGGCAAACTTGGGGGAGGAGGAAGGGTTGGGTTCAACAAGCCCTCATACCAGAGGTGCTAATTCTCCTGAATACCCTTTATACCTTCATTCAGCTATAAAAATTATCTGCTAGATAATTGACTGAGAGAACTAGATCACTTCAGGGAAAAGGGAAGGACTATTGTTAATGCCCACCCTGGGTGTGCCAGCTTACCTTTATTCACACTCATGTCTAAGGTCATAACCATAGGTGAGTAATGAAAAGCTAGGGAGTCAAAAGAGATAACTCCCAGGCAAGTACAGATAAGCCACAAGGATCAAAAATCAGGATTTTACTGTATACGATATGACATGCCAAAGAAATCTATATGTCATAAAATATTTTCTCTAACAATTGCTTTAGCTGCATGCCAGAACTGTCATACCAGAACAAATTCTCCATGGCCAGTCAATAGATATTAATTGAACACCTATTATGTGCAGTACTCAGGAATGTGCTTATAACTGTTTAACAATTGACTCTCCAGAGGTTAAAAAAGTATTCTGGACACATTTTAAAGTTTAATTTTCATTATTAACATTTTCTCCAACACTATCCTAAGTCTAGACAATCAATAAAACAATAAATTAATCCCTAGTTTGTAGCATTTGCTGATTTTTGAGGTGTAAATACTGATAATATATTTTTGTTTACTGTTAATGTAATTTTGCTTTTTAATAGGAAGATCTTTCTCATCCAAGCAGGCTCATGTGACCTGCTTAAGTTACATGGAAGACTGAGTCACATGAGTCTCAGTCACATGGAGCCTGTGGTGAGAGGAGTTTGCTGAATGGGTGGAACAGGAAGAGGTGGAGCTAGGGCAGAGCTGAGAGGAGATTGGGCAGAGTCTAGTCAGAGCTAGGAAGGATGCAGGCTGCTGGCTAGTGTGAGTGAGAGAGCTTGTTTGTGATGTGTTTAATGGAGCTGGTTTGTGGGAAGCTGAGCTGAGGGAAAGCATGGGGATGGCTTTGTGCCCTGCAGGGCTGATGTGCATTGACTTCTTGGTTACAATGATGGATTCAGCTTTCTGGTGTCTGAATAAATGTTTTAGTTCTGTCTTCTATGTGGAGAGTCTATGGGATTTCACAATTTAGAACTGTGCTGCAATATTCATGGCCTCTGTGGGCACTGTGAACATCACATTGGTGCTACAAATACTCACATTGAACATTTGACAGTCAGCTCTTAAGAGCTCTTGTGTTCCCCAAAAATATCATAATGTAGTTGGTGGAGGACATGAAGGACAGAGTCCTGGATTTGGGGGTCACACAAAGCAAACTTAAATTCTACTGACCAAGTCACTTGTCTTCTTTGCACTTCAGTTGCTTTGTAGGCAAATTATTTCTTCCAGCTTTAAAGGTATGATACTAAGAATAAGCTACAGGCCCTACTCTTAAGAATGTACTAACTAAGCTTCTTTCCACATCCTACCATTTTAAAGCAGCCTTACTAAGACAACGTTAGGAAGTCTTTAGGATGGGTCTGCAACAGTCAGTGGGTTCCAGCCTGGAGTGCAGTGGAACACCAGCATTGGGGCTTGCAGGCCTCTGCAACAGCAGCAGTAGCCCCAACTTCAGGACCTCTCAGCCCAGAGACTATAAGAGGGTCAGATAACTGGTCAGCAAAAGATTACAGGGGACCCTTTGCTGGCAGTAGGTGCAACTGGCAATGACTGGCAACTCTACTGCCCATATGCAGCTCTGGGTCACAATTCCTTGGTGAAGAGGAGTGCTTGTGATCAGTCACCAAGGAGCAGGGGCACTGGTCACAGTTCCAGGGCCAAGAGGAACAGTAGCACTTCTGACTACAGGAAAGCAGGGGGCCTTCCTGGGTAAAGATCAGAGTGTAGAGCAGGAGAGCAGTGATCACACCTCTCCCAAGATAACACCACTTTGGAAACACAGAAAACTTGTAGATTGGGGCAGCTAGGTGGCACAGTAGATAAAGTGATGGACCTAGAGTCAGGACTTCCTAGGTTCACATCTGGCCTCAGACACTTACCAGCTGTGTGGCCCTGGGCAAGTCACTTGACCCTATTTGCCCCAGTTTCCTCATCTATAAAGTGAGCTGGAGAAAGAAATGGCCAACCATTCCAGCATCTTTTGCCAAGAAAACCCCAGATGAAGTCATGAAGAGTCAGACAGGACCAAAGTGACTGAACAACAAGAATTAGCTCTGCATACAGTAGAACAAAAAAGCTTAAAGCTTGGGACTGCGCCTCCCCACCCTTAGATGAGCAAAGTCCAACTTTACCATAAAGTTCAAAGTAAAGAAATAAACTAAAAAAATGAGCAAACAACAACAAGAAAGAAAAGAACTTGACTGTGGAAAGCTACTAAGATGACAGGGAAGAGCAAGATATAAACTTGGAAGACAACAATGTAGAAAACAGTTATAAGCAAAGACTCAAAGGAAAATGCTATTTGGAACTAAGCCCAATAAGAATTCTTGGAAGAGTTTTAAAAGGCAGATGAGTTATAGATGAAAATTGGGAAAAGAGATGAGAGTGATACAAAAATATTATGAAGAAAGAATTGAAAGCTTGGTAAAAAAGGTACAAAAAATACTGAAGAAAATAACACCTTAAAATACAGAATTGGCCTAACGGTAACATAGGCCCAAAAATTAATTGAAGAAAAGAATCTTCATAATGCAATAAAAATTATATGTAATAAAAGGCCAAGGAAAGATAAACCAAAAATCAATTGGAAACTAAATAATCTAATCCTAAAGAAGGAATGGGTTGAACAACAAATCATAGAAACAATCAAAAACTTCATTCAAGAGAATGACAATAATGAGACAACCCACCAAAACTTATGGGATACTGCAAAAGCAGTTCTTAGGGGAAGTTTTATATCTTTGAATGCCTACATAAATAACATAGAGAAAGAGGAGATCTTGGGCATGCAGCTGAAAAAGCTAGAAAAAGAACAAATTGAAAATCCCCAAGTAAATACCAAATTAGGAATACTGAAAACCAAAGAAGAGATTAATAAAATTGAAATTAAGAAAACTATAGAATTAATAAATAAAACCAATAGTTGGTTTTATGAAAAAACTACTAAAATTTATAAATCTTTGGTCAATTTGATTAAAAAAAGAAAGAAGAAAATCAAATTACTAATATCAAAAATGAAAGGGGTAAACTCAACTCCAATGAGGAGGAAATTAAACCAATAATTAGAAACTACTTTGCCCAACTTTATGCCCATAAATTCGACAATCTAAATGAGATGGATGAGTATTTTAAAAAATACAAATTTCCCAGATTGACAGAAGAGGAAGTTGAATACTTAAACAAAGCCACCTCAGAAAAAGAAATTGAACAAGCCATCAATGAACTTCTTAGGAAAAAAATCTCCAGGGCCAGATGGATTTACAAGTGAATTCTATCAAACATTTAAAGAACAGTTAATTCCAATACTATACAAACTATTTATGAAAATTGGGGAAGGAGTCCTCCCAAATTCTTTTTCTGTTACAAATATGGTTTTGATACCTAAACCAGGAAGAGACAAAACAGAGAAAGAAAATTATAGACCAATTTCTCTAATGAATATAGATGCAAAAATTTTAAATAAGATTTTAGCAAAACTAATACAGCATCTCATCATGAGAATAATACATGATGATCAGGTAGGATTCATACTAGGAATGCAGAGCTGGTTCAATATTAGGAAAACTATTAGCATTATCTATCATATCAACAACAAAACTAACAGAAACCACATGATTATCTCAATAGATGCAGAAAAAGCACACCCATTCTTATTAAAAACACTGGAGAACGTAGGAATAAAGGGAACTTTCCATAAAATAATAAGCAGTATCTACCTAAAACCTTCAGCAAGCATTATATGCAATGGAGATAAGCTAGATGCATTTCCAATAAGATCAGGGGTGAAACAAGGATGTCCATTATCACCACTATTATTCAATATGGTACTAGAAATGTTAGCTGTAGCAACTAGACAAGATAAAGAAATTGAAGGAATAATATTAGGCAAAGAAGAAACTAAGTTATCACTCTTTGCAAATGATATGATGATATACTTAGAGAATCCCAGAGATTCAAGTAAAAAACTACTTGAAATAATAAACAACTTTGGCAAAGTTGCAGGTTACAAAATAAACCCGCACAAATCTTCTGCATTCCTGTATATTAGTAACAAAGTCCAACTGCAAGAGATAGAAATAGAAATCCCATTTAAAGTTAGGGTAGGCACTATAAAATATTTGGGAGTTTACCTGCCAAAACAAACTCAGGGACTATATGAACAAAATTACAAGACACTTTTCACACAAATAAAGTCAGATCTAAGTAAGTGGAAAAACATCAGTTGCTCATGGGTAGGCTGAGCCAATATAATAAAAATGACAATTCTACCTAAATTAATTTATTTATTAAGTGCCATACCAATTTAACTATCAGATAACTATTTTCTAGAGCTGGATAAAATAATATCAAAATTCATCTGGAAGAACAAAAGGTCCAGAATATCACAGGGACTAATGAAAAGAAATGCTAGGGAAGGTGGCCTAGTGCTATCAGATCTCAAACTGTATTATAAAGCAGCAGTTATCAAAACCACTTGGTAATGGCTAAGAAACAGAAGGGTAGACAAGTGGAATAGCCTAGGTACTCAAGACATAGCAGGCAATGAATATAGCAATCTCCTGTTTGATAAACCCAGGGACTGCAGCTTCGGGGATAAGAACTCACTGTATGACAAAAATTTTGGGGAGAACTGGATAACAGTGTGGTGGAAACTAGGCATAGACCCATGCCTGACACTGTACACAATAATAAAGTCCAAATGGGTACACGATCTAGGTATAAAATTTATACCATAGACAAATTGGAGGAGCAAGGAATAGCATATTTATCAGATTTATGGAGAAGGGAAGAATTTTTGACTAAAGAAGAGATAGAAAGTATTATGAAGTGCAAAATGGATAATTTTGATTACATTAAACTGAAAAGTTTTTGCATAACCAAACCCAATGCAACCAAAATTCAGAGGGAAGTAGTACATTGGGGAAGAATTTTTACAGCTAATCTCAGTGATAAAGGCATCATTTCTAGAATACATAGAGAATTGAGTCAAATGTACAATAATACAAGTCATTCCCCAATTGATAAATGCTCAAAGGATATGAACAGGCAATTTTCAGAGGAAGAAATTAAGATATCTATAATCATACGAAAAAATGCTCTAAATCACTTCTGATTAGAGAGACGCAAATCTGAGGTACCACATCACACTTATCAGATTGGCAAATGTAATGGAACAGGAAGATGATAAATGTAGGAGAGGATGTAGGAGAGTTGGAACACTAATTCATTGTTGGTGGAGATGTGAGCTAATCTAATCATTCTGGAGAGCAATTTAGAACTATGCCCAAAGGGCTACAAAAATGTGCATACCCTTTGAGCCAGCAATATCACTTCTAGGATTCTACCCCCAAGAAATCATAAAAATGGAAAAGGGTCCCACATGTACAAAAATATTTATAGCAGCACTCTTTGTAGTGACCAAAAACTGGAAATCAAAGGAATGCCCTTCAATTGGGGAATGATTGAATAAATTATGGTATATGAATGTAATGGAATACTATTGTACTATAAGAAATGATGAACAAGAAGACTTCAGAGAGGTCTGGAAAGACTTATATGATCTGATGCTGAGCGAAAGGAGCAGAACCAGGAGAATTTTGTGCACAACAATGACCAGTGTGAGAGAGTTTTTTCTGGTAGACTTGAAACTTCATAGCAATGCAAGGACTTAAAAAAAAAATTCCCAATGGTCTTCTAAGGCAAAATGCCTTCCACATCCAGAGAAAGAACTATGGAATTCAATCACAGAATGTAGCAGATCATTTTTGTGTGTGTTTATTATGTTTTGGTTTGTTAAATGATTTCTCCCGTTCATTTTAATTCTTCTATACAGCATGTCTACAGTGAAAATGTATTCAATAGGAATGTATGTGTAGATCCTATATAGAATTGTATGCTGTCTCGGGGACGGAGGTGGGAGGTGGGAAGTAGGTAGGGGGAAAAAATCTAAGTTTTCTGGTAGTGACTGTAGAACACTAAAAATAAATAAAATTAATATAAAAAAAGAATCTGGAACTCAACATTTAAAAAGAGAAGAATATTAAACAAATAAATAATAAAAATTGAAAATAAATAAAAATCCTTACTTCCTCCATCTCTTTTTCTCATTTCACCTTATCATGTCCTATTCCTTTTTACTATCGATAATCAACAAACTATATTAAAGTGAGATGGGCTGCCACTGGAAGCAATGAGTACGTTATATCTCCCTGGCAGTCTTTAGTCAAATATTCGTTTATGTGCATGTTATGTTGGGGATTCTTTTTCAAGTATGAGTTGGACTATAAAACTTCTGTGGTCTCCTCATAGTAACACATTTTATGTATTTATTATAGAATTGAAATATGTTGCATTGTTTCTATTATCTGGTAATTAATTTTGCAAAAAAGGTAGAAATAGTTGCACAGTTACATTTAGTCTGTACTTTTCATCTCATCCCCTCTAGTCATGTAGATCAGGCTTGGCTACATAAGGAGAGAGAGAGAGAGAGAGAGAGAGAGAGAGAGAGAGAGAGAGAGAGAGAGAGAGAGAGAGAGAGAGAGAGAGAGAGAGAGAGAGAGAGAATGCCTTTAATAGCTATTTGAAGAATTCCATCTTTCTCTTAAAGGGTAAAGATGGAGGCAATATTAAGTAAGTGTCGGCTTATGAGGGCCTTTTGTGTACTGCACCTCCCCCTTCTGCTGGGAGATCTTCATCCTGATTCCTGTTTTCAATTTCAGATCACAGAAATATTTCAAAGGGAACTCCCCCCAATGTGGTATCTGTCATCCTTACAAGCTCCTTATTGTGATTGACTGTACAAGGGGTCTTTTGTTCTCTCCTGAATATAGATTCAGGAGAGTTATACAGGCACTGAGTAAAGAAAAGACCCAGAGAGTCTCAGCACAAACCAGAAGGGAGTGTCCATTGTCTGAAGACTATGGGCAGACATCTTTGCCAAGAAGCACACCAGTAAATCTAGCCAGCAATGTCTGGGTGGGCAAGTATTAAGGTAAAATGGGAAACATTCCACTTCCAACACAAAATCTATGGGACCTTTATGTTAAATTTTGAATTTCTTAACAAGTTTCTTCAGTTCTAAATTGTGGTTTTTCTAATGTGTTCTGTAATCTTAGTGTCTACTAAAAAGGAGAATTTTAAATGACTGTTCAAACAATATAAGAATTTTTTTTTAAAGTATCTGGACTGGAGACAAGTTTTAAATATACAAAAGGTTTAAGCTTTTCCTTTCCTACTATTAACTAAAAGCATTCCCATTTCTCCATCTCTATGTTTTTATCCTTTAAATTATTTATATCAATGTTGTTGTTAAATAATGGAGGGTTGTCTTCAGGTTTTCTTGAGCCAATTGATTGGTATAATTACTCTCTTTAGTGGTGGTAATTATAATTCTGGATGCTTTTGCTGAGAGGCTACCCTGGATCCATTTATTTCTTCATCGTCCGTAAAAGCCAACAGGGCTTGCTTCTGACTATGTCATGCTGAGGTTGTTATTTTCCTTGCTTTTGTTGCTTTTTGTATCTTTCCCCTTCTCTTTCAAATAGCTTGTAGCACAGTTTTGATTATCCATGCCTCATGGAGAGATATTCCCAGCTTGTGACTTTTCTGCTGCTTGTTGTTGGTGACAATCTCAATAACAAGGCTCTTCTTTACTCCCATCCATCACTCCCTTTCATTTCTTTCCTTCCATTAGCCTCCATATATTTCTGCTCTCTATTAATCTGCACTCCATATGTCTTTATGAGGGAAATTTAGGCATCCAGGATGAATTCTGCTCTCCTTTTCAGGTATACACATCACAGTGAATCATTGAAAACACCATCCAAATCAAGGGCCTGATACATTCTAATCATCCCTGCTCTCCTCCCTGAGAGTTAAATACAGGAAAGGAAAGTAAGCCTTCAATTTTTGTGCTGTGCAAACTTGTTCATTGAGGTCATTATTGGCTTATCAGTTGGAGACTTCCTAAACCTCCTAGGGACTAGAATGTCCAATGAGTATGCAAGACACTAAGATCAGTTGCAGCAATTATAAGTGAGATAGGGATGGGGACTGTACCAGTGATCTGCTGGATTGGGAAACTGCCTCTTTCAATCCAGGTCAGCCTCTTCTCTTCAATTTATAATCTCAAAGAGTTGCCTAGAAGTAAGAAGGAAGTAAGGGGAGAAAGAGAAGAAGGGAAGGCATGGATGTGAAAGGTAAGACAAGGGTGGGAGAAGAGAGAGGAAGGAACACAGATAGTGAGACAGAGGGCCCCTCTTACACCGAGTGCACCAGACTACCCTAGGGGCAACTGTATCTCTAACTTCTCAAATCCAACTCTGGGTTCTGTTTTCCTAACTCCTGACCCCCAATCACCCAACAGTAAGCCAACATCATCATTATGAAACCAGAATATTATTGATCGAAAAAGAATCCACAGTTATGGACCTTATACACATTCCTTTTGGGCATGTTTTTGGATGTTTAGCCCCAAAAATGCAAGGGGATGTTGGGCTCACCTTTGAGGAAGACCTGAGACTGGTGAATTTTCAACTTCCTAATAGATTCTTTATATTAATGAAAAAGATTCAGTGGTAGGAAAAGACTTTTAAAAAGGATCGTTCGATTTAGAAATGCTAATAATGTTCAAGAGATTATGATAGGTGAAAAAACACAGATGAGTGAACAGAGTACTTTGCAGCAGTGCAGAAATTTGTTGTTCTGGAACTCAGAATGCATTGCATCTAGTGGCCAGCCAAATGGAAGTATCCCAATTCACTGTCCAACTTGTTTATGAACAGATAAAGAGAAGAATTGGAATCCTTTTCTTAGGTATCAAACACAGTCAGTTCTCTGAATCACCATTACCTTGAACAGTATAGCAAATTCAAAGAGTTGGCAAAGTTATGGATTTTTACATCTACTGCAGGGGTTTTCAAGTGTCCAAAATGTGTGTAATTTATTTATCTAAGTACATGAGCAAGTAGTTGGACACATGCTAGCAGAAAAAAAATGCACACATTCTTTACCCAAATAAGATGACATAGCACAATCCTGCAATCTTTGTTGTTTTCCAGTACCACCAGATCTAAGATTGCGTTTTTCTTTACCTATATGAAAACCAAAGAACTGACTCTTGCATCTTATATCAAATATTGAAAGGTAAAGTCAATTTTGAACCACAATCCCTAGACTCAAGTTTCAATCAGCTACTCTGGCTTTAAGTCTTAAACCAACAGACTAGATACTGCTATTCCTTGACCAGTTGTCTAATGATGTTTTGGGGTTTTTTTGGTGATTCTCAAGATGATCACAACTTGAATGTGTGGTATCTCATTCTTTATAAAATTAAGTATTTATACCAGTTTCAATTTCTCAAAGCAAGAATCAACTTAAAATGAATTCTTAGATAATGGTGTGACCTTGACTCTAATACATCCCTCTTCCTCTGTCATTGATTGTTTAGAAAGTCAAAAGCAATAGCCAATGAAATGTTCTATCTCACAGATAGATGCTTGAGGTATCTAGTCTTCAATTCTGGCCATAAAATGTAACTGGCTTGAATGCCTCTGATATAAATGCAGTGTTGGGTGCCTTAAAAAAAAGTCACCTTAGAGCAATTTTTTTTGATTGAAGTGACTTTCCCAGGATCACATAGCAAATAAGTGTGGGGAGAAGGATTTGGGCTCAATTTTTCTGAGCTCTTCGGCCAACTTTTTTTTCACTATACCATATACAAACTATGATTAGATATTTGAAAATGTCCAGATATTCAGGACCATTCTGACAAATAACTGACAAATACATTGAATTTTCTTTTCATCTTGATATTATAATATCATCTAGGCATAACCTTGGTCTTATTGAAATAGTTTAGGTATTTTTAGAGGTTGAAAAAAAAAACAGAATTTTTTTTAAATGTACGAAAATAATTTGTGTCAGTCACTGAGCCCTTTCTGTTGATCAAGGCCTGATAATTAGATAGCATGAGAGCACACACATCTGTAGAATTTGTGGTACAATCACCCATATACAGATGGCATGTGATAATTGATGATGTTCTCTCCATGTGACCCAGAAATTTAATCTCTGGCACAAAGCACCAAGCAAGCCATCTGATAAAATTGTACAGGACATTTCTGTTAGTATGGCCTGGCCAATGAAAACCACAAGCAATAAAGTCTTACAGATTGAGGGTTGGTAACATATTTGGATTACCTAAAGCTCCCCACAAACAGCTGGATGAGAGTGTAACAGAACCCCCAAAAGAAGAACTAAAGACTGCTACATTATAAAATTAGCCCTACAGACTAACAGATGGATGAATAACTGGGCCCCCTGCCATGTCTCCACTGTGTCAAACATGAGGGATATAAGTAATGCAGTCTAACAATGATCAGCTCTAGTGCTGGTGAGGAATCCTGTTCATTCATTCACTCATTCTAGCTGGTGTGACCAGACAAAAGGCAGTGCCTAGAAAGAATGATGAATAAGGAGTCAGAAAACCTGGGTTCTGATCCCACTTCTGCCTCTCTAGGCCTTAGGATCCTCATTTCCAAGAACAAATGGGCTTAGATGAAATGAACTCAATGCTTGCTTGTTTTATTAATTTTGGTCTAGTCAACTTCCTGCAACTACATCAGATAATCAGGTAAGGAAATAAACCTCAGTATGCACCATTACTTACTTTTAAAATTATATTTTACCTTTTTCAATCAGCAGAAATCCATCTTTTCCCCCTCTCCCACAACTGAGAATGAGAGAGACAAACCACCAGTTACAAACATGTATAATCAAGCGAATCAAATCCCCATGTTGGTCATGTACAAAAGATATTTCTCCTCCCCCTTTAACCTCCCACCCTCTCCCACATATCTCATTCTGCACTCTGAGCCCTTTTACTTCTCTATCAGGAGGTAGGTAGCATGTTTCATCATTATTCCTTTAGAATTATGGTTGGGCATTATTCTAATGAGAATTCCCAGTTCTTTCAAAGTTGTTTGATGTTCTTCAGTTTTTTTGGTTAGATCCAACTCTTCATGACCACATTTGGTGTTTTCTTGGCAAAGATTCTGGAACAATTTCCTTTTCCAGATCATTTTACAGTTGAGGGAACTGAGGAAAACAGGATTAAGTGATTTCCTCAGGGTCACACAGCTAGTAAGTGTCTGAGGGCAAATTTGAACCCAGAAAAATGAGTCTTCCTGACTTCAGGCTTGGCACTCTTTTCCACTGTGCCACCTAGCTGTCCAACAATATTGTTTTCATTGTAAAATGTGTTCTGGTTCTGATCATTTCACTCTGCATTAGTACGCACAAGTCTTCTCAGTTTTCTCTGCAACCATTCCCTTTGTCATTTCTTACAGCACAAAATTGTTCCATCACATGGATACCATTCCTCAGTTGGTGGGTACCCCTAAGATTTTCCTTCTTTGTTATCTTAAGAAGAGCTATATATACTTTTTTGTACATTCTTATAATTTGTTTTGTTTAGTACTTGAATCTACTCTCCCTCTAATTCCCCTTTTCTCCCTTCCCATTCTCTCCTATTTCACTGTTAAGTAAAATGTGATTTTGTACTCAACTGAATGTGTGTATTTCTTCCTATGATCAGTTCAGAAGAGAGTGAAGTTTCAGCATCAGCCACTCCCTCACCTCTTCCTCCTTTTTCATATGGATTTCTACTTGTCCACATTGATTTTGTGAGATAATTTC
The DNA here is from genome assembly GCF_028372415.1 of Notamacropus eugenii. Taxonomy (NCBI): domain Eukaryota; kingdom Metazoa; phylum Chordata; class Mammalia; order Diprotodontia; family Macropodidae; genus Notamacropus; species Notamacropus eugenii. The sequence goes on from NC_092875.1 coordinate 273,998,866, forward strand.
CCCTATCCTTCTACTCCTCTCCCCCTACTACCAGTGTATTCCTCTTTCTCATTTCTTTTCAATCTTCTTTTAAGATTATCATGACATAATAAAACCACTCCCAAGCCCTCTGTCTAATTAGACTGTCTCTATGACCCTGATAATGATAAGGTTCAGAAGGGACACATGTATCACTCCCTGTATTAGAATGTAAGTGGTTTATTCTTGTTTGGTCCTTTAGGATTGTTCATTCAAATTTACCAGTTTACATTTATCTTAACTCCTGTGTTTGAACTTCACCAAGTAGCTGAGTGGTACAGGGATAGAGTGGTACAGGGGATAGTCCAGTGGTCTTTGTGTCAGGAAGACCTGAGTTCAAATCCAGCCTCAGACATTTATTAGCTCTGTGACCCTGCACGAATCTCTTAACCTCTGTGTGCCTCAATTTACTCAACTGTAAAATGAGAATAAATAATAGCACCTACCTCCCAGAGTTGTTGTGAAGATCAAATAAAATAATATTTGTAAAGGATTTAGCACAGAGAACAACACATAGCAGGTGTTTTAATAAATGTCCACTTCCTTTCTTCCAAGTTTCTACATCAGGAATGTCTGGAAGTCCTCTATTTTATAAAAAAGTTTATGTTTTCCCTTATAGGGTTATACTCAATTTTAAATTATAATTATACCAAGTTATTCTTGGCTGTAATCCTATATTTTTTGCCTTCTGGAGTATTAAATTTCAAGCTGCCTACTTAGTGGTTGCTAAATTGTATGTGATCATTCATGACTACGGTTCCTTAGCACTTGAATTCTTTATTTCTGGCTGATTGTAGTATTTTTTTTAACCTGGAAGCTCTGGATGTGGACTATAACATCCCTAGTAGTTTTTATTTAGGAGTTTCTCTCAAGAGATAATAGGTGGATTCTTTCCATTTCTCTTTGCCCTATGGTTCTATGAGATCTAGGCAGTTTTGAAATTTCTCAAAACATGATATTTAGGACTCTCTGTCTTTTTTTTTTTTTTGGTCAAGGAATTCAGGGAGTTCAATGGTTCTTGAATTTTTCCTCCTTGATTCAGTATTCCAGTTCAGTTTTTTGTTTTTGTTTTTTTACTTCTATTTTTTCCAATATTTTGATTTTAAATAATTTTTCTTGTGGTCTCATGTAGTCATCAGCTTCTATTGGGTACCTTCTAATTTTCAGGGAGTTTTTTGCTTGAGCAAGGTTTTGCACTTCTTGTGCCAATCTATTAATTCAATTCCCCTCCCTTTATTCCATAGCTCTCATTTCTTTTCCAGTTTTCCCTCTAGTGATCTCATTTCATTTATAAAAAACATTAAAAAGTTTTTCATCTTTTCCAGGAATTCTAGTTGCATTTGTGCCCAAGCTGTGATTTTCTTTGGTGTTTTGCTTGTAGATATTTTGGAGTAATACTCTTCTTTTGAGTTTGTATCTAGAGAATCCCTGTCACCTTTATAGATTTTTACAGTGAGATTCTTTGTTTATCAGTTTGCACATTCTTCCAACCTACTTACTGACTTTAGATTTTATTTTAGTTATAAGCTCTTTGTACTTCTGGAGAGAAGATTTGGGTTGCTCCTATTATTGTGTTTCAGAGGTAACAAATCTCAGGGTCAGCTCAGGCTAGTGACTGACAGGCTCTCAATGTTCCCAAAGTGGTCTGATTCAAAGCAAAGTGATCACTGCCCTAAGCTCTGCAATTTTGTAGTCTGAGAAATAGTAGAATGTTTCTGGTCTCAGAAACTCTCAGCCATTTGGGAAGTTCTGCTGGTTCAGAGGGATGGAACTGCAGACTTGCCTTTGGTTTAAGATGCCTCTTTAGTCTTCAGACTGAACTAAATAAGCTGGAACTGAGACCCCACTCAACTCCTAAAGTAAAAGTTTCTGGTCTTGAAAGCTGCTGCATCTGAACTTGCTCCTCTCTTGGTACACATCACAGGACTTGCAATGGTTCCTTACCCTTGAAGACCATCCCTTGTCATGGTCCCCTGCTAATTCTGTCCTGGATCCGTGGCCAGAAATGGATATAGTAAGTGACAAAGCTGCAAGTTCTCATCAATTCCCATATCTTGAACAACGTCAAGGTGCCACAGCATGAGTCTGGGACCTCTGCTTGCCCAGGTATATAGCCTTTCCATTGCCCTGGAGAGCTCTGCAGCTTGCTTATGATCATACCACATTCTCAGTGTTCTCAGATATCTTTCTCTAATTCTCTATGCTGACTTAAGCTGGAAAAATGACTCACTGTGACTCTTTAAATTTTCCTATTAGGATTCAGTCTGCTGTGTTTTATAGACTGGTTGAAGTAGTTTTGTAGGGAATACAGGGAGTTTTTTAAATCCACTACATGGCATGCAGTAAATAATTCCACTATTGTTTCCCATAACTGTGTTAAAAGAAGAGCTTTGCAAAACTATCAGAACCATTATAAGATGATAGGATCATAGATTTAGAGATAGAAAGTTATATGGTTTAACTTCCTCCTTTTACAAAGGAGAAAATTGAGACCCACAGAGGTTAAGTGACTTGTCCAAGGTCACACAGATGATGAGTAATGGAGGTGAGTTTTGAGCCAGACTTCTAACTCCAACTATTGAGCTCTTGCCCTGAGACACATTGCCTCTTTCATCCCAAATGTCCAGCTGAATTTTAGGCTGCTTCAATTCTCAAAACATCTCAAGGTACTGTTGTTATTGGTCAGTAGTTTCAGCAGTCATGTCTGACTCTTTGTGACTCATTTTGGGGGGGTTTTCTTGGCAAAGATAATGGAATGATTTGCTGTTTCCTTTCTCTAGCTCATTTTATATATGAGGAACTGAGGCAAACAAGGCTAAGTGACTTGCCCAGAGTCACACAGCTAGTAAGAGTTTGAGGCAGGATTTGAACTCATGAAGAGGAGTCTTCCTGATTCCAAGTCCAGTGCTCTATCCACAGTACACTTAGCTGCCTTAAATGCACTGTGGGATAGTGGAAAGATTAATGAACCAAGAGCACGAAAGCTTAGATTCTAGACTTAGATCTTGCATACTCTGTGTCAGTCCAGGTAATTCACTTTTCTTTCCTGAGTGGGGTTCCTTTCCCTCACAGAAACAAATGGGAGAACAAACATACTCTCATTCATATGAGCTGAGATGAAAAAATTAGCCTAGCCTCAGAGAAGCAATAGTGTAACCTCTCAATCAGTTATCATCTATAGAAAAGAGAAACATCTTGAACCCCAAGTCTCCGACCCTCATCTGTAAAATGAGTGGATTGGATTAAGTAATTTTCAGGTGCTTTGTGAGTAATCTTTTCTTCAGTGCTTCAGTGCTTCCAAGATTTCATTGGAATGGATACTCCATCCATCTGTGCAGGTTCCAACTTCTCCAGCATTCTTATCTTCTCCAACTTTCTTTATACCTTCCTGTACATTCTTCACTGAGGATTCTCATGGGACTTTGGAGATCTTCCTGAGTTTCTTTTAAAATGTTCTAAGTAGCAAAGCAGCATGTAAGTTCTCCTGATATGATGGAAAGAGCTCTGGATCTAGAATTACTGAACCTGGGTTCAAATCCCACCTCCGACATTCAGTACCACTGTGACCTTGGATAAGTCAGTTAACTTGCCTGAGCCTCAGAGCCCAATGAAGAGAGGCTAACTAATCTTTATATTCCCTTTCTAGCTCAAAATCTACCGTTGAAATTCATTATGATTTCTTTGCAATGAAAACTCCTCCAATGATTGTGACATATCTGTAATTTATAGTCTTAAAAGACAGGTAGTATCTGGAAAGAGTACTGGAATCAGAGGACCTGTGCTCAAATCCCAGTTTTGCCTCTGTAGGCCTCAGTGTCCTTATCTCCAAAATGAGAGTTTTAGACTTCTGAGACACTTTCCAGATCTAAATCTCTTTTTGAGGCTCACAGCAGCAAGTTCAGAGCTGGAATATGCTCTCAAGTCTTCCTGAATCCCCACCTAGCAGATTATTGATTAAACCGTTCTCTTTTGTTGTTGTTCAGTTTCTTCAGTTGTGTCTGACCCTTCATGACCCCATCTGGGATTTTCTTGGCAAAGACACTGGAGTAGTTTGCCATTTCTTTCTCCAATTTATTTTACAGAAGAGGAAACTGAGGCAAACCAAGTTAAGTGACTTGCCTGGGGTCTGAGTTCAGATTTGAATTTAAATCTTCCTGACTCCAGGCCTGGCACTTACCCACTGCACTAACTGCACTAAGCTTCTTCTCTCTCTACCAATGGAACATTGTTGATAATGTGGAAGTTGGAAAAGGAATTGATAGGGTCAATTTAATAGCCTTATAGGAAGATGAATCTTTGTTCAGGATGTTTGAATGCATCTCCCTTTGGTTGGTGTAGACATGACCATTGACACTCTGTTGGGATAAGTAGTCTTCATCCCAGAGATATTCTCTGAGTAAGTCTCAGTGTCTAGTGCTACCCCCTGTCACTGCCATAAACTGATGGATTTGATTTCTTAGAAGGATAGACTCTTGAGGGAGGAACCCCACCCATAATGATGGCTTATAAATGGGGAGCAGACAAGCCTGCTCAGCCCTTTTTGCTCCCTTATTCCTTTCCTTTGGAGAGATAGTGAGAGTGTGTGTGCATGGAGAGGATGGGAAATGGGGTTAGCCGAGGAGAGGGAGAGACCTCTCCCTAAGAGCCTTTACCAGTTATCTGGGCTCAGAGACAAATGAAAGAGGCAAATATACTCTCATCCGTGGGACTTAAGATGAGAAAATTCGACTGAGCCTTAGAGAAGCAGTGATGTCACCTTTCAATCATTTGTCAACCATAGGCAAGGATACTATCTTGGGCCCCAAGTCTCCAGCCCCATTTGAAAAGTGGTGAACAACTTCCTCCTTTCAACCCCACGAAAACCTTTTCTTTTTTTGACTCGAACACCATGCCTTCCCCATTTACCTATTGCTTTTTCCTTATTTAAATATGTCTCTTGTTTGATGTTTTCTTTCCCAAGTGGTAGGACTTTTTGAGCCTCAGCATTCTAAAGGACTATGTATCTCTCTTGGCTACCAAGCTCCCAAGATAGAGGAGGAAAACATTCTTGGGCAATGTGGTTCTTGAACCTCAGCCTAGAGGAAAGGACATTTTCTGGGTAGCTCACACTTGGGGGCTGCCTCATAAGTAACCCCAAGTTTAAGAACTCAATATACTGAGAGGATCAGGAGCTAGGGGATACGGTGACAATATGGTGGGGCAATGGATCTGGAACTTGTTCTGCTGTTACCATGTTTTGTTTTGTTTTTGGAAAAGTCAGATTTCTTGTCTAGTAGTCCCAGTGTCATTTTTCTTCTAAAGATAGAAGGAAGCAAGGAAGGAAGGAAGGAAGGAAGGAAGGAAGGAAGGAAGGAAGGAAGGAAGGAAGGAAGGAAAGAAGGAAGGAAGGAAGGAAGGAAAGAAGGAAGGAAGGAAGGAAGGAAAGAAGGAAAGAAGGAAGGAAGGAAGGAAAAAAGAAAGGAAGGAAGGATTTAAGTGCCCACCATGTTCTAGGCACTGTGGTAAGTGCTTTATAGGTATTATCTCATTTGCTCCTCACAACATCCTTGGGAGATTAGTGGTACTATTATTTTCATTTCATAGTTGAGGAAACTGAGGCAGAGAGGTTGTGATTTGCCAAGGCATACAGATTTATAAGTGACTAAACCTGGATCAGAACTCTGGTCTTCCTGACATATGAACTGATGCAAAGTTAAGAACTAGGAGAACATTGTACAAAATAATAACCATATTATAATGATGATCAACTGTGAAAGACTTAGCTACTCTGACCAATACAATGATCCATGACAATTCCAAAGGACTGATGATGAAAAATGCAATCTACCTCCAGAGAGAGCTGATGAACTCTGAATGCCGATTGAAGCATATTTTTCCATTTTATTTTACTTGCTTTTTTTTTGGCAACGTGACTAATATGAAAGTATGTTTTGCATGACTTTACATGCGTAATGGATATCATATTGGTTGCCTTTTCAATGAGTGGGGGAGGGCTAGAGGGAGAGAGATTCTGGAACTCAAAAAATTTTAAATGAGTGTGAAAAAATAAAATCAGTAAATGAATGAATAAATCTGTTATTATTATTGCCCACATGGAGGCTTATTAGCTACTTCCTACCATCCATTCACATGAGTTTCTGAGAACTTCTTACTGTTTTTTCTTTTTCTAATCATCTTGGTTTTTACTACCCAGAAGAAAGAATTTCAGTGGTCAATCCTCCAAAATTATTGGTAAAATGTTAAGCAAAGTTGACCTGAGTATCAAAATCTAGGGAATCCCATTGTAAATGTTTCTCCTTTCAAGAAAGTTTCCATTTCAACTGTCATTAAATGAGTTTTCAACCCATGAAAAAATGTTTTTCTTGTCCCACTATTGATCAAATGTAGTATTTTGTTGAGACTCTTTAGAATTTCATGTTTCTTTGTGCCACACATTGCAAAGGAATGGACTATTTTGACCAAGTTAGGTTCAGTAATAACAAGTATCAAGCAATATTTTTCATACAGTGTGGCATAGTGGATAGGGTGGTGGAAAAGCACTCATTAAGCACCTGCTAGGTGCAAGGTACTCTGCTAAGCAGCAGAGATACAAAGAGATGCAAAAAATAGTATTTTCCCTGAAGGAGCTCTAAATTGAAAGGGGGAGACAAAATGCAAAGAAATATGTTCAAAGAAGATTTGTGCATGATAAATGTGAGATATTCTTAGAGGGAATACACAAGCATAAAGAGGGACCAAGAAAGGCTACTTCCAAAAGGTCGGATTTTAATTGAGATGTGAAGGAAGGCAAAGAAGCTAGAGAAGCGAAGAGGTAGAGAAAAGGAAGGAGAAAATTTCAGGCATGAGAAACCTGGGAAAGATCTGGTTTGTATACTGCCTCAGATACTTGAAGTTGTATGACGCTTGGATGTTAACCACTCTGGGCTTGAATTTCCTCATTTGTAAAATTGGGGGAAATGATCCCACCTACCTCACAAGTCAAAATGAGCTAATTTATGTAAAGCCTTTTTCAAATCTTAAAGCACTATATACAAGTGAGCCATAATTATATGGGTCTTAGACCACCAAAGTGAAGCAAAAAAAGATAGCTACGGGGTTTTCACTGGAGAATTTCTACAGTTTTAAATTGATTAAAATCAATCAATTGAAAACATTGACTAAATGCTTACTAGCACTAGTTGTATTCTGGAAATACAGTGAAAGGTAAAAACCATTCCTGCTCTCAAGGACCATTCATTCTAGTGGAAGGAGACTATATAAATAATTAGGTTCATGCGATATGTACAATATAACATGTATAGGCTTACAAGTAACATGTATATGTATAATAAGCGTATATGGTATGCACTATGGAAGGATTATAGTAAGCTACTAAATTTCTCAGGATCTGTGACCTTATTGATATTGGTTTTTCCCTTTGACAATGCAGTTTCCTATCCATTCTTTTTCTTCCATCATGTGACTCTTGTCCAGGTCCTTCCTAAATCCTTTGCCAGGGGGCCACTCAACTTGCAGAGAGCCTTCTTCTAGGAATCTTAATATTATGTGGACACAAAAGGGGACAAGGAGGCTATGCATTGGTTTACTTCCTATTACAGTCATATATCTCTTTGGAAATATATTTTACTTACAGAAGGTGAGATTTAAGCTGAGATTTGAAGGAGGTCGGGGAAACTTAGAGGTAGAAATAAGAGGGGAGAGTGTTCCAAGCGTGGGGGACAGCTAGCGCAAAAGGCAAGGAGATGTCGGATGGAAGTTCATGAAGGAGGAATAAAAAGTGAGGGGTGAAGCTGCATTATAAATGGATGAACACAGGAAAAACAGAAATGAGCTTTGCACAGACAGATATAAAATTCAAAGAATAATATTTACTGTTCATTTTCCTTTGTGTAGTAAGAGGTGTAAACAAAGAACTTCAAACACGAGCCACTCCCTACTCAACAAATTGCCTTGTGAAATTCTTAATTGTCTTCAGACTTAAAACTCAAAGCTGTTTATGACCTATAACTAAAGTTTATAGGGTTTTAAACAATCTAATATCTCTTCAGTATGACTCAACTAAGAATTTTATTTGGCACAGTTTCTTTTAAAGGTTGAAAGAAATGAAGCTGCTTAGCTCCCCCTACCCCCTATCCCCCCAATGACTTCTTATATTTATAATACTAGATTTTCCTCCCTTCTGACTTAGTTTTATTTCAGGAAGGATATTCTTCTTTACCATCATTCTAGGATAAAATAGGATTATAGATTGAGAACAAGAAGGGATCTTAGGGGTCACGTCCAACTCTCTAATTTTCCATAAAACTGAGGGGCAGAGAAAGCCAATGACCAGTCTAGGATCACACAATTAGTGGGATATGTGAATCCAGGTCTTCCTGATTCTAAGTCTTTCATTCCATCCACCACAAAGTGCTGCTTTATAAGTTGGCATTTCAATCTGATTCCAGTCTACTCTTGCAGACTTCTCCTTATCATCTTTCTTGCACATCCTCTATTCCAGCCAAACTGAACTACTTGCTGTTCCCTGAATTATGCATTCATTCCACCTTCTGCCTCTCTACCTTTACACATCCCTGCAATGTGCTCCATCTTTTTTTCCACCTCCAAAAATCTTTAACTTTCTTTATCACCTTCTACCTCCTCTCCAATTATTTTGTACTTATCTCTGTAAAGGTTGTATCTTAACTTTCCCCTTTCCCCAGAACATAAACTCCTTGAGTGCAAGCACTGTTTTTCCTTTTGTTTTTATATTCCCAGGGCTATGCCTGGATTTCTCTTCCTCCTTATCACCACCTGTTTGCTTCCTTCAAGTCTCATCTAAAATTTCATCTTTTTCAGGAAGCTTTTCCCAATCACTCTTAATACTAGAGCTTTCCCTTTATTAATTGTGTCTAATTTATTCTGTACATAGGTGGTTCATACACAGTTCTTTTTGTGTTCTCTCCCCTATTAGATTGTGAGCCCCTTCAGAACAACGATTGTCTTTTGTCTTTCTTTATATCTCAAGCTCTTAGCACAATACTTGGCACCTAGTAAGTGACTAATAAATGCTTATTGACTGACATAGTAGACACTTAATAAATGCCTTTTGAACAAATGAATGAATGTCCTGTGTTCCTTAATTTCCCTTTGCCCATTTTTGACCAGGATGTTAGAGTAGGGAGAAGAGATGATTGTAGCCATAAAGAAGAGGGAAGAAAGTATGTCTAGTGTATAGTTAGTGTGTAAATAAATGGAAGGGAGGAAGTGGCTAAATTTACACTACTGTATCTAAATGGATGAATGAGTAGGCTGTAGTCTACATAGAATCGTTAAAGAAAGGTACATAGTAGAAACTCCATATTGAAGGGTATCCTGCTTTGTCAACTGGAAAACTGGCAGTAAGTCATAGGCAGAGAGTTGGAGAAAGTCTATTCTTTACTCCTTCATTGACACTGCACAATCTTCAATGGAAAAAAATGAGAGAAGACATAATTTTAAAAGAAGTTTTGTCATCTTTAGTCTCTAAGGGAGGTACTTTCCATGTAGCCCTTTTCAAGGCTGGGGTCTCCATCCCAACACCCACTTGAAGAGTCAAGTCCCTCAGAGAGAAACTAGTGACTTCATCTTCCTCTCCAGATTTTAGGAGTAACCATAAGGAGTTAAAGAGTACTTCTCTAATGCCATTGGCTCAATTCTCCATTCCAATGTATTTTCTCCAATTGTTGTTACCTGTCACAATTAGTATTTTCCTTAATCAATGATAATTGATTGACCTAGTGATTAAGGATCAAATGTCAGATAACAAATTAGCATCAGTTAACTTTTTATAGATGGATATTTACTGAAAAAATATAGTAAAAATAGAAGTTACAAAGCATTCCCCACCCTTGGACACCTATAGGCGCACTCATCCTAAATACTCACTCTACCTACCAAGTATGTTTCTAAATAGGGCACAATCACTGGATGAGTCATTTCTGAATGCCATGAACACCTCACCCAACTCAGCTGGTAGAAATTCTGAATTGAACTCCCATGACTGAACCTCAGTTCCTTCAACCTTTCAAAACTCAGAAGGTTGTAACTATTTCCAATATTGCATCTAAAATTGGAAAAGAACAAAGAGGGAAAGAACAGAGGTGTATTCAGGGCACATGTTGGCCAGGTAGGAAAATCTCAGGGCCCCTCTCCCAGAGGCTTAGTATATGTGGTGGAGGTTGGAGAGGGAGAGAGAGAGACAGAGAGATAGAGACAGGGATAGAGAGACAGAGAGAGAGAGACAGAGAGAGAGACAGAGACAGAGAGAGCCAGAGAGAGCCTGCTTTTTCACCACATGGTAAGAGATAGAAAAAAAATTTTTTCCTGATTTTAGAATATCTGGGCATACTCTAAAGTCCATCTGGGGGTTGTAATATATTTAATACATTGCACATACTTAAAAGGGGTAGACTTTCCTTGGCCATGCCAATATTACATTCATTTATTGTGATATTATGGAGTGATTTTTTTTATTGATTATAAGCGATACTTGGTTCTTACAGTAACTTTTGGGGAAAGGGAAAGGGAAAGCTAGAAGAGACCTTAAAGATTCTAACTGTATTGTAATTTTGTGTTTATTTGTTATCATATTCGGTCATGTCTGACTCTTCATGGCCCTATTTGGGGTTTTCTTGGCAAAGATACTGGAGTGGTTTGTCATTTCCTTCTCCAGCTCATTTTACAGATGAGGAAACTAAGGCAAACAGGTCAGGTGATTTGGCCAGGAACACACAGCTAGTAAGTGTCTGAGGCCAGATTTGAACTTGGGAAGATGAGTCTTCCTGACTTCAGACCCAGCACTCTAACCATAGTGACACCTAGCTGCTCTCTCTAATTAGATGACTTTTTAAAAAAATTAATGTATGAGGCATGAGAGCAACTTCAAGAAAAACTTCTATCTTTTGCAAATGAGGATGTACTTAGGGTAGATGCTCTAGGGATAGTGTGATGTAGGAGAAAGGACATTGGGCTGAGAGTAGAAAACCTGAATTTGCATCTGGCCTTGCTATTTATTTTGTGGCTGACTTTTACTTAGCAAGTCACTTCCCTCTGCGGTAGAGGAGGGGGGATTCAGTCTCTTTTTGTGTAAAATGAGGGGATTAGATGGACTCAGTTACCTGAAAGTTCTCCTCCAGCACTGAATCCTTGGTCTTTTATGTCAGAGCACTAAGAGCCACTTTTAAAATTAAGCAATTAAAGGAAATTGCATCTTTGTAATAGATGAAATACTCATAACTAAGAAATATTTGCTATGAATCTAGGTTTCTGCCCAAATTCTTAAGACCATCTTCTCAAGATTATAAAATTTTTATAGCTAAAAGGCTGAGAAGTGCATCTAGCTCAGTTTCCTCATTTTACACGTTAAGAAAGTGAGTCCCAGCAGCACCAAATGACCTGTCCTCCTAATTAACAGTCTAGTGTATTTGTCACTACTGATAGAAAGAAAGTAATTGAAACAATTTGGAATAGTGAATAGACAGAACACAGGCACTGGGCCAAGCACTGGAGATACAAAGAAAGGAAACCACAGTTTCCAAACAAAGAGGGACACAGTCTAATGGCAGGGACAATAAGTAAAAACCTATGTGCAAACAAATATACATACAGGGTAGATTGGGAAAAACACAGAGGCACTAGCTAGAGACAATAGCAATAAGAGCGATCAGGAAAGACTTTTTGGAAGGTAGGATTTTAGATGAGATTTGAAAGTAAGACAATGAAAAGAAGGGAGAACAGTCAAAGCATGAAGGAAAGCCATTGAAAATGCACAGCTTCAGGTGATGAAGTGTTGTGTGTAAGGAACAGCAAATGAAAACATGCTCTAAATCATTATTGATGAGAGAAATGCACATGAAAACAACTTTGGGATAATCATCTCACATCTATTAGATCGACTAAAATGAGAGAAGAGGAAAATGATACATTTTGGAGGGGATGTGGAAAAATTGGGACAGTTCTACATTGTTGGTGGAACTGTGGATTGATCCAACCATTTTGGAGAGTAATCTGGAATTATGCCCAAAGAGTTTTAAAATTGTGTATACCCTTAGACTAAGAAATACCACTATTAGATCTGTTTTCCAAGGCGATCAAGGAAAAGGAAAAGAACTTGTATGTTCTAAAATTTTTATAGTAGTTCTCTTTGTGGTGGCAAAGAACTGGAAATCAAAAGGAAGCCCATCAATTGTGCTATGTTTGGGATGGAATACTAGTCTGTGCTATAAGAAATGATGAGCTAGTTGAGTTTAGAAAAACATGTAAAAGTGCATTTAATGAGGAATGAAATGGGTAGAATAAAGCAAACACTGTAGATAGTAACAGAAACATTGTTTGAAGAACAACTATGAACAATTAGGTTATTCTGAGTATTATAAATGCTTAAATCAACTACAAAGAATCTGTGAAGGAAGATGCTATTCCAGAGAAAGAACTGATAAATAGAAGTATGTATAGCACGGTTTTTACATATATATATAAATCTGCGTCAAATGGGGATCTTTAGTAGGGGAGGGAGGGAGGGAGACATTCAGAACTTAAAATGCAACAAAAAAAATGAAATGAAATTAAAAATATTAAGGAGCAGAAAGGAGGTCAGTGTACTCTGACCCAGATTATGTGGAAGGGAATGATGTATAAGATAGGAAGGGGCCAGGTTTTCAGGGACTTTCACTGCCAAGGAGAAAATTTTCTATTTGATCCTGGAGTCAATAGGGAGCCAGTAGGGTTTGTTAAATAGAAAGATCATAGAATGAGAAATTCACTTTACAGTCACTTTTACAGCTGAAGAACTACAATGGTGAGAGACTTAAGGCAGGAAGATTAACAAGAAGTCTGCTGTAATAGTGCAGGTATGAGGAGATAAGGACCTGGACCAGGGTGGTAGCAGTATCAGAAGAGAGAAGGGAACATATGAGAAGAATTATGAGAGTGGTTGTTATTCAGTCACTTTTTTCAATCATGTCTGATACTTCATGACCCCAATTGGGGTTTTCTTGGCAATGATACTGAAGTGGGCTTGCCATTTCCTTCTCCAGCTCATCTTACTGATGAAGAAACCAAGGCAAACAGGGTTAAGTGATTTGTTCAAGGTCACAAAGCTAGTAAGTGTCTGAGGTCAGATTTGAACTCAGGAAAATGAATCTTCCTAGCTCTGAGCCTGGCACTCTATCCACTGAGTCACCTAACTGCCCTATATTATAATAGTAGAAATTAAAGAACCAAATAGAATATCAAATTAATTGTAATAAAATTTCTAGTGGACTGGTGTAACCATTTTTCAGAGAAGTATAACAATGCAATGAATCACAAAACTTGCCATATCTTTTGAGGCTGTGATTCCATTGCTAAGATATTATCATAAAAGGCATAAAATTTCATAAATGAGAAGAGGGGTTCGATCTGTACAAAGATGTTCATAATTGCTTTGTTTGTGATAGCAAAGAATTGAAGAAATCTTTTTGTTTGGAAAATGGAAAATTGCATAATGTGTCAGCTCTTTTCAAGTAGGCATTTTTCCTTCTTTGTACTGGTATCTCCAGCTGGTACCTAGCACAGTGCCTGGCAAATAGTTGGCTTTCACTAAATACTTATTGATTGATTGATCATAGTATGTCATTATAAAAAATAACGATATGAGAACACATAAAGTTGTAGAGAGCTTTCCAAAGAGTGAAATCAGCAGAGGCAGAATTGCATGCTTGCTCACTTTAACCATATAGACCCATATGTTTACATATACATGTAAATGTGTGTTTGTGTGGTGCGGTATGGGATGTGTGTGTAAGTATGTGTGTGTAAAAAGTAAATAAAACCAAAGGTAATGGAACTTCTGATAGACTTAGAAAGGAACACAAAACAAACATTTTTTGGCTATTCATTTTCCATTAATTCAGTCAGTTCTACCTTTTTAAGTGGCATGATTTTATGAAAGACTATTTCTTATTGTACATTTATACAAGTATTAGTCTTTTTGATGCTTATTAAGTTTATAATAAAATTTTTTTAAGAAGATAAGCCTAATTTCTTAAAGCAAAAATAAATTTGAGCTCAAAGTTATAGGACTGGTGCTGGAAAAGCTACTGATGTTCTTTGACAGTTAGAATTTGAATGAGAAGAAATGTATCTTCAGTGCTTTTCCACCTAGTCTTCCTATGCCCTTTCCAGTCTTCTAGATGCCTCTTTTCCCTTGAGGAACACAATGTCCTCATGCTCCTCAAATGTACCACCCTAGCCAACCTCCTCCTCTACTCCACTCACCTCAAAATTTACTTGTCTCCCATCAAAGCCAAAATAAACTTCTTTCTCATCCTGGGAAGTTGTAAAATTGCAACCCTTACATATTGCTATCCATTAGAGTCTTTAAGTCTTCAGTGGACCAAAATGTAACTCAACTTATCACAAAATAAATATCTGCATGCTACAAATAACAGCTTTTTTCTGGAGTGAAATATCCATGTACTTATAAAAAGTCATTTGAAAGTATCCCTCATGGTACATTCCTGCTGGTTGATTCCTAAGTTAGTGAATAAGGATTTCTTAAACACCAATGGGGATATAGTTTAAAAAAAAAAAAGCCAAAAGACAGTCCCTGCTCTCCAAGGTAAATATAAGATACATACATGATAAACTGGAGCTAAACAAAAGATGGAAAGAGGAGTTTGTGTCAGATGACACTTAAGTAATGTGGGATAAGGGAAGAAGAAGAGTGAATTCTCAGTGCATGGCCTCATTTTTTTTCTATGAAATCTGAGGTCAGGGGCGGAGCCAAGATGGCGGAGTAGAAAGACGCACATACACATAGCTCCAAACCCACAACCCACAGAACGGCTAGAGGGGACCAACCCACGGTGAATTCTGCACCCAGACGCCACGGAATATTGGAGTGAGGGAGATTTCTGTTCTTGAGAGACCTGCAAACCTCTCGCGGGGGGACCTTCGCGCTGCGGACTGGGCGCCGGGACTGGGAGCTGAGTACAGCCCTGCAGCGGCCGCGACACCGTGAGGAAAAGATCCGAACAGGCTATGGAAACGAGATATCCTGTGGCCACGAGGGTCCCTCCACCCACAGAGGGACCTGCAAACCTCTCGCAAAAGGTCCGTCGCGCTGCAGACGCGGAGCCCAGCCCGGACCTGCGGCGGCCGCAGCTCCGAGAGGTACAGATCTGAGCAGGCTTTAGGGACGGGATTTCCAGCGGCGGCACAAGCCCCTCCACCCACAGGTGAGGGTTGGTGAGAGAGTCTCTTTGGCGGGTCGAGAGGGGAGTGGGGTGCCCCCATGGCTCGGGCCCCCCCGGGAGATAGAAGCTGAGAGGCGGCTACAGACAGGGGCTCCGCAAGCGGGCGGGAGCCTGGATCCATTGTGGAAGGTCTGTGCATAAACCCCCTGAGGGAACTGTGCCTGAGAGGCGGCCCTGCCCCAACCTGACCATCTGAACTTAATTCTCACACTGAATAGCAGTCCTGCCCCCGCCAAAAGCCCTAAGGTGGGAAGCAGCATTTGAATCCCAGTCCCCAAACACTGGCTGGGAGGACCAGGAGGCGAGGTGGGTGTGAGGAGAATATTCAGAGGTCAAGCCACTGGCTGGGGAGAATGCCCAGAAAAGGGAAAAGAAATAAAACTATTGAAGGGTACTTTCTCGGAGAAAAGACACCTCCTCCCTTCCTTTCTGACGAGGAAGAACAATGCTTACCATCAGGCAAAGACACAGAAATCAAGGATTCTGTGTCCCAGCCCACCCAATGGGCTCAGGCCATGGAAGAACTCAAAAAGAATTTTGAAAGTCAAGTTGGAGAGGTGGAGGAAAAACTGGGAAGAGAAATGAGAGGGATGAAAGAGAAGCATGAAAGACAGATCAGCTCCCTGCTAAAGGAGACCCAAAAAAATGTTGAAGAAATTAACACCTTGAAAACTAGCCTAACTCAATTGGCAAAAGAGGTTCAAAAGGCCAATGAGGAGAAGAATGCTTTCAAAAGCAGAATTAGCCAAATGGAAAAGGAGATTCAAAAGCTCACTGAAGAAAATAGATCTTTCAAAACTGGAATGGTACAGATGGACGCTAAGGACTTTGTGAGAAAGACAGATATCACAGAACATAGCGTGAAGATTCGAAAAATGGAAGATAATGTGAAATATCTTATTGGAAAAGCAGCTGACCTGGAAAATAGAATCAGGAGAGACAATGTAAAAATTCTGGGACTACCTGAAAACCATGATCAAAAGAAGAGCCTAGACATCATCTTCCATGAAATTATCAAGGAAAACTGCCCTGAGATTCTAGAACCAGAGGGCAAAATAAATATTCAAGGAATCCGCAGAACACCGCATGAAAGAGATCCAAAAAGAGAAACTCCTAGGAACATTGTGGCCAAATTCCAGAATTACCAGGTGAAAGAGAAAATATTGCAAGCAGCTAGAAAGAAACAATTCAAGTATTGTGGAAATACAATCAGGATAACACAAGATCTAGCACCCTCTACATTAAGGGATCGAAGGGAATGGAATAGGATATTCCAGAAGTCAAAGGAACTAGGACTAAAACCAAGAATCACCTACCCAGCAAAACTGAGTATAATACTTCAGGAGAAAAAATGGTCTTTCAATGAAATAGAGGATTTTCAAATTTTCTTGATGAAAAGACCAGAGCTGAAAAGAAAATTTGACTTTCTAACACAAGAAGGAAGAGAACCATGAAAAGGTGAACAGCAAAGAGAAGTCATAAGGGACTTACTAAAGTTGAACTGTTTACATTCCTACATGGAAAGACAATATTTGTAACTCTTGAAACATTTCAGTATCTGGGTACTGGGTGGGAGTACACACACACACACGCACACACACGCACACATACATAGAGACAGAGTGCACAGAGTGAATTGAAGAGGATGGGATCATATCTTAAAAAAAAAAAAATGAAATCAAGCAGTGATAGAGAAATATTGGGAGGAGAAAGGGAGAAGTTGAATGGGGCAAATTATCTCTCATAAAAGAGGCAAGCAAAAGACTTATTAGTGGTTGGATAAAGAGGGGAGGCAAGAGAAAAACATGAGGTCTACTCTCATCACATTCCACTAAAGGAAAGAATAAAATGCACACTCATTTTGATAGGAAAACCTATCTCATAATACAGGAGAGTGGGGGACAGGGGCACAAGCAGGGTGGGGGGGAGGATGGAGGGGAGGGCATGGGGAGGAAAATGCAATCCGAGGTCGACACTCATGGGGAGGGAAAGGATCATAAGAGAATAGAAGTAATGGGGGTCAGGATAGGATGGAGGGAAATATAATTAGTCCTATACAACACAACTAGTATGGAAATCTTTTGCAAAACTACACAGATTTGGCCTATATTGAATTGCTTGCCTTCCAAAGGGAAGGGGTGGGGAGGGAGGGAGCTAAAGAAGTTGGAACTCAAAGTGTTAGGATCAAATGTAATGTTCTTACCACTGGGAAATAAGAAATACAGGTTAAGGGGTCAAGAAAGCTATCTGGCCCTACAGGACAAAAGAGAAGATGGAGACAAGGGCAGAGAGGGATGATAGAAGAGAGAGCAGATTGGTCACAGGGGCAATTAGAATGCTTGGGTTTGGGGGGGAGGGGATAAAAGGGGAGAAAATTTGTAACCCAAAATGTTGTGAAAATAAATGTTAAAAGTTAAATAAAAAAAATAAATAAATAAATAAAAAATGAAATCTGAGGTCAGATTATCAGCTGAGAAGGTATAAAGAGGGAGAGCCATGGGAGGTTTGAGGAGAGAGGAAAAGATTTGGAGGAGCCACAATGGCGAGTGGAATAGTGAGTTAATTAGGGAGGTGTAAGAGAATGTCCTTGGAGGTGTGAGGACACAGTTGAATTTACGTAGCATACATTTGTAGTAGACCCAGTCAGCATGGTTTCACTGGTTTTCTCCAGCTTCATTCAGCAGCACATGTGTAAGAATGAAAGCAGCAGATGGTGGGAGTGATCCAAGTTTGAGGCTTGGCAGAGCAACATTGAAAATATGCAATGGGGACCAGGGACTCAAGAGAAGAAGACAGTGTAGAATTGAGCTGGTTCACCACTGGGTCAGTATAGGGAAAGGAGGAGAATGTAGGTAGTCCAGAGTGATGGCCTGAGAAAGAACCAATGGATTAAAGTTAGAGGTCACAGTAAGGAAAAAAAATAAGAGAGCATTGAGTTTCCAGGTAGAGGGAGAGGTGAAGTGACAATAGACTGTGATCAGATAAGGGAATTTCAGAGTTCATGAACATGGAGGCATGACCACTATTGTGTGTGACTGAGATAGGGTGGAGGAGGAGCTCATGGGAAAAGAGTGAGATGAGGAACTGAGGGGTTAGATGTTTGAGAATCAATATGTATGTTGAGATCTCCTATTATAAGGGACAAAAGTTGAGGAGAAGAAAAAGACTGAGTTAGGCACTGAATTTGTTGAGGAAAGAAGAGAAATGTCCTGGAGGCTGGTAGATAACAATTACCCAAATTTTGATTGGGTGATAGATATAGATTGAGTGAACCTTGAAGGAGGAGTGCTTACTGAATGATAGCAGTAGGGGACACAATCTGGAAGTGGCAACTGGGAACAAAGAGTATTACAACTTCCCTGCCTCAATCAGTGCTTGGAGGTGGGGTAAGGGGTGGGGAATGAGTGAAAGTGTATCTAGTGCTGAAAAGGAAGGCCAAGGAGGTTTTGTCATTAGGAGGGAGCAGATCTTAGTGCAATCCTGAAAATGAAAGGAGTGGGAAAGGAAAATATATAAGATGAAGGTAAATTTGTTATCCATGGAGTAGACATTCCAGAGGACACAGTGGAAGGGCTGAGTAGCTTTAGAGTAGGACAGTGAAGATTTGGAGGTTGTGTTGATAACGGAGAAAATAAGTAGTCAGGCTATGGGGCTGGAGAACAGACTTCAAATGATGACAGCTGGGGGTTCAGAATCAATGGGGCACATGATCTGGGGAGGATTTTGTTGACCAATGAGTAATGACTTCAGATAGATTTTTATTAGCTGTAGGAGCCTGGCCTTAGAGTAGAGGCCTCTCAGGACCATTGGTAGTTCCAGACAGTGGCCAAGTATCGAGAGTTTAAGGAATGGTGTTACTCTCCTTCCCCTAAAGCAAAAGACAAATCTAAATGTGTTATAGAATGACTTTTTTCTTCTGCCCTAGAAGAAAGGAGTCTGGTGATCAATGGAATGGTATTTCTCTTCTTCCAATGGCAGGTATGATGCAATAGCATTTTTTCCCCTTTTCTCATTCCCTAATCCCAGTTTTATATCCTTTTTATTCTCTTGGGGAGCTAGTCTTCTTATAGCTAATGTACTAATTCATATTGAAGATGCCAGAAAACTTAAGAACCTTCCAAGATGCACTTGCATTTTAAATGAAGGCTCCTTCAGACCTTAAGGTAAAGGAATAAATCTCTAATGGTAGGAATTGTGCCCTGGAAGTTGGTTTTAGAGACTGAGGATTTCTCGATAATCATCACAATTTTTTAAGGCTGATTCTATCCTATTGGTTGCAATTAAATCTATCATCTCTGTTACAATGGTAACAGTAGAAAGGGGTGATTAAAAATGTTTGCAGGCCAACAGATTTTTAGAACCTATCTACACAGCTTCATAAAGACCCAAGGATAAAGACCCTTCTGCCTCCCTTAAGCCCTCTGCTCGGTAGCTAGAACCCAATAGTCTATGAAATTGACAGTGTGTAAGGCTGAGTTGCAAAGAATTCAAGAAAAAGACTCTTGACCAAGGATATTGTAAATATCTGCTTATGATGAAAATTGGCTAAGTCCACCAGTTTTAATAGTCAGAAAATGGAAACCCCACCTCATCTCTAAGACTATCTATAATTCCTAGTCTTAAAATTTCTCTGATTTTGTAGACTTTTAGAATTTAGAAGTGAAAAAGACCTTCTTGAATATCTATTCTTATTTATTTCATTTTATTTTTTAAAAATAATTTTTATTATTTTTCAATTAACCCAAATTTATCTCCTCTTCCTCTTACCTCCTTTCATTCCCAATTGAAGAAGAAAAAAACCAGAACCCTTTAACAAATAAATATGTGTAGTCCATTCATCTCATTTTAAAGATGAAGTGAAGAGAGGTTGAGTGATCTACCAATGATCATGGAGTGAGTGCAATAGCAAGGGAAGAATGAGAACCAGGTCTCCTGATTACTGTTCCATCCTCTTTTCAATATACCAAATTATCTTCCTGAGTGGGTTAACTTTTTTGTTGTTGTTTTCAGGTCATTTCTGTCATATCTGACTCCTTGTGACATCATTTTGGGGTTTTCTTGGCAAAGATACTGGAGTGGTTTTCCTTCTCCAGCTCATTTTTACACATGAAGAAACTGAGGCAAAAATAGGGCTAAGTGACTTGCCCAGGATCACACAGCTAGTAAGTGTCTGAGGCCAGGAGGTGTAGCCTTCTTATTTATTTTTATTTGAGTTTGGGTGGCTATTGAGAAAGAAATAGCAAGCCAGTATCTTTGCCAAGAAAAACTCAAATGGGGTCACAAAATCAGGCACGACTGAAACAACTCAACTACCACAACAAGAAGACTATGTCAGCAAATCCATCGTATAAAATAGCCTATGATTATCCAAATTCAATATTCTTTCTAGAGTTTTACCCTTGCTTTCTTGAGGTATGAAGTGAATTGGATGGTCAACTTTGCAATTTACTTATTTTCATCTCTTGTGGGTATTCATTTTTCACATATTCTTACTGATTAAACACAGGATATCTAATATAATGTTAATAATAATAATGTCAGTCATAGAGTTCAGGAACAAAATTAATCTCAAAATAAATTTACAAGGTGACTATATCTAAAGCCCTTGTTCTTTCCTTCTCTTTGTTCCTCCTTCACATGGGATAGCTGGAAGGCAGCATCATTCAGTGGGAAAAGCAATGATTCTGAATTCAGAGGTCTGGGTTCGAATCTCTTCTCTCTTGCTTACAGTCTGTGTTACCTCAGGCAAGGTGCTTAAGTTCTCTAGACCTTGGCTTACTCACCCTTTGCTCTAGCCTCCACTTTCAACCCAACACTCCAAAGTAAATCCTGTCCTGGATCTGTCCTGTGGATCTGGGCTTCTGCTTGCTGAGAAGTCACTATAATTAATCCACCTCAGACGCAGAACACTACTGCTGCTTCCTGACCATCATCATACCATGCTGCTGAAAGTGCCCACTTGATGTGCATCTACCTTGTTTCCAGTTCTTTGCTATGAGAAAAATGTATTTTCTACTTTTTCCTGTCCTGCAACGTTTAATACTTTAAGGATCTATGATTTTCCCTCCTTGATGCATATTGCAATCCCACTATAACCTAGAGAAGGTGGCATTTGATTTAGGCTTTAAAAGGATTGGTATCAGAAGCTTCTGTGGTTGAAACACCATCAGCACATAGTTATAAGCCTCTTAATATTAGCTAGGTTGCTTCTCAGACTGAAGACTCATGCAGTTCATCTGTTCCCAGGACGATACTCATCCCTCAAATTTCACTTGAAAATTATATTTCCTTGAGCTGAACTAAGTTGAACACTGGACTCTGCATTGCTTCCTGTTTTGATTCTCAACCAATTTAACAAATAAGAACATATTTTTAGGCCAGTCACTGAAGGTTAAAATTCATGTCTAAAACCACATTTACCAACTTTTTCTTCCCTTTTCCCCCATCAAGCCAGTTCCTCCTCCTAGCTTTCTTGTTCTGTTCATGGTACTCTCATTTTCCTGTCTACCTCATTAGAAATTCAGAAGGTATTTTTTTACTTCTCCTTCATCCCCTCACATTCTGTGCATTTCTACTTCAAAATCTCTCCTCCATCAATCCATTTCTTTCCATTCTTGCTGATAGTGCCAAAAACATGAATAAATTCTTATTATTTCATGACTGGGCTGATCACCTAATTTTCCCTAATGTCAAATTCCACTCCCTCTAATTACAGAGCCACAGAATCATAGAATTGGAAAAGAACACCGAAGTCAACTAGCCCAAACCATCCATGAAAAACCAATCATTCAATTGCCACATATTTGCTAATCATCTATTATGTACAACATACAAGGTACTTATTATGTGTAAGGCACTGTGCTCAGTGATGGGAATGCAAAGAAGTGAAACATAAGAGCTCTCCCTCAAGGAATTTATATTCCATCAGGACAGAAAATATGTACATATACAAGTATATACAAAATAAATACAAGATTATGGAATGGAAAATCAGGAAAAATCAGGAAAGTCTTTATGAAGTTCTGCAAATACTAAAGTACCTGCTGAAAGCATTTACTGAAGCACTTTACAAATATCATTTTATTTGACGCATCTCATCACCATCCCATTTACTGTCCCACATTCAATCTCTTACCATCACACCAGTGCACTTGGCATCCTCTGTGCCTGATATTACTTCCTTTTCCCCACTTCCTAGCATCATTTATTTCCTTCAAAACTCTACTCAAGCACTATTTTCTACATATATCCAATGAGATAATATTTGCAAAGTACTTAGCATATAGTGCCTGGCACATAGTAGGTCTTATATAAAAGTTTATTCCCATTCCCTCCACCACACCCTGCCAGTATGTCTTGATTGAAGAATGTGGAAAGGGGAATAATGTATAGCAAGACTGGAAAGGTAAGACAGAGTCAGGTTGTGTAGGGCTTTGAAAACCAAGTAGACAAGTTTATATTTGATCCTAAAGCCTATCGTAGGGAGCCATTGGAGTTTTAATGGTAGGGGAATGAAATGGACAGAACTTCACTTTAGTGCAAGTATGGTGAAAGCACTGGAGTGGAGAGAGAGCATAGAAACAGGGAAGATGCCAATTAGGACACTTTTGCAATAGTCCAAGAGAGAGAGGATGATGGCCTAAAGTAGGGTGGCGCCTGTGTGTGAGTGTGTGTGTATGTGTGTGTGGTGTATGTGGTGCATAGAAATGGAGACAGATGGGAGAGGTGGTGGAAAGGAAGTGATGACAGCTTTTTTTTGGAGAGAGGAGGGCGTGAGACTGAGGAGTCAAGGATGACAGACTAGACAGAAATATTGCAAACCCAAGTGACTAGAATGATAATGGTACCCATAACAGAAATGGTGATATTAAGAAGAAAGGCAGGTTTAGAAGTAATGATAATGAATTCTCTTTTGGATATGTTGAGTTAGAGATGCTCATGAATCAGCTTGACATGTCGAACAGACATTTAAAGATCTCTGACTGGAGCTCAGGAGAGAGACTAACAAGCATAGAGGTGTAGGGGTCATCTGTATGGAGATGATAATTAAACTTTCCAACAAGTAGTTATCTTGTCTTTGTTTAAAGTACCATCATGAAAACAAACTTCACGCCAGGGGTGGAGAACCTGTGGCCTCTAGCTTTTCATGTGTGGCCCTTTGACCAGATCCACACATTCAGTCATACCTGCTCCATACCTTCTAAGGCAGTCCATCCCTTTTCATTGTGATTAGCTCTAATTTTTAGGGAGTAGAGAGAGTAGAAATCATAGTGGCTCTGGAGGAACTAGGTTTGATCCCTGCCTCTTCCTCTCTATGTGAATTTGTACATATGACTCAACCTCATCTAGGTCATCGAATACAATTGCTCCATTTTATAGAGGAGGAAACTTGGGTCCAGAGAAATTACTCTTAATTCTGCCCTCTGGGGACATGCCAAACAAATTTAATCCCTCTTCCACCTTGAAATACTTGAAGACAGATCTTTTATCCTATACCCTTCATTCTCCAGGCTAGCATCCCTAATTCTTTAGACACTTCACCATCCTGGTCATTCTCTTCTGGACATCCTGGCCCAGCTTCTAAAATGTGGTGCCTAGAACTGAACATAATACTCTAGATATGATTGTTTTAACCAGGGAAGAATATAGAGGGACTTCTCACTTTCTGTGTTTCAGATATTACTTATCTGTGACTGAAAGTGGTGTCAAAAATGATACTTAAACTGGACGTTGAAGGAAATAAGAGATGTGAAGAGGTGGGGTAAAGGAAGACATACAGGATACCAAGTGCACTGGAGAGATTGAGTGAAGGTTAGTGAATAGGATGGTGATGAGACATTTGTAATGCATTTACTTCAGTCCCTGGCATATAGTAGATGGTATATAAATGCTTATTCCCATTCCCTTCCTCTCCCCCCCCCCCACTACCAGTGTGACTGGATTGAAGAATGTGAGAAGGGGAATAATGTATAAGGAGACTGAAAATGTAGGGCAAGGTCAAGTTGTGTATGTTCTATGAAGATTTGTTTCATTTTATTTTGGTGGAAGAAGAAAAAAATGACTATTTAGCTAATTATTTGATCATCATAAATCATAGATTTAGGACTGGAAAGGAACCACAAAGAATGAGGAACTGAGGCCCAGAGAGGTTGTGGTTTGCTTATGATCACATGGATACACAATGTCTTAGGTAGGATTGGAACCAGGTTCTCTGATTATAGAGCTGGAGCTTTCTATTTTATCATTATAGGTTCTCTACCACCAAAGAGATCACAGTCCCTCCCCCTTCTTATCTAAAGTGATTCTTATCCATGGCAAAGTGGAAATAAGATCACACATGTACAGCTGAAAGAGACCACAGAGACGATGTAGTCCAACCCTCTCAGTTTTAAAAAATCTTTATTTATTTATTTTTACTTTTCAGCATTCACTTTTATAAGATTTTGAGCTCTAAATTTTTTCCCCTTCCTCTCCTGCCCCCTCCCCAAAACTAGCATGCAGTCTGATATAGGCTATACATGTACAATCATGTTAAATATATTTCCACAGTAGTCATGTTGTGAAGGAAGAATTACAGCAAAAGGAAAAACCATCAAAAAGAAACAGCAGCAACAACAAAATGGAAGAGGGAGGAGGTGAGAGGGGAAAAGTGAAGCTTACTCTCTTCACATTTGGCTTAAGGAGGGAATAACATGCTCATTCAATTTGGTATGAAAATCTATCTTACACTACAGGAAAGTAGGGGAGAAGGGGACAAGTGGGGTGAGAGGAGGATGATAGAAGGGAAGGCAAATGGGAGGAGGGAGCAATTAGAAGTAAACACTTTTGGGGAGGAACATGGTCAAAAGGGAGAATAGAATAAATGGAGGGCAGGATAAAATGGAGGGAAATATAGTTAGTCTCACACAACATGACTATTATGGAAGTCTTTTGCAAAACTATACATATATAGCCTGTATTGAATTGCTTGCCTTCTCGGCGGGGATGGGTAGGGAGGGAGGAAGGGAGATAAGTTGGAACTCAAAGTTGGAGGAATGCATGTGGAGAATTGTTTTTGCATACAACTGGGAAATAAGAAATACAGGTAATGCGATATAGATATCAATCTTGCCCTACAAGAAGAGAGAGAAGATGAGGATAAGGAAAGGGAGGGATATAACAGAAGCGGGGGGCATATTGAGGGAAGGGGTAATCAGAATGCAAAGCGTTATGGGGTGGGGGAGGGGAGAGATGGGGAGAAAATTTGGAACTCAAAATTTTGTGGAAATGAATGTTAAAAACTAAAAATAAATAAATAAACAGAAAAAAAAGAAATTAAGTTCTAAGTTTAAGTGACTAGTTTTTCCTGTAAATCTTGAAATAATCAAGCCAATAAGTTGGAGGTCTTCCTTTTGTTCATTTAAGTATCTTAGGGGTAGCGATATGTTCCATCAGTACGTCCATCGATTGTCTTTCATGCTAACTACAAAACTCTTTCACCTTCCCTTTCATGTCATTTGCTCTGCTTGGTACAAGTTGTCACTGATGCAGTCATTTACACCTACCATGTCTCCTTCCATTCTTCCTTGGGTATCTAGCTTTAGTTCTTCTGAAAAGATTTTTTTGTTCTTTCTTGACCCTTTGCTATAGAGCAGTACTAGGAGACTAATGGTGTTAACAAGATGGGTTTTTATCATAGCGGCATGGAGGTTGGAATCATTGAAAATAAGGTGTAGTTTCCCTGATCTGCTACTCCTACTCAGTTCTAGGCTGGGTTCATCATCATATTAGTGAACTAATTCAATCTAGCTGCTTGTCAAAATCTTCATAACATGTATCTTTCATTCAACTAGTATTCCAATTAGATTCCAAATGCAAATGGCTAAAATTAACTCTTTTGCATTGCTATGGATTTTCCTGAAGTCTTTGCAGTTTTCCATGGCTTAATACAATTCATAGAATGCCATAAGCAATTCAGAGCTTAGCAAGAACCTCATATTGAGGTATTGAGAACATCACAATCAATATTAAACACAGAAAATTCACAGCAGTGTATGAAATATATAAAAATTATTATCATTTTCATTATAAACCCCTGTAAAAATTTCAGGCCATGATATTCTTGCTCTATGTGAGTCCCCAGTTCTGGAGTCCTTAAATGGTTTTCAAAGTTAGCTTGTTCATCAGTGCCCCAGATGTGAGAGAAAAGAAGTTAAAAAGTATAAATTCAATCTAGAAATAATTGTTCTTCCACCATTTTGTTATCTGATGCTAGCTTAAGAAAGAGGAACTAGTAATGCTATTGAGAGAAATGTGACATTTTTTACTTGATGTTATTATATCATTATCTGTGTGTCTGCAGTTTTTTTTCTCTTCTTCCTGAATACTATTGAATAATATGCTAACATTAGATAACAGTTACCTCTGTATCGACCCAAATGTTGCCTGAACTTTGTATCAAATTTATGTTTAATATTTATGAGAAGGAAAAGAACCAGGCACAATAAAACTGTTTCCGATCTTTAAAGTTTCATAGTGAGTCATGGGTCTGTCTAACAAGATAAATGCAACAGGACATCCTGTAGTCGCTGTATAGTTTTTCCAACCCATCTAAATTTTTTTGGTCCTCATGAGACTGAAAGGTACCCAACGTTTTAATCAAGTATTAAAACCTGCTTAACTAATAGCTTCATTAAAATGCCAACAAAAGAAAATAGAAATTTGAGATCCCCAGCAGAGGACCATATTTGGAATTATTTCTC
The DNA here is from genome assembly GCF_028372415.1 of Notamacropus eugenii. Lineage (NCBI taxonomy): Eukaryota > Metazoa > Chordata > Mammalia > Diprotodontia > Macropodidae > Notamacropus > Notamacropus eugenii. The sequence goes on from NC_092875.1 coordinate 274,025,882, forward strand.
ATTTTATTTGCCATTTGATCTATAATGATTTTGAATACTATCTCTGGTTATTTTGAAAATAACAAAACATATCTCCATTGATCTTTATATTTTTATTGTTGATTTATTTTAATCCTTTCTTGATGTATTTGATTTTTTTTTACTACAATTTTAATATTTAAAGGGAAATCAAGGACTTTTCTTTTAAAGATTTAAGGCACCTAATGTTCCTAGACATGTCATTTTGTTTCAGTGGCATTTTATTTTATAACCAGTCTATAACTATGCACTTAAAAACAATGCTTTTTCTTGTTCTTCAAATGGAGTAATGGAGGATTCATATCAAGTTAAAAATAAAATCACTTCCTATGCTACCAGTAAGAAAAAAAAGAAAGGAAGGGAGGGAAAGGGGGAGAGAGAGAGTGTGTGTGTGTTAATGTGCTATCTGTATACATACATATGTGTGTATATATGTATATAAATATAGATGTGTGTATATACATATATACATATAAATGTCAAGGGGAAAGATTGAATGTTAGCTAATGGTTATAGCAGTGAAAAACAATGAGCAAATTTAGATTATTATATGTTGGTTTATATGTCAAAGGAGCATTGTAGTTGTTTTTGTAACTATCAGCTTTTGCTTTGTTTTTAAAGTTAATAGTGATTATTGCTTAATTAAATTAAATTAGGATTTCACAAAAATATTTTAATTTAATACCAGAAAGCTGTATATAATTTAAAAAATGTGATCCAGGTTTAAAGAAACAGTTAAGCCTATATAGTTAAACCTAAGAGGATTAAGGAATAAACAAAATGACAAGTCACAAATTTCCTAATAGTTCTTTCTTACCTGTGAATTTTCTTAGTAATAAAATAATATTAAATGTAATTATATAGTATAATACTTTGTGTTATCTTAAATATAAGCTATAATTGTTGACCTCCTGCATTATTCTTGTCTTTGAGGGTTTACATTTTTATATGAAACTGCCCAAACTTCACATTCATATATATTTTAATGTCATATATATGTGCAAATATTTTTGCTCTATGTAAACATATAAAACAAACAAAATGTTCTCAGATGATTTTTTCCTGCTTAGTTATATTTTGTTTCTTAAAATGCTCAGAATTTGATCTCTCTCTCAAATATATGTGCATAATTTAGCAGATTAAGGAACTGAAATTATGTGGTAACTACATGGTAAAAAGTAAACCCTGTATTTTTTTATAGCACTTGTTTTAGAGAATAGCTTTTTAATCTAGTTATCAGAAGTACATAGCCACCAAAAATTCACAAGAGTCCATAATCCACTTGACATTATCAGTACCTCCAGGAATCTATGCTTGATTTGTTTTAGCATCTCCATTTTCTGCAGAGTGGTTCATATTTGTACTGGCATCATTAAACCCCTTGGGTAACTTCCCTCCCTTCTTTGTAGGTGTACCCACACATATAAAAGAAAAGTCAAATTCTTAGCATTTTATTCAGAAGCAGACTATAATTAATGTTTACTGAAAAGATGGGAAAAAACCTATAAACATCATAAAGAAAATATATAGGGATGTAGGGATGGGAACTGAACCTGTAATTTCACTGGTATAGAGAACTCCCAGGTAAGGGAACTCATTCTATTCACATAAAGGTTATAAAATACGAATGTGCTCTGGTCCCCCTTGCCAGAAGACCAGATATGTTACATTTCACCCCTTCTCCTAGTCAGTTAAGGGAGGATTTAAAACTCTGCCATTGGCTAGAACCCCTACCAACTGTGCTCCTCCCGTTTTAGGGCTCAGAGTATCCCAGTTCCATTTTACTACGTTACAGTCAGATTACAAAGCAGTATTGCTTCAAAGATGTAGTATGAACAAACATTTTTCCCAATGCACAGGAGCATAATATTGAGAGAGGGTTAGGCTCACAGCTTAATTTAGATCTTACATAGCATTAATCCCACCTAATTCAAGTCCAAGCCTTCCTTGGACTTATATCTGGGACCTTGGCTTTCCTGATATGCTAAATGGAGCATCCCTCTTGGAATAATAGACTCTAAGAACCCCACAATTCCAGATCCTGGTCCTGGACTGAATTCTGTACCTAGGACTGAAAAGTTCAAATGAAACAGATCAATACCCTAAGATTTTTTTTTTTTTTTTATGGAGCCACATGACCTGAGGAGAGGGGAAGGTGGCCCAAAGACCCTTCTCTGATTACTGCATGATGGCATCCCCTGTGTGTGGAGTTCTTCATCCTTGTATATTTCACTGACAAGTGAGAGTGCCTTGGAGAGGTAGTTTTTAAAATGCAGTCTGTTCTGGCTATGCAGTCAATGGAAAGACCACCTGTATCAGTAAGTACCCAAACATACACAGAGGAGCCTGCTATCCCAGGTTCTTCTATATGCATTCCTAAAAGGAAAGCAACTTTCAAGGGCTAACAATGACTTTAATCAAGCACATGTATCATTCCTTTAACCAAGCATATATATCATTCACCTAGTTCAGGGGAGTCAGCACCCTGAACTTCCAAGAAAATACAGAGAAATCAAGGATCAACAGACATGGCTTCCTCTGCCTGAATTCAACAAACAGGTCCAAATACTGACCATCCTCACCAGAGAGGGAAGCACCGACATCTAAGTTTTCCAAGCCAAGGCACTCCTTTAGCAACTTTCCGGCACTCAAACCTTCTTACAAAAACTAAGCCCCAAAATAAAACCTTACTCTAAGTATTTATACACTTTTTAGAACCAGAGGGCATAACCAGTGCCTCAATAGGAAAAACAACTCCCCTAATCAAGCTTCCCACTATGGGCAGGCCCATCAATGGGTGGGAAAGATCTTCTTTAATCACATTATTAGATCAGAGGCACTTTTAGTAAAACAAAAACAGCAAAAGATCCTAATTTGATTGCCATCACACCACCAAGTAGCCAACCACTTGGTAGGCCAATGGAGAACATCTATGCATGCACTAGCCATCTTGCCTCCCAGAAGTGAGTCCTCAGTGTCTCTTAGAGAGTAAGGTCATTTTAGATATTCTAGGCATGTGCCAAACTCCCATTATCCTTATAAGAAAGTAGCTTGTTCAGGACCACACAGTCAATGTGTGTCAGACAGAAGACCACTAGAAAATACCACCTCTCCAAACAAATCTCCATACTGCTAATATAAGTAGACAATATAACCACAGTCATATCCAAGGCAAGACACTTTCTTCCCAAAACATATTACTTGTTCTATGTATGTAGTAAGAACACATAGACATTTATACACATATATGTTTGTATGCATACATAAACATAAATATATATGTAGATTGTGTGAATATGTGTGCATATATGTGTGTATGTATATAAACATCTATACACAGGGTCATATGATAATATACATATATGCAAGGCATTCCAAAAATCTTAGTGAAATTTTAAACTTTGATTGCTTAAAATTATAGGTATATATTTTAGAAAATATAAAAACATACTAATAGAATTTTTTAAAATAAACATATTAAAAGATGAAGTTTATATACTTTCAGATAAAAAGAGGAACCTATTGAAGGACAAATAAATAGTCAACAATCATACCTTGTGTTAAAAATAATTATAATAGTAATTCACACACACACATATCACTTTAAGATTTACAAAGTGTTTTCTTCATAATAAGCCTATGGGCTGAGTAGTACAGCTATTATCGCTATTTCACAATCAGGGACACTAAAGCTACTGGACTTTTCCTAGGGTCCAGCGGCTCAAAAACTCAGGGTTGCATCTCTTGACTCGAAGCCCAGCTCTCTATAGACAACCGTCCAATGATTGTTTCAGGAAACTTTACAGGAGGATTAATTCTCCTAAACATTTCAACTTTGTGGATAAAGGACTAAGTTATCATCAATTAACCAAAATATTCATTTAGTAACTTTTATTTATGTCAGTATAATTTATAACATAGGGTACCTGCCCTCAAAGAATTTATAGTTTATTTGATAAAACAAGACATAAACATGTTAAAATAGTAGAAGACAAACCTGACTTAGGTCAGACTTGTGTTCTAAAAGTTGGCACCGAGGTTGGTTGTTTTGTTTGCTTAATTATATTTCCTCACTCACTTCCATGATAATAGCATCTATCTCCCAGGGTTGTTGTGAGCATCAGACGAGATAATAATCGTAAAGCACTTAGCACAGCACCTGGAACATAGTAAATACCATATAAATGTTAGTACTATTGTTGTAATGTTGTTACTCTTACTATTATCCAAGACATCATTCTGCCTTTTAATGATATTTCTGTAGAGGGACATGTATTCAGAATCCCAGGCTGGAATTCCAAGAACATCCATCCCAGTCCAGTACCACCTGATTGTAGAAGCTGACTGTCACATGTAACAGAGCCTCAAGGTATATCTGTAGCATCTAATGGTTAGAAAGTCCTTTCACATGTATTACCCCATTCAGTTCTCATCACAGCACAGTGAGGCTTATGGTGCAAGCATCACTACCCCTATTTTACAGATGAAAAAATCGAGGTTCAGAGATTTTAAATGACTTGCTCAAGGTCTCTCAATCAGTAGTGGAAGGGCTAGGACTGAAACCCAGATATTCTGGTTTGAATACTATCATAGATAGGGCTTACAAAGGTAGTAAGTCAGAAGTGAGATTTGAACTCAGCTCCTCTGGCTCCAGAGCCACTACTCATTATACTGTACTACGGTTTGTGGAATAAATAGTCCAAGGCTCCTATCTCTGCTTTATGGATGAAGAAACTGAAACTCAAAGAAATTAAATGACCTCTTATTCAGCATCATGCAGATAGAGTCACAGGCAAGGCTTGAACCCAGGTCTAGCACTCTTTTCTTTGCACAACACTATCTCATTGCCTGTAAAAAAAAAAATTCTTGCTGATGATCATGAGAAACACATAGGAGGTTAAAAATTTTAACTCCTTCTTATACTCAATTTTTCCTGTTCTCTTTCTCTCCCCCTTAAAACCTATAAAGAAAGTTGTGCAGGGCTGCTAATTTCAGGTCCACATAAAATACAAATAAGATTCACCTTCATTTCAGAGGAAAATCAGACTAAGATTGCCCTGAACATCTCATTTTAGGAACTAGAATAGGGATGGGAGTCCTTAGAACGGCAAACTCATAGGAGGAAAGGGTGTAGGTCAGGAAGATACTGCTAAAATGAATAGGTGGAAACTCTGTGTTATTCTGGACTCCTGTCATTTCTACCTTTCCAACATCTCTCCTATATGTCCCCTTCTCCCCACTCACAGTCACCTTCCTAGTTCAGCCTCTCATACCTCTTGCCTAGACTATTACAACAACCTTCTGGGTGATCTCTCTGACTTAATAATAGGAATAGTACCACTGGTACTAGTAGCTGGGCTTTTAAGTTTGCAAAGCACTGTACAAATATTTCATTTTATCCTCACAACAACGCTGAGAAGTAAATACTGTCTTTATTTTCATTTTACATGTGAAGAAACAGAGGCAAATGAGGGTTAAGTGACTTGCCCTAGGACACACTACTACTAAGTGTCTGAGGTGAGAATTGAACCCAGCTATTTCTGTCTCTCAGTCCACTTCTCTACTTCATTCCACCCCTCACTTAGTACCAAAGTGATTTTTCCTAAAACACAAGTTTTACTTTTACCATTCACCTACTCAGTGAACTCTTGTGGCTGCCTATTATCTCCAGGATCAAATAAAATATTCTCTATCTGGCACTAAAATCCTTCCAAACCTCACCTCTTTTCTACTTTTTCAGTCTTGTTCCTCTCAACAGGCTCTATGCTCCAGAGGCAATGGTGTACTTGTTCTTTGCACATGACACTCCATTTCCCCACCCCTTGCTCTGGCATTGTCTGTCTCCATACCTGGGATGCTCTCCCTCCCCAACTCAGGCTCCTAGATTCCCAGGCTTCCTTGAAGACTTAACTCAAATCCCACCCTCTTCACAAAGCTTTCCTCAAATCCTCTTCCAGGGATTTCCTCTGAGATTATCTCTCATCTTGTTCAGCCTTTGTTATTAGAAGAGGATCAGTGTGATATCACAGGGTGATGTCTTGACTCACTGTGAATTGGATTTAAGTGAGGCAGAGTTGCACGAAGCCTTACTCTCTCTTCCAGAGTCATCGAAGTCCAGGGGCAAGACAAGAGTCAAGGTTATTGGTGATGGCCTGGGATGCAACCTTGGCATCTTCGATGTCTGACCAATATATGTGGACCAATATATCTGAGCAATATATCTTCATGTTGTTTATTAGGATGTCAGCTCCTTGAGAGCTGGAACCATTTCTGCCTTTCTTTGTATCCCTAATACATAGAACTGAACCTGGCACGTAGTAAATAATTAATACTTGTTGATTAATTGACTAATTGACAAGGATGAAACCACTGTTAAGAGTAGGAGAGAAGCAGCATCAGAAGTTAATCCATAATCTTTCCTTTAGCACCCACAGTCACAGAATCAGAGGCCTAGAGCTGGAAGAAGCCTCACAAGTCATCTAGTGCAACATCTTCATTTCAAAAATGAAAGAACTGAGGCTCAGGCAATTTGCTCAAGGTCTTGCAAGTAGTAAACATCAACAGCAGGATGTGAACCCTGGTTCTTAGACTCCAGAACCAGTATTCTTTCTGTCATAACACAAAACTTCCATAGCTGCCTCCTCTCCCTACCCTCACGAGTGATACCTGGCATGAGGTGAAAATTGAGGTAATGAAAGGAGGATCCCCAGTTGTGGAAGGTTGAAGAAGGGGAAATCCTAAGCAGACAATGAAGGGCTGTTCCTGTGGTCATTCACATGTAATGAAGGCTTGTAAGTTGGGTGTCTGAAAGTCAAGGCCCTCTTATTCTAGGGGTGAAAGAAGCTCAACAAGCAGGAAATTGAGGATAAGGAAATAGTGCTAGAGATAGTGATGTTGGGGTAAAGGAGAAGGGAGGGGATGATCAGAGACAGGATGACTCAGAGTGAGGAAGGTGCTGAGTAGGCATTGGATTCTAGAAGTCTTAGAATAGGGGGTTTATGGGAACAGTGAAAAGGACCTGAGAATATAGAAATGAAAGGAGACAGGGAAGGGAAAGCCTGCAGAAGTGACTCAAGGAACAAGAAGCTACATAGGAGCCTGTTCTTTGAGAACCAATGGGCAGATAGCAAGCGAGCCTGGTACATGGCATTGCCATGGTTTCTGTGGTGTGCCAGTGGTGTTTTCTGCCAGAACTGTTTCTTTGGACCTTTAGGAAACATAAGTATAGAGCTGGAAAGGGTTTCAGAGGCCAGATAGGCCAACCTCTCTATTTTACAAATGAAGAAAATGAAGTTCAGGCAAAATTCTTACCCAAGGTCACACGTTTAGAATTTAAATACAGGTCCTCTGAATCCAGGGTCAGGACTCCTTCCACTGTATCAGTGCTGCTTCTTAGTGATGATTAACTCTAGAGAGCCAGTCAAGAGTTGACTCCACACGTAAATTACCTGGCCGTACAACATAGTATTGCTTTTTAGCTGTGTTGTTCTCACTTCCCACTTGAAAGAAACAAAAATAATTTCGTTGATGAGTAGGTATCTGCAGAGTCAAAGAATTGTACTTTTAAAACTTGCATCTCACTTTCTAGAGCTTCTTTTTTAAAGAAAAGGCTGCTTTTCCCTAGGAACTGTAGCAGAGATTTATGTTTTGGGGTTGGGTTTTATTTGTTTGGTTGTTTATAGAGATCAAGGTGGTGGACTCCAATCCAAGACTAGTCTTGCTAACTTCCCAAGCCCCAAGCTTAAATCCCCTTAGTCTCATGATGAGTCAACTCCCTACCTTCAGAGGTTTAGTTTTATGTAGTTTACTCTGTGTGGGCAATTCAAATGATGGCCCCCAAAAAAGTGTTTTCAGAAGAAATAAGCCAATTAAGGTTTAAGAGATGTGGTATGCAGCATTCCACACGTACTTCAGAACATGGGATTTCATCATATTCCTTCAGTTCAAAATTCAATTTAATATACATTTCTTAAGTAAGCCAACAAGCATGTATTAAGGACCTCTTATGTGTCTGGCACTGTGCTAAGTACCGTGGACACAATGAAAGGTAAAAAAAAAGTCCCCTTCAGTGCTCACTGTCTAATGGAGGAGACGACACATAAACAACTATGTACAACCATCTATGTACAATCTCAGAGGAAAGATATTAGTATTAAAATGAGAGCAGGGAAAGGTTTCTTATAGAGGGTGGGGTTTAGCTTCTACTTGAAGAAAACCAGACAAGCCAAGAGGCAGCTATGAAGACGGAGAACATTCAAGGCATAGGGGACAGACCATGAAAATGCAGCGTTTCCATGGTGATGGAGTGTTGTGTGCAAGGATGAGCAAGGAAGCCGGTATCACTGGATCACAGAGTAGATGGAGGTGAGTAAGGTTTATGAAGCCTGGAAAAATAGGAAAGGGTCAGGTTAGGAAGGGTTTTCATTGCCAAACAGAAGATTTCATATTTGATCCTAGAAGAAATAGGGAGCTACTGAGGTTTTCTGAGTAGAGGGGTGACATGGTCAGACCAGTACTTCAGGAAAATTAATTTGTTTGTTGAATGGAGGATGGACTAAAGTAAGGAGATACTTGTGGAAGGGAGACCAACCAAAAGGTTATTTTAATAGTGCAAGCATGAGGTTAGGACCTGTACCTGTACCATATCTGGGGAGGGAAGGGGGAACATATAAAAGATGTTAAAAAGGTAAAAATGATAAGACATGGGAACAGATGGTAAATATGGGGGGATGAGAGAGAAAGAAGTTAGGGGATGACACTTAGATTGTGTGCCTAGGTGACTGGGAAGATTGTGGTACCCTTAATAGGAATAGGAAAGTTAGAAAGAAGAAATGGTTTTAGGAGAAAGATAGCAAGTTCAATTTGTAATATGTTAGGTTATATATTAAGATTTTTTATATGTTAAGATGTGTATGGGACATCCAGCTTAAAAATATTGTCTTATCTGATCCTTAGATTAGCCTTACCCACTTACTAACTGTGTGACCCTGGGCACAAATGTTCACATGCACTTAGTCTGTGGTAGAGACTTCCAAGGTTGTATTGGTCTGATCAGTCACAGTCGGACACACTGTATCTTGATTCCAGCATAGTGAGGTCATTTCAGTCCTCTTTGAGATCGAAGCATTAGAACCAATGACCCTGGGCAAGTCACTTAACCCTGTTTACCTCAGTTTCCTCCACTGTAAAAAGAATTGGAGAAGAAAATGACAAACCACTTCAGCCTCTCTGTCAAGAAAACTCCAAATGGGGTCATAAACAGTCAGACATGACTGAACAGTAACAACACCACATTGGATCTTCACAACAATCTGCCATTATTATGTCCAATTTACAGTTGAGAAAACTGAAACATAGAGAAGGGTAAAGTGACCTGCCCTAGATCATGTAGATAAGTCACTTATACAGGATTAAGAACTCAGTCCCAGTGAAACCAAGCTCAGCGTTCTTTTCATTGAATCCCATTGCCTCTCAGAATTCTTATCTTTTCAGGATCCTTTAGCATTAATCTCTTTCTTTTGGATGGGGCTGAGTTTTGTTTTGTTTTATAACTACAAGTTTTTATTTCTTAAAGGATAGCACAGGTCTCAGAGATCTGGAGATAGAAAGGACCTGAAAGATTATCTAATCTAAACATTTCATTACACAAGTGAGGAAATTTCAACCCAGAGAAACCGATTTACCCACAGGTAGTAAGTAAGGTGCAGAGCCGGGAGCTAAGCTTATGTCTTTAGACTCCAAATACACTGCTCTTTCTCTAGCTGTCATTCACTAGCTGTTCTAGTTAGACTAGCTTAGGAATGTGTCTGGCAGCAGATGAAGGCGTGATTTTCTTTATGTTATCTTCTTACTATTTTTGCCATTGGCCTTTTTACCATTCTATTGATGTATACTCAACACACGTAGCATTTTCCCCCCTCTAGGATAAAGCTACCTTAAAGAACTTTCTGACAGTAACAGAAAAACAGCTCCATGGTGGTAAACTAACATGCTATAATGATCTGAATACATAGAACTGAATAGATCTACTCACATGATATGATCACCCTCCAGCTTATTAATATATCTTTCCTAAAATGTGGTACCCATAACTGAATGCAACCCTGAGCTGAGCCAAAAGTTGAGTAATAAGAGAACATTTCATCTGGAAAATAGAACAATATTTTATTTTTTAAAAAATCAATTAATTCATTCATTTTTAGTTTACAACATTCAGTTCCACAAGCTTCTGAGTTCCAAATTTTCTCCCCATCCCTTCTCTCCCTTCTTCCCCTTCCTCAAAATGGCATGCAATCTGATATAAGCTCTACAGATACATTCACTTTAAACATATTTTCACCTTAATCATGTTGCAAAGAAGAATTAGGACCAATGGAATGAATTACAAGAAAGAAGAAACATAGCAATAAAGAGAGCAGATAGTATGCTTCAATCTGCATTTGGACTCTGTAGTTCTTTCTCTGGATGTGGATAGCATTTATGGAACAATATTTTCAATACCTTCAATGTATGCACTTTTTGCAAAAACTAATCTTTTAAAATACTGATATTCTACCCATAAGACTATGGGTAGTGTGCAAGTCAGGGAAGGCAACCACCCTAGAAGGATTAAAATTACAAGTAACCCTAATGACAATGAGAAGAAGTATGATGGGTGTAAGTAGGATATACCACATTCCCAACAAGCTGATATAAAAGATAACATAAAGGAAACATCCAACCAGAAAGGTTGGGAGCTGATGGGTTGAGAATACCCCAATGTTATTAAAATGATCAAAGTAGACAGCGATTGAATTGTTTAAGTTATACAGTAGCCTTCTAGGTAGGATTTATAGAGTGAAGTGAGCAGAACCAGAACACTGTAAATAGTAATAGCAATATTGTACGATGAACAATTGTGAATGACTTAACTATTCTGAGCAATACAGTGATCCAAGACAATCCTAAAGGATTTATGCTGAAAAATGTGATCTGCCTTCAAGAACTGATGATGTTTGAATACAGACGAAAGCATACTATTTTTTACTTACTTTCTTTTTTTTAGTTTGAGTTTTTTTCCACAAAATGACTAATATGAAAATATGTTTTACATGATTGCACATGTATAACCTATATCAGATTGCTTGCCCTCTTGGGTAAGGAAGGAAGGGATAGAATGTAGAACTGAAAACTTTTAAAAATTTTTAAAAGTTTATTTTACATGTAATTGGGGAAAACAAAATACAAAGGAAAACAAGGATGGGGGGAAGGGGAAGGTGAAGGGAAGAGAATAAGCATTTATATAAAACCTAATGTGTGGCCAGAACTGGGCTAAACTCTTTAGAAATATTCTCTCATTTGATAAGAGTGATATGGGATGAAAAGGCTTGGAGAGTTACAATCTACACCAGTGAAAGGTGTACTCATACTCATAAGGTTATTATAGATTCTTTAAGTGACACTGTATTGTTATAAATAAGGACCAAACTTTCTTTCAAATTTACCTTGTGTCAGGATAGAAATCCCACCCCACCCCCTCCCCACTTAGCCTGTAACAAACGTATCAGATGAGAATATATCTGTATTGTTCACAAGGTTGGACAAAGCCTGGACACCTCCTTAGGTTCAACAAGATATCTGTTCAGATTGCCTGAGGTACTTGGTCATACCCCCTGGCACCTATCTAAAACCGTCAAGCTAGTTGGAATTGGAGATTTTAGAATTTGCCAACATAGGGAATTCAACTGAATTCTGAATTAGAAGAGGGCTTTCCAGTGAGAAGGAATTTCTTGCAGGTGGAGGAGGAAAAAGGAGAGCCCCTCAACCTTTTCCTCCTTCCCCAACCTTGTCTGGAGGAGTACTTTTTGTACGAGGAGGATACAGAGGGCTTGAAGTTTTTCAATGGTGTCCTAGAAGCATCTCTGGAACATCAGCAGCTGGTGGCTGTCATTGTCTGCCTCAAAAGCTGTGAACAGATGGGATACAGGAGGAAAGCAGATTCAAGGCTCTATAAAGAGCTTGACAGAAAAGCCACACTGTATAGGAGGGGAACATTGTGAGGACTCTAGAAAGAGGACTTTCAGGAGCTGTGAATTATTCTTTTGCTACTTCTACTCTCTAAGCTTGAGGCCATTTTCTCTTGGACTTTGCCTATACATTCTGGCCCCATAATCCAGCATTTCACCACTCCTCTCCCCACCAACCTTCTAGCCCACACAGGCTGGAATTAATATAAAAGGTAATTTTCTTTGACTCATCGTTCCTAATCAGAATTTCGTCTGGGAAAATTTCCAAATGTAGTTTGTGTCCATATTTCAGCAAATGTAGTTACTGGGGTTCCCAGTTCTGGTAATTAATACAACAAATATGTCACATAGAGGACAGTTTTTATTTTGCCCTTCAGAAAACTGCGAATGGTGCAAAGGACTCACAAGAGCCCATAAAGAGATCAAGAAAATGCATAAAGTACTGACAGTAACCCAAAAGCTGCCCACTGGAGAAAAAAAAAAGGGGAAGTTTGGGATGCCCAATATGGCAACATTATGATATTCAAGAGAAACCTCTCTCTTCCACAGATGCTGGAGGGAGATGGTGTTGAGAGCTAGGTGAAGCAGTTAAATAGGGTTCTGTGTCTGAAGTCAAGAAAACCTGGGTCCAAATATGGCTTCAGATAGAAGATGTGTGACCCTGGGCAAATTTACCTCAGTTTTCTCAACTATAAAATGGGTAAAATAATAGTTATCTACCTCATAAGATTTTTGAGAGGATCAAATGATATAATATTCATAAAGCACTTAGCACAGTACCTGGTACATAGTAGGTGCCATATAAATGCTAATTATTATTTATTGTTATAATATTATTATTATAGGGAGGAGACCTCTTTGTTAGATACATTTAAATTCTCAAAACATTCACAAACACAATACAAAAATATTCATGAAAACAAATCACAGAGAAAGTAGGAGCTTAGAGTAAAAATTCATTGATTTATTGCTTCAATAAATTCACCAAACATTTATTAAGCACCTCCTATATTCAAGTTACCTGCTAGGTGCTGAGGATATAAAGATGATTATTGATTTAATCTCTGCCTTCAAGAAGCTCAAAATTCTAATAGTGAGATAAGATATGCAAACAATTAAGCATAATACAAGGTGGAATATGATAGAACAAAAAGGAGAGGTTCAGCAAAGTCCTATGAGAAATCTGAAAAGTGAGAGATCCTTTTCCCTGGGGATATCTGAGCAGGATTCATGGAGGAGGTGGCACCCAAGTTAGACCTTGAGAAAAGTGGATGTCAGCAGTCATAGATATGGAGGAAATCATTCCAGTTACAAAGGATAGTAAATGCAAAGAGTCAGATAAATATGTCAAGGGACATTATGGCTGAAAAATAAAATGTGTGAAAGGAATTAGAGTGAAATAAGGCATTTGTTGATTCCAGATTAGGGAGAGCCAGACTAAGTAGTTTGTATTTTATTCTGTAAGAAGGGAAAAAACAATGTTCTTTGAGCAAGAGAATGATAACATGATGAGATCTGAATGTAATGAAGATAGAAGATTCTTGGTTTTTCAGGAACACAATTGCCCCTCCCTTTTCTAGTATATAAAGGTAAGGATTGATTGAACCATATATCCATCTGTTCATTTAGAGTAACTGAGAAAATGTTATAGCCCTATATCTTAACCAGACAAGAATACTTTTCTATTGAATTACTCAGTCAAAGATATTAAACTAAGTTTTTAATAACCCAGTTAATCAGTTTGGAAGGAACAAAGAAAGACACTGGATAAAGTGATGTTATGCTACATAGGAGTGTACTGGTATTTGCTGAGATAACTTTGGCTTCTGTAAAATGGCAAACTAGTTCAGAATCCAAGCTTCTGAGTATCTGGAAACTTAAAAAAGAAAATAGTTCTAGCCCTGACAGGATGTTACTTGGGGGCAGGGAGAAGGGTAAAGCCTCTGTCCTCTGACTCTTATCAGAGGAGGGGGACAGAAGAACTTTATGAACTTTAGAGAGACAAAGGACTTCTCATTGCATCCTAGTAGTGTCTCTGGAATAGCAATACCTGGCAGTAGTGTCTGCCTGAGGAACTAAGAACAAATAACATGCTAAAGAAAGGCATTTGTAGGATATGAGAAGTGTACCAGCAGAAGCTATATCACACCTCTGGGAAGCCTCTTGAACCCTCACAAAGGGAAAAAAAATTAGTTCCATAAAAAGGACTTCCAGAAAGTGTGCCCCATGTATTCTAAGCTTGAAACCACTTTCCCCTGGACTCTGTATTTGTGGGAAGGTGTGCCTCCTGTCTGGGGTGGGGGTTTGCACTAACTGTTCTTACTATATTGCCTTAATACTCCTTTCTAAAAGCTAATTAAGTCTGGCTAACTAATTGATGCCAAATAGTAGTCATGGTGATAGTGGGGATATGCTGGTGGGAATTCATGATCTTTGTAGCATTAGAAAAGTTTCTCCTTCCTAGTGCCTCAGGTTCTCATTGAATTTTGAGGAAGAAGCTAGCTTAACTCTGGGAACCCAACCTGCCAATACTGATAGGGGTTGGGAAGAGAGCTTCAGAGTATGTTCTTCAAGTCATTTCTTGAAGCAGACATGGGTTAATTTGCAGGTCCTGTCCCAATTAGCTTGATGGAACTTGGGAATGGAAAGACAATTGGAAGAGCTAGAGCAGGGGTGAGGAAGCTTCCACCTTGAGGCCACAGGTGACACTCTAGGTCCTCAAGCTTGGCCCTTTGACTGAATCCAAACTTCCCAAAAAAATTCTTTATTTAAGGGGAGGAGGAGAAGGAGGAAAACAAAGAGGAGGAGGAGGAGGTAGAAGAGGAGAAGGAGATGAAGAAGAAGTAAATAGAGTTACAAAAAAGTCAGCTGGGATTCCAGATAATCCGCTCATGGCTATCTTGTTGAAAAGTTCGCATAATGTCCTACAGAGAAGGAGAAAATGTCAGAAAGCATCTGTGGAAGGAGAGTTAAACATCAGTGAGAAGGATTCTTGATGCCTGCTGGAATGGAGAGCTGAATAGGAGAAAAATGTATTGAGGAATAAGAGCTGAAAGGGAGGAAGCAGAATTGAGTGCAGGGGCAGTGGTGAGGATCATGATAGTGGACAGGAGTAAAGGGCAATGAGCTCAGCAAGGTGAACCAGTAGATGCCTTCTGGGAATGAAGAAACTGTGGGGAGGGATGGAGGGAGAACTACCGTGGTGAATGGTGCTAGAAACAACCTTGATCTACTACATCACTAGAGTCCCATTTAGTATTGGACCTGGAGTCAGAAAGACCAGTCACTTACTAGATGTGTGACCTTGAATAAGTAATTTAACTTCTACTGGCTTCAGTTTCCTCAAGTATAAAATGGGAAAAACCAAATGAGATTTTATTTTTGTGTATATCTTATCCCATTATTAGAATCTAAGCTCTTTGAGGGCAGGGATTATGCCAGAATTTATCTTCACATTTCAGTCATTTCAGTCAAGTCTGACTCTTCATCACCTCATTTGGGGTTTTGTTGGCAGAGGTACTAAAGTGATTTGCCATTTCCTTCTCCATCTCTTTTTACATATGACGAAACTGAGGCAAACAGGGTTAAGTGACTTACCCAGGGTCACACAGCTAGTAAGTGTCTTAGGCCAGATTTGAACTCATGAAGATGAATCTTCTTGATTCCAAGCCCAGTGCTCAATACACCGCACCACCTAGCTGCCTAACTTGCAGGTAGGAAGTGTTATTATTATTACAGCTATTATTATTACTTGCAGGGATTATAGAGAAAGGGATACACACTAAAATGTGGCAAAAGACCCTCCTATCTCTCAATAGGCACAATAGGATTTTTTTTGTGTTTTTTACAGTGTAAATAAAATCTAATCTAGGCTTTTTACTTTGTGAGCGTTTATAAGGAGAGCTGGAGTTAACACTGGAAGGACAAGATACTGGTATTCTCAAGCTTTACCTGGGTGAAGGCAAATGAATCAAAAGAAATTTAGATATCCCCAAACTCCTTCATTCAAGGAGAGACCCTCTGGGGTAAGGGTATATTAGGAAAATCAGTTTGGAAACTTTCTAGTCTCTGTAGCAGAGAGGAAAGATTTGTGACAAAGATTCTGATTAAAGGCTATAATAATCACCAAGATGAGAGGCAATGCAGGACTGATCTGAGGGGATGGCAGAGTGAGTGCAAAGAGGAGGATGGATACCAGACATATTATTATTGTTAACCAATTTTGTTAACCTAATGGACAGGGCATTATGATGAAAAGGTGACTCCAAGGTCATGAACCATGATTGAGAAGAGACAGGACTGCACTGAGATGCCATTTGAACTGGGCCTTGAAGGAAGGGGAGTATTTCAACATATAGAAATAGGGGGAGAAAAACTGAAAACAAAGTAGGTGTCCATTGAACAAACTGAGCAAATTAAGACTTGTGTATGTGATGAAGTATTACTGTACCATAAAAAAGAATATAAATAACTTTTAAAAACATGGCAAGATATATGTAATGTTGTAAAGTGAAAAAAGCAGAACCAAAAATAACATATACTTTCTATAATTGTAGAGCTAAAAACAATTATAGTAATAAACTTATATTATGCATATAATAAATCAAAGAAAAACATTAAGAAAACAAAGGTGATGTGGCTAGTGCTACACTCAAAACAATACATCTTTTGAGGTGAGATTAGTGATTGATAAAAGCAAATATAGGCACAGATAATTGTGTTTGCTAGTTTCTATATTTGTGTTCATTTTCTTAGTATTTTTTTCTCATACTCTAGTTCAAGCACCTTTATATTCAAATATGGACCCTTGTTTATGGAAATTTTAAAAATACATTTTAAAAATATTGAGGAGGGAATGATACTCTAGTTATAGGAAACTTCAAGAGAAGAAGTATGGATGAAGTGAATAGTTTCAAAGATGATGAGTAGTCCAGTTTGGAGCATAGAGTGCATGCTGGGAAATAATTTGATATGAAGCTAGAAAGGGAAGTTGGGACCAGATTGTGGAGAAACTAACATAGGAAACTAAGGAATTTTACTTAGTAAGCAACAAGGAACCATCGGGTTGTTTGAACAGAAATAAGATTGAGAAAATTACTTGTATAATATGAGTTACAGGGGAGAAAAAAAGAAGGAATGGAGATAGGTTAGACAGTTATATAAGTTATATAAGGATTTGAACTAGATTTTTGGTGATAACTTTTAATCCCTCCCTCTTCTCAATCCCACTAAAAAACTCAGGAATTCATCCTTACTATTCCCAATTATACTATATTGCACATGAACATATAATGGATATCTATCGACTAGACATTGAACAAATGAATATAGTCTCACTATACTCTGCCTTCCTCAGATCACATTTGGAGTATCACGTCAGTTTTGGTTGCGACGTTTTAGGATAGACTAGAAAGCAAGAAAGGCAGCATGATATAGTGGATAGAGAGCCAGCCTTGGAGTAAGGAACACCTGAATTCAAGTCTTGCCTCTGATACAAATTAATTGTGCAAGCATAGATAAGCCACTTAACCTCTGTGTCTCAGGCAGGTCTCTAGGACTATAAATTACCAAAGAGTTAACTTTTGCTTTGATGGAGGGAGTTTCCCTGTAAGAGTTCATACGTTGAAACAAATATTAAACATTTTTAAATTGATAAATTGGAAAGGAAGAACAACCAAGATGTCAAAGAATGTCAAGATCATGCCACTTGAGAAAGACTGAAGTAATAAAGAACAGGATAAAGGAGAGAGAAGCGGAGGGAGGGGAGCTAAGGAGAAACATGACGATGGCCTTCAAGCATTTAAAGGGTTTTTATGAAAAAGTACTTGTCTGTCTGGTTTAACCTCAGAGAGCCAAACTGGGAGCAACGGGTAGAATTTGCAAAGAGGAAGATTTAAGTTTTATGCAAGAAAACATTTCCTAACAATTAAGACTGTCCAAAAATGCGGTAAATTGTTCTGGGAAGTAATAAGTTTTCCCTCATTGTAAGTCTTTCAGCTAAGATTAGAGGACCATTTTTCCAGCAGTTTACAGATTAAGTGAATTCTTATAAATGTATGGAGTAGCCTAGATGGATCCTTTTGGATCCCTTTCAACTCTCACATTTTGTGATTCTGTGAATTGTCTTTGTATTTGCAGTAAATTAGTCTGTTCAACATAATTGTATTTTCTTGTTTGCTTAAAATTATAAATGCACATTGTTATAAAATGAATTTATTTAGGAAAACAAGGGTTTTTAAAATAAAAGATATATTGGAGGTACGAGGAAGATCAAAGATGGTTTTCAGGGTAGATATAATGATAAAAAACAAGAGAGAGAAGGCAGAAATGCTCAACTAATTTTGCTTCACTTTTCTCTGATAAGGAGAATGATTTTTGGACTCATAAGGGTAGAACTTTTTTTTTAAACATCTAATAGGGAGTTGAAACCTAAGATAAGTAGGAAGACAGCAAAAGCTGCTAGTTGCCTTTGACGGGTTGAACTCACCAGACCTAGAAAAACTACATTCCATGGCACTAGATGAACCATTAGATGTGATTCTGAATCACTGTAATATTCTTTGAAAGATCACAGAGAACAGAAGAGATATAGGATTGAATAATAGAAAATGTCTCAATGTTTTTTTAAGTGAACAGAATGGAAACTTCAGCCAGTGAGCTTGACTTTAATTCCTGGGAAAATTCTAGAATTTATTTGCAAGGGGGTTGAGGGGTGGTTCAGAGTAAACAATCAAATTTATGAGTTCCCCAATCAACCTGATGAAACTACAAGTCACAAACCATTGTCTGCTGGCACGAGGGAGAGGGACACCCATTCAGCATAGGCATGTCCACTGAAGACTTGAGGCAACACAGGAAACTGCCCTGATTGGTTCCTACTAATCAGCTGTCTCCTCCTCTCTGATGACCAACAACCAAGAATCAGTCCAAACCTTTGTCAAAGAAATTCTTGAGGTCTTCTCAGGACTCTCTCTTTTCCTTTTCCCTTATGGCTACTTGCAATAAGTGGGAGAAAGGAAAGGATGGGATTTCTTTCTTCCACTGACTGGAACAATTAATGGTGACTTACAGGAAAAGCAGATGAGACAAGTTGTATGTACTTGCTCTGGTGGCCTAAGGTTCTTATGCCTCAAATTACTGGTATGTTTTCTTTTGTTTCCTCTTCTTAGTATAGATCAGAGATTAGGTTCATGTGGATGAACGCTCCCTACTCAAAGCACCAAAGTAACTAGGATATTGATAGAAGTGATGCAGAAGCACACGGCAGAGGCATAGTATGCTTGCAAGCCACCTTAGAGGGGACATCCTGGAGGAACATTCCCATATCCCTAACTTAAAGCTTTGTAGTTCTCAATTTTAAAAGTTTAGGCAAAGGGAGAGTTTTTCAACAGTGTACTCAGAAGAAGAAAGAGATTTGCATATATGAGCCCTATTTCTGGAAAACTGTGGGGAAGGGAAGGTGACCTAGATCTTGCCAGTCCCCCCTACTCCTCCAGCTATTGCCATGTATTTCTTGGACAATGTAGGTCTAGTATAAATGAGGTGCTTGTTCAGAAGCACCAAAGTGTAGTTACCTTCATAGGGGGAGATCTAGTATTCCATTTATGTGCTTCTGTATCTCTCCATGGACTTTCTGTGAGTCCTTTGTGCCTCATGCATTTTCTGTAGGATAAAACAAAGGCTGTTCCATACCCAATATGAATTTAGTGGCCTCAGTATGACTTGAGAACTTGTTATCATCTCATTTAAGCAAATCTAAACAGGAGATATACCATAAGTATATTTAGAGATTTTTTTCTGGAGAACGCCATGTGGGGGGCAATGAAGCAAACAAAAAAGTATCCAGGGTTGAACCCAGACCATGTGAGTCTAGAGTCACTGGGGACCCCTAGAATAAATATTATTAAAGGGATGATCTGTATGGTTTGTGAACATTAAGAGAAAAAAACTTTCTTTATTCTATGTCACTTCATATAAGCCATCAGTGTTTCTCTGCATTCCTCATGTTCATCATTTCTACTTGCACAATCATACTGTATTGCATTTATACACCTCATTTGGTTTGGCCATTTCTGAACTGATAAACACCCACTTTGTTTCTAGCTCTTTGCTTCTATTGAAATTGATGGCATGAATATTTTAGACCTTTGTTTCTACTGTTCACCTCCTGAGGATATTTAGGTCAAAGGATATTAACAGTTTTGTCATTTATCTTACATAATTCCAAACCATTTTCCAGAACAGTTGGACTGATGGATAGTTCTATCACAGCAAAATTAGTGTACCATCTTCCCACAACTCCTCCAACACCAATTGTTTTGAGAAATATTTCTTGTGCCTCATTCTCTTAACCTTTTCTAGAAGGATATACACACATGAACACTTTTTCTTTTCCTTAGGTTGTCTTTTCACATCACTCCTACACATAAGCACCACCATCAGCACCACCACCAAACTTCTCACAAGGGTTAAAAAGAGCTGAGACTGTTGATCCTCACAGCAGTCTTCCTGAGCTAATGTTATTCAGCCTTCATTTTTGAAAAGGACCAGTGACATCACCAGCTTGATATCTTGATTTGCTGTGAATTGGATTTAAGTGAAGCAGAACTATACAAAGTCACCAGCCTTACTCTAGCTCCAGGTTCAGTGAAGTCCAATAGCAAGACAAAAGTCAGGATGACTGGTGGTGGCCCAGGAAGATGACCTTGGCATCTTCAATGTCTGACCAAGCTCTAAGAGCTCCATAGCTTCAGTCTCCCTCATGGCTATTGGAACAAATTGTTCTCATTCATTCAGTCCAGGGAAGTCTTCACATGCTTGGGGTAGACCTCCCCCTAACTCACCAATAGGTTTGAGTCCTAACGGTTACCTTCAAGCTGATTTACCCCACCTGCTGAGATGGTTTTACTGAGGTGTGACCTCTGTGCATTCTACAGCTTCTTGGAGCCATAGGCGAGAGCTGGGCAAAGGTGAACAACCAAAGTTGATGAGCAGACCTGAGAAGGACTTGGCAAGCCCTCATATCAGAGATGCTAGTCCACAAAAGCTTAGTTATATATAGCAGCTTGCTATGGTTTCAGTAAATCTAGAAATACTTTCTGAAATTCCCACATCAGTTCCCATTCGTAGTTCAGTTTTTAAACTACATGAGTAATTTGGTTTTAAAATGATAATCAAGTTTCTTCTGATAGTAAGAGTGAATACATTCTTAACACCTAACTTTACTGGATCTTGTTTTCAACTTTGTAATTCTAACCCGTCACTTACAATTGGATTTAAAAATGCATCTGCAAACCACAAATAGTGTAAACAAGGAACAGGCTGTGATATGATAGTTATATTTGCAGTATAGTAGCATCCTTGGAACTTTATAATAACATAAAAATAAATAGGGCTTCTAAGGAACATTATATATAAACTTACTGAACTAACAATGCAAGATACAGCCAGAGTCAGGAGCCATATCTTACCAAAGTTTGTATCTCCCTGATGCCAGATAGCCAAATTTGTAACTTTCTAGTGAAAGAGTCCTAGGGTGGGGTAGGAGGATAGAAACACTGATATAAATTGCCATATTAACTAATGGATTAATAGATTTCAGTCATAAAGCACCAAAGAGACTGTAGCAACTTAGGTGACCTTTATTATGAGGATTATTGATGATCAGTATTTTCATAAGATTTGTGTTCACTGTCATAGTGCTGCATGAAAGTGGTAAATTTGTAAAGCACATCTGAGGCACTTGTTTACTCCCAGATATAAAAGAAGGTAAGACTGTACATGAAGTGGGCCAATCTACTCAAATAGATCTGTAGTACTAGGCAGAGCCAACTAGTCTCTGAATTGGATTTGTGCTGCTGTGTATCCCAAAATGAAAAGAAAAGTGGGACTCAGAGATGTCTGCACTTTCAATATGCCCTTGTTGTATCCTTTCCACTACTGGTTTGCTTTGGTATCAATAAACTGTAGTAGTGTAGTTTTACTAAATGTGAATGGTGCTACTTTCCCTCATATTCTCAGCCAAAGCAGAACTCTTCCCTGAGGACAGTGCTAGACTAGATGTTAAATACATGTTTGCTGAATATAACTAATTTTTCCTTTATTCTTTTTTTAAAGTTGTGAGCAGGTGACTGTGCTGTATGAGCCAAACCCTGTGGTCAGAGCATTTATGAGTGGTATCATAATTAAATGTAACATAAAAAGTTAATTTGGCCATACAGTCAACAAACCACATAAGTGATCCTTTATCCTCTGGTAACTGTACATTAATAATGTTGGAAATAGTATACAATTAAACTCAGTTTTTATACTTTTTAATTTTTTCATTTATTCAGTTTATTCCTTACCTTTCTGTTCATTTCAAATTCACAAACTTGTACTCAGAGGTTCTGGATCTGACTTCTAGTAGCCCAGTTGAGAGCCTCCTCATATTCAACCACCATGCTTCTGACCATGAGGGTTAGTCATTCATGAGAGAGGACGGAGAGTAGGAAGAATGGATTTTAAATTCCCAACATCTGGAGTCATGGGTCAGAGGGAAGGGGGTGGGGAAGCTTCTGGGAGTCGTGGGAAGAGAGTCAGTGGAAATTGTTTCAGAAAGGGAAGGCACTAACGAAAAACTTCACTTACATTAATACTTTGCCTAGAGCTGGCCTTATTTACTGTTCTCCTAAAGATCGAGGCAATAGCCATTTTTAATTTTTCTCTCTTTTTCTTCCCATCTACATGCCATCATTTGCTCTGCCTGAAGTAGTGAAAGAATGGCAATGGGTGAATCACCATCTCCATAGTGACATTTAATCAGAAGTAGGGACAGGGAAAGAAAAGGACAGGATAAAGTTGTGACCTTGAACAAGCAGCCCACAGATGAGAAATGACCTGTATCAAATATTGACTGGTATACAAAATTTTTTACCACCAAAGATCTTTATTTCAGCAAACCTTTATAAACTCAAAGAACATATCCCTCCTCCTTTCATTCTGATCATTCTATCCTCAGCTCTCTCTTTAGTGCTTGAGCCAAGAAGAACTACTACTTTATTTTACTGCATCTGAAGGATAGGAATAAAAGGCCAGCAGAAGACAAGTCAGGTTCTATGTTCCAAAGCTACGACTAGAAGAAGCTGATGATACATTGATAGCTGGCTCTCCATCCATTGCTCTAGAGAATGAGTTTCTAGAAGGTCATTCTCTATATCTCATCACCTTTCATAAAATCATACTAAAATCTCACCTTATCAAATGAAGGAGTAGGCCAGTCAGCCTGTGCCTGACAACCTCAACCCAAAATTCCCCACAAAACTACCAGGGCCATGCTAGAATACTAAAGGGCCACTGAAGCCAAGAATGCTCTATGCACCTACTATCATCTGTGGGGCTACTTCTAACTTCCCAGAGTCTTCCTCTCTGGTGGTTAGCAATTTTCTACATCCTTTCATTTTTCCAATTCCAATGATCCCAAATCTCTGAGAAGGAAATCATTCCACTCCCTAAAACCTGCCACCTATTTGCGTGTCGTCTTTTACTTCAACTCTATCCCATCCATGTGCCCTCTGGAATTCCATAATAAACAAAATTTCCTTCATCTTGGACCTCTTTCCCTCAGACTTCTTCCATTTTCTGGTACTCACAGAGACCTGACATCTCTGAGCATCTTTTCTAATACTAACTGCACTTTCTCTTGTAAATCTCAATCCCCTTGATGAATTCCATAGTCCAGCCAAACTATCATTCTTAATGATCCTTTCACACAATGCTACATCTTCCATCACCTTGACTTTATATTCACCAGGGGTGGGGAACTTGCAGCCTCATGTGTCCTCGAGACCACAGATTCCCCACCCCCTAGTATTGACTGTCTCCCATGCCTGGAATAACCTGTCCCCTTGCCTTTGTCTTTTACTTTCTTTTTTACTTCAAGAGACTGTTCAAATTTCACTTTCTGCTGAAGGTTTCTATCCATTCTCCCAGCTGTTAATAACTTTTCTTTTCAGTTTAGCTCCTCCACTCTATATATTTCTTGTATAGACCTCATGATTTATATGGTGTTAACCCTCATTAGAATTAGAAGTTCCTTGAGGAGAGGGACTGTTTTCTGCATTTCTTTGTATCCTAAGAACTTAGGACAATGCCTGGAACATGATAAGTACTTAAATGTTTATTGACTGATGACTATTTTGTCTCTTCTCACTAGATTATAAATTTCTTGAGGTCAGATACCATTTCATTTTGTCTTTGTATCCCCAGCACCTAACACAGAGCCTGGCATATAGGTAGGTGAAAAATGCTTGTTAAATGATTGATTAATTGATTGATGGTCCAAGAAGCCTTCCCTGATTTACCCGATTAAGTTAGTCTTGTCTTGTTGCCTTCCTTATTTGTTACTTGCTGTTTACTTGTTGCTTTGTAAGGCTTCTTGATTTTTTTCTTTAGGATGCTTTGTCTCTGCAAATTAAGACAAAGGCAAGCACTCTGCATTCCGCATGTTAATATTGTTGCAACAAATAAACTATCAACAAGTGTTTAGGAAACGAGCCCCCTGTGCTTAGCATTGCTGTGAAAGGTGCTGTGGAGATACAGAAATTGTGCCATCACTGTCCTTAAAGTCCAAGCATATCCCACATGGAAAAACACAAACAACACAGGATGGTCCATAATTAAGTGCTAAATTAGGTACTAGATAGTACTGACTACAAATAAGAGGAAGAATTCAGAAGTTGTTGTTGTTCACATATGGCTGACTTTTCATGACCCCATTTGGGTTTTTTTGGCAAAGATACTGGAGTGTTTGCCATTTCCTTCTCCAGTTCATTTTACAGATGAGGAAACTGAAGCAAACAGAGTGAAGGGATTTGTCCAAGGTCACATAGCTAGTAAGTATCTGAGGCCAGATTTGCATTCAAGAAGATGAGTCTTCCTGACTCCAGGCCTAGCACTCTATCTGCGCCACCTAGTTGCCCCATTCAGAAGGAGAAGGGATTTAGTGAGGACTAGAACAATAAGGGAAAGCTCAATAGAGAAGGTCAGCTTCCTACAGAGTAACAATGACTTCAATATTCCAGGTATCCATAGATGTCATTGGTGATTCTTCCAATGATGTAGATGGAAATTCATTTATTAGTGCAGGGTTTCTTAACCTGGGGTCCACAGATCCCAATGTTGTCTTTGGATGGATTTTAGGGGGTCTGTGAACTTGGTTCAAAGATATTTCAATAACTAATTCATGATAAGTGGTTTCCTTTTTAATCCTGTGTTATTATATTTTATGCATTTAAAAATATCTTTCTGAGAGAGGGATCTTTGGCTTCACCAGTCTGCAGAAGGGAATCTATGACACAAAAAAGGTTAAGAATCTCTGGATTAGGAGATAGTTTAGGAGGTGCCTTTATCACTTGGAGAACAACCCTTTGGTGATGAGCCTCTTAAAATTTCCCTACAATAATCTGAGGATGATTGAAATACTCTGCATCTCTGGTCCAAACTCAGAGTCTTTATGGCTTATGGCTTTATGGAATTGCCAAAATTTTTATTCCATAGTCATAGTCTTTTAAAAGGACCCAGAGTCATTCTTCTACCATGATAAGGTACCAGAGTAAACACTTTAATGGGGTTAAAATAATGATACTTCCTATGAGTTCACTTTTATATAGAGTTTGAACTGTTATTCCTTCCACATTACAACTTTCCCCATCATGGTTTTGATATATTGAGGATTAGCATAAGAAATTAAAGGGAATTTTGGGGGAGTTTTGTGGAAGCCACAGATGACTCACAAAAGCCAGCAGACAACTAAAAAAAGTTTAGAAACTCAGAAATGGATAAAATATATGTGTGGTATTGTATAATATCAATATATTGTATCTTTAAATACCATAACAATTCAGATTTCTTCTTTGATACAAAGGGAGGACCAAAAAATTTTACTAGGGTTTTCTAGATTTTTTTTTTGTGGGAGTCCCTGCTTCTAACCCTGTTGATGTGGAAGGGATAGCTGTAGTTCAAAACAACTTACCTTCCCGATGACTTTCCAGCATAGCTACCTTGAGTATTCTCACTTTAGAGATTGGAAGACCAAGGCTCAGAAAGATCAATACCAAAGTCAAAATGTTAGCAAGAAATAGAACTTGGAAAAAATGCCTTTGATTCCAAATCTTTTGTTCTTTATGTTATGGCATCCTACATCCAGAATGGATAAATTTGGGATAGATAGAGCAAAAAGGAAGGCATTCTAGGCAAGGAAACTAAAGTGAAAGCAGGGAAATGCTTCTCTGTCTTTTTTTTTTAGTGACTCCTTCTCTTCCTCCAACCCCTGAAATATAGGTGCTCTCCAAGTTTCTGTCCTTGGTCCTTTTCTCTTCCTTTGTTACACTCACCCTCTTGCTGATCTCATTTACTTTTGTGACTTTAATTATCAACTCTCCGTCCATGGCTTGAAGATCTGTAACTTCAATCGTTAAGCAAATTGCTAATTCCTATATAAGGAATTATTATTTGTTATATTGTATATATAACAACAGACTGGATAGCTCTACCTGGAAATTTTACTTGCCCCTAAAAATTAACATGTTCAAAATAAATTCATTGTCATCTTTTTTATGAAGTCTGCTCTTCCAGCTCTCTGTTTCTCTTGATGGTGCCATTATCTTTCCAGTCAGCTGGGGTCTTTTTATTCTTCTCTCTTCTTTACTCTGACACATCCAAGTGGTTTCCAACTCTTGTTATTTCTACCTTCACAATCTCTCTCGCATATATCCCCTTTCCCCTTCAAATTCCATATTCATCCAGGCCTTTATCTATTCTAACCTATATTACCTGTAATTTAGGCAAAAGGATTTGGCCTTCTAATTTGTCCCCTTTCCTTCAGTCTTTCTGCCCTGGAAACCCATTCTTTACACCTCTTAGCCATTCCTTTATTTCAAAAGGCCTTTAACCAGATGGGACCTTATAGAACAGGACATGATTCACCCCCCAACTCCCTTATTTTTCAGGTAAAGAACCTTGGGTCCAAAGTGGTTGAGTGATTTGTCCAGTCAATCACCTTATAAAGAAGGGAACTGGGATTCTAATTTAGGTCCCACAGCTCTCCAAATTAGTGCTATTACCTACTGATTAAATTAAATATCCCAATTCTGATGATAAAAAACTCGACAATCTGGCTCCAGTCTATTATTCCAGCCTTTCTCTGACTTTAACCTACTCCAACTAATCTGAACTGTTCTCTTTCTCCAAGTCACATCACATCCCTTCCTTTCTCTGTGCCCTGATATATGCTATCCCATCCCACTCCCATGAAGTGGAATAGATATCCCCTCTCCACGTCTGTTTGTTGATATTTCTTACTTCCAGGTCTAACTCTAGTGCCTCTTCCTCCATGAAGCTTTCTGTGATCTCTTCCTCATGTACCTTCAAGATAAAAGTGATCTTTACTTTGCCTGAACCTCTTACAGATCAATAAGAAACTAATCAACCAGCTTAGGTGTTTAAATAACCTGTATGGAAGAATAAAGATAGGAGCATATAACAAAAGTTGAATGCCATAATCCTGAAAAAATAATGTGAGGAATGATAACCATGAAAACAAAAACATTTTTTTAGAGATAGCTACGCTGATAGTGAGACCTAGCTACAAAAAAGCACATAAACAAGGTAAAATTACTTCTTGGGCTATATGGATGACAAAATAAAGGTAGATCTACTCAACTTCTGTTTTCTTTGCCAAAGAGAAAGATCTTTAAACTGAGAAGGGGAGGGAAGAAAAAAAAGTGACTTATAGCTCCTGACTGTGAGGAAATAGTATGAGAGTATTGACTTTTGTTAATAAATTCATGTCATTAAGCTGAAAAAAGACTATATTCCAGAACTTTGAACATGGTGAAGGTGACTACTAAACCACTTGCTATCAGTGCCCTTTGAAAAAATTATATAGAACAAGGATGCTGCAAGATGAGAATGTGGCAAATACAGTACTGATTTTTTTTAAATGCCAAAGGGAGAAAGTTTAAAAGCTCCAAACTGATGAGCTTGCTCCTGATGAAATTCTGGGATGTTTTCTTAAAGGACTTGTGGAATTAGGGGAGTGAAAAGGTGGTGGTAACGAATAGCATTTCTACATGCCAATCTAATCTCATTTCTTTTCCTTTAAATTTATATGATCAATAAATAGGCAGAAGGTGAGACTATTCTGTACATAGTATACCTAGATTTTACAAAACATCTGACAGAGTCTCTAAGGCTATCCTTGTACTCAAGAGGGAGAGATGTGAACTGGATGATACTACAGTTATGTAGATTCAGAACTGGATGGGTGACTGGACTCAGACAAGTCATTAATGAGTTGACATCAGCTTGGAAGAGGTCTCTTGGAAAGTACCCCAGGAATCTGGGTCTTCAGCTGTTGTCTTTTTTTGCTGTCTGAGAACAGCTTACTAAAGAGTGGAGAGTGACTTCATTAATAGGTTGGCCATTAGGTAATTAATAGCAGCCAATGACAATAGTAGTTTTGAATACATAATCTTCTGTATTCCATTCTCATCTATGAAGGAGGAGGGCAGTAGGATTGTTAATACATTTAATTAGTTCATCAGCACATAAACCTGAAGCAGGAACCAAAAATGATACTAATGTAGGACCCAGGATTGAATAATAAGAAGACTGTAAACTGGATAGTTCAATACCTTGTATAGAACAGATATTTAATAAATATTTACTAGATTGAATTGATAATATTTGATAAATAGAATCTTGCTTTTAAGAATCCAGAGTTGATCTTCAGTTTAAAAAATCCATTAAAAAGAAAGACAAATATTCTCCTAGTAATGCTATATGGTTATAAATCTTGAGCACAATAATCTCCAAAGAATCAGCATTGTGAGTGACACAAAGATCAATGGAGAGATGCGTGGAAATAGATAGCAATGTGTTTCCAATAGTGACCTTCAAAGAAGAGGCATAAGTTATTGAATTGAGGAAATGTACAACATATGATCAGAAAAAAAAGGCAGGCTGATCATGTATGGGATAACAGATGGATATCTTGACTGCTTCACTGGTACCCCTAACATATAAAAAGGCTGGAGGAAAGACTCCAGAATTTGGGGATTATGTTCTATGGAAAATCTATGGAAAAACATGAACAAAACTTGTACAAGATGAGAAGACATAGATGTTTGATCTAAACTGATGGATTTGATATTCCAGTGAAACATTGAGATGAATACATCAAAATACTTGTGATCTTATTGTATTCTTATCTAGAAAGACAACATCTGAAGTACTGTGTTTGATCTGGGGCATCACATTTTTGAACAGTACTGTCTAACTGGAGCAACCAGGATGGTGAAGGGGATAGAAAATGTACAATGTTGGATTCTGGAGATGTTTAGTCTAGTGGTGAGAACACTTAGGGAACCATGATGGCTTCAAACATTTGAAGGACTGTCAGATGGAAGACAGATTACACTTCTTTTTGGCTTGAGGGTAAAACTAGGAGCAACGTGTGGAAATTATACAATGGAATTTTGGTTTGATATGGGGAAAAACATTTTAACTTTTGGAGAGATATATAGCTTGCCTCTGAAAATTGAAGGCTCCCTTTTACTGAAGGTCTTTAAGATAGTAGGTGCTTAATAAATGTTTGCTGAATTGAATTAAATGGAACAAATCAGATGATAAAGATGAAAATGCCACAATCTAGACTGTAGAGGAGATTATTAGTAAGGTATTGGAAGTTCCTTCCAACTCAGGTTCTGTGACATCTTACTCTTCTTTATAGCCTAGGAATAACTCAGGAGGTAGCAGGGTATGGTGGCTAGAGAACTAGATAGAGTCAGGCATAAGACCTGAAGACACTTAAGGTACGTGATCTTGGGCAAGGTATTTAATTGCTCTCAGCCTTCAGATCCTTACCTATAAAATTGGTATAATAATATCTGTAGTGTTTACTTCACTAGGTTGTTGGGAAGCTATCTTATTTGAAAATGAGGAAAATTATATGTGTTGCATTTGCCTCTGGGTTGTTGTGAGGAGATAATAAGATCATTTATGCAAAGTGCTTCACAAATCCTGCAGAGTTATAGAAATTTTAGTTACTTTTCAAATCTATTGAATGGTTAGTTGTTGACAGCAAACTCTCAGTCATAGCTATCTGATCACCTTCTATCCCCAGTTCCTTGATTAGGGGCCTTTTACATATTAGATCCGATGGTGTTAAAATTATGGATGTCTTTGAAAGTCATGCAGGAAAATACTGAAACAGGAAGAGATGCAGGTAGATTATGCACCTCTATCAGTAAAAAAATAAAATTTCAGCATACATTCCCAATTTACAGTTATTTAAGCTATTAAAACTTAAAACTGCACTAAGACTTCGGTATACATTATATGTATATTTACAAATTAAATAATGTACTATTGTATTAATATATTATGTACATAAAACATGTTAAATAAGCAGACATTAAAAACATGAAGTAAGCAATATTTTAAAGTTTATCTCTTAATGATATAAAAATCTTTTAATTCTTGAGAATAATATGATTGAATATGCTTCATTATTAAAAAAAAACCCCATAAACTTTTCATGTCCCAGGGAACGGGATAGACTTGTAATGGTTAGTATTCATTAAATTAATTTGATCCGTATGTCTAACCAAGCCGGTGAATTTCACGTTTGGATACTTTTCTATTGAAAGATATGTAATGCCACAATCCAAGTAATAGGTCATAATTGTCAGTGAGCAGAACAGCTTTTCAGCAGGAGTCATGTTTCTTGGCATATTGATATTCACTATAAACAAAGCAACAACAAAAGCAAAAGTGAATTGTCTCTGATTTCATAGGAACAGTAAGTTTTCCATAGAAGTCCATTCCTCTTTCTTTCCCTGATTCTGCTTAATACATTACTTCAGACCTTAATTTTCTATTCATGTTTGGAGAGTTTAGTTGTGCTTTTTGCATGAGCACAAGAAACAGCAAGAAGACCTTGGACCTTGGCAGGACCTTGGAGTTCATGAAGGGGAGTAATGTCTAATAAAGCTAGAAAGGTAGACTGGGGCCAACTTGTGAAGGGCTTTGAATGCTAAACAGAAGACTTGATATTTGATCCTAGAAGTAACAAATAGCTTTTGGAGTTTACTGGGTACCAGGGATGACCTGATCAGACCCAAGCTTATGGGAAACCACTTGGGCTTGTGTGGGAGGATGAACTGCAGTAGGGAGAGAGAAGGCCAGGAAGTCAATCAGAATCCCATTAAACAGTTCAGGTGAGAGATGATAAGGGCAGGAAATGGGGTGATGGTTGGTGTGAGAGGAGAGAATAGAGAAGGGGACAAAATGAGAGATTATGTGGAGCTAGAAATGACAAGATTTGCCAGCTGCCTGAATGTGTGGGATAAATGAAAGTGAGAAGTCAAAGATGACACCAAGGTTTCAAACCTGTATGACTGGAAGGATTGTGATGACCCTTAACAGAAACAGCAAAGATAGGAAGAGGGTTGGATTTCAAAGGAAAGGTAATGTAAAGAGATCTGTGATGCAAAATACAAGCTATTCATGTGGGATAATTCTGTTAGATTTGTTCTATCCCAAAGGAAAAAGGAGGAAAGGGAAGGACAGGGCTCTTCTTCTATTACTTCCCTGGAGTGGAGTCTACCTTTTTAGGGGCGCCTGTCACGGGAAAGGATCTGAAGGAAAGGGGTGTGAGTATGCTAGGGATTTCGAGGGGGATTTTCTAAAGGCATTTGTCCAGTTGTCAATGCCCCCTTCGAGTTTAGGTTGTAACTGCCCTGCGGGGCAGAAGAAGTATCGTCCAGAGCTTTCACGCTGAGGGAGTGTTATGCTTTGATGAGTGAAGGATAGGTGTGGCTTCATCGAAGAGAAATCCTACAACTCCTGGAAGGAGACTGGGATATGACCTAGGGTCCCGGTGGAGTGAAACAGCACTGAAGAAAAAACATGGGTTCAAATCCAGACTCTGATTCACCTGTGTAACAGCGGGCAAACCACTTAACTATTAGGGTCTCAGGTAAAATGGATCTTTATGTACTCTAGCATCCTAACTTCCAGCCATTTTTTTTAAACCCACCTGTCATTTTATTGGATTAGGGAACTAACCCCATCAGTCCATGCCTAGCTGCACCGGCATAGCAATTTAGTCTTCCGGAGTTGCCTGGACTACTGAGAAGTGACTTGCTCAGGATCACACAGCCAGTGTGAGTCAGATACGACTTGAACAGAGTTCTCTCCCGACTCTAAGACCAGCTTTCTAGCCACGATGCTGCATTTCATGATCTCAGCGTCAAACCCTTCTTGTTCCTTTTCCCCTTTATCAGAAGCAACATGGTGTAGCAGAAAGAATCGCAAAATGATCAAACCTGAGTTCAAATCCTGTATTTGCCACTAACTACTCAACCCCTCCGTGACTTTATCTGTAAAAGATGGTAGATATTTTCCCAGGTCTCTTCCAGTGCCAATTCTGTAGATATGCCCTTCACTCCCCATCTGAAAGTCTCTGAGCTGCATCTTCAATCAGGTGACCAGCCTTCACTTAGCTTTTCCCGGGTTCGCTTTTTTTTTCTTTTTCTCTAAACTCCTTGGGACGGTCACATAGAAGAGTAAGATTTTAAGCCAAGAAGACCCAACGGACACCTCCCCCATTGAAGGCTGTGTATGCAAATCGAAATACCAGGAAGTAGCTGGGAACCTCTCAGCCAACCCCCTGAAACCCAGCTTAGTTCCTCTCTGGCTGCCAGGGGCTGGGTGCTCGAGCTTGCCCTGAAACTCTGGGGCTGCTCTAGACTTTTTCTTGGCCCAGGGAAGAGCGGCCACCCCTCAATTCCTGGTGGGCCTCCAACAGCCACAACAGAGTAGGGGTTTCCCCCTTTCTGTCCGGAACCATTGAAACTTTTCTCCCGATCCCTGTCCCCTTTTCTCCTCCCTCTCCCTTCTTCCCTTTTCCCAAAGCCTCCCTGGGCTTCGCCTCCCTGGGCTTCGCCTCCCTCACTCCTTTCCCCACCCCATCCTAGATCTGGGCTGAAGTCACCGTGGAGCTCCAGCGCGGCACCCCAACTTTCCAAACCAGGAGGGTGAGTAGCGGAGCGGGATCGTGGGACTCGGTGGGTCCATTGGGATGGGATGAGAGGCGGCGTCTCAGGGAGTGGCTCCCCGGGCTGCTTGGAGAGGAAAGCGTTTGGTCGGGGCTCTAACTGATTTGCACAAGTCAGCAAACATTTATCAAGCGCTTACTGTGTGCTGGGAAAACGGTGCTGAGACAAGGACAGAAAAAGCTGGCGAGTGGCCCAAGAACTGGCGAGAGGCCCGTGTGTGTGTGTGTGTGTGTGTGTGTGTGTGTGTGTGTCTGTGTGTGTCTGTGTGTGTCTGTGTGTGTCTGTGTGTGTGTGTGTGTGTGTGTCTGTGTGTGTGTGTGTGTTTGGGGGCGCGGGAAAAGCTCCCGGCACTGAAGAAAGGTGGGGGTAAGATCCCTTAGCCAGCTGGTTTGGGGAGAAAGCTGCTGTCCCTTCCTGCCACCTCAGCCCTTGACTAAGGTACCCTTGGGTGTCTTGGTTACAGGTCCCCGCCCCGCTTTCTTGGCCACACAAAACGCGTGGGCGGCTGCAGAGCAGCCGACGGGGGGGAGGGGGCGGGAAATCACTGCAGGTGCTTTACCTGTCGCGGGCGCCGAGCCCAGGAGGGGTGTGCGTGTGTGTGTGGGGGGGGGTTCGCGAGCTGGGGGCGCCGGCCGATGCCAGGGGAAAAGGTGTCTTTTGCTTTTGTTTTGGTCTGAGGTGCGGAGCTGGAGAGTTAGAGTGCTTTGGACGCTGATCTCTCGAGCTGTGTGTCCCGGGGTGGTGGGGGGGTGGGAGGAGGAGGAGGGGGTGATGTGGGACGTCCCTCCGTCAGCTTGAAAAGGTTGCTGGGTTTCTCCGCCTCCTGCTTGGCTTTCCAGAAAGTAAGAAGTTCCCTTGGCTTTCCCTGTGCGGGCTGCGGGCGATAAAGGGGCAGAGGTGCTCTCCGGTGAATTGTCAGCTTGCGAAATCCTCTGCCCTGGGATCCCCGGAGAACGTAGCAGGATTAGATGGGTTAGAGCTGGCAGCGGTCATCTTCTTTTCGAGATAAAGATCTAAGGCCCAGAGAGGGGAAGATCACACAGGTAGCTGGGGCAAAGCCAGGAGCCGACACGCACATCTTTGGAACATGATTTACTGGATCTCTGAATCGATACTAAAAGGAAACTTAATTTTTCTTTCTTTTTTTAAATCACATTTCTGGGCAGAGAGGAAGCAGAGTTTTGTGTGGGATGTCTTCAGGGCTGCTGGTCATACAGTTATTGGGGAACAGGGCTTACGGACATCTGATAAGCTGTCCAGCCCTTTAGTGAAAAGGAAGCGAGAGTTATTTTGAGACTACAGAGGTTTGCTTTTCCTTTGCACTGGGGGAAGGGTGTAGCTCCAGTCGCAACTTTTTCCTGCATGATCTCGTTTGCTTTAGCTTTCTCCAGAGCTCAGTAAATGCAGTTGAACTTTTTGGCCTGATTTTTAAGTCTGTTGATCCACTCTGCAGAAAAGGTGGGAGGTGTTTTAAGAATCCAAACTGCATCCAAATCCAAATTGCTTGATTGCCAAAATAGCAGGCTGGGAGGATTTTTGCTCAATTTGTTGTTTCCTAACCCAATAGTTAGTCTGTGACATAGTTATGCTCCACAGATATGAGCTATCCTGTGTTCACTACGTAAGAAAGGGAATCTTTGCACTGTATAATTTGATCTTCATAAAATAGGACATACCCATAACTAATGCCCTATGGGGTATTTTTATTACTATAAAAACTTTAGAGTTGCTATTACAGTTTGGAGTCCAAAGGCAATGTCGGTTGGGTGCCTGAAAAAAGTCATGCATGTAGAAGAGAGAAATTTATAGAAAGAAAAAGATGATTAAAATAACATTCAAAAGTAAGAAAAAAAAAGAAAAGGTAAATGAAAAGATGATGAAAATATAGGAGTGAGGTTTATTTGTTTTTTTTTTTCAAGTGCAGCACCAGCATCTTAATAACAAGGACAAAGAATGCTTTTTGAGCTAAGGAAGAAAGAAAATTTAAGTTTATGAGAATTTTTTGGTGATGTATTGGGCCTCCAGTGGGTTCTCAGTGTTTAGATGCAGAAATTCTTGAGAAGCTTCTTTATGAATTCTGTAAGACTTGGGAACT